>NC_086153.1:262000822-263250822 GCF_035149785.1 Candoia aspera | reverse complement strand
CCAAATACAGATGATATCATGAACATTACTATTATTTATTCAAGTTACTGTGTCCATCTTGCTGTTGTGACTCAGCTAACCAGCCGGCTAACAGCATATAAAGACACAACACAGAAAAGCAAAACACACAACCTGTATGTCAGCTCCACTAGGTGGACCAGACCAGAAAATCAGCTCCACAGGAAGACAAGAAATATACTTTATAGAGATAGGCTATAAGAACAGAGTCTTTCAAGTTTGACTGTGCTTTATCTCTCCTCCTTCTTATATCGCAATGAATCAGGGAAGCAATTGCCTGAGCTACTTCCAAATATTATCTTGCTTCTGGGGGCTTGAAGAATGTTTCAGCCCTCTTTTCCTGAGTAACAGTTCTTGCATATTTCTGTGAAGGTCATCTTCCTTACTCTTTACACTGTAAGACAGCTGAGTTAAAAACCATTCTACAGTAAATTCTAACCACCACATGAGCTCACAGTAACCATCTGACCCACATGCTTGGGAACACATCTTCAAAGCTTTCCAAAAAGTCAGCAGGGTTGGGGCCATTCTAATCTCAGGTATTATTCAGTACTACTGAGTACCAGTACCACAGTATACTCAAGTATCCCATAGGGCAGGCACTGCAACAGAAATATATGTGATTTTCTGCTTTAATGGATTAACAACAAAGGAGATAGTGTTCTCAGTACTGGTACCCAGGTTCTAGGTCAGCTGGTACCTGGCAGCCTTTTCACCAAGCAGATTTATAGTCACCTATACTTTTAACCATTTTATTTGTGCTTCATGGTTATTAATTACATTATATCTTTGCTTATGCATATCCTGACTCAATTCTCTTAGGCTGAAGGGCCACCTTTTGTTCCAAAACTTGCAAATTTGAAATGATACAGCTGGTATAAACTGGAAACTACTTTCTAAGACCATCCAAACTTTTCTTTTCTTTTATAAGAATTTTATTAAGTTTGAAACAAAGATTAAAAACTACAAAAAAGAAAAAAAACTACAAAAAGAAAAAAAACTAAAAGAGTATAAAACACAAGAAAAAAGAATTTTGAAGATTACATAAAATGGTGACTTCCAACTTTCAACAACAAGAATATACAGCAATTTCCATAATCAATCCCTTACTCTATATCAAACCAAGATCACATTATTTCTATAAATCATTCTATTAGCACATTATAAAAATCACTAAACACAATTGCTCCTTCCCCTTATATTAAAAGAAAAAGAAATATATAAACCTCCAAATCAACTTCTCCCCCCAAAAACAACATCTTTTCCTTCCTACCAGTATTCTATATATTCCTGTCCGCTATAATAGAAATCAAATTATAAAAACATTTAAATTGTTTACTTTTATAATTAATAATACTATAACAATCTTAACCCTATTAAACCTAAAACCAAGCAAATATTATTAAATCTTAAAAATCTTAAAAATCAAACAAATCTAAAAGCAATCCAGTAAATCTTAATCCAAATCATTAAAGAAAGGTAAAATCATACAAGCCTTAATATCAATCCAAATAAACCTTCTTAATTCTCTACCCCACCTTAAAATAAACCAAAACATTTACATATCTCCATATTACACACAAGGCATTTTTCATAAAGAAATCAAATAGCCCAACTGTCCCCCTTGGAAACTCAGACTTCTCAGTAAAAATAAAAAACCTCCCACAGAACAGAGCCTCTTCTTTCCTGTGACATTCCATAAAAAAAAAAACTGCATTTGTGATTTGCAATTCAGACTGTTCTTTTAACTCCTTCACCATCCAAACTTTTCAATGAAATGCAAGGCTATGGAAGAGAAGATATACTCAAGACTTCATTTTCTTCATGCGTATGTACACATATACTCTCTCCAGTCACTCATTTCTTTCCTTTATCTTTTGCCACACTCTTGCATTTTCTCTGGCTTCTGCACCTTCCTAGTAATTTATTTGTTCAATTTATTTATTTCTTCAGTGTATAAGCTGCCTCAATCAATTCCAAGAAACAAGACACTCTACTGCTTGAACAGAAGATTTGAGATACCTCAGTCCAGAAATCTAGCTGAACCTATGTCTTTCTGGATCCTATGCAGTAACAGTTGCACACATGATCTTATTGTACAGTTTGTAAACAATTGCAGTGCTGCTGGTAACTCCATCGTCTTTCTTGCCGACAGGAGACAAAGAACAGGTTATATGAACAACAGAACATATTACACATTGCCTTTTTCCTGAACCCATATTCAGTTTCTTAGTCTTTAACAATGGGTAGAAACCCCTGATGGACTTGTGCCTTCAAGGTCATTCAAAAGCACAAGGAGAAAGGATTGTGAATCCAGTATCTCTGTCTGGCAAGAGTTTGATGCTCATGAATTATTCTGGCATAGTATCAATGCTAGGAGCTTGGCTTCCTGCCCTTGCCTGGCCAAAAGAACAGAACCTGCTGCACATTGCGGTTCAGGTACTTGCTTATCCAGTTCAAGATGGTTATCTCAGAGAAACTCAGCTGGAGAGGCTGAGCTCACTCCCAATTCTGATTGAGCATAAGCTTTTACCCTCCCTTCTGCCAAGAAGATCCATTTGCACGCTGAGGTGAACAAGCCATAGGGGTGGGCAAGTGAAAAAATCACCAACATATCCAGCCACTGAGCACTTACCTAAAGAAGCAACAGCAGGTTTTTTCATAAGATTTTTGGTTTAAATTAATTTAGATTGGCAGGATATCTTTTGTGAAAGGAAGGCAGGTTGGACAGGGCACATATTTCTGATGGTTGGGTGAGGGTTTCTAGAATCATTGCTGTCACTTAGTTTCAAAGTAAATGTCATTTCAAAGAGATTATAATCAAATGGAGCAGCTTTACAATCCAGGTAAAGATCAAAAATAGAGTAGAAAACAAGCATCAATAGAGTACTTGAGACTGGGTAGCATAAAAGCACAATAAATATACTGTATATTCAGTATTTTGTTGAGTTCAGCTAAGGAGAGACATAGGAAAATGCTACTTAGAGGACTGCTGAAAGATTATTTCTTATCTATTCTGTAGCTGCTAGTGCATAGCAATGCTTTTTCTTCTTGTTATACTTTTCCCTTTTTTTATTTTAATTATTATGTTTTAGATACATTTTTAAAAAGTGCTTTGAGTTTTGAAGTACAGTAGAGTATAATATTCTTAATCTAAAGAGGCAATTTGTCAGGCTAATTCTGATTCCAAAGAAGATTATGACAGAATAGTCCTCAGACTAATCCTCTGTATATTAATTCCATTGTGTTAAACAGGCCTCACAAAAATATGTGACCTTTGAATCAGCTTTCATTCAACTCGGTGCTCTCCAAATGTTGGATTTCAACTTTAATGATCCTCAACCAGCATAGGATCTAAATCTGAACAAAGGTGGTTGCAGTTTTGAGTGGTTATTGTCCTGTGTCCATGGGTGTCCACAGGGGTAAAAGGGAAGACAAATGGTGGCCCATGCATCATGAGGTCATTGTAAAACTTACACAAATTAAGTCATTTATGTCATTTGTGTCATTTGGGCCATGGTATGATACATGGGGCTTCACTGTGACTTATACCAAATATCTATGCCCATGTCATAATTCAAACATATTGTAATGGGAAGTAGGAATAACCTCAAAGAACAGGAGGAAGAGCCTCAACCAAGGCAAAGGGCAGATAAAAGAAATCTGACTGGGGCAGAAATGTAATTTGAGTACACATCTCAGACATGACCCTCCCTGGTTCTCACAAAGATAAAGGGAGAGAATGGGGAAGCACATTCAGACTTGCAAGCTTCTATTACTGTAATCTTATAATAAAGTAGTATTAGCATTCATAACTCTGGCATCCTAGTCTGGTCTATTTTGAAGGGCTGACAAATACTTGTCATTGATTTTCCTATTTCCATCCCTGGCTTAGAGCATCCTTTCTCAACTGGGCTCCCTGGGAGGTTTTTTGTGACTGAAAAAAATGAAACATTGTTATTTTATGTTCAATATACTGTGAGCTGTAGATATAATAATTTTTATGCAGAGGTTCCCTGAGACCTGAAATTTATTTTAAGGGTTCTCCGGGGGTAAAATGGCTGAGAAAGGCTGAGACAGAGTGTGGTGAGCCAGAAGCTTCCCAATCCCATCTTAGAGCAAGGGGGAACAATCAGCCATTTGCAATGGGAAATAATAACAGTTCTCTGATATCTACATACTCTACACTAGCTATCTTTTAAGCCCTTTGTTGGAGAAATGTTTTTGTCATGAGTAAGGATGGCGAGCAGGGGGCTCCCATCCAGACTGTCAAGCGCATGCGTAGCACTGATGAATTGTTCATCCATTCAAAGAGACACAGATCGGGACCGCCTTAACCCTTGGGGGTTATATGTCTGGGTTTTTCCCACGCTTCTTCAGTTTGTTAGGATTCCTGTTAAGTACTAGCAATAAATATTAGAGACCAGTTCATTGTCTCAGTGTGTTTCCTGGTTGTTAGAACAGTTTTGGAGGAAAAGGTGAACTGTCAGCTCATTGGCATTATGGTCAGCACTGTTTTATAAGATAGTTGTATCAACACCCAAGACCTTGAAGGCAAACTTCATGTGTCATGTGTTCGTTGGAAAAACGAAACTGGATCTGCTCAAATAAAGATCTGTTTGAGGCTGATAATAGAGTTGAATGTGGGTTGAAAGCAAAAGACTTTTTATTTGTCAAATCATGAATCAAAAGATCAAAGTCCTATAAGAACTTACTGTAAGGCCATTGTACTCTTATAACTGGCTGCCTTGACAGATTTCATAAGGGAGGCAATTTTATTTTTCATACTGCATATGAAGAAGATTAGAAATTGGCATTCTGTGCAAAACATAGAACCATATTATATGAGGGTCAGAAGGATCCTTGGAGATCATATAGTCCTAGTCTTAGTCCTAACCCTTGCCCAGGGCAAGAATTGATCGGTCAATGACTTTCATCTTCTTTGTGTGAAAAGCATGTGTGGTTTTATGGTTCCTAAGCATCAATTCCAGCTAAGGAAAATAAGAATCCATCTGATTTGTTTCTGTAAATTGGACTCCATTGGCACATTATATAAAGGAAGAAGCTTTATATAATATTATGCCAATATTAGCAATATAATCCTAACATATAATTTCTAGGCTTTTTAGATAGAAATATTTTGTGTAATGTGTGGGAGCATGGGCAAGAGGAAGAGAGGTGCTCTTGTAGTGCGTTTAAAACAAAAATCCTGTTAAAAATGGTCATGGAAATCTGAATTGGATCAATGCTGCAGTGAGAAACAGTTTTCTCTTGGTAATATTTTTGGAGGATCTAGGACTGCAAAGCAGATGAGTAAAAGTGGAGTTGGGGTGGGGGGGCAACTCAATGTTCCAGTGACAAGGCAAAACACCAGAATGTATTTTACAAAACAAAGAGGTAAATTTATTGTAACATAACTATGAAGCCATTACAAGAGAACCCCAGTGATTGCTACGTATCAAATGCAAACTGTATAACAATCAGTATTCAGATTTCTTGCATCTCTTTCCTGCTGTAAGTAAAGCTAAAAGTGAATTTATTTTGGATGGGAAATACAGTTTCTATCTGTTCCTTGCTTTGGAAATAGCCTAATTTAGCATTTGATTATGGGAGAACTACCTTTTACATGGCAGTATTGATATTCATTGTTATTTAACTGTGATATGCCCTTTTAGGGCACATGCTCTAGTTTTTCACTGTTAAAATGGTTGAATACAGTACCATCAGTCACAGGTTGCTCTCCCCATGCTCAATGTATTACCTGTGTATAATGTATTCTTAAATGTACATCTAGAAATGTAACAGTGACATGGTTCTTGGAATGATGGAGAATGATTACATTTACATTATGTCTTCTCCTGGTAATCATTGTACTAGAAGACTGGTATCATCAACTCTAATCTTGCAAATAATCCTTTAAAATTAAGTAGTCTTAACCACAGGACCACAAAATAGGTCAAGTAGGCTAGACAATATTATTTCCTAGCTAATTGCTGAGATAACTTCTTTTCAACTTCCTATGTAGCAATAATATGTACACAGCAAAGCTTCTTCCTTTCATCTCAGCCCAAATATATGTTTGTCTGCATTATTGAACAACGCTGACAATGCCTGTTCTGTTGTTCACTGTGCCCTGTTTCAACATGAATATGGAGTGCTTTGGTCCAAAGTCCATTGATCATTACAGGCCATAATTAATTATTTACCATTTTAAAATATTGACTTCTGCATGAAAAATGCAAGCCCTGTTCTCAATGCAATTCTCAAGCACTGCTCTGTTCATATGCCTGCATATTTTTTTGGTTGGTTCCTTATGATCATACCATCCTTGGTTGCCTTTCAGATGGGTGGCAAAGTCATAGGGACCAGATCTGTGGGACAGGAATTCATGAGGGAAACGGGGCCAGCTACAGAGATTAAGAGAGCTTTTAGAATTTGATAAAAGTGATCTGAGCTAGTGATTTAAAAAATATAATATGAGATGCCTATGACAGGTTGTGATAGTCAGACTAAGGATTGTGGTCCACTTTGGGCAACATTAGGATTTCTGTCACCATAAAGATGAAAGAGCATCAAATGGAACTTGGGGAAAAGGATGTCACCTGCCCTCCTATAATTCAGGTAACTCCCATAATCTAGAACCTGAGCCTGCTTGTACACAGTTCCTTTAGACCAGGGTTTCTCTGCCAGGGTTCCACGGCACCCTAGGGTTCCGCAAGAGGTCACTAGGGGTTCCCTGGGAGATGACAACTTATTAAAAAAATTATTTCAAATTCAGGCAACTTCACATTAAAGAGTTTCATTATTTTTAGTTTAAGAACACTGTTAATGCATATATACAGGCCTACACATGAAACAAATACAATGATTTTGTAATTTGTGGCTTATATTTGAGCCTGAATGTGCAGGGGTTCCCCGAGGCCTGAAAAATCTTTCAAGGGTTCTTCCAGGGTCAAAAGGTTGAGAAAAGGTACTTTAGAGTATTTCTGGACAGTAAACTCCTAAGTCAGAAAAAGGGCTCGACTGCATCCAAGCAATTGGGCCACAACCATTTTTTCAGGTTGTGAGAAGGAAAGAAACATGCATACCTCAGTGGAATTTTTCCCCTTCTTGCTATAGGATGAATTCTCCCAGGAAGAATGGATCTGTTTTCTCATATCAGAAACAAGATGAGACAGGTTACCCCCAGACTGACCTGGGTAAGCTATTTTGGAGACCTGGATTAAACCCCATCCCCCCAAACCCAAGCTAGATTATTTCTATACAACTCACAATCACATTCCTATTTTAATATTTCTCCAGTGATATCATGTACACCTGCAATATTCTTGCAGTATTTATTACTTATTTTCATAATTTTTTTGCACGTGAACACAATATTTCTTTCAGTTCTATTCTTAGACATATCATTATCACTCCAATGCAAATTTCTAGCATTCTGTCACTTCTACTGCAGACTCCTGATTTAGCACTTTTCACATACATCAAAAACAGTATTTTATTTCCATCAAAATCTCTGTCATGAGCACTGATGGTGAGCAGGAGGGGGCCCCTATCCAGGGGGGAAAATGCATGCGTAGTAGTGAGGAGTTGAGCAGCCATTCAGAGAGACACAGAACAGACCCGCCTTGACTTTTGGGGGTTTGTCTGTCTGGGTTTTCCCATGCTTCTTCAGTTTGTTAGGATTTTCTGTCTAATGTAGCAGTAATAAACCACTAGAGACCTATTCCTCGTCTCAGCGTGGTTCCTGACTGTTAGGACAATCTCTCTACATTTTTTCCATCTCTTTGAATATTAACTGTCTCTTTCCCTTGTTGAATACGTTCTTTTCCTCTATATAAACATTATATCTTTTATTATCTTCATTTTTGCACATTCTCTTACATGTTTTACCTTTGTCTACAGCCTTTTCCACTTCATCATTTCACCAAACATCCCTTTTCACACCCCATTAACCTATGTGCCACTTTACATAATATTTTTCACTCTGTCCAAAGTTCCACATCTTATTTTGTTACATCTGCTTACTTTTATTTATTCTCTATATGGAGAGTTTAATCCAAATACTAATAATTTTTCATACAGGACTCATACAGATATGAGTCCTGTATGAAAACTTCTTTAACTGGTTCAAATAACACTGAATCCATCAGTTAGTTTCTACCTAATAAGAGCATCTTATTCAGTGTTTAAAAAAACAACAGAATGATTTCTGCAACTCTACTGTTGTTGTCAAATTAAAATATCAGTGACATAGTTGTATTGTAAAATAGAATATTTTAAGGCATTCCTTGTGTGTGTGTTTGTGTGTGTGTGAGAGAGAGAAAGAGAGAGAAAGAGAGGGGGGAGCATTTGCTTACTTTCACTTACTTTCAGAGTAAAGAGTTAGGGAATTCAAAATATAATAAGTGAGAAATAAAGGAAATGCTAACATTAGGGATTAATCCTATGATTCCATCCTTCCCGCATTCCCAGATTTCTAGATCATATTATAAGATTGCATATTGGAAAATCCGCATTGGCATGGCAGCATGAGCACAGCATCATTCCATGTCAAGATCTAAAATCATAGGCAATTTTTAAAACAAGTTGAAGAAGGTGTAACAGAATAGTAATGGCTGGTAGAGCGCTTAGTTTCTACTTCCTCTTTTCCCATCATCTCTGGTTAAACAGGCTTGGCAGGCTTTTGAAACCTGCAGCTACTGTGAACAGCAAATACGTCTGTATATAATGAAAAAAAATCTAGATTCTTTCCAGTCCTGAGATATCCAGACTATTCCTTTTTATATACATTGAAAGTTATCATGGGAAAAAAAAGAACATGGGAAGCTTAGTATGATACTGGATTTTATGAAGGGAGACAATGATGACTATTTGAAAGTGTTTTTGAGGTACTCATTCTGGAAACAAATGAGGAAGTTTCTGCTTCCTGACCTCCCTATTACATTCCCAGAACCATCTTCAAAAAACATCTGGCAGTATAGATGTCAAATAGTTGATTCAGATGGACCCCTCTCTGTTTCCCCAGGTTTCTATTTTCTTATGAAGTAGAAGATGGATGACTAATGAATTGGATCAGGATGCATGCTTAGCGTATTGTGGACCCACCAACATGTGTGAAAAAGGCCATTCTTACACAGTGTAAGCACGTCTCCATCACTTCCATTTTTGTGAATGTAATGGAAAAGAAGTTTCTCTCTTGTTTATACTTAATGTCTCCTTTTCTCATTTTGACTGTAACATCTAGGACGCTCAACAAATGAGTGACATCATTACACAGCAAGCCTTTCTATCCCTGCTCTACTTCGATAGCTGTTGCTTTCAAGGGTGGAGATATTTGTAATCTCATCAGTCCACACATCACACCACCAAAAATTCCTAAACACTACAGGAAGAAAAAAAAAACAGATATGGGAAGAAGGGAGTGTGTAGCAGACCTGCTCCCTGTGTGACATTTACCTTCAGCTTTAATTCATTGGCTTGCAGTTTTTGAACTCTTCCAAGTTATCTGAAGAGAATTTAATATTAACAACTGTGAAGACATGTGGTGCAGGCTGGTAATACTACTCTCCATCAAGTCCTAGGTTGTTTAGTATTCATGGTTTCTAGGTGGCATCATGAAGATTGAAAGGATAAAAGACATTTATACTGTTGCAAATCGGAGATGCCAGCATCTGGAGACAAATTGGATGAGCACTCTGTAAAGGACAACACGTGACAACTTGAATCCAAGGCCAAAGACAGGAGCAAAAAAGATTGGCCTCCAGCCACAATGATGAGATGTAATACAGGAAGAGATGGCATGCATTTAAATTAGGTTAGGTTACATTTAGGACTGTTGCCAAGACTGTAGGATTAAGGGGGGGAAAGTCTAATTCTCCCATTTTGGAAATTTAGCAAGGGTCACCATCTTTATGTGAAAAACATACAGTTCTTGGTAGATAGCAAACAAGAATGAGAAAAGCAAATGGATTTTATAGCATAAGGTGGAGCATCATTGCTTTCTGAGTTACTTGTGAGTCAGACATTGGGGATGAGCCTGAACAGAGAAATTGGCAGCAGCTTATCGTACCTCCAACCAGCCAGATATCTGAGTAGACTCAAAAACAGTAGAAAAATATAGCTTCATATTTTGTCAGTTTACTCAGAGGTAAAGAGAATAGAGTGTACCAATCGAAGCGAATATTTGTAGCTCAGGGCTGAACTGTGGAGTCCTTGCTGCTCTCTGAGCCTTGTTGTTTTCTTGCAGGCATTTCATTGCCAGACGAGGCAACATCTTCAGGCTCAGAAAGCACCAAGGACTCCACAGAATAGAGTGTTCACATAGTATCAGGTAGACACTGTGGCCCATAAGAAGGCAATGGGAAATCATTGTCATATTGCTACCAAGAGAGCTTCATGCAGGTGTCCAAACTGCACTGTGGTCCTCTCATGTCAGCCACAGTGTTAGGAAAGGCATAAGGTTTAGTGCATCAGTACAGCTTAGTGGATGAGCATAGCAGAAAACTCCACAGTTCTTTCTTTGCACCAAAACTGATTCCAGAACAAATCTGAAACACACTTGACAACTTACTTGAGCTTCTGTTTTTTCATCACAACTTTGCAGTTCTGAGGGAGAATTTTTGCTTGGGAAATCAGCAATGAGGTAAAAAACAAATGCTTTTTTTCCACTTCTCATAGACCCAATCACGACCAGGTTTCCCCACCACTGCTATTAAAAAATAGAGGAAGAAAAAGGGAGAGAAAAATCACAAAGAATATACACATGTCTTGCCTAGTTTAGTCCATAATACTTCCACTGTTCATCAGTCAGTAGTAGAAATGGGTGAAAAGTATAACACATCTTTCAATAATAGGTACCGCTTCGGCGGGCAGGTAACGGCGTTCCGTGTAGTCATGCCAGCCACATGACCACGGAAGTGTCTACGGACAAACGCTGGCTCTTCGGCTTTGAAACGGAGATGAGCACCGCCCCCTAGAGTCAGACACAACTGGACTTATTGTCAAGGGAAACCTTTACCTTTGCCTTTAGACATAACTATATTCATGACTTATTGTTTGACTGTTAGTACCTAGGAATCAGAAGTATCCAGTTGGTCTGTCAATTGGAATGAATCTGTGCAATCCATTTGTAGCTGTCTGAACTGAGGACCATTGGCACATGGCAGGGTTGTGAACTGTAAAAGTTAAATGCATGCTGTGTGATGTTGTACTTCTTGAATCTTGAATCAGCCTTCTAGGGAGTGAAACAAGGGTTATCTGTTTAATTCTCTTATATCTTTATGATGCCACTTCTTGGTCATCTCCCCCACAAATGCACTAAAGGCAGAGGCGCCAAACATGATTTATGGGCAAGCTTGTTCTATTAATAAACTTCACAGAATAATAGTTTAATTCTTTAAAAATGTTAGAACAGGTAGCAGTAGAAATTCAGGGACAAGAGTAAGGATGGATATAGAAAGATAAGGGGAATGGAGTGGCAGGAACTTCAAAGAAGGTCCAGTGATGGGATGGCTGTAAAAGACAGTGTCTGCTGCTACTGGTAACTAGCATGCATGAAACCTGTGCTCTTCCCCCCCTCACCCGCCCCCCGGCCTCTTTTGCCTCACAACTGAATGCGTGATCAGGAGAGCTAACAAAATGATCTGATGGTTTCAAAATTGGGAATCTTTCATCTTTGGAATGCAATGCCCATCACTTTGGGGGAAGGGTTATTTAGCATTAAGAAGCTGAGTAACACCACTCACCAAATCAAGTTCTGAATTAATTTCTGGGAGGTATGTTTGTCCTTCAGTCTCTTACATTCTTGGAAGCTGCTTCAACTTACTAATAAAAGCCAAATAAAAGCCAAACCATAGATGTTATCTATGTGCAACTCAGGGCAAGATGTGCTTCTAGATGATAAAATGATCCAGTGAAAGACAGTATGAGAGTCATATAACCATCGCAAGTTTTAACACGTATACTGGAAGAAATATACATGGTGCCTTGGAAAAAAGAAAAAACAGCGCACAGGAATAACCTTTTTAAAGTGGAAAAAATTACATCCATAAATGAGCTGAAAAGAACTTCACAGTACAGTTTTGTGCTGTTGTAAATTATTACACGTTTGGCTTTTGCAACTCCATGCACCTTGTTTTGCCAACAAATTTCAAACAAGTTTGAACCATGCTTTCTCCAGTCTTTCTCCATAGTTGGTCCTCCTTGACAAGATGGCATACGTATATGTCTTATATTGCCCTACTGTAAAGGAGAAGAGCCAGTTTGGTGTAGTAGTGAAGGTGCTGACCTAGAAACCAGAAGACTATGAGTTCTATTCCCACCTTAGGCATGAAAGCCAGCTGGGTGACTTTGGGCCAGTCCCTCTCCCTTAGCCCAATCTACCTCACAGGGTTGTTGTCCTGGGGAAAATGGGAGGCAGGAGTGTTGGGTATGTTCACTGCCTTGAATTAACCAAATATAAAGGTGGGATAATAATAATAATCTCTAGATTGTGTATGTCAGCTGCATCAATCATCTAAGAAGTCAGATCCCATCTACAGCATGTTCTACTCTATAGCAAAAACAACCACCAAGGTATTGCTTAACAACACTGTGTAGCATGAAAAGAGTTTTAAAAAAATCAGAAGACCTAAAAGACCTAGTAATTAAGGGGGTAATTGTTCCAATATCAGAACAACCTTTTCTGATTTCTGTCACCAAGGATTTTTTTTTTTGCACCTTCTCCACTGTGACTCTTCTTCTCTGAACTAGCCCTCTAGAGCAGCATTTCTCAACCTTGGCAACTTTAAGATATGTGGAGTTCAACTCCCAGAATTCCCCAGCCAGCATGGGAGTTGAAGTCCATATATCTTAAAGTTGCCAAGCAAATTTACAGAAAGCTGCATGGAAAAGGAGAGAATTGGTAAATATAACTGCTTAACATATATCTTCAATCAACAATAATATGCTCTGTGTTAAATTTTGCTTACCTGAATTAAGAACTAATAATACTTTCAGCTTCCAAAATCACAGCCCTTTTAAATGTAGATAGATTCCTGAAATTATACCCTTATTATTTAATTTGCTATTACTGTATAATCACGATGGTTAATAACATATTACCATATTTGAATGGTTCAGGAAATCCTTATCTGTACAAAATCTCTACTCATTAAGGAAGACTAACATACCACTTATAAGAATTAGCTTATTTAAATACAGATATTTAATATGGATATAGATATTCTTAACCAGTCCTGGTTTCAGAATGTTGTGGGTCTTCAGCTATAGAATCAAGGTCCCCAAACTTGATAAAAGCTTCCAAATTAAGAATTCTCTCTCGAGTTTTTCCTTGGATGTTCTTTCTGAGATCTTGAGAAGGCATCCTTTAATCTTACTGGTAAAATTTGAAATTAACATTTGGTTGACCAACAGTATCATTTGAATTTCATACCCTGTCCATTCAGGAAGCAATACTTTGAAGTAGTGCAAATTTTGTTATCACTGTTTTCCTTTTTTTACTTTCACTTCACAGATTTCAGAATTTTGGGAATTCTGTAATGCATAGTCTCAATATATAGTCTCAAATATATATATTTTGAGGGAATCAGCTTGAGAAAATTTGGTGACAAATATAGTCTAGTGGTCCTATTTTGAGCAATCTAGCTGGGCTTCCATTCTCTTGAGTTCTTCCCTTGTCTTATGCTTAATATTGGCAGGAACTGTCAAGAAACTGTTATTGACCAACAATTGACAACTGAGAGCTAGTTTGGTCTGGTGGTTAAAGAGGTTGAATTAGAAACTGAATGACTGTAAGTTCTAGTCCTGCCTTAGGCACAAAACCAGCTGCATGATTTACTCTCTTACAGCCTAGGAATAAAGTACAGGCAAGCCACATCGAAAAATGTTACCAAGAAAACAGCATGGACTTGTTTCTACTATCACCAGGACTCAGATTTGAGTTTATAGATTACAACAACCACAAATGTATCATTTTTCTAGTAGATAATAGTAATTCTTCCCCAATCTCAGATAAGAAAAGTACAGTATAATTCCAGTTCTTATGAATCTTTGGGCTACCATGTAGAAGGTGCCACTTAACAACTATGCCATGTGGTAAGCAGCTTATGCACTACCATGCTATATGTGTTCTCCTATGTGCTTTATCTCAAAGGTCCATGGAAACATATGCCATTAAAACTAATCAAGCAGGAGGGGGCAGCCTGTGTCATAATATGAAGTAGTGTACATATTAATAACTTGTTCTATGACACAGCTGCCCTGGGGAAAATATCAAGAAACCATCACCTGGTAAAATTTGAAATTAACATTTGGTTGACCAACAGTATCATTTGAATTTCATACCCTGTCCATTCAGGAAGCAATACTTTGAAGTAGTGCAAATTATGTGAAACTGCCCTTTAATCCTATATCCAAATCAAGGAATTCTAGGATGCAGCAATATTTCCTGCAGCCATTTCAGCTGAAATGCTGTAGCAATCCATTTCCCCCTCCTGCTGAATCATGAGGTCAGAATTTTTGGCAGAGGGAGGTTCTTTGGTAGACTTAGGATATAACTTCCTGAGTAGCTTGCTGCTGTATTTACACACACACAAAGTGGCTAACTCAGACTTGGCTTGGAATCATTTCACTGCCCTTGTAACTTTAAAAATGTGGTGTTTTATCTTACCAGTTGTTTTTTTTTTTTTTTAATCCAAATTAAAAAAAAAAAAAGACCATACCCTTCAAACTGAATTTGCAATTAGATGTTAACTGATCTCAAAAAAAAAAAGCAAAATAGGGCCATACTTGGTTAGTACTTGAACTACAGAGTACCAAGAAATTTTCAGGATTTTAGCACATGGTATAGTTGTCAATTTCAGACAGAGAAATTTAAAAAACAACATCCTGGAATTAGACAATAGTAAACGATTTCTATGCTGTTGCCAGGAAGTCTACATAAACATGACCACGTAGTCATTTAGAACTGAGTTCAACCATAGCATTAGCAATAGTACAAAATTCATAGAGGGCTTGCAGAAATATCTATCTTGACTTGAAAAATACTAAACTGAAGAACAATTGTTTTTATATCTAAAATATAAATTATCTATTAATAATTAAGTATAATTATTTAAATTGTCCAATCAGTTGATCCATTGAAGGATTTACTTCAGCAAGCACAAGTGGATTACTATGTTTCTATGTATGATCAATTCCTGAATGTAATGCTAAGATTGTTTAAAAGTGGTTTGTGTAATCCTATTCTTACTTAACCTAAGAATTATTCCTACTGATTCTGTTCTTAATAGATAGAGACAGAGTTGGACTATAAGCTTTATGGGGCAGCTACCAATATCATCAGATATCAATATCAATATCATCAGAGGTCCCCAAGTAAGGAAAATTGAGAGTTCAAAACATACTGTTGCACTTATTTCAATACAGTAGAGTTATTCTTTATTTTCAGGAATTTCACACTATATTGGACAGATTTTATTTGTGAATAGCAATGCTAAAACAGCCAAACTGACCTCAGGAGTTCATTGCCTTGTGCAATAAATTTCACGCTACTACTAGTCAGAAGAGCTACATGGAGGCAACAATAAATTTTGAATTTATTCCCATTTCTTACATACTTGATCATTCTCTTGTAATATTACTGCATGCAATGAGTTTCTGATTCCATTCATCAAGGTCCTCCAACCACATGACTATGGCCATTTTAAGAGCTGCATCTCCTTTGTTATATCATTAATCCAAAGAATTTATGCCTTCAATTGACTTGTCCAAGCCTCCAATCCTTCCTTCCCTCAACAATCTCCAAACATCTAGAAGGGAGCCTCTGATATGTGCGTCTACAGTGCGTCTACAAAATCTATAGGGTCAGGAAATAGCACCACCTGGTGGACAACCATTAATATATTTAGAATGACACTGGGCAGACACTGGGTTGAAATCTTTTCTTTGGGCCAAAGTATGTGTGAATGTAAACACATTTGGGACTAGTCAGTCCTGTACTTGAATAGGAAAACCGCAGGGAATTCCAGACATCCAGGCTACTCTGAAAGAAAACAAAGACAAACCACTTCCAAACTATAGCCAAGAAGTCTACAGGAATTGGGGGGGAGGGCAGGGAGTGAAGAACTTTCACTGGTATCTCAATTCTGCTCCATGTGTAGTTCAGGCTTTATCTTCAGAGAAGTGTTGCAAGCTTGGACTTGAATTATTAAACTTCAAATGACTGGCCAAAACTGAATTTTGAAAATTGAATATAGAACAGCAAAGAGCATGTGTCAGGTAAAAGGAAAAATTCAATGTAGACCTTTAAAATCAAAGTCTTGCAGATCAGGCTAGTAGCCACCTATTTCACACAGTGGTCAAACAAATGACTACAGGAAGCCCTCTAGCAAAATGTTTCATTTCTAGTTACTGATTGGGGGAGGAGGGGGGACTGAGGATTGTCTGAACAAATATCTAAAGCAGTATTGCTCAAACTTAGCAACTTGAAGATGTGTGGACTTCAACTCCCAGAATTCCCCAGCCAGCATGAACAAACTAAAAATGAATCCAGTCAATATGGCAGTAGTGCAAGGGTAAAGCAAGCATATTTGGACAGAGGTGTTCAACCTGCTCTACATGGAATTACATTCCTTCTGAAAAATCCACATGGGACTTTGGAGTCCTCTTGGATTTGGAGATAGAGGTGATGGACATAACTAGGAATGTCTTTAATGAGACTTCTGCAACCTCACCGTTTATATATTTACTTATACCCTGTTTTATAAGCCAACATTATAGCCTGTATTAGTTTTCTCCAACCTACTAACTTCCATATATTTTAGACCTTGGGCTCCTCTGTACTGCCCAATTGCCTTGTCGCCAGAAGGGAAATCAACTTTTTTTGGAGGCAGAAACAGATGATGTTGCCCTCCATTAATTCTTCACTCACCTTCAGTGCAACCACAGGGTATGTTTCTGTGCTCTATTTCCAAAATACACATTTCCCTGTTGCCTTGAGCATTCCTGTCTGTTTGGGCTAGAGCGCTCCAGTTTGTTGCAATTTATTATGCAGAGGAAAGACCTCCCCTTTAACTGAGCCAAAGCTTATGCTTACCAATAGCTCTAGTACATTTTAGACTTTTCCTTTAGCCTGACTGTTGCAATAGTACAGTTGCTATAATTGCCTTGTAAGTCAAATGTTGCTGGTTTGAAACCCAGGTGAGAGGTGGTATCATCATCTCACCTCCAGGTTTTCTTCTCACATAGCACCTGTTGGCAATTCCTTAAAGCAGCTACCTGGATACCATCCTGAGAAAAAATACATGTGGTTTAAAGAGGTGCTCTGAAGCCCCTTTTTTTTCCTTCAGAACTGAAGCTCTGCACATTACTGTGTTGTCTACAAGCCCATCAGCTCCAACTAGCAGAGCCAATGCTCATACATGATGGGAGCTGTAGTCAGGGCAAAAGGTTGGGGGAAATTGACATAGGCTGTAATGCTGGCCTAGAATATATGGGGTAGGTAAATATGACTGCTTCAGCAAAGGACCGTTACCTTGTGGTGCTGGAGCTTGAGCACCTCAATGATGCCATGAGCTAAACCGTGAAGGGCCACCCAAGACAGGAAGGTCATGACAGAGAGGTCAGACTAAATGCGATCCCTGGGGAAGGTAATGGCAACCCACCCCAGTATTCTTGCTGTGAAAACTAAATGGGCCAGTACAACCAGAGATATGTCGGTATACCATCAGAAGATGAGACCCCCAGGTTGGAAGATGGTCAAAATGCTACTGGGGAGGAACAGAGGATGAGTTCAACCAGCCCCAGACGTGATGACGCAGCTAGCTCAAAGCTGAAAGGACAGCTAGCAGCTGACGGTGCTGGTGGTGAACGGCGAATCCGATGTTCTAAGGATCAACACACCATTGGAACCTGGAATGTAAGATCTATGAGCCAGGGCAAATTGGATGTGGTTATTGGTGAGATGTCAAGATTAAAGATAGACATTTTGGACGTCAGTGAACTGAAATGGACTGGAATGGGCCACTTCACATCAAATGACCACCAGATCTACTACTGTGGACAAGAGGACCACAGAAGAAATGGAGTAGCCTTCCTAATTAATAGTAAAGTGGCTAAAGCAGTGCTTGGATACAATCCAAAAAACGATAGAATGATCTCAATTTGAATTCAGGGCAAGCCATCTAACATCACAGTGATCCAAATATACGCCCCAACCACAGATGCTGGAGAAGCTGAAGTAGAGCAGTTCTATGAGGATCTGCAGCACCTACTGGACAACACGCCTAAAAGAGATGTTATTTTCATCACAGGAGACTGGAATGCTAAGGTGGGCAGTCAAATGACACCTGGAACTACAGGTAAGTGTGGCCTGGGAGAACAAAACGAAGCAGGACATAGGCTGATAGAATTTTGCCAAGACAACTCACTCTGCATAACAAACACTCTCTTCCAACAACCTAAGAGATGGCTTTATACATGGACTTCACCAGGTGGACAACACCGAAATCAGATTGACTACATCCTTTGCAGCCAAAGGTGGCGGACATCTATACAGTCAGTAAAAACAAGACCTGGAGGTGACTGTAGTTCAGATCACGAACTTCTTATTACACAATTTAGGATCAGACTAAAGAGATTAGGGAAGACCCACAGATCAGCTAGATATGAGCTCACTAATATTCCTAAGGAATATGCAGTGGAGATGAAGAATAGATTTAAGAGACTGGACTTAGTAGATAGGGTCCCGGAAGAACTATGGGTGGAAGTTTGCGACATTGTTCAGGAGGTGGCAACAAAATACATCCCAAAGAAAGAGAAAACCAAGAAGGCAAAGTGGCTGTCTGCTGAGACACTAGAAGTAGCCCAAGGAAGAGGGGAAGCAAAAGGCGACAGTGATAGGGGGAGATATGCCCAATTAAATGCAAAGTTCCAGAGATTAGCCAGAAGGGATAAGGAATTATTTTTAAACAAGCAATGAATGGAAGTGGAAGAAGACAATAGAATAGGAAGGACAAGAGACCTCTTCCAGAAAATTAAAAGCATCGGAGGTAAATTCCAGGCCAAAATGGGCATGATCAAAAACAAAGATGGCAAGGACCTAACAGAAGAAGAAGAGATCAAGAAAAGGTGGCAAGAATATACAGAAGACCTGTATAGGAAGGATAACAATATTGGGGATAGCTTTGACGGTGTGGTCAGTGAGCTAGAGCCAGACATCCTGAAGAGTGAGGTTGAATGGGCCTTAAGAAGCATTGCTAATAACAAGGCAGCAGGAGACGACGGCATCCCAGCTGAACTGTTCAAAATCTTGTGAGATGATGCTGTCAAGGTAATGCATGCTATATGCCAGCAAATTTGGAAAACACAAGAATGGCCATCAGACTGGAAAAAATCAACTTATATCCCCATACCAAAAAAGGGGAACACTAAAGAATGTTCAAACTATCGAACAGTGGCACTCATATCACATGCCAGTAAGGTAACGCTCAAGATCCTGCAAGGCAGACTTCAGCAATTCATGGAGCGAGAATTGCCAGATGTACAAGCTGGGTTTAGAAAAGGCAGAGGAACTAGGGACCAAATTGCCAATATCTGCTGGATAATGGAAAAAGCCAGGGAGTTTCAGAAAAACATCTATTTCTGTTTTATTGACTATTCTAAAGCCTTTGACTGTGTGGACCATAACAAATTGTGGCAAGTTCTTAGTGGTATGGGGATACCAAGTCATCTTGTATGCCTCCTGAAGAATCTGTATAACAACCAAGTAGCAACAGTAAGAACAGACCACGGAACAACAGACTGGTTTAAGATTGGGAAAGGAGTACGCCAGGGCTGTATACTCTCACCCTACCTATTCAACTTGTATGCAGAACACATCATGCAACATGCTGGGCTTGAGGAATCCAAGGCTGGAGTTAAAATCACTGGAGGAAACATTAACAATCTCAGATATACAGATGATACCACTTTGATGGCTGAAAGCGAAGAGGAACTGAGGAGCCTTATGATGAAGGTGAAAGAAGAAAGTGCAAAAGCTGGCTTGGAGCTAAACCTCAAAAAAACCAAGATTATGGCAACCAGCTTAATTGAGAACTGGCAAATAGAGGGAGAAAATGTAGAAGCAGTGAAAGACTTTGTATTTCTAGGTACAAAGATTACTGCAGATGCTGACTGCAGTCAGGAAATCAGAAGACGCTTAATCCTTGGGAGAAGAGCAATGACAAATCTCGATAAAATAGTGAAGAGCAGAGACATCACACTGACAACAAAGGTCTGCATAGTTAAAGCAATGCTGTTCCCCATAGTAACATATGGCTGTGAGAGCTGGACCATAAGGAAGGCTGAGAGAAGGAAGATAGATGCTTTTGAACTGTGGTGTTGGAGGAAAATTCTGAGAGTGCCTTGGACTGCCAGAAGATCAAACCAGTCCATCCTCCAGGAAATAAAGCCAGACTGCTCACTTGAGGGAATGATATTAAAGGCAAAACTGAAATACTTTGGCCACATCATGAGAAGACAGGACACCCTGGAGAAGATGCTGATGCTAGGGAGAGTGGAGGGCAAAAGGAAGAGGGGCCGACCAAGGGCAAGGTGGATGGATGATATTCTAGAGGTGACGGACTCATCCCTGGGGGAGCTGGGGGTGTTGACGACCGACAGGAAGCTCTGGCGTGGGCTGGTCCATGAAGTCATGAAGAGTTGGAAACGACTGAACGAATAAACAACAACAAAATATGACTGATGGGATTGCAGAAGTCTTGGTAAAGACATGCTTGATCACCCAGCCAGCTCCTATGAGCTCAAATGGGACCATCCCCCACATAAAATGGAGATGAAATAAGCCTGCAAAAATACAAGAAACTAATTTTAAGAGGGGATGAAACTTAGAGAAGAAGAAAAAAAAATAGAGACACAACTAGATGCAATACTAACGAAAGCATTCCATGTCATAATGTTTGGTTTCATATCCTGTTTGGAACCATATTAAATTTATTCACAGTTCCGAATAACTGCAGTTCTATTAGTATTACTGCATAATAATAAACAATATGTTGTAAATTCCTTCCTTCTCTTTTTAGGCCCACTTCATGCTGTTTTGTTCTACCAAAAGCCAATGTAGTTTGTTAATCCAGTCTTAAAACTGAATTTGCATGTTTTGAACAACTGCATTTGCAAAATAAGCTGTTTCTCTTAAAACGTTATGCCACAATATGTCTCTTCTCCTTGTTAGTTAAAAGTCTGTCATTTTTATTGTAACAAGCTGCCTGTGTCATAAGCTGAAAATGGGCTGAAAATGAATCCAGAACATCCAGTTACCATCTTATTTTGCCAATGTTCTACAAATGTTTTTTTAAAAAGACCATTTTTCCATTCTATCCCTGCCCTGTCCTGTTCCTAGAAAAGCAAGACACTTCTTAGAACTTCAAGTGAAATAATGAGAATGCCACTCCTTTCTAGACATGAAAAAACCATATATATAAGTAGACAAGTTCTTAAACTTTGACAACTGATAGCTGTCTGGGTTGGACTCTGGAACAGTATGTGCATGTTAATGCCTGTCAACATTTGATGAAGATTTGGAAATGAACTAAGAACTTACATTTTCAAATATGAATATATGGTTCATAGAACAGGAAGGTACTTTGAAAATTAAATACTTTTTGGCTTTTCTAGGTCACATGGAATAAGGGCTTGGGTCCAGTATGTGTGTGTGTGTGTGTGTGTGTGTATTTTGCTCAGATAATCTACCTATTTTTTTAAAAAAGCTGATTGTTTATCAAGGGTATCCACACCTAAATAAGCAATATGGTTTATATGTCTATGGAAAAGGGTGCTTCAGTGGTTCATGGTTTCTTACTGTATCAATCCTGTGGTAAGCTATTCTGTGAATCAGCCTCAGCCTTGCAAATACCTCTCCCCAACATGGTGCCCTCCACAATCTGGATCAATTTTCATGATTACTTAGTGAGGAAGATTACCTAATAGGCTGTGCTGCTCCTAAAATGATTAAAGTTAAGGTGACTCTTAAAGCAGCTTCACCTGGAAGCTTGAATGGAGACCAGAGAAATGCAGAGAAGTCCTGCATTTGTGCAGAATCTGAAGCACTTCTTCCAAATCGCTTTCTAAATGTGCACACCACTATTACCTCATGCACAGTGGATTTCCTGGTCATCTTACAGGATGATTTTCCAAAATCAGGATATTTTCCCATCACTGATCATGTTTTTGAGCTTGTTTTGAGCTTTCACAAGACTGGGTTCCATCTGACTCTGTTCATAGCCTCAGATCACCAAACTGATAATGGGAAGAAGTAGTTTAGCCAAAAGATTGGGGCTACTTCCTCTTGATGAATTAACAGAGTTCAGACAAATTTCTTCATTTATGTATGTACTGTGAATTGTTGCACTGTAGGAGATGTTGAAGAAGAAATTGCATCACAGATCTTTCTACCATTAGTTGAGTCTCTGTATTTGATGTAGAAATTAAGAACTCATCAATACAATCTATTGTATTCCTCGAATGACTATGATCAAGGGATAGTCTGTCTCCTCAAGGAACAAATTAATCTTACAAAGAAGAAAAATATACAATTCACTGTATAAACTTTACATATTCTTAAAATACATCTGACCTTTTAAAAAGAATCTTTGAATACTTCCTGCATACTAATAAAAATACTCTCGTAGTGCATAAGCAAAAGATATAATGAATAGTTTAGTGCCATTTTTTCCACCTTAACTTCCCAGCTATGTTATTTAACCAGCATTGAAGCATAGTAAACTTTAATTGCACTTGAGGTATCCTCAGAGAGGGTCAAATTCCACAAGGTGGCAAGTGCAGCATCATAATCCAAGCCCTGTGACTTTTGTATGTGTAATATCATGATGCTGAACCTGCCATCTAGTGGGCTTTTAGCACCTTATAGAGACCACCCATTATACTCCCTCTTAAATACTATCTAGGCTCCAGTCTCTTGCTCTGCTTTTTCATGAACCTGGGGAACCCTGCTCCAGGGCTATATTAAGAACCTTGACAAGAAACTGATCCCCTCTGTGGAACCTGAATCATTTATTAGATTCGGATAGTGCTAACAAAACATATGGTTTCTTACTGAAATAAGTGTCTTAGAGCTCAGACAGGTGGCCATTTTCTACCAGTCCATGTTTCCTTCCAGGTCATGAGATGGCAAATTTATGTTGGCATACTTTGTACTGCCCAGAAAGCCAATCCCTATTCTGCCTCAGTATGGGACACTTTAAGGAATGTGAATGATGATTTCCCTGGCTTAGTTTCCCTTCCATCAGACATCACCTGCTGGCAGAAAAAACACCCACCATTTATTGTCCTTAATTGGGAAAGTGTAGGGAAGTGCTTAGAATGGTGATTAGCCACCTGTCAAGTTATCCAATTAACTGGTCACAGGCATGGATATGCTCCATGCCTGTTATTGTCAGCTGGACTATTTTTGAACATGGATCTAGCATTCTTCTGAAAGAGCACTAAACCCATGTCTAAAAATAACCCACCTGACAGTCATAGGTCATATGCATGGACAAGGGGCATGAGGTGAAGTGGGAGAAAGAAATCAGTAATGAGTGGAGTCGATCCTTGACTAAAGCTGCAAGGGGATGGCAGTGCTGGCAGTGAGTAGCTGTGGTCAGCAGCACTGAGAAATAGCCTGTGGTAGGCAAAATGGCAATCCCAAACTAATAAAACAGTAAAAAGTATGGCCATACAAAATTCCTTGTTGGCAAAAAGCAAATGAAAACATGTAACACATTCACTCACTGGTGACCGAGCCAGGAAGACATACTATAGCTGACAGACTCCTGATTTGAATGCACCTTCTGTGCAGCCAGAAGTAGTATGTCCTCAAGAGACTGCTAGTTCTTAAACAAAGGTCAAGCATTCTTTCAAAAGAGTGCTACACCCTTATATGTAAGGAGCTCAGGAAAGACCAGCAAGTGCTTTAGAATGCACCAGCCAGGCATTACACGGGAAGATGCCTCTACAGAAGCCAATCTTTCCTGCAGCCTGAGTCAATAAAGCAACAAATGCCAGTGCCCAGCAGCTGGAGAGAAAGGAACATGCCCACAGTAGCCTAACTAAACTAAACAAAACTTACTAAACACCATGAGACGTCTCATAGAAAAGGAGTTCAGAGGCAGAGTCATGCTGCCATTAGGAGAACAGGAGGATGAGGCCTAAGGTAGCCTTCCATATATTGGACTCCAATGTCCATCAGTACTAGATGGCCTAACTAATGGCAAGGAATGACAGGAATTGCAACTTCTGGAGGATTAAAAGTTTTCCACTGTTGTCTAAACCATGGTCAGGCTTATAGAATACCTGCCGCCATGGAGTTCCTTTACACTGGATTTTGGGGACAAACCTATTCAGGAACTGGGAGTAATTATTTGCATAAAGCAATGACAAAAGAAGAAAGAAATGTTTGACTTTTAACTCTACCTGTCATTTGTATAATCTCATTCAGTTGATTCATTATAGCTTTGCTCCAAGTTAGGACTTACCTGTTGGTACTCGTTAAGTTGCACGGTAAATAAAGTTTCCTATATTCTAGCTGTCAGAGTTATGGGTGCGCTACTTACTTTGGACTGGGGAACAAGGTTCCATGCAAAATCTTGGTAGAGACAATGTTACATCATCATTTTCTATTTCTTCAGCACTTGAGGCAAGTAAAGTCAAGGGATGATAGAATAATGGCTGAAAGAATGCACCAGGCAGCGTTGGAGTTAAGGATTACCTGGAGAAAAAGTCCAGCACCCTTTGGGCTAATATTTGAAGGGACCCCTCAAAAGCAGCATGTACAAAAGGGTGAGGATTTCAAAAGCAAAACACAGATGTAAGAAATGGGAATGCCTTTCAACTAAGGACATGAATGCAGCCACAGTGCCACCTGGTGTTCTATCCAGTATTTGTCCTGCAAGAAAACCTGGACTGATCTGGCCAACATAAAACCTGAAATAGACTTACACCAGTAATCTGGATCTTCTAGGATTTTGGTTAAATCAAGGCACGGACCCATCATACAATATGTTTGATGCCCAAGTTTACAGTAGGCATGGCATGCTTAAAAATATAAAAATGTCTATCTTTGCAAAGCATCTGCCTATAGGACATCCAATTGGAAAAACAACAAACTTGGCAGAACTTTCTCTGTGGGTGGGAATTTAAGGCTGTAGGAAACTCTGATTCTATGACTGATTCCATATTATATCATAATACTGCTTCCCATAGCTCTATCCCCTCCTTAGAAAAAAATGTTACATGTTTATATCTGAAAACTTAGAAAGGAACTCCTCCGTCTTTGGAAAATATCTTGTTCCCTTTGTTGTCTTCTTAAAACCCTCACTTCCAAAACTGCTGAGTGCAGACAAACAGATACCATTTTATGCTACCATTGTAATTATAATGTATGCATTATAAAATGCGTGCAGTATTAAGTATTATATCTATATCATTAGCTATGGTCATTCCATAATAAGCAAAGCAGAGCAGAGCAAAATCCAAGCCTATGAAGACATTTGTTTGTAGCTCGTAGGTTGAAGACAAGCAGATACTGTATTTTAACATGGGTGCATCTGTCCCATTTCTAATGTCCCAGAATTTGCATATTTAGAGTAAAGATTTAGAAGGGATTTGCAAGTGTTCAGTGAATGTAATTTCCCGCATCCAGTTCCAAGCTAAAGATGCTTACAAATTCCAGTCAAGCCTTTCCATAAACTCTGAAACTGAAAACAGTCTGTGACATGCAGTAATATTGGGTGGTGCTTGTATGCATGTCCTTATCTCCTACCTAGTTTAACCCTTCATAAGTTTACAAAACTGAACACCTGCATAAGTAGGTTTCCATTGTTCCATGTACTGAGGGTTCTTGTTCCAGCTTGCTCCAGCTTCTTTGGAAAAGAAAGTATTAGTACCTTCTCCCCTCTCTGACTGATGCAAGGCTGCCCTGTTTAGCAAAAGGCCTACAAATTTTATTTATTTATTTATTTATTTTCTATCCCGCCTTTATTATTTTTATAAATAACTCAAGGTGGCTAACATACCTAATACTCCTTCCTCCTCCTATTTTCCCCACAACAACCCTGTGAGGTGAGTTGGGCTGAGAGAGAGTGACTGGCCCAAGGTCTTGCTGCCCAACAGTGTGGTAGAACCCAGAATTTACTTGGTAGTCCAAGGTGAAGTATTGAGTGCTGGAATACCATTACCACTTCTGTAACATTAGCAATTATTAAACCTTATTTCTTCCATAAATTAGGCCACTGAAATCAAGTACATTGAGAGTAGTCATGAGAATGGGCCCTTTCTGTGTGCAAGCTATGGCCTCCTGTCTTCCCAGAAGGCCCACTTTTCCTGTATGGTGATGATGTGTGAAGATTAAAGGGAGAAGCCTTAATACTGTATTGTATTAAATACTAAATGTCACCATGAATCACAACATTCAGTAGTATATAAATTAAATAACTAGGGGGTCCCTGGCAAGAGGCAACGGTTGTGGGTTTCATGGCTCAGTCCAGCTCAGGGGCTTGAAGACTTGCCTCTCTCACCCATAATGACAGCTCATAAGCTGACTCAATAAGCTGGTTCATGCTTCCAGCTGGTTATCCTTGATGGACAGCCAACCATCCAGTTAGGGAAACGTTGTGAAGCCAGTAGAAAAATGGGCATTGTGTGATGCTGGGATCCAGGACCTCTGCTGTACCACTACTGTATATAAAGTGTAGCCAAAGGACTTAATACATAAGCTCCAGTTTGCGCACAGAAAACAAATTTTTGGGTTGAGCATGTGCTCAGTAGCCTTTTGTTCCTTAATACTGTGTCTGCCTTTCTGAGTCACCCATTTGCACCTAGCTCAGACAACTGGCCTCACAGTTCCAATGAATAACCAAGTGATGCAGGTTATGCAATTTTTAATGGGAAAACCATCAAGGGAAAGACTGAAACATATTTCCATTCCTGAGCAAAAAATGTACTTCACCCATTGTTTGTTACTTTTTTTTCTGATACCTTGCTGAAAGCAGTAGCAAAAATGCTTAAGGATAATATTTTAAAATGTCAAGAAGTCTGCATCTGCTGGATTCTTTTTTTAGATAGCCAGCAAATTATATAAAACAGAATTTGCATCAGAGAGGTTCTAAACTAACCTTAATTGTTCATTCTGAGGTCTGAGGAATAACTTTTCACCCAGGGCAGAATCCTCCATTCTATCCAGAAATTGTTAAACAATACCTTTCAATTAAAAATCCTTCAAAACAGAAGGTGTGGGGGAGAGAGGGAATGCTCCATTTGAATTCACAATGTATTTGGGTAAATCAGAATAATCAAAATCTAGGCAATGTACAAATGTAATTTTTTCTCATCTCCTCTCAATTGTGAAAGGCAAATCCCTAACCAAGAAGTGAACCAAAGTATACTCAGGTGTATGTTACTTTTCTTTTTCGTTTAAACCTCAGAGATTAAGAAATGGAGATTCCAAATCATTTTAGGTCTCCTTCTTCACTGAATCCCTTAATCTCTTCAAAACTTGGCACCATTTCTAACCATTTTGTTTATGCTTTCATTCTAGAATTTCCCACCTTACGGTCCCATTGACCTTCTACTAAAAGCCAAGGTTGGATATCTGACACCTGACTTGCAAATACTGGAGTTCTGATTACAGGTTATAGGCTGTTTCCCACAACCTCCAAAGCACTTTCTAGAAGCAGGGAGGATGGGGTTTGTAGCAGGCTGAAACCTCAGAAATGCAGCTTTGTAAACTAGGACTGTGGAATGCTTGATCTTGATTTCTTAAGATGAAACTTGCTAACACTTGCTAATATTCAACCATCATTAAAAATATTAAAATTTATGTTGTAACTTAGTGAAAAGTTAATTATCTTCTGTTATTTATTTTATTTTTACTTATTTATTTATAAATTTATTCACCACCCATCTCTCCCCAACAGGGGGACTCTGGGCGGCTTACAATAAAACAAGATTAAAATATAAAACCATTACAATTAAAATACAATTAAAATATAAATATAATAAAATCTGCATGGCGAAGAGATCTTAATCAGACCTTCAGTGTGGTAGGTCTCTCCAGATCACCTCATGGCGCTAGCCATCCCCAGGTGTAATTATTTGCCCTCCCATTCCAAGCCTGTCTACAAAACCAGGTCTTTAATCTTTTGCGAAAGTCCAGGAGCGAGGGGGCTTGTCTCACCTCTGGGGGAAGGATGTCCCAAAGGGCAGGAGCTACAGCAGAGAAGGCACGCTTCCGAGACCACGCTAGATGGAATTCTTTTATAGATGGGGCCCGTAACATGCCCTCCCTGTATGACTGGATGGGGTGGGTTGATGTAATAGGGATGAGATGGTCCCTCAGATATCCTGGTCCCATGCCATGTAGGACTTTAAAGGTGATAACCAACACCTTGAATTGGACCCAGAAGCAAACTGGGACCCAGTGCAGCTCACACAACAGAGGTGTTATGTGTGCAAATCTTGGAGCACCCAAGCTGTAGCTTCCGGATATTTTTCAAGGGTAGCCCCATGTAGAGCACATTACAGTAATCTATATGGGAGATAACCAGGGCATGAGTGACTGTTCGGAGGGCCTCTCGGTCCAGGAAAGGGCATAACTGGCGCACAACACGAAGCTGCACAAGGGCCCTCCTGGCCACAACTGCCACCTGCTCTTCGAGCAGGAGTCGTGAGTCCAAGAGGACCCCCAAGTTACTCACCAGATCCGTCTGGGGCAGTGCAACCCCATCCAGCACTAAAGATGACAAGTTCCTGGGACACGAGGTGCCATTAATCCACAGCCACTCCATCTTACTAGGGTTCAGCCGAAGCCTGTTGTTTCCCATCCAGGCCCCTACAGCCCCCAGACACTCAGAAAGGGTGGTCACGGCATCACTTACGTCACCTGGGATGGAGATGTACAAGTGAGTATCATCAGCATACTGATGATACCTCATCCCATGGTGACGAATGATCTCACCCAGTGGTTTCCTGTAGATGTTAAAAAGGAGAGGGGAGAGTACTGATCCCTGCGGCACCCCACAAAGAAGGGGCCGTGGGGCCGATCTCTCCTCCCCTATCAACACCAACTGGGACTGGCCCTGGAGGAAGGAGGCGAACCAGCGCAAGACTATGCCGCCCACCCCCAACTCCCTGAGCCAACCCAAAAGGATACCATGGTCGATGGTATCGAAAGCCGCTGAGAGGTCAAGAAGAGCCAGGATGGATGCACTGCCTCCATCCCGGTCCCGCCAGAGATCATCCATAAGTGCAACCAATGCTGTTTCCGTCCCATAACCGGGTCTGAAACCTGACTGAAAGGGGTCTAAATAATCCATATTTCCTGTGTAACCATGATCTAAATTATATTTTAAGAATGGTCAATTAAGCCCATTACTTTATAAAATTCCAGTGGGTCTAAGAGTTGAGTTTCTTACAATGTTTTTTTTAACACAATGTGAATAGTAAAGCTGAATGAAAGAAATTCAGGATTGTAAAAATCCTAGAACAAATGCCTTGTTTGATTTGGTCCATCACAGTTGTTACATTTTTACTAGTGGCCATATTTATGTGTAGATCAATAGCATCACTGCCAGGAAACAATACATCAGGAATAGACAATTAAACTGACCAACTATCAGGTGATATGGATACCCTCAATCTGATAAATGCAGCCCTGGGATGTAGTGAGAAGTATCCAACTTCTGGACAAGTAACTTACCTTCACCTGGCATGTACCACTGTGGAATGTGCAGGAACAGAAATAAATCTATAATCCAGGGCAAAAAGTAGAACTGCATGAAGACTGCCTGCATTCTTTCTGAGTCCCTCAGAGGCTCTCCCAGAAAAAGTAGAAGCTGAACATTTAGAGCTTTGTGTGTGTGTGTGGGGGGGGGGGGTTCTGGGGTTTAAGAAGCAAATGGGTATGCTTAAAGCATCCATTTCACCCCTTAAGACTCTCAGCTGCTTCCCCCCTTTTTTTAGAATGTGGGCGAAGCCTGACATGGCCCTCAAGATGTCTGAAGGTGTGCATGTCTGCTTTAATGCAATGCTTGAAAATTAGCCCTATTAAAATATCCTTTTTTCCAAGAAAATACATTTAGGACAGATGCATACATTTTAAATTGTTTATTTCTCTTTCAGAAATCTAAATGTAAAACAAATCTCTACAGTAGCTTCTAGCTTCATACTTAATTTGACGTGTGGCCATCCAGACTTCCTCAATTCTACCTGAACTTTTTAGATTAGTCTAGGGACACTTTGCAAACTGCTTCTCCCAAGTGTAAGAGAGGAGAATTGGGGGAAAGGAACACATAAATCTAAGGTTCACCACAATATGTTCCTGCCTGTGCACATCATACTAAACTATAGTCACTTTCCAAAGAAACATCCAACAATGGCTTGGCATTATGAAAAACAGCAGACACCAGTTTAGACCTTGAGTGTTTTTTCTTCCATCTGTTTCTTCTACTTTCCTTCAAACACTAACTGAATTCTTACAGATCTTGAAGTCATAATGTGGATTGTGTGCTGAAATTTTGTCTTTGTTTTTGGTTTATGATGATGTAAGAGTCCAGAAACTGTAGTTTGTAAACTGTAGTTTGCTGATTAGTATTCTATATGAACAAGGCTACTACTGCTTGTTTAGTAAAATATGGTCCACCCAAGTTCTGGTTTAGCATGATGTACAAATCTTGTCTGTATGATTTCCTAAAAGTTGTATAATTTCTCTGCAAGCCATAGTTTGATACAATAATCAATCTGCAAATTATGGGTTTGTTCAAGCTATGCTCCAATCTTGGTTTGGATATAAACCAACATTTTGATAAAATGATAGCTTTTCACATTCATCAACAATGTGAAACTGGTTTGCTGAGGAAGGGGTGGATAGGTTTTAGGAAATTGTGAGCAATGAGGAGGAATAGAAGCAAATAGGAATGCATACATCCACAACCAGGGGTAGCCATTGCTCATTATGCAACTATTGAAAAGTGATTCCATCAGAGTTTCAGTTCAGTTATTAATGAAGAATGCTCATTTCAGTTTTAAGCATCCTATTGTATAGCTTCTTTTTCTAACAAATTAAGGAACCATCAGAATGGCTTACTGACCATTCTCCCTAGTTCCATTTGGAATCCATAGCAATTAATATTATATAACAAATCTATTAAGATAAAATAGTGCAAGTTACTAAAATTGAAAATAAAATAATTGTAAAAATAAAATTCAGTACTTAAAAGTCTAATGCAGTGGTGGTCTCTTTCTGGTTATAGGATGATGGAAGAATGGAGCAACAATTTCTATCAAATTTATAACCCAATTGTGATATTTCCAAATCCACTTGTTTGGCTATGATTGGAAACTAAGGACTAGACTAGGATTATAACTCTACTTTCCTATCAGAGGAAAAGAAATCAGTCAGAAACAGTGGGCTTTGCTGTCCCAGAAAGTAATAGATTAAATAATTTTAAATTATGGGATGGTATATTTTTCAGCTGAACATCTTGAATGTCAGAGCATTTTAATAATGAAACCAATTACCTAGAGGTGAATTAGTTTCCTCTTGTTGGAAGTCCCTAGATACAAGCTGGATAATTTGTTGCTCTATCCAGGTAAACTATCACTTGGGCTATTTCTGAACACAGATCTAAACATGACTAGCAGTCTTCTGCATGATGTTGTGTGTTCATGTGTGATGACTGGAGCACTCAAGCTTTCAGTCAATCAAGACTCATAAACAATTGCCTAGAAATCTATTTAATGAAGTGAAGCATCCAATACAGGGTAAAAGTTGTGAATGCCATTTCCCACACATTTCTACATTTAAAATCACAGAGGCTTCAAATTCCCCACCCCCCACCCCAATTAGGTATGTGCCTCTCCTTCTCATGCCAGCAGATGATTGGAATAGTTTCTCAATGACCTTGGGGCAAGGAGCATCTAGCCCAAACAAAATGATTCACACTCCAGCCCAACTCCCCTCCCTGCTGGCGACTCGTGGGTTGACACGGGTTGTTGGAAGATGGATGTGAGTCTGATAAGGTGTTCTGGGAACATTTGATCAGGTAGTGTGACATACTGCCCTCCTGGAAAAAGAGAACTACAAAATGATTAATGAAAAAGGTGAAGAGAATAACATGTGGGAAGGGATGTTAGTTAAGGTGAAGGTTTATCAGGATATTTAGTATGGAATTTACAAGGTAGTGCAGACGCCTTGACATGGCGTAAACCCATTCGGGGTCAGGGTAGCGTTCCAATTTAATTAAGTACTGTAGAGAACCATGGTGAATTCAAGAGTCTAGGATTCCTTTGACTTCGAAATGTTGTTCACCATCAAGCATGATGGGGGTTGGTGGAGAAGAAACAGGGTGCCACTTAGAAGGCTCTGGAACAGGTTTCAGCAAGCTGCAATGAAACACAGGGTGAATTTTTTAAGATTGTGTGGAAGATCGAGTTGAACAGTCACTGGGTTGATGACTTTTACGATTGGGAAAAGACCAATAAATTTGGGACCCAGCTTTTTAGAGGGCTGTTGTGGCTTGAGAAATTTGGTAGACAGGTAAACCTTATCTCCCACTTTCAGATCCCACTGGGGCCGACAGTTGTGGTCTGCAAACTTTTTGTAAGTTGCTTGGGCATGAGCCAGGGCTTGCTTAATTATGGGCCATTCCAGCAGCCACTTTGGTGCACCAGTCTGCTGCTGAACAGTCAGCCGGTGGCTTTAAAGGCAGTTCAGGAATGGGGACGAAGTCCTGTCCTGATACGATTTGGAATGGGGAGAAACCTGTGCTTTGGTGAACAGAATTGTTGTAAGCCACTTCAGCGAAAGGAAGTAAGTCCACCCAGTCATCCTGTTGAAAGTTGATGTAGCAATGTAAGAATTGCTCTAGAGTAGACTGAACTTGTTCAGTCGCCCTGTCAGTCTGGGGGTGGTTCAATGAGCTTAGAGATTGTTGCACCCCAATTAACTTTAAAAAAGATTTCCAGAACTTTGAAGTAAATTGTAGTCCACAATCAGAAATGACCCATTCAGGACAGCCATGCAAACAGTAAATGTGTTGCACAAAGAGTTTGGCTAGCTGCGGGGCAGTTGGAATTTTAGCACAAGGGATGAAGTGAGCTTGTTTTGAAAATTAGTCAATGACAGTCCAAATGACAGTTTTATTTTTACTGTCAGGTAAATCCACAATAAAGTCCATTGCAATGTCCTTCCAGGGGCGAGAGGGATCAGCTACTGGTTGGAGCAAGCCCTGAGATTTGCCCCCCTCTCTTTTTGCTTGTGCACATGTAGGACAAGAAGTAACATAAATCTTTACATCAGCACATAGAGTGGGCCACCAAAATTGGCGCCTTACCAAATGTAGTGTTTTTGTGAAGGCAGAGTGCACTGCAGCTTTATGGTCATGAGATCTCTACAAGATGTTTAGCCACAGTGTTTCAGGAACGTAGAGTTTCTCATTACAGTACCAGAAGCTGTTGAGCTCAGTTAGGTTGGACTTGTTACTTTGTAGCTAGGAATCATTAACAAGTGCCTGGAGCACTTTGTAGCCAGGAATCATTAACAAGTGCCTCTTTTAAATCAGGCTGCACTTTCACTTTAGGCACTGCCACTTGTTTGCATGTTATACATGCCAGTCCAAGCTGCTTTGCAGAAAAAAACAGTGTCTACCACCTCCGTTTGCTGACTGTTATGCTGGGGCAAATAAGAGAGAGCATCAGCTAAGAAGTTCTTTTTTCCTGGGAAGAAATTTAAGATGAAATTGAAATGGCTAAAAAATTGAGCCCAATGCAATTGTTTTCCATTGAGTTTTCGAGGTGTTTGTAGCGCTTGCAAATTTTTGTGATCAGTCCACACTTCAAAGGGTGTGGAGCCCCTTCTAGAAGATGATGCCAGGTCAGCAAAGCTGTTTTCACAGCAAAAGCATTTTTCCCCCACACATACCAGCGCCGTTCAGCATCAGTGAATATACAGGATAAGTAGGCACATGGTTAAAGTCTTGTTGAAGTAACATGACTCCAGTTGCCTGGTCACTTGAATCAGCCTGAATGATAAATGGTCTTTCGGGTTCTGGATGTTTAAGAATGGGCTCGGCTGTGAAAAGAGCCTTCAGGTTACCAAAAGTGGTTTGACAGTCTGGGGCCCAATTCAAACGTGCTCCTGGGGTGGATACTTTGCATATTTCCCCTTGGCCCCTTGTTTTCAACAAATCAGTTGGTGGCAATGCAATTTGGGCAAATTGGAGGATAAATTGGCAGTAAAAATTTGCAAACCCCAAGGAGCAATGGAACTGTCGCCTAGTTCTGGGGGGTTCCCATGCCATGATGTCCTGAATCTTGGCGGGATCCATTTCAATCCCCTTGGTGGAGATGCGGTAGCCCAAATAATCTAATTGGGTTTTGTGGAATTCACACTTGGATAGTTTGGCATAAAGCTGGGCATCTTGCAGCTTGTGCAAGACCTTTTTGACCAGTTTCACATGCTCCCTTTCTGTAGCTGAGTATATTAAAATGTCATCAAGATAGACCAACACTCCTTTGTACAAATTATCATGCAAAACTTCATTAATGTATTGATAAACACTCCAGGGGCCCCAGCCAACCTGAATGGGAGCACTTTGTATTGATAAGACCCCAGCGGGCAGTTTAACACAGTTTTCCATTCATCTCCTTCTCTCATTCTGATCCTAAAGTAAGCTTCTCTCAGGTCCAATTTGGTAAAAATCTTTCCCTTTGACAGATGAGACAGCATGTCTTTCATTAGTGGTAGAGGATATTGATTGGTTATTGAAATTGCATTAATCCTCTGTAATCAGTACATAGTCTCAAGGAACCATCCTTCTTGGCCCTAAACAGTACAGGCATGGCCATGGGAGAGTTTGCAGGCTCGATAAAACCCCTGGCTAGGTTTTTGTCAATGAACTCCCTTAAGACATTCTTCTCCATTTCAGACATGGCATATATTTTTGGTTTTAGGAGTTTTGCTTTCGGGTCAATCTCAATGGCACAGTCTTTCTATGAGGGGGTAGTTGGTCTGATTCCTTCTCATCAAACACATCAGAAAACTCCAAATACCATCATGTCCTGAAGAAATGGTTACTGGGGACTTCTGGTGAGGACATGACCAACTGAACAGCTGTGCCCGCGAACTCTATGGGCATATCTGACAACACAGCTTTCGGGGGGGCTCAGGCAGGCTTTTCCTGAAGCCCTAGAGTGTTTTCATGGACAGAAAAGGCTTGGAATCATCCCATTTGTACTCAAGAATGGTGCCTCACAGCCAGAGGATCGCAAACAGCATCAGTGCTAATCCAGTAAGAGACACCGGGAGGCTGGGATGTCAACATTTCCAAACTGCGCTGTAGCCTTAAAGGGACACTAAGTCGAGCCACCCCATTTCTAAATCACCCAATTTATATTTTTTTAAGTTTATGTACCCCAACAGAGGCTTTCTACAGCAAGGAGAAGCAATCTCTCTTGGTGCTTATTGTTATTATTTTTGGATTAATTTTTTAAAATCTTTCTAAGTTTTGGCTTGTTTCCCCCCATATAAATATTAAGGAGAACTGAGAATAAATAAGTGCATCCCTGGTATTATTTTTGTATTGAATTTGAAGAATTTGATTTTTTCCTACAAGTTGAATCTGCTGTTTCGAATCTTCAGCTTTCTGTTGTTACTTTCTCTGGGAAGCTGCCCCTTATCATACATCTACTTTTGTAAATATTTCCAGAAATCTTCTATTAACTCTTACTTTTGCTAGTTAGGTATCTAGGGGGTGCCATAATCTACTGCCTGCAACATGGAGGATTTTAAGCAGACACTCTCAGAGTTTCATTGTGAAATCAGATTTTATGTGATTCCTGTCAAGCTATTATGCAAGATATTTGGGACATTGTAGAAAATATTAGTTTTAAAATGTGTCATCTGACTGAGGAGTTTGTGGGAAAAGTTGATTCTAACAAAGATAGAGATGTTTCTACTGACAACAAAATGGAAGCCTTTGTTGAAATGCTGGATGATGATGACCAGATTCTGGTACTGAAGGAGTTAAAGGGACAGACTGTGTTGCAAATCACTAATGGAATTGTTTTTCTGATGGAATGTGTCCTAACAGCCAGGAACCACGCTGAGACAAGGAATAGGTCTCTAGTGTTTTATTACTGCTACATAACAGAAAATCCTAACAAACTGAAGAAGCGTGGGAAAAACCCAGACATATAAACCCCAAAGGCTAAGGCGGGCCCGATCTGTGTCTCTTTGAATGGCTACCTAATTCCTCAGTACTACGCATGCACTTTACAGCCTGGATGGGAGCCCCCTGCTCACCATCCTTACTCAGGACAGAATGTTATGGGAAAGAAGAGACTTTGCTCTGTGGGAGGTTCTTTGCTGAGAAGTCTAAGTTCTTAAGGGGGGCAGTTGGCCTGTATGATTTTTTTTATGAAAAATGCCTTGTGTGTAATATGGAGATATGTAAATGCTCTGCTATATTTTGAAGTGAGGTAAAATTTTAAGAATGTTTCTTTGGACTGCTTTTAAGGGTTGTATGATTCTATTCTTTTTTAATGATTTGGATTAACATTAATTGGATTGTTTTTAAGGTTTGCTTCTTTTTATTCCTTCTTAATGATTTGCTAAGATTTATAAGGTATAATAATGATTGCTTGGTTTTATGTTTAATAGGAGTAAGATTGCTATAGTATTATTAATTATAAAAGTAGACAATTGATATTTTTTTTTTAGTTTGATTTCTATTATAGTAGACAAAAATGTATAGAATAGTGGTAGGAAGGAAATAATTAAATAAATGTTGTTTTGGGGGGAGGAAGTTGATTAGGAGGTTTATTTTTTTTTTTCTTTTAATATAAGGGGAGGGAACAATTGTGTTTAGTGATTTTTACAATATGCTAATGGAACGATTTATAGAAATAATGTGATTTTGGTTTGATATAGAGTAAGGGATTGATTATGGAAATTGCTGTATATTCTTGCTGTTAAAAGTTGGAAGTTAACTCTTTATGTAGTCTTTAAAATTCTTTTCTTCTAGTGTTTCACACTTTTTTAGTTTTTTTTCTTTTTGTAGTTTTTTTTTCTTTTTTGTAGTTTTTATCTTTGCTCTAAACTTAATAAAATTCTTATTAAAAAAAAAAGAAATGGTTACTGGGCATATTTTCACCAGGACACACAGAACATGTGGATATACCTTGAGACTGTATAATTATGGATTGTCCTAAAGTAAACCATTGAATGCTTCCAGAAATGCATAGCCCAAATCAGCTATTTTGCACTGAATATTGGTTTGGATTTTAGGCACACTTAGAATTTCTTGAATCTATATCATTTGCTAACATTTTTACTTGTACTTTGAATAGATGGATCAGTGGCAATCATTCTACAAAGGTGAGAAACATCTGGACATTATATTTTCACATTCATACTTTTTTTTACAATTCATGTGATTTCATGAATTGTTTGAAGTAAGTTATCCATGTCTCAGGTAGAAATCAACTTTCAAAAGTACAAGGAAAGGAAAGGATCACAACTAGGCCAGATTTTGTTCTGTTCAAAGTAAGCAGCTTTATGTTCTTATCTCTCCTTTTCCATAATGACTATGACTTTTGCTGCAACCACGTATCTGCTTACTCAGAAGTCAGTATACCTTAGGGTTGACTGAAAAGTAAGTGTACCTAGGACTGCATTTTTAGTCATGTGAACCCATCCTTAAAAGGAAATGTTTCTATGCAAAATCTAGTAAAGCTTAGGAATTTGCTGCCCTAAGAGGTTATCGCAAAGACAAATAAGACTGCAAATCTTAAAGACTGGACCAGCAGAAACAATAACCTTTGCAGTTATGCAACCTGGACTAATGACACAGTAATCAAATGTCATTCTTCATAACTTCAGCTGATTTCCTGAAGCAGAGTGAGAAGACAGTTGTTGTGTGAGGGCTCTGGGCTTCCCCCCCCCCCCCCCCCATGAACAATATTTCATAAAAGTTCAGGTGCCTTTTGGGGAGTTTCCCAACTTCTGAAGCCTCAGGGATACTGTGTTAGGTTCACCTATGGCCAAAAACACAGTACTGTGATCCAATTATTTCTATTGATGGTTGCAAATTACTCCATGGAGAAATCCAGAAATATCTCAGACCCTATGCAGTCCTATGACCTAATGCAGGGATGGGCAACCCCGAGCAGTATTCCAAGTTGTTATAAATTCAGGTGACACTGTCATTCAAATTTGGGCAACACAAATATGTGGTGATTTCAATAGCTCAGAGTAAATTAATTTCCCCTCAGATGTTGGAGTATTCTGTAAAATGGAGAGGGGAAATATTACTGCAGGAGTATATATAGCCCTTGGCCTGAAAAAGGTTTCCCACCTTTGACTTAAAGAAATTCATTATTGCCAGACAACAATGGTTAACAATATACTGGAAATTGAAGAACAAACTTTGCCTTTCTGCTCTGAATTTAATGGGACAGGCTGTTAGGGAGCTATTATAACTAATAGCGCAAAGTTATTCAAGTCTGTTTAACAGTAAACCCTTTAGGTTCAATAGGATTTATTCAACTAGGATGTAACTAAGGTTATACAAAGAGTTAATCATACCCTCAAGAATAAAATCCACAAACTAGATCTAAAGATATGTGAAGGGGGCTTTAAAAGTAATTCTCTCAAGCTCTCTTTCTTCTCCTCAGAAACACTTGAAAAAATAGCTTTTGAAAAGAGCTTCAAAGCAGATTGTCTTATGACTTGAGTATCCGCTGTCCATGTAGGCTATAATAAACCCCTTGATGAGCCTAAAAAGCTCTTTGTACCCTGGTTCTTGTTTCTCTCTTCATTTTCTAAAGTTTCATTTTTTGCAATTTTATAATATAGAGATTTCTCCTCTCGATTATTTATCTATTTAGTAGATTTATAGAGCCACCCAACTCAGTGTGACTCTGGATAGAGTACAACAACAAAACACAAACAATAAACAAACAAAAATAACATGAAGACATATATAATATATAAATATAAGATACAAAATATAAAATGGCGACCAAGCATATTAACAAACCCACCAGAAGGGGACTCTACTCCACTGGCCCTAATGCAAATCCCTCTTTGACCTAGACCTCCCTGAATCTCTGTCCAGAACCAGAAATGTTAGATCAGGATCTATAATGGGCTGTGAGAATAACCTTGAGGGACAGAAGGAAGAGCAGCAGCCTAGACAACAGGCTGACAAACAAAATCTGAGCCCAAACCAGAAATTTAATTTGAGAAAGTGTCTCAGAAGGGACCTTCCTTAGTTCTCTGGAACATAAAGGCAGGGAGGAGGGAAGTGCTTTCAGACTTGCAAGTTTCTGTACTGTAACCTTAGAATAAAGGTAGTGTTAGTATTCATGATTTTGGTTTCCTGGTCTGGACTACCTTGAAGGGCAGACAGGATCCATGGGGCCAAAGCTCTGAATCAGTTTCCCAAATTCTGAGGCCCACTGGTATGAATGGATTTTTTTTCTCTTACAGGTAGTCCTCGCTTAATGACTACAATCAGGACTGGAATTTCGGTCACTAAGCTATGTGGTCATTTAGCAAATCTGACCTGATTTTACAACCATGTTTGTGGTGGTGGTTAAGCAAATCACATGGTCATTAAGCAAACCACATGGCCATTATGCAACTCACATGGTTCCCCATTGAAGTTGCTTGCCAGAAGCCAGCTGGGAAGGTCCAAAACGGCAGTCATATGACCGCAGGACACTGCGACAGTTGTAAATATGAATCAGTTGCCAAGTGCCCAAATTGCAATCATGTGACCATGGGGATACTGTGATGGTTGTAAAACAGGATTTTAACACCATCGTAAGTCTGAATCATCACTAAATGAATGGTTGTTAAGACTATCTGTAATCTTAAACCAGGCTGGAGAGGGGGAGGGGTTGGGGGGAATTTATCAGGGAGGAACAGTTGGAGAAGGAAAGACAAGTCTTCCATTCACAGCCCAGAAAATTATTTTTGAAAGAAGCAGGAACTTCCATTGCTACCAATGAAAACTCTTTTCCGTAAGCCTTATTTATTTATTTAAAACATTTATACAGCTCCCCAATTCAACCCAGCTGACTCTGGGTGGCTTTCAAAAAGAAAATGCAACAAAGCCTAACAAAAGAATACAAAACTGCAATGCATACTCAAACAGACAATAATAAAACAATAAAATGGTAACCCAAACAACAGTGGCATCATCATCATCATCATCCAATCAAGACTCTGGTACTTCACAACCCAAAGGCCCAGGGAAAGTGCCAGGTCTTGACAGCACTTCTAAAGGCTGGAGGGCTCAGGAGGAAGATTGTTCCATAAAATAGGGGCTGTCACCCAGAAGGAACCCCTGGCTCCCACAAGATGGTATTGCTTCAATGAAGGAATGCGCCCTCCCTCTCAGAGCGTGTGGGCTCTTCCCTGGAGAGAAGGCAGTCCCCCAACCCAGTCCTATGCCATGAAGGGCTTTAAAGGTGACAATCAGTACCTTGCATTGCACCTGGAAGCCAGTTGGGAGCCAGTGTAGCTCACAGAACAGTCATGTCGCATTGTCATAGTAAGAAGTGCTCATATCACCTACGCTGCTGCATTCTGGACCAATTTTAGCTTCTGGATGGTTTTAAAGGGCAGATCCATGTAGAGCACATTGCAATAATCCAACTGGGAAGAGCCTCCCAATCCAGAAGGGGCACAATTGGTGTATGATACAAAGTTGTGCAAAGGCCCCCTGGCCACAGCTGCTGACAGGGAAAGAGAAAGTTAAGGAAATAGGAGAAGGTCAGAGAAAAGCAATAGGATATAAGGGGAAGATTGTACAACATCAGTAAAATATTAAATAATCCAGGCAAAATTTCATTCTTCATTGAGAAAAGATATGTATTAGATGTTGATCTTCACAGGCATCTGCAAGGGGGTAACAAAAAAGTCAAGATGGCAGTCATGACCATACAATGGAAGCATATGCATCTTATATGCATTGTGCCATATAAGTAAAAAAAAGGGACAGGACTGTGATCTCATGGTCAAAACCATCGTTTTGACTTGTTTTCATTCCCCCTGGCAGATGCCCTTACTGATCCTGTATGTATGATCTCTTCTGGTGGTTCTACGATTTCTTGCCTGCACTGTGTTGCATGGAGAGAAACCATGAGCATGATAGTTCCTAGCCATCTGGGCTAATGTCTTCTTTTGCATGCATTAATGAAAGATCTAGACTCATATTTTAAAATATACCGTTAGTTTATGGGCAGATAAATAGGGTGGATTCCTTCAGAACAAGGAAAAGTTCCCCGATAATTTCCAAAGGAACCTCAGCAGTGATCATAGCAGTGGGTAGCATTCTCTTGTGATGTCTTTCTTTTCAGACTGTAGTTAGAGAGCCAAAGAGGCTGCAGATTGTTGGAGATATGACTGTACAATGACTCCTGTCTAATAAAGTGCAAGAACATCTCTCTTCACTCAGGGATTTTTCTGCATAGCATTAGTTTGTATTACAGCTAGTCCTCATTTAATGACCACTCATTCAGTGACTGTTCAAAGTTACAACAGTGCTGAACAAGTGATACTTATGACCAGTCCTCGTAGTTGGGGCCATCACAGTGCCCCTGAAGCCACATGATCACGATCCAGGTGCTTGGAGACCAGCTCGCATTTACAACGTCACAGCGTCCCATGGTCACATGATTGCCATTTGCAACCCTCACTGCCAGCTTCCAACAAGCAACCTCAATAGGGAATCTGGCAGGTGGTCACAAATGGCAACCACATGACATCATGCTTAATGACAGCAACCAGAAGTGCCAGAACTGCCATTGTTAAGTAGTGTGGTCACATGACGTCACACTTTATTACCATGTCTCTTAGTGACAGAAATTCTGGTCCCAATTACTAATATTAAGTGGGGTCTACTTGTATGTACATATTTTGGTATAAATAGCTACCAGTTACACTAGATTTAATTCTCCTTTGGCAGAATTTTTTTAAGCGGTTGCTTCATCATTCTCTGTTTCTGATTCCACCCTCTTTTTCATTTCTTTTTTTCCAACTCTGATCTAGCAAAATGCCTGCCAGGCAATGGAATGTACTGGCCAGAAGAGAGCCAAAGATAAATATATAATATATAATATAACTGCTCACATATTGTAAAATGGCCACTGAACTAACAAGTACTGTAAGATATGTCATTCATGAAAAGAAGACAGACAGGAAAAAAATAGAAAAAGAAGAGGGCATAGTTCTCAAAACTGGACACAAGGTTCCTCCCAAACTTGCTTTGATATTTGAGTTGCATGTTGCTGGGAACATTACTCATTTGACCAGTTGGTGTAATGCAGGGATGAGGAACTTCTTGCCTCCCAGTACTGCTGATCTACAGCTGCCAGCTCCCTACTTTTGGCCATGATGGTTTGAGCTGCTGGGATGTCCCAATAGAAGAGAATATATGTAGTTCAGGGCTGAGCTACATCAGGCAGAAAACAACACCGGAATCGAGGAACTACCAAGGAGAAAAACACAACCCCACCAACACTGGCTGGTCAAGCTAATGTACTATAAACAGGGAGCAAATCCCACGCTCACTAGCACTGATGATGTTACCTAGTTGGATAATGAAACATCTGCAAGCAAACAACCAAGCTCAGAGAGCACCAAGGACTCCATCGCAAGAACTGGACAGCCACAGATTTTTTGCTTCTGCTGTAGTGTGAACAGCATGATAAAATCAACTGAGGCAAAAAATATGAGATCAACAAATAACTGGTAATGCAGGCTTCAGTCTTGAAGTTGCAGCTAGAATCTGGGGAGAGGGGAGAGAAACAATGAAACATGCATCGTGAAAACACTACAATCTCTGTATATGCATCAGGCAGCAGAGTGCAAGTACATAAGGTAGTATGTAGTTGATGATATCACCATGTACATGTTGTTTTGGCATCATCATGGTGTGTCACAGACACTGCTGGTCTAAAGTTATGTTAGCATTTGTGACAACTAAACGTTTATAATTAGAAGTACTTTTTATCTTTTATCAGGTCTCTTTAAAGCAGGAACTAATAGCACATGCATCACGGCCGTTTAGATTTAGAAAGTGGGATATTAGTTATGGGAAACTATGTTTTCAGTTCTGGATGAGGATACCTTAATTTTTTTCCCATTTGCTTTGCCGTCTAATCCAGTTGTTTGGAATATGTTTTTGCTCCGTGCCGCATCCCTCATATGGGTGCCTTTAAGTTATCTCCCTCACAGAAATAATGGCATGGCTATATGTTGTTGCTTTTATAAATAAATAAATGTCTCCTTCTCTTTATATTGGAGACCCTATCTAAATCGACAGAGTCCCCCTTATTGTGGTTCCATTTAAAAACACTCAACCAAACCAGAGCTATGATCCAGGTACAGCTTTAAGTCTAGTTGAGCCTTTGTTTCTTCAGTCTACTCTTCAGCCCCAAAAGACTGTGCAAGAAAGATAAGACAGAGGTGAGCCATTGCCCTCAGACTTACAACCTGAAGGACATGTCACAGATGAAAAAGGGACCAGGAGACAAAAATAAACTTAGCCTCCAGATTAGTGATTCACATACAGTGGTGATCCTGTAGAGGTTTGCCAGAAAGTCTGTCATAGCCAGTATTCACTGCCTACTCAACCCCGCCTCCACACACACATTCATGTCCAGTCAGCTGGTCAGGCCAGAATTTGGGTTGTTATTACTGGTTCACAAACATGTACCAGTAACTGAAAACTCTTTCATTGCAGTATACAAGGGCTAATATAAATAATAATGTATATAATAAAACAGGTCTTGAGTGTAGTTACAGACTATGAATGCAAGTGCTATGCAGGTCTCCTGTGACTGGCAAGTTGATGCTAAGAGTTATTGTTACACGGCATCAAGGACATAAAATGATTCAAGCAGGTAAACACTTGATTTTGAATTTATAAATGGAAGGGATGGGAAAGTATACACAGATTTATCTATAATCATTACCCTATTTGCTTAAAAACATGAACACTCTTGCTCTTAAAGACAAAAATGCAGGGAGAGATATTTAATTGGGTGGTCCCTAAACATTTATTTAGTGATCCATGCAGAAAGCTTACAAAACACTGTGCCAGAGGATTGCTTGTCAAGTCACCATTTCAGTACATCTATACATAATGTAATAATCTGTAAATATTTTTTTATTTGCACTAAGTTCAAAGCAACTTTACAAATTGAATTGTAAACTGCCCAGAGTTGCTTGGTGAGATGGGCAGTGAAGAAATGTGAGAAATAAATAAATAAAATAAACTCATAATTGCTCATTATGTTTAATAAGGTGTTAACATTTTACTCCATATATTTTAGCATTATATTCCACATCTTTTCCCATTGATCTGTTCATATAAACCAGAGGCCCACTAAACACTGATTATCATAACTCTTTATATATAGCTGCCAATTACCATCAAACTCTACAGATTTTATTTTCAATATCCCCTAATAATATGGTTAAGAAACTGCTGTAACCATGATTAAATTTCTCTTACTATGAATATTTTTCCCCAAAAAGTTTTTTAAAAAGTTATATGTTACCATTCATGTGAAGAAATACCACTAGTCCTTTCATTTTTTATCTCTAATACAAACTTGAACATTTAGGAAAATTCTGTAGATGCTGGTTGGTCTGCCGAACCATGTCTTATATTTTCATCGGTCATCTGAGATTACAATACTGTATTTAGTTTTCTCTTCCACTCATCTTTTACTTACATGCATTTCATGTAATGCAAGAAACTATTAGTGTTAGAAAGACCAAAAGATTTTTCCAATGTATACTGAAAACTTGTCAAAGCTATACTAAAACCAACATTTATTTCAATGTATATTGAAACCAGTGAACTTTGCTTTCACTCTTTGCAGTGAAGATTAGGTGACAGGATCAATGTGGCTTGGCAGATAAACTTGGCTGATAAACTTGAAAGGGTTCTGTTCAAACAACAATCCTAGTAAAACATTCTGCTCAAACCAGACCTAAATCGTTGCAATTGCCTGATTCTAAATCAACAGGTTTGTTCATGTTTCCATGTTTTAGTAGATAATTTCTGACCCACATCCAAATTAGCCCTGGGCCCTTTTCAGGCCCTGCTGAACAACAATACCTGAACTCTAAGTGGGACCAAAAAATAACACTGAGCAGGTCTGCCTTTCAACGTTGCCCCCTTTATATAGCCATTTCCGTAGGTATTCACATGAACGCTAAACTTTAGAGTTTATAGTAGGTCCATCTGGACCTGGTTAGGAAACTTGTATAAAAAGTAGGGAAGGAGTCAACCATTTGTCCTCAGTTTGATCCAGGTTTGAAACACAGCTGAGTACTGGAGTTAGATATGAGCTGCACTAGCTGGTGACAAGAAATTACTAAAGGTGGTTTTAAAAAGATAATGAAAAGCTCTGGAAGAATTCCTCCAATCTAGGGGAATGGCATTAAAATGGCTCTTGTGTTCACCAAGGTAAGCAAATATAAAGTTACATATATTGGACTTTAAAAAATGCCCAATTTGTATTTACACTGATGGCAGTTTGACCTAGTAGTAACTGAACAGGAAGAAATCTTTGAATAACGGTGAATAGTTGGATGAGAATGTCAGCTGATTTGGTTAACGTTTATACATTTCTATTACAATCACACTTGGAATAATGTGAAGAATTTGGAAACAAAGTGTGTAGTTCTGGTCATTGCATCTCAAGAAAGATGCAAAAAGAACAACTAAAATAATAATGGGGCTGGTGCAATTTCCATATCAGGAAATTATTTGGGAATTTTTGCTTGAGGTAATAGGTTTCAGGTCTTTCATCTTTTCCAGGTGTGATACCACAAATTTAGTTATTGATTTATGATTTTTTTTTCCCCATCAAACTTTGACAATACTCCCAGTTTCAAAAAACCAAAGTTAAAATATCAATAAAAACAAATACATAAAACCAATTAAACTAATGCAAGCATAACCCACTCTGGCAATCCAAGCAATGGTTCTCACAAATTAAAAACTTTGCAGAAGCTGTAGCTTAAACAACTTCCTGAATGTTCACAAAGAAGCAATTCTCTGAATCTGTGGGTGAAGACTGTCCCAAAGGAATGGAGTCATGACTATCTCACCCCAAACCTGATATATAGGAATATGTGGTCTCAGCTTTCCTACTTGGATGAGGTCAATTCTACCAGATGTCATTCCTGGAAATATCTGGAAACCAAACGATAATGGGCTTTATAGGTTAAAAAACCAGCGCTTTAAATTGTACTCAGGAACCTGCTGGAAGACAAGACAGTGTTTGCAGAACTGCTATTACAGGGTTATAGCTGGTCTTCCCCACCACAGGCAGGCCACTGCATTTTGTATCAGTTGAAGCTTCTGGGTATTCTTCATATTTGATCAGACCTCCCAAGGATCCTTTTATCCCTACAGTGTTCATTTTTAGATTTAGCATTGAAAAAAAAAACCTTCTGTCAAGCTTTTATGGAATTCTGTCCAACTGCAGTCTATTGCTATGATTTATATAAGAAATTTTGTGTGGTTCCTTTTCCTTTTCCTTTTCCTTTTCCTCCTCCTCCTCCTCCTCCTCCTCCTCCTCCTCCTCCTCCTCCTTCTTCTTTTTGCATGTTGTTATCCTGAGTGTAAAATCGACTTAGATATTTTATAGAAAGGTACGCTATACATGTTAATAATAAATAACTGAGTTGCCCATTCCAATATGATATGAGTGGTAACTCCCTAATAATATACACTTATGCTCATCTCAGCAATTAACTCTTCAGATTTCAATTTCTCTTACTCTCAGAGTGCATGTATAGCATTGCAGCTAAAATCACTGGTACTGTGCCATCTGCCTCTGAGATAAATCTCGTGTTGAGAAAACATATGGCACCATATAAGAACATGCAAATAAGTGACTGGGATTTTAATGCTGATCCAGACTGACATCATTCTTGCCTTAATCACTGCCTGACGCCACCCAATTCAGAACTGCCATTTAGGATCGGTAGGTCATTATGAAGACCTACATCAGCTTCAAGACAAACGAAGGCAGAAATGCAAGGCATGCCACCAACCTTGTTTAAACATGTTATTAGCCTCATCATTTTTTATAGGTTTTAGTTCAAGATGACGGTCTTCAACTAGGATAAGAAGATAAAGGAGAGATGATACATAGCACTTGTCTTCTGAAGGGTGCATAAATATATCTCAGGCATTAATTACTTGAAATTCTTTTGATCTACAGTTGGTTTGGAAGTTGAAGTCTCACTCAGCACTGTTATTATGTCTCTGAAAATTGACATCATGTTTTAATTTCAGAACAGGACACAGATCTCATGTTAAAACTTATACTGGAGCCAACTCATATTTGGTTGGCTTATTCCCTCTTTCCTCAACCTGATACCCTCGAGATATGTTGAGCTTACACTTCTTAGAATCCAAGCTGTAGGTCATGCTGACTGGGAGTTCCCAAAATATCTGGAGGGCACCAGAATGGGGATTATTGACTTGTTCAGTGGATTTGCTTGCATGTATCCAGTTGGTAAATAGCTCAATAGATGCCAAGTTTGTTGCCTAGCATCAATTCCACAGTTTGGAAATCAAGTGGAAATCTTCAAAAAGTCAGTTTAATAATCAAAGTGCCTCAGATGATTACTATTTTGTATGACTTCCACATTCATTTGAAAAATACACAAATTGTACCTTAAGCAAGCAGGTAATCACCTTCTTACAACTACTCATTCTGTGCTGATTAAAAACTTGTATAGCAAAGAAAAATTGCTGCCAATCCTGAAACATTATTCAGTTGATATGCTCAGGTTTTTGGAAAGCATATGATGAACCCATTTGCAGAGGCTAAGCTTCTGTGCCTCGATGAAAGAGTGCCTCGGAATCTTATTTCATAACATGAGTTATGAAAGAAAAGGGATATTGTCCTAACAGTCAGGAATCAAGCTGAGACAAGGAATAGATCTCTAGTGTTTATTGCTGCTACATAAGACAGAAAATCCTAACAAACTGAAGAAGTGTGGGAAAAACCCAGACAGATAAACCCCAAAAGTTAAGGCGGGTCTGATCTGTATCTCTTTGAATGGCTGCTTAATTCCTCAGTACTACGCATGCGTTTTCCCCCCTGGATAGGAGACCCCTCCTGCTCACCATCAGTACTCATGACAGATATAGATGTAATAAACAAATGTTTTACTGGCAGAAATCTCTCGGTTAATTATCTGCTGCGATGACATCCTTGAAAATTTGGTATAAGAGCCTGCATTAAGCAGATGATTCTATAGTACATCCTTTAGCACATTGGTGAAGTTTGCCATTATCTTGCCCAAACTAAGGGTGTGACCTTAAATCACATCCACATATATAAATAGCTAGCTACTACAGTGCACTGACATATTCTATTGCATTAAAAAAAGAAATACAGAAAAAACAGCACACAAAAATAAATTAAAGGAGAAAATAACATCCTTCAAAATAGTTACAAAACTGTAACATGAAACAAAAGAAAAGAAAAAAATAAACAATCAAGCAGAAAAAGACACTAAAATTAACATACTAAATTAATATAAATCACCTAGATATATCAAATATTCACTCAGTCATATAATAACACTATATCAAATTAAGCATAAATTATCCAAATCAGTGAAAGACCTTTTCACTGGTGCAGATTGCCCTTTCTAGAAGTTATATATTTAATATCCCTTGGCACCCGGAAAAAACCCTTTTTTTTTTTATTTTCCCAGCTTTTAAAAATTATTTTTGTGGTTCTTAATTTTTTAAAATCTCCATTGATTTTTCAACATTTTGGACCTTCATCTGATATTGATTCCAGAATGTTTTATTATTGCATTATTGTGTATTTTTTTTTCATTTTTATTCCATGTAGGATAGCCTAAAAAGCAAGCAGAATCACCTCTGTAGGCAGCTTTTACACTGCAAGGAATAGTTTGCCCTGTAGGTACTTCTCTGGAAGTTCCTCTGCCATTGCAATTTATCTTTATTAGCAAGTCCTAATAAGCTGATAAACTCCTGCTCTACTCCTGAAAGCACTTTCCTAGGAATAATCCTCCCAGGATTATTAAACTCAGTGAGATCTACTTCTTGGTAGACATGTGTAGGACTTGATCTGCTGAGGTTCTTGCTCTGGGTAATGGGCTTCCCTGCTCTAAAAGTTCTCTAATTAATTGTAATCATTTTTCCCCTACCAACCCACCCTCACCTTCACATGAGGCAGGCTGAAGAAACATAAGATCATCATGTGTATACTTTATCTTTAAGCTTAAAATGCTCTTTTTTTTTCATCTGGCAGGTTGGCTAAATAATCTTCAGTCTAGGACCTGCAAATCTGTATAAACCAAGACTCATCAAGAAATTCAGGATTTAATCCTAGACTTCCAATAAGACATTTAAAAATTTTTAAGCATACAGATGTTGCAATCAGCCTTATTCGTCTGATTGCAGAAAAGTTTGAAATGGATTTCAGTATGTGGTAATGACATGAACTTGATGTTTCTTGTTTATGCCTGTTATAGTAAACAAAATAGATTTCAGGTATCACTGTAACCATTCATGCTTCTAAGGTAGAAGGCCTCAAGAACTTCAATTACTTTAGTATAGATTTGAAAATGTTATGGACATTTTATTCAAAGCAAGTCAAAAGATAATTAAATTCTTAGATAACTTATGCAAGAGAAAAGGACATAATGCTATTCTAAGAAACACTCATACATAGCTAAAAGGCCCATCTTTCTTTATATTCCTGATAAGTTATGCTATAGATTGGATTTTTAGCAAATAAAATGTTAGCATTTATTTTGTTATAGATAGTGTATATAGATTGCATATATAATTTACATCATATCATTTTACAGGAAATAAAATCGTAACATTCATGCATGTCTCTGTGTTTAAAAAGAAGAAGAAAAATAGTATTAAAGATCAGGGCCAGGTAGTGACTCCATGAATACTTATAATAAACATTATAATTTTTAATAATTTATATGAATAGAATACTGTATAGCTTACAGTAGTTATATCCTATATCATTTGCCAACCTCCATGCTTGTTACTGAATATAATGTTACAGTGAAAGCAAATCACAATTAAGCTGCTCTTTACAGAGGCAGTACATCTTCATGAAAGGTTGAAAAGTCAACTATCATGCCACAGCCATATGAATGTGGGCAATTATCCCAGGACTAAGGAATGCTTGAACTCTGAATCAAACTTTTCCAATTTTAGTAGCAAAATGAATTTTGTAACTCTAATGATTGGCAGTGCACAAATGACAGCAGATTGGCCTTTAAGCTTGGCGATTAGTGTTTCCATAGTAGTCTTGTTTCCTTTCACTCTTACGTAAGTTATGCAACAGCTGAAATGCCTTTTTGAGGTAGAAGTAGCATCAAGAGGAAATGAGTGTTAGTATCCTGCTGCCATTTCCAAAATGTAAGAGGAACATTTCAACCCATAGACGCTTTTATCATTGGCTTCAAGGTAGCCAGCGGGACAGGAAAGGAATCACAAAGATAAATGTCATCCTGAAACAGTTGAGCAGAAAATCATCAAGACTGAACACCATTTCTCAAGGATTTAAAAAAAAAAAACACCAACAAAGAAACATAATTTCTTATTGCTCCATGTTTTAACTGGCTAATGAGTACAAGAATGTCTGAGTCACCCCAACAGTTCCTTTGATTTTGGCCACTGTCCAAAGTAATTCTCTCACACAATTCTTTTTTCACCATTCCTCCTCCCTACCCTTCTCTCTCTTCTTCTCTCCACCAATACATACAATCTCTTCTCTAAGGAATTTATTCCATAGATCTGATAGAGTGGACTATAATCTACAAAAACTAAATATTTCTTTATTTGTTTATTTATCAAATTTGTATAGCCTCCCATCTCACAGAAAAGAGATTCTAGGTGGCATACAACACTCAATTAAAAAAAATCATTAAATATATAAAAAACATTCATTATTAAAAACTATAAAAAACTTCAGCAAAGGATCGTTACCTTGTCATGGTGCTGCAGCTTGAGCACCTCAATTATGCCATGAGCTAAACCGTGAAGGGCCACCCAAGACGGGAAGGTCATGACAGAGAGGTCAGACTAAATGCGATCCCTGGGGAAGGTAATGGCAACCCACCCCAGTATTCTTGCCGTGAAAACTCAATGGATCAGTACAACCAGAGATATGTTGGTATACCATCGGAAGATGAGACCCCCAGGTCAGAAGATGGTCAAAATGCTACTGGGGAGGAACAGAGGATGAGTTCAACTAGCCCCAGACGTGATGACGCAGCTAGATCAAAGCCGAAAGGATGGCTAGTGGCCAACGGTGCTGGTGGTGAATGGCGAATCTGATGTTCTAAGGATCAACACACCATTGGAACCTGGAATGTAAGATCTATGAGCCAGGGCAAATTGGATGTGGTTATTGATGAGATGTCGAGATTAAAGATAGACATTTTGGGCGTCAGTGAATTGAAATGGACTGGAATAGGCCACTTCACATCAAATGACCACCAGTGTCATGAGTAAGGATGGCGAGCAGGGGGCTCCCTTCCAGACTGTTAAGCGCATGCGCAGCACTGAGGAATAGGTGAGCCATTCCAAGAGGCACAGATTGGGACCGCCTTAACCTGCGGGGTTTATATGGCTGGGTTTTTCCCACGCTTGTTCAGTTTGTTAGGATTACTGTTATGTACTAGCAATAAACATTAGAGAACAGTTCCTTGTCTCAGAGTGTTTCCTAGGAGTCAGGACAACCAGATCTACTACTGTGGACAAGAGGACCACAGAAGAAATGGAGTAGCCTTCCTAATTAATAGTAAAGTGGCTAAAGCAGTGCTTGGATACAATCCAAAAAACGATAGAATGATCTCAATTCAAATTCAGGGCAAGCCATCTAACATCACAGTGATCCAAATATACGCCCCAACCACAGATGCTGAAGAAGCTGAAGTAGAGCAGTTCTATGAGGATCTGCAGCACCTACTGGACAACACGCCTAAAAGAGATGTTATTTTCATCACAGGAGACTGGAATGCTAAGGTGGGCAGTCAATTGACACCTGGAATTACAGGTAAGCATGGCCTGGGAGAACAAAATGAAGCAGGACATAGGCTGATAGAATTTTGCCAAGACAACTCACTCTGCATAACAAACACTCTCTTCCAACAACCTAAGAGATGGTTTATACATGGACTTCACCAGGTGGACAACACCGAAATCAGATTGACTACATCCTTTGCAGCCAAAGGTGGCGGACATCTGTACAGTCGGTAAAAACAAGACCTGGAGCTGACTGTAGTTCAGATCACGAACTTCTTATTGCACAATTTAGGATCAGACTAAAGAGATTAGGGAAGACCCACAGATCAGCTAGATATGAGCTCACTAATATTTCTAAGGAATATGCAGTGGAGGTGAAGAATAGATTTAAGGGACTGGACTTAGTAGATAGGGTCCCGGAAGAACTATGGACAGAAGTTCACAACATTGTTCAGGGGGCGGCAACAAAATACATCCCAAAGAAAGAGAAAACCAAGAAGGCAAAATGGCTGTCTGCTGAGACACTAGAAGTAGCCCAAGAAAGAAGGAAAGCAAAAGGCAACAGTGGTAGGGGGAGATATGCCCAATTAAATGCAATATTCCAGAGATTAGCCAGAAGAGATAAGGAATAATTTTTAAACAAGCAAGGCGTGGAAGTGGAAGAAGACAATAGAAAAGGAAGGACAAGAGACCTCTTCCAGAAAATTAGAAGCATCGGAGGTAAATTCCAGGCCAAAATGGGCATGATCAAAAACAAAGATGGCAAGGACCTAACAGAAGAAGAAGAGATCAAGAAAAGGTGGCAAGAATATACAGAAGACCTGTATAGGAAGGATAACAATATTGGGGATAGCTTTGACAGTGTGGTCAGTGAGCTAGAGCCAGACATCCTGAAGAGTGAGGTTGAATGGGCCTTAAGAAGCATTGCTAATAACAAGGCAGCAGGAGACGACGGCATCCCAGCTGAACTGTTCAAAATCTTGCAAGATGATGCTGTCAAGGTAATGCATGCTATATGCCAGCAAATTTGGAAAACACAAGAATGGCCATCAGACTGGAAAAAATCAACTTATATCCCCATACCAAAAAAGGGGAACACTAAAGAATGTTCAAACTATCGAACAGTGGCACTCATTTCACATGCCAGTAAGGTAATGCTCAAGATCCTGCAAGGCAGACTTCAGCAATTCATGGAGCGAGAATTGCCAGATGTACAAGCTGGGTTTAGAAAAGGCAGAGGAACTAGGGACCAAATTGCCAATATCCACTGGATAATGGAAAAAGCCAGGGAGTTTCAGAAAAATATATATTTCTGTTTTATTGACTATTCTAAAGCCTTTGACTGTGTGGACCATAACAAATTGTGGCAAGTTCTTAGTGGTATGGGGATACCAAGTCATCTTGTATGCCTCCTGAAGAATCTGTATAACGACCAAGTAGCAACAGTAAGAACAGACCACGGAACAACGGACGGGTTTAAGATTGGGAAAGGAGTACGCCAGGGCTGTATACTCTCACCCTACCTACTCAACTTGTACGCAGAACACATCATGCAACATGCTGGGCTTGAGGAGTCCAAGGCTGGAGTTAAAATCGCTGGAAGAAACATTAACAATCTCAGATATGCAGATGATACCACTTCGATGGCTGAAAGCGAAGAGGAACTGAGGAGCCTTATGATGAAGGTGAAAGAAGAAAGTGCAAAAGCTGGCTTGGAGCTAAAGCTCAAAAAAACCAAGATTATGGCAACCAGCTTGATTGATAACTGGCAAAATAGAGGGAGAAAATGTAGAAGCAGTGAAAGACTTTGTATTTCTAGGTGCGAAGATTACTGCAGATGCTGACTGCAGTCAAGAAATCAGAAGACACTTAATCCTTGGGAGAAGAGCAATGACAAATCTCGATAAAATAGTGAAGAGCAGAGACATCACACTGACAACAAAGGTCCGCATAGTTAAAGCAATGGTGTTCCCCGTAGTAACATATGGCTGCGAGAGCTGGACCATAAGGAAGGCTGAGAGAAGGAAGATCGATGCTTTGGAACTGTGGTGTTGGAGGAAAATTCTGAGAGTGCCTTGGACTGCAAAAAGATCAAACCAGTCCATCCTCCAGGAAATAAAGCCAGACTGCTCACTGGAGGGAATGATATTAAAGGCAAAACTGAAATACTTTGGCCACATCATGAGAAGACAGGACACCCTGGAGAAGATGCTGATGCTAGGGAGAGTGGAGGGCAAAAGGAAGAGGGGCCGACCAAGGGCAAGGTGGATGGATGATATTCTAGAGGTGACGGACTTGTCCCTGTGGGAGCTGGGGGTGTTGACGACCGACAGGAAGGTCTGGCCTGGGCTGGTCCATGAAGTCATGAAGAGTCAGAAGTGACTAAACGAATAAACAACAACATAAAGAACACAAAAACAGGATGGTGTTAGCTGCAGTAAGGGAACCATCGCAAGATCTCCACAGTCCCCTGAGACTCCCAGGCTGGAAAGCAAAGCCAGGTTTTGAGGGACTTGCGGAATGTTAAGAGGGATGGAGCTAACCTCACTTCCAGGGGGAGATGATTCCATAAGGCAGGCCCCATGGCAGAGAACATGTTCCTTTGTAAAGTGCTACAAAATTCTCTGCTGCATTCTCTGCTGCAAAGGCCTACAGGGCTACCTGTGTAGAAATTGTAATTTTAAACAAGCCCAAAACCTTACGTTAAGGAAAGCATGCAGAGCATGGGTTCTCACATTCTTTCCAGTCCCTTTACCAGCAGTGGCCATAGAGGACATCTGAACGTTTCTCTGTATAATAAAGTAATGTGTTGTACCTATATGTCTGTTTATGTGCATGCATCTTCTCTCCAGGGACTAATCAGGCTGTGTACTCAAGTATTGCCTGTTTGTGTGTATACATGTGAGGGTCTGATAAAAATGGGAACATAAATGTTGCCTGTGTGAGAGAGAGAGACAGATTATACCACTAATCATACTAAACTGAGAAATGCATGTCTAGCCTAGTTATATAAAATCTCCCTGAGATTCTGTACTGCTGTGGCTGTCTTTTATTAGGATGGAGCTTAAGGTCCGTGTTTCAAGATTTGTAACACCGTCATATAAAATAAGCCTATATAATTAGTACATTTGAAATGGTTTTGTCAGTGGGCCTGGGGACCCCAGGTCGCTACGGAGACAATCAAGTGGTTAATTTGAGTGTGTTTGTTGCCGCTGTGGAGTGTGTGTTTTGTTTTTATCGATTTTAATTCTGTAAGCTGCCCAGAGTCACCATGTGTGAGTTGGGCAGCCATATAAATTTGTTTAATAAATAAATAATCGTAATATGGAGGTAAGGGCAGGTTCTTTTTCTGGCCTGACTCCAAGCATCCCTTTCACTGCTGATTCAGTCTCTAGAGATCATTGTGTATTGGGCAGAAGGCCTGAAGAGGAACCTTATACAAATTCAGCTGAGCAGACAGGGGCTTCTCCATATACCCTGAAACCTTGCAAGATCAGCTGAATACTGATAGCCTTGAGTGTCCCCCAAGGATCTGGTCATCGAGACAGACTGTTTTACGTACTAGTGATCTTACTTCATTTTAAAACAATTACTGGATATCTGCACAGTAGAATAACTGGAGCAGTTATGGATGAATATAACTGGAACACCAGTGTTTGAAAGATGTGATTCAGATCTTGCTTGAGTGAAGCACCACACTGCAATTCATTATAGCAGCCCACTATTTTTAAGGATTCTGTACAAGTCTGCAAAAAAGATGCCACTGTTTTAAGCACTGCATTTTTACTGAGTTGATTTGTTATAGTAGTAACACCCTTTTTTCAGGCTTGTGAGAAAATCCAGCAAAGGACAAGGTGCTCGAATTAATAGCAGAGAGGTGATCTGTTTACATAAGGGCTGAAGCATTTCTTCTGAATCTTCTCAAAACCAGACTAGCTCTCAACTGCATGTACTGGGTTTTGCCCCATGTAACAATCCCTTGAGCAGATCTTTCCATGTAAAGCTATTTCTGTATGAGGACATTGTATCTCATCATAAACCTGCAATGGAGGCAGGAGGTCTTCCTAGAACTATTTCATGTATGAATTGGCTAGGCAATAAAATATATTTTGATGTGCCAGTCATAATTATGCACAACTTTTCCATCTTCTGAATGTGTTAGAATCCTTTCTGGTTTTACTGTTGTTTTGCCACTCTGTATCCCAGCCCGTATAATTCAAATCACTACCCCTTGGAGCCACTTAGATGACTTGCACAGATAAAAAATAATAGAGGGTCATAAAACAAGAAAATAACAGATGAGCTGGATTCACACAATGCTTGGAATATCAAGTTGAGTCAGCTACAATCAGAACTGCTCTTTAGGTGGAGAGAAGCTGACTAAACTATACAGTAAATATAGAGAAGTGGTTATACAGCATTTCTTTTTTGGTTTTCAATGTTTTTAAATCGTATTTTAACTTACCCTAACTTCCTTCTTTTAGGTGAGTACCTGAGATAAGCACTATTCAAACCTATGGAGTGAACTTAAACTTCTTGGATATTGAAAGCAAATTTACTTTATTTTGATTTGTATATTTAGCAGTCAACCGGGTGTTTCACGTTGTATCTGTAGATTGGTATAGCTATCTTCCTGTTCTGTGGTTATAATGAAATTGTGTTCCAACAGTGGTTCATTGTAGCCTCCCCATGCTCACTACCAGTCAGTGGGTTTGGAAATATATGTTGTGGCTGAAATTGGTTCACTGAAGCATAGAAGTACAGGTAACGATGTGAGTATTAAATTTCAGAAAACTGACAATATTGAGCAGGTGTCAAGCACAGTTATCAACCGTGAATCCACATAAGCTGTGCTGTGTGAAATTGTGATCACTTGTAATCAGCAAAAATTGTTATTGTATGACATAGTATACTAAAATAATTCAGGTAGTAAATAAATACTTCACTCTGAATCAATTTTGGGGGAACAAAATTTAGTTAAATGTCTTTGAAAATGAAGGAGATCAGAAAACATAAACAAAATGCAACTATATTCATAATGTTATTTGCTGGAAAAAAAAAACTAAAGCATTCTCTTAAAGGCAAAAATATTGGGGGTGGAGTTTAATTGGACTGTCGCTGCCTCTTCCTAACATTTATTTAAGAATCCGTGACTACATAAAACTTGACAAACACTCCTCTAGGGTTATAGTTGGAAAACAAAAATACTGCGGACATTATGAAACTTGCCTGGGTACGTTGATGTCAGTTACTAGGAGTTGAATCTTGACTGACAGTGCCTTTATAGTTTCTAACTTAATTCACTGAATAATAATATGATAGTTGAAATGATGATCTCTCTCTTCCAAGAACAGTTTAATAGTGAGCAAGTAGTGAATTAATCTATGAACTTGTTATGTGGGTATAATTTGAAAGAATAGCATGTAAAATGGGCATTTTCTTAGGCTCAGGACCAGGTACACTTTTTTTTTTTTAGTTTTAGTATAGTTGACTTTTTTCTGTTTTCAGTGAATGATTCACAGCTGTCTGTATGCTGATCAGATTTCACTTTCCTCTTTAAGCAGAATGGACGATTCTGTTTCTCTTACACACTTTTCAAGTTTGCTCCAGAGTTTTGAAGAATTCTCCTTAGTAGCTTTGAGAAACTCACACAAAATGCAAAGGAAAGTCCTGTTGTACAAGTACTACCTTGGATGTGGTCAGTCTATGGTTTAAGGCTTAAGTGAGACCAGAACCATACGTATTTAAAGTAGCCCAGACTGTGTCTGTTCATTTATGTAGTATTACTTCATTATTGACAACTGAATTGTATGAGCAATAACAGATCTGCAGTGTTCTAGTTTTCTGCAGCCTTCCCCATCTGAATTTCAACACAATGAAAGAGTATCATTTTGGGAGGACTACAACTTTTTTAACTACTTAAACAATAATAAAAGTATGACCTGAAAAATCAGTGCAGTAAAATCCTTTTACCCATGTGAATGTCATAGAGCAGACTAAACGGAATTAATTATCTGTGTTTATGAAATGACTGCTTCACCGTTTATATTGCCCCCTTGCTCTCAAGCTCACATTTTCTGCTGAATTATTTGTTTTGCTGAGAGGAGCACAGAGTGGAAAGGTCTATGATGATGTTTAAAAAGAAGAGGAGAAAAAGCACACCTTGCAATCCCTTATATTTTGGCTTCTCTGGCATGCCAAACATTCAGTCTCGGAATTCTTAAGAATTCTTTTTTTCAGGGTTGAATGGCCTGTTTAAATGTAGAATATATTAATGATAAGGAGGAGCTAAGAAGGAAAACTAGGTAGCTTTATGGCCACTGACTGGGGCAGACTTTCTTGATTATGCAAACAGAATTAGCTCTCCTTGGGGATTTTCAAAGACAATGAAAATGCAGGATGGAACTTTTATTTAAATAAATAGGTTTTTAAAAAATTAAAAGACTCTCCAACAATAGTTATTTTCCCTGCAGAACTTGTAAAGAATCTGTACTTCTTCCATTTTTCCCCGATAAGATCTGCCAATCCTTTAAAATACATTACATTGACTGAACACTTAGCTTTGATCAGACTCAATAATTAATTAAGTCATGACCTGATTCATAAGTTAATTCATACTTCCTACTTAAACTTCGTAGTAAATGAATGATACATTGATAACCAGTTATGGGCTGAATCTAGACATACTCTTGCAATAGTCTCACTGATAAAGGTTGACTATGCAGAGTTGATAATAATCTGGATACAACCCACATATCTGGCTGGATCCAGACATGTCTTCAGTAATCTTTTGCAGGCATTGGAGGAAAGGAATGAAAAAACATATGATTTCAATTCCTCATTCCCTCCATATCCCTCTTTTCCCTGCAATGTGATTCTGGATTTTCCAGAGTCCCCCAACTGGAAGGTTCATGTCATGACCTCGTTGCAAGGCACAAAGAGCCTCACAACGTGGATCATGATCATTAAGGAAAAGAGGAAGGAGATAATCAAACCAGGGATTAACACAAGCACCCAAAAGCACCCACACCCATGGACCCATAGGCAGCTGAAAAGAAAGACGTCAGAGGAACGAAGATAAGATGCACCTGGTGCCCCGGAGGACACAACCATCGCTGGGAGACAAAAGAAGACACCGGGAAAACACCCAGGCAGCCATCAAGGGTCCCATCAAGAGGGATCGGGTCAAAGCAGGGTGGGGAAGCCCGGGGCAATACAGGAGGGTATAAAAGGGGCACCCCCACACTACCTACCCCGTTCCCGTTTTTCGTTCTGTCAGCTATCATTCCAATAAACCAGAAATCCTTAATACCCATTAAGTGAGTCTGTGTCTTATTGCGAAGCGAGGCTGGGCCTGACATAAAAACGGGAACCCAAAAAATTTTTTTTCACCTGGCACCTATCCAACAAGCTTGTGAGGGGCCCAGCCAGGCATGGAAATCCAGGAACCGAGGCAGTGCAACCCTTCGGCGCCCGGTGACGAAGCCCCGCTCCCGCAGGGCGGGATGCAGCTGAGGTCCAGGCGATGTAACGCCCCGGTAAGTATGGGACCCAGCTGGGGGGAAGCGGCGGGGGAGGGACCCACCCCGGCGCCCCGGAGCCCGTGGGGCGCCGGGGGTGAGACGAGGGGACCCTCTCCAGGCCCGCAGGCAACCCCGGAGGAAGTGCGAGACGAACCGCCACCCTGGGCACACGGAGGCGAGGGTGCGCCTGGCACCGCGGAGGGACCAAGGGAAGATCCGTCCTCCACCACGGCCAACGGCGAGGGCGAGCGGAGTGGCGAGCACCTCGGTGGGAAGCCGTGGACGGCGGAGAGGCTTGACGCGCTGGAGGAAGGGATGCAGGCGATGCGGCTGATGCTGCAACAGCTGACGGCGGCGCAGGGACCCCGCGGCGGCGGCGGCGCAGAGGCACCCCCGGACGAACGGCGGCGGGGCGAGCGGGGTGGCGGTGACGGCGGAACCTGGCCCAAGGAGCCCACCCGACGATCGGAGGCGCACTGGGATGAGAGACGGGGCGGATACCCAGTAGACGGCGGCGACCACGGCGGAACCCGACCCCAGGAGCCCACCCACCGATCGGAGGTGCGCCCGGACGTGAGACGGTGGGACAACCTCGGCGGCGGTGGCGCCCGGTCCCAGGAACCCACCCCACGACGGGAGACGCACCAGGATGAGAGGCGGAGGGACGACCCAGCGGGCGGCGACGGCGATGGCAGAGCCTGGATCCAGGAGCCCGACCGAGGGAGAACGCCCCGCCCTCCCCCCCGAGCGACGGGACGACGACCTTGCGAGGAGACTCAGAGAGAGGAACCAATACCGCAAGAAAACTGGAGACAACCCGACCCGCAGCAGCTCCCGCAGAGCCCGAGGCATGACACAGAGGGCTGCCAAGGACTTTGGCATAAAGTTTGACAGGGACCCCTCTAAACTCTCCTTTTTCTTGACTAACGCGAGGTACTACCTCGAAGAATGGGGTCCCTGCTTCAGAACCGAAAGGGGCAAAGTCAATGCCCTGGCCATAAAACTTAAAGGGCGGGCCGCCGATTGGTACGTCCAATTGTGCCAATCAGGTGCCCGGGCGCTGCAGGACAGCACAGAATTCCTGCAGGCGCTGGAGCGGCACTTCAGGGACCCCCTGGAGCAAGAAAAGGCGAAAAGGGCGCTAGAGACACTCAGACAAAGCCCGCGCTCCGTGGCAGAGTATGCCATGGAGTTCCAAGCCCTAGCCGGAAAAGTGGACACTTGGTCTCAATCAACACTGATTGAGAAGTTCAAACACGGACTCAACTTAAACGTCCTCCGGTGGGCACTCGGCCGCGACAACCCCAGCTCCCTGACGGGTTGGATCCGGCTGGCAGCGGAAGCGGAGAACGCTCACGACACGTTCCTCCACGCAAGGAGGGAAACGCAGCAGATGGAGGCAGCGAGACCCCCACGCACCAGCGCAAGGCAGGTGAGGGTGAGACCCCAACCCTGGAAGGAGGAACGGGACAGACGCTTCGCTAAAGGGCAATGCTTCACGTGCGGCAGGGAAGATCACAAAGCAGCCGCATGCCCCAAAATGACACCCAGAGAGAGCCCGAGGAGGGCACAAACTGCACCAACCCCAGCGCCAAGAAAGCGACCAGCGGCGAAGGGGGAGTACCGACGCAGACACGTCCCCTACAGTTCAGAGGAGGAGGGAAGCAACCCCGACGAGCCGACGGGAAACGACAACCACCTGGCCTAAGGGGCGCCGAAGGACAGGTGGAGGACAGTGACAGGCGCTACGACAAAGGGGTGAGTGAGGAATGCCCCACCCTCTACGTCCATGTTACCCTCACCCATCGAAATAAAACTGAAAAGGTCTGGGCACTCATTGATTCGGGTTGCTCCAAAAGCCTAATGCACCCCGACCTGGCAGCCGCACTCGACCTCCGCTGCTATCCACTTCAGCACCAACTGGTGTTCTCGCAGCTCGATGGATCTGCAGCGGGAGGGGGCCCAGTCACCCACTACACCGGAGAAACCGCGCTAAGGCTCAGCAGCCATGAGGAAATATTGGCTTTCATCGTGGCACCGGTGGGGCAACCCCGACTAATACTGGGGATCCCATGGCTCGTGCAGCAAAACCCAGTCATCAACTGGAGAACCAGAGAGATTAAGTTTGCTGACGGGCGTTACCAAGCACCTTCAGGGAACAGGGTTCCCTGAGCAGCCATGGGGGGGGCGACGACGACTGCGGAACACAGAGAGATGGCACTGCCAGAGGGACTGCCAACCAAATACGGGGATTTTGCCGTTTTCGGCGAGAAAGAGGCGGACAAACTCCCCCCCCACAGAAAGATGGACTGCACCATTGAACTGGTCCCGGGGGTACCCCTACCCAAACCAAAAATATATGCTATGACCCAGCAAGAGCTGGCAGCATTAAGGGACTTCGTAGACAAAAACTTGGCGAGAGGTTTTATCGAGCCAGCAAACTCTCCGGTGGGAGCGCCAGTCCTCTTTCACGAGAAAAAGGACGCGTCATTGCGGCTCTGTACAGACTACCACGGATTAAACGCAGCAAGCATTTCAAATAAATACCTCTTACCCTTAACAAAGGACATCTTGTCCCACCTGGTAAAGGGTAAGGTATTCTCCAAACTGGACATAAGGGAAGCCTACTACCGCATACGGATACAGGAGGGGGATGAGTGGAAGACTGCTTTCAACTGCCCATTGGGGGCGTTTCAATATAAGGTACTCCCATTCGGACTGGCAGGAGCACCGAGGGTATTCATGCAGTTAATTAATGAGGTCCTGCGTGACCACCTTTTTAAGGGGGTTTTGGTTTACCTCGACGATGTATTGATCTACACAGAAACAGAACGTGAGCACGAACGCTTGGTAAAAGAAGTGCTCAAGAAACTTCGCAAGGCAGAGCTGTTCGTTAAGCTCTCCAAGTGCGAGTTTCATAAAAAACAAATTGACTACCTAGGGTATAGGATTTCAGCTAAAGGGATAGAAATGGACCCCAGCAAGGTCCAAGCCATCCTGGCGTGGGAGCGCCCATGCACGAGGAGACAACTGCAAAGCCTCCTTGGATTCACTAATTTCTACAGGGGGTTCACGCCCAGGCTGGCAGAGACTATTTTGCCCCTAACTAACCTGCTAAAAGGGACGCGGTGGCGCTGCGGGTTAAACCACTGAGCTGTCGATCGGAAGGTCGGCGGTTCGAAACCGCGCGGCGGGGTGAGCTCCCGTTGCTCGTCCCAGCTTCTGCACACCAAGCAGTTCGAAAACATGCAAATGTGAGTAGATTAATTGGTACCGCTTCGGCGGGAAGGTAACGGCGTTCCGTGAGTCATGCTGGCCACATGACCCGGAAGTGTCCTATGAACAACGCCGGCTCCAAGGCTTTGAAACGGAGATGAGCACCGCCCCCTAGAGTCGGACACGACTGGACTTTACGTCAAGGGAAACCTTTACCTTTACCTAACCTGCTAAAGACTAAGGGCTTGGGGGACACGCGCAAATCGAGAAACCCGGGGGCGCTACTGAACTGGACAGCTGACTGTCAAACGGCATTCGAGAGACTGAAAAACCTCTTCACAGCTGAGCCAGTGCTACAACACCCCGACCCCACCAAGCCTTTTGTGGTGCAGGCAGATGCCTCCGACTTTTCCATCGGAGCCATCCTGCTTCAAAAGGACTCAGACAACCACCTAAAACCCTGCACCTACCTTTCCCGCAAATTCTCCGAAACAGAGCGGAGATGGCACGTATGGGAAAAGGAGGCGTTTGCAGTAAAGACAGCTCTGGAAACATGGCGGCACCTGCTGGAAGGGGCCACCTGCCCCTTCGAGGTCTGGACGGACCACAAGAACCTGGAGGCACTCAGCACGCCAAAACGGCTCAGCCCGAAGCAGGTGCGATGGGCTCAGTTCTTCAGCCGGTTCAATTTCACGCTGAAATTCATACCGGGCAAGAAAAACTTCCTGGCAGACACCCTTTCCCGACGGCCACAGGACGACACGCAAGCCTCCGACATCGTGGGGACAGTATGGACCGAGAAACAGCTCGGCTGCCCAGCTGTCACGCGTAGCCAGACAAGGAATCAGTGCACGCCAGCACGAACGGCGGGGGGCGATCGGAGCCGGCGCTCAATTTCACCGAACTGGCAACAAAGACTCACACAAGCACTACAGCAAGATACATGGTTGCAAAACAACCGACAACATGTATCTTTTAAAGACAACATCGCCTGGAAAGGGAAAGCCTTGTACGTGCCCGAATCACTGCGGGGGGAGATCTTACATAGATCGCACGATGACAAATCTGCAGGGCATTTTGGGTTTGTAAAAACCCTCCACCTGACGAGGAGGCAATTTTGGTGGCCAAACCTCAGAAAGGACGTAAAAGACTACGTGGCCAACTGCCCCATATGTGCCACCACCAAACGGAAAGGAGGGAAACCCCACGGGCTGCTACAGCCGGTAGCCAGCCCCTCCCGCCCATGGGAAGAAATTTCCATGGATTTCATTGTGGACCTCCCACCCAGCCAAAGAAAAACTGTGATATGGGTGGTAAAAGACTATTTCTCGAAACAGGCACACTTCATCCCGTGCGCAACTATCCCCTCCGCACAACAACTGGCACGTTTGTTCCTAACACACATATACAGGATCCACGGCGCCCCCTACAGGTTGGTGACCGACAGAGGAACACAATTCACGTCAAAGTTTTGGCGGGAATTTTTAAAACTCATCGGAACCAAGCAAGCACTGTCCACTGTGTGGCATCCACACACGGACGGATCCACAGAGATCCTAAACTCAACACTTGAGCAGTTTCTGAGGGCATTCATAAATTATCAACAGGACAACTGGGTAGATCTACTACCTTTTGCAGAAGTGGCCTATAATAACGCGGTACACCAGAGCACTGGCCACACCCCATTTAAGGTGGTCTATGGAAGGGACTTTGTACTGATACCAGAATTGCCGCAACCTGAAACCCTGCCCTGCTCACCGGACGATTGGGCGGCACAGCTGGCAACAACCTGGCCAATCATCCAAACGGCCCTAGCAGACGCACAAACAACGTACAAAAAATATGCGGACAACCACAGGGCGGAGGCACCGAACTACAAAGTGGGAGATAGGGTCTACCTCTCCACTAAGTTCATAAAGACCTCGCAACCCTCAAAGAAATTGGCACCAAAATTCATTGGACCTTTTAAAATCATACAGGTAATCAACCCAGTTACTTTCAAACTGGATCTGCCTTACAATTTGAGATGGGTCCACCCAGTGTTTCACTGTGCACTACTGAAGCCAACGAGCACATCCAAATGGCATACGGAAGAACCTCCACCCCCACCCATAATGATAGACAACCAACAACATTTTGAAGTAAAAGAAATACTGGACTCAAGAAAGCAAAGAGGAACACTACAATACCTCGTGAAATGGAAACATTTCTCACACCCAGAGTGGGTCCAGGCACGACACGTCATGGCTAGACAACTAACAAGACAGTTCCATGAGGCATACCCGGAGAAACCAGCACCATAAGAACATCTTTGGGGGGGCAGCATGTCATGACCTCGTTGCAAGGCACAAAGAGCCTCACAACGTGGATCATGATCATTAAGGAAAAGGGGAAGGAGATAATCAAACCAGGGATTAACACAAGCACCCAAAGGCACCCACACCCATGGACCCATAAGCAACTGAAAAGAGAGACGTCAGAGGAATGAAGATAAGACGCACCTGGTGCCCCGGAGGACACAACCGTCGCAGGGAGACAAAGAAGACACCGGGGAAAACGCCCAGGCAGCCATCAAGGGTCCCATCAAGAGGGATCGAGGCATTGAGGGGTGGGGAAGCCCGGGGCAACACAGGAGGGTATAAAAGGGGCACCCCCACACTACCTACCCCGTTCCCATTTTTTGTTCTGTCAGCTATCATTCCAATAAACCAGAAATCCTTAATACCCATTAAGTGAGTCCGTGTCTTATTGCGAAGCGAGGCTGGCCCTGACAGTTCAGGGAACCAGGAATCAGAATAAAGTGCTGCCCCATTCCTTTATCCAGTGCAGGATATATTTTTTTCAGAGGGTCAAGACCCAACCGATTGTTAGAAAATATGGTTATATTTCAGTTTCCTTCCATATTATAGAAAGAACCAAAATATTCTTTCTTTTTAACCCCTATGGTATGATTCTGCAAAACCATCACTGAGTATACAGGTTTAATAAGAGAAAATTAATTTTACTGAAGTTTTGTTTTGACTGAAACTGCTTTTCTGACGTGTGATCTTTAATTCCTTTGCAACGTGCATTCTTAATTAGAATCAGTTCTCTTTTAAGATCCATGAACTCTTTTGAAGTGCAACTGAAATGACCATAGACAGAATGGAGCACTATTATTTATATTGATTTGGGGACACATTTTCTATGCTTTTGCAGAATAGGTGGAGATTATATTGAATAAGTCACCAACTTCAAAGGATATTGAAAATTGCTAGGTCCAAGAAAATGTTTTATTTTTGTTTGCTATGCAAGGAAGCAAGTTCTGGCAGATGAAAGCTTGCAAAAGGGAGCTTTAATCACCTAAACCGCTTCAAACATCTTACAGTATACAGTTAGAATACAAAGCGTCATCACTGCTTTAGAATGTGATGACCACACATGTGTTTTATATATGCATATATTTCTAAAACCAGTGCCAAGAAAATAAAATGCCTCAAATGTACATGTAAAGTGACCTATTTCATACAGTCCAAGGTAGATCGGGGAGATAAATAACAATCAAATAAACACCATACTGTTTCAATGATGTAGCAAGACTTTTAAAATATTGTCCCTAATATGGAAAATATGCTTTGGCATGCTTTGCTTCTAGACATAAAATGTCTTGTGCTGGAGCTGAAAATACGTATCCCACTATCATTCTTTTCTGCTCTAACTCAATCTTATGAATGAGTGGAGATCGCTCATTATTTGAAGAGCTAATGAAGGTACAGGAGCATCTTCTGCTGGATTCTAGTAAGCTTGTAGCCCTTTTAAGTACACTATTTGTCTGAATATGAAGGACTTCATATAGCTGGGAGATCTGAAAGGGATCTATATTTGCATTACTTTGAATGCAAACATAGTTGTTTTTTTTACTTAGTTGGGATCTCAATGAAGCAAATGCTCAGAATGTCCAGGTGAAGTTGGGCCACACATCCACTTACCATCCAATTGGAAGTCCTCCCCACATTCAGTCGAAAGACTGAAAGGAATGACCTTACGGCCTTAACAATTTTCAAAAAGTTTTTGGCTATTTCACTGAAGTAGTATCTGCCAAGTTGGACAGTTTAAATTGGGTTTAAATCCACTCCTCATCCTCCTGCTAATTTCAGCAGTTTATTAAACTTTGGTTTGGTTTTTCATTTAAGGCAGGTATCTTTCTAATTTTCTGGAGCAAACTCTTATTGTAAGTCATCTAATGGCTTCTTAATTTTTAATCTTTTTTTTAAACCAAATGTTATGCAGCTTATAGTCTGCAATCCATGCCTCATCCTATTATTCTCCTATGGTATAAAGTTTTTAGATGACAAAAAAAAATCATATACAAACACTGTTTGAAGGTGTCACTTCTTGATGGCTGTAACTATGGCGAACATGATATTCCTATTTGGGCTTTGGATGAGCCAATTCAGGATCAGGATGTATCTTGGATATGTGACTCAGCTATTAGACTCTGAAGATTCTGTTTTGCATGCCAGCTAATAGTGCTCCTCATGAATTAATTAAATTGGAGGTCAGCAAGTACAAACCTGAGCCCTGCTTATTCTAAACCTTTGATTTTTAGGCAAAATGGAGATCCTGATCTCAATCAATAATAACATCAATTCAGTTTCATCAGCAAATCTTGGTGGAAGTTAGCCAGGAGTACAAAAGTGACATTACCTTATGAATAGAGTTATAATATTATTTGTGTCACACTGTTGCAAACCTACATCAGTTTTGACAACAAAAGTCTAATCCACACACCATCATTTAGATTTGCTTTTTAGTAGTAAACAATATAACTATAAAGTCTTCTAGGTTTCTCAAGCTTAAAAACATGTGAGAAGGATTGTGTAAATAGAGATGTTTAGCTTTACAACTCACATTTTGTTATTGCCCTAGTCTAATAGGTAAAGCAGTTCAGATCATGCTCAGATCATCATTTTAAAACTTCACACCAGAGAACTAGCATTATGATAATGTTCTACAAATATCCCAGTGATGTCTTCCAGACCACAGTTTTAGATGCATTTTCATCATTCCTTCATATTTAGGTGAAATTGCTAGGGTTTTTATATGTAGAATATACCTGAAAGATAAAATCTATGTACCCAATAATTGCATTTCCTTTAGGAAAACATGAAGCAAATATCAGATAAAGACAACTGTGCCTATTTGGAACCCCCAGCTGTAACTAGATTACGCAGGGAAGGAAAGGGTTTTTTTTAGAAAAACTCTTCTCAGTTTTAAGAACAATTTCTCTTTTCAACTGTGTCACACTCTATATTATCATTGTCATCAAGAGGGTGTGTATAAGAACCTGAAAAACCAAACAGACCTGTCTGGAAAGTGTTCCATATATCGGAGAACTGCAGGTGGCCCTTCTCGCAGTTTACACCTCACTGAGCCAGAAAACCTTTTGGCTTTGAAGAATACTTTTGGATCTAACCTTTCCTTGGGAAGGAAACAAGTACTCCCAGATGCACGTAAGCTCCATTTACTTCTTCGTAAGGGCTCTTAAGGAAAGTCCCCTGCTCCCAATGTTGAATGATGTATGTAGCAAAAGTAAACTGTCATGGTTTGGCATTAGTCCTTAATACTGCCCTGTCTCATGGAACAAACACAGCCTGAAAATGTGAGTGTGACACTCAATCTAATGTTTAGAGAATTGTAATTAATGTCCACTTTCTGAGATTAGGTTCCATGGAATATAGTGAGATTTTTCTACCAAAAAAGCTTGGGTGCACTTAAGACTATAAATATTCTTTTGACATTGGTTCCCAAAAATGTTTGTTGCTGGGTTTTGTTTTTGTTCCTCTGTAATTCTCAAAACTCAGTAAGATAAAGGATGTCATCAATATCAAAACTGTAAAAATAATCCTATATTCCCATTATTGAGTCTGGTAGTCAAAAATCTTTTCATTTTTCACTGTATTAGTGAAAGTTTCTGGTGCCATAGGTAGGTTGTGTAATATTATTGATTTGTTTTCTTTTTACTGGATGGTTTTTAACCCAATTTATGGAGGTTGAAATATACACTGCTCAGAGTTGTTTTAGACTGGAGTGATGTATAAGCCTAGTAAAATAAAAAATAACTGAGATCAGAAATAAATATATCCATATGTGTTCTTTTGTGGGAATAATATAACAGTTATCAGATTAGCATGCATAGAGGACATTGCTGTAAATATAAATAAATGTTGTACTTCTGAGACCTCTAGTGGCTGTTGCTATTAAGAAATCTTACTTTAAAATCTGCAAACCTTTCTTGTAGAAGTTGGTGCCACATATGAAGTTGGAGCACATTTTACTAGCTGATTTAATAGAATTAATCATTTGATAATGATCCAGCCAAATATATATATTAAATTCCTGCTGAATGTAATGGGCAATATTTAAAAGACATGATTGATTCACTAAAATCACTGAGACATTGCAGTACTGTGGTGAAATTCAGTACAGTCAACATCTGTTAATTCCACGTAGTCATTTTTTCCCAGTGCATAATAACCCATTAATCACTATACCCATCTTTCAACATTCTAAATTCTTTTATAAAATTTATTTTAAAATCAGGAACTCTCACAAAACATTTAAGTATGTCATCAGATATAGATATAGATATAGATATAGATAATATGATTTCATTTCACTTAATTTGTATATATGTAAATAACTGGTTTCACTTCTAATCTGATTCACTGACTTTTTAGATTGGTTTTCCAAGCAATGCATTTAAATACATAGAAAAAAAAATTGCAGGAAATCATACACTTCTTTAGTTTGCAGTGAAATAATCATACTGCTTGCCAGTAAACCAGTTTTGTCCCTTTTGCTCTGAATATTTGCACACACAGTTATCATCATTAACTTTTTCCAACAATTATGTTGTTAGAAAGTATTGGGAGTCAGGAGGAAAAATCTGCATTCCTTTGCTTATGATGGCCATGCAAATATTTCCAGTTTTGACTGTTTGTGGATCATGCTAAGTAGCATTAATTTGTTGGGCAGCTTTCCTGTATTAATCTTAACTTCCTCCCACCCCACCCACCCAGCACCAAAAAGTCTTCAGAAATAATTTAGTGGGAGTAATTCTATATCCTAAGTATATATACAATTGCTTCTATTTTGTTCAAATGTCTTGTTACCTTGTATAGGAAAAGATGAGGAGACACATAGAGATGCTGAATTATAATTACACAGGTTATTGTTGTCAATTAATATTCTTTTAAAGTTTCAAGCACAGAAAGTTTGTGATGCTGTTCTATTTTTGTGCTTTAAAAAAGGAACGCAATAATAGATAGTTTGTACCAAATTTATTCTTATTTACAGTAAAACTGACTGAAATCAGTGGGTTTTACATTAACCAAATCTAGAACACAATCATCTGATTCTTGAAATAGAGAAATGTGTTGGTTTGGATCCAACAAAGCAAATTTGGGTATCAGAAAGTTTTCTGCTGTTCTTAAAACTAATTTTTTTTCTTTCTTTTTTGGTTTCTTCAAAATTAACTATAAATGACAATTTTATTGCTAGCAAAGTTTTTGAATTTTCTTCCCCCCACCTTCTTTGTTAACAGAAACATAATTAGATATTCAGGGTAAAACTTCATTTTAGCCACACGCATAAAATATCTTGTCATTTAGTTTGTTTGTTGGTTTGTTTATTAATCCAATTTGTATAGCCGCCTGTCTCACAGAAAAGCGACTCCAAATACTTTAATTTGTTAGTAGTAGTTTCCAACTGATGATTTGTGAGTGGATTTCTACTCATGCAGTAGAACTTTTCCTTTCTACCTGTGGAGTCCACCTATGGAGGTTCTCCTTCTCTGGAAGTTTTTAAGAAGATAGACAGCTACCTTTCATGAATAGCTTAATTGGTTTTCCTGCATATTGCAGAGGTTGAGACTCAATGCTTGTTTTGGTCCCTTCCAACTCTATAATTTTATGATTCTATTATTCTCCTACCCCCTGTAGCCAGCCAATCCCACAAATTGGTTCTGGGATGTTCCCCAGCTATTCAGTACAACTCTGGAGAAAAGCATGTGTCAATAACAGAAAGAAAAAGACAGATGGATGTCATTCCATCACTGGGAGATTCTTTTAGATATATTACTATGGACTACCCATTATGTTCAACCAAACCTAGGAATTCAGTAGAAGATCAGAATCTCATTGACTTTTTGACCATTCAGACCACTTCAGTCCTAAATCACTTAATTTAACCACAGTGCCAATGACAGTGCTTAAATTTATGATGATGATGATGATGAAATATACATTGGCACATACAAGTTGGTCAGTAGAAATTCCATTATGTTTACTGCAAACTTTTAACTTATTTAAAAATGTAAGTTAAATATTAGATACTAGCAACAACAGAGAGTTTGTGAAAAGGGAAGGAAAATGGGCTCACCTTTGCCCTGTTCATCCAGGAGTCATTAGCCAAGTTTTGTGGATTAATTTTAGTTCAGCTTGTTTTCTGCATAAGGTGATCTTTCCAAAAGCCATCTTAATTGCTGGAATATAAGAACGTGTTAATCCTTTAATTACAACAACATGCCGATGCTACAGAGAATAACATTATAGGTTATGTCATTGCTGAGCATTTTTTGCCAAGCAGCACTTGATAAACTCTCCTTGAAAAGACACTCAGATTCTTTCAAACAGTTGGAAGGTAACAATTATGATTATTAAACTGAGGCTAAGGCTTAATTAAATATTTAATCTGAGAGAGAAAAATCTTTACAAAGTGAATTTAGCATCCCATTTTATATGAGAAACCATTTGAAGATGGATCAGAGCAGAGAAAAAGGCCATCTTAAGCAGGAATGCTAACAGGAGAGAACAATTCCCTCTCTTTTTGCTAGCAGACATATTTTGGATTGTTTCTATAGTGCCATCAACTCTCTGCTGCTGGTTGATCAAGGCAACAAAAAGAGTTGACAAATGTCTAGTCCAACCAATGGATTGACTATATTCATGGCATATAGTCTTCATTTGAAGATGGAAAGTTAGCATCTCAGAGGATTTTTCAGTTTTTAAAATATTATTTGATAAGCCTTTTTTTAATATAGATACAAATTTTCCCCATATAGTTGTTATATTCCTCAACAGTGATTATAAACTGATATGGAATATTCAGTGGAAAAGATTTGCATCCCTATGTTTACTTATTTTTTTAATTTCTACCACGCTGTTTTGTTTTGTAGATGACATCACCTGATGGAACGCAATGTTCCAGGTGTCTAATCTCGAAGAATCAGGAGTCAGGAAGATCACCGATATACCAAATAGGAAAGATTACCATTTCACATTTGTATGCCACCATAGTTGTTCACAACTACAATAAACATTTCTATGTGGATTTACTTTATTGTAGTAATAAAATAAATGGCAAATAAACCCATCACAATATATGGCATCAGGCCCCCAAAGCCTCCAGAGTAACTTGGATTTAGAATTGCTGAAAGTTTGTTGTAGTTGAAGTATTAATTCAGATTCCTGTTGCTTATTAGTACAAGGTTTCTGTGAACAAAATCATATTTTTGCAAGAACTTTTTACAAATATTTAAATTAAAATACTAATCCTGCTCTCAAGCAAAGGTAGAATGCTGCATATTATACAGAGTTGGACCTCTTTCAATCTATTTGAAAATAAATTATATTATACACATGCACACACACATACATACGCACCCAGCCACAGAGCAAAAACAACTGCTATTCTATGCAGAGCTACACACAGACTAACTTTAAGACTTGCCTAAATCTGGAATACAAATGAATGTAATAAAATCGCATAGAAAAACATTAGGCAGTGTATGAGGATCACGGTGGTGAATAATTCCCATGATCATTAAATCTATTTTAATAGTTACATAGTTTTTCCAGGAAGCACCTGAAATTTAAGTATTTGTCAATCCTGGAAATTTGAGTATTTGATCAAAGGCAGTTTTTGCAGCTACTGTAATATGTGTTGTATGTGTATATGTGTGTAAAACAAAATATATAATTGCTGTCTATCTCATTGAAATAAACCATATTTTCTAGATGTACACATTACTACATTTTGTATTTATTATCTATAGAACTTGAACCCACATTTTCATTGTTAAAAACAATAAATTCTCTTGCAATTTTACTAAGAATGTGTCAGTGCATGACTTCTTTGCTCAATGTTACTTACAGTATAATTGCTAATTATAACAAATATACTACAGAATTTCTGTTCCTGACACTATTGTTATTATGATACGTGCAGGAATTAAAAGAAATAATTCAGGGTGAACAAGTGATATGAATAATCATATATTTTAGGATGATGCTGGACTCCGTTAGCCATAATACCTTCCTGCCAAACACAGTGATGTGTGAATCCTTGACATCTTGGTCAGAAGTATTTGGAAGAGTGGATGAACAGTACTCACTATCTGATCATCAAACAGGTGGGCAGATGTCTCTTATTTTTACTTAGAAATTAATGAACGTTGTAATAGTCACAAGAGAGCCAGTTTGGTGTAGTGGCTAAGGCACCAGGCTAGAAACGGGAGACTGTGAGTTCTAGTCCTGCCTTAGGCACAAAGCCAGCTGGGTGGCCTTGGGCCAGTCACCTTCTCTCAGCCCTAGGAAGGAGGGCAAAGACAAACCACTTCTGAAAAACCTGGCCAGGAAAACTGCAGGGACTAGTCCAGGCAGTCTCTGAGAATTGGACACAATTGAATAGATTAAAAAAAAAAGTCACAAAAGCTTGAGTAAAGAATGAGTAAAGATAATTTTCACCTTGTGATATTCTCTGAAGGTGCTTCCAGATTCTTGGCAGAATGAGATTCTTGCTCCCTAACCATTTTTTGTTCGTTTGTTTGTTTACCACTAAATGTCTGTCACATTTACAATTCCATGGCCCTTTATGAATGTAAGACAGTCTCAGGGTATCCTAAAATGCTTTAGGCTGATTCAGGAATAAAGAACTCTGTTGGGATATGCTCTTAAATTTTTCTGATTGTACTTCTTCCTCTAAGTATGGAGAAGAAATTTGTTTGGTTGCCTTTTGAATGAAGACTCTCTGCTATTCACTGAAGCAGCTGCAGCTCTTAAAACAAGGACATCTTTTTTCAAGTCTGCATAAAATCCTGAGGGGGAAAAAAATGAGTGTGAAAAAGTCCTCGTCAATAATACAGTTAGATTCTTCTCAACAGCAGGATTTCTGGATTATTCCTTTGCTAACAATATAGAAGAATTGCATGCCTAAATTCAGCTCTGCTTTAGGATTTTGGCTTATTAAAGGGAGGGAAAAGTCAAGAATTATGGTTCTGATACAAGGCTAAACAATCTAAACTCTCCAAAAAACAAAGAGTGATTTATTTAGCTGCTCCAGGTAACAGGAGCAGGCTGGTAGGTTAGATCAAGTGGAGGACATCAGCATACTTACTCAATCAGAGTCATCAATATGCTTGAGCCAGAAGCAACCTGGTTATTTAAATACTTTAATCAGGGAATGGAAAGAAAGCACTTTCAAGCTGTATCCAAAGAAAAATTAGTCTAAGTAGAATGAATCCGGGAGTATTTTATTATACTTGTACTTTTATTGTATTTTGTATTATAAGGGTTTTGAATTTTAATCTTGTTTTATTGTAAGCCACCAGAATCCCCCCATAGGGGAGAGATGGGCAGTGAATAAATTTATTAAATAAATAAAATAAAATATAAGGTTAGATTTAACCCATTGTTATGATATATTATTGTATAGATTCTTGTGAGGAGAGGGTGGGTTTAAAAATTAACCAACAAAGAAAAATGAAAAAGCACCCTTGAGGAGGATTTTTTTCCCCCGACTGCCAAAATTATCTGTCTAGAAGCTAAAGAATAAGGAGGCTGAATTAGACCTGACAAAAATTGTTCTCTCTCTCTCTCTCTCACACACACACAAACACTTTCTTGTCTCGTCTCTATAGGTAAATACTACTGGGCTAATACATGTTGTTACATAATGGCATAAAGATCGCACTGCTAGATTCAAATACATATTAGTTTGTTTGTTTGTTTTGTTTCCAGCCCTGATACTGGATAAATAGCTCATGACTTAAGAAGCAGGAATGTGCCTAGTCTTTCAAGAGAAGTTTTGATCAGAACATGGAAGAAGCAAAGCAGACGAGCAGTGTTGTCATCTGGACAGAGCTTTCAAAGAAGCTCATGTGCAGAATGCAATGGAAACCAGCATCTTGCCTTAATTGTACATCCAACAATTAAGGCAATTGTTTTGATTGCTCCCAACATTTCATGCAAATATTTTTGTCAGAGATATAGGGGCCATTTTCCTATACTTGATAAAGTCTTTAAAAAAAACTTTTCCATGCTTACCTTCTTCATTTTTGTGAGCTATCTCTCTTATGAGATCGTTGCACAAATTCAGTAAATATTTATTTTAAAGAAGGTAATACCCATTACTACAAGAGATTGAAAGTTGTACTGATGAAGTAGTCTGAAAATGTGTGAAATATCTCTGTCCAAGTGCTAACTCCTTTCCATCTTGTCTCATCTCCCCAGTTCTGTACCTCATAATATTTGTACAATCTTCCTCTTCCATTTAATGCCAACCCAAAGAGAGATTCCCAGCTTAGGAACAGTCATCCTTTTATCTCATAAATGTGTCATGCCGTCACCAAAACTATACAATAATGTAACAGATGGCATTGTTAGCTTGAGCTGGCATTAAACAACATTTGGTAGCATGGCTTCGGACATACTGTATGCATCCACTCCTAACTACAGTGATGGCAAAATGATTAAATGTGCAATGTGAAGTCACAAGCAAGCTCTATCCTTTCATTCTTGTATTGGAGTGTTAATTCAAATATTAAGGGGCATGCTTTGCATCATGACATTATATTGTAATGCATGTTTTGTCACTTGCATCCTTGTGGACATCTATGGCTTCAGAAGTTGATCTGCTAAAACTCAGTTTAAACTAAACAATTGAGCTGTCCGAACTTTAACTACAGGGTTTTTTCCTCATGATTTTGTGATAGCTTGTGATTCTTCCTGGATATCCATGCATCCAGAATACTGGACGAGACACAACGTCTGTGAGTGGCTACAGTTTTGCTGTGATCAATACAAACTGGATGCTAACTGCATTTCCTTTTCCCACTTCAACATAAATGGTCACCAGCTATGTTGTATGACCCAAGAAGAATTTTTAAATGCTGCAGGAATTTGTGGGGAATACCTCTACTTCATTCTCCAAAACATCAAGACTTGTGGTCAGTGTGCCAAAGATTTAATCGGAATATTGCTGTTTGTTTCTGTTTGTAACTCTCAGCCTTATGCAAAGTATTGAATTGGCAGCCCTTGAGACTGTCATGAGATGCTAAATTACAATCTAGCACACTTAGGCAAAGAAAAAAAAGTGAGATAAACAGAAGATTGAAACAGTGTAGAAATTCATAAAATCAAATTAAACTTTGCAAAATCAGATCTGATATTATATTCAGAGAGATAAGACCAGGTGAAAGAGAAATGAAAACCAAAAAAGGGAACCAAAAGTAAGATGAGATTAAAATGAGGGAGAAATATAGAGAAGAATAAATTCTGACTCATGGGTCTAATCAGGAGTGTCCATGGGGGAAGGGGGGTGTTTTAAAAAGTTAAAATGGATTCTTCTGACCCCATCTATGGACACTCCTTGGACTAAACCAGACTGAAAGGGTGGTTCATCCAGCCCACATGGCTTTGAGCCGTGTTCCTCCTCAGAACCCCATATCTCATCTCCAGCAAGAGCTGTGATTGAATGAATACAAGCTGGAGCATCTGCAGGTGTGGCTCAGTGTTGGCTGTTTCATACCATCTTTATAGAGGAATTGAAATGCCAAATTGTAGCACAGAAAAATCTGTTCAGACCAGAAATTTTGTTTTTTAAATACAGCAGAGATATAGAAACTCTAAGTAAGTAATACAATATATGTATATGTATATGTATATATTAACACTGGAATCCATGTTTGCTTGTTTTTACAGGTATATCCTTCTTTCAGGACAATGAAGATACAAAGTCATCTGAAAAAGACTGTAAGGAAAACTTTCAAAGTTTGTAATAAAACAGTAAATGAAATATTTCAGCTAGGGCTGGAGGTTCTCTCAGTAGTAGTATTAGTAGTTTACTCTCATTTGTTCTGGCTGTACAAGAACAGTCACAGATGGGTGTCTTACAGCAAATTATGATAGCATCAAAAGGGCAACGCACTCCCAGTGATGTCACCATGCAAATGCTATGGCTATATAAATTGCAGCATTTATGTGGAAATGTCATGACATCCATGTCATAATTTGCCCCATAGACACCTATGGTCACAATTAGTGCAATTATAGAATGTTTCCCTACAGAGGAAATAATAATTGGATCATGATCCATCTTCTGCATTCTTGCTAGCAAAATTCCTATTCAGAGTCATCACAGAGTGTAGAGACCCAATGGTTCTTTATAAAAACCATTATACCTTTATAAAAACCTAACTATCTCTAATTAAGATCTAGCCTCCCATCAACCATCTAACCTTAGGAATTTGTTTTGAGTTTGGGGTTTTTGTTTTTGGAACCGTTGATAGTAGAACAACATCAAACGTAATTAAGTTCCTCCTTGATCATTTTCAGTTTGGCTTGTATCTGATTTTGTAATGTAATCACAGTTGATAGCTGTAGAAGATTTCTGCCAGGAGACTGAAATGGGAAGTATTTCCTCGATGATCTGATTGGATACATTAGCTTCCAGTACTTCAGACTGTGCCATTACCTGTAACAATAGAAACATCAGAAAGGATGTTGACATGTCTGCTCTGACAAATATCTTTTTGCCTGATAGGGTGCAAAGTTTGCCCATAGTGTTAGGCAGGGCTCAGGATTCTCACCAATGCTTTTTAATGTCTACATTTAATAACTACAACTGGAGCTTTGGAGCTGAGTGCTGTCACAGTGCCAAAGAATTTAGATCTATATCTCATAAATTAAAGATCTAAGCCTGGCATGTTTGAATTTAGGCAAAGTTTGGAAGCTGTGATCAAATGGACTAAGATAAACAGACTTAAAGTTGAAATCAGAAAAACTATAAGACATGTTTAATGGGTGAAACTTTTATATGGTTTGGGAACCATATACCTGAAAGCCTGACGGCAAAACTTAGGTACTATATTGAATATATATCTTTGCATTTAAAAACTGCAAATTAAATGTTAACAGCAGCAGATGATCATTCTGCAAGTGGGAGCTTAACCTTTCTGTCCCCACTATGGTCCTAATGAAAATTGTTTATCCAAACATGGAATTTGCCAATGCAAATTGGCAAAGAAGAAAAATTTCCAGTGTAAAATTTAAAACAGTTGCTTCTTCTTGCTTCCATTAGCTGTCATATTAATAACTGTCATCGTCCCTTTCCTATTTCCATCTGTTTTATTTTTTTTTTAATGTGCATTAGTTTCCCCTTTATCTTTCTTTCATATTTATCTGCCATCAAGGCCCTACTTCAGCTGCCATCAATTGTGCAAGACATTTGATACGAAAAGCAAGATTTTTGTAACCCCGTCTTGGAAGCTGTACACATATCTCCTTGTGAAATTGAACAAGATATTGCAGTCTTAAGATGTGGTGGGCTGAGAGGAAACACCTTTCTTGGGGGGATTCTCCACAGAATGATCTTTTTTTCCCTAGGTGATTGATACATTTTTAAGTTATTGTACTCTGTTGTTATTGCTTTTTGAAGGTTTATTTAATTCTTCGCTCTCTTTGTCATCCTTTTTCAACAGGAAATAGTATTCAATAGGTAAATGGGACAATTCTTGCATGTGATTTGCATGGATTTGGTAACATGCAAGTCTGACTCATCCCAAACCCAGTGTAATTACAAGTCCATTTTGATAGTTTCAGGTTGTGTAAGTCTCCCAGAGGTCAGATGTGTATCTTTACCAAACAGTTGGCTATGCGCATGCTGTAAGACCAAGAAATGCAAGGAAAGCAAGACTGTGTCAGTGTTAAGTTGGGGTAGCAGTAGGATCACTGATTAACTAGCCAACTTTGCCATTGTCCAGTAAGTTCCTTTGCCTCTATTTATTATGCTCCTTGATTATCGTTTCTCTCTCAGACGATTATGCTCCATGACTATTGTTCTGGGGCTATGTTATAACATGAAGTACTATTTACCTAGAGATGTAATCAGGGCACACTCTGTTTTCTGGTAACCATCTTTTAGATCATTCACACTTGACCAATGATGATCTTTCCAGTACTTTCAGTGGTTGCTGCTGCCATTTCAGCTAATTATCCAATTTTGGGTTAATCATTTTCTTTTATAATGAAGTTGGGTTTTAATTCTAAGATAAGCCTCAGACCCATACTGATTTAGTGTTGCATAGAGTTTCATTTAGAGAACATGGAGACTTCTTTAAATATCACTAGCACCAGACACTGAAATTCATTCAGAATTAATTATGTTATTTTTAAAAAACAAATATCTTCCAGATAATGATAAGGCATGTTTGAGAACAGGTGGCATCAAGAGTCAAGAGTTTCAAGGTCACAGTAGAACAAGTAGGTATACCTCTGCCATCTAAAGATCTTACATATAAGTGTCAGAGAAATGTTGCTATATTTATACCATATAACCCAATATGCAACAGCTAGCTTTTACTTTAAAAAAGGTTTTAGTCTTTATTGTTTCTTTATTCACATTAATTTATATGTAAATTTATATACTAACCAGCTCTCATGACTCTGCGCAAAATCTGCCAAAAATACATACAAATACTGTAAAGAATAATTCTATTAGTTGTTTTAAGTATCTCTTTTGGGAGGAAAGGCAGAAAAAAAAACTGTTTTCAATGCAGTCACAGTTGACCATGTAGTTGGCTGGCTTGTTATTGGAGAACAAATATGAAAAAGAGGAATTATGAATATTGACTGTCCAAGTCATAGTTGAAGAATTGATCTTTTTTAATTACTCTTTTTTATGTGTACCAGTGCTTATTTTCCTATAACTCTAGGTGAATATAGAAAAAAAAAGGTAGATATACTGAATAAACTGTTACCAAGGAGACATGCTTAAAAAATAGCAACTTTGTTGTGATATATCTAAAGTAGTTTCCTCACCTGGGCACCCTTCAGAAATACAGGCTTCAGTTCCCAAAGTTTTCTGCAATAGACAAGCTGGCTTGGCCATTCTGGGAGTTGAAGTCAACAGGAGTTTTTTTCCAACCACAGTTGGAAGCCATGGGTCAATAAGACATATTATGACATGTAATAGGCTCTGAGATTTAGATGTTGGCTACTTGATCTTTCAAGTCAGCTGAAAAAATATTCTAGACTACAAAATATTTACAAAATTATTATTTCATTTTTTCTGCTAATGGTCAGAAGAAACTGTTCAAGATGTCTAGAACTTAAATATTTATAGTCTTTTAAATGAGAAGATAAAACCATCCCAAATCCTTGGCAAAAGAACATCAAGAAATGAAAAAAAAATGGATTACCATTTGACCCTGGGTTTCAACTGTATGTCATTACTTCTTAGCTGCCTTTATGCTTCTGACTCTCATGACATACTGTATGTCAAATGTGGGCCCACTTTGTTAATAAAAATAGTCCCTTCTGTTTTCTTGAACATGAATACAACATCCCAGGGCCTTGCTTTATTTGGATCCTGGATCATTTGGTCCTCCAAATGTGCTCATGCTCATGTTCTAGCAAATGAATCAGACCTCATGCATGAACATGTGGAAGCTCAGAGAAATGGGAGCAGAGCTGTGTCCATGATGCCATTCTCCTCCCATTTTGAGTTCTTCACAGATTCACACAAATGGCCTCAGACATGTCTAAGGTCAGTATATTCCCCATCTCATTATAACCTCAGGGGTTGACTCTGCATTTCAGATCAGATTTTTAAGCAAGTCTGGAAAGTAAAAAGAGGTCACAGAATATCTGCTCCTCAGATTATCACATCATCCTTAGCTTCCTGGTACTCCAACCTGTGTGATCCCAGCAAAGGTGATTCAAGTACACTCATAGTTCATCTAATTTCTTCAATTGTTTGTCTTCTAGTACCATGTAGGATGATGGCTTCTTCTTACAGAAGAGATGCCAAAGCTGCCTGAACCCTAGTTTCAGTGCTATGGGAATATAATGCAGTGGCTTTGTCTTTCAAAGGTTGGATCCTTCCTAATTTCCTATATTGTAAAGCAAAGGAATTTGGTATCAGTGTCATTGGATTGGTTCTATTTCTCAACTATGCGTAACTATTGGTGGCAGCCAGGGCTAGACCGCCTTACTGGTATGCTGCCAGGTATATTAGTCAAACTGTAACAAAAAGCCAAAAAAAGGCTATTGAGAAACAAGAGGGCAAACTCAAATGGGTTGCGGAAGGGAGGGAGGGAGGGAGGGAGGGAGGGAGGGAAAGCTTAGAAGGAAAAAGATATTCAGGAAACAAGAAGAGCCTCACAAAACATCACAGTGAAAAGTTGATTGTGCTCAGTTTTGGGAAGTGATGGAATTGAATATTCTGAAACAAGGATTATTGGATGGTGCTCCTATTTGCAGAAATGCCATGATATACATCTACCACCAAAGGTATCTTCCAGAACAAGAGACCTTGTTTTCAAGGGAAGGCAGCTTATCATCTAAAGCCCTTTCTTTCCTTTTAGAGATACTGTATAGAGATTGGACCTTTCAGTTTTGCCAGTCAGGAGGTGACACATTAATTCCCCTTATTAGTCAATTGGCAGGAAGATGACAAAGAATGAAGTCCATTCTGAGGGAGCTGACAGGATTTAGAAAATGGCAGGTGATTCACGACTTTGTTGCCTCCCTGGCCCTACTTAAGATTGCTGTTACACAGTTATGAAAACTGCATTGTACATGCAGTGGCTTTTTCTTTCAAAGTTTGGATCCTTCCTAGTTTCCGATATTGTAACGCAAAGGAATTTGGTCTCAGTGTCATCTGATTGGTTCTATTCCCATTCCCTGACTATGCATAATCATTGGTGGCAGCCAGTGCTAACCTGCCTTACTGGTATGCTGCCAGGTATACCATTCCTTAGATGCATCATTGTTCTACAATCCAGACTGCGTTTTCCAAATCCTGATAATTTGCCACAGAAAAGCATTACTTATTATCTATTCATTTTCATTCTTGAAGGTTTGCAGAGCTCTCACTTATGGGAATTTGTACGAGATCTTCTTCTGTCCCCTGAGAACTCTGGTATCCTTGAATGGGAAGACAGAGACCAAGGCATCTTTCGTGTTATCAAATCTGATGCTCTGGCAAAGATGTGGGGACAAAGGAAAAAAAATGACAGAATGACCTATGAAAAGCTAAGCAGAGCACTCCGGTAAGCTAATACTTTAAGAAGACATATCTAATGCTGGTAGGAGCTGGGCATTTTAAATATGTTACAACATTTTTATGCAATCTTCTTTGGGTTCCAGCCATTTACAGACCCAATTCAAGTGCCTTATTAGCCTATAAAAAGCCCCTTATGATATCTAAAGGAATACCTCTTCCCATATGTTGCTATCATACCCTAAAGTTATCTTCAGAGGCTCTGCTCTTTTTTTTTTTTTTCAATCCCTTCAATTGTGCCCGATTCTTGGAGACTGCCTGGACAAGTCCCTGCAGTTTTCTTGGCAAGGTTTTTCAGAAGTGGTTTGCCATTGCCTCCTTCCTAGGGCTGAGAGAGACTGACTGGCCCAAGGTCACCCAGCTGACTTTGTGCCTAAGGCAGGACTAGAACTCACCATTTCCCAGTTTCTAGCCCACTGCCTTAACCTCTACACTAAACTGAGTGGTTATTGAGGGACAGGCCTTCGACAGCAGCTACCCAGCTCTGAAAAGCTCTGCTCAACATGGTATGGTCGGCATCAATTTTCATGTTTTTTGTGGTATTACTTTGTTTTTGATTTTGGTGCAAAACGATTTTATTTCATTTTCATGTACTGTGGAGTGACTTGGGAAAACTTAGTTTTGAGGAACAGCATACGCATTTAAAAAAAAAAAAATACTGCCCAGTTTAATATAGCTTACCTGATGACATAAATGATCAAACATAATAAAAAATAATCAGTCCCATGTGTGGGATTAGAGGTGGGATAATGCTGCATGCAGCCAGATGTGTGGTTGGAGAAAATGAGGAAAAAATTATACATTCATCACTAGAGTGTTTGCCAGCCTAACCCACACATATAAAATTGAATACTCCTACATTTACATTTTGCTTGGCAATGACCTGAGGATTTTCCTCTGAAGAGTAAAAAGGAATGTTAGAAAAATAAATGTATGGCCAAAGGGAACTGGATTCCAAGAAACTGTATCTGGGAAAGTTTTAAGCTCTGAGACAATTAAATATGACCTGTGCTTGCGTGTATGGAAGCCCCTGCTTTGCCAAAACCAAATGTATCATGTTGTTAATTGACATTTACACATAGCATACAGGTGCCTCTAATTCCCATTTCAATGTTGCTGTTGCAGGTATTACTATAAAACTGGAATTTTGGAACGAGTTGACAAGAGATTAGTGTACAAGTTTGGAAAAAATGCACATGGATGGCAAGAAAGCAACTCATGAGATACCCATACCTTTGGACTCATCATCCAAGAAACAATGTGAAGATCAACACCAACAGATGGAAGTACTCTGCTGAGGTTTCCTAGGTCGAGGTGGCCATATATTTTGAATAACTGGATACAAAAACCTGTCTGGATCAGGAAATCTACTGACTTTGCACTTGTCTACCATATTACCTGCATGGCAAAAACACCCTTAAATGCTTTCAATTATTTCCAGTAATCTGGTGCTGTATTGCTCTTAAAGCCATTGAGACTTTGTCGTCAGTACGCAAATCCAACTCGCAGCATTATAATACTGCCATTTTGAGTTTCATGGGATTCTGAATAGCATATTCTTGATATCACCTTTATACTAGCCCATGGGTGGGCAACCCATTGCCATGCGGGCTCTATGACACTCTACAATATTTTTTACAGGTCCAGAGAACAGGTAGAAGTTGTGCCTCTAATGTTCAATAACAGAGTCCAAGAAACAGGAGTGCAGTTTCCTATTGCTTGAATGGATTTTTTTAAAAGATGTGTTTAAATAATATTAAAAACCACTCAAATGTAAAAGAAAAGATCCGCTCCCCAGCTGATAAAAGATGGTCCACTTCTACCGTCACATTCCAATATGCACTATAGGATAGTGTGTGTGGATGTGGATGAAGATAGATAGTTGATAAATAGATACTGACTCCATCTTGTCTTTCAACATTCAAGCTTGATGGGAGTGAAATATATCAAGCCCAGCACAAGTGGAACATACATATTTGGAATAAATGAAACTATAAATGATGTGAGAGTTAACTGCCTGTGTATACTTAGACCATAATTTAAATTATCTACATTTCACATACCTTTCTGAAAGCAAACCTTGGTGCTCTTAGATAAGTCATAAAATATTGTTTTGTGGAAAACGCTAAACATTATCCTGTAGTTTTCTAAAATAAGAAAGTGGCTCTATGAACTCTTAACAAGTCCTATTGAACTTAGCAGGACATACTTCTAAGTAGATTTACTTAGCTCAGAATTTTGATATTGACATGAGAGGCTTTGAAGAAATGGTGTAATTATTTTTAAAGCAACGTGTTTGTATTATACATTGATATATTCTACCGCACATGAAGTTTGATAGGTATAATTGGGGATATTCTGGTCATCATTAAATTAGTAGGTCTTCTGCAGACTTTGTAGGTCTCACCTGCCCTGTTTTATAACTCAGCCTAATTATTTTGTTTCATAGCAATTGTGAATCCTAACAAAAAATGGAAGGCTTTAGAATATGCAAGTTCTTTTCATAAATTAAAAATAAAAGCAATGTTGTTTTAAATTCTGTCTTGCTTTGCTCAGAAGATAGTATCTTGTCAGCTATACATACGGAAGCAAATCTAGTGCCTGCTAGAATTACAGGTCCCATAATCCCTTACTATTGGCCATTCTGGTTAAAGTCTGTAGGAATTATGGATCAGAACATCTGACAGATCCCACATGACATGTCACTAAACGAAGTAAGACCAAAAGTAAAACTTCCATTGTTCTAGATAACATAGGGATTCCATTCACATTTCCCCCCATTCTAGGTGTTTCCTTTTTGGCTTCTGCAATCTTTCCTTTTCCTATCGTCTCTTGCTTCCCTGGCTGATTATAGCTAAGATAGACTCACTACTGATTTAGTATTCAGGTTGGTCAGCCAAGCTATTACCCTAGTGTTGTCCACAGGGGGGATGCATGAATCAAAAAAGTCAAGATGGCAGCCTCGACCTCTGATCGAAGCCCTGTCCCTTTCTTTACAAGTGTCACAACGTAAAAAGGACAAGGCTTTTATCAAGGTTGCCATCTTGACTTTTTTCAACTCCCTGCAGGTGTCCCTGCACTGCTAATTGTTTGTTTGCTAAAAAATATGACAGGCCAAATTATGCAGTGTAATTCTTCTTGGGCCCACCCAACCTCCTACACCATAAGCAAATAGTTATCCAGTGCATTCAAGGGCTGTATGTTAATGGGTGTTGTAATGAACAAGCAAGTGTATTATCTATTAAGTAAGGTTCCATGGTTCAAAGCTAGTAAGTGCTCTTTGTAAAGTAATAATAATAATAATGTATGCTTCACTATTTTTCAAGATCAGGATCAAGCCTCATGGAGTGTTGGTCTTCATTTTAAGAGGCTTTCCCTTTGAACTTGAACAAGTTCCTGTGTCAAGAATGAGAATTCCTAGAGGCTGGGAGATGGAGCGTATGCTACAATAAAAAGGCTGGAGATGGGGAGACACAAAAAACCAGCTAGGAACTTATAGTTACCTGTTTAAGAGCTTCACATTGCTCTTATGGGATTCTATAAACTACCAAATTATAGGTAAACAGATGGGTTCCACGTACACACCCACAAGAAACCTGTACCTGATCTTAATTAACTTGATCTTCCCACATACCTTTTTGCCATTTGGTCCTGGGGCTATTTTATTGTATTTATTTTGATGACTCAGATGCAGAACGTACCAGCTGATGTGGCATTAGTGACACCCATACAATCTAGTTTTTAGGATACCAGTGCAAAACTACATGGTGGCTTATATTCAAACTGAACTTGTAGCACACAATCAGCCTGAAATATTTTTTACACACAATGATGCAGCATGATTATTCTATATTGCCTTTGAAGCAGCAGTGAAGACACATCCACTGCCTGATCTAGAATAGGTGTAGTGTTTTATTAAGTATGTTTGTGGGCAAATAAATTCTTAGGGTATTGTTCTAATTGTGCGTTTTCAATTCATTGCAGTTTGTAATGCCCAACTCACCTCACAGGGTGGTTGTTGTGGGGAAAACAGGAGGAGGATGGAGTATTAGGTATGTTCCCCACTTTGAGTTATTTATAAAAAATAATAATAAAGGCAGGATAGAACATAAATAAATAAATAAATAAATAAATAAAATGTTTAATTCTAAACAGTGTGTTTTATTTTGAACTTGATTTGATAACTCATATTAGCAGCAGCTAAAAATTTGAAAGCTTTACAAATGCTGGCATGTTGAGAACTTACATGGGATATTTTCTGTTTAGAGCCCACACAGTTGAACATCTTTGCTGTTTCATGTTTTTTCCTATAAGATTTTCTTAAGAAAATTATCATATATAAAGTTGTATGAGATGTCAGCATTTAATATTTGATAATTTAATCTAGTGGTAAATTGCTACAGAATTGCAACGTTTATGCTAACCATGGTGTATAAATATATCAAAACTGCTTTCCACACTTCTTGAAAATCAAAAACAGCTGTTGAAGGGAGTCAAATTTAAACATTCTAATATTTTAAACAGCTCATGGGTGGTGGCTCCTCAACATTTTCCCTCCCAATACTTTATCTACTCCAGATCTATCCAACTGCCAAATTCTGTGTCCAGTTTAGAAGGGCAAAACACTTGTTTGAAGGCTCCACAGGGAGAAATCAATCAGCATAATTTGGGAAGGAAAATTGTCAGCAAAAGTAACTTTTGCTCCTTTTTTCTTTTAAAATGTTTAGCTGGATGAACCCCTCAGAGATAAGATTTTAATGCTGCTGAAGGAATGATCATAAATTACAAATCTAAAACCATGGATTGTTTTACCAGGAGTATGAATGAATGCTTCCCTGATCAATTCAAAATTGGCTTGGCTTGGTTTGGCAAACTGGGTGATTTTCAAAACCTCAAAAATAGCCATGTGTTGCTTTTTCAGAAGTAAATCATGTCCTTCAAGCTGAGCTTGACTTCTGATGGCCTTATGGACATATCCACGTCAGAGTTTTTTTTGGCAACAATACAAAAGTGGCTTGCCACTGCCTTCTTCCAGTTTTTTTTCTTTTTTGTATCTAGCTCCTGTACAAATCAATCCCAAATCCTAACTACTGGATAATTCATTCCCAAATTCATGAGCATTAGACCCCTCTCTATGAACCCAAAATACTGCTTTACTATCTTTTTAAATGTTCTGTAATGTCACGCTTAAACTCTATCAATCTATCCACCTCCAATGTTTTAAAATGGAAGATTACACATATCTGTGCTTCACAGGCATACAATATAGCATACAGGTTTATACTGTTCAATACTTCCCCAGCTGGTCCCCTCCAGATGTGTCAGGATACAGGTACCAGAGTTTCTGAGCGTTACAGTCCAACACATCTGAATATTAGGTTTAGGGAGGGTGTCCAACATCCAGTACAGGAATGTACAGTAGCATGTATGTAAACAAATTCTATGTTACTAAAGAGAGGCCATGCAGAGTTGCAATTATATAAGTAACAGTTCTTTGTATATGGACTTGATAGCCAGGTATAACAATGGTCTGGGAACAGCAGAATCAGAGATTAGACCTATAAGGTACATTTGAACCTAACAGCACTGGCTTGAAGCTATACAATTATTCCACCCCTAGATTTGCTTGGGATCAACAAAGCATGCTATCTGAAGATGTAATGCTCATGTGGAATTTCAAGGCATTCAAGGAAACAGAACATTCCTCACCAGATGTCTCGAAATCTCTCAAAATTATTTCAGATAGATACTTTTCTGAATTTTTATTTACTTGACTTTTATTCTTTTGCCTAAACAAGCTGAAAATTAATGAAAGCTCAGAAAGAGTTCTGTCTGTTAGTATAAGCATTCAAATTTCCAGATGTTCAGACATAGATGTAAGTATAATGTGGAGAATGGCAACATTTACAAAATTAATCATTTTAAGTCACTTCAATTATACAACTCTAAGCAGCATACAGCAATCTTTGAACACTATAAATCACTTAAAATCAAATCAATAATTCTGCAACAGTATACTTCATTTCAAACAAAATTGATAAAACCTTACAAATCAGTTTGTTGTTGTTTATTTGTTTAGTCACTTCTGACTCTTCGTGACTTCATGGACCAGCCCACGCCAGAGCTTCCTGTCGGTCAACACCCCCAGCTCCCCCAGGGATGAGTCCGTCACCTCTAGAATATCATCCATCCACCTTGCCCTTGGTCAGCCCCTCTTCCTTTTGCCCTCCACTCTCCCCAGCATCAGCATCTTCTCCAGGGTGCCATACTCATACTAATGGTGTCATAATTCATCAAATGTGTGACCCTTCATTTTAAGTTCGTTCTTCAAATTTGTTGCATATAGCTCTTCCCTCACCCATCTTATATCACAGAAACTAACCAAATATCTGGAGGTTGGAACAATATTTTAGGTTTCTATTCCTTGGAATATTTCTTATGTGCAAAACTAAATTATTGATCAGCACACATGCAAATACTGGAAAGTATATTTTAGCAATGGCTTGCTTTTGCAGTTGATTATACAGTAGAAAGTTTTCATTTGCTTATTTTTCTCAGGTACTTCCTTTTGTCACCAGCAGATGGAACCAGATTCAGATCTCATTCATAGATTCTATTTCTACTGAATTAAAAAGTCAGAAGCTTTCAAATGAACTCAATGCAGGTAGTAAAGATTCAATGCTTATTTTCCTAAAGGATCTGAATCAAAGATCTGAAGTTCAGTAGCTAATACAATACATGAAAAAACTGGATACTTTTTGTCATTTTCAAGTGGAAAAAAATAAATCCATACAATCAATGCAATGAATGTTTTTATCCATGCAGAAACTATCAAAGGACTCTATTGCATAACATGTTTCCAGTCAACTATCACCAAAACATCTTAAACAGAATAGTAGTATGTGCGCTGATTTAAATTTATTTGCATGATGAATCCATTCCAAATATGCTTTGCCAGCTGCTATAGTCTATTGCTTCAGCTGCTTTTCTTCATTCCCAGCAAATTTCCATTATTAGTAACAATAAGAAAGGTCATATTGATTGTAAGGAGATTTAGTTATAGGAAGCAAGACTGCAGCACCTTCTAATGGATGCTGTACTGTTAACAATGGTCACCTTTCCTCATGTAATGCTGGGTTCATATAATTGGTTAAATCAAGATGAACACATCACAGCAAATTTTAGTTATAGGAATCCGTAAACCCGTCATACACTATGGCTTTTTAACCACAGTTTGTTGAATAAACCACAATGGCTGAATTCACACAGTTCATCAAGCCAAAGTCAAACAAGCCACATTTTAAGCAAGATGCGCAAATCTGATTTACATAGCAGATTGGGCAGGCTGCAACCCCAGGGCTCCATGGCGCATCTTTATGTTGGTTCTACATCCCCTGGAGACCTCTCTGAATATACTAGTGAATTTTAGTCATACAATTACCAAAACTCAGTACTGCCATTTTAAAACTGGGGGAAGATAGTAGCATGGGTCTCCAAAAATGCTGATCAGAAATGGAAAATGCTAATCCTGCGCATTTGTGACAAGAGGGCTTCATCATCACCTATTGTATTGCAGCCCTATCCTCCCTTTCTCTGTCTCTGTGTCACACACACACTTAACTGTGGCCCTCAAAAGGTGGTGCACTGAGATGAATGAAGGCTGTATCTCATCCATTCTGGACTATAACAGAAAAGCAATAGACTATACTCAGTATTAAAAGAGAACTGAGGCATTAAGACTTTTTATGAGAATTTTATTGTAGAATAAGCATTGTAAAAATGTTCCAATTTTTTTTTGTTTCAAAAGTCTGCTGTTGTAATCCATCCTGAACCAGCAAAAGAAACAATTAGCCCAAGAAGAAGTAAAAATTACACTTAACATCATCCCTCAAGAATTTTAATAATTCTAAAGTATACTATATGAATGGAGGCTTTCTGTTAAAAAGATTCATATATAAAGCCTATTTCTTTACAATTGCTCTAATTGTTAGTATCTATTTAATAAGGATTTCATTTACTTGTTACAGTACAAATATCAGCATTGCCAATAAAAGATTAAGTCATATTCTTGTGGTGAATAAATGTGAGATTTGTTACCAGAATACAAATCATGTTTTAATATGCAAAACCCCCCACAAAATTGTTACACTAATACCTCAGACATGCCATTTCAGAGTTATTGTCATTACAGATTCAGCATGAATAATCTACATAGTTTCTTTTTAAAGGATTTTCAAATTTGAATGTTTTTATATTGCAACTTAGAACATAATATCATTATATATAAGGCTTTCATAGCACAGGTTAAAGTTTTGCATTTAAACATAATTCTCCCACAAGTACTTTATAATAGTTTTTAAATGTACAATGTGGAGATTTGCTGTTAAAAAGATTTGCATACATGTATATTTCTTAAAATTTGCTCTTTAATTGTTAATATCTATTTGAAAATGATTTGTTATAATACTAACAAATCAGCATTGCCAATAAAAGATATAAGTCATTACATAATTCTTTTGGTGAATAAATGTGAGATTTGTTACCAGAATACAAATGTTTTGATTAATATGCAAAAACAAACACAAAATTGTTACACTAATACCTCAGACATGCCATTTCAGAGTTACTGTCATTACAGATTCAGCATGAAACTATATAGTTTCTTTTTAAAGCATCTTCAAATTTGAATGTTTTTGTATTGCAGCTAACAGCTTAGAACATAGTATCATTATATATAAAGCTTTCATAGCGCAGGTTAAGTTTTGCATTTAAACGTAATTCTCCCTCAAGTACTTTATAATAGTTTTTAAATGTACAATGTGGAGATTTGCTGTTAAAAAGATTTGCGTACATGTATATTTCTTAAAATCTGCTCTTTAATTGTTAATATCTATTTGAAAATGATTTGTTATAATACTAACAAATCAGCATTGCCAATAAAAGATATAAGTCATTACATAATTCTTTTGGTGAATAAATGTGAGATTTGTTACCAGAATACAAATGTTTTGATTAATATGCAAAAACAAACACAAAATTGTTACACTAATACCTCAGACATGCCATTTCAGAGTTACTGTCATTACAGATTCAGCATGAAACTATATAGTTTCTTTTTAAAGCATCTTCAAATTTGAATGTTTTTGTATTGCAGCTAACAGCTTAGAACATAGTATCATTATATATAAAGCTTTCATAGCGCAGGTTAAGTTTTGCATTTAAACGTAATTCTCCCTCAAGTACTTTATAATAGTTTTTAAATGTACAATGTGGAGATTTGCTGTTAAAAAGATTTGCGTACATGTATATTTCTTAAAATCTGCTCTTTAATTGTTAATATCTATTTGAAAATGATTTGTTATAATACTAACAAATCAGCATTGCCAATAAAAGATATAAGTCATTACATAATTCTTTTGGTGAATAAATGTGAGATTTGTTACCAGAATACAAATGTTTTGATTAATATGCAAAAACAAACACAAAATTGTTACACTAATACCTCAGACATGCCATTTCAGAGTTACTGTCATTACAGATTCAGCATGAAACTATATAGTTTCTTTTTAAAGCATCTTCAAATTTGAATGTTTTTGTATTGCAGCTAACAGCTTAGAACATAGTATCATTATATATAAAGCTTTCATAGCGCAGGTTAAGTTTTGCATTTAAACGTAATTCTCCCTCAAGTACTTTATAATAGTTTTTAAATGTACAATGTGGAGATTTGCTGTTAAAAAGATTTGCGTACATGTATATTTCTTAAAATCTGCTCTTTAATTGTTAATATCCATTTGAAAATTATTTGTTATAATACTAATGCCAGCATTGCCAATAAAAGGTATCAAACACAGCAACGTATGTTCTTTTGGTAAATGAATGCAAGACCAATTACAAGAACAAAACATGTTAATAAGCAAAATTAAATACAAAGTTGTTATACTAATGTATTTCCGACATAACATTTCAAAGGTATTGTCAGGATAGATTCAGCATTAATAATCTATATGTTTAAATCAATTTGTTTCTAAAATCAGAATCATACTTGGTTTTGTATTGCAGTTAACAGCATAGAGGGCAATTCCATTACATGTAAAGCCTTTCATAGCTCATTTTCCAGTTGGAAGGATTTCAGATAAAGATGTCCAAAGTGACTGGTCATCACAGACTATGCCATTTACAAATGAGATTTCTCCTTTCCAGTAAATGAAGTTTGTGTGTAAGTATGAATATGATCCTAGGAACAATAAAATAATTAAAAATAGAAATAGCTGGTCTTAATATAAAATACTAATTTTAAGATAGTTATACATCCACTTTATATACATTTTTGAGAAAGGAATAATGAGTTACTAACAGATTCCTTTCTTTAATGCTCATTTCTTTGCTAACTATCTGTACTATGACAGAGCTGTAGTGATTTTGACAGATATTGATTTTGATAGATACTATTTTAAGTCCACTGAAATAGATTCTTTTAACATCCTTAGTTCAAACTGGAATCCAGATATTGTAAGTTATATAGAGGAACATGGAAAGGGTTTGTTTTTCAAGCTCCTCTTGCTCCTCCTCCAAGCCTGTCTACAACCATTTATATCATCTATACCTTAATCCATTTTCAACTGCTTATTCTCTACAGTAATCTGAACTGATGTTTTCTTACCTTTGTTTTTCCTTTAGCATTGTGTCTATCCAGGTGGGCTTGAACGCCTGCACCATAATCAGGATGAACATCCATAAAGTTTTTCACCTAGATTGGCAAAGGAAGTTGAGGTCATTTGTCTCTTTTCTTTTTTAAATCCCTGTACTGTTGAGGACAAGTCAATTGCTATTGGTACAGAGATCTGAAATTTCAGCACATCTGGAATGCACTTACTTCAACTACTGATATGGCAAGAGTACTATTTTTCAATTTATCACATATAGCTGTGCAACTATTCAGGCTATAACTGACTAAAAAGCTGAAAGTTATTTTTACAAGGAAAGTATTATTTATCTTCCTATGTTACATCTAATCAAATAATGGTAAGTCATTTGCTGAGAAGGGCAGCTATAGAAATCCAATGAATGAATACAATAGTACCCCATGCTATTTCCCAGGGAAGTACTTTATAAAAACTACCAAAAGATGTTCTTTAAAAATCCTGTGGGGGGCAGAATGCAGTGTTCCTTCATATGGAGACAGAATTTTATGTAAGATTTTGATCCAGCGAATTAGAACATTCATTCATTCATCAATCAATCACATTTGTATAGCCACCCATCTCACATAGTGACTCTGGGTGGTGTACATAATAAAGCAGTCCAAATACAGGAAAAAAAACTGATTAAAATGCAATGACATTAAATTGAAAAGATAAATCACCACGTGGATTCTTTATTTTACCTCTATTTATATTATTTATTACTGTATTTTATTTTGTGTATTTATGGTTATGGTTTTTAATCGATCGTTGTAAACCGCCCAGTGTCCCCCGACGGGAGGAGATGGGCGGGGATAAATTAGATAGATAGATAGATAGATAGATAGATAGATAGATAGATAGATAGATAGATAGAAAACAAAGTGGCAAAAAAGCATACAAAAGAGTGGATTCCAATTAACTATCATATAATCATCTGGCAGGCTCCACTCTATCATGGGATGCCCAGGCCAGTTGACAAAAACATGTTTTAAGGGCCTTCTGGAAGGCCAACAGGGTTGGGGCCAGCCTCATTTCAGGGGAAATGATGTTCCACAGGCCAAGGGTCATTAATCCCACCTTAAGTTACAATTACCCTGAATTGTCTAGATCTGTTCCAGGTTTACCTTTTGTGGCAAGTTGGAGCACAGTTCTCACAAACACACATGACAGAGGTCTTGTGCTAGGTAGTCTGCTGTGTAATTAGTATTTTCCATATCATTTTATCATCACATTTTAAAGAAGTACATTTCAACAAGAGCCTAAGTCTTTCCATTCCTAATATAATTTAAGTGGCTTTAACCAGATATATGTTCTCATGCTATATTTTCATACATCTTAGGATAATTATGCAGTTTTATCTTCTAATATTATCACAGCAAACAGAGCTTAGCTAAAAACCTACACTGTGTATCAGCCTATACAGTAAGGCAGTATAGCAATTCAGATTCAAAAAGCAGCATGTGATTTGGAGCGCATGTGGGTTTGCACATAGCACCTTCAACCAAATGTGTTTTTCCAGAATTGTGTGTCAGCAGATGTTAGTCCAAAAAAAGATACAGCTGCTTTAAGGGGTTATTGACGGATGCTATGTGTGTAGCCCTGCATGTTCCAAATCCAATTTTGCCTTCCAAACTGGAGTATCTTTACAACCTTGTGATGTATTGCATTATTACTTACGGCTTTCTTCTGAATGAAGAGCTGAGCATCCTTAAGATGGTTAGCAATGTTCTCACAAAGTCTCTTGCGCTCTTCCTCATTCAGTACTTTGACAAAGAAGTCTCGTACCTTTCAATAAATAGCGAAAGCAAACATTACAGATATACCTTCTGCCGCCTATTAGAAATCTTCTACAATTCCAGTTTCATTAACAACATCAACCTCAGCTATTAAATACATGGGAATAAACTGTCGGCTAGTTAGACTTATCCTGGAGTTATCTCTGCTGTTTAGAATGTGAAAAGTTCTGTCTTCTTTGGAGGAATGTCCCCACCACCACCACCACCACCACCGCAAAAAAGCTATAAACAATGCACCTACAAGTGATTGCCTCTTCAGCAAAAGCAACTCTAGGGTCTGCATCTGCATCAAGCTCGTTAACCTCCTCCATTCCCAAATATTCCCTGATTTGCCTTCAAGGCATTATTGACTATAAATGATTTTGTGTGTGTGTGTTGGGGGAGATTTTTGGAAGATCTGCAGCATAGAGGATTGGCACCTTATAGCTATTTTGGCCAAAGCAAAACAGTATCTCATTGGATCTGGCTCCAAGAGACTGAATAATCTCACTTTTATACATATAGATCCACTTGTAGATAAAATCGAATAGCAAAAGGTGGGAGCAAACAGCAAGCCAAAGCTTAATTACTGCAGGACAGTACGATATAAAGCAACTACTCTCAACCTGTTGTAAAGTATGTGCTTGGAAGTTGTACAAATGAAATGTTGATGATAAATTTACCTTGTTTTAAAAAGAGGGAGAAAAAGAAATGTCTCTGTAAGCACACTCTTTTCCAAAGTAAAATAACTCGGCATTTCTAGTCTACTTACTTGCGAGACGTTATCCTCAACTGAACTATTAAAGCGTTGTACATCGCCTGAAGTAGACATACGGCTCTCCTTCAAAGTGGGCTGCTCTTCAGGGCCACTAAAACTATTTGGGTAATAGTTTGGGGCACCACCTGGAAAATAAATATTACTATATATTAGGGGTGGGGCAGATGCAGCAAATAATGCAAGAATATCAGGCCTGCAAGTGCTCCACTATCCCTCACAGCCAATAATTTGTTTTTGCAAGCGAATGGCATTTTTATAGTCCCTTTTCAGAGAACTGAATTTCCTCAGTTCAAGTCTGGTTCCGATCCCCTCCCCCCCAAAAAAAACTATTTAGGGTCTTGATTCCCTATTCCTGTACTTATCTTGATAATGTACAAAAAAAATCTTGAATGTGAAATTACTCTACGTACATACTGTTAACTGACTCACAACCATACTGTAATATGGTCATGGGTCTATAACTTTGCTTCTGTAGTAATAAAAAAATGAATTATTCATTATGCTAACTCTTGGCTTGTTTTCGAATCATTTGTGGGGTAAACATCAATGGATGTCTCAGATGTTGTGCTAAATCAGAGGTGGAGAAACTATAGACTCTGAAACCTCTTCTGAAGCTCTCTGCCTTTGATATACTACCTCATTTCAATTACATACCAGTTTGAGATGAAAAGCACATAAAAATATAGTATAAGCCTAAACTTTTTAAAAAGAAATAAAATCTTCAGTACCTACCCACCCTGCCCTCCCAAAGTATATGACTGTGTGGGGATCTCATCAGACTGATACTGATGCAGCTCCATCTATTTTGGGTCACTGATCTACCAACTGTGGACTCCAACCTGCCAAAAGCCTTTTCCTCATGAGATTTTTGGAATTCTTCTATGACATCACATTCTTGTGCCCAAACTCTAGGATGAGCCTGCCATCTCATTAGCCGCTTAACAAAAGTTACCACATTTAATGTTTTAAAAATTATGATTGTGTAAGAACACACTCTGCTTCCAGGTGCCTGAAAAGATCGCCAATCGTTGGCATAAACCATGGTGGCTCAGTCCATATAACATGCTTAGCCAAACTATCTAGATTCTAACCTTTTTGAAACAATAGGCATGTCTGGAATTTTGAGAGCCTAATAGAGATTTTACAAAATGGTTGTCCTAAGTATGATCACAAAACTTCACTTACTAGAAAGCAAATTTATTTTCTGAAAATAAAATGTTTCTAGGGTCTATGTAGAAAGCAAAAGCAGTGTTAGAAATACAAGCTATGTTTTCTTTGCAGCATGCTAGCTTTCCATTAATTGTTGTTGTGTATGTGTGTGAAGTCACGAAGAGTCGGAAGCGACTAAACGAATAAACAACAAATGTGTGTGTACATAAAATAAATGTGTGTGTTTGTGTATATGTATGTGTGTGTCTAGAGCAGGAAGCTTGGCTGCTGGGCATATCAAATGAGGCTTAGCACAACATCCAAATCTAAACATTTTTACACATCCATGTAATAAAAATAAGGGAGAAATTAGTAACATAAAAGTGAAGAAAATGGCTATAAGCTTAAATAGTTAAAGTAGTTCGGCTGTGGTGTCAGTGTAAAAGAAGGAAAAGCTCCTGCAAAGGTTACTCTAAATTACTTGCATGGCCTAGCTTCCAAATGTTATTCAGAATTACCCTGGTTATCAGATATGCACATAAACCCATCTCTCTGATAGTTGGCCACTCTAGCTCGGTATGGACAATTTACAGGAATTTGAAGGTAGTTGGGTCCCAGGCGGTGTCTGTGGGTATCCGGATATGAGAAAAGACGACCCTAGAAAAATACATTACAGGGGTAAAAATGAGGAGCGGACAGCTTTTCCCTAGCTTCCTTTCAGACTGTTGTTCAGTGCTTCCTGCCCTGCCTGCTTCACCACTGTTTTTGAGAGGCTGTTGCCAGTCCTACCCTACAGAAGGGAAAAAAGTCATGATTTCAAAGGACGACAAGAACATGACCCAGAAGCAAATCTGTAGAATCAGACCAAAGGTATCTGTTTAATATAGCAGAAACCAGCAACACAATTAGAAGCATGACTTTGATGCTTCCTTCAGTACCCCTCAGACTCTTCTTTCTCAAGTAATTTATAATCTGACAAGCCCGGAGCCCCTGAGATGGAAGCAGCAAGAAGAGTCACTTCGGTTCACTTAAGTCTAGTTTCCACAGGATGTTTTCAATGTTTTCATATATTAATCATGAAATGATGTAATTAAACCAAAAAATCTACAACCTTTCATGACATGAAATGTGTCTAGAATGGTGTCTTGGGCTGACCAAGCAATTTCCTTGAGTCAAGCTCTGCTAGTGATTAAAAGGCAAATAATGAATGTGGTTCTTGTTATCAATTTGTTTTAATATTCAGAAGTGGGAACACAAAAAAAAACCCCCACACATCACAGAATGAAAAGTATGGGATAAAGAAAAATACCAAGCAGATTGATATTGTTATCTTCTCATTACTGTAAAAGTGATCTTATTGACAGACTGTATCCTAACAGTCAGGAATCACGCTGAGACGAGGAGTAGGTCTCTAGTGTTTATTACTGCTACATAAGACAGAAAATCCTAACAAACTGAAGAAGTGTGAGAAAACCCAGACAGATAAACCCCAAAAGTCAAGGCGGGTTTGATCTGTGTCTCTTTGAATGGCTGCTTAATTCCTCAGTACTACGCATGCCTTTTCCCCCCTGGATAGGAGCCCCCTCCTGCTCGCCATTAGTACTCATGACAGACTGATTTACAAACATTTGAATGCTGCCTATTCTCAGAGTTAAATGAATAGAAAGATTCTATTTTGGTTACCTGTAACATTTTATCAGGGCTAGGTTCAATTCCTGGAGGCATGTTGCTTGGGTCAAAGGCCATTTGTTCCACTTCGGCAAAATAATTGATGGGATTTCGGTTTAAGGTAACTTTTCCCACAGGAATTAGTGGATAATCTTTGTGAGGCCAAACCTAGAAAAAATGACAGATATTTTACTACATGCAGCTTGGATCTGCAGGATACAGAAAGGTGCCTTTTCTACTCGGTGCTGTGTGCTGGAGAAAAGGTCACAAAAATATACTCACCTTTGTTACATCAAAAGGATTAAATGGAAATCTCTCGGCTTGTTCAAATGTCATAACCTGAATATAGAAAGTCCAAGAGGGGAAGTTTCCACTGGCAATCGCATTGTAAAGATCACGCAGGCTATAGTCAGGATCTTCAGAAGCCAGTCTTTCTGCTTCTTTGACAGGAAGGTTTTTAATTCCTTGATCAGTCTAAAAATATTGAAAATCAATCAGAATGTTTGATTAGTACAATCAAATTAATTAGTAATTTGATACCAGCAATTACTAAACATAGAAATAGTTATTCTTAATACATGCCTTAACCCAGTAACAATAATCTGCATTAAAACAGACTTCAGTTTAAAAGCCTACCGTAAGAGACAATTTATAAAGCTGCTATACAAGAAACAAATCTAGGTCCAAATATATATTGTGAAGTTACATGTAGGAAAACAGTACTAGGGATGGAAGGAGTATTCTTTTCCAATGTAACAAAGGAAGAAATAAGCATGTTGCTAAAAATAATGTTGTTGTTGTTGTTGTTATTATTATTGAAATAGGAATGGATATGAATGCAAGTTGCTTTGCCTAGCAATTAAGTATAGCCAATATAGACTGAAAGAAAAAAGATACATGGAATCATATGAAGTAGAGAGGGGCAGCCTTTTGATGGCTTAACATGTATGAGGAAATGGTAACAATAGTCCATAATTACCTTTACATGAAATTTGCAGTATATTGCATTGCCACAAGCATTCACTAGCTTAAAAGTATGTGACCCATAGCCATTCATGTGACGGTGCCCATCGGGAATGCCACGATCACTGAACATGAATGATACCTGCGTGAGCCAAAACAATGTACACAGGCCATCTTTAATGAAAACTCTGAGGCGGAATTCTATAGAACAACTAAATCTTTCAGCACCAAGATATATTCCAATTGTATTTTATACTTCATAGCATGTTCCCATCCAGCCCTAGCCAACATCTAGAATGTCATACTGCAGTTTCATGAAATTCGTTTGAGAAACTAGATTACTTATGCTCCTTGTAAAGAAAGCCTTACTTCCTTTCAATAGAGGAGAAATGGTATTTGTGCCAGCTGGCAACGTATTAAGGGAAGAAACAATCATATATTTCCTAAGTAAAAGTTAAATAGACAGGCCAGTTTGAGGTAGGGGTTAAGGCATCAGGCTAGAAACCAGGAGATCATGAGTTCTAGTCCCACCTTAGGAACGAAGCCAGCTGGGAGACCTTGCGCCAGTCACTCTCTCCCTGCCCTAGGAAGGAGGTTGCAAACCACTTCCAAAAAACCTTGCCAAGAAAATTGCAGGGGCTTGTCCAGGCAGTTGCCAGGACTCAAAAACTGACTCAAAGGCATCAAAAACAAACAGTTTTGTATATAACATGGTCCTTACTCTTAAGAAGTATTCAGCTGCAAGCTTTTTATCAAAATCAATTGAAGATATTTCTCTTCACTGGAGGTATTTATGGAACAACTACTCCAGAACCAGGCTGCCAATGTCTTTACTATTGCCTGTTACTCTATTTCTTAGAACAAACCACTATTTTAATTTCTGTAATTACTGATTTTAAACATTGCTGGTTTTATTGTGATGGTTTTATCTGAAGTATTTGTATGCATTTGTATTTATACTGTTCCCTTGTAAATTGTTCTAGGAGGAAGAACAACACAATAAATAAGAAATATATCTACAACTGAAGCACCATCTCTTAGGAATGTTGATGGACTGTGTGTAATAAATAATTAAACTTAATATTTAGGAATTAATCAAAGAAAAGTATCACCAATATCTTCTCATTAAATCTAATGCTGCCTCAGAACATCCCAAATTATTTTCCAGCCTGGAAATAAAGTCACTGAAGCTAGCTGTGTGAAGCTCAGCATTTCAAATACTAGCCTATATTACTGAGCATTTATCACAAATTCACATAATTAAACATTTTTTCAGTATAACCACAGCCACATAATGGTAACACAGACTCTGCAAATATTTTCATGTTGTATGTTTAAGCAAGCTTTTCAGGCTTTATTGTTGAGTGTTTTTTAAATGATTAGTCTTAATCTGGGCTAGCTTGATTTTTAAAAAGTCTTTTTAGCTGTCCTTTTTATTTTCCATCATTTTTATTACTTCTGCATTTTGCAAATAAAAGGTATCAACAGATAAATAAAAAACATGTGTTCTGCACCATAATGCACAGCTTTTATACATACTGTATCCACATTTCTACATCCATATTTCTACTGACCAAGACAAATGCATGAATTTCAAGCAACTTAGATACTACTCGATCTTTCTATCCTTCCCTTCATATTTACAAGAGTGGAAGTAGAAGAAGAGCAGTGCAGCTTTGATTATTTTGCTTTTATCCAAAAAAGAAAAGAATGAAGATACCACGGAAACTAAACCCAATTCTTTTCTTTCCTTACACCTTTTCTATAAGAAATGTAATCTAATGCAGCAGCATAACAAGAATCAATTTAAGTTGCATCTTTGGGTCTCTGCCGTTTCCTCTGAGCTAAAGATGAGGGACACAGGGTCTAAAACAAATAGACTAAAGGTAATTAAAAGGGGGTAAAATCTTACCTGGTGCAGAGACTCACGACGAAGACTCCAGAAATCCCATACCATGTCTGGATCTTTCAGATGTGTCTGTGGATTCCTCTTTTGGGTATGGATAAAAGATGGAAACTAACAAAGTATAAAAAGAAAGTGTTAACACTTAATTTCCTGCACTTGTCCTTAGCTTGTTTTAAAAATATGCATTTGTGTATCATAAACAATCTCTTTGAATTTGTTGTACCAACTACTGAATTATCAGGGATGAAAATAAAAATAAACAAAACCCACTGAATTTTTACGTACAATCATTAACACTGTAATGGTGAAGACTGAAGTATTGCTTCTGCTTGCTTATTTCTACTTTCAGATACTCATTTTAATAGGAGAACTCTTGTGAAAATATTATTTAAAATGACGTTCAGCCCTAGCAAGATAGATACGTTTGGAATTATACCTCCCCATAAAACATTTTGAAGAATTACATGTATAATTTGGGAGTACTACTGAACCAGCAACAAGTAGTTTGGGCTGATACAGTAAGACAATTTTATATTTTGTCTGACTTGAAAGATTGCCTGGAAGCTTTAAACCCAAGTGTAAAATTCAGCTGTCTCTTTGGTTATCAAAAAGAGCTAGTAGTTATTTTTCTGGACACAATCTTAAGTGACAGTGTTAACATACAACAACTTAACTGATCTGAATGCAGGTTGAATAATGGCATACTTTTTCCCTATTTTAACTTGCATGTTTGAGATGGGCAAATTGGAACCCCTGCACACCTTTCCCTTGTGGCACTTCCTATCACCATTATTGATAAAAATCTGTGGAACAATTTTTATCCCATTTTGAGACAGAAAACACCTAAAACTTATAGTTTAGATTCTAAAATAAAGTTTCTTTCCTACCCCACACTGAAAATCCTAGCTTAGCTTCACCAGTGACTATACCACAGCCCTCTTTAATAAGATTTATTGGTTAATTGATTTGATTTATGCCCACTGCAATAGAGAACTCTTGGCATTTTACAATACACTATCAATCAGCTCTAGGTCCCCCAAAGAACCTGTAGTGGCAGGTTCCAAAACAATGGCCACATTTATTATGCTCCAAGGCCTTTGACAGAAGCCTGATTAAGAGCACATCTTTTATTTAGACTACAAAACCTTAGATACAACATATTCTTGTTTTTGCCAAGTTATTTTTTCTCATAGATTTATGCTTGCCCTGATACTATTTGCAAATATCTAGACAATGGTGCTCACTTGCAAGTTGAATATTTGCAAACTTCATTCAATGCCATCCCATTTCAACAAATGTTTGAACATAGTACAATCATCAAGAGGAACCTAAGTTGGAAATAATCCAAATCTGGAGGCCTGATCTACTCAGAGTTAATGTCAGTTCCATTAAATTAATGGTTTGAATATGCTCACATATGTAGCATCATTTCAGTTGGAACATCTGAGGTGGAATATTTAATTTTATTATAGGTTGCCTCAACATTCAAAGGGCATAAGACACATCAAGATAAAAACAGAGATCCTATAAAACATATAAGACACCTGTTAGAAGACGTTGCTTTACTGTAGAGACACACAATCTTCTTTTTATTTACCTTTTATTCTCCTACAAATCATAAATATCAATAATGTTCCAATTTACCAGCATTGCATCTCTAATGAAGAAGATGGGAGTGTTGTTCCCTACAAGATCCCAATTTCCATCTTCAGTATAGAATTTCATTGCAAAGCCTCGAGGGTCACGCACTGTATCAGCTGAGCCTGATTCTCCAGCTTAAAAAAAAAACCCCATTATTAAATCCTATGCACATAGTTTACTACCTTGATCAACACTCGTTTATTTATTTACTTACTATGGAATCTATAATCCATATGTTTGACATTTAAGAGATAAATAGCAGAAACAGAATTGCACAGAAGTAATTTAAAGTTCAGAGGGTTTGGGAGAGATGACTTAAAGAAATGGAAAAATTACTTAAAGAACATTTTTTAAATTCAAATAATCTACAGAATAAATTCAGTGACTACATGTAGAAAAAACACATGTTAAATACTTGTAAATTAAAACATTTATTTCATTTCATTAAATTTATTAAAGTTGGCCTATTTCAGCAGACTCTGGACAGCTTAAAAATATAATACTAAATTAAAACAACTAAAAACATAGACAAAACAAAACAAGGCAGCCCAAACTAAAAACAACCATTTAAAGCAAACTGCCAAATAACGTTATAAATTATATGTCACTATTACTCTTTTTCTGATGCATGCCGACATAAATAACCTTTAGAGAAATTACCTATATTTCTGGTACTCATAAAACTTGCTCAAAAATACACACGGGTTGACCCTTTCCTGCAGTAGCCTATTTATTAACATTGTATTAAAAAATTAGGAAAATATAAAGTATCAAAATTTCCTATTGAGGGTATTATTTATTAAAGGATTTCTTGCCCAGTATTAATTAAATACAGCACATTAAAATGCATTGAAATAGATTAAAATGTTGAATTAATATCTATAAGCACATATATTCAATAAAACTCCTTTATATATGCAGCAAATAAGACACACTGAAAGACTGTAAGATCCTTACCAACAGTTGAAAATCGAATAGCCATTGGAGTTCTTTTGCCAATGTGCTCAAATATCTTTGCTTTGCAGTATTTGGTGATATCATGAGTCACTTCAAAATAGCCAAATGCTCCTGAAAAATTAAAAAGAGTTGTTTTATTAAAAATTAGAGAGATTATTCCAAAGTCCATAGATTTGTAAAGAATATCAGTTATGGTAGATGAAAAAATTTATATGTACGTATTTTTATGTTATGTTTTTTGGAAATGTTGATGTTTACTATAAATATAACAGCTCCTTTTAATTGAAAGGGCTTCTGATTCAACAAAGGATTCTGCTGACAAAAAGGAGGGAATCAGGTTTCACTGATTTTTCCTTCTTTTCCCCCTCTTACACTAATCTCAAGCAAATCAAACAATTATATGATCCTTAGCCACAGCTAAGATTTTCTAGATTGAGCCATGGCAATTTTTGCATTCTTATCATTCTTGATTAGATTTGTATGTACAAAGGGTATGTTACATGTAAGAAAAAAACACATCCTAAATTAGATATTAAAAAATGCACAGTCAAACTAGGGTTACATCAACATGAAGCAAGTATAGTCAAACGATGCTTAATCAATATGAAGCTCTGAATTGTAAATACATTTTTGGAGCAATAAATGCAAAGAAGTTTATAACATCTTAGTCAGTATGACACAATTAATCAAGGATTCAGTAGAATATATCATGATTTATAATAAGAATGCTGTGTTACAGAACAAAGTAAAACAAGCTATTAAAAAGATCTTTCTCCAACCTTAGAAGAATGTTAATCTGATTCTAATATTTTCTGGTTACTTCTGTACACAAATCTATGAGCCATACAATGGATTAATTAATCCACAATTTTAATGCTTCAATTTTTTTAAAGAAAAAAGTTAAATGTTATTAAATTGTATCAATCAGCAAAATAAATCCAGCAAAGGTAAATAAAAACAAGACAAACACATAACTTTAAATCTCTCACAAATGGCTAGATTATAAATAATTCAGGCTCCTAATGAAGAAAATCAGTAGCAGAAATAAATATTGTTATAAGGACTATCATTGGCTATCCCTAAGAATACTGTACAAGCATCACAGTATAAAAAAAGATTTCTGAATAGATTGATAGCACTGAAACTGTGCCTCAAATACTTTTAATCAATCACAAAAAAACATACCTTCTTTCTGTAAGGGACATTGCAGCATTATCCCACTAACAAGGCTAAAAATAAAAATACAATGCAAATTCAAAAACTAACCGGCTCCTTTGGCATGCACAACTCTCTCAGGAATCCTTTCTCGGTCAAAGTGTGCCATCTCATCAGTGAAAATCACATCCTGAACCAAGAGTGGGCCTCTTGGACCAATGGTCATGATATCCAGCTTATTTCCTACTGGGATTCCCGCTCCTGTGGTTAAGGAATCAGGTTTCTAGATTCAAAACAAGATTAAAATTATAACAATGAAAGCATCCACAACTTTTTACTGGTAACTTGAAAGCAATTCCAGGTTAATTTGACGGACATCTGATGAAATTTGCTTCCTGAAGCTACAGGAATATTTGTATCTTAGACTTCATTATTTCATAATATGAATTAAGAGATTAGCTCTGCATCCAATAAAATCCAAGGGAAGAAAAGGGAAACACATTGAAAAACATTCTCCTGGTTACATCAATTTCCAGGTATAATTAATTAAAAAGCCAAATTGTTATTAGGGCTAGTTATGTAAGAGAGCTGCAACCATATTTATTTATTTGCTTAGTCAATTTATAGGCCACCCATCTCATATACATGACTCTGGAGGCTCACATTTAAAACAGAATAAAAAACAATAAAAACAACCAGAATAAAAAAAAATTAAAATAGCAACTGAGAACACTCATAAACACTCAAACTAGACAGTAAACAGGCTCACCCATGCTATCAGGGTTCTGGGCTCGAAGGCAAAGTCTGGTTTTTAGTGCCTTGCAAAAGGCCAGCACAGCTTGGGCAAGTCTAATTACTGGGGGGATGATGTTCCAGAGGGCAGGCACCATGGCAGAAAAGGCTCTTCTTTAAATCAAGATATGCTGACACCAAAGAGTTTTTTTTCCTCCAGAGAGATGTTCCCCCGAGATGTTAAGATCAACGAATTTATGGGAACATAACCACAATTCTTAGAAAACTTTTTCGAAGGTGTTTTATAATAAGGGTTTTCAGCCCAAGGGTGTTAGATTTCTATGTTGCAAGATTTAGGAAACTACAACTTTTCTCATTACACATCTTTGTAGTGCTCAGTAGCTGCATCCAAAGATGGCACCAGTACTTCAGATCAAACAATGGCATCTTGCTGTATCTGCTGGCAGCCCCACAGTGGAGCTGCAGAGTTTTTTGGCTTGCACAGGAACTGTGTGGGCTCAGGAATATATGCATTTCAGTTAAGGAAGTTTAAAGGACACGATGATAAGGCAGTGGCAGAGGGTTGCATCTTGTTGCCACCTCTGCAATGCTTCCTGAACTCAAACAAGTACTTTCGTGAACAACTCTGCCTGCTTTGGATGAAAGTATTGCACATGGCTATCACTCATCGCAGAAGAAATGTTGCATTCAAGAGCTCTGAATTAGCAGAATTGATAGAGCAGTGCATGACTTGTGGAAAAATTAAACAGGGTGGGAGCTGAATTTTCCTAATTTTTTCCCACACTTTGAAAATACTTCCCTATTTTTAAGAGTTCTGTGAAACATTCAAAAGGCTGAAAGTGTGTTTCAGGACCAAATTGGCTTCCCCAATTAACATCATCACTTCCGCTACACTGCAGCAGCGCAACAAATTAAAGGTGTGTCAAGCCAAATGTACACAGAGAATCACTATAGGTCGCATGTATTAATCCATGTATCCAGTTGCATGCTTCAGGCTGTTTCACTACCAGCTCTCACAAAACATGTGCTGCACACATAAACAAGCCATTAAATCATCTTCGCTTCTGACGTTCTATTTTTTAATATGCCCCCAGCACTTCACTCAAAAGCCAAGTGCAGACTTCAGCCTAGGCCTCACTCTTGCCTTAAAAGTAAGTCATGTGGCACTGCAAATGGGAGTTCTGCACTTGGTTTCATATCCTTGATGATTCATGCAATTGACTAGGGTGGCATTTAGCAAGTGTTGATTTATCTGCATATTCAAACCATCAAGCGTCAGATAGGATAATCCAATGCATCCCACTCAAAAGGGAGATAAGAAACAGGGATCATGCACAATGAAATCCTGCAGGACTTACTTACAAACGATGTCCTACTTTTTTATCTCAAGAAATTATTCAGAAATTAATTCAGTTTAGAAATAACATGGATAAAAGCAGCATAGGTAACTTTAAAGAAAAAACTGCAGTAGTATTTTTTTTTAATTGAAGGCACCGACAGATACCAGTTTAAGTGATAAATTATTTTTATTTATAGCAGCAATTTGAGGATTTGTTGGCATTAATAAAATAACTATGCACAAAAAGATTTCTGGATTCCTTTAACAGGTTACTCAGTGTTCCTATTTCAGTTAGAGATGAAAAAAAATTACAACAGCAATACATCACAATACAAAGATGATGCTTGGACAAGTCTGTGCTACTGTTGTTCTTTGGACCCTCGTCCATGCTAACTGACGAAAGTCAATCAGGAGATAACGTGCTAATTCTATCGTACTGTATTACCTTTAAAATGTTGTTGCAGTTCAGGTAGTGTACAGTGTGTGCACAATTATTAGGCAAGTGAGTATTTTGACCATATCATCATTTTTATGCAAATTTTCCACCTCCAAGCTGTATAAAACTGAATGCTTCTTGGATATAAGCATATCAGGTGATGTGTATTTGTGTAATGAGGGAGGGCGTGGCCCAAGGAGATCAACACCCTATATCAAGGTGTGCATAATTATTAGGCAGCTTCTTTTCCTCAGGCAAAATGGGCCAAAAAAGAGATTTAACTGACTCTGAAAAGTCAAAAATAAAAAGTTTTTCAGAGGGATGCAGCACTCTTGAAATTGCTAAGATATTGGGGCGTGACCACAGAACCATCAAACGTTTTGTTGCAGATAGTCAACAGGGTCACAAGAAATGTGTTGAGAAAAAAAGACACGAATCAACTGCCTAAGATTTGAGAAGAATCAAATGTGAAGCTACCACAAACCCATTATCCTCCAGTGCTGTCATATTCCAGAACTGCAATCTACCTGGAGCGCCCGGAAGTACAAAGTCTTCAGTGCTCAGAGACATGGCCAAGGTAAGGAAGGCTGAAACTCAACCACCACTGAACAAGACACATAAGTTGAAATGGCAAGACTGGGCCAAGAAATATCTGAAGACAGATTTTTCAAAGGTTTTATGGACTGATGAGAGTGACTCTTGATGGACCAAATGGATGGGCCCGTGGCTGGATCAGTAACGGGCATAGAGCTCCACTTTGACTCAGACACCAGCAAGGTGGAGGTGGGGTACTGGTATGGGCTGGTATTATTAAAGATGAGCTAGTTGGACCTTTTCGGGTTGAAGATGGACTCAAAATCAACTCCCAAACCTACTGCCAGTTTTTAGAAGACACTTTCTTCAAGCAGTGGTACAGGAAAAAGTCTGCATCTTTCAAGACCAAGATGTTTATGCAGGACAATGCTCCATCGCATGCATCGAAGTACTCCACTGCCTGGCTAGCCAGTAAAGGCCTCAAAGATGAAAGAATAATGACATGGCCCCCTTCCTCACCTGACCTAAACCCTATTGAGAACTTGTGGGCCCTTCTCAAACGGGAGATTTACGGTGAAGGAAAACAGTATACCTCTCTGAACAGTGTCTGGGAGGCTGTGGTTGCTGCACAAAAAGTTGATCGTCAGCAGATCAAGAAACTGACAGACTCCATGAATGGAAGGCTTATGACTGTTTTGCAAAGAAGGGTGGCTATATTGATCACTGATTTTTTGTTTGAAATGTCAGAAATGTTTATTTGTAAATTTCAAGTTGTTTATTCTTCTCACTTTAACAGATGAAAACAAACAAGTGAGATGGGGGAATTTTCATTTTTTATTTAGTTGCATAATAATTCTGCGCACTAATAGTTGCCCAATAATTGTGCACACATAGATATGATCCTAAGAAAGCCAAAACCTCACTTTTACCTTCTTAAATATTCAGGTTTGAGGTTTATTAACATTTTGGATTGACCAAGAGCACTGTAGTTGTTCAATAATGAAATTCATTCTCAAAAATACAACTTGCCTAATAATTGTGCATGCAGTGTAGAATGCACTGTGCTATTCATTAACAGGTTTAACAGGGTTTTTTTAAGCATCTGCAGTGCTTGTCATTCTCTTTCTAGGCCCAATTTAAAGTGATGGATCAGACCACTAAAGCCCAAGTGTTTGTATCCCAATTGTTCTAGCGAACACCTGCATTCATGGCACTGATCTAATGAGACTCGCATGAGTAATACAGGTTTAATCTCCTCATTGTATAAATGTTTTCCCCCCAAGGATTTTGAATGCTAGAAAGGAAAAAAACAAAGGAGAAAAATCTATTAATGTTGCTTTGTCTAGTGTCATTAAATACACACCTTCCCTAGCTGTGTAATTTTTGTCTGGGACAGTGTTTCACATCCTGTTTTTATTCTCAGCATTTGCACATTTCAGGAGCAAATGCATACATACATTTCTCTTCACAGTATCATTTGACTAAAAATTTACTGTTTCCAAGATAATGAGGGAAGCTTGATCAGTAGTTTTTCGTCAGAATTTATTAAGAAATATTATTTGTGATTATGTCTAAAAGTAGTCTTCCTCAGATTTCTTGACGTCTGGTAACTATTTTCCCAAATATTCAAGTTGATTGGTCTGTAATTTCCTGGGTCCTCGTTTCTCCGTTTTAAAATATTAGGATTAACACTGGCTTTTCTCCAGTCTTCTGGCACTTCTGCTGCTTTCCGGGAACTCTCAAAGGTTAGAGTCAGTGGCTCTGAGATGATAACTGCCAGTTCCTTTAACAATTTATTATCTACTAAAGAAACTCATGAGCACAGACTACCAGAAGCACGGGGAGTGGATAAGCTCAGTGTAAGCAGAAGCAGAAGTTACTAGAGGCAACCACTTTAAAAAGCTGCAGAAATTTTGAAATTAGATTACACTAAGAAACAAAAAGTCACTCAAGATCTGTTTTGGCAGGAAAAAAGATGCTTCTCTGATATTTTAAATTGAGCAAAATTATGGGAATATATTCATGATTTTTATGAGAAGAAAAATTCTTAAAAATAGTTTTATAATAAAAGTTTCCAACCAAGGATGATGGATATACTGCATTCAAGAGCTCTGAACTGATACAGCAACACATGAGTTGTAAAGTGCACAATTAATAATAAAGTGGGATAAAGAATAAGTTTTCCTAACCTTTTCCTGTACTTTGAAAAGCAGTTGTTCCATATTATTTACTTTTGTGAAACATTCAAAAGGTTGAGAGCTTGGTTATAGGACCAAGTGGAAAAGTTCTCCAATGCCTGAGAAGGTGGATGATGTATCTCCAATTCTTCTATACTGCAGCAATGTGGCAAATTAAGGTGTGTCAAGCCACTGTACACAGAGAACCATGTATTAATGCATGCATCTAGTTCAAAGCTTCAGGGCAGTTTCATCACCAGCCCTTACAAACCAGAACATATTCCCACAATTCCAAAATTCTTGGTAACTCTGTTTTTTATTACTGTGCTACATGCATAAGAAAGCCATTAGATCACCTTCCAAGGTGGCATAAGAAAGCCATTAGATCGCCTTCCAAGGTGGCATAAGAAAGCCATTAGATCGCCTTCCAAGGTGGCATAAGAAAGCCATTAGATCGCCTTCCAAGGTGGCATAAGAAAGCCATTAGATCGCCTTCCAAGGTGGCATAAGAAAGCCATTAGATCGCCTTCCAAGGTGGCATAAGAAAGCCATTAGATCGCCTTCCAAGGTGGCATAAGAAAGCCATTAGATCGCCTTCCAAGGTGGCATAAGAAAGCCATTAGATCGCCTTCCAAGGTGGCCTCAGGGCCACATGCCATGTCAGAAATTTTCAAAACCTACTATTAACTTTTAAAAAACAGAAATAGGGGAACATAACTATAATATATGAATGACTAGGGAGTAATATTAACGATCTTCAAATTTAATTAGTTAGTATGATTACTCCCTAGTCATTCAATATCAAAGTTATTTCCCCCTATTTCTATCTTCAAATTTAATTGTTAAAAAATGTCAGGGTAGCAGTGTTAATTATGCACCCATAACAAAAGACAGTACGTTCATAAAACAAAACAACAGATCTAACCAAATCAGTTTTTTCCAGGCCCTATTTACTAAATTTGTATTAATGCATTCATCCAATTATAGGCTTCAGGACAGTTGCATTACCAGACCATGCAAAACAGGAATATTCCCACACTTAAAGTACTTGACAAATGTTTTACCTTTCACTTCTCGCCTACAAGCGTGTGCAGTGAAATCACCATCCCAGAAGACACACGACTGTTAGTACATCAGTAACCACAAAAACAAAAAAGGCAGCAAAATAATAGCAAGCATTATTCTGTGTCTTGGCTATTTCTTATACAAGTAACGTGATGGAATCTTAACATTTTTAAAGAAATCCTATCACAAAACTAGAAAGGGGTTTCTTAGTTGCTTTGTTGACTTACCCATGTAAATATTGCAAAAAAGTATTTACAGAGGAGCCTACAGATAAAGGATGTTTGTATGTTGGTTTATTAAGACAGGATTTGATTTAGGGAATATGGCCAATGTATTTAATTCAACAGGTTGCAAAATACCTTTGGGATGGTATACAGATGAACTATAGTGATATCTCTGAATTATATCCACCCACATTATAGTATCTTTTTACACATACATTTAGGTTACCAGTATTTTTTAAATGTTGTTAAAAGCTCTGTGCTGCAGGCAGCCAGTTACATCTCTGCATATCAAGTTCTTATTTTACCATGTTTGCAACTTCTTTATCTATTTAGTTACAAGCTCTTCCATATGCAACAGGATCTCATAACTAAATTTAAATAGGGTTGAATAGAGATAACACAATCTTATTGTACTTTTATACCGAAGAATAACCCACTCAGAGGATTTAATTAAAATGAAAATGATTGCTATTTCAGTTCCAATTTTCATTTATTTATTTCTCATATTTCTACACCGCCCATCCCACGAGCAACTCTGGGTGGTTTACAATTTAGTTAAAATGACAAGAGATTAAAAACATAAAAACAAATACATTATAAAAATAGAAATATGAAATATAAAATATAGAAAAATATTTAAAATTTAGATAAAATATAAATTCCTCAGAGCCACATCACAGCACCAACCACCCCCATGATTGGCTATCCCCCCTCCCACCCCAAGCAAGGTGGCAAAGCCAAGTTTTCACTCCCTTTCGGAAGGCCAGGAGAGCAGGGACCTGCCTCAACTCTGAGGGTAACATGTTCCACAGGGCAGGGGCCACGGCAGAGAAGGCCCTCTTCCTGGGCCTCACCAATCAACAGTCTCTCATGGACAGGGTCCGTAGGATGCCTTCTCTGCCTGACTGGGTGGGACGGGTCAATGCAATGGGGCTGAGGCGGTCCCTCAGGTAACCTGGACCCATGCCATGTAGGGCTTTAAAGGTGATAACACCTTGAATTGGACCTGGAAGCAAACTGGCACCCAATGCAGCTCCTGCAGCAACAGTATTACACGCGCCATCCTTGGGGGTGCTAAAACTGCTGTGGCCGCATTCTGAACCAGCTATAGCTTCCAGATTCTCTTCAAGGATAGCTCCATGTAGAGTGCATTGCAATAGTCTAAACGAGAAATAACTAGGGCACGGGTGACTGACCGGAGGGCCTTCCAATCCAGGAAGGGGCATGGCTGGCGCACAACACGAAGTGGTAAGATGGTAAGTTCCTGGATGCCGAGGAGCCCCCAACGCACAGCCACTCCGTCTTACCAGGGTTCAGCTGGTCTGTTGTTCCCCATCTAGACCCTTACATCCTGCAGGCACTGAGAGAGGGTGGTCACAGCATCACTTACCTCACCCGGGATGGAGATATACAATTGAGTATCATCAGCATATTGTTGATACCTCAACCTGTGACGACAGATGATCTCACCCAGCGGTTTCATGTAGATGTTAAAAAGGAGCAGAGAGAGTACTGAACCCTGTGGCACCCCACAAAGGAGGGGTCATGAGCTGGATCTCTCGCTCCCTATCAACACAAATTAAGACCAGCCCTGGAGGAAGGAGGTGAACCAGTGTAAAACTGCGCCACCCACCCCCAACTCCCTGAGCTGACCCAAAAGGATACCATGGTGAATGCTATTGAAAGCCACTGAGAGGGCATGAAGACCAAGGATGGATGCAAAGCCCACATCCAAAAGTGCTACCAATGCTGTTTCCATCCCATATCTGGGCCTGAAACTCGACTGAAAAGGTCAAGTTTCCAGATAATCTGTTTCATCCAGGATCCTTTGGAGCTGCAACACCACCACTTTCTCAACCACCTTCCCTAAAAAGGGAAGTTGGGAGACTGGATGAAAATTGCCCAGTACGATGGGATCCAACTATGGTTTCTTGAGGAGGGGGTGCACTAGCGCCTCTTTAAAGGTTGTCAGAAGCACTCCCTCCCTCAAGGATGAACTCACCATCTCCTGGACCCACCCACTCGTCACATTTCAAGTTGCCTTCACCAGCCAGGAGAGGCGTGGATCTAACTGGCAAGGGTTGGCATTCACAGTCTGGAGGACCCTGCCTACTTCCTCAGGCCCAACAGGTTCCCGGATAACCAGTAAGTACGTTCCCCAGGCATCTCCACAGGCCACACCCCATGCTTGGCATCCAACTTGGTATGAATCTGAACAATTTTATCCTCCAGTTGCTTGGAAAACTCTAGCTTGTGTTCGGTCGGATTCAGTCCTTGTCTTCCTCCAGCGGCGCTCTAGACATCTCTTAATCCTCTTCAGAACCCTCAGCCCCTCCGTAAACCATGGGAAGTGTCAGGTTCGATGGGACAAGAGAGGCCGCACAGGCACGATCCTGTCCAAGGCCCTGGCTGCCTCCCTATTCCAGGCAGCAGCCAGGGCCTCCACTGGACCTGTGCAGCAGATCCTTGGGTATAGCCCCTAGCTCCCTTTGAAACCCCATCAGGTCCATCAGTTGCTGGGGTGGACCAATCAAATGGTTCCTGCCTCCCTGTGGAAGGGGGTGGCATAAGAGAATCTCAAGGCCACCAGGGCATGATCTGACCATGACAAAGGAGACAGATTTAATTCTCCCCTCAGATCACATTGCCACTGCTCCAACAAGAAAACCAAGGCTAGAGTGAGGCCACTGTCCCGAGTTGGGTCCCGAATAATCTGGGACACCCCCATGGCTGCCTTGGTGGCCATGAACTCCCAAGCTGCATTTGAGGCACAGCCCAGGACAGTAGATTGAAGTCCCCCAGAACCGTAAGTCTGGGGAACTCAACCAACCCCGAGAAGGCCTCCAGCAGCTCAGGCAGGAAGGTTGCTATGCGGCAGGGAGGCTGGTACAATAGCAACAATCCCAACTGCTCTCAGGAACCCAACTTCAAGAACAGGGTCTCACAACCGGCCACTTGCAGAGCAGTGCCCCTGAAGGCCACCAGAGATTACTGAACAACAACAGCTACCCCTCCTCCCCTGGGATCTCAGCTGATGCCATACCATAAATCCAGCCAGGCACATTTCTGAGAGGGTTACCCCTCCCCCTCCAGGGCCCAGCCAGGTCTCAGTAATACATGCCAGGTCTGCCCCTTCCTTGGTGATCAAATCACATATAAGGGGGGGCCTTGTTGTTAACTGACCTGGCGTTCAAGAGCAACAGCCAGGGCCTCCATGGGTCTGCTGACCAGGGCCTGGGTCTGAGCACAGAGGGCCGGAACACGCTACCAGTACCAAACACCGGGGGCGCCTTCCCCAAAGATGGCCCACCCTCTGACTCCTGCCATGACACCGTCTGGTCACCACCTGAATGGAATAGCCGACCCTAAATCCCCCAGGGCTATTTCTATTTCCTCCCAATCCCAGCCCTCCAGGTTCCCTGGTTATGGGTCCCTCCATCCAACCATACAACAGGCATACACCAAGCAATCACAGGGTGGTAGTGAGTTCTCCAGCACTCCAGCTCCCGTTCTCAGTGCTGTGGGAACCCAACCATCATCCGATCTACTGTGCCCCCTTCACCGGCCTCTCGCACTAGCCAACAGGGGGCACCCCATCCATTTATCCTCCCTGACTCTCACTCAAGGAGGGAGATTCCACATATACATACCTCATCTACTCTCGGGCTCCCTCCCCGTCTCTCACCAGGGAGGGAGTATCCCACTCATCACACTGGAGGGACCCCAGCAGGGCACTCAGCTCCTCGTTCCAGAGGGCTTACTGGCCCACTCGGTCTTTGAGGTCCCATCCACCATGGTGCTTGGCTCCTTATTCCGGCAGGCTGGGGGCTAACAGGAGACTATAGTCAACCCACTGGGTCCACTCGGCCACCCTAAGGGTCTCCTGCTTGGTTGCCGTGCTGTGACTCCACTGTTCTGGGGGGATCCATCTGGGCCCACGGGGCGGTCCCAAAGATTCACTGCACCACTGGGCTGCTGTGCTGCACCTCCTGGATTTGCCGCGCCACCTGGGTACCATGCTGAGCCTCCACTGCTCTGGGGGGCTCCATACCAAGTCTGCCAGGATGCCCCAAAGGTTCTTCACAGCACTTGGCTGCTGTCCTGCACCTCTTGGCCTTGCCGCAGCCACCACCACACCTCCACCACTCTGCCGCTCTGGGGAGCTCCGTGGAGTTCTGTCTGGACCCACTGGGCCACCCTCTGCACTAGGTCTCCTGGACTACCTTAGAGGCTCTTCACAGTGATTGGTGGGAGGCCGCTTGGCCACTGTGCACCTCCCGACCTCACCATAACCACCCACGCTGCTCAGCCACCATGCCATGCCTCTGCCACTCTGGGAAGCTCCATCTGGCTCCTCTATCCCCAACGTGTCAACCACAGGGGTCGGAGCACCCCCAGACATCCCCCCACAACCACCATCCTGTGAAGTGGGTGAGGAGGCATCCCTTTAACCTGGCAATTAAGATATTCAGAACTATGTTAAAATTAAATCCAGTTTTCTATTTGAACCCATATATTCTTTAATTACAGTAACAAAAAACATACTGCTTTAAAAGCTAAATATAATAATCTTATCAGGATTTTGAAACCTACTGAAAACTCTTGGCAGGCACCCAGATGTTCTGGATATCAATTTTTTCTAGTGAAATCAAAGGGGGTAATTACAAAACTCATCTCCCATTTCCATATACATGCCAAGATACTAAACAGGGTGATATTCTGCAATCTTCATTCTTTCAATCTTCAATCACAGAGCAAGTTCTATATTTCCAAAAACCTTTTATACTTATTTTTCTTTAAACAGTGACTTTAATATTACTTGAAAGGATCAGTAATCTGGATGCCATGTGAGCATGGTCAGTCACAAAACATCCATACAGGTTGTCCTCATTTAACAATGGTAATTGGGACCAGAATTTCTGACACTAAGCGATGTGGTCATAAAGCTTGATGTCACACGACCGCATTGTTTAGCAGTGAAAATCCTGGCAGTCCCGCTATTGTTAAGCGAGGATCGCAGGCTGTTAAGCGAGGACCTTCTCACAACTAGCAAGTTCTGGGCAACTGGGTGTACTCCAGATTCCCACTGTCATCGTGTGGGACCTATGAGACACGCCTCTGTGGTAGCTGCACCTGCCCTGTGAATTGTTTTAGCCACCTAGAGTTATTTAAGTGATTGAGGTGGTATACAAATGGATTGGTAACTATGATTATCTTTTAGTTTTTAGCCAGTTTCGTCTAGTGGTTAAGGCGATGGGCTAGAAACCAGGAGTCAGAGTTCTAGTCCCGCCTCAGGCATGAAAGCCATCTGGGTGACCCTGGGCCAGTCTCTCAGCCCAACCCATATCACAGGGTTGTTGTTGTGAGGAAAATAGGAGGAGGAAGGAGTACTAGGTATGGTCCCCACCTTGAGTTATTTAAAAAAATAAAGGCAGGATAGAAAATAAATAAAATAATTAAGTCTATAATTTTAATACTATATGACAAGGTAATGGATTTAATTTTAAAGTATTTTAAGTATAGAGCCTCGTGTGGTGCAGACTGGTAGGTGGCAGTATTGCAACCAAAACTCTCTCCTCAACCCGAGTTCAATCCCAGGGGAAGCTGGATTCTTGGGTAGCCAGCTCAGATAGACATCCTTACATCCTTCCGAGGTTGGTAAAATGAGTACCAAGCTTGCTGGGGAAGGTGACAACTGGGGAAGGCAATGGCAAACCACCCCACTATAGCCTGCCAAGAAAATGGCACAAAAGTGGCATCCCCCCAAAGGGTCAGACATGACTCAGTGCTTGCACAGGGGACCGTTCACTTATTTTTTCAAGTCAAGTATAACCATCACTGGTAAAATTAATGGTTTTTTTACATACTTCATTTTAGAATGTTTAATTAGGAAATCCATCTAATATGGATTGACGAATATGAGTTTTAAAATTTTAAAAAATCAGATTTAAATCATACAATATCCAATTCCTATGCATGCTGATTCAGGCAACATTCCAAGTTTGAATACAGGACAGTAAATATTCAGTTGCAATAGCAGAAATAGATATGGGAAGCTATTTTTGTCTATATTCCCTTCCCACTGTAACTCCTAGTACCATTTTCCCTGGTGTTTCAGAAGGATTTTGAAGTCTCTGTAGCAGATTTTCTGATGGGACAGAGACAAGAGAAGGAATTAATCCCTACAGATTGCCTATTCCCCTCTTCTATCATTTATCCACAAAGAATAGATGAGCAAGCAGGGCAAGGGTGCTAGCCACATTAATGCATTTCACCATAATGTGTAAATTTACATTCATAATGAATTTAAACTCAATAAGCTGTATGCGCTAAAGCAATTACTGAACTTTTACTGGATAGAACACTTAAGATAAATTTGAATCTTAACTGAACTGAAACCTTTAATAATACCGTATGACTTCCTAGACCAGGGTTTCTCAACCTTGGCAACTTTAAGATATATGGACTTCAACTCCAGAATTCCCTAACACGGCTGGCTGGGTAATTCTGGGAGTTGAAGTCCACACATCTTAAAGTTACCGAGGTTGAAAAACCTGTCCTAGACTGTATCTAATTATTTTAATCTGTGATCTGAAAGGATAAATTTGGCAGATTGAACTATCCTCCCAACCTGTACTTGTTACACATTCTCCAGATCTGCGTTGCAGGCTAAGGAGTGAATTAGAGAACAGCAAAAGAAATTTGTTATACAAACTGAAGACCATTAATGTAGTGCTGTACACAGCTATCTTTCATACAGTTTAGTTAGAACTATAAAAATACTAAAGAATGTTTAAGCTGAAGATTCATCTGCTTCCTATCCTGATTAAATCTGTTAAATTATAGCTTATACGTTATCAAAATCTTAAGGTTCCTTTGAAAGATGCTGATAGGAATGTAACTTTCAATTTAGTAAACAAAGGCATTTGGTTAAAAGAGAAATCAACTTTAATGCTTTTCATTCTATTACAGAAAACATCAGAATCAAACTAGCTTAAAACAAACATTAATGATTGTTTTATAATCGATCTTCCTGGTTAATAAAAAGAAAAACAGAACAGAACAAGCTATCTTGTTGACTTTTCCCTAGCTGCTTGCAGTTTATTACACTGCATTAAAATGATTATTACTAATCATGCACAAATGGAAAATAAACTGTTTGCTTCATCTTGATTTGGTGATTCTCAAAAGCATGATGTGAAGGACCATAAATAAACTGAGACTGCTCACTTCTATATTGGCTTCCCCCTCTATTCTAATGGCCAAAATTGAAAATTGTATTTCAAGTCAGAATTCAGCATATTGAATTCTGGTTTAGACAGCTTTCCATTCAATTTGGAAAACGAAGGATAAAACAAGGCAGATTCAGACACTGCCATAAATCATAATTAACCATAATCTGTAGAATAAACTACACATGGCTGAGTTCAGACACCACACTATGCCATAAACCTTGAATTACAATCCAGGATGGCTGATTCACAATACTGATGCTAAATAACAAACCAATCCCATTATGCCTTAGCACAACATGTGAATCCACCCATATTTGGTTTGATAGCTAACGATGACAAGTAATGAAAAAGAAACTGTGATTAAGAGAGAAGTAAGCATTCAAGCCTGTAGATCATTTCTGATACCTTAAATGATGAACTGAATTGAACCATGATATCTACTTCTCAGAATTATTAACTAGCCTTAGTAAATTGTCAGCAGCTCTGCAAGAGTATACCCATTCTTCTTTAAGATTTCTTTTTAATCCAACAGTGGCCAAGTTAAACATAAATTTGTTTCTCTTGAAAAGGCTTCAAAAGCTTTAGAATAGATTAATTGTACCAGGACTTGTAGCTTCTCCTTGTAAGATGATACATACCTCATGTTGTATTTGACAGAATATGGCAGATGCTGAGAAAGTATTTTCCTTCCTGGTAGAAATAAATCACTAGAAAAAGTGTAGCTAAGAATTGTTGGTCACAAAATAAACCATTAAGCTGCACTCCACAACAACATGAATGTAACTATGAACATGAAAGTGTAACTACTGTCACCGTGGTAAACCCAGTTCCCCAAATACAGAGACTAGCTATGTTAGACTATTCTGTATAAAAAGGACAAAGTGCCACTTTTTTCCAGAGTTCTCTCAACAATCCATAATATAAGATTACTCTTTGGTTATTCATTATCTACTTGACATTTTTAGCTGTACTGTACTTAGTACCCAAATAACAAACTGCTTACCTATTGCGAGACAGACATGTAGAGTGTTGCAACCAGACAATATGTTGGACAGACCCCTATTATACCTAGGAGAAATTATCCCTTGGCTAGTCTCCTCTCCAAGAATGAACACCTATCGCAGTCCCTGTTTCCACAGTTATTAACCCCACATCTCCGCTCCGTTTTACTTCTATCTGTTCCATCAAGAAACACAACCCACACAACCCCTCCTCTGCCCCAATAACACATAATATTCCAGGTTGATTTCCTACTCCTCCTGCCCCTTCCCCGGGATGCGCTGCCCGACAGACTTTCCCGGGCACGCAAGCGCGCGCCAGGAGCACAGGGTCAGCCCGAGGCTGGACGGAGAGCGCCCACCGGTACCTGCGAGCCTCGCTGCTCCTGCCAATGCTTCAGCTGCTCCATAGCGCAATCGCGATTGCCGGCCATTTTGGGAGACTCGACCCTGAGATGGGGCACTGTCGGCTGGGCAGCTCTTATCTCAGATGTTTATTACGAATGACAGCCAACCCCCAAATCCACACCACCACCACCACCAACTACCGCTGCTTAAGAACGCCAGCTGGTTTAAGTTCAACGCCACCGCCCTTGTGGTCCCGCCCCTTTCATTCTTCATTGGTTAGGGACTCCTTCTTGGATGCTTATTGGCTGGAGAGTGAGTCGGATAACTGATATTTTTGATGGGAGGTGGGCGAGGCTTGCAAAAGAACGTTTGGGAAAGGGCAGCTGGCGGACCGTAAGAACCGTGGAAGGGGCTGCAAAGGCGACCAATCTGGTGGGGAAAAGTCCGGGCATGCTTTTATTCGCATTTCTCTCTTACGCAATTCACATTTATCAGGTAAATGTGCACAGCAGCCTCCCTGAACGCCTATTGTGTTAGGGCTACAGCTTCCAAAATTCCCAACAAACGTAGTATTTATTCCCCAAGTTTGTGGAATTCATTCTTCAGTGCCCAGACAACTTTCCTTCCTCCCGAAGAGCCCTGTTGAGCCTGAACTCCACTGAGAGGGAAGGTAAGATCAAACTGGAGTTTCTGAACCAAATTGCTTGCAAAGGAGAAGTTTCTGTCCCTTATTCTGCTTCTGGAATACTCTGGCTGTGAACTATCTTCTCGCTAATGTGGACAACGGACTCCTACATTGAATTGAACCGAAGCTCAGTTCACACATCACTAAAACCAAGCAAAGCAGATTATGACACACCGATTCACAATTTCTTGTGATTCTAGCCAGAGGGTAAATAAATGAGAAGGCAGGCTGCTGTGATTACTGCAGTGGTCCTTATTTCTGGAGAGAAAAACTTGTTGCATTGTTCCGTTCTTCCTTGCTTAGTTGCATGCATATTAGAGAACAGTGTAGTGGAAACTGAGCCAAAGATCTCAATTCTCTACACAGCACCTTTGAGTACAGAAAACTGGCCGAAGTGACAGTTCACACTATCCCTCTTTCAGCAGTGTAGGGCTGTGCTGTCCACAGAAGGTAAGAAAAAGAGGCACACTGTGATCTCACTGTCTCCATATACTCTGTGCCACTTGTCTCGTGAACTAGGTGTAAGGGGTGAACAATGGAAGGCGATAATGCAGCACTATTGTGAAACAAAGCAAGGAATTCCATTCCTGCTCCCTAGAGCTCAAATATCCTTTGTTTTTCCACTGAGGAGTAGGTGCTATGCTTCAGATTTCAGTGGTTCCTAGGTCCTCATCAGGAGACACAAGGCCCTAGAAAGCCATACCCCTGGCTTTTGGGAAGATTTATCAGGCAAATGTAGGCCCATAGACTATAGAAGGACAATAATGGCAGGAGCCTTAAGTGCATGCCCCTCCAGTCATTGTATGCAGCCTGTACCTCAGGAGAGAGAGAGCTGGAAGTAGGATAGCACATTGTTGATCTCATACAGGTATTACAGATCTTCCCTTAGACTAAAAGGAGAGCATGGCTCCACACCCAAATAAAGCAGGCCAAGAGGTGGTTGTACTCCTACACTGGGGTGCCATAACAGCTCAGGCCAAGGCTTGGCAGTTCACTATTGATAACACTAATAGAAAATGTATAGAGCAGTGCTTCTCAACCTCAGCCACTTTCAGAGATGTCAGCAAGGCTGGTTGGGGAATTCTGGGAGTTTAAGTCCACACATCTGGAAGTGGCCGAGGTTGAGAAACACTGGCATGGAGAGTATATCACAATCTTACATGAATTTCAGTATTGGACTGTTCAAAAAATCATGATATGGAGAGTTCTGGTTGCCCTTTAAATATTTCAAAGATAGGTAAACGTCATCTTTCGGATCAGAAATGGTTATTGGCAAAATATGTGAAAGTTAAGCTTAAAAAATCAAATTGAAATTCACATACAGATTCATTAAATATACACATGGATTGCTTTTTTTCCCTTTTGAAAAGTTGTATCCGTGGTGGAAATATGAAACTTATTGAATACTATTATAAAATGAGGAAAGTGCCAACACCAAACAATCTTTTCGTAATATTTTATATCTACCTAAGTGATTCTATAATGATTATATCATCACTTCCTGAAGAGGCTCAAAGGCCAAATAGAGCTATGTAAAAAGATATATTGACTATTTCAGCAAGTTGCAGTATTTGGCTGACCAACTGGAGACAAGCTAGGAGACTCCCAGGAAATCCCACAGTTGTATGTTAGATTGGGGAGTAAGAAAAATATCCTGGAAGAACCCAGTGGCAAACCACTTTCATGCCATTGCCAAAAAAATATGTCTCTGAAGTCACTACGAGGTCAGCTCAACTCAAATGACTTTTTTTCCCTTTGACTTTTTAGAGAAAGTATATAAACACACTTCAGCAAAGGATCATTACCTTGTCATGGTGCTGGAGCTTGAGCACCTCAATGATGCCATGAGCTAAACCGTGAAGGGCCACCCAAGACGGGAGGGTCATGACAGAGAGGTCAGACTAAATGCGATCCCTGGGGAAGGTAATGGCAACCCACCCCAGTATTCTTGCCGTGAAAACTAAATGGATCAGTACAACCAGAGATATGTCGGTATACCATCGGAAGATGAGACCCCCAGGTCGGAAGATGGTCAAAATGCTACTGGGGAGGAACAGAGGATGAGTTCAACTAGCCCCAGACGTGATGACGCAGCTAGCTCAAAGCTGAAAGGACGGCTAGCGGCCGACGGTGCTGGTGGTGAATGGCAAATCCGATGTTCTAAGGATCAACACACCATTGGAACCTGGAATGTAAGATCTATGAGCCAGGGCAAATTGGATGTGGTTATTGGTGAGATGTCAAGATTAAAGATAGACATTCTGGGCGTCAGTGAACTGAAATGGACTGGAATGGGCCATTTGACATCAAATGACCACCAGATCTACTATTGTGGACAAGAGGACCACAGAAGAAATGGAGTAGTCTTCATAATTAATGGTAAAGTGGCTAAAGCAGTGCCTGGACACAATCCAAAAAATGATAGAATGATCTCAATTTGAATTCAGGGCAAGCCATCTAACATCACAGTGATCCAAATATATGCCCCAACCACAGATGCTGAAGAAGCTGAAGTAGAGCAGTTCTATGAGGATCTGCAGCACCTACTGGACAACATGCCTAAAAGAGTTATAATTTTCATCACAGGAGACTGGAATGCTAAGGTGGGCAGTCAAATGACACCTGGAATTATAGGTAAGCATGGCCTGGGAGAACAAAACAAAGCAGGACACAGGCTGATAGAATTCTGTCAAGACAACTTACTCTGCATAACAAACACTCTCTTCCAACAACCTAAGAGACAGCTTTATACATGGACTTCACCAGATGGACAACACCGAAATCAGATTGACTACATCCTTTGCAGCCAAAGGTGGCGGAGATCTATACAGTCAGTAAAAACAAGACCTGGAGCTGACTGTAGTTCAGATCACGAACTTCTTATTGCACAATTTAGGATCAGACTAAAGAGATTAGGGAAGACCCACAGATCAGCTAGATATGAGCTCACTAATATTCCTAAGGAATATGCAGTGGAGGTGAAGAATCGATTTAAGGGACTGGACTTAGTAGATAGGGTCCCGGAAGAACTATGGGTGGAAGTTTGCAACATTGTTCAGGAGACGGCAACAAAATACATCCCAAAGAGAAAATGAAGAAGGCAAAATGGCTGTCTGCTGAGACACTAGAAATAGCCCAAGAAAGAAGGAAAGCAAAAGGCAACAGTGATAGGGGGAGATATGCCCAATTAAATGCAAAATTCCAGAGGTTAGCCAGAAGAGAGAAGGAATTATTTTTAAACAAGCAATGCGTGGAAGTGGAAGAAGACAATAGAATAGGAAGGACAAGAGACCTCTTCCAGAAAATTAGAAACATTGGAGGTAAATTCCAGACAAAAATGGGTATGATCAAAAACAAAGATGGCAAGGACCTAACAGAAGAAGAAGAGATCAAGAAAAGGTGGCAAGAATATACGGAAGACCTGTATAGGAAGGATAACAATATCGGGGATAGCTTTGACGGTGTGGTCAGTGAGCTAGAGCCAGACATCCTGAAGAGTGAGGTTGAGTGGGCCTTAAGAAGCATTGCTAATAACAAGGCAGCAGGAGACGACGGCATCCCAGCTGAACTGTTCCAAATCTTGCAAGATGATGCTGTCAAGGTAATGCATGCTATATGCCAGCAAATTTGGAAAACACAAGAATGGCCATCAGACTGGAAAAAATCAACTTATATCCCCATACCAAAACAGGGAAACACTACAGAAGAATGTTCAAACTATCAAACAGTGGCACTCATTTCACATGCCAGTAAGGTAATGCTCAAGATCCTGCAAGGTAGACTTCAGCAGTTCATGGAGCGAGAATTGCCAGATGTACAAGCTGGGATTAGAAAAGGCAGAGGAAGTAGGGACCAAATTGCCAATATCCGCTGGATAATGGAAAAAGCCAGGGAGTTTCAGAAAAATATATATTTCTGTTTTCTTGACTATTCTAAAGCCTTTGACTGTGTGGACCATAACAAATTGTGGCAAGTTCTTAGCGGTATGGCGATACCAAGTCATCTTGTATGCCTCCTGAAGAATCTGTATAACGACCAAGTAGCAACAGTAAGAACAGACCACGAAACAACGGACTGGTTTAAGATTGGGAAAGGAGTACGGCAGGGCTGTATACTCTCACCCTACCTATTCAACTTGTACTCAGAACACATCATGCGACATGCTGGGCTTGAGGAATCCAAGGCTGGAGTTAAAATCACTGGAAGAAATATTAACAATCTCAGATATGCAGATGATACCACTTTGATGGCTGAAAGTGAAGGGGAACTGAGGAGCCTTATGATGAAGGTGAAAGAAGAAAGTGCAAAAGCTGGCTTGCAGCTAAACCTCAAAAAAACCAAGATTATGCAAACAGCTTGATTGATAACTGGCAAATAGAGGGAGAAAATGTAGAAGCAGTGAAAGACTTTGTATTTCTAGGTGCGAAGATTACTGCAGATGCTGACTGCAGTCAGGAAATCAGAAGACGTTTAATCCTTGGGAGAAGAGCAATGACAAACCTCGATAAAATAGTTAAGAGCAGAGACATCACACTGACAACAAAGGCCCGCATAGTTAAAGCAATGGTGTTCCCTGTAGTAACATATGGCTGCGAGAGCTGGACCATAAGGAAGGCTGAGAGAAGGAAGATCGATGCTTTTGAACTGTGGTGCTGGAGGAAAAATCTGAGAGTGCCTTGGACTGCAAGAAGATCAAACCAGTCCATCCTCCAGGAAATAAAGCCAGACTGCTCACTTGAGGGAATGATATTAAAGGCCAAACTGAAATACTTTGGCCACATAATGAGAAGACAGGACACCCTGGAGAAGATGCTGATGCTAGGGAGAGTGGAGGGCAAAAGGAAGAGGGGCCGACCAAGGGCAAGGTGGATGGATGATATTCTAGAGGTGACGGACTCATCCCTGGGGGAGCTGGGGGTGTTGACGACCAACAGGAAGCTCTGGCGTGGTCTGGTCCATGAAGTCACGAAGAATCAGAAGCGACTGAACGAATAAACAACAACAATATAAACACAAATAGAAAATAGAAAACAAAAAAAAGTATAACAGATGAGTAAACAAGTGATCTAAAACAATGTCAAGATCATAATTCTGGTTGAATATATCTCTTTAAATGACTAAAATCACTATTAAGATTTAAGTAAGGACAAATATCAAGAACCATGGCCAATACAGTATAAATCACCACATAAAATTATAAGGTACAATTGTTGTTTATTCGTGGCTTTGTCGACTAGCTTGGGGTCCCATGGTAGAGTGGACCTTATTAGATAGATGTATGACAGTTAATTTCTACATGTTTTCCTGCCATTTGTTTTTTATTTGTTTTTGTTTGTTTAAGTTGGTTGTTTTAAAGGTTTCTATATATTCTTGATTATTACTATGTATGCCACCCAGAGTCACTACATGAGATGGGGGGCTACACAAATGTGATTAAATAAATAAGATTAAATAAATAAGTATACCCTCAGTTCATCAGACCTTGGTTTAGCAAACTTCAGTTGCAACAAACAAAACCTGTTTGCAATTGTATGCATGTATAATGCTGAATGTATATTGCAGTAAACAACATGTGACTTAAAACAAGTTAATGTTGATTATATAATGTGAAGAACTAGAATAAGAACTCAACTTGAATCAACTATGTGAGCCAATAACAAAATCATATGTTTGCTTACTCTAATATAGTATAGTACAGAATTATAATACATAAAATTCTCTTGCATTTCTCATCTAATCTCTTAAGAATCTTTAAAAATTGGATTTTTATTACTGGGCCAATCTGGGTTTATGAGTGACTAATTGGTTACAAAGTTCATGTCTTTAGCAAAGGCAAAAGATTCAAGGTAATATTCAGCTGGCTTTCCATCTCTCTCTGTTCCTGCAATGGACTTCCTGATATAACAATTAGAGCAGCAGCCAAAGTCATTTATCAAAGCTATGATATCGCCTTTTGAGGAATGAGTGTGTGACGTTCTCACATGCCCTTTTTCTGTTTTCTTGAATTCTTACCAGTTATAAAGTAATTATTTCCCAACTGAGATCTTTTACTAGTGCATATGCATATAGTATTTGAATTGTCTTTGATCAATATTTTACATAAGTTTGATGTTAACGTAGTTCTTTGCTTTCCTGGGTGCAGGACACCATAATTTACTGTAATCTGCTATTTTAGGAACTAATAAAATTACTGTTAGGAATCCTCTCCAGTTGTTTGCTTTATTGGGTAAGTTTTCCACTAGAGATACTGCATTTAAAAAAACCTCTGGAGTCATATCTAATATCCATTATCCATGTGCTCTCCTCCCTCCTCATCCTTTCCTGCATGTACTCTAAATCTTATCTAGAAAGTCTCCTATCATCCAGGACAGATCTGTAGGTGCACAGGGAGGTGCTGCCATAAAGAATCTGCTCCATCAGATTACACCAACAGATATAATCCTTCAACTCAACCTGCATATGTTATTAGCAGATTTTTGTTTTCTGCAACCACTTATAAAGCAGAAGGCAAACATCCAATTCTGAGAGCAAAACAGGCATATTGAATGGAATACTAAATCTCTCCACATGTTCCTATTTTCTCCATTCCATATCCTGAAGTTTGCCAGCTGGAAAAAAAGCATCCCAGTAGAGAAGATGGCAGCTGGCTAAAAGAGTGAGCACTTTTCTTCCATGTGCCTCTTCTTCTCTAAGTAACTGGACAAGCTTACATTTAAGGATCTACTACCACATATATTTTAGATGTTAGGTCACTAACCTATAGGACTAAGTGGGAACTCAATGTTTAAAAGTGTGGCCATCATTTAATAATCCCCAAGGGTACTAGAAGTAACTAAAGGTTTATTCTTTATGTCAGAGTTAGGAAACTTTTAGCGTTATCTGTTCTATACTAACAGAGTACATATACAGTAGTTTATGACTAAAAGGAAGGGAAATACAGTGAAATTGTTTTCCTAACCTTTGAGTAGAAGGAGTATCTGACAGAGAAGAGTTCAAAAGGAACAGAAGCAAGCATTAACTGGGGAGTGAAGTTTCTATTAGGAAAACAGTCTAAAGGGATTGTTGTTGTTTATTTGTTTAGTCGCTTCCGACTCTTCGTGACTTCATGGACCAGCACACACCAGAGCTTCCTGTCGGTCGTCGACACCCCCAGCTCCCCCAGGGACAAGTCCGTCACCTCTAGAATATCATCCATCCACCTTGCCCTTGGTCGGCCCCTCTTCCTTTTGCCCTCCACTCTCCCTAGCATCAGCATCTTCTCCAGGGTGTCCTGTCTTCTCATTATGTGGCCAAAGTATTTCAGTTTTGCCTTTAATATCATTCCCTCAAGTGAGCAGTCTGGCTTTATTTCCTGGAGGATGGACTGGTTTGATCTTCTTGCAGTCCAAGGCACTCTCAGAATTTTCCTCCAACACCACAGACTAAAGGGATATAAGCAGTAAAACTAAGACACTGTTGTTAAAGGCCAGTTTTTTTAAAAAAATAAATAAATTCAGGGTTCTAAATTTAATATGAAAGAGGAGGAAAACCTTCAGTTAATGTTAGTTATACTAATCAATTCTGAAAATGTTTATCAATGTAAATGTAGACACATTGAATAATTAAGTTTTATAGAAAGTATGTGATCCAAATTGATATTGAAAATGCTTAATATTTGGACTGTCACATGTAGCAGGATTTTAAAGAATAGTTTTATATGCAAGATTTGTTTTTAAAATAATATTTTATATTTATATTGAGTTTATGATAACTAGTATTCACATTAAGGCCTATTAAGATTTTGTTACTTGTTCATCATTACAATGGATCACTAGCCTACATCATAAAAATTATCCTACATACAGATTTGTCTTTTTCTCCTTAGCTCTGTTTTGTGTAGTTCCTTTAAAAATTGACATTAAAAAATTGTTTGCAACATCTAGAGTAAGTTTCTTTTACCATTATGAATCACTGAGCTAGCTTGGAACAGAGTTACAATGCATTCAGCTAGAACATAATATTCCTACAGCTTTTGCAAAATGGTTGTTGCTTAATATTAATACTACAGAGCCAGTCTGATGTAGTGGTTAAGGCATCAGACTAGAGACGGGGAGTTCTAGTCCCACCTTAGGCACAAAGCTAGTTGGGTGACCTTGGGCCAGTCACTTTCTTTCAGCCCTAGGAAAGAGGCAGTGGCAAACCACTTTTGAAAAACTTTGCCAAGACAACTGCAGGGGCTTGTCCAGGCAGTCTCCAAGAATCAGACATGACTGAATGGATTAAAAAAAAATGCTCTATGCTGAATATATACTGAGGGAAGTTAGAATAGAAAAGCTGAACATGGTTTTAAAATTGGAGAAGAAAATATCAATCTGCACTCTGCTGATGCCACTTTGATAACTGAAAATGCAAATGATCTTCAAGCTATTGTCATGAAAGTCAAGTAGCACAATGAAATTAAATATAAAGAAAACCAAAATAATGACAACAGATACAGCAACCAGCCTTAGAACTGATAACAAAGATACTGAAGTGGTGAATAACTTCTGCCTTTTAGGATCAACTATCAACAGTAAAGAAACCAGCAGTCAAGAAATATGTCATATTCTAGAACTTGGTGGGATAGCAATGAAGGCTCTGGAAGAGATATTCAGATGTCCTGACATGTCTCTACCAACAAAAATCCAAATTGTGAAGGCAATTATAATCTCTGTGACATTCTATGGAAGTGAAAGTTGGACTCTACAGAGCAGGATAGAAAGAGTATTGATGTTTTTGAATTTTGGCGTTGGAGAAGATTCCTGAGAATACCATGGGCAGCCAAGAAAACAAACAATCAGATCATAGAACAAATCAATCCAGAGTTTTCACTCAAGGCACAAATGACGAGACTCAAATTATCATATTTTGAACATATTATGCAAAAGCCTAGCTCCCTTGGGAAGTCTGTAATAGTGGAAAAGGTAGAAGGGAAGGGAAGAAGATGACCAGCAGAAGATGGATGGATTCAATTACAGTAGTGATAGGTGCAAACTTGGAAGACCTGAAGGGCCAATTTGGGGACAGATCATCTCAGAGAAGATCTATTTATGGAGCTGCTAAGAGTTGACACCAACTTGATGGCACATAATCAACCAGCAAATATTAGTATACAGCTATCATTTCCTTCTGTCTCTGACTGAAATATATTTTCAGTGGTAAATATTTCACAATAACCCAACCAGCAGTTCTGTATCCTCATCAGAGACTTATAGCACTGCAGCCCTCTCTGAAGATGCCAGAGACTGAACCAGGGACCTTTTCCATACAAAGCACATGTTCTATTATTAAGCCATAGTTTTTATCTAGATACATAATTATCTCTTTCATAAGATTATAATTAAAAACAGATTCACTTTGCTAATGTAAAATGTAGGTGTACTTTGTACCTGACACTTACATTGGCTTTTAATAAGCTTGCTGTCCTAATAGTCAGAAATCACGCTGAGATGAGGAGTAGGTCTCTGGTGTTTATTACTGCTACATAAAACAGAATCCTAAAAAACTGAAGAAGCATGGGAAAAACCCAGACTTATAAACCCCAAAAGCTAAGGCGGGCCTGATCTGTCTCTCTCTGAATGGCTGCTTAATTCCTCAGTACTACGCATGCGTTTTCCACCCTGGATGGGGGCCCCCTCCTGCTCGCCATCAGTACTCATGACACTTGCATACCTCTACCATTTCTTGGGTTGAATGGAAAGGTACAACTTTTGTTTTTCATTTATTGTTATTTTAGTAATATTGGTGGCCCATTACACTTGCTATTATCTTTGCAATCCCCAAGAATTGAGCTTGACTCAGGGAAGTCTTTTCACACAAAGTGGCATGACATACACAGCCATGGCTGCAAGAAGAGAAGAGGAATAGATTTTGGTTAGTACTTTGATGTGTTACTACTAGTAGGCTAGACTGGGAAGTATTAAAAGAAAGCAATAACAAATTTTTACTAAATTATTGCCAAGCAAACTATATGGATATATCCATTGAGTAACCAGAAGCTGCGCTTCACTCAGGAAAGTCCTGTCTTTACTATTTGTAGAACTATACTAGATTAAATAACTAGTTCATATACAGGTAGTTCTCGCTTAACGACCACAATTGGGACCAGAATTTTGGTCGCTAAGCAATGTGGCCATTAAGCAAATCCAACACATTTTACAACCATTTTTGTGGTGGTGGTTAAGCGAATCACATGGTTGTTAAGTGACCCATGTGGTTGTTAAGTGAATCACATGGTTCCCCATTGATTTTGGTTGTCAGAAGCCAGCTGGGAAGGTCAGAAATGGCAATCACGTGACCATGGGACACTGTGACGGTTGTAAATGCGAACTGGTGGCCAAGTGCCCGAATCATGATGATGTGACCGTGGGGATGTTGTGACAGTCTAAGTGCGAGGATGGGCCGTAAGTCATCTTTTTTCAGCACTGTTGTAAGTCCAAACTGTCACTAAATGAATGGTCATTAAGCAAGGTCTACTTGTATTCCAGACAGAGGTGCTTCATTCTTAAATAAAAATCCAAGTGGCAGTAAATATGAAGGATTCTGGGAAGCAATCTCCATGATTATTATCCTAAAATAAAGCCGAATAAACTTCTGCCAATTTTCTGCTTAGCGGCTTATTTACATTAAGCCCTCCTTATTTTGAGTTAATCAGACTGCAGCTACAATATGCTAAGATAACATGAGAATGCTATGGTTTGGATGTGCCAATTCACAAACATAAAGCAAACTTCTCAAAGTGCCAGGGTGAAGCAACAAAGTTTACTGCCAGTCACGCTAGGTGACTTCTTGCTACCTCTCCTGCTATCTATCTCAAATATCTGTTTTTCAATGACAGGTTGCTTCTGATTATGGAGGTTTCATTTTCTGTCATGTTTTGTGCTAGGCAACTTCGTTTCTTTTTTCCTCTGCCTCATCCTCTTTTAAGCACACTGGGTACTGACTCAGAATGCATTCTGTCTAAAGGTTCTCCTTCACGCTAATTCTGGGTTCCTGAGAAAAGATTGCATTGAATTGCCCATTCCAGACAGCAATGGAGAGGGGTGCGGAGACAGACTTAAAGAAAGTGTGTGACAATCATTAGGAAAACATGAACATAACCCGTAAAAACAGGAAGGCATCAGAAGATACATGAGTATATCTGTGAAAGAGACTCATACAAGTTTGAAGGTTTGAGAAAAGTATTTAACATAAACAAGCTTTTTCTAAGGCAAGTTGCAAATAAATGAAGCAAGCTCTGTAAAACCTTATCATTTTTCACCAGTAATACACTAGTACATAAACTAGCCTATAAGGTTCTGACTTTGTTTATCTCTGAAGTTCAGAAACATGTTTAAGGGTTTCAGAATAAACCTTTTCATACCGGCAAACACATTTTGAATTTTGAAAGAATTTGTGTGCATTCTCACAAATTGGCTGCCATAGTTGGTGAGACAATTCATCTATTTATTTTAATTAAGGTATATACTAAAGGAAAATACTAAAGGAAAATAAAGTCAGATAGTGTAGAGAGTAAAGAAGATGGCCTTGACAGAGAGAGGGGAGATATGTTTCCAAAGCTATGAGGGAAACACTGCTTAAGCCCAAACAATGAAGAAGACATGTGTAAACATCTCAGACACAAACACACACAATTCACGTGAGCATAAGAAATAGAGGAGGTGAGGACTTGCAAGATTCTGTTACTATAGCCAATCTTAATAAAAGTAGTTTTAGTCTTAATGTGGAGTTGATTTCTTGGTCTGATCTACATCATGGGCTGACAGATAGAGCAAGTATCCCCTTGGCATATCTTTAGAGTCAATACACTGTCACATTGGTGTCCATCAGCAGGATGTTACCAATCTCTGAACTGTTATCATCTGGAATGTGTATGCAGGCTTGAATAGTAATAGTTATTTTAGTAATACAAGTTCAGGACATGCTTGCATTCCCATTGAAATCATTCCATGAAAAATTATTTATAAAGTTTCTACTTATCAATGCTGGGCTTTTGAGTCTTGATTACATTGTACTGCCCATTCCAAACAGCAACAACAGGTGTTTAGTACACAAGCCAGTGGGCATCACATTCTCTTCTCTCAAGATCAGCCAGGTTTGAGTTTAAGGCCTTTATCTCTATTTTTTTTTAAATCAAGATTTTGACAACATCTAAACCATATTTGGAATCTTAACTTTGTCTTCATTTACTTACCTCAACCCACAAAAATGAAAAATTGAAGTTTGACTAGTTTCTCAATTTGGTTTTGCGTACATTCACATTTACAATCACAACTACTTCACTTTACCTTATGCACTTTTTCTGGAAGTCAGCTGCAGTCATGAGATAAAGTCAAACACTACCCTCAAAACATGGCAGTACATAGTACTAGTACATAAGCCTTCTCACCTCCTTCCCTCCTTTCTCAATAGGTCAGATTTCCTTAACTAACCTCCCAAATGCAAAGTGGGACAGCAACTTTGTACTGAATGTTCATCACAACTTGAGATAGGAAAAACATGTATTTAAATTTGTTTTGGGAAGGTGACAGCAGATGCTGTTCTTCCTCACCATCTTCATAATTCAGACATACATCTTTCTCATCTGTATTCCCAGTCCACGAAATTTACAGTATTAAAATTGTCTTTACTTCCTCCTAAGCTTAGCAAGTTTAGGTTTCTCCTTTGATAATAAACTTCCCATCCCATTAATAATGCCATAAAAAGCAGACTTTGATGAGTAACAGTAGAAAAGCAAATTAGAGGTAGATGAAAAAATGTTTCATCTGTTTACTCAGCATTTTCAAGCTGAGTAAAATTTTTCAGTTATTTGGGTATGTATCCAGTCATACATGTGACAGAGATTATAAAAGACTGCCTTTATATGCCCATGAAAGAAAGTCACAAGATGTTTGTAGATGTGAGAAAAGTACTTAGAATAAGCAGGCTTATTGTAAGGCAAACTGCAAATAAATAAAACACATCTGTAAAATCTATTTTCCTTCAACAATACCTAAACTAGCATATAAGGTTATGAACGCATTGATTTCTGAAGTTTATTCAGAATAAACAAGGATTAGGCAACCCTTCTGTGCCAACAGACACATTTGGAATTTTGACAGCACTTGTGTGTGCTCTCATAAAATGGCTGTCATAGTCGGTGTGACAATTCATTTATTTAAATTAAAGCAATCTAAAAGAAAATAAAGTCAGATGGGGCAATGTTTAGAGACATATTTATTTATTTATTTATTTATTACTCAAATTTAGCCACTGCCCATCTCCCCCAGAAGAGGGACTCTGGGCGGTGGCTAAATTTGGATAATAAATAAATATACCCAGTCACACTGGTATCCATCAGCACAATGCTGCCAATCTCTGAACATCGAGAATGTGTATGCGGGCCTGTATCTCAGTAGTACAGGATCAAGAGATGGTTGCATTCCCACTGAAATCACTCCAAGGCAGTGTATCTCAGCCTTGGCAACTTTAAGATGTGTGACTTCAACTCCCAGAATTCCCCAACCAGCAAGGAATTAGTGACTCATCATTTAAACACTAAACACTAAAAATGAGGTGTAATAGTGCAGTGTATATCTGGAATGATACTTTTCTGAAGCCTTCATTGTATTAGAGATGAGAAATTGTTAAAAGCAGGCAGCTCCAGATTAATTGTACACAGTAACAAAGAAGACATGAGTAGTGCCACTCTCAAAAGGAACCATTATAGTTGTTTTCTACTACACAACATGGGCTAAGCCGTTTTAAAAGAAATGAAACTGTGGTTTTACTGGTGACTTCTGGTGAACACCATGGCAAGCTAGATGTCCCTGCTGAAGCAGGCAGGCATTTACAGCAGAGATTGATGGCTGGATGCTGGATGCTGGATCCTGGCCAGCAAAATATCACCAGAGAAAGGAGAGATTATGAGATTGCCCACCCACACTCCGGACAGCCACTCCTCATGAATAGACCGCAGGAACCGCAGGTTTTGCGGTTGGCTTATGAGTCATGCAGCTGAGAGTCGAGGGATACCATCTAAGCTCACAGTCATAACATAGCCTTCTATGGGCAAAAAGCTTGACTGAGCCTCATCTCTTAATCACCTTGGAATTATTTTTAATTGCTTTGGAAATATTAAGACTCTTCGGAATGGCAAGTTTTTATTGCATTCACTGGGTGAGTCTCCTTCTCCTTAATGAAAGAAGCTTTAAATACGATTTTAACGACTTAGAAAAATATTAATTTTTGGAATAAACAACAAAAGGATGTTTAGAGTGTTGATTTGGGAAAAGTAAAAATGGACTAAAGGCCCAGAAGAATTTGGAATGAAAATTTGAAACTAATTATAAAAATCCTTCCTGTAGGAAACTCTGGTAGTTTGGGTTCTTTGGGGAAAAAAATGATAGGATGGGACTTTGAAGATTGGACACTAGAGGGAACTAAAAGAAAATAAAGATTACAATTAAAGGAGAAGAATATTTAAATTCGACTTCTTAATGAATGGAGCAAAATATTTTTAACAGTGGATGTTTTGAAGGATATTTTTGAACAATGGACTCAGAAATTAATTTTAAGAATGTCTGCTACTATAGATAGATGGTGTGTTAATGATGTCACAGAAGAAAAACAAGCTATACCGGATAAGACTGAAATTGATTTGAATGTGGATTTAAATATGACAAGTTACAAGAAAGATATGGAACAAGATGATATATTGGATATACAAATGAAACCAGTTGATACCATAATATTTAAAGGGGACACACAAGTATCAAACCAGAAAAGTGATTTGGATAACTTTTTCTTATTGGATATACAAAAGAGATCTGTAAAATCTTGAATGTTCCTCTGGGAAGGGACAAAAAAAATGAAAAAGAACCAAATTCTGGGACATTATTTGAAGGGATTAAAAACCAAGATTCCTAAAAGTATAGGGAAGGAATATAGAGTTGGTTTATTTAATCAAGGATAAAATAGATATGTAATTATTTCTGGCAAACTTTAATGGACTTTTGCTGATAAGGAATGAATTATGAGGCTTTTGGATTTTGATTATAGTTAAGTCCAGGGCACAAGTACATATGTGGTCAATAGAACTGTTAAATTTATAGTTAGGGCTGTCCAACTGAGAACGCAATTTATAGAACCCATTGGGGTGGCATGTAAAGGTGATGAATTCATTTAAACTCACATTGTTTTTGTATTTTATTACTTGTTTTATTACATCTTGCATTTTTATCTTACAATTTTATCTCTATTTTACCCTACTGTATTTTATCGTATTTTATCTCATCATAGTATATTTTAGTTAATTTTACTGTATTTTAGCTGTTTTATGGTATCATATTTTATATTTTATATCTTATAGTGGCTAATGCCCAACTTTCTGATATGGTCATTTGACGAATCAATAAAGTTATTCATTCATTCATTCATTCTAGTTAAGAGATATGGGATGATGAAAGTATTTGTTGCATTTTAAGAGATGGTGATAAGTTACTAAAATTGTTTATACTTGTGATGAAGGGGGAAGTTACTTTTTATACTTTTTTCTTTTTTTTCTTTTCTATATTTTTTCTTTTTATTCTTATATTTTTTGTAGTTTGTATTATTTTTTATGTTTTCTAATCGTAATCTTCAACATAAATTATCACACACAAAAAGAGAAATGAAACAAAATACTGGAAATCATGGCTTCAGATACTTGCATCCACAATTTACAACCACATTAAGTCTTCTGCCAGTTGCCGGCAAATGGAAGATGCTAACTTGGATGACTTGCAGTTTGAAACTAATAGTACATTAAGGGAGAAAGCCAAACATTAATACACTATAGATATGCATGCTCTCTCTCACACTATCTAGTTATATACATAAAATTATTTCCCACTTTTGACTCTAACAGATGCTCCAATAATTAGATCTACCTGATGCTTTCTGACAACGTGGTTGTTGGGAAAACAGGAGGAGGAAGGGGTATTAGGTATGTTCACCACCTTGAGTTATTTATAAAAATAATAAAGGCAGGATAAAAATAAAAATAAAATAATATAATAATAATATAATTTGAGATAATCTTTGCAGCAGGAGGGAAAACATAATTGATTTCAGGTGAAAACTTCAGTGCTTGTTGAAATTCAGTGACAATATATATTATCTGGAGAACCAACATGAGAATGGTGGATATATTCTTTTGTTTAGTTTAGTATACAGAAAGTAATAACGAAAAATGGTATAAAAATAAGTAAATAAGAAAAAAGACTACACACACACACACACACACACACACAGCAGAGAGCAAGGACCTAATCAATCCAAGATTTTTAAAAATTATTTTTATTGCTTTTTAATTAATAACAGAAAGAAAAAAAAACACAAAAATAATAATGTTGCGATACATACACTATCAAGAAAAAAAACAAAGTGCTATTACAAAAAAGTGAAGAAATACAACAAAGGAAAAAAAACTTGCCCTAGTATATCTGTCATGTGCACTGTTTCAATGTGCATTGTACATTGTAACGTTTCAGATGCCATGGCGCTGACGCATGTTTCTGTTTGGGAGGGAGCTGCTGTGAATCCTTGTGCCAAGCTCTGTATCTATGTTCATTTCAATGGAATGTGTTTGGATTCTGTGCTCGGCTCAAGGACTTTTCCCGCAGACCATCAGAAGCTGTTAGGAGCACCTGGGATTGTGAACTTGGGAAGATTCTACGGGGGGAGGGATCTCATTTGTACCGAGGGTTTTTAGTTTGCATTTGGCACACTTTTTTCATTCTCAGCTTTCTTTGTGATCCTGCATACTATTCTTTAATAAATCAGATATCTTTGTGATCCTGCTCATGAGTCTGATGGTGTTCTAGAATAGGCAATCATTACATAAAGCTGAGAATTCACCAAAGTTGTACTGTTAGCTACTACCAAGATTAGTTTCTTGTGAGGGAAAATAGTTAACGATGGCCGAGTCCAAGCTCACGACCGGGGGACTTGAGGAACCAACTGGCTTGATGCCCGAGTCAACGGTCAAGAGCGGAGAACTGAGCCTCACCCCAGAACCTTCAGGCTTCCGGTAGAATTCGAGTTCCAGCCCTGAGGTGGAGGAATCCGATGATGGGAGAGAACCAGAGCAACCGGCACCCAGCGAATCGCCCGCAGAGTTGATCACCTGGGATGAAATGGGAGAACCCCAGCCAGGGATGTCCCAGGCGTCCTGGAAGTATCGGTTCCCGCTGACCCCAAACATAGAATCTACCACGGTATCAACAGGGAGACAGCCTAACACGTGTGGGAGGGAGGAATCTCAAACCCCTGAAAGGCTAAGAGTGGTGTAGGCCAAAATAGAATCGATGGAGTACATATTAAGAAACTTGGCTCTATCATGGGGGGGGGGGCAGCCGAGGCACGAAGGAGATTCCAGCTCCATGCAATCATCCCCCATCCCCCCACCCAGACCGCCGGCGGAGCGGGGCCGGAGACGACGCCTGGATGAATCTCCACCCCGCAGAGTTCGACCACCAGTGTCCCCACCCCGAGGAGGGAGAACTACTGTAACCTGGGGCCCAACCACTCAAGCAGCCGCTGATTCAGCTCCAACAGGAGTGGGGGGTGAAAGACTTTTCTGTCAAGTTTGATGGGGATCCAACAAAGTTATCTTTCTTTCTCACTAATGCCAAAAGTTACATGAGGCAGTTTGGAGCATACTTCCCTTCCGAAGAGGCTAAAATAACTCCCATTGCCACCAAGTTGAAGGGACGAGCGGCTGACTGGCATGTTCAATTAAGTGAGGCTGACTCCCCTGAGCTTGAGTATTTTGAGGACTTCATGTGGGCGTTAAAGCTGCATTTTGAGGATCCTCTAGCCAAGGCAAGAGCTAAAAAGGCGCTGAAGGATCTTACCCAGGGCCAACTGTCTGTAGCTGATTACGCCCTGGAGTTTAAGGCTTTAGCTGGGAAAATCCCCAACTGGTCTCAGTCAACCTTAATAGAACGGTTTAAAGAGGGACTCAACCGGGACGTCCTGCAGTGGGCGTTGTGTAGAGACAACCCAGAGACATTGTATGAATGGATCTGTCTGGCCAGCAAGGCTGAGCACACCCAGCATACCTTCCTGCAAACCAAACGACCTGAAAAACAACCAGCCACCATGAGGGGACCCCGAAGTGCTGCAACTGCTGCCCGGCCAGGCTATAGAGCCTAGGAAGAGGAGAGAGATTGGCGCTATGCGAGGGTCAGTGTCTACGATGCGGAAAGGAAGGGCATCGAGCAGCTGATTGCCCAAAAGCCAAGGCTGGAGATCGAGCGGGCAAGCTGCTGGCCAAATCGCCGTCCCCCTCGCGGCAGATGACAGCAGCCAAGGGTGCAGCCGATGCTGAGGAAGTATTCTACTTCTCGGGAGAGGCTGAAGATGACTCTAAGGAACCAGCGGGAAATGCCAGCCACCTGCCATGAAGAGCACCTGCGGGCAGGTGGAGGAGGATGGGCACAAGGATGCTATGGTGAGTGCTGACTGTCCCACTTTAGCAGTAAAAGTGAAATTGGGCTCCTGCACAAAGACTACAGAGGTCTCGGCTTTAGTTGTCTCTGGGTGTTCCAGGTGTTTAATTCACCCTGATCTGGTTGCTGCTTTGGACCTGCCTAGCCCCCCCCTCCAGCAGCCTTTGATCTTCACAGAGTTGGATGGTTCAACGGGGGGGTGGGGCGGCAACCCATTTCACTGGAACTGTCGCAATGCAAATGGGCAGCCACCGTGAGGCTTTAAAATTCATAGTGGCACCTGTTGGCAACCCCTTGGTAATTCTGGGGATTCCCTGGTTGACCTATCAAAGCCCACATATAAATTGGGAACACAGAACTCTGACTTTTAAGGATGGGTTTTACCAAGCCCCTACCGCGGAGAGAGCTTCAAGTGCGGGGGTTGGAAGGGCTGCAATTGCCACGCCATGCCCTAGTTTGGCACGTTTAGAAGGCTTGCCTGATCGATACCAAGACTTTACAGACGTCTTTGGGGAAATGGAAGCAGATCAGCTACCCCATCGGAAAACTGACTGTGCAATAGAGTTGGTTCCCAACGCTCATTTGCTCAAGCCGAAAATTTATCCGATGACTCAGAAAGAGCTTGAGGCATTACGAGACTTTATTGACAAAAATCTGTCAAGGGGGTTTATTGAACCTGCAAATTCCCCAGTTGGGGCACCTGTGCTCTTCCGGGAAAAGAAAGATGGCACGCTTCGACTCTGTACGGACTATCGAGGGTTAAATTCCATCTCAATTTGCAACAAATACCCTCTGCCACTCATGAAGGACATGTTAGCTCACTTGTCTAAGGGCAAGATTTTCTCCAAGCTCGATCTTCGTGAAGCCTATTTCCGCATCCGCATACGAGCTGGAGATGAGTGGAAAACTGCTTTTAATTGTCCACTGGGTTCATTTCAGTACAAAGTCCTCCCTTTTGGGTTAGCAGGGGCGCCCGGAGTCTTCATGCAATTGATTAATGAAGTATTACATGATCATTTGTTTAAAGGGGTCCTGCTTTATTTGGACAATGTGCTCATTTACACTGAAACCGAGGAGGAACGCGAATGCCTTCTCAAACAGGTGTTAAGTAAGCTTAGAGATGCCAAGCTTTATGCCAAGCTTTCCAAATGTGAGTTTCACAAGACCCAACTTGACTATCTAGGCTATAGGGTATCTGACAAGGGCATTGAAATGGACCCTGCAAAAATTCAGGCGATTTTAAGTTGGGAATGTCCTTGCACCTGGAGGCAATTGCAAAATTTCCTCGGGTTCAGTAATTACTATCACCAGTTTATCCAGGGGTTCGCTGAGATTGCTTTGCCCCTTACTGATTTACTCAGTACCAAGGGTTTCGGGGAGACACGCAAAGTAAAAAACCCCAGGGCAGTGCTGAATTGGACGCCTGAATGCCAGGCAGCATTCGAGAAGTTAAAAACCCTCTTCACTGCTGAGCCTATTTTACAGCACCCCGATCCTGAACGCCCCTTTGTGGTCCAAGTTGATGCTTCTGACTCCTCAGTTGGGGCTATATTGTTACAGAGATATTCTGAAAATCACTTGAAATCCTGCACTTATTTGTCCAGAAAATTTTCTGAAACTGAACGCCGGTGGCATGTTTGGGAAAAAGAGGCTTTTGCTGTAAAAGCCGCTTTGGAAGCCTGGCGTCACCTCCTGGAAGGTGCTAAATGCCCTTTCGAGGTTTGGACTGATCACAGGAATTTGGAAGCCCTCCGCGCACCCGCCCCCCCCCCCCCCCCCCCGGCATCTCAGTCCTAAACAAATTCGCTGGGCTCAATTTTTCAGTCACTTTAACTTCCAGTTAAAATTTATTCCAGGAAAGAAAAACTTTCTGGCCGATGCTTTGTCACGTTTACCTCAGGACCTTGACCACGTGGCAGATATAGTTGGGACTGTTCTCACTGAACCACAACTGGGCTTGGTTGCCATCACTCGGAGCCAGACCCGTGTGCAGGCAACCCCGCCCCCAGCCCCATCTGGGAAGTGGAAAGTGCAAGTTCCTTGTCAGTTACAGAAGGACTTTCTCCAGGCACTGAAATCTGACACTTGGTTACTAGCTAATAGAGACAATGTTTCTTTTGAAAACGGTTTGGCATGGGTGGAACATCGCCTTTATGTGCCTGTAACTTTAAGAGCTGATGTTTTGCAGTGTTCCCATGATGATAAACTTGCTGGACACTTTGGTTTTGTCAAAACCTTGCATTTGGTTCACCGTCAATTTTGGTGGCCAACCTTAAGACATGATGTAAAAGACTATGTTGCTTCCTGTCCTGTTTGTGCCATGTCAAAGCGAAAAGGAGGGAAACCACAGGGGCTTCTACAGCCAGTGGCCAGCCCCTCCCGTCCCTGGGATGAGATTTCTATGGATTTTATTGTGGACCTACCTCCCAGTCAGAAGAAAACTGTCATTTGGGTTGTAAAAGATTTTTTCTCCAAACAAGCCCATTTCATTCCATGTGCGTCCATCCCGTTGGCCGCGCAATTGGCCCGCCTATTTCTCATCCACCTCTACCGTCTCCACGGTAGCCCCTCCTGTTTGGCCAGCGACCGTGGGACACAGTTTACTTCCCAGTTTTGGAAATCATTCTGTCCACATCATCCCATCCTGAGACTGACGGATCTACTGACATTTTGAACTCAGCCCTTGAACAATTCCTTAGAGCATACATTAACTACCATCAGGACAATTGGGTGGACTTGCTGCCTTTTGCTGAAGTGGCTTACAACAATGCTGTCCATCAGAGTACCGGGCAAACCCCTTTTCGTGTGGTTTCTGGTCACGACTTTGTTCCCATCCCTGAGCTGCCACAACCCCCTCCCCAATCCTGTTCTGCCTCTGACTGGGCTGTTAAGCTTGCTGATTCCTGGCCAACAGGCTTTGGCTGATGCCCAGGCTGCTTACAAGTTTCAAGCCGATAAACATCGTTCTTTGCAACACGATTTCAAAATTGGGTATCAAGTATATCTATCTACCAAATTCATCAAGTCCCCACAACCCTCTAAAAAACTTGCTCCCAAGTTCATTGGTCCTTTCCCTATTGTTGGTCTTATCAATCCAGTTACTGTTAAGTTGGACCTGCCTGACGATTTGAAATGCTTGCACCCTGTTTTCCATTGCAGCCTGCTCAAGCCTGTCCACCACTCTTCCCGCTGACATCCCCAACCTCCTCCTCCTGCTCCGATCATGACTGACGGCCAACAGCACTTTGAAGTCAAGGAGGTCGTTGATTCTCGCAAGCTTCGAGGTACCCTCCAGTATCTGATCCGCTGGAAACACTTTCCTCATCCTGAATGGGTGTCTGCTCACCACGTTAATGCTCCTGATTTAGTTAACCGTTTCCACGTGGCTTACCCTTTGAAGCCTGCTGCTTAGTGTTTTCTTTCTTTTGGGGGGACAGTATGTCATGTTCACTGTTTCAATGTGCACTGTACATCGTAATGTTTCACATGCCATGGCGCTGATGCGTGTTTCTGTTTGGGAGGGAGCTGCTGTGAAACCTTGTGCCAAGCTCTGTATCTATGTTCATTTCAATGGAATGTGTTTGGGTTATGTGCTCGGCTCAAGGACTTTTCCCGCGGAACATCAGAAGCCGTTAGGAGCAACTGGGATTGTGAGCTAGGGAAGATTCTACGGGGGGAGGGATCTCATTTGTACCGAGGGTTTTTAGTTTGCATTTGGCGCGCTTTTTTCATTCTCAGCTTTCTTTGTGATCCTGCATACTATTCTTTAATAAATCAGATATCTTTGTGATCCTACTCATGAGTCTGCTGGTGTTCTAGAATAGGCAATCATTACAATATCGTTATAGTTATAAACCTATACAGTAGACTCTCAGTTAACCAGCGCCCATGGGAATTGGTAGATGCTGGGTAATTGTAGTTTCTGGTTGCTTGAGAGTTGCTATTAAGCCCTAATGCCCACTAGATGGCAGCAGAGAAATACAGATTTTTTTTTTTGCCGGTTGCTTGAGAGTACCAGTTTTTTTTTCTGGTTGCTTGAGAGTGCCGGTTTTTTTCCAGTTCAAGTTTTGTGCCAGTTGCTTGAAAGTGCTTGAGTTCTGGTTAACCGAGAGTCTACTGTATCTATTTATCTAATGTAAATATTATTCAAATGCATATATATTTCTAATATATTTATACAACTTCCGTGTGTGTGTATATATATATAAAACCTCCTGTATTTTGTATACCTACTACATGGAATTTGACATCTGGACAATGTAATCAATCCAAGATTCTGGATGGCACTGTCTTTTTTTTTTTTTTTTTGCTAAATCCCATGCTTCGTAACTCCATCCTTCTTTCTATATCAAGAAATTCCAAATTTTTGGTATATAATTCAAAATCACATTCACAACTTTAAACCATATTACTTTTCCCAAAGCCAGATTAACAAACTTATGGGTATTAAACCAAACCATATCACAGTGGGACAATGGCCCACGTTGTATGAGGGACAAAAATTTGACATTGCATCACTTCCCACCTGAGAGTGCATTTGGCATAAGTGCCTATTTGTAACAAGCCAGCAATGGTAATTCATTTTCTAAAACACCTACTGGATGTTACATTTTCACAAGGAAGTTCAGTTGTATTCAAATACTACGCTTGTAGTGCTAATATGAAGGCAGGGAAAATGTTATCTACTGAATAATTTGCTACAAAATATTTGAAACTGTAGAAAGAATCTGGCTTTCTTTTGAATGAAATGCCATCTGCTGGACAAATACAAAACTATTCTTTGGTTTCCTCATTCTTCAAGGTACACAACAGGAATGTTTCCTAAAAAATTCATACACTGTGATAGATTCTTAAGAGCTGATTTGGGAACACATTTGTGAGGATGCTTCACTTTGTATTCCTGAATTAAGAAGAGGTTGGACTCAGTGGCTGAATAGCTTCTTCCAATCTATGCCACTTTTGAAAAGGAGTTAACTTCTAATATTGTTTTACAATTTTATCTGAGTATTCATGGAGTTTGATAAGTTATCTGATGTTGGATTTATTATTTTATTAGCAATGATGTAAATCACCTCATTTTCACCTCTGGTAATTAGGCTTTGTAGAAGCTTGTTTCAACAGCTGTAAAAGTTTGTTTGACCAATGGGATAGGAGAAAAAGTGTATTTTTACTTTACAGTAAGCATAATTTCAATTCAATTTAATTTATTATGGTCGTAGACCAGTACAAGCAGAAGCATAATTTCTGTTAAACCCCTTTTTAAAAAGTATTGTCAGCATTTTAATGATAGTGCTGATTTTGTGAGGAGTAACATATAATATTAATCAGGAGAAAATATCCTTGAGTATCTCTTTTCATAAACCATCCTTGCCTATTACTTAAGTCTGTGATCTATAAAAATATGGTTGACTATTAACGGTAAAAAGAGCTATAACTTTCTAGAGAAAAGGTGGAGTACCGGTATAATTACATAGAAATAAAATACAGTAATTAATGCTGTATGTTAATTAATCTCTAAGCTTTCTAGTTTGCTCATATCCCTGATAAAACAGGTTCTTGCCTACCAAGCTATAATGTTGAGATACCACAGAATTCTGTTGACTTTTTTTAAAATTAAGGACAGTTTGAAAGAGATCAAATTTAGAAGCACACATCTATGAAAAAGTCTTCCTATAGTGCATATCAAATAAATGGAGACAAAAGGTTTAAAAGCTTTCAGCGTTTTTTTAAAAAAATCTGTTTCTTTTTCTAAAAATAGCCTGGGGTGGGGAAAGAAATCTGGATCAGCAAGGATATAATGAGGAAAGACTTTAATGCCTGCCCATTTATACAATTCTCTAATTTAAACTGGCCTCTCCCAAAACTGCTAATTTGTAGGTGCAAGACAGGCAGAGCTTGTGGAATTATGTAATGGGAAGAGTTCCTCCCCTCTTCTGCAAATTTTGTCTTGCCTCCTTTTCTACTAAAGTTCCAAAGTGTTTTTCCCATGTTTATTTATCTATTTATTTACCATATTTATAGACCACCAATTCCAACAGACTTATGGCGGTTTACAACGTATACAATCAATAAAAACAAACTTTAAAACTGCTCCCTCCAAAGAGGTACACAAACCTTGGTGTTAGAGCAGTTCCTCTGTAATTCAAGCTTCAAAAAACCTAGACAGTAGTTCTGCCTTGATTTTCCTCCCAAATGTTTTAAGGGAAGGGAAGGGGAGGGGAGGGGAGGGGAGGGAAGGGGAGGGAATTAGAATAGAATAGAATAGAATAGAATAGAATAGAATAGAATAGAATAGAATAGAATAGAATAGAATAGAATAGTTTATTGGCCAAGTATGATTGGACATACAAGGAATTTGACTTCAGTGGAAGAGCTCTCAATATACCTCTGGAGGCACCATATGCCACAAGAGTGGGCACAGCATGAAAAACAACATGCTCTCTCTTTTGATTTCGCTGGGGGGTGGGGTGGAATTCTCAACATGCCCCTCTGGACCAAACATATTGGACAGGTTAGTCAGTCAAAGTTTATTTTGGCCAAAGTCCAGTAAAAAACAAAACAACAAACTTCAAAAGTAAAAGAAGTGAGCTGAATATAAAACACAAGCTAAAGGAATAATACAGAATGTTATTATCATTATTATCTATTATTACTAGTGTAAGCTGTGTCTCTAGAACTAAGAAATAGAGTATTATTTGTCCAAAGCTAAGACACAGAGCTGAAATTCTAAGATGGAGGTAGGTTAAATAAAATAAATAAAATAAAATCTACCTACCTAGCTACTGTTGTTCAGAGTTTTTAGTATTTAGTGTTGTTCAAGGTCAGAGAGCACCAAGGATTCCACAGTTCAACCCTGAGCTACACATATTCTCTTCTATTGGAACAGTTATACTATATTGAAGAATGGGAATTAGTTAGCATGAATCTTAACTCGCTGGCAGCATAACAGAATTTGGCAACATCCAGAGAGGCAGGGCCGCAACTAGGGTCTCTGTCACCCGGGGCAAACATGGATTCCACACCCATTTTGGCGCCCCCCCCCCCCAGTGTTCATTTTGGCACCCCCCCAGTGCAGCGCCGGGGCACATGCCCCGCTTGCTCCCCCTAGTTGTGGCCCTGCAGAGAGGTAAAGTCCCTTTGATTGAAAGCAGTCATATGGAATTTTTTCTGTATCTGCCTTCTGAAATGGCTTAAGGAAGAACATTAAATCGAGCCAGTGTTAAAGCCCTTCTCAGCCTAGGTACTGCAATGTGGTTTAAGTATCCTGCCGGTCTGAACATATAATGTTGGTTGCTCAAAAAAACATTCCTGGGCAGTAGAGCCTGGTCTTGTTGTCTTTCCACATCCAGTGTTGTGTTAGAATTCTCTTGGCTTGTCCGTATCCCAAGAAAAGGAGAGAAAAGTGAAAAGCCATAAAAGTGCAATTTATCAAGGAGATATTGGTTCCACCTAGCACTAAAATTGTCTGCTGATGTTGGGGGTGTGCACGTGTGTTTCAATCCTATGCAGGCCCGCAACTAGGGTCTATGTCACCCGGGGCAAACATGGATTCTGTGCCCATTTTGGTGCCCCCCCCAGTGTTCATTTTGGTGTTGTCCCCCCCAGCGCGGCACCCAGGGCACATGCCTCGCTTGCTGCCCCCAGTTGTGGCCCTGATCCCATGGGGGAAAAAAACTAACTTCAGCTGATATGTGAAGAAGATTAGCCAGTTTTTTTACTCCATCTTAATTGATTCCGTTTCTCAGCAGAGAGTAACATTAGAGATACACTGTGATACTTCAAGAATATTTCTTAAGAATTTGGACTGCACAATTTCTAATTTTGAATAATTATCATAAGGGCCAAGCTGGGCACCATACAAATGCTGGGCATATACTGTAAATAGCTTTAGGGCAGCTCTTGTTCTGTAACAAGTTTCAATTGCTAAGGCTGATCTTTGGGCATTCTGAGCTACATTATCCAAATATGCATTTGTCCCACCTGAAGCCTTGAGGACTTCTCTCTTGTGCTATTTCTGTGTGTGTGTGTTTTCTACTGTTCTTTATTTTTAAATGTTTTAATGACTGTAAGCCGCGCAGAGCCATTGGGAGTTGGGCGGAATATAAATTTAATATATTATTATTATTATTATTATTCCAAGGTATCTGAAAACTTTTTAAAATAATTTTTATTGAAAGTTTTTTAACACAATAATAAAAGACAATACAAACTAAACTCAGAAAAGTAAAGAAAGAGAGAATAGAAAGTGCAAGAAAAAAAGAACAGAAGGAGAAAAGGGAGAAAAGAAATATTTAAAGAAGTGACATCCAATCTTCATCACAACTACGAACTCAGTAATTCTTCACCCCCTATAAGGTTACATGCAAGTATCTCTTCTTCCTGAACTCATCCCTTATCCATACGCAAATCCATAAATCATTAACATTTCAATCCTGGTGTCAGCAAAAAGTCCATAAAGGGTTCCCAGAATTTTACAGAAACATGTCTCACTTTAACCTTGGTCAAACAAACCAACTCTGTACTCCTTCTTTTTGCTTCTAGGAATCTTAATCTTTATTTCATTCAGATGTTGTCATAGGATTTGATCTCTCTTCAGATTTTCTTTTTCCCATCTCAAAGGCTTCTTTGAGGCTTGAACAAACCTCTTTTGTAAAGTATGCAATTTCTGAAATCATATAGTCTCGAATTTCTGTTATGACTTAAAGTAGACTAAACAATTTAGTTCCCATGAAGGTGCTATTTATTTATACAATTATTTCCAAAATCTTACAGCAAAAGTCCTAATATTCCAAATTCGTCTGGTCCCTTAATTTGTTTATAAGTTTTTTGAATTAAATTTTTACTTAGCTTTTGCCATTTATTTTAAATTCTTTAAATTCTTACATTTATAGTTAATTTTTCTTTTGTTCTACAATGAAGGTAAACTCACCCGGTAGCTTTGCCAACGTGTTGTTTTTGAAGATCTCTATTAGCCTTAAGAAAGTTAAACAGGTAATTTCTGAAAGTGATTAGAAAGTGAGGTTAGCAAACCCAGTGTCCTTAAAAAGACTCTACATGGTTGAGAGCGTGATGGCTTTCCTTCATCTCCTGGCGTACAAACCTGAGGGAAACTGCTATCCTGAGGTTTCCTCCTGAGGACCAGCCATCCAAAGCACAAGTAGGTGATCTCCCATTCTCTCCTTATCTTAAGATGGGACTTAAGATGAAGTTTGGACGCTAGAGGGAACCAGAAAGAAGTAAAGATTGCATTTAAAGGAGAAACACCTACATTACTTGCCAAGAATGGAACAAGATATATTAACACTAGATGCATTTAAGGAAATTTGGGACAAAGGACTCAGAATTTAATTTTAAAAATATCTGCTATTATAGATAAATGGATTGTAAATGATGTTGTGGAAGAGGAATGAGTTCTACTGGATAAGACTGGAACTGATTTAAATGTGGATTTGGAAATGACAAGTTACAAGAATGATATAGAAGATGAAATATTGGATATACAAATAAAACTGGTTGATGCTTCAACAATTAAAGGGGACACACAAATAATAAACCAGAAGAGTGATTCAGATGATTTTCCTATATTCAATGTACAAAAGAGACCTGTTAAAACTTTGAAGGATTCTGTAACAAGAGGCAAAGCAAAAATGAAAAGAAATCAAGCTCTAAGAAAGAGATCTGTTAAAGTTTTCAAGGTTTTTCTGAGAAAAGACAAAGAAAAAATGAAAAGAAACCAAGTTCTAAGACATTACTTTAGGGGACTAAAAACTAAAATTGTAGGGAATAAGGGGAAGGTATATAAAGTTGGTTTATTCAATGAAGGGTAAAATAGATGTCTTGTTATCGCTGATAATCATTAATAGACTAGGACTGAATGATGAGGTTTTAAGGTTCTGTTTTCAGATAAGAGATGACATATGGGAAGAAGTGTTTAGTTTGTATTTTAAACCTATTTGATTAACGTTAATATAGTTATGTGGTTTTTTTCTGGTAACCTTTAATGGATTTTGATTGACTATGATTGAATGATGAGGTTTTGGGGATTTCTCTGTAGGAAAAGGATGAGATTTAGAAGGAAAAGAAAGGATTATAAAGTGGGTTCTTGGATTAAGTTTAAAATAGAGATGTTGTTATTTCTTGTAACCCTTAATGGACTTTTGCTGATTAGGATTGAATGATGAGGTTTTAAGACTTGTTTATAAATAAGAAGATGAGACGTGGGATGAAGAAATTCTTTGTTTTCTAAGAGAAGGTGATGAGTTGTTAAAAAAAATTATACAGTACCTGTGATGAGGGGGGGAAGTTACTTCTTTTTTCTTTTCTCTGTTACATTTATATTTTTTTTCTCTTGCACTCTGTATTTTTTTTGTTCTTAGTTTTTTGTAGTTTCTAGTAGTTTTTATTAGTCCTTATCTGTGTAATTGTAATCTTTAATAAAATTATTATTAAAAAATCATCATCTGTGCAATGAATGGCAAGTGATCTTAGTGCATGTTTTAAGCCAACTGGAGTCTGGAACAGAAGGCTGCACCCTTTGCATAAAGTAGCTCTGGGAAATGTCTGTGTGCTAGCTTTGGTGAAAAAAAATGAGGGTTCTGACAGGCCACCAGGGAGTTTATACTGTATAAACAGTGAATAATGATGGGGCCAGAATGCAGCCCTGTCTGACTCCTCTCACTGAGGGAATTGCTTTTGTGAAGTAAATCAAATTTTTACACTGGAGTTTTCATGCAAGTTACGTATCAGTAGCAATAGCCATTTATCTATTGTGAATTTACTGAGTTTTTCCCACAGTTGAACTCTAGATATTGAGTCAAATGCAGTTTTAAAAGCTGTATGTAGTGCTGAGCTAGGTTTACAAGTAGTTCTGAGGTTAGGACGGCAACTAGGACCGGAATTTCTGTTGCTAAGTGATGTGGTCGTAAAGCGCAACATCATGTAACCCCATCGCTTAGAACAGAGGCTAAGACTTGGATCCACCACTCTGGGTTGTTGCAAATAATTTCAGCAGTTAAAAGGTCATTCCCTGGTGCTTTTCTTGGCTTCAGTTGGTTAATCAGATGTTTGATTACAGTGCATGTTGCTGGGGGCCAATAAGGAAGTATATCAGCTTCCAGTTTGGAGCAGGGCTCCCTTTGTCCATGTAGAGAATGAAAGTGTGCCTCCCAAACACCAGCTGGAATGATAGATTATGAGCTAATAAGGTGATTTGTTGGTTGTATGGTTACAAGGTGCCAAAGTTGTGAGCAGTTCCAAGCCTGAGCTGCAGCTATCAAGTATTGCCAGAAGGTCTGGGTGGCTTCCCTTTTCTTCTTATGTAATAAGTTTGTATTGACTTTTCTGCTGTAATAATTCATTAGTAGAATACAGCAAAGGGGCGTTCTTCTAGTCATTGAAAAGTGTTTTCAAGGCTGACTTAGCTCTGAGGCAATCTAAGTCAAACCAATTTTGTGAACAGAAAACCTGATTTCTATGTTTCAAGGGAGTAACTGATGTAAGATCTGGTTGTAAGAACTGTATTACATTGGAATAATTATTTAAAATTGACTTGCCTGTGCTGTTGTTGCTGGTAACTATTTTGTCCTGAATCTGCTGAGCTTAGACAGGTCAGTTCTCCCTGAAGCAGGCAGTCCTGCAGACACTTGGATGCCTGGCCATAAAGCACTTTATAGTTATAGTCAGAAGTCTACTGGCAACCAGTGCAGTACCAGAATACCACTGTCATATGCCACTGGAAACTCCCTCCCATCAGTAAGCAGTCTGTGGCATTCTATACCCATTACAGCTTCAAAGGGAATGCTCCATAAAGCACATTGCAGTAATCAATCTGCAAGGTGATTAGGGCATGGGTAACTATGGCTTGCAGCTAAACCTCAAAAAAACCAAGTTTATGGCAACCAGCTTGATTGACAACTGGCAAATAGAGGGAGAAAATGTAGACGCAGTGAAAGACTTTGTATTTCTAGATGCGAAGATTACTGAAGATGCTGACTGCAGTCAGGAAATCAGAAGACGCTTAATCCTTGGGAGAAGAGCAATGACAAATCTCAATAAAATAGTTAAGAGCAGAGACATCACACTGACAACAAAGGTCCGCATAGTTAAAGCAATGGTGTTCCCCGTAGTAACATATGGCTGCGAGAGCTGGACCATAAGGAAGGCTGAGAGAAGGAAGATCGATGCTTTGGAACTATGGTGTTGGAGGAAAATTCTGAGAGTGCCTTGGACTGCAAGAAGATCAAACCAGTCCATCCTCCAGGAAATAAAGCCAGACTGCTCACTGGAGGGAATGATATTAAAGGCAAAACTGAAATACTTTGGCCACATCATGAGAAGACAGGACACCCTGGAGAAGATGCTGATGCTAGGGAGAGTGGAGGGCAAAAGGAAGAGGGGCCAACCAAGGGCAAGGTGGATGGATGATATTCTAGAGATGACGGACTCGTCCCTGGGGGAGCTGGGGGTGTTGACGACCGACAGGAAGCTCTGGCGTGGGCTGGTCCATGAAGTCATGAAGAGTCGGAAGCGACTAAATGAATAAACAACAACAACAACTATTGCCAGAACATCAGGTTGAAGGAGGGGATTAATGGAGATTTTGATTGACTATGATTGAATGAAGCATGAAGCAACTGAAACTGAGCAAAAGCTCTCCTAGCCACAGCCTCCACCTACCTATCTAGAAAGTCCCCCCCACCCCAACTCACAAATCCGCTCCAGAGGAAGTGCCTCCCCACCCTCTCCTCTCCCACTACTATCAAGTGAACAAAGTATCTCTGACTTCCAGCCCTCACAGGCAGCCAGGAAGGATTCCATGGTTGATGAATAAAGACTGCCAAGATGCCAATAATGACAAGGAGGCTGCACTCCCCCTATTTGTATGTTGATGCAGGTCACCTACGAAGGCAGTCAAGGTGGTTTCATCTTATGCCCAGGTTTCAAACCTGATTGAACCTGATCTAAATAATTAGCTTTCTCTGCAACAGTTTTCAGTTGGAGACCACTCTCCCTAAAAAGGGAAGGTTGAAGACAGGGCAAACGTTGTCAATACTTACTGGTTCCAGGGAGGGTCTCTTCAGGAGGTGGCACACCACCACCTCCTTCAAAGCAGTAGGCATAACTGCCTCACAAAGAGAGGCACTGACAGTCCCCACAATCCAGCCCCTCACATTCTTCCTGACTTCCTAGTTGGGGCTTGGGTCCATCCCACAAGTGGCCAAGCTCCTCACAGAGATTACCCTATCCACTCCCTTGAAGTCCAGAAGTTGGAAGGAATTAATTCTAGCAAACATCACAAGATGCTACCCCTGACCCCACCCATGTAGAGTCAAGGACAGAGCAAATTTGAGCTATTTTATCTGCAAAATATTGCCCCAAGATCTCAGCCTGCCCCTTGGTAAGATCTTCCTGCCTCCCACACCCCAATAGGGGGTATGTTACTCGAACAGTACAGACATAGTAAGAGTAAAGTGAGGCTGTTTTGATGCCCCTATTACCATGATATACGCCTGAACATGAGTTCTTACTCCTGTCTAGTCCAATTTACTCTTAATCTTCTTTTAGCGACTTTACAGGAATCTCGTTTGTCACTTCATCTCCTGAGTTCCTCAGCTCTTCAGTTAACTAAGGAGCACTCCCACCTCCCACCCCAGAATCAGCATACAGGGAGAGCCTGCTTACTGTTGTTCTCATCAAACATGCTGGTCACCACTACAATCCAGAGATCAACCATGTGCTCATATGAATTGCCTCCCAGGTTATTGGAAAAATCTTCGAGTGCCCTCTGGAATCCACTGCCTACAGCTGGGGTAGACCACCTTAATTGGCCCTCCTGTCCTGCACAGTCCTTTGGCAGCAATGAGTTTCAAAGTAATCAAGGAGTGATGTGACATGGCAAAGGACTCACCCTTATGACCTCCCAATTCTAGATCACCTATCAACTGCTTGGAAGTGAAGATTAGGTCTAAAGTATGGTCCCTGCATGCATCAGGCCAGAGACTATCTTGGAACAAGCCATAAACTCCTAAATTCTCCCATAGCCATCTCTCAAGGCATGGAGATTACAACCCCATAACACCTAAAGCCAGAGGTATTCCACCACCAGCCCTAGGAAAGTTCCAGGAGATGAGGTAGGGACTCTGCTGTGCATCAAGATGGGCACTATACATGCAAGATTCCCAGATTGTCCTGCCAATTCAGTGACACAAACAGACATTCACAGCCCATCACCTCTGTAACACCCAAGCTCTTCCATCTTCTACTGGAAGAACTGATTTAAGAATTCTTTGATTGTGGGTTCTGACAAGCCTCCTCATCCTGGTCTGCTCAGCAGAGCCTCCTAACAGCTAAAGCAGAGACACTACAGAGTACTGGAAGCCTAGGGCAGGTCACTTCCAGTGGATGTGCCCCATGGGATCCAGCTGAGTGCCACTCTGCTCTTAATCCTCCAGGCATGGCAGCTTTGGAACCAGACCTAGACAGCAGCATAAGCTCAGTCAGGAGCCCACAGGTGCATTGTATGGATCAGGCAAGACAACAACAGCATGACTCAATTCATTCTATCTTCCGCTCTTTCAAACCATTTTCTCTACCTCACTGAGTGCCACCATTATTTTTAGTCAAAATGGTGCTGGTGTTAGACAGGAATCATCATTCTCCAACACTCCCTGCAGTATTTGAATTGCTTTTTAATTGCTGTTTTAATTGCTACTGTCGGAACAAAAATAGATTATTTTCTGTTTTTGATTACTGAAGATGGTCTGTGTGTTGTTTATCATCAAAGTCCTGCTGCCACCTTCCTCTACCGAAGCAGCTACTGAAGAAGAGCTGATGGATTTTCCCTGTTGATTGACAGCATTTATATTTGGAATCTTATTTTGAGCATTCTGGTGACAGTCATAAAAAATGACAGCCATCCCGGCATCAGAGACCTGACCTAGTGCATCCCATATCCCCATGTCTGCTTTTGAGCAAAGAATTGGATACCAGAAAACAGATTAGAACTCCCAACACCTGTAAAGTTTGATCATACCATAAAACTTTAAAGAATGAATGGGAAAAATAACATTTTACAATAGCCTGCCTTTTCTAAGTGCAAGAATTGCATTAAATCATAGCTATCAGAAGGAAATACTGCTTGTGTAACAGATTTCTATCTTGAGTAATTGGGAGGCATACAAGTTTAATAATAAATAAAATAAAATGTCTTTCTGAGGAACAAAGTGGTAGCCATCCTGCTAAATTAACACCATGTTAGCGAGTCCCACCGCAGAAAAAAACATTCCTACAAAATTCTCATCTCTAAAGGTGAGAGTGTTTGTAGATGATTTCAGATGAAGTTCTCAGAGGCCAGATTAAAGGCTGAGAACAATCCAGGGGAAAACCTATTCTTAGCCAAGCTGAACAGCTATATGAAAACTAGAGCTATCATACCTGGGTTGCAGAAACCTGGACAACTACGAGAGGGCAGCAAAGGGATAACATTTTCTGTATCTTTTCTGCAGATTTTTGCAGGCCAGTTACAGTAGTCCTAGTGGCTCAGAAACCAAATGGTACAGGTAGTCCTTGCTTAACAACCACAATTGGGATTGGCAACTCTGTTGCTAAGCGACATGGTCATTAAGTAAGGCATCACATGACCACAATGGGCTTACAATATGACTTCTGCCATGGTCATGAAGCAAATCACCCCTTAATCAAGACATCACTGACTGTGATTTGCAATTTTATTGCTGGCTTCTCCATTGACGCTGCTTGTCAGAAGCCAGCTGTGAAGCACACAAGTGGCATTCACATGACCATGGGATGCTGCAACTCTCATAAATGCCCACCAGTTACAAAGTGCCCAAATCTCGATCACATGACCACAGGACGCTGCGATGGTCGTAAGTGCGAGGACCAGTCACAAAGTTACCTTTTCAGCACCGTTGTAACTTTGAACCGTCAATAAACAGGACAGTCAGTAAGCGAGGACTACCTGTATAGTTATACACCACTAATTAAAATGGTTTCTTTCAAACTAATTATTATTAATAGCTGGGCAACTACATCCCAGATGTTGAAGTTTTAAAAAAGTGTTAATATCAGCCAAAAGAAAAACATGCACAGTAATATAATGTGGGAACTAATCAAAATACCAATACAGTATGAACTATACAATTCTAAATGTTCAGGCTACCCTGAATACCTCCTTTGCTTATCTAAAACAATCTCAGACTGAAACATTTTGAGGAGAAGCCCTTCCCTCTCTCCTGGTACTGTGAGGCACATTTTAGAGGGATTTGGGACAGGTCCTCCTCTGTGGATTGGCCCTATGTTTTGGAATTTCCTTCTGAAATAAGATTTCTTTAGCACCTTCAAACATAAAGACTGTTTTATCTGAACAAGTCTTTGACCATCACACTGACTGATTGATTGACTTCATCAGAGAGACTAAATCGTCTTCTAGGAGAATAGGTATTAGTAAACCAATTCTATCAAATTATAATCTAAAAAATTACTAGCAGTACTCCAGAAATGGGCAGCATGCATCAAAGTAAATAAATAAGTTTCAGGAATATTCTCAAAATCCGACTTGCTTTTTGAAAGACAGTAATTAAGTTGTGCATAGTGGCTGAGCGGCTGATCTACAAATTATACATCTCCAGGTCAAATTTCACCTGTTCCCTAAAATCTATAGAGGGTCTTATGCTAGCAACTTTCTCTTTTATATTTCTTTTTATTCGTTTTATTATAATATGGCTTATTTCTTAACAAAATATTAAGACATCAGACTTATCTAAATGAGCATACAATAGATGAAAAAATACATACAATGGCTGAGTTCATGGATCCTGCTAAACCCAGATTTTAAACTATGGTTGGTTGCAATATCCACAGTGGTGTGGTTTGTTTACAAGATCTGAACAAGATGTATTCAATGGAATTATTCAATCATTCCAGTCTTACCATAAGATGGCACTGTTACATAAAATAAGTAATGCAGCAAACTACAATAAAAAGTATCTACAGAGGGGGCCAATGTTTTCTTTTCAAATAGCCTGCATATAGAAACAAACAAACAAACAAACCAGGCATTTTTATTTCATAACTAGTTCACCATTCAAGGTAAAAAATGTGCAAACTTCCATACACAGGCCTCTTTCAGATTTCAACATGCTACCTTAACTGAACAGATTTAATTTTGGAGGGGGGGAGTTGCCTTTGAGTCAGTGTTGACTCCCGGACTAGTCCCTGCAGTTTTCTCGGCAAGATTTGAGAAGTGGTTTGCCATTGCCTCCTTCCTAGGGCTGAGAGAGAGTGACTGGCCCAAAGTCACCCAGCTGGCTTTATACATAAGGCAGGACTAGAACTCACAATCTCCCGGTTTCCAGCCTGATGTCTTAACCACTACACCAAACTGAGTTGTCTTTAGCTGATCACATAACACATAATGTTACCATGTTTTGATTACACAGTGGCACAGGATTTGAATGAGTGGACAATCAGTATCAGAAATTAGTATATGACTGAATTACATTGATTCAAACTAATTACTACTGTATGAGTACAAATAAACAAATACATCTTTATTATGGTCAAAGACCAGCATAAGAAGGGCAGGCTACAGTCAGTTAAAAACACAGAAAATACATTAAAGTCTAAAGAATAATATAAAAAACATACACACATCACAAAAGTCTAAAGGAAAAGTGGATGTGTGCCTGAGGTGAAATGCCTGGGAGTAATACAGTCCTAATTTTGGCAAATGTGTTGTGTTGGTATATACAGTAGCATTACCACATATCCAAAATTTCCATGTGTGTGCTGATTAGTTATTTCTTGTACCTGCAACTTTTTGCACACTCCTGTTGGAAGTTGGCCATACTGAATTTAGTGGAATTTACAGCTTGGTGCATGTTTGTGTCATTGTATCTCTGATGATAAATGGAGAATTTATCAGAAGGTTTAAAATTCATATTCTGTAATGCAGATACTAGCTTTATATATTTCCATGGGAGAAAACTGTATTTCCCACTGAAGCTGAAGATCTGTTTTGCGCTGAAACACAGGAACCAGTAGTCCTTGTAATTTTATGCCATAACCGCTACACTACACTGGCTCTCAACAGGCTTAATTACTGCTCTTTCATTTCATGAGAGAGGATTTCAAAGTGATAGGAAGAAGGCATTGTGGTTTAGAAAGCATTACAGGAAAAATAAACAACAAGGCCCCCCATGTATTACCGAGACCTGGCTGGGCCCTGAAGGGGGATTGCCCCTTTCGGAAATGTGCCCATCTGGGTTTACGGTATGGCACCAGCCAAGACCCCATGGCAGGGGAGAAGGGGTGGCTGTTGTCATCTGAGAATCTCTGGTGGCCTTCAGGGGCACTGCTCTACAAGTTGCTGGCTGTGAGACCCTGTTTTTCAAGTTGGGTTCCCAAGAACAGTTGGGAGCATTGCTACTGTACCGCCCTCCCTGCTGCGGAGCAACATCCCTGCCTGAGCTGCAGGAGGCTGTCTCAGGGTTGGCGGTAGAGTTCCCCAGGCTTATGGTTCTGGGGGAATTCAACCTGCCCTCCCTGGGGCATGTCTCAGAGGCAGCTTGGGAGTTCATGGCCACCATGGCAGCCATGGGCCTATCCCAGAATATTCAGGGCCCGACTCAGGACAGTGGTCTCATCCCCGACTTAAGTTTTCTTGTCAGAGCAGAGGCAATGTGGTCTGAGGGGAGAGTTACACCCGTCCCCTTTGCCATGGTCAGATCATGTCCTGGTGGCCCTGAGATTCTCTTATGCCGCCCCCATCCGCAGAGAGTCTGGACCAATTAGATTGGTCCACCTCTGGCAACTGATGGACCCGGCAGGGTTTCAGAGGGAGCTGGGGGTTATTCCCGAGGATCTGCTGCATGGGCCAGTGGAGGCCCTGGCTGCTGCCTGGAATAGGGAGGTGGCTGGGGCCTTGGACAGGATCATGCCCGTGCGGCCTCTCTTGCCCCATCGAACCTGACACTCCCTGTGGTTTACGGAGAAGGTGAGGGTTCTGAAGAGGATTAAGAGACGTCTAGAGCGCCGCTGGAGGAAGACAAAGACCGAATTCAACCAAACACTGGTTAGAGCTGCTATTAAGGCCTACCTTGTGGCGGTAAGAGTGCCCAAGTGTCAATCCTTCTCTGCTCTTATTGCATCCACAGAATGCCACCCCACAGCCCTGTTTAAAATTACTCGATCCCTTTTGGGGAAGGTGGGCCCAGTGACCCACCTACAGGGCCGTGCAGAGGAATTTTTGGAGCATCTGCAGGATAAAATCACTCGGATCTGTTCCAAGTTAGACTCCAAGCATGAGGCATGGTCCGTGGAGATACCAAGGGAGCATACTTACCCAGTTATCTGGGAACAGTTTGATCCTGTTGGACTTGAGGAAGTGGACAGGATCCTCTGGACAATAAATGACACCACCTGTCATCTAGACCCATGTCCCTCCTGGATTGTGGAAGCAGCTCGGAAGGTGACATGTGGTTGGGTCCAAGCGATGGTTAATACATCCTTGGGGGAGGGAATATTTCCAACTGCCTTTAAGGAGGCGCTGGTGCACCCCCTCCTCAAGAAGCCATCGCTGGACCCAACTGTGCTAGACAATTTTCATCCAGTCTCCCACCTCCCCTTTTTGGGGAAAATGGTTGAGAAGGCGGTAGTGTTACAGATCCAGAGGGTTCTGGATGAAACGGATTATCTAGACCCCTTTCAGTCAGGTTTCAGGCCCAGATATGGGATGGAAATGGCATTGGTCATGCTTATGGATGATCTCTGGCGGGAGTGGGATGGAGGTAGTGCGTCCATCCTTACTGTCCTAACAGTCAGGAACCACGCTGAGACAAGGAATAGGTCTCTAGTGTTTTATTACTGCTACATTAGACAGAAAATCCTAACAAACTGAAGAAGCGTGGGAAAAACCCAGACAGATAAACCCCAAAAGTCAAGGCGGGTCTGATCTGTGTCTCTTTGAATGGCTGCTTAACTCCTCAGTACTACGCATGCGTTTTCCCCCCTGGATAGGGGCCCCCTCCTGCTCACCATCAGTACTCATGACACTTACTCTCCTTGACCTCTCAGCAGCTTTCGATACCATCAACCATGGTATCCTTTTGGGATGGCTCAGGGAGTTGGGGGTGGGTGGCGTGGTTTTGTGCTGGTTCACCTCCTTCCTCCAGGGCCGGTCCCAATCGGTGGTGATAGGGAGCGAGAGATCCGACCCTCGACCCCTCCATTGTGGGGTGCCACAGGGTTCAGTTCTCTCTCCGCTCCTTTTTTAATATCTACACGAAACCACTGGGTGAGATCATCCGTCACCACGGGATGAGGTATCATCAATATGCTGATGATACTCAATTGTATATCTCCATCCCGGGTGAAGTAAGTGCTGCCGTGACTACCCTCTCCAAGTCTCTGGGGGCTGTGGGGGACTGGATGGGGAACAACAGGCTTCAGCTGAACCCTGGTAAGACAGAGTGGCTGTGGGTTGATGGCTCTTCCATACTCGGGACACTGTCATCTTTGGTTCTGGATGGGGTTGTACTGTCCCAGACAGACCCAGTGCGTAACCTGGGGGTCCTCCTGGACTCACGGCTCCCGCATGAAGAGCAGGTGGCAGCCGTGGCCAGGAGGGCCTTTGCGCAGCTTTGTGTTGTGCACCAGTTATGCCCTTTTCTGGTTCGGGAGGCCCTTCGAACTGTCACTCATGCCCTTGTTATCTCCCATACAGATTATTGCAATGCACTCTACATGGGGCTACCCTTGAAGAGTATCCAGAAGCTACAGCTGGTCCAGAATGCAGCCAGTGAGCTATTTTTTGTGCTCCTAGAAGGGTGCATAGAACACCTCTACTATACGAGTTGCATTGCTTCCAGGTCCAATTCAAGGTGTTAGTTATTGTCCTGATTACCAGGAAACACACTGAGACGATGACTTGGTCTCTAATATTTATTAGTAGTACTTAACAAGAATCCTAACAAACTGAGGAAGCGTGGGAAAAACCCAGCCATATAAACCCCAAAGGTTAAGGCGGTCCCGATCTGTGTCTCTTTGAATGGCTGAACAGTTCCTCCGTGCTACGCATGCGCTTGACAATCTGGGTGGGAGCCCCCTGCTCGCCATCCTTACTCATGACATCACCCTCCCTTCCAGATTGATATTCCATTTCAGCCCCCTCCCCTCCAGAGTCTTGATAAGATATGTTGTCTGCTTGTAAAGTCTCATGAGAACTTGGCAAAGAAGGCAATTCTTCAAAGGACAACTCCTCCACGGACGAAGCGGTGCTGCCCTCCCAATCCGATAACGCCTCCGAGCCAGGTGGCTGCTGCTGAAAAACATCTAGAGAGTTAGCAGGGTCAGCCCCCCTCCCCCCTGGGAAATGCAAGCCCGAGGTGGAGGGCTGTGGTTCCCCCACCTCCTCTGTAACTGGAGTCGAGGCTTCAGGCAGGGGCGGGGGGAAATACACACTCACGAACTCCTCAGCTTGGGCTTCTTCGGCCTGCTCAGGCGAAAGAGGAATCTCGGGTAAAATGCGAGGCTTGGGTTTGTGAGGGAAAAGCTGATGGAATCGATGAACCAGTGCTGGAGCATGTACATCTCTGGCATTCTCCCACGTGCGCTCCTCCTCAGGGTACCCTTTCCAGTGTATGAAATATTGGATGCCCCTTCCCCTCCTCCTAGAGTCCAGAATCTCTTCCACTTCGTACTCCTCCTCTCCCTCCACAATTACTGGAGGTGGTGGGGGTAGGTGCGATCGCAAGTTACTTGGGGGAGGGTCTTTGGCTAGCAAGGCTCTGTGAAACACTGGATGGATCTTCATGGATGGTGGGAGCTGTAAACGATAAGCTACTGGATTTATCTGCTGCACCACAGTGAAAGGGCCGACGAACTTAGAGTCCAATTTCTTGGAGGGTCTGGTAGAGATCAAGAACTTGGTAGAGAGCCACACTTTGTCTCCTACTGCGATCGCTGGCCCCTCCTGCCTGTGAGCGTCTGCCGCCCTTTTGTAAGCACTCTTTGCCCTGTTCAGCTGCTCCTTTAACAACTCCTGTGCGGCTTGTTGCTCTTTAAGAAAATCAGCTGCGGCTGGAACAGTTCCCTGCTGGGAGGAGGTGGGCAACACCTGAGGGTTAACCCCGTAGAGCGCTTGGAACGGAGACATCTGGGTAGATGACTGCACAGAGTTGTTATAAGTGAATTCTGCCATGGGCAACAGGGCTGGCCAATTGTCTTGCCGATACGTGGTGTAACACCTGAGATACTGCTGTAACCACTGGTTAATTTTTTCGGCCTGCCCATTACTGGCAGGGTGATGCGCTGATGACAGGTGGATCTGGACCCCTAATGACTGGAAAAGGGCCCTCCAGAACCTGGAAGTGAACTGAGGGCCTCTGTCACTCACCAAGTGATTCACCATGCCTCTATACCTAAAAACGTGGTCTATGAACAACTGCGCGGTGGCTGGTGCAGATGGGAGGCCCTTGCAAGGAATAAAATGTGCCATCTTTGTGAAAAGGTCCACCACCACCAGTATGGAAGTCAGGCCCTGGACCGGGGGTAAATCAGTGATGAAATCCATGGAGATCGTATCCCAAGGCCTACTGGGGGTGGGTAGGGGCTGCAAGAGTCCTGTGGGCTTCCCTGGGAGAGGCTTGGCTCGTCTGCAGGTGTGACAAGAAGCAACGTAGCCCTTAATGTCTGCAACCATCTTAGGCCACCAGTAGTCTCTCAGAGCTCTATGGAGAGTTTTGAAAACGCCTCCGTGGCCTGCTGTTTGGTGGTCATGACACAGTCTCAGTACTTCTTCCCTCAATGAAGGGGGAATATACAATCGCCCACTATGCCAGAGGATTCCTGCCTCCACATTGAAAGGGGAGGCAGTGTCTTGCGGGGCCCTCTGGAGGTCATCCATCCTGGCCCTGGCATACGGGTCCTGTTGCTGCTGAGCTCTGGCTCTTGCAAATAGGTCCTCTACTTGGCTGCCTGCTGCTAAACTCTCCGTTTGGCTCCCCCTCATCGGCTGATCAAAGTTGTGAGGTTGTAATATAGCAGCCTGTACTTCCTGGTGAGTGGGGGGGTCTGCCCGAAAGGATCGAGACAGGGCGTCTGCCAAGCAGTTTTGCGCCCCGGGCACATAAGAAATGACAAAATTGAAACGGGAGAAAAACTGGCTCCATCTGATCTGGCGTGGGGTGAGGGATCTGGTGTTTTGTAGAAGCTGTAAATTCTTGTGATCGGTGCAAACTTTCACCGGAAAGGTTGCCCCTTCTAGCCAGTGCCTCCACTCTTGGAATGCTGCTTTAATTGCCAGCAACTCTCTGTTAAACACATCATAGTTTCTCTCTGCTGGTGAGAGTAGGCGTGAGAAAAAGGCACAAGGAAGCAATGTATTCTCTGCCCTGTTTGTATATTGCAATAACACTGCCCCAATGGCAACGTCTGAAGCATCTGAGTACATTATGAATGGCTTCGTGGGGTCAGGGTGCCTTAAGAGCGGTTGGGAAGCAAAAAGCTGCTTCAACTCCTGGAACGCTGCTTGCTCCCTCTCCCCCCATACGAATCTTGAGCCTTTCTTCAAGAGCTGTGTGAATGGTCTGGTCCGATGGCTATAGGCCGGGGCAAAACGGCGATAAAAATTACAGAATCCTAACCATTTTTGTACATCTTTAACATTTCGGGGAGGTGGCCAAGAGAGAATTGCCTGGACCTTAGCAGGATCCATGGATATGCCTTCTGTGGATACTATATAGCCCAGGAAATGTACTTCAGTTAAATCAAAGGCACACTTCTCTAGCTTGGCGAACAGCCTGTTCTCTCTCAGTCTTTGCAAAACATTACGTACATGGGTTACGTGAGTTGTGGCATCCTCAGAGAAAATTAATATGTCATCTAGATAAACGACCATGTATTTGTCTAGTAAATCAGCAAAAACGTGATTCATAAATCTGGAAAATATGGCTCCTGCATTAGACAAGCCAAAGGGCATAACAAGGTACTCAAATTTGCCAAACCTGGTGTCGAAGGCAGTCAGGTATTCGTGCCCCTCTTTCACCCGGATCAGATTGTACGCACTCCTGAGATCCAACCTGGTAAACATGCGTGCCTTCTGCAAGCGATCTAGCAGCTCCGAGATTAAGGGCAGAGGATAGGATTCTCTCTTTGCTTGTTTATTTAAGAAACTGAAGTCGTGGACCACTCTCAAGGGTGTCTCCTGGGTTGCAGGTGCCAACGGGTCGGGCTTCTTTGGTACGAAGAAGGTAGGAGCAGACGCTGGGGACGTAGATGGTCGGATGAAGCCCTTCTGGAGATTGGAGTCCAAGTAATCCTTTAAGGTGGCTAACTCCTTGGGGGACATGGGATATTGTTTCCTTGCTGGGATCTTGGCTCCTGGTAACAACTCAATGGTGCAGTCACAGTCCCTATGGGGGGGTAGTGCTGTGGCCTCTTGCTCGCTGAAAACATCTGCAAAATCTGCGTACTTGGCTGGCAAGTGGACCCCCCCTGCTACTGTGACTGCGTTGGTTGCTGGAGAGTGTGGAGCGGCTTGACTCTTGTGGTGCTGGCATTCCTTAGCTGGGAAGGAGATTGCTCCTGTAGTCCAGTTCATCAACGGGTTGTGGATCCTCAGCCAAGGCGTGCCTAGGATTACCGGCACATTTAGCGCTGCAGTAACATAAAGCTGGATCCATTCAGTGTGGTCTCCCACTGTGAGCTGCACCGGTTCTGTGAGCCTTCTAATCGGCCCTGCCTTGAGGGGCTGGCCGTCAATGGTCTCTACTTCTATGGGGCATGGCAATTCCCTGGTCGGTATGTTGCAGTCTTGTACGGTCTGTGCATCAACAAAATTAGTTGAAGCTCCAGAATCCACGAGGGCCTCTAGCTTGACCTGGTGCTCTGGGTTGACTTGGACTCTTACGGGTAAGTAGTAAAAGTCTTGCCTGGAATCTTCGGAATGAGCTCTCCTTAATTGATTTACGGTCTTCCTGCTGAGCTCTTGGGAGGGAGACCAACGGAGTTTCCCTGATTGGAAACAGAGGCGGGGATGGGTCCTGTTTCAGCTGCTTGCCCTGGGGGTCTTACTGGAGCAGTTTGGCCTCTCGCAGGGCAAGTTCTCACCATGTGCCCCTGGGCTCCGCAGTAGAAACACAGGGCTCTCTCTCTCCTTCTCTGCCTCTCAGTCTCGGAAATCAGTCTCCTGCTTGCCCCAATCTGCATTGGCTCCTCTCGTGCTGAGTGAGAGGCTGCTACAAGGGGAGTTGGGAATCCTGAAAACGCTCGGAGGGTCTTGCTTCTCCCCGGCTGCATCTGCCTAAGCTCCTCTAGCCTGGCATCTATGACCACCGATAGCTGATATAGGGCTTCTAACGTGGCTGGTGTTCCCTGGCGCACCAGTTCATTCTTAATCTCCTCATCCAGCCCCTGTTTGAATTGGTCTTTTAATGCACTCTCATTCCAGTCCAGATCTCCTGCTAACAACTTGAAATCAGCAATGTAGAGTCCCACCCTCTTGTTACCTTGCTTGAGCCTCCGAATCTCCCGGCTGGCCGTGGCCTCTCTGATGGGGTCGTCAAAATGTGCTCGGAAGCCTGCCAAAAAGTTCTGGTAGTCGTTGAGAATTGGATCGTTGTTCTCCACCATGGGAATAGCCCATTTGGCCGCTGGTCCCTTCAGCAGGCCTAGGATGAAGGTGACTCTGGTTCTGTCTGTGGGAAACTCTGCGGGTCTGCTGTCGAAGAACATAGTACACTGTGTGAGAAAGATTCTCAGCTGTCCTGCTTCTCCTCCAAATTTCTCTGGTAGACTGCCCTGTGATCTCAACATTACCGGTGGGGCTGCTGCTGCTGCTGCTGGTGGTGCCGGTTGTGGGTTAATCGGAGCTGGTTGTTGCAACTGCTGTAGCATGGCAGCTTGTAATGTGTTGATCTGGAGATCTACTTGTTGCTGGTGTTGCTGTAAGGCTGCTGCCAATTGCTGGATGGCGAGCCGCATTTCTTGGTTTTCTGAAGCCATTTCTAAACGTATCTGTTTAATTGCTTGTTCCTCCCTCTTTCGATGGGAGTAGGAGTTTGTTAGGATTGATGTCCTGATTACCAGGAAACACACTGAGACGATGACTTGGTCTCTAATATTTATTAGTAGTACTTAACAAGAATCCTAACAAACTGAGGAAGCGTGGGAAAAACCCAGCCATATAAACCCCAAAGGTTAAGGCGGTCCTGATCTGTGTCTCTTTGAATGGCTGAACAGTTCCTCCGTGCTACGCATGCGCTTGACAATCTGGGTGGGAGCCCCCTGCTCGCCATCCTTACTCATGACAGTTATCACCTTTAAAGCACTACATGGCATGGGGCCAGTCAACCTGAGGGACCACCTTGTCCCTGTTACATCAACCCGTCCCACCCAATCATGCAGAGAGTGCATGTTGCAGACCCCGTCAGTAAAAGAATTCCATCTGGTGGGGTCCAGGAGGCGGGCCTTCTCTGCAGTGGCTCCCGCCCTCTGGAACATCCTACCCCTGGAGGTGAGGTTGGCCCCTTCACTCCTGGCCTTCCAGAGGAATTTGAAGACCTGGCTCTGCCACCTGGCCTGGGGCAGGGAGGGGAGGGGAATAGTTGTGCTTGGGGATGGCTAGTGCCTTAAGTCGCTTGTCGCACACAAGGACTGAATTAGATCATTTACCATCTGGATTTTATTTTTACCTATATTCATTGTTTATTTATATACTGTAATTATATTGTGTGTTTAGTGTTTTATTGATTATTTTATTGTAAACTGCCCAGAGTTTTCTGAAGTCTTGGAGAGGGAAGGATTTTAGAGATCTAATTATTTTAACAATAAAGGCAGAGCTACAAAATATATTTGCAAGTTTTATGATAAACTTCTTTTAACCTGTAAACTCCAGCTAGATAGCAGCACCTAGCCAGTCTTGGCTGGACTTTGAAGTTAAGCAATAGTAGACCTGGGAAGCGACCAGAAAGTCCTAGAGACAGAGGCTAGAGCAGGAATTTGAAAAAAATTGTGTGGAAAAGGTAATGGCAAACCTCATCTGTACTACTGCTAAGAAAACAAGATAGAAATGCCTCTGTGGTAGCTAAATAAATAGTCTTTAACCTGCAAGCCATCACTTATAAAGTTTGTGCAGACTAAAAGGAGACAATATAGTTTTAACCAAGGTATCATTCTTAGCACAGTAGATTTTAAATTCAGTGTAATCTTGATAAGTCATCAAAAGAATGTTTTAAGCCTTATGGCATAACAGCAAAGTTGCTAAGTAGGGCTCTTCATACTACCAACTCTTACTCTTCTGTTACAAGCTGGAAGTGAAATTCTCAATGACCAGTCCACATTAAGGAGACAAACACTTTTTTAAATCTTTAGAACTCAGTAGCTGAATTCATACACTGTGGGTGGTTTCATTTTGGCTTATATTTTGCCTGATTCCAGCCACTGGAACATATTCAACCATGGTTAAAAACAAACCATAGTTTAGCATGTGTAAACCCAGCCAGTAGTTAATCCTTTGGGGGGGGGTGTTAAACCATTAAGTAGGTGTATCAAGGCATATGCATGCTTATTTAAATATATCTGCAGTAAAATCAAACCAACTGCAACTTTATTTGCTAGAACTGGAAATCTTGTTCTCTGCTGGTCAGTTTCCCAAAAAGTTTCCCACTAACATGACTTTTTCAAAGATGGTTTCTAACCTGCCTCTTTACGTTCGCAGTTTCACAACCAGACAAGAAAGCTTGCAGAATTTTGTTGAATGGAACCTCCTTAGCCTGCTTAAATCCTCCACATTAGAAAGAGATTTTTTTTTAATTATTTCTTCTCAGTGTTGTTTCTTCAAAGGGGGAAGGGGACACTGAAACAGACAAACTATAAATTTCATCTGCCTTAATTTAAATTGCCAGAATTTCAGAGTACTCCTATTGCACCATACAGTAATTCCTCTTTTTTTTCCAAATTAAAAGTCAACAGAATACCTATAAGAGGACTGTAGAGGAGCCCTCAGAGCCATAAGCACTGCTGTGTTTATTGGGTCTTTCTGCGCCCAGAGAAGCCTTGGAAGACAAGAAAACATACAAAAACAGCTCTGCAACCAGCACACAATACAGAACAGGAGCGGGAGGTATCCTTAGTATGGACCGCACCAGGGTAACTGCCTCAATGCTACATTTTCCCATTCACATCTGGAAAACTGCGCTATGGTCCCGTTCTGGTAATCTCTCCCATTACCAGATCCTTTGTTGTTAGGGAACAAATTAATAATCATTTTGTTTTCTTATTTATCACATCATCACTTGAGCCTTCCATAAAATATGTGAACAGAAAATGCTGATTCCACAAGAAAAACCTTACTTGAAAATACTTAAGCTAGTGTCACTTTGAAACAGAATTGGAAGAATGCCCCCATGTCCAAGCTTCTGGGAACTGTAGGTTGACAATATTTGGAGGGCCACAGGCTTCCATACCTTACTTTGTGGCCTAAACGACTAACTTAAGATATTATAAGAATATTTTCACTGCAACAGGATCCCCCACCCAGCATGTGTGAAAACCTTCCCTCCTTTCCCCCCCAAACGAGGGTTTTCATAATGAACCCTTTCCAAGCTATGAGGCATTACAAGATTGTTGAAGACTTAAACACTTTTAGATTTAAAATCCATATTGACATGCACATTTAATTGTTTTATTTTCGTACGAATAGCATTTACCCACGGGGGGAAAAATAACAAAGCTCCCAGTCATCTTCATGATCCTTATGTGAGAATATTCTCAGGAAAGGCAAATGGAAGCACGTTCTGAAGTTAAAATAACACAGGACGAGAAATGCATTAATAATTTTCACTCAAAATATGCACCGTAAGCAGTATAGATGTTATAACGGAAGATATTCGGAAAATACAACCTAAGTTGTATTGGAGACTGATAATCTCCTCCCCCCCCCCTTCCAGGTATTGCTGCTTGTTAATTCCCCGTTAAAACTTTGCACAGGCCGGTAGCTGCAATTTGCAGCCCGCTTCCTGGGAAGCCCAGGAAGCCTCGTGCGGGAAGGTTAGACGTGCATCTGCGAAGGGCCAGAGATCGGACCTGGCAAACCTAACCCCTCCCTTGGCGCGGTTACCTTTATTTCGCTGGCTCGGCTCATGGTGCACACGCGGCTCCTTTTCCTCCAAATCCCCAGCAATGGCTCCTTTCTTCTGTCACCTCTCTCCGCCCAGTCCCCGCTCCCTCTCACCCTTTCGGACTTGTTTTCATCCAGCCCTGCCCTTTTTGCCTGGCTCCGCCCATCCAGCCCGCCTGAAATGTACGCACGGACGGGTTGCCCAGCTCACATTTCAGCGGCGGGCCCAACCCCCGGCTCTCCTGATTGGTGGGTATCCCGTCGGGTCATTTGCATGTCGCCTACGATCGGTGAGCCGAAGAGAGCAGCGAAGAGGGAAGTTCGCGCAAAGCTTCTGCAAGTGTCTTGCGGGGGCGCGGAGAGGGAAACACCGGCAGGGAGCTGCCGCCGCCGCCGCCGCTCTGGGCTGCCTTGGGTCTCCTCCCTCCCTCTCTCCCTCCCTCTCCGTCGCCTTCTGGATGAGCCCGAAATTGATTCTGGATCGTCACTGAGGAAGGGCTTGTTCGCCTTCCGCCGCTTAAGGACCCCCCATTAGGCGACGGGCATTGCCTCCTCGGAGCTCTGCCTGATCCCCCGCATCTTCTCCTGCTGGCCCCGAGATTTTCCACCCTGTCTCCAAGACGGGAAAGAAATGATCTCACCCGGCCCGTGGAATGGAGACAGCTGGCACACGTGAAAACCTGAAGGAACCGCAGGATCTGCAGCCCAAACTGGACTCGCATCTCGGCGCCTAAGCCCGCGGCCGCCCTCGGCCGGCTTTGGGAGCTGCGCGGGACTCTGCGTTCGTGCGTGCCTCGGAGGAGCGGGACCCAGAGCTTTCCTATGGCTGGAATATATAGCTCGACTCTGAAGACCCTGGAAGACCTAACCTTGGACTCCGGGTATGGGGCAGGGGACTCCTGCAGGTCCCTCAGCCTCTCATCCTGCAAGTCCAACAGCCAAGCTCTCGCCTCGTCTCAGCCCCGGGGCAACTGGTGGTACTACTCCGGCTCCATGAACAGCCGGAACAACAGCTGGGATACTGTCAACACCGTCCTGCCGGAGGACCCCGAAGTTGCGGACATCTTCGCCAAATGCGCCAAACTGCCCGACCTCGAGGAATTCCCTTGGAGCGAGGAAGACGTCGAGAAAATCCTGCGGAAGGGGACGGAGGCGGGCAAGAGAGACTTCAGCCCAGAAGCCGCGAGGAGGCTGTCGATGCTTCTCCGGAGGCCGCTGATCCGGATCTCTCGGGAGGCGCAACGCTTGAGCGTGATGCACGCCAAGTGCACGCGGTTCGAGATCCAGAGTGCCATCAAACTGATCCAGAGCTGGTCCTTGTCAGAGAGCTGCGTCTTGGCGACCGTCAGAGCCCTTTCGCTGTACAGTATGAGTGCCGGAGACGGCCTAAGGAAAGGCAAATCGGCCCGCTGTGGCCTCACCTTCTCTGTCGGACGCTTTTTCAGGTGGATGGTAGATACCCGGATCTCTGTTCGGATCCACGAGTATGCGGCCATCTCTTTAGCCTCTTGCCTGGAGAACTTGGTGGAAGAGATCAAGGGCCGGGTCCTGGCCAACCAAAGCCCCGAAGGAGATGGGGCGGGAAGCGAGGTCTCTGCCGAAGTTCTCGAGGCGGCGATTAACAACGACGCTGAGCTTTGGGGAGTCCTGCAGCCCTACGAGCATCTGATCTGCGGGAAGAACGCCAACGGTAAGGGGCGGGTGGCCGTGCGAGTGCATACGACCTCACCGAAGCGCGTGCCTGCCTGCCTTCACCCCTGCATTGTGCAGAGTTGATTTTCCGGGGCTCTTAAGACTTTATTTTCGCGTTGTTCATGTTTAACTCCTCCGTCTAAGCCATTATGAGAATCAGGATAGGATTTTGCCTGCAGATCTCTGCATACCACTAGGGGAGTTTCTTGGTGGCGTTAGTTTCAGGGGAACGGCACTTGTTAGTGTGGATGTTAAAATAGTGCAAGCCAAGGTATGCAAAAGAAGCAAATCATAACAGCTGGAAAAAAGCAAAAGAATAGTGCCCTAAGTGATCTTTCTCTGTGTTCTGGAAAAGGTGAGCTTAAAAAATAATGATCTGAATGGTTTTTAAAAGTACTCTTTACAGTGAAATTGTAATATCCTGTACAAATGCACTAAGAGTTCAGTCACACTTTCTTTAACAGTGTGAGAAGTAATTCTGAGGAATTTAGACAGAATTGCGGTCGGTCATGCTATTCATGCTATGGTGACATCCAAACAGCGCTATACTGAATATTTAAGTCTTTGAAGGTAATCCAGGTAGTCAGGATGCGCTTTGCATTTACTGGCTGGAATCTAAAAAATGGAATGAGACGTGCTAACTAATGGAAAGTGAAAGGGAACTAAGACCAGAGTCTGTCTGTGAACCAACTAAGGAAAGCAAATGCTATGTAGAACGTGTCAATTCAAGCACTGTGTGCAATTAATTACTGCTTCCTCTTAAATTATACGTCAGGGAATAGCACTGAAATAACGAGAATGATATGACTGAAGCAAAGGCTGGCTTTTTCTAAAAGCAAGTTGCAAAGCCATTTTGTGGTGTTCTTCAGACCTCTTAGTAATTGCTCTTTCTTTTTAACCCAAGATGTGTCAGGCATTTTTCACCAACAAGCCAAAGGCCTTGTTTCAGCCACAGTTACTCATGGTAAAGCCCTATTGAACAAACAATGGAACTTAAGCTGGTCAGGGCTCACTCATTCTTTTGATTCAGTAAGATTGTGCTTTCTTAAGAAACACAATATTTCCTAAACAAGTTTCCCACCCAGTTTGATGTACAGAAGCCAGAAGGATAGGCAACTGTACAGTACAAAACTCTTCAATACAGCAATTGGACAGCATCTTCTACTACACCTGAAAGCAGCAAGCTAGTCTAGAGGCCCCAGAGTCCTGATACAGTTGTGATCTCTCTAATCTCTCACCACTTCCTGGTTCTGCTTAATGGTAGGGCAGGTCCTCACAACAACTGCGGCTGAAATCCACATTTAGGCTGTGGATTTTGGACTGCAGATGGAAGCTTATATAAATGACTGTTCTTTCGTACAAAGAAATTAGTAAACAATTTTTGCATAAAGGGGCACAGACTAGAGAGAAAACTAGGTTGGAGCCCTTTTCTCCAATCTTATCTTGGATTCTTTTCAGAGGAATCTTTTTGAAAACAACAAGAGCAATAACAACAGTATTTTTCCTCTATTTTTTAATTGAAGAGTCAATCTAAAATCCAAACTGGTTTAGGACAGGGACAGGTTGCCATCTCATTCTCTGTGAACTAAATTTTAAACATGACTAATCCGAGCTGGATTGAAGCCTATGTACATAGTTTTGGAGGGGGGGGTTCCTCCCATCCCTGCTCAAAATATAACAGAAATCTGTTGAGTGGCTTTTCCTCCAAATATTTATTTATTTCATTACAATTATTAGCCACCCATTCTAGCAGACATTGGGTGGCTATATATTGCTGTCAGGTCTAATGTGACTGGTGGGTAAGGTGTAGCTGGCTGAACGTCATGGAACTCACTATCTAGTTCTATTATGTGACTCATAATCAGCCTTTCAACTCTCTCACCCAGCCCTATGTAACATTCTGTGAAAGATCTTGGGAATGAATGTTGTTGTTGTTGTTGTTAGCTGCCATCAAGTCATTTACAACTCATGACGGCCCTATGTATAACAGAATGAAATGCTGTTCAGTCTTGCGCCATATGCCTGACTGTTCCAATATTTGCATCCATTGTTGCGGTAATTGTATCAATCCATTGCATTGAAGGTCTTCCTCTTTTCCGCTGGCCCTCGACTTTACCAAACATGATGTCCTTTTCAAGCGATCGGTCTTTCCTGACAATGTGCCCGAAGTATGAGAGTCTAAGCCTAGTTATATTTGTCTCTAGGGAACATTCTGGTTGTATTTCTTCTAAAACTGATTTGTTTGTTCTTCTGGCAGTCCATGGTATTTTCAATAATCTTCACCAACACAATTTGAATGCATCAATTCTTCTATCTTCCTTTTTTAAAGTCCAACTTTCACAGGCATATGTGGCAATTGAGAAGACCATGGCGTGAGTCAGACACACCTTTGTTTTTAAACTGACATCTTTACTTCTGAAAACTTTAGGTAGGTCTTTGATGGCAGATTTTCCCAGTGCAATATGTTTGATTTCTTGATTACTACTTCCCTTGGCATTGATAGGATAGTATTAAAGAAATGTTCCTGGCAATAGTAAGGAAAAATGTGAAAATGAAACAGAGTACAGTCTGGTTTCACCTTGGTGTCTCTAGAGCCATCCTGCATCTGTTTTACTTAGAGTGCAGATTACAATTACAGTTCTCTCTTTTTGATTACACAAGTTGATAAGTAACTTTAAAACAGGAAATGACTAGGGCCCTTCCATTTAAGACTGTGTTGTCATCAGCATATGCCAACAGATGATGGCTCTGGGGAAAAGCTCAGCCTGTTGACAAATCCCATTCACGAAATGATAATGCTACAAACTGAATTTAGCCCAGATCAGCTTCTGCCCTTCACTACCAGAAGAACAGAAGAGTCCTCCTGGATCAGATACTTCTAAGAGTCTGTTAGTCTCACAGTGACAATCAGATGCTTGTGGAAAGCACAAATATTGGACATGTTTCTCTTTCTGTTTTCCTTCAGCCTTTCTGTCTTTCTTTTTCTTTTCTTTTCTTTTTCTTTTTGGTTTTCCTTGTTTATCTAGGAAATCTCCTTTTTGCTCTAACAGCTTTCTTGATGCTGTTTTTAGCCATGCTGAACACTGATGGACTTAATGTGACCTTGTTTTACCTGCATTGCAAATTCTAGTTATGTTTCTATTATTACGGTTTTGAGTAGTCACTAAATATTGAGAAATTCAACCCCTTTGACTTTCCCCATCAACTTCCTTTTTTAGTAATTTGTTTCTTTTTTCTTTCTTAAGCTTCTTGTTTTGAAGTCAGATGTGACAGTCCTGGATTTGACTATCTCTTTCTCAGATAAATAAGTTAAGCTTGACAGCAAAGCTGTTACCATGTGATTTGATGCTCCATACGCAGAAGGAATTACAATGCAAGGCAAAGTTGGGAGGAGGGAAAAGGCTGGAGGGGAAAGAGAAGATGGGCTGTGATTGCTATCTTGGTGTAGCTGTGTGGGGTAAGAAAATTCCAAAAGCAACACCTGCCCATGTTTTGCAAGCTACAGCAGTTTAAGAGAAGCTGATTTTTTTCCCTGACTTCACTGAATAAGAGTGACTTTCTTCAAAAGCAAAAGCAGATGTCATGAATTACGCAAAAGTAAGCCTCCGCATTAAAACAAATAGTTTTAAAAGTTATTAGGTTTTTTGAGTTTTTGTCTTACTTCCAGTGAAACAGTTTTATTTTATAAAGTTGCACATTTTCATCATTGATTTATTTAATGTAGAAAGATGTATTAAAAAGTAAGTGGAATATTTATTTTTGTCTAACACTAGCCACAATAAAATCATTAGTTTTGTTCATGGGGTAGGAGTTGTACAAATTCATTTTAAGCAGTCACAGAGTCACAAAAGTTGAGAACTCCTGCTTTAGCCTGATTCTATTCTATTCTATTTATTTATTTAATTTTTATCCCACCTTTATTATTTTTATAAATAACTCAAGGTGGTGAACATACCTAATACTCCTTCCTCCTACTATTTTCCCCACAACAGCAACCCTGTGAGGTGAGTTGGGCTGAGAGAGAGTGACTAGCCCAAGGTCACCCAGCTGGCTTTCATGCCTAAAGTTGGACTAGAACTCTCAGTCTCCTCCAGTCTGGATGGAATGCAGTATTTTCACCCTCATCCTCTACAAATGATTAATCCTGAACAGAAACTCCCCAACTCAGCTTTTTTCCTGAGGTAGCCACTTTTCAAAATCAGACTTATCATCTATCAGAAATAGATAATACATTGGACAACAAGCTGGTCAGTCAACTCCTGTTGCAACCAATGGATCAACATTCGGTTGATCCCCCCCAAAAAAGCAGACCCTGCACCTGCGGGAAAAACACTAGAAATAAAATCTATTGGAAATATCTTTGATACCTGTATTAGCTACAAAAGTGGCTACAAATTTTATAGCACCACTTTCTTTTTCCAGTCCCCGTCCACTTTATCAGAAGTAAAAACAGCAGATAAACAGAAGTAGCATTATCCCATAGCTACATGGTGTCATAGGTACATAGCTCAAAAGGACTGGAGAATAAATTTACCTATCTAGCCAGGATGCTGATTTAGAAAATAACCAAAGAAAAAGGTTTGTTTCTTCATGAACAAACTGAACAGACAGAAGCTGGTATTATATGGAAACTTAAACAGATATGAAAGGAAAGGTTTATAAATATTCAAAATGTGAAGTAGCCAGTTGTGTTACATTCATGAATTGAATACAAAGCTCTGATTTGTCATGCAAAGGACTGGTTTCATTTCACAGTGTTACATGCTTTTTTAGTTCATTCCCTTGAATGTATTTATCTAGATATAAATTCTGACTTCCTGTGCCCACATGTGCATTTAATTTAGTGTTAGGAATGTATTTATTGTGTTAACAAGGAACATGGAATGCAAGACCCAGCGCACTTGATTACTTGAACTTTGCAAAATGAAACTGAGCAAGTGGTACTTCAGTTGGAGAAAAAAATGGAGCTGGATTTTTCTGTAGAAGTTAATTTACCGTTTCAGAGATAAGGTAGCAACAGTAGTGGGTTGGCTAAATAGATTCAATTTCTCATAGCAGGAACAAGATTGGTTTCAACATATACAAATTCAGAATTTTCAATTTGAAGATTAAAGACTCAGGTGTTTCTGAGATGGTCATCGAGTCTTAAACCCAGATTTTATCTTCTGCTACCTATATCCACTAGTATGTGATAGTGGTTCTGCTGATGATTTACTTGCAGAGGAAGAGGTCTCTGAAACTTGAGGGACTGGTTCTGAGAAAGTTTTCAGAAGTGACCCGTTGCCACTTTTGTTGGTTCCAGATCTTCTGAAGAGGAATATTCTGGGCCTTGGGGAATAACATTAGCCAGAATGGGACTCTGGCTAAGGAGACTCCTTAGACCAAGAGTGGTAGAAAAGACCACCTTACCACTTTCCTAATGTAAATATCTTACCTTTCCAGAAAGCCTAATAGTCACTCTGATGGGACAGTTTGGATCATGAGACCCAGAGACAACCGTACCTTAGTTTGCCAAGGTTTTGATTAAGAAAGCAAAACTAACCAAAGATAGTTTTCTTGCATAACATGAAATCTGGCCATGACAGATTTTTAATGGCGACACTTCAATCAAAGGTACTATGGTTTTGAAAGAAAGTAGATTGCTGTTTTGTAAGAGAGAAGAAAGCGGAGCGGTTTCTGCATGGATAGCTACATCACTGGTTTTCCAAATGTAAATTATGCGTGAGTGAAAAAATACTGAGTTAGAAAACATAAACTGCTTTTGGATGTTGTAGACGTGTCTTTTCTTTGGACCAAAATAGAGACTGCTAGCCCATCATTTCTATAAGCTGTATACTTTGCACTTTGTATTAATTGTCCCTGCTTAGGATCACTGGGGAATTAATCAGTAATTAATACAAACCTTCTGCTTCTCTAAAGTCTCTCCAGTAGATACCTTAAAATAAGTCCTGACTGTTTATGTAGCTTTGTTCCTTCCTTTCAAGGCCAAAGACAGGACTAAAAGTTGTCAGGAGAGCAACTGCATTTATTATCCTTGGTGAGGATTAAACTGATACCCTGCAGTTGCTTCAGCCATGATTCAATTTAGGTACAACTTCACAAGGTAAGTGGCCATCTCTCCGTAGGATCCTTTCTGTCTCCAAGGGTGAGAAATAATAATGCTGATTTATCTTGCCCTAAGGGTATAAGCTGGCTGAACTCATGTATGTAAAGCATTTAAAATGGTCAATAGCACTTAATGCTGTCTAGCTTTAGATGATCTTCCTAAAATAAAATTTGAGAATCTGAAATCTGGATCAATGAGATTTTTTTTAGTTGAGTACATTTAGATGTTATTATGCATGTTCAGAAGACAGGAACCGTACCTTATTTCTATATCAATTGTCCTTAATCTAAACAAGTGTCTGAGTGGTTTGAGGAATTAGTGAAGTCAGTGAGGATAGCATAGTCCAAACATGGGACTGTTACACAAGCACTTGTTGCACTCTTGGCTATGCCACGGACACTTAAAAAAGGTAAAACCACCTTCAAGTTGTGCTTGATTCCTAATTATGACATGGATATGTGCATGTTGAGTTTGGACAATACAGACATCATTTGCCACTGCTGCTTTGTGGAAGGTTTTTTTTAACTTCTCAATCTAGTTTATAGCTCTGGGACTTCCTGGTTGTCTCCCATCTGAGACCTAATCAGGTCTGGTCTTGCTTAGTTTTCTCAAGATCAGCTAGGTACTGCAGGTACTGTGGCAATGTAAGAAGGATAAATTAATCCATGGGTTAGGCAAAAGAGAATTAATGATCACCAATTTAGTAGATTACCTCTGGTTTTTTGAATGCAGAAATAGTGCAAACCAGAATTTGTTTCCATACGTTCTGCATATTGCAAGCTCTGATTACATAATCATTTCAAGAGTGCTGCATTCCAATCTGTGGAATGTTGGATTCTGTATTCTGCCTAACAGCTATATGTTGGGTTTATAAATTGCTGAATATTTCTGAATCATATACGCCTTACAAGATATGTACTATTTCTGTAAGACTACTGGAGATGCCATGTATTGTTTTAATTAATCACCTCCATATTCTTTTTCTTGAATAAATGGTTCACTGTGTTTAAACGCTTTATAAAAGGAGGTGTGAACAATTTCTAAAAGTGTATTTGTTAATTTCACAGTTCTAATTTATAAGAAAAGCGGTGTTCCGTACAGGACATCAGAACCTCAGAATGTTTTGAATGAAGATGCGGGCAAAATATTCAATGCACAATATGTGAATATTGGATGAATAAGTAGATCTACAAAATATGCTAGGGTTTTAGAAACCTTGTACCCTGATTTGGTACAGTAATTACATGAGAAGCCAAGCACCATTCAAACTTGATATATTACCTGTGTGAGAATCTGTTAAGGATAGTTGTACCATTGCAGATTAAGAAGCTTTTTAAGGAAATGTTACAACAGAGGAATGTATATATGCGTGTGGACATCACACAAAGGCAGCATTATTTACCCATTAGAAGTCATGTGGGGGTTCCTAACTGCATTCTTACCCAACTGATGAAACTGACGGATTGGTATCATCGGATAAAACTAATACATCAGAGTAACAGTTTATCAGTTGCAGTGGTGGATATTTTTAAAGAGTTACAATACATTAACATATTTTGTACTTTCCGAATCTATTTTGATATAAGGGATGTAGATACTTTTTTAAATACTGCAGGAAGGTACTTTAAAACAGTCTTTAACTGGAAAATCATGGCTACAATGGAGTCAAGCTCCAGTTTAAAAGGTGGTCTAATCATGGCACCAGTACCTTTTTGATTTTGTTGATGGTGATATTTTTAAGAAGAAACATTTATATAAAAAAGCTGAAAGCTGGAGAATAGATGGGGATAAGAGAATATTCAGGGGTGTCTGCAGGGTTTGGCCAAAAGAGTGAAGTTGATAGCCACAACAGCACGATCAAAGTTCTGCCCATTGTGTGTGTGTGTGTGTGTTTATTTATTTGTGCACCACAGAGCTTTGATCACATCAGTGTGTCCCCCATCTTGACTGTTTTGACCATAAGATGTCAATACTCCTGAAAGTGTTCTGAGTTGCAAGTTGGGACAACTGGTGTTTTTTCTGTTCGTTGGCAATCCCATCCATTTGTTTTACTGATTGAACAAATGCATCTGAGCCATGAATGTGGTATATATTCACCAAGCATCAAACTTAAGGAAAGATTCAAGGGTTTATTTAATTATGTGCCCACTTATATTTATTTTCCTTCTCACATTCATCAGTGAAAACAAAGAGTATTTTTATAGCTTTGCTACATCTGTGTCACTGTATTCCTAATATATACATATATAACTTCAATGACAACATTGAAAACTGTGTGTTTCATTATCATTCAATTGTATGTTCTAATTCTTTGGTGAGATGCATGTACTGCACAGCAGAATTACCTTGTAATGGGTGTTATGTATTCCAAAGGCAGTAGCACTCTCAGCAGTTGAACTGCACCAGCCAAAGTGTTTGGAGAGCAGCTCATTAATTTTAATAAGCTATTATCTTCATGGCTATGTTCTGTGGGATTACGTCTGCACAGGGAAATAGCTGCAAATCTGATCAATGAAACTAGCAGGCTGCAAGAACATTTGTCATCTACAGCTCAGTTTGCCTGAATATCAACATTACACTGTTATAAAACAATTCAAAAACTTATAAAGAGGTGGGCCAGAAGACGCAGTCCTACATAGTTGCTAGCAATAAAATGAATCATGCTTTTGGTTCTTTTGTTTGTAAGGAAGTCCACCTACATGATTCAAGCTAATGTGTCTGGAGGATTCCTCCCCCGTGAAACTCAGGGCTTTCCCTGACAGTTAATTACCATAAATGTCATAAGCAGCCATCATAAATATAGCTGACTGGATTCTCACGCAAGCTAATATTTCAATGGCAACTAATGTGTCAGGATAACTTTACATAGCCAGGTCTGTCACTGGATTACAGTTTCAAGTGCTCACTTGCTTGTGAGTGGTAGAAAAACATGAAGAGAACATAATGAAAATATAGTGCTTTAAAAAAAAAAAAAAAAAAGTCAATTTTCACATTTAATGGACTGTCATCAAATTTAAAACAATCAAATGTCAGAAAAAGAAATCGTACCCATATTTATAAAAATCAGCTTTAAATCCTTGTCTCTAGCTGATGTAACAAAAGTAACTATTTTTACAAGGCAACTTAGAATCTAGCAGGATATCCAGTGCATCATTTGGAATTGTGTGTGGATTCCAATGACCAATATCAATCCAGGTTTACTCTCTCTGATGCAATGAGGATTTTTACCTATAGTCAATCAGTATAGCCTTCTTTCACAAACACTTTTTGCCACTTGGCAAAGTACTAGAGAAATATAGTGGTAATCCATATACCTGGAACAATTGTTTAGGGTGGCGCATGTAACACCTTTGCTGCGGGAGCTGCACTGGGTCCCACTCTGCTTCTGGGTCCAATGCAAGGTGTTTGTTATTGCCTTTAAAGCCCTACATGGCATGGGTCCAGGTTACCTGAGGGGCTGTCTCATCCCCATCACATCGGCCCGTCCTACCCAGTCAGGCATGTTGCGGGTCCCATCACAGAAAGAATGTCATCTGGGGGGTCCTAGGAAGAGGGCTTTCTCTGCTGTTGCCCCCACCCTATGGAATACTCTTCCCTCAGAGGTGAGGTGAGCCCCAACTCTCCCAGCCTTCCAGAAAGGAGCAAAGACCTGGCCCTGCCATCACGCATGGGGGGTGAAGAGGGGTGGCCAACCCTGCAGGAGGTTGGCACCCTAAAGTCGCTCCCCAGAGTTTAAATCAATAACTTTTTACTTGCCATCTTTTTGGAACATACTATTTATTAAGAAGACTGTTTTTACTGTACTATTGTACTGTTTTACTGTTTTGTTGTATTTTAATTAATGTTTTATTCCTGTTTTACGTAACCCGCCCAGAGTCGCTTTCTGAGTGAGGTGGGCGGGGAATAAATTTGATAAATAAATAAACAAAATTCCTAATAACGATATAGTAGTCTGCCATTGAGAATGTTTTTGCCTATACATGGATTTTCATAAAATGTTCTAAAGTACATTCTCCATTCTCAACGGGTGGCAGATAACCCAACATGAGATAGTTTGGATCAGTCGGTCCTTAACTGCCCATCAGTGAGAACTATTGCTGGATACATCTTTCTACTTCCAATTTGAACTAGGGGGAATTCAAGATAAAGCAACAACCCCTTCAAACTGCCTTCCATGCATCCAAACCGTCTTCCACAGTCAATCTGTTGAGCACTGACCTAGTGTGTGTGTGTGTGTGTGTGTGTAATGTTAAATGTAGATCAAAGGTGAAGGAACAATCATGCTCTATTCGCTCTTAGTGTACATCTGTAGCATTCATATAGAGCTTTTGTGAGTAGTATTAAACTAAGTTTAACTAAACTGTAAGCTAACCAGCGTGTAGTTAATCCATCAAAAAGAGGGAGATAACTTAGGTCAGTAGGCTAGTATTTGATTTCTGGTACAAAAAGTGAAATAAGAGTTGATAAGAGTTGATAGACATGGAATTTCCAAATTAGATTTTTACCATTTGTTACTTGGACTGGTCACATCATAGCTTGACTTTGGATGCTATTCATAGTGAGACCAAGATCCAGACTCACATTCTCCTTCCACTGCTTCTCCCATTACTGTATGGCAAGATAGTACTATGATGAGCTTATTTATAAATTAGATCTGCCTGATTATACAAGAAAACACTAGTTAGAAAACTAAAAGGGTATAGAATGCTTCTGGGCTTTGAACATAGGGCTTGGAAGGGGAGAACAGAAATGTGTGAGGGATTCTTTTCTTTTCTTTTTTTGCTCAAATTTGTCTCTTTGTAGTTTTCCCTATGGGCCTTCACATCCCTGCATTGTATCTCAAAGTGGATAGTTTAAAGTGGAGCATTTTCATTCAAGTGGTGTTTTCTCAAAAGAATGAGAAACTGGAGAATGGAACAAGTGAATCAAGGGCAGGCTGATAATCTCTGCTTCTGTCAAATTCCAGACATAGAAGCTAATAGGTCTTTTTCTCGATATTTGAGGACTGGTTTCTGAACTGAGTGACTCTGGAAAGAGAAACCCTTCTACAGTAAAATAGGCGTAAGAATGAAAACAGGCATGGGAGTTGAACTACACAGTGTAAGAAATGTGTTACTCTATTTCCATATTTTCATTTTTTAAAAAAAGCTGATATGGGATCAGATCTGAATCCAGACTAAGGAAGGATGAAATAGATTTAGATCTTTGCCTCACAGTGTTTTCTCTTTCAAAAATGTTCCTTATAAATCTATTATTAGACCCAGAAGGCAAACTACTATATGGATCTTCCCTTCCTACTCACAGCCACTTTCAGGGATGATTTTCATGAAAAAGGAAAAGATTCAAGGAAAAGGGTTACACTGTTTCCTCCTCCTCCTGTAATGTGGTCTGAATTGGTGGTCCTTGCAGTTTCTTTTCAAAAACTGCTAACTATATGTCATGAGCCTTGCATTACCTTGAAATGGAGGAGTGGCCCAAGATCTTTTGCTGTTTGAAATGAAGGATAAAAGGGACGTTTTGGCTGCACCCTATTCCCCGTATAAAAGGCAACCGATCACTGAACTTTACTTCAGTGCTGGCCAGCCATATTATGGTAGTCAGCTCTGCCTTCAGACAGGCGTAGTAAACCCCCATGCTTCACCCTCATGCACTGTTCCCCAGCTTCTGCAGCCTAAAATGATAGTCTCATTCTACCTAATAGTATGTCTGTGCTTGATTAAAACCACTTTAATATTGACTTCATACATTTTTCTGAAATCAGGATTGTACGAAAATACCATGGGCCTCTGCCATTATGGGGTGGAAGCTAAAGAAATAGTAAACCCAATTCACCCATACAGGCACCCAAGTGAGGGGGAAAAGAAGAAAAGGTGTGACTAAAAGTATTTCCTCAAGGATGTTTCTTGTTATTGTCCATTGGAAAAAAAGGAAAGAAAAATAAAACTATATTGAAAGAGTTAACAGGCCAAAACAATGCCAATATCTGTGCTGCACCTCTTTGGTGAACTCCTGTTTTTATGTTTTACACCTATGAATAAAAAGACTGTCATGTTCTTCCACAGAGAGGAATATTTTCTTCTTAGGAAACATATACATGACTAATCACTCTTGGCAGTCAGGTTTGTGGAATGGCTTAAACCTGGAAAAACACCTAAGCTGTACCATAACTCTCAGGGATTTCCTATATAATACTTGGGTTTATACAGTAGCACATTGTTACCCTTCAACAAGCACTAAATTCAGAATTAGTCAATAAGCTGCTTGGGTTACTTGTAAAAAAGATAGAATTTGCCAAAATATATCCTCATGTTCTGAAGATCAAACCTTGAGAATCGAGGTAAAAATATTCAGAATCAGGAAAGACCTACATATTTAAAACCAAGAGGTGTAATGAGTGAACCCTCCCCATGTTATAAAGGGAACGACATATGTTGTTTCCCACCATTGGAATGAGGGGTGCTCTAACTGAAACTCATCAAACCAAATTGTGGCACTTTTTTTTTGCCCATACTGGGCTTCTCAACACAATTTTTAGAACCCTCCCCCAACTTTGACAAACTCTCTTTAGAGTGTTTCCCAACCTTGACAACTTTAAGCTGTGAGGACTTCAACTCCCAGAATTCCCTAGCCAGCGCATGGAATTCTGGGAGTTGAAGTTCACACAGCTTAAAGTTGCCAAGGTTGAGAAACATTGCTCTTTATATTAGAAAGAACTGAGAGCCAATATGGTATAGTGATTAAAGTGCTGGTAGGGAAACCCAGGATGTACTTCACCTTCAGCCAAGGAAGCTCACCAGATGCTTTTGGGCCAGATGTTCTCTCTAATCCCATCCTAATTTACAGGGTAGTTTTTAGAAAAAATTGGAAGAGGGGATGTTATCTTAGCTGCTTTGAGCTCTTGAATGAAAAGTATGATATAAATCAAGTCAAACAAATAAAGTGGTCTAGTGAAAAAATGAGCAAAAATATGAGAGCCAGTCTGGTGTAGTGGATAGAGCACCAGGCTAGAAACCAGGAGACCGTGAGTTCTAGTCCCACCTTGAGCATGAAGCCAGCTGGGGGACCTTGGGCCAGTCACTCTCTCTCAGTCCTAGGAAGGAGGCAGTGGCAAACCACTTTCGAAAAACCTTGCCAAGAAAACTTCAGGGATTTGTCCAGGCAGTCACCAGGAGTCAAAAACTGACTCAACAGCACAAATAATAAATAATAAATATTGAAAATAAAATCACTCTGCATCTGACTTAGCACTGCAGTTTGTCTTAAAACCTTGTTCCATGCTGTTAGAATCAGAGGGAAAAATGTAAGGATATACCATCATCTGCTTTACATAGCACTGTAACGGAGTGAATGAGGGCTATTATGCTGGCAGTTGTCACCTCCGTTACGATAATATATGAGGCCCTAGCAATGTTTAGTATATACGTGGCTTTTCAAAGTATTCAGGATGTTTTATTCTTTAAGAAATGAATGCCCTGCATCATGATCCTGGGAAAAGGTTCAAGGTTTAAGGTTCAAGGTTCAAACCTGTGTGCACATCAGAGCACCATTTGCCTTTAAATCCAAAGCACTGCCTAGCCTTACTTTATAGCAGATTTCTAGGGAACAGGAGGGCTGGGAAGTCAGATAGCATCCCGGAAGAAGGCAATGGCAGGATTCTAACTTAAGTCAAAGGAGACATTATATTTTAAGATACCAGTGTTAGTACTTACATAATTACTTTAGTCTTCTGAGCAAATTAAGAGGCTGTCGTAAATTGAAGAGCTCTTCTTCATTGCTTAGTCTCTTAGCAATCTCTTAGTCATGTTACACTTGCTTCTTCTCTTTGCTGTTTAATGGAACAGAGTTGCTGGTCCTGCAAAAAGACTATACCAGTCTAGGTATGGGTAAGTCATTTGCAGATCTGCTTGTGCAAGTGTAAGAAAAGGCCCATCGTTGGAGGAGCTGAAGCACCAAGTTAGGGACAGATCATCATGGAGAATATCTATGTGGTCGCTAAAAGTCGGCAATGACTTGATGGCACGTAATCATCATAATCAATAGAAGGCCATCTTTTAAACTAAGAAAGTTTGAACCTCTGGCTCATTCCAAAAGGCCATACAGAAGTAGTCTTTATGCCATTAATAGTCTGAAGACAAAGCCTATTGCATAAAAACAAGAACATTGACCAAGCTAGAGAAGCAGGGGAAAATATGCCTCTGCAGACAAAGAGTGAAAAATAGCTTATGTTGATTAGGCTTTTCCTTTTAGGCTGTACTATCTGTGGGAAACGATATGCTAGAGTAACATTAAAAATAGTTTTAAATTCTGGATTTAAATCTGCAAACATATTTTATAGATACTAAGAAGATAATTTTATCTCTACATCTGTGAAAAAATAACACAAATGAATAGAAAGGAAAATTTAGTTGGAACTGATTGTTTTTTAAACAATTGCCTAACAGAATTGTTGAAGCACAGATTTTAGCTCCACTCTAACACTGTCCTAGTGTGTCCCAAGAATGCTAAATAATCTTTCACCCATTCCTTTGTATAGATTGCTAGGAATAACAGGGACAATTCCACTGTTTTATTTGTTAGGGTCTCCTTAACACCTGATTAGATCTTTGTTCCCGAACACAGAACAAAAATTAAACACTGAAAGGCCTTCTGGGGGCGCTCAGGTGTCCCTTGACTTGGAGAAGCTGACAATGAACCAATATACATAGCACAGTCTTTCAGGTAGACTAAGGGATTGTACACCCATTCCTCCTTGACCTGAAGCCAAAAAGGAGAAAAAAATGTTTTAAAATTCTCCCATGATTAAGAATCAGGGATTCACTGACCTGCAAGGGCCTCTCAATACCTTCCCAGAGCATGTCAACATCAAGAAAAAAGTGGGTTTTAATATAACTATACTGAGCTTTATGAAGTTCACAGTTAACATTTCTTTAAAAACCAGTTATTAGTTTGTAATATTATATATAAACAATGTAGCAACATAACTTACATTAGTGTTATATAAAAGATTATATACTTTAAAACAGAAACCCAACCTACTGAATAAAGGAAAATATATAAAAAGAAAAAAAGAGAAAAAACCTACACTAAACTACCAAAGTAGGGAGGGAAATTAGAAAACAAAACAAAAAAAACTTAAACTAAACAATACTAAAAACTCCCCCAAACCCCACACCTAAACTATATCTACACACAAACCACATTTAAAGAAGAAAAATTGATCAGGCTACTGAAATTATATTTCAGTTCCATCATTATGATTCTAGTTTTAAACAATGAATTAAACTTCAACTACACAAAATTCTATTGTCTGGTCTTGTCTCTTGTTTACTACAAATCTGATGCAAACCATAAGAACTGACAAATTTAATTAAGCCAACTTTTAGAATCTGGGACAAAAGCATTCTTCCATGAGTACACAATCATCTTTTTCACAACAGTTGAGGCTCAATATATCCAGAGCTCTTCACAAATTGAAAGAGTCAAGATTTTTAAGAGATAGTTTAACAAAACATTAATATCTTTAAGGTTTAACTGACTTCCAAGAACCTGATTCATAATCATAATAACAATACTAATAATAGTAATATGTCTAACCAATAAGGAATTACAAGTGGACACACCCATAACATAAACACCAAAGTTCTTTCATGTTTATTACATCTTCACCATTGAAAGCCAATTTTTTAAAAATTATTTAAGGGTTTCAATAGACCCCAAGGAGATTTTTTTTTTTTTGCTCAACTAAACCAAGTTTTACGTCATAAGAAATATATGAAATGCTTCTTAAAGCCTGAAGGGCTCGATTAAGCAATATAGGATAATTCAGTTTGATACTCTAGATTTATTGTATATTGTTCAGATCTACAGTACATGCTTCTTCAATAAAAAATTAACCATTAACTTATCAAGCTGTTTAAAATGTTTAAGTGGAACCAGCATAGGCATTGCTTTATTTTTCTCTCTTGATGCAAAATTCATTTTCACATAATTAATAGTGATATTTTAATCTCCTTCTTAATACCTTCTTTTATCCAGGTGATACATTTTGAAATGTTATATTTATTTATTTAAATAATTTGTGTGGATACCTATCTTAAACAAATAACTCTGGCCAGATAACAAACACATGCATAAAATAACACAGTATGAAAACTATATAATAAAATTTAAAAAATAAATAAAATAATGAAAACTATAAGGCAACATAATGAAAAATAACCAAAGCTTCTTATGAAACTGTCTGGCAGCACATTCCAAGCTCCACTAGCATCTTGGCCTCAGTGCCTGAGGGAAAGGCCAGGGCTTCAAGGCCTTCCAAAAGGCCAACAGGGTCAGAGCCATTTGGATCTCAGGAGGGAGGGTCTTCCAAAGGGCAGGTACTGCAAAAAAAAGAAAAAAAAAGAATGCAGGCCTCCTGGATCCCACTAGATGACAAGCAGGAGCCAGAAATCCAAGAGGGCCCCCAAATTACACATCAACTGTGTCTGTGAGAATGCTATACTATCCAGAGTTAAAAGATGGAAGATCTTTATATCCAGTGGGTCCTAAAACCCACAGCCACTCAGTTTTCCTAAAGTTGAGTCACAGCCTGTTCTTCCCCATCTAGACCCTCACAGCCTCCAGGCTGTGGGAAAGAACCTAATGACATCACTTGAACAGTACAGGGCAAGGTATAGGATCCTGTGCTGACAGATGTCATCAACCAGCAATTTCATGTAGATACTAGATAGGAATGGGGAGAGAGTTGAGCCCTGAGGCACCCTGCAAAACAGAGGCCTAGGGCTTCACTTCTCACCACCACCACCACCGCTAACTGGAACCAGCCTCAGAGGAAGGAGGAGAACCACTATAACGCCATGCCCTCCATTCCCAACTCCCTAAGCTGATCCAGAAGTATACCTTGATCAATGGTATCAAAGGCTAACAAAAGATCTATAAGGGCTAGGACAGATGCATCACCCTCATCCTGAGCCAGCGAGAGCTCATCCACAAGTGCAGTCAGTGCCATCTCAGTACTATAAGCCAGCCTGAAGCCTGACTGAAAAGGGTCTAGATCAGGGTTTCTCAACCAGGGTTCCATGGAACCCTAGGGTTCTGCAAGAGGTTGCTAGAGGTTCCCTGGGAGATCACATTTTTTTAAAAAAAAGTATTTCAAATTCGGGCAACTTCACATTAAAAAGGTAAGTTTCATTCTTTATTTTTGGTTTAGGAACACTGTTAATGCATATATACAGACCTACACATGACACAAATATAATAATTTTGTAATTTCTGGCCTATATTTGAGCCTGAATGTGCAGGGGTTTCCTGAGGCCTGAAAAATATTTAAAGGGTTCCTCTAGGGTCAAAAGGTTGAGCAAGGCTGGGCTAGATAATCCATTTCTTCCAAGCCTACCACCTTGTCAACAACCTTCCCTAAAGGAAATATTCACCACTGCCTGGACCAACTACATGCTATCTCCTAGAAGGTGTTAACCAACCAGGAGGAATATAGATCTAAAATACAGGTTGCAGTACTCTGTCCACTTCCTCAGGACTTACGGGCTCAAACTCACCCCAAGTAACTGGGCAAGACCATGCCTCAGTCAATTCCATAGGCCTACCCAACCAAAGCCCACTAAACTGGATATTTTGCTGGAGATAGTAATAAAAAATAGGTTAAAAAATTGATGGATTTTTAGCCTCCCAGTTTAATGCTTTGATTTATATGTTGTAAAATCTAAAAAGGCTGTTTATAATAAAGATAAGTTTATGACTGAATATACACAAGTGGTGCCATGGCCTTTGGTCCTTGCAATTTTTAAAATGACTACATATCAAGGAGGTCTTCAGGATATGGTAAAAAAAAGTCAAGATGGCAGCCATGGTGATATGATCAAAGCTCCTATTTTTTATGTGGGTCACATGTGCCATCCTGACTTTTTTGACCATACACTGCGGATACCCATGCTACATATTTTAGTGGAAAATCACTAAAATGATTGCTTTCTGTCTGTGAAGAGGGGAGTTTGCATGCCTATGCCATTATGAGAGCTTCATGACCTGTGAACCACCAATCTTAAAACAATCCATCAACCATGAACTTTATCTTGTCAGATGTTTGACAATCTCTATTTTGGTGGGTAGCAAAATTAAGTTCATCAACCCCACTTGAACCCTCCATTTGTAGCTGCTTGGCTTTATTCATCAATTCACTGAGTCACAAGTTGTGGCAACCAGGACCATACCTGTTTCTGAATGTGAATACTCGGGTTGCTACTTATTCATAATTTATATAATTTATTCATTATTTAAGCTCTACTCTGAGATGCATATTTGCTGTGGATGCAGTTTTGCTGTAATTTTTGCAAAGGTTGAATTGTGGGCCAAATAGATGTTAAATCAGTCTTGCTTTTATTCTCCAAAGAATGATTTCTGGAGGTGGCAAAGAGCAGCAGCAAGTATGTGGTAGAAAAAAGGCAAGGGGAAAGAACAAGAGCAGTTGTTGTGCAGAAATACAGAACATATTTTGTATGCCAGATCTGCTCCCAACACTGAATATTCCATATTGAAAACAAACAACTAAATAGGCATGAGTGACTATTCCTATTTTGTTTGGGGAAAAAAAAACATGAAAACAATGTGATCCATTACAATATGAGGATCCCAACAATCCCATTTAAATTCAATTACTTCTTTAACTTGCCTGATTAAAAGTTTGCATAAATTTGTATATTAGTACTGCTTGACCAAATTGTAGAATTCCAGCAGCCTACTCAATAACAAGGATCCATGAGAATTTTGTTTGAAAGATAGTTTCCATACAAAAATTAAGTTTTAGATATGATGAAAAGGAACACAGAAAGGAGCAGAGCTGAATATGTTGCTCTTAAAAGTCTGGATTTGATTTCCCTGTGTGTTCAACCATGTTCCTGTCAAGTTCCTTATCTATAACAATTACATGGCAGGCTGATAGAAAATGCTTATGGGAATAGAAGCATTTACTGAATTTGACCAGAAGAAAGAGAATTTTGTTCTCTTCCTAAGCATTTACCCAAATTAATAGATTTTGTCACATTCTGAGAGTTTGAAAAATCAACTTTAAAAGAAAATTAACCTGGCAGTTTCATCCATCCTTACTTGTAAAATATTTTGAAAGTACAGGTAGCATCAGTACTATCCCCTCTGCTAAGTAATCCATAATGAAAGATTAGTCAGGGTGTGTCTCTATTTAGTCTTGCATGATAAGAAATGCTAGATTATAGCAAAATCAAAACTGTGTGAATTTTGGTATGTCACATTGCACTGTAATCTTGTAATCCAGTAATGATAGGGTTGTTGGTCTGCTGGTGTTGCTCAGAATTGTGAAGTACTATATTTATGTGCTTTTAAAAAACTATCCCATAATTTATCTTGCACAGATTTGCCTGTCCAAATTTGAACACCCAGGATAAAACAGAGGGTTTTATATCCTCTATAAGGAAGGGTAGAAAGAAGTGTTTTGGGCAGTTATTTTGGCATCCATACAAATGCCATTTTATGTAAACAATAATTCTCTTAGCATGCATACAAACCTATATCTCAGTATTGGATTAAGGGTAAGCCATTACACTGGTGAGTTCAGTAACATCTGACCACATAGATTCACATGGTTAATTCAAATATATTAGAAGTACAGGCGGTTTAATTAGATACTCAGGAGCAAGCAATATCATGACAGACAATGCTCAGCCCTAGGGTCATAAACTCAAATCATAACAGGGGCCACAAGAGGATTTGTTCATTAGTGTGAGGGTGGCAACCCTGAAACCTTTATATACATTGATACAGTATTAAGTCAAAAGGGAAGTGAATTGTGATATGCATCTTTATTGCAAAATAAAACTACTTTTTTGGCTTTTTACTTTAGCCACAGCAAAGGATGTGGGTTGGTATTTCCATTGGAGGTGGGCATATGGTGGAAACAAAGCTGTTCTGCATAAGAGACCTTGAGAACACTGTAATGCAGAAGTGCTGAAATTCCAGGCAGAGGCACCCCCCTCTGGACTATATCTCTGCACCGGGCTTGCAGATCCTGCCTCCATCCCCCAATACGTGGCCTCCCCTCCACCTGAAGGATCCTGAGAGAGGGGCAAGAAACAAGGTCATCACCACTGTCACAACTTCTCCTTGCTACAGCTTTATGTGAGAAGCAAAGGCAGGCCAAGGGGCAGCTGCACTCCTAGCCAGCCCTGCATAAAAAAAATTAAAATGGGATAAAAAGCAAAAACAAAGAGCACAATAATTGATTTCAATAAAATGCAGCAAGTGAAAATGCCGACAGGAAACTCTGGCGTGGGCTGGTCCATGAAGTCACGAAGAGTCGGAAGCAAGTAAATGAATAAACAACAACAACAAAGTGAAAATGCCTGGGATGGCTGCATGTGGCCTCTGGCCTTACTTTGTGGCCCATCCAGGACATCTTCTGATCACATGGCTGAAATTCAGCATAGTTTTCTGATTTCCAGAGACATCTTTTGCTGCCTTTGGCCACCTAAAGCTTGAAAATATAGGACATCTATTTAAAGTCCTCAAGCCCTAGGCTAGGGAGGGAACTGGGCAGGATGGCTTCTGCCCCCCTTGTAATAACACTAGACATGACCCTTGTTAGGTAGTGCCACAGCCAGGCCCTGTTCTCACCCCTACCACTACCACCCCTACTATTGCTGCCCTGCTCCCCCATCTCTAGCCTGAGGTGAAAATGCAACATACCAATGCACATTGGAGAATCCTGACCACTTCACTAGGCTGCACCCTCTCAGAGGGACAGCTAGTCCTGCCCTCAGTTATTGATGGATACCTCTTACAGTTTGGGCACATCCTGGCACTTTTGTATGCCACTGGATGAGGAGGCCATGGAGGAGGTGGTAGCAGTCATGGCATCACCAGCAGCCAACTTGGCAGAATCTGATTCTTGGGGGGCCATGAGCCCTGGTGTAGCTTGCTGATGAGAGAGAAAGAAGTGGCTGCACCCCAGAGTCTCTGCTTACATACAGTGCTGGGTGGGAATCCATGCCTTTACAAGGCACCTGCACTTGTCAGGTAGAGGAGGGAGCTGAACCAGACAAGCACCCAAGCTCCTGAGTGTACTGCTGAAAGATCTCCTTTGAGAAGAAGCAGGACTGGCTATGGTCCTAGCTGTGATGGTGCTGGGCCATGCAAAATGACCTGGAGGGCCTCATGTGGCCTGGGGGACGTGTGATGGAGACCTCTGGCTTAGCCTGTCAAGGACCAAAGTGCAACTAGGTCTATATCTGTTTATTCCAGAACACGTAATTATGTTACTACGTTACAGTTGCCATTGCAGACTGAAAGAAAGTTGTATTATTCCTGTTCTTAAGACAAAGAATTAAATTTGTTAAGGCTATCTAGTAAATTTGTAGAGACAGTAAGATTTTGCTTTAGGACTACATTATGCTACACTTGCTCTCTTTTGAGAGGTGCCTCCAGGCATCCCCATGACTGTGGTTGACCATGACGTGTCAACAAACACTGTAGTTCTGAACAATTATGCATAGTTCCAAGTACCTCTGCTTTCACTAACACAAATACCAACATTTTAAAACTCCTTTTATACCAATGTTACTATCATGATTGTACTCTATTCTGAATAGTTTCTAGAACAGGAGCACGCATTGATATTACAGTATTAGTTACATTTTGTTCTTCACTTGCTTTACCCTGTTTGTTTAGTCTGGACATCTTTGCTGACTTTCACCAAGTTTTTGGTTTGAACTTGCTATGATTTTTAAAACATACACATTCAACATATTCATGGACTCCATTTTTCAGTTTAGAGCAAGAATATATTAATTAGTAATTTTTGCCTTAATATCTATATTAATTCCCTATCTAGAATTACTGTTTTTAGTGTTGTGACTAAATTGTGCGGTAGAATTTTGTCCTTGCCAGAAATTATATATGTATGTTCAAGTACTGACAAGTAATACTTCCTTAATGTTTCAAATAAGTAGATTATCTAAAAAATACAGTATACGTGGAATGGGTAATTTAGTATTATGAAGAGAGAAAGAGAGAGAGAACATGCTATTCAGAAAAAGTTAAAATCATAGATGTAATGGTTGGAAGGGACTTTGAGGACACCTGGTCCTCTTCCCTGCCCAGATGGACATACCTGGATTATTGAGATCAATGAAAAGCAAGTGAACAAATTCAGCAGCATAAAACATATTTTTGTTCGACCTATGTTGGATATATCCCATGACATATTACAGCTGCTTCTTCCTATTAGTATGGTTCAAATTGTATATTTTGAATCACATCACATAGTGTGAGTTAGGATTAGAGTGACCATTCTGATCCATGCAGTCAGCCACATTAGAGTCATAGCCAGAGACTCAGCAAGTGCACAATCTGTTAGGTAAAAACTATTGAAACAAACTTTGAATGGCTCCAATTGTCAGATATATGCTAAAAAAAATCCAACTTTTGTTTGGACCATCCAAGCCAAATTAAGTAAATTTCAGGCATAAGGATTTTCAGTGACAGACATAAGAATCTGCTTTAAATTCTGTAACTGAAATGAATCTACAGTAGTTTTTTGTTTGTTTGTTTGTTTGTACCTTTCATTTGGGAACTCAAGGTGGTATGCATAACACTTCCTCATATTTTTCCCACAGCAACTCTGTTTTGTGTAAAGAATTGATTGTGATAATAATCATGGCACAAAAAGTATCTGAGCTTTAATGGAAATATTGGCCAATAAGCAACTTTGGTGTACTATATATTGCTATTTTTTATGTAAAATATAGTGTTGCATTATATTAAGTAAACTAAAAGGAATCTGTTAAACTTTTTGACGTTGTTCCCCCGTCCTGTGGTTGGATAGTGATCCTTAAGAATCCTCTACATTCTAAGCACATGCATATACTGTAATTTAAATATCTCTTGTTTATAGTTAGTGGTCCTTATCTGAAGTTATTATTGTGATGCCTGATTGATGACTCCAACACCAGTAAAAGAGCTTTTCAGAAAATTAATTCTAGCAAGTGACATGCCCGGGCTACCCAGAGTGCAAACTTACATCCTCCCTTTTGGAGTCTTGTCTTTCAATGTTTCTTCATTGCGCAAAGGGTCAAAGCTGCCTTAAGGCAAACAACCTCGTCTGAATTAAGATAGACTGACTTTCGTAGCAGAAAGCTAACACTTGAGGCACAGCCAAGACTTAGCAATGGGCTTGTTGTGGAAGAAGAGGCTAAACTGGCAAGAGGGAATTGGACTGGCACCATCTACAAAGCTGAAGCAATTTTCCTCAGTTGCTACGGGCAGCAGACTCAGACAGAAAATCATGGTAGGATGGGAAAAGATCCCAAACACGCTGAAATAGTAGAAGGCTTTCAGTTAAAGAAGTTGAGAGAACGGCATTGCCAGCGCTACTAGACAAGCAATGCCGAAGGGAACTGACTTGTTCCTGGTCTCTTCATATTTACATTTCTGTTTTCAAAGCCCGAATATTTTTCTTACTGAATAGTAATCACACAGTTTTTACCATGCGTGGTTTTCACATAGATCTTCCTTTATTGAGATTTAATTCCTCTGTTACTGCATTAAGAACATTTGGATGCTTAGGAAAATGGGAAAAGAAACCAGTCTTTATTATCTTACCTTCTCCAGGATTTGTGTGAAGTTACATGTACTTGCTTTTAAAGCCATTTGTTTAGATTCATGCACACCCAGGGGCTAGTTTTCTCTTTGCGCACAACACAAAATGCCAGATAGTATGACCAGGAGAAAGAAGGTTGTGCAGTGTCTTGATGTAAGCCAGTGTTTCTCAACCTTGGCAGCTTGAAGATGTGCTGGCTGGGGAATTCTGGGAGTTGAAGTCCACACATCTTCAAGCTGCCAAGGTTGAGAAACACTGGTGTAAGCGAATAGATTTCCAGACAAGTGAAGGGGGACAGAGGAGTTGCTCCAAGTACATTATGGGTGTCCCCAAAAATGTAATAATAGGAAATTAAAATACAAATCAATAGCAATGGAGTTTCGGTCGTTTTTAGTGCGGCATGGAGAGTTCAGGGATATAGCAACCTGCAGGAAACCCAGGGGTGTCTAAATCACACTGAATGTGCTCTGTCTGTCACATTGGTGCTTGCACCAATCTGGTGGTGCTCACTGGCTTGCTAGCCCAACCCCGAATGGGGCCTTTGCCTGATCAGGGGTGGCAGCAGTAGGCATAGCCTTGTGCGGCATCATAGGAATATGAAAGAAATTACGGAGATGTCTGCTTAATACAGTTCTAGATGTTTCCACCTGAGCTTTTTCCTTTAATACAGTAACTTTGATCCTGGACCAAAGGATCCAATAAAATGTGACTTTCCGTTTTGCCTGTTCATTTTCACCTAATACTCAGGGCCAGGTGCTTTCTCTCAGCCCTAGGAAGCAGTCCATGGCAAACCACTTCCGAAAAGCCTGCCAAAAAAATTGCAGGGGCTTGCCTGTGTAGTCACCAGGAGTCAAGACTCGCTCAAAGGCAGTGGGGTGGGGGGATAAAAATGCTTTGTTCTGAATTGCAGTGAATCAGATTGCTTCCCCTGCCTTCAGGATAAAAACAGTAATGTTTAGGGCAGGCAACTGGATTTTTTTAAGGAATTCATTGTTCCATAGTTATAAAACTGCAGCCTCCATGAACATACATGGCTGTAGTTAATTTTTCTCCCAAAGCAGACCAGCTGTCAGTACTCAGTGTTTGGAACTGTGTAATCAATGTAAATGTCAATGGGGTTTTTTTTCTCTTTCCAGAGGAGTTATGGAGAACCAAGGAGGGAATAGAGCTTCTCTTTGCTGCTTTACAGATAGAAGTCTGGAAATATATCAGATATTAGTGTGACTTCATGATTTATGATGCTTGAACAAGACATCATTGAACTTTTAACTTTTTCTCATACAATTCTTTGATTCCCCCCCCCACCAGACATACAAGAACTAAAGCTTTCAACTCATTTGCTGCCTTCCTACAGGGATATTGGGAACTCCTGCTTTCACAGTATTTCCTGATTTTAATTTAAAATCTCCTGTTTGAATGTAATTTGTACATTCAGATATGTTGGGAATTGTTGTCAGGGAAAAGCTAAAGAACAGGGGCTCCTTGGCCGCAAATGGCTGTAGAGTTTTGTGGAAGCAATTGCAAAGCCACTAGGCTTAGCCAAAACTGTAATTAATAATTATCTTATAGGGAACCTGGTGACAAGCCAGAGAAGGAATTTTATGGAGGGCTTTTTTTTACTAGCAGTACTCTCAGTAAGGCTGCTGTCCTATGTACTTATTTTGAAGTAATTTAAAATAATAGGACTTACTTCTGAGTAAGCATAAATAGAAGGGACTACATGCTATATCCACAATCATATTACCAGGTAGTCCTCTTTTAGTAACCGCAGTTGGGAGCAGCAACTCAGTCATTAAGCAAAGCAGTCACTAAGTGAAAAATCACATGACTGTGACTATGCTTACAATTTTACGCAGAACAATGCATATTAACTGACTGTAATGGTGAACATATGACTGAGGGAGAGACATTGCAAAGGTCATAAATGTGGGCATTGGTTGCAAAGTCACTTTTTCAGCACCGTCGTAACTGCAAATGTTTGCTGTCTGAGGCAGTTGCTAAGCAAGGACTACCTGTATATTGATATCATTGCTGTTTAGTGAGGCTTCTAGATGACCGAGTTGAGAGGAAAACTCCAAAACACATCTTTAAAAAATCAAAGGAAAAATAAGGATTTTTAAATTTACTATTTAAATTTCCATTTAATCATAGTAGGTAAGGAGATTTATTCTGTAAAAAACCCTAAGCTTTAAATAAGTGGGATATGTCCTGTAATAACCCAAACAGCCCTGCTTTTGCAAATTCTTGGCAAAAAAAGTTTGTGGCAAAATTCAGTTTTTTAACAACTCTGCTGTTACTTTGATAAGTCCGAAAAATATTTGCTTGTGACTTGTCACAGATCCTGTCCTCTCTAAAGTATGCCCTTGTTCTGAAGAACAAAGAAGGACTATTTTTTTTATATATAATTCTGTGCAATATTTCTTTAGGATTACTGCAGATAGAACTGAAGATGATTTCTTAAAACATTATTTAAGTTTGGAGCAAGTGGAACATTTTGATCCACTGCCTGATAAGCTCATTAATCTTTTGAATCCAAAATTATAACCATAAACATAATTTCTGTGTGAAGTCCCTCTCAATTAATTATAAAGCATCCCAGATCCAAGACCATTTTTCCATGATGGACACATCTGTTGATTCAGAGGATCTATCCAGTTCAAGAAATTGCATGTGATTTGGCATGAACATGTGTAGCAAGAGTGTGCCAAATCATGTTTGCTTGGTGAGCTCTTATTTGTCCCCTGGCTGGAAATGTGCCTCATATTTTCCATTTTAAATGCAATATATATCTCTGTTCAGTGTGTGTGCGTAAGCAGAGAGATCAACATCTTGGGGACAATGCTGTAGCAGATACCTTTGATATTGCTAAACCAAAAGTCTGCTAGGAAGTTTGAATGGAACCAACCACCATGTAGCAAGTGAAACTTCTGGAGTAGGTAGTTGGACAACTTTGGCTCCATTTCATTTAAACCTGGATATTTTTGGTTGCCCTTTTGATGCACTTTTCATAAATAACAGTGAATTATTTAGGTGCTTCCTTTACAGAGAACAGGGTGATCTTTCACTAAACATTAACCAGTTTGGGAATTCACCTACAAATATAGAAATATAATGCAGATCTGACTTGAGTAGTTGCCAGAAAGAGAAGTTTTAGTTGGTCCCAGTTGTTTATACAATTCAACCAGAATTAAATGTTCAAGGTAATACATTTGTTTATCTTTACACTGGAAATATTATTTAGCTGTGCTGTGCAAAGATAGCAGCTCATCAGCTCCAGCAGTAAAATTCAAGAACCAGCACAAAGTATTCTCACTTCAGTGCAACTATCACATGATTTGATGCTTCAGATGAATATCACAACAGATCATATTGAAAAAAGAAAACATACACTATAATCCTATCTGTGCCTATTCAAAAATCACTCCCACTGAATTCCATGATGGGACTCAGCTGAGAAGAAAAGAGTGAATAAATTTACAGGAGTGCATCAGATGCATGGGTGTATATATTTAGAAGAAGGTCGACAGCAACTAACAAGTCTGAAACGATTCAGTGGGATTCACTGTGGCAAGGGTTCATTGGACTGCAAGCTGGGTATAAATCACTCTGACCTAGAGCCATCTCCAGGGTTAAAGTGAGATGAGCAGCTATATAAATTTAATAAATGGATGGATGGATGGTATAGAATTGCACTGCAAAAAAATAAAGAAAAAGGTAGCCGCAGTGTGAGTCAGATGGAGCAATGCCGCAGTGGCATCCAGGACAGATTTTGGACCATTTCCCAAACCACCTTCTTGATGTCAACTTGCTAATTATTACCTCTAATATGAATAAGTATATCTCAGTTTGTTTGGGACAGAACATGATGTCTTTAAATTGCTCTGTGCTTCTTGACACAGAAAGGACCTAAGGCAGCTGCTCTGTTTGCTGGAAATTCTGCGTAGGGAAAGAAGAATAGAAGATGCTTTTTTTAGCAAATGGACATTTCTGAATCTGTCCTTCCATTAACATCTTCAGTTTGAGGGGAACCTTTTGTAATCTAGTTAGTTTAGTCTAGGTTTTCTTTTTCTGTTTTTAGCATATAGTATCTTTTTTCTTCTATATGGTTCATTATATAATAGCTATGTGGTCCACCGGTGGGCATTTGTAAGAATTTTGGTTTGATTATTGTGTTTCATTTATTGCTCTGACCTGCTTAGAGTCTTCTACAACTGCAGCAGGATATGCGATAGATAGATAGATAGATAGATAGATAGATAGATAGATAGATAGATAGATAGATAGATAGATAGATCGATCTGGCCAATTCTTACTTTATTAATATCTCTTCTTTTCCAGGAAATTTAATTGTAAAGCTTTTAAAATGCAGTAAAAATATAAATTAAAAGTATGAGAGGAAACAAAAATAAAAGGGGTTACATAACCCAGTTCTTCTTTTCCTCACTCTTTCTGCAAGCCTCAGTATGAAACTAGCTCATTGTTAATATGGTCCACATTATACAGAAAAGAATCTACCCACTGCAATTTGATTGAGTTAAATGCTTTCATAGGAATTCCAGTAATTAGTGGAGCAAGCGCATTTTTCACAGGAATTGAAAAGAGGCATAGTGGCATTCATTCCGATGATTGCTAATAAAATTCTTTGTAGATAGTTAATAAATTTACCTAGTAAATCTATTAACTACCTACCAAGGTAATGGTAATGGCAATGTGATGGCAATGTCTTTCTTCATAGGAAGCTAGCAAGGCACAAAAGTTTTAGAAGTCTTGTTTCAGACACTATATTGCCATGCCTTCTGAATCTGGGATTAAAGTTGAACTGTAGAATGGTGCCTTAATTCAGGTTCTGAAGAGTGGTGTTAGTATTGCAGTTTTTGAAGCAGATGCCACTCTATTTGTTTTGCTTTCCCTCTCAAATAAATACATGGAGGGGTTGAACAGAATGATGATTTAAATGTATTTGCTCTGCTTTGCATATCATCATCATCATCATCTAAACAAAAATGAAATGCAACCAGCAGTGAATTATAAATCTGATGTCTTCAGCAGCAACAACAACAACAGACTCTCTATGGCTTTGTGAAATAGCTTGGAATTTGACTGAGTAATCTCATTCCTGTCAGACAGACAGCTCACTACTATGCTTTACTTAGCTCCACCAATCAACACAGATCTCTCAACTGCAGCTATGCTTTACTTTGAATAAAATAGTGACTCTCTTAGTATAGACAGAAACATTTGTGAGAAGTAAGATCAGTGCCTAAGATAAGTCTAGAATTCCCACAATTTACCTGTTTCCCATCCAGGTGTTCACAGGTAGCTTGGTGAATATACAAAACACAATCTACCACAGGAAATTCATGTAGTCTATCTCTGAAATCTGTACATTGGTTGGTTCCCATGGCACAGAACCACACATTTGATCTTACATACCTTTCCTAATTCTCCCAGCTGAATTCCTTTACATAGAATGAGTGGTTCCTGGCAAGATTTCTATCATGCCTTCATTTAAGGCAGTGTCAGTTTTTCCCTAGCAGGGCAGGCATGCACTAAAACATGTCAGGCTTTGCTTTTTTTGGCTACTAGAAAGTCTCTGGCATGCAAGCTGGTCTTGGCCTCGTAATTATTTTTGCCCTCTGTGTAAAACTTACTTGGCTGTATGCAGTACAGTAATAGGAAAGTGAGTTTATCTCTGCTAGAAATTTAGAAACTTGAAGATAATCATTTGTATTGCTTTGAGATGTGAAACTTCCAACCTCCTTGGTGCATTTACACATTATGCAAGTGATGGAAAAAGTGATTACTTGCTGCTCTTCCATTCACTTTCAATTGACTCAGCTGAAAAGAAAGATAAAAATCATTTCCATGTTGGGATGGATTCATTAATTAAGAATAAAATGAATGGCTGGTAGTGTGATCATGCCAAGTATAAGATCCTATTGCCATCTTGAATTTTATATTTTATATCTTTGTATTTTTATATTTTTATTGGTACTTATGTATATTTATATTTGTATGAATTTTATATTGCACTGTTTTTAATTATTATTTTATTATCTGTAAGCCACCCAGAGTCATTCTGTATGAGATGGGTGGCAGAGAAATTTGATAAATAAATAAAGTCTGAAAGATAGTTGCCATTTGCTTCAAGGGAGATGTAGAATGCAGCTGCAGGTTAAAAACAGAAGTTCGATTTTTTAAAAAAAAATATTGCCCTGTGACATCAGCGTATAGAAGCCACCCCATGTCCAATTATTGACTGAAGGACTCTTTAAAAGTGATGCCCTTTGGATGAGATATAGGCACAATAGGAGGAAGATGACCTGTGAATGGTATTACACATAGTTGCTAAATGAAACCCCAATGGGAGAAGTCACGGACCAGTCACTGGAGGAAGCAACACCAAGAGTGAGGAAGTTATTTCTGGCTTCATATCCTGCTTGTGGAAACAGAAGATGCTGAACTGGATGAATTATAGGTATTCAAAGGGTCCTTCTTATACTACATTCTTAGATCAGCCCTTTCAAACATGCATGCTTCATTTATTAATGTGTACTTGCATGTTGGGCTTTATTATACATAAAACTGGCAAAATGTATGAATAAACAAAGTGTCTGCCATGTACATAGATTGAAGGACCACACGAAGCATTCTGAGGAGATGTTTCACAATGCATAGGCACACAAATGAAGCATCCCTCTTCGCATAGTTAAAGTCAACACATATTTTGCAGTTACTTTGAAAGTTGATTCCATGTGCACAACCACTTTGATGCTGGGGAAAATAGACCTTTAGATAGTATACATTGCTATCAAGGAAGATAAAATGAGACGCACAAGACACTGACCTCATGAGCTTCCAAGCAGGAGCATTGGTATTCAGTTTTCAAGGCATATGGAGCTCTTCTCCTGCCCTATCTTGTATTGTCTGTGCCATTTTTTTCATTGTTATCATTATTATTACTACCAGTAGTAGTATTATCCCTTAATAATCTCATTTGCAATCCAATCCTAGGCATATTTTTACAGAAATTTCAGTGAATTCAAAATATATTGGTAACTAGTGATGAAGTTACTTTAGATCAGTGTTTCTCAGCCTTGGTAACTTTAAGATATGTGGCCTCCCAGAATTCCTCAGCCAGCCATGGAGATTTCAGATTGTAATAGTACTCAATTTGCTTCAAAATGCAGTAAGCCAACCTTGATTTCATTTAGTTGCTTTCCTGCTCATTCTGCCAAGAGATCCTTGACATCTGCCCCAAAGTCTTGTTTTGTTGGCATCACAGATTGTAATTCTTCATGGTCTTCTGTTTTAAAATGATACTGTTAAACTATGCTAGCTTGTTAGTTCCATGTAACATTTAAGGAAACTGTCTATATAGATGCCTAAAGAGATATGGCATTACCCCTGTTTAAGAATTTATTATAATGCAAGCAATCCAATACGCCTTAAGTGTAGTTTAAAGAACAAAACATAGGAATCCTGGATTTGTCTAAGCACAAATATCTACTGGCATAACTTTAAAATCTGGTAATGGTAACTTTATGTACATGGGATTAGGCATTAACTCTCCTTCCTTTCTCAGCTAAAGTAACTATAAGGCTGAACTGGGTATATTTATAAAGTGAAATACAGGAACCTGGTCCTGATGGCTTTAATCATAGCTCATACTATGTGGTAATTAGGAGTTCTTTATGTCTCTGTTTTGATTTAAACATTAGAATATGCTAGAAGCTGAGGTTTTGAGAGGCATTTGCCATTAGCATAGTAACATTAACATGTGGATGTCCCAGAGGAGACACGTTCATGTACTCCAGCTAGTATTTCAAACCCAATTAAAGGCACATCGCACAGTACACAATTTCCATTGGAAAGCACTTCTGTGCAAAAATTAACATGCAATCTACATGTAAGTCACCTGATTTATTGGCCCTTGCATATATATTGGTTCACTGCTAGGACATATGATATGATGATCATTGGAATCTATAGTCATCAGCAACAGTAGTGGCACACAGAGCAAACTCCACAGATATAACAATTACTTTTTCTGCTTCTTGAAGAGTTTTTGTAAGTTTATGTAAATCTCCTTATCTGCAGAATGATTTTAAGTCTACATCTATTCAAGAAGCAAATCCACCATCCTTATCCCCTCTGAAATGTAATTAAACTGAATACAATTAAATGCATCTTTAATTGCAGGTCAATCCATCCCATGATTATTCATAATCATGAATGATAGCATACACATAAAACCCATGTCATTGCTTTTATGTAAATAACTGTTATGATTACCCTTGAATTCTGAAGAAAAGAAGAAAAGGACCCCCACAACAAGGAGGGTACATGACAGCAAGTCAATATTTGGAAGAACATTCATTTGAGAAACAAAGTACCCTTCCTGAGTTCAGTGAGAACTATTTGGAGATAAGTATATAGGATTACAGCTTTAATTCCAAATTAGCTTTAACTGCATTGTAAGGTTCATGATGATTTTCTAAAAGAGGTCATCTCTGCATAGCCAAAGCCCATGTTCCAAAGGGGCCTGGTAATATCTGTGGAAAACATACATGTGCTGTATGTTTGGACCAGAAGTGAAGAGCAAGGAAATCTCTGCCTCGCCCTCTGGCCAAGAACACATGCCAGTTCCCCAGGGTAGAAGTAAAGATATATGCTTGATGTGCTACTGCAGCCCATCTTTAAAAGATCTGGGCTGAGAATTTTTGTTTATCTCTCTTGCTTGAAATGGACAAATGAAGGGATTGGCTTCTAAATATAATTGAGGAGTGCAGCTTCAAATTCACCATCTTTCTCTGAAAACTGATTTTGTTGGTGTACCAACTGGGAATAAGGGAAGAATCAAGAAACAAGGTTAATAGTTTTAGACATTATTTTTCTGCACCATGATATGAACAGATAAGTTAAGCACAAGACTTCTTATAGATGGAAATCTAATTGCTTGAAACTCAAAATAGTCAAATACAGTAAAGGATTCTATTATCTACCTTCTCTAATTTCAAAGTAGGAGAGGGGTATTTTGTGTGTCTGTCGTTTTATTTTAATCAAAAATAACACCCCAGCTGTCTTTGAGCATGAAACTTGCCATGAATTCAGTTTCTTCTTTTTTGGCAATTAATTTTTTTCTTAATGAAGTTATCCCCCTCCCCCCCTAAAAAACCTTTTAAAAAATCTGTGCTGGGCACAATCCCTTGTTTATTTTATTTTATTTTATTTTTTATTTCTATTTCTGTGTGCTTTCTCAGTATAGGTAGTTTTAGACACAATATGTATGTCTACAGCCAAATACAAATATTTTGCCTAATTTATTCTTGACTTATGATGCTACTCAATTCAACTCTGCTTAAACATTGAAAAACAGGGCGCAACTCTCATGGATTACATCCAGCATGTAAGTGATGCTTTCGTGGTATTTGATTTCAAGCCACCATGCATGAGAGTCATTATCTCAAGCATTTTCATTCAGTTGACCACAGATCCATTCCAGCCACAATCTGTGTGTAACCCTTCCTGTGACAAACAGTTGCTCAACTTAGCAAAGCTGTCTGCCTTGCCTTCTCTTTCTGATGGTAAACCAAGGTGGCTTCCTGTATTGGAAATGATGGGAAAATCTCTCCCTCGGTAATGATAGGATATCTTGTTTGGTTTGGGTGGCATTCTCACACTACTCTGACTAATTTCATACCAAAACATCACCACTCCACCCTTTTCAGCTCTTTCCTGTTATGTATAAAGCAATTAGATTAAATTGTATTATCATTTTAAAGATCACTAAAGCTTTCTCAGCATACCATCAAAGCGAAAAAAAAATTGTGTAGATGATGCATATCACAGCATTATGGTATCATAATCAATTCAGCATTAGATTTTATGCACAGTACAGTGCAAGGGAGCATTTACCCAAGTCTTGAATGATTTAAGACTTCAGCTGTTAAACATTAATGCAGCCTCCATGCATACCTATGGAGAAACTAGGGTACTCTACATGAAACCATTAGGGCAGAGATAAATTATAATACTGTATTCAGCTAGAGTTGAGGGGAAAAGCTGTGTTAGTAAAGCCTACGAGTACCTTTAAGATTAAACAACTTCATTAGGGATAAGCTTTTGTGACCAGCAGCTCACTTAATCAGATGCATAGAATGGGTTTTAATAGAAATTAAATTATTAGTGATGCTTTTGTGGTATTTGATTTCAAGCCACCATGCATGAGAGTCATTATCTCAAGCATTTTCATTCAGTTGACCAAACTAAGAGTTCTTTAATATAGAGAATTAAAAGAGGCGGGTAGGAGAAGGGGAAAGGAAATACAAGGAGAAAGCTAATGGGTATACAATAGGAGAGACTGAGAGGAAGTTCTCACAAGTGAGGATTACCTTATTGGTTAATGGGCAAAAAACCCATTGTCTCTGTTTAGGCCTTCCACAATGCATTGGAATTCTCTATTACAGTGTTTCTCAACCTTGCCAACTACTAGTCTAATGTATTGTTGCTCAGTTGTCTCTCTGTGCAAGAGAATAAATGAACACAAATTGGCATCAGAAACCCAAACAGTGACAAGACAAGGACACAGCATTTCAACTTCCCAAGACACTCCATTCCTGACCTCAAAGTAGCAGTTGTGGAGCAGAAACTTTGCTACCATAGTGCAACCACAATAAAGGAGAGACAACCAAGCTACAGTAAAATGGAACATCACAATCCATTTACCGTCCAGGGACAATGAGTTCTTAGTCATTATATTTGCTAATTGATAAAGCCACACTCAGCCCCCACCCACACCTGTGAAATCTTTCTCTCAGTCTCTGCTATCCCTGAGATAGCAGGCCCTGAGGATCGGCCCATAGTTATGTACAGAGAACCACCCAGTGTAAATGAGGACATCATCTAAGTAAACCAGGACCCCTTTAAACAAATGATCATGTAAAACTTCATTAATCAACTGCATGAAGACTCCGGGTGCCCCTGCTAACCCAAAAGGGAGGACTTTGTACTGAAACGATCCTAGTGGGCAATTAAAAGCAGTTTTCCACTCATCCCCAGCTCTTATGCGAATGCGGAAATAGGCTTCGCGAAGATCGAGCTTGGAGAAAATCTTGCCCTTTGACAAATGAGCTAACATGTCCTTCATGAGTGGGAGAGGGGACTTGTTGACAATAGAGATGGAATTTAACCCTCGATAGTCTGTACAGAGTCGAAACGTGCCATCTTTCTTTTCCTGGAATAACACAGGGGACCCAGCTGGGGAAGTAGCAGGTTCAATAAATTCCCTTGACAGATTTTTGTCAATGAAGTCCCGTAATGCCTCAAGCTCCTTCTGAGTCATCGGATAAATTTTAGGCTTGGGCAATTGAGCATTGGAGACCAACTCTATTGCACAGTCAGTTTTCCAGTGGGGGGGTAGCTGATCTGCTTCCATCTCCCCAAATACATCTGCAAAGACTTGGTATTGATCGGGCAAGCCTTCTAAATGTGGCAAGTTAGGGCGCGGCATGGCGATCGCTGCCCTTCCAACCCCCGCACGTGCAACTCTCTCCGCTGTAGGAGCTTGGTAAAAACCATATTTAAAAGTCACAGTTCTGTGCTCCCACAGTTTATATAGGGGCTTCGATAGGTCAACCAGGGGATCCCCAGAATTACCAAGGATTGCCAACAGGCACTACAACGAATTTCAAAAGTCTCACGGTGGCTGCCCATTTGCATTGCGACAGTTCCAGTGAAATGGGTTGCCGCCCCCCCCCCCCGCCGTTGAATCATCCAACTGTGTGAAGATCAAAGGCTGCTGGAGGGGGAAGCTAGGCAGGTCCAAAGCAGCAACCAGATCAGGGTGAATTAAACACCTGGAACACCCAGAGTCAACTAAAGCCCATACCTCTGTAGTTTTTGTGTGGGAACCCAATTTCACTTTTACTGCTAAAGTGGGACAGTCAGCACTCACCATAGCATCTTCGCGCCCATCCTCCTCCACCTCCCCGCAGGCGCTCTTCATGGCAGGTGGCTGGCGTTTCCTGCCAGCTCCTTAGATTTGTCTTCAGCCTCTCCCGAGAAGTAGAATACTTCCTCAGCGAAGGCTGTCCCCTTGGCTGCTGTCATCCACCGCGAGGTGGGGGGCAATTTGGCCGGTGGCTTCCCCGCTCGATCTCCAGCTTTGGCTTTTGGACAATCAGCTGCTCGGTGGCCCTCCTTTCCGCATCAGAGACACTGACCTCTCGCGTAGCGCTGATCTCTCTCCTCATCCCAAGCTCTATAGCTTGGCCGGGCAGCAGTCATAGCACTTCGGGGTCCCCTCATGGTGGCGGGTGGTTTTTCAGATTTTCTAGTTTTCATGAAGGTATGCTGAGCGTGCTCAGCCTTGCCTGCCAGACAGATCCAGTCGTACAATGACTCTGGGTCGTCTCTACACAACGCCCACCATAGGACGTCCCGGTTGAGTCCCTCTTTAAACCGTTCTATTAGGGTTGACTGAGACCAGTCAGGGATTTTCCCAGCTAGAGCCTTAAACTCTTGGGTGTAATCAGCTACGGACATTTGGCCCTGGGTAAGATCCTTCAGCGCCTTCTTAGCTCTTGCCTTGGCCAGAGGATCCTCAAAATGCAGCTTTAACGCCCACATGAAATCATCGAAATAATCAAGTGCAGGGGAGTCAGCATCACTTAACTGAACATACCAGTCAGCCGCTCGACCCTTCAACTTGGTAGCAATGGCAGTTATTTTAGCCTCTTCGGAAGGGAAGTATGCTCCAAACTGCCTCATATAACTTTTAGCATTAGTTAAAAAGAAAGATAACTTTGTTGGATCCCCATCAAACTTGACAGAAAAGTCTCTTACCCCGACTCCGGTTGGAGTGGAATTGGCAGCCACTTGAGTGGTTGGGCCCCAGGTTACAGTAGCTTTCCCTCTTTGGGGTGGGGACACTGGTGATCGAGCCCTGTGGGGTGGAGATTCATCCTGGAGCCGTCTCCGGCCCCGCTTCGCCGGCGGTCTGGATGGGAGGATGGGGAATGGTTGTGGGAAGCTGGGATCTCCTCCGCACCTCCCCTGCCCCTCCAGTGACAGAGACAGGTTTCTTAGCATGTACTCTATCGATTCTATTTTGGCCTCCATAACTCTTAGTCTTTCAGGGGTTTGAGAGTCCTCCCTCCCTCGCATGTTCGGCTTTCTTTCTGTTGACACCGTAGTAGATTCTTTGTCTGGGGTTAGTGGGAACTGATACTTCCAGGACACCCCCGTCCCTGGCTGGGGTTCCCCTACTTCATCCAAGGTAATCAACTCTGCGAGCAATTCGCTGGGGGCCGGTTGCTCTGGCTCTTCCCCATCGTTAGATTCCTCCACCTCAGAATTGGAACTCAATCCATCCCGGGAGTCTGAAGGTTCTGGGGTGAGGTTCAGTTCTCCGCTCTTGACCGTCGACTCGGGCATCAACCTGGCTGTCTCCTCAAGTCCCCCGGTCGTGAGCTTGGACTCAGCCATCGTTAACTATTTTCTCTCGCAAGAAACTGATCTTGGTAGGAGCTAACAGTACAACTTTGGGGATTCTCAGCTTTATGTAATGGTTGCCTATTCTAAAACACTGTCAGACTCATGAACAGGAATTCAAAGATATCTGATTTATTAAAGAATAGTATGCAGGATCACAGAGAAAGCTGAGAATGATGAAAGCGCGCCAAATTCAAACTAAAAACCCTCAGTGCAAATGAAATCCCTCCCCCCGTAGAATCTTCTCAAGTTCACAATCCCAGGTGCTCCTAACGGTTTCTGATGGTCTGCAGGAAAAGGCCTTGAACAGATAACATAACCCAAACACATTCCATTGTAATGAATTCAGATACAGAGCTTGGTACAAGGTTTCACAGCAGCTGCCTCCCAAACAGAAATGCGCATCAGTGCCATGGCATGTGAAACATTATGATGTATAAACTACATTGAAACAGTGAACATGACAAATAGATTCTCACAAGCAACAAGAAACAGCAGAACAATGATGCTAACATGGAGATCAGTTCCTGCAAACCCCCCCAGATATCTTCTTTGCCCCCACATTTACATCAACGGCACCATCACAGACCCCAACAACTTCACACAAAAGTTTAGAGGTGCCTTTTCATGCTCTTCCTCTAATGTGATGTATGTTATCATCTGCCAGGAACGCCCCTCTGATTCTATGTAGGACAAATGGGACAAATTTTACACAAAAGAATTAATGGACACAAGATTGGCATCAGGACTCAAAACAAGGACAAACTAATATCAGAGCACATTAACCACCCAGGGCACGCAATTACAGACTTCAAGGTGGCTGTTCTAGAACAATGAAATTATCCCAGCATTGCAGAGCAAGACAGATTAAACTCATATACATCAAAGGGTTTCAGGCTACCTCAGAAGGTCTTAACACAATGAGATTTTAACACATTACAATTGCTAATTAAAGAGGTACTTGTAATCTGTCTCATGTGTAACTATAGATAACCACCCTGTCTTTCCCCTCTTACCTCATCTCCTTTTTAAATCCTATGTCAGTTTAACCACTCCATGGATCTTCTGAAGTGAACTCCAGCTCACAAAAGTTTATGCCTTTAAATAAATTGAATTAGTCAGAAAAGGTGCTACCCAGTTCTTCTGATTTTTGGCTACCATAGACGAACAAGGCTTGCCTACAGTCTGTACTGTTGTGTAAAGCCATCAACTTACCACTTTGTTCTTTCCCCACCCACCCACGCCCTTTAACTCTGCATTTAAAGTCTGCATAGTGAACCAGTGAGCCCACTCTATACAGCTGAAGTGAGCTATTGCTCACAAAAACGTATGCCTCAATAAAGTTGGTTACTCTTGAAGGTGCTATAGGATTCAGCTCCCAATTCAGTAGAGAGCCTGAGCAATAATAGCAGTACTGTTAACAGCAAGGATACTTGAGACAAGCAATTTCCAAATTCCCTGACTCACAGAAACTTATAGCTAATCTTCTTGTTTGGGTTTTTAAAGAATGTTCTGTTAGAGCAGTGTTTCTCAACCTTGGCAGCTTGAAGATGTGTGGACTTCAACTCCAAGAATTCCCCAGGCAGCCATGTTGGCTGGGGAATTCTGGGAATTAAAGTCCACACATCTTCAAGCTGCCAAGGTTGAGAAACACTGTGTTAAGAGGTGTGTCTTTACAATCCCTGCATCAGTGCAAGGATTGGGAAATTTCTTTACAGTATGCCAGGCCAGTCTGAAGAGCAGAGCCATGTCTGAACAGTGCATGAGTAAGTACAGAGGGAAAAAATAGGCTTCTTGACAATAGTTTATTTTATACAGATTCCTGAAGTATTCTGCTTTGGAATGGTTTTAAAGGCGCAGCTGGGATGCAGCTTCCAGAAGCTCGAAAATAGCCTGGCGGAAGAGTAGTTTTGTTTTCATCTGCTTTGGATTAGCAGGGATAATTCAGATGGGTCACTCCAAAATATTAGTGAGCAGGCAGTTCCTTCCCTCTGCAAATGCATGCCCACTCACCTCCTTCCTTCCTTGTTTGCTTATTTATGTATTGCATTGGTCTGCAAGTCTGCCAGCTCACAAACATCCACTGAATTGGACATGAGTTGGATCTCTATACTTAATTCCAGCTGGAGATGTTTGCCTATATGTGGCATGCTTGAATCAGAATAATGGGGAATAGCAAGCCAGAAAGTGATAATGCTGATCCCCATAGTAATAAACTGACGATCCAAATAGATCAGCAAGAAGTTTTGATGGCCCAAAGATAGTACAATGCTATCAGTGAATGAAATACACATGGCTTGCATAGTATGCCCACCATAACTAGATGAAAGTATATATATACGTAGATACGAGAGTGTTTGTGTAGGCATGTATATGTTCTATGCATGTGTTGTATGTGCACATATATACATACATCCTGAATCTAGCACCATAGCAGCCTTTTATCCCAGGAGCAATATATGAGCAGTAGAGCACACCAGAAACTCTGGATTGCCACTTGCCAGTGACACAAGCACAGGTCTTTTCCATGGTGGCACCTGTTTTATGGAATGATGTCAGTCCTGCTGACATGCTTCAGGGCATATTTCAAAACTCCTTTTCATGTTGACTTGTCCAAGTCATTCATTCCCAGCCTTTAACTCGGCTTTTCATGGCATGTCTTTGTTTTTATTCTGGTATATTTTTATATGTATAGTAAATGGCTGTGGGATTTCTTGTGATAAGGAACAACTAGATAGATAGATAGATAGATAGAAAGAAAGAAAGAAAGAAAGAAAGAAAGAAAGAAAGAAAGAAAGAAAGAAAGAAAGAAAAGAAAATATGTTTGAAAGTTCTCCTATAAAGTCAAGCTGGGCCAGAAGAAAAGAATAACTCCTTAGCATTCTGAAAAATAATTTGGATAAGGATTCCTGACAATCTCTGTAAGCATATATGTATTACATTTTTAAAAGAGAAAAATGCATTTGTTCTAACTTCAATCTGCATATTCCACTTTGAGGCATGACTGCTTCTTTCCTTCCAATGTATCAATCATATGGGTTCTGCTACTGAACTGTGCCCTTAGTAGTGTCAGGGTAACTTCATCATTGACTAATTAAGCCCTTGGGGACTCTTTGGGCAGTCATGGATAGATTCTGAAGCTTAGCTGATCATTTTATTGATGCTTTCTGTGCAGGAAGGGAATAGTATCTATTGTTTTTCTCTTTTAATTGTGTCAGCATTTAGCAGAGCAAAGTTGTCACCAAGGTCAACAGATAGACTGCAGATGCACAGAGAATGATATAGAACAAGGGCAATGATAAGGATATCTCACTTTCATGCAGTTTCTTGAAACAAAACATGAAATGCTTGAAATCACATGTGGCGATATAACTAAATATCTTTGTTAAAACCAAGATATTGCTGCAAACTCTAAGTTTCACTTTGATATGGACCTCATAAAATTTGAGTTTGATTTGTGTTAGCTATGATATCCTATCAACTCCTGATTAACCGCAATTGATCCTAACCATCTCTCCTTGAAAGACAATGAAGCAATACATTTTTAAGTAACATAGAATAATCTTCCTACATCAGAGCAGAAACACCTTTGAAATCAAACCTCTAACACAGGTGTAAGGTTGATTTTAAAAGCTCCAAATGTGCAATGAAAGGGAAGTACAGTTAAAGGCTGTGTAGCTTCTGCTGGTAGGAAAATTTTCTTTATGTTCACATCATGCATTTACAATAAATAATTTGCAACAAATTAATTTTTTAAAAGATGCTTCTGGACTTGATGATACCAGAAAAGCTTAACAAACTATTTGTTAGTCAAGCTGTAACAGCAAATTATGTTAGACATTTTATATCTGTAGATCTTAAAAATGTATTTATTTTAAAGGCTCTTTTTCATGTGCAAAGGTGAGAGCCAAATACACGCCAGTTCTTTTATCTGTTAAATAAACTGCATTGTTTCATTATTTTTAAACAAGGCGCATGAAGTTAATACAATGTGGGTATATCTTAAATGGGAAGTTTTGGCATGATTATTTGTTTGTTTGTTTGTTTTATATCCCGCCTTTATTATTTTTATAAATAACTCAAGGTGGCGAACATACCAAATATTCCTTCCTCCTCCTCTTTTCCCCACAACAGCAACCCTGTGAGGTGAGCTGGGCTGAGAGACTGTGACCGGCCCAAGGTCACCCAGCCCGCTTTCATGCCTAAGGCGGGACTAGAACTCACAGTCTCCTGGTTTCTAGCCCAGCACCTTAACCTCTAGACCAAACTGGCTTTATATTATTATTATTATTATTGCCACATGATGCATTCTAACAAAGTAGTTCTAAATGTTTTCAGTTCATACTTGGGCTAATAAAGTATGAAATAAAATATAACATTTTATAGATGATCCTGGATGAACTTGAAAAAGTTTGGTTGGTCTTGGTTAGTACTTGGATAGGAAGGCACCAGAAAAATTACAGGGCTGTAAGCTAGACTGGGAAGTCAAAAAACATTCAGACGAAGTTAATGGTAAACTACTTCCATATAGCTGTCAAGAAAATATCATGGGCATGTACATGTAGGACCAGAAGTTGAGCTTGTCTCATTGAAGACTTAACTTATGTACCACAAATTGACAGCACCTTGTATGCCAAACTATGACATGTAATGGAGTACCAAAAATATATTCAGAAGCAAGCCAACTTTTTCTTAGTGAATAGGCATGCTTTTCCCAACTTGGCACTTTTCAGATGCTTTGGAATATCAGACCCTGGGATTGGGAACATTTAGAGAACTCCAGCTTGATAAAGGCTGCACTTATTGTTGCCTCACACAAATGTACAGAGAATACCCATCACCAGCCTTGTTTGTAAGCTTCCAGAAGAAAGAGTTTTACCATTACAGTAGATGACACCATCACTGCAATTACTTTTTTTTTTGAGCCTCAGAAGAAACAGGTACAATACTGCAGCCTGGTGCTCTATTCGGTGCTACAGCTAGATCCATTTAGAGCAGTGCTTCCCAAATTTTTTCCTTCATTACCCAAAACCGCTTATCAGAAAATCCTTTCTACCCAATGTAGGTAGAACACTTTAAGTCAGTTCAATGGGTTCTTGTGTTGTTACCCAAAGAAAAAACACTTTTACCCAATTTGGGGTAATTTACCCAGGTTTGGGAAGCCCTGATTTAGAGGCTTAATTTCATTTCGCTATCATGGACTTACTGACTTCTCATGCCCAGCACTTCTTGATTAGCTCAAAGCCTAATAGATATGCATAATATGGATGCATAAAACATTTTATTAGATCTAATATTACCTAGAGGTCCATAGGTCCCACTGTGCTTGTTTGATTCCTACATCTTTCCCACTGTTGGCACAAAGTTTGCCCAATTTTAGATATTTGGCTGCAAAAGCAGAAATCCATAGAATCAATGTATTATTTGTCACAAAGTGATTTTAGCAGAATTTGCTAACTATCAACTCCATAGTTGACATGTTTGCTCATACTATTCTCTGGCAAGTTAAATGCAAAGGAGTAATTGACAATTAGTAATTCCACCGAAATCACTAAAAAGGAAAAATAATACGAGAAGATTAAAGGCAGTATTTCAGAACTCTAAAACTCTTCTAGCTGGCAGCCAAAATTCATGTATTCTTATAAATAAGTTAAGCATTTTAGTAGACAGTGTCAAATGCACTGGGCAAGACTATTAAGATTTTATGAAATTATTGACCTGAGACACCATTTACATGTAAAAGTGTATGGTTTTTTTTTACTTCAAGGGATATAACATATTAATGTAATATATCTTTTTTTTTTAATAATACTGCATGTAGATTATTACATTTGCCCAGCAATGTAATTACAAAGTTATTGATATAATACTTCAATTTCAAGTGGGCAGTGGTATCATTGAACAGGAGTACAATCCATAAACTGGATTTGTCCTGACTTTGACACACAGAAAGACTTCCAAGATAAACAATAGTAGGTGAAAAGTATAACGCTGTAATACTAAAGAATATAAACATCAGAGAAATAAGAAGATAACCAAAACATTTTCAAGAATGAGAACTCCCCTTGCTCATTTCTGAAAATATCTAGATACCAAAGATACCCACTGGTTAATCAGTGATCTCAGCTCAAGTGTATTCCATTATTTTTAAGGCAAAACATCTGACATGATGAAAAATACAGGTGAGAAATTATTATTCCATACATTGTATAATCTTCTTTGATTAAATTGTTTTGGTTATTTCCATGCTGCAGATTGCAGATGAAATTGAGGCCAATATCAGAACATGCATTAAACTGGGTTCAAAGTAACGTGATGGGTAAAATCCAAAATCCACAGAGGCTAACTGAAATTGTACAAAATTCACTGCAGGGTTTTGAGTTTCAAGAAATCTTCCTTAAGCAAGCACATTAGAAGAAAAGGTTGCAAGAAAGAAAAAAAAGTGCCTGATGTTGGAGCCGTGCCACATTCTTAGCTATAACTTTGAAGCCTGGTTCCTCACTTTCCTCACCAGCATCAGTGCTTCTCACATGTTGATATCACCTGAATATGGCTTGTGAATGAACTTCATGGATTATTCTGTCAATGGAAACAACTAAGCAAGCTATGGAAGCACCTTCTGTTTTTTATTTACCAAAAATGGTTGAATCAGGCTCCCTGGTTTCTCTTAAACAAACTAAGAATTGGAAACCAAGAACAAACCATGTCTTTTAATGCTGGATTGTTAGGAGGAAACAAGCCAAAGTTGCTTTCTGGTAAGTTACCAGGTTTATTTCTGGTAAATATTTTGTGACTGATCACACCCATCATGAAAGTCATTTGGTGAAGAGGCACAGTCCCTGTTGCCATTTTGCAAGATCACCCTTGACAAATTCTCATCATTCTAGAAGTGCCCTCTAAACTAGAAAGGTTTGCCTACTCCTGGTTTATGATTTGCCCACTGGCAGAAGAAGCCAAGCACATGTGACCAAGGTCACTTGCAAAAGTTTATTTCCATGTTATACAAACTACTGTAACTTTAAGAATTTTTAATTGCACTGATCTTGATTACCCTCTTGTATCTATGTAATTTTTTCAAAATGGATAAAAAAGGCAAATTAAAACAAACAAACAAAAGGAATCTGAATGAAGAAGAGCCCTCCTGATACTCTGTAGAGCAGTGTTTCTCAACCTTGGCAACTTTAAGATGTGTGGACTTCAACTCCCAGAATTCCCCAGCCAGCTTGGTCTGGTCCACACATCTTAAAGTTGCCACGGTTGAGAAACACTGCTGTAGAGAGAGGACTAAAGATGACTTAGAGCAGGCTGTGTATTTCTTTACTACTTAATATGTTTTATTGTACCATTTCTCCAAGGCCCCTTCCTCCATTATCCTGGCATTCAATTCAGGAATCCTTTGACAGTCTATATTTACAGTTGTGACTCCCAGCTGTCTCTTAGAATACTTTCATTGACATTCATAAGAATCAAGGCTATTTTTGCTGTTGAAATGGCTAGCTTGCCCTATTGTTTCCCAGGTGGGAATGTTGCCAGACTTTTCTTTTTAAGCAGCTCTGCCAAATGAGGAAAATTGACATGCTAAGAAATCTTGGCTCAGAGATCAGATAGATTATTATTAAAATGTATTCTTTCAATAAAGCACTTCCGTGGTTTGCACTTCATCAAGGCTGAAGCATTTTGCAGTCAGCTTCCTACATTGGTTTTGTAGTATTTATAACTTTAATTGCTATAATGTCCTTTGTTTTCTTTTTGATAATTTGATAGCTTTGTTGGTCATTCCGGATTAATATATTTTATAGTCAGCAAATATTACAAGGAGTGGGAGTGAGTAGGTTAGGAAAAAAAGTACTGTAACAGTGAGCACACATTCTTTGTTCAGTCAGTGAGACACTGCACTATGTGAGCATCGATACATGGAAAAACTGAGGAAAAAAAAGAAGCAGATAAAAGTCCTGTTAGATGCTGTCAACTGAATTTAGATTTAGAGGTGTTCTTGCCAATGAAACAACGAAATAGTTGGTTAAAGCCAGGTAGCACAATTCTGTTAGTGAACATAACTAAGACAGATAATAGCTCATAATCTCACCATGTGGCAGTACTGATGATCATTCTCCACCATCGCTTTATGACTTGGCGGGGTGGGGGCTATTCAGGCAAACACAGCTGGCATCTCACAAGATATTATAACAGTTTTGTAAAGCAAATTGAAGATAAACACACAAACTTTACTTTTTGTTTTCTGCTGTCATGTGGAAAGGGAGCTCTTTTGCAAGTGTGTAACATTATTTATTTATTTAAATTATTTATATGGGTACCCATCTCACAGCAGTGACTCTGAGATGTCCTGCATTAAGCCTATGTTTGCAGTGATATGTTCTGGATCTGAAGAGGTGTGAGAGAAGAGATATGACAGGGATTCTATTTATTAGACACAGATATTTTTTTACAAATATGGGGAAACAGGAAAAGTAATTATCTGAGAGGTAACTTCAATTAATGGCTTGAATTGCTTGAATGTAACTGCTATGCTTTGGAGTGATGTTGATACCCACTTTTTCTTACTACTTTGGAAACTAGAAGATTCTAAAATAATTGTTTTAAGAGAAATCAACTGATTTTTTAATAATAGTAAGATATATCCAAGTGTTGATACTGACTTTAAGGAACCTGAGAAGTTTGCATGTGAGGCACAATAAACTATTCTGTAAATACCACGAAAAGGTACCATGAAAACCAACTAGAGTTCTGTATGCCAATCTATTTACTGAATTCCTTCTCATTAAGCAAATACAGACTTGCACTCCTAGAATCACTTGATAACCTTTTTGTATTGCATATTGTTATAATAATCCCTTAAAACAAGGTTGCTGTGAAGGAGAAGGAAGCCAAGTCCCCCTCTCTCCCAACACTTCTAAGCAGATTCCCTGCTTTAGGAATTCCTGGGCAAAAGAAGGAAGACAGGAAGCTTTTCATCTTCCCCTGATCCTTATGGCAGATTGCTGGTTTCCAATATAGGATACAGCAAGTTTTGTCACGACTGTTGAGAAGGGTGGGACAATCTACTCCACTTTCCTTTTTAGCAGCAGGAAACCAAGTTTCTGTTCTCAGCTGATAAGGATGATCAGCCAGCTAGCTAGCTGGTGGAAAAAGTGGAGATTCATTGAGTGTTTGTGGCTGAGGATGCTCCCAATTCATAGGCCAAAGTTTGCCTACACATACCACTAAGACAATCAGTTCTTTATGCTTCTATTCCTTTATTTTAGAAAAAGAAAAATGAATCCTTCCTCACTGCCAGGAAGAATTAACCATGATTTTTAATAAAGCACTTACAGCAAGTAACTTCATGTTTTCATGTGTCTGAATACTACCTGTAAAGCCTGTTGTTTCCTGTCTTAAAGAAGGTTCTCTTGGTGAATGGTTCCTTTGAATGCATCTCTGTTAATTAAATCAGTATTTGAAATAGAAGAGCCATTCTCTTCCCCCATTCCCTACCCCTGGTCTCTCAGCTATCTTGATAATCTTCCAAATATCTGTCTTTAATCTTCATAGGACTTCGAAAGTTTCCATATTAAACTGCAATTTGTTTAGACTTTAATTATTTTGTGTGTAATGCAATCCTGTGCAACTTTTCTGAGGTATGTGGGATTGTGTTTTACCCTTTATTGGAAAGTGTGCATAGGATTGCTGTTTGCAGATCACCTGTGTGCAAACATGAATTTTCTTTTAGATTGTATCATTGCTTTTACCTTTTTTTTGCAGGGGGCGGAGGGCTTGTAGAACTGTAATGTACAGTATACACATTTTATTTCTATTAAGTTTTATTTCAAAGCAACCTGCAAATGTATCTCCAGTGAGATGTACTTGGAATTCTGCATATTTGTCCCACGCACCCCAGCCTCCTTTTCCTCCCAAGTATCCCCAGTTCACACTCCTGAACACAGCAGTGTGGGATTTTGGAAGAAAACATGGACTAATCAAGCCAGAGGGCTGAATGGGAAAACCCTGTGAATCAGATTAGCCTGAAGATTATAACATAGTCTTGAAATCCCATGAAATTAATTAGTTGTCAATGTATATGAAAATATCCATCTGAATACAGCCATACTGTAAGGGGCTTGTTGGTGCTTATATTTTAAATTTATTTATTTAAAAGACTTACATGGCTGCCCATCTCAGCACATGACTCTAGGCAGCTAACTATTTAAAACAAGAACAGTAATACAAATAAATAAAAAGCAACAACTAATACAATACCATGCCACTAAGGTCTGTCTCAGAACACCCCAAAACATACAAACCATAATACAAACCAGGTGCACCAAACATCATGGCCCAAAACTGGGGGAACAGCCAGGTCTTTAAGGTTTTACAGAAGGCCAACAGGGTTCTGGATCTTGGAGGAAATGTTCCATAGGGCAGGTGCCGCATGTCTCTTGGGTCCCATTAGATGATACTGCTTCCTAGAAGGGATCTGAAACATGCCCCTTCTGTCAGATCTGGTGGGATGAGCAGAAATAGTTGGAAACAGGTGGTCCTGCAAGTAACCTGGTTATGTTAGGTACCAGACGTCCAGCAAAAGGAGAACATGTCCTCCTTTTGGTCCTCATGTCCTCCATCTGGCAGGTATATCCTTAAAACCAAATATTGTCCATCTTCTTTGAGTATCTTGGGTTTTTTTTTTAACATTTTGGACTGTGTTCATAACAGTAGCCTTTCAAACTTCCATGTATTGTGACCTGGTAAACTGTCTGCTTCTTTGTTGCCCTCATCCATTGACAGACTTGACAGCATAGATTTATGTTATTTAATTTATTTCCTGATTCCGGCAGTTGGCTTTAATCCAGCCCCTTCCAATCTATGATCACTACAGTCTATAGGTCACATGACCTGTCATACGTTTCTATAGTAAAATTTGAAAAGCACGTCGTTGTTGATTCTATATTATCACTAGCATATGTTCTTGAAAATAAAGATTTGTTGGAAAAATATTGAGATTGAAAAACCAGTCTTTCTGATGCTGGAAAAAGTATGCTCATATACATGTAGGCCTAAGTACTTTTTTTTTGCAGTTTTTTGCTGTAATTTTTGTCGCAGATGCCAAAAAGGTTAAACAGTTAGTGTATCCTCCTTTTTCCCCCATTTGTTCTTCTTTCCAGTTGTCCCTGTCCTCCTTTGCCTGTTCAGATATCTGGTAACCCTAGGCTGCATGCCATGAAGGGCTTCACAGGTGAAACCCAGGACCTTGAATTGCACCCAGAAACCTATTGGGAGCCAATGCAGCTCACAAAACAGTGGTGTTATATGAGCATACCATGGTGCACCCCAAATTGTCCACATCTCACTTAATTCTGGACACTTAAAGCTTTCAAATATTCTTCATCGTAGAAAAGAGCAGAGCAGAATGCCTAAAATGTAATTCAAGGGTCCTGTTACTGGAGTTAAGCAGCACTGAAATCACTGAGCTGAATATAAACTTGCAAAAATTCAATAAAGGCATGGACAGAATCTTAATTAGGGAACATTTTCTTTCTTTTTTTTCCTGTGATGGGGTACCAATATGTATTTCATCATCATTTTACTAAGGCATCTCAAATAAGTTGCAGCTGCAATGTTTAAATAGTCTTGTAAGTCTTCATACCATATTCCATTGGTAGATACTGAAAAATCTACAAGCTTGTCATTTAGATTTCTAAACGTCATTACAATTCTTTTATTATACACTAATCTGTGTGATAAAAGGGATGTGTTGCCCTGTTTTAGCAAAGGAATATATAAGCATGAGTGTTTGCCTTTTCTGCCACTATATCTGTGTAATCAGCAGTAAATGTGTTATATGGATAAGTTCACTGTGTGAGGTCAGCCAACATCTGAAATCTGGTCCTTTAGAAATAATATTATTGTTATTTTAATGGTCTTGAGTGCATACTCAAGTTATAAAGTTAAAACTATTCCATGTAAGCACGTAAGTCTAAGTCAGATTTTGAACTTTGTTAATATGAAATTTATATTGAGAAATCCTTGTGAACAAAGAAAACTCTAGAAATATTGTCAGAAAACCAATCTTTGAACTTGGCTTCCAAAGATTATTCTAACTAGAAATTGTTCCCCCCACCCCTCATGCAAACCTTTACAGTGGAACATTGGTCTAATGTGCCTTGGAAAGTAGATTGTAAATTACATGGATAATTTTTAATGAAAAGTTTTAGAAAAACAGAGCAATTTTGGACTGCAGTTTGACTTGTAATCTGAAATATACACCAGAAGTATCAGTGTGATCTGATACATCTCTAATCAAAAATAAAAGGTTTTTGTTGATTGTTCTTCTGGGTTTATCCTCAGTAGCCACTGTTAGTTTTACTCTTTATTAATAATTGTTTTTTTAATTGTTTTTATGTGTTGTTACCTGCCCAGAATCACATTCCAGAGATGGACAGCCATATAAATCGATTTAATGAATGAAATAGATAAATAAATAAATCCTACCAAGCTTCATTGAGCTTGCTAGGATTTGTTTGTAGCTGACTGTGCATAAGATTGCATTAACACAAAATTCCTCTAAACCCTTGATAAACCTGTCCTACATTAATTTAACTAATCCCTTCTTGGAGCCATCTCCTAGTGTTTTGAAAACAGGAAAAAAACTTTTCTCTGTCTATTTTCTATTTCCCCTTGATTTTATAAGACTTAGTGACTTTATAAGCCTTAAGGGCTTTTTTCCAAGATAAAAAGGCTCAAATATTCTAGTTTTTACCCATTGGGCAGATGTTCAAACCCCTCACTACTTTATCTTTTTCTGGATTATCATTTAAATTCCATAATTACATTTCTCTTCAACTGTTGGAAAATTAGTTGATATGCTGGGGGAGAGATTGGTTCATAAAAGAAGCTCAGCATTTTTAAAATCCAGTTCATGCCACAGCAGTTACATGGACACAGGGTGGTGGTGGGTCTCTATGTTCTGTCCTGCTATCAAGATTCCAAGCTGTTATCAAGATTCTGAGCTCTTTCTTCCATCTCCTCACAGGACAAAGATGAACTTGGCAGCAATGAGCCATTTCTGCTGTGAGAATTCCTGCCTGGGTAGAACTCAAGAAAATCTGCATTTTTTAAATAGATAGATAACCTGGTATGAATTTTATTGTAAACTGCCCAGAGTCCCTCTTTTGGGGGAGATGGGCGGTAACAAAATTTGAATAATAAACAAACAAACAAACCTGGATATAGAAGTTTTTTGCTATAGAGATGCACCTGCATCACATGAGAGGCCTAGGAGAACTACATGAGCTTAGAGGTAGCACTAAACATGTAGTTATGTTGCATCTGTATTGTTGCTTGGAGTTATGCTTGAATATAGTGACTGAATCCATTTAATGTACTCATACCCTGGAGTTGTTCCTGAATGGGTTAAATAAGCATGTCTGCTTGTTTGGCAAAACTTTATGAATGGCTAATTCTCTTCCCTGATTCAAAAAACAGCACATACCTGGACTTCTGAATAAACAGAGGGTAATCTAGATGTCAACTATTTGTCATAGCAATTTACAACTCAGTTGGTTTCAGTGGGTATAGTAGTTCACTCATTAGTCTTTGTTAATTCTTTCCACCCAGATAAATTCTTGCCACTGTGATGGCTGTATGCCCACTAAATGTTTAACTGCTTCCAAAACTCTGCTGAGCTTTGCACTATATGACGATCAAAGTTTTGTAAGATTGCTGTTCTTCACTACAATAGCTTGTGAGTAGTGCTTGATCAAGTTATTGTGCTACAGGGATGGTGCTCACATCTGCCTCTGTGAAACTCTTCCCACTGTAATGTTCAGCTTTGCTATGAAAGAGCCAAATCAGGAGGCTCTCATATCACTGATATGGATAGACAGTCAGCAGAGAAGAGGGCCAAAAGAAACAGCACTATAAAGGAAGATTGCCGTGGCAATTAAACCCTTATTTCAAAACTAGGCATGTTGCCAATTTTGGTACTGGACCACTTTGATCGCCTCAGTGAATCACTTGACTCTGTCAATATACAGTAGAAGACTATTCAAAGAGTGGGCAGCATTTAAATGTGGATAAAGAGATTCAAGCTTGTCAGCCCTTCAGGTAGGCAACATCAGAAAACAGGAGTCTCTAGGCATCTTGGAATGTGCATTAATGCACAATGCTAGGATATTGTAGCAGAATCTTGAAAGTCTGCCAATGTCCTCTCTACTTCAGCTTATACCTAACACAATCAAGGAGAAGTTGTTTTGCTTTTCTTTCTCATGCTTTCTACTTTCCCAGGACTCAAATGCGTTTTCTCTAACACATCAGCATTCTCATTCTTTCTCTGAGTCAAAGTGACATTCCATCACAAAGCTTTAGTCCTTAGTACAGCCAAGCTCTATTATCAATGCAAAACATCTAGGGTGAGCATCATTCTAGTTTGCCTATTTTGAAGGGAGAAGCAGAATTTTGCTTTTGACAAAATTCTTGACTAAAAATATTGCTGATATCTAATGTCATGTTTAGGATAGATTCATTCCTTGATTTAGCCAGGTTTCTAGCAGCAATTCCCTGTATGGAATCCATTTTAGATTTTCTATTATGCAATATGAAGCACTTCAGGAGAAGAAGCAGAGAATACTTTAGGGTATGATCTAATAGTTTTGGAAAAGATTGCACTTTCTGAATGTTGTGAGCATGGAGCAACAACTCTGGCAAAGAAGGTAAACCTCTACTGGAGGGAGGAAGTGGGGGCAAGCTTGATTCCTGGTGACTGCATCAACACAGACATGCAAATTTCTGCTTTGCAGCTATTTTATTCATACCACTGCTAATTTCATAATTAAAATGTCTGTTGATTTTATTATTGCAAGTTGGAATCTGTCTTATGAAGGTAGGACTCTGAAAGACAAACTAACAATAATAAAACATTGCCTCTCTCAGGTAACAGTTGAGACGCTTGTTTGCTCAAATTCCCATTTATTACTGTAAAGTCAGGTAACAGTTAAACGCTTGTTGAAAAAGATGCGTTTTTGCCATTCTCCTAAATATTTGTTTGTTTGTTAAAAATCCCCCAATAGCCGAAGCTCTCTGACTGGTCCCATTAAAACACTCGAAAAAAATCAATTTGCATCAAAACATCTACAATAAAATCACATGATGTAAAATAAAAACACTATATAAACTAGGCAGCTGAAAGGCAGTCATTCAAAACTAAAACAATATGAATTAAAATACAATTAAGAGGCAATTAAAAAGCATGGGAAAATAGGTCTTCACCTGGTCAACTAACAGGTGAGAAATGGTGCTTGAAAGAGCATGAAAACCATTTCAAATTCTGCTTTGCTCTTCAAGAGATGTTAAGGATCTCTGGAGAATCTTTTCACTTCTGTGCTATGCTCACTGTCCCAAAAAGCTAGAAACAAGAATGTCATATGTTCTTCCTGATTACCTTTCCTTCCTCCATGTTGCAGTGAACAACCTTACTAGTTGAAAAGTTTATCCTGGAGTTTTGTGTTTTATTCTGAACAAACTGCAATGCTCAAACTTCTTCAAGTGTCTCAGTTTACTGTAGTTTGGCTTTGTTTGAAAAGAACATGATGATTTTCCTTAAAGTACCTCAGGTGTCTATAGGCAATTTTTTGGCAGGAGGAATTTGTTGCCCCAAATCCAGCCAAGAGTGACAAGGGCTTCTTCCCAGAGGATTTAAGTGGTGGATGCCATTGCAACATGATTCTACTATGCTCAGCTCTACTTTGTCAAAAGTCCAAATATTGTGTGAATTAGAGCAATACTTGAGTAAGACATAGCTCATCACTGTTCCTCCCACAACTGTCAGACACCTTGCCTTAACAGAGTGGCTCAGAATGAAGATGTAAAACCAGTTTCTAAGCCAGTGAAGTAGTATCAGGAACTTAACACATGCTTAACTTTCTCGGTGATATCAGCTGGATGAGAAATGCTTTGTTCTGGCTAACTGCATGGCTTGCCTTTCTGCACAATCTAATTTAGGCCTATATCATACATATTCTGTCTAACCAAAAGTTAACTTCGTTGTCAGAGAGTTATTAAAATTAAGCACTTAACTGACTGGAAAAAATGAAGAGAAAAGATCAGTATATTAAACATTGAGTCCTGGTATCAGCCTTTGATCAGATAAGAGAGAGTTCACATGAATAATAGGTTTCATTTCACTAAATTTCACAAAAAAACGAACAAGACTTGTTTCATGCTAGCATGTTTAGGAGGAAAAATACTGTTTTAATTCAATATGTGCTGAATAAATATTTTATTTGATCCATTTTCTCCCTTGACTCAATTGTCTGTCATTCTGAAAGATCCTGAGACTGGCTTTGGTAGCCCAACATGCTTAGTTGAGACATGGGGTCAGGGGATAAGGCCATTGTGCAATCTTCATTACCTGCACAAAATAGGAACCAAGATATAACAGAACCAGTCTTGTTTGAGGTCAAACTAAATCCATCCCCCACAAACTATTTCATCCCATGTCATGCAGACTACTTCCTAAAGAGTAGTAATACTGAGACAATGTTCTAGAAAACTCTTTGAACTCCTGCCGTTCTTTCTTCAGACGTTTTCAGCCTTCCCTTCTCCCCAGTGTGCATGAAAAGGGGGCAGAAAAGGGTGGGGATGGGTAGGGCCTTCTTATGTGTCTGTTCCTGGTGATTCCAACCCAGACATGCCACCACAGACTCCCTACACAGACACACATAGTGGAAAACCTTAAAAAGACAAGCAGCAGCAGTAATTTCTTTGTGATGGCAGGGAGGTCCAAAAAAAATGGACACTTCATGACAGACCCAGCCATCCTGATATATGTCCTGCTGGTATACAAGGGTGTGACTATGTCTTAGGTAGGAAATAACTGCGTAAATTATGTTATGCCATGGAAATGATGCAAAAGACCAGAATGTACATAAATAAGCAGAGGTAGTTACTTCAAGGCATATATTAGGAGGTGGCACTATGATTCCCTAGAAAATACAGTAAAGTTTCTGAATTTAATGGCCAGGCTTATTTCCAATGAGTAGGAAAAAACAACCCTGGATTAATAGTAGTAGTCACTGTCATGCTCTATTCCCATTTTGACAAAAACCTGCCTTTTTTTTTTTTGCTTTTTTTTTGCTTTTTGGTGCCTTCCGGTAAGTGTTGACTCTTGGTGACTGCCTGAACAAGTCCCTGCAGTGTTCTTTGCAGGATTTCAGAAGTGGTTTGCCCTTGCCTCCTTCCTAGGGCTGAGAGTGAGTGATTGGCCCAAGGTCACCCAGCTGGCTTTGTGCCTAAGGCGGAACTAGAACTCACGGTCTCCCAGTTTCTAGCTTGATGCCTTAACTGCTACACCAAACTGGCTCTTTTAGTTTTGTTTTAATTTAGTTTTGGATTTTATTTTTTGTTTGTTTGTTTGTTTTAATAAATTGGCTAGACAGGAGTTGCCAAGTTAGATTGCTTTAAAGCAGCAGTCCACCTCACTGATGACTGGAGTGCATTTGTGGATTTGCCTAAAAGCACTGATATACTTTGTTTGCCCAGTCAAACTGGTGATTTCCAGCTCTCTTGTGATGTGTATGCTGTATATGTGCTTCCCAAGAGAAACAAGGGGATGCTACTTAGAAATGACTATTGTCAGTATGAATATCAGCACTGGCGAAGATGGACAAAGATTAAAAGTAATATGTAGGCAATCAGATGGAAGCTTCAAAGGAAAGATCGGAAAGCCCTGATTTGAGGTTTTAAATGCCTATTTATTCAAGCAAAGCCTCAGTGGGTGGCCGAATCTGGCTGACCTTGTCAAAAGCTGAGCAGCATCAGAGGCTAAGCAGCACCTTGTAGCAGACTACAAGGGGATTGAAAAATACAGTAAAAAAAATACAGAAGAAGGCAACAGCAGAGTCATTTCCATAGTACTGCCCAGAAAACTGCACAGTATGTTCATGAAGCTTCCAGAAGTTAAACTTGACTTGAAAGAGACTTGACCTACTTTTTAAAAAATATATCATATGGACTTTATGATCTTAACAGATCAATATTTCCTAGCGCTATAATTATTTTTTAGAAGTTGCAATGCCCACAATATTTCTTTTACTCTTAACGTTACTAAGGAATATATCAAAGAAACACTAGTACAATTAATATGATAAATTTAAGCTATGGGGAGCAAGGAGGAGGATCCATAGTTTGGTAGCAGAATGTAAGCTTTGCACGAAGAAGGTTTTAGGTTCAACTCATATGGCAGAAGAGTACGAGAGTGGGGCTTTTTAAACTGTTTCATGGAACATCAGTTTTCTGCAAGCTGATCCCATTGTCATGCTCCCAGATCAAACATTCCCAGAACATCTGATCTGACTCACATGTATGAATGGAATCAACATGGGTTGAGACTTGCGAGTCAATAGAAATGGGAGTGCGGACAAGCCAGGAGGGTGAAAGCATCTTGTTTGGACTATCTCTGGCATCCAAGGTCAACCGGCAGAGCTGTTGCAGACATCTGCACAGAACTGAATGGACTGGCACAAAAAGGGGGGCTGCATACCTAAGAAGGGGGAAAGGATTGAATTAATTGAGCTATTTAACTTGGGGAAAGCGCAGGAACTTCTATTCGCCACTTTTTCTCTGTACTGCACACTACAATCCATTACAGAGATTTCTACTCTTTTAGAAATCTCTTTTCTACTCATACGTGTTAACGTATGAATTGGACTTAATGGTAAACTGAGTAGGCAGTCATCACACCCATGCTCATACTGAGCTGCTTGAAGGGATGGGAAACAATTGTTTTTCTATATTCCCTACCTCAATGGAATCTATGAACAAAAGACAAAAGAATCATGAAGATTATTATTTTTCTCAACTGATACTGATTATTATTAATCTCATAAAAATACTGTCACTCCAATCCAGGATTATATTTACCTTCAGAACAAGATCCAATGTGCTTTTGGTGAGGGTTGGATCCTTTCAGAAGAGCTGTGAAGCAACACAGGTACTGAAACACCTGTGCCCTCAGGACAGTATTAAAGTAGTGTGAAATAAAATACTTAGGCTTTTGCCTTAGACTTATTTCTACATGGCAACTCAATATACTAGGGTAGCTTATTATCATGTTCCTACTTTGACTGAGAACTCAGAAAACATCCAATAAAAACGCAGTGACAATCCACCACTTTATGATTGCCAAGAAAATGGCACAGACATGTCCATGAAGTCAGAAGCTGCTGAGCAAAATTTAAGCCAAAATTACTTGGAAATGGAGACCCAGTTTGATGTAGTGGTTAAGGCATCAGGCTAGAAACTGGGAGACCGTGAGTTCTAGTCCCGCCTTAGGCATAAAGCTAGCTGGGTGACCTTGGGCCAGTCACCCTCTCTCAGCCCTAGGAAGGAGGCAAGGGCAAACCACTTCTGAAAAACCTTGCCAAGAAAACTGCAGGGACTTGTCCAGGCAGCCTCCGAGAATCAGACATGATTGAACAGGTTAAAAAAAAAACTTGGAAATGAGGTGAGTTTCAAATAAAGTGTGGGCAGTCCCTTGTGCCATTTGGTCATCCCACAGCACTGCTGAAATAGCAATAGGATTCCTAAAGAAGGCTTAAATTGGCTGACCTTATTTCCATGGATGGTATTTAGTCCTTTCATTTAGTAGTTCCATTCAGAATCATTTCCCCACCAAATATTAATACAGAGATTTCATTTTCCTGGGTTTGGAAAATTGTCTCATATTTAAAGGTTGTTATTATAACTTCAGAACAGTGCTTTCTGATGTTGTCCAGATTTTAAAAATAGTTTTAACCTTAACTGTTCAGGCCCTGATTCTGGCTCCTTGCTTCCCTCATCCTTTTATAAATATCAGGGTAAGAATGATGTTTTATTTCAAAACTATTTTTTCATGCTTTATAATAATGTCGAACAGTAAAGTCAGAATCAAGCTGAGTACTGGAGAAATATTATGGCTAAACATCTTTATATTCCCACTATTTACCTAGAAGCAGTAGTGCTTTTTCTTGTTCTGGTTTTAAAATAGAGGCTGATCCTGTGGGTCTGAATTTTTGTGGATTACAGATGGCAAAAAGAAAGGCTCTTTGGAGGCCTTTTTCCTCGTAAGCCTTGCTGTTTTGAGTCTCTGTGTATATATATATGTACACATGTGTGTCGTGGTCCCACAGGCCAGTCCTGCACAACTGAATGCTTTCAGAGGGTTTTATTGAGTCATTGCTGTCCCCCACCCAAAAAAGCTTTCCCATCCCCTTGGAGTTTTCTACTTTTGCGACCATTTGGCATCCTGAATGAATATGTTAAGTTGTGGAATGTCTTAGAATAATGATAAACAGAACATTCCTGGAGCTTTTCTTATTACAAAGTCCTGTGAACCATCACTATATACTTGCTTAGTTTGTCCATTTTCTCTCTGAACCAGGAGAATAAGCACCTTTAAAAGCACATGCAACTGATACCTTGTGTATTCACCTCTGTTCTTTTCTCCCTGTGTTCCCCATGTTTAATATGTTCAGTTTGGCCATCCATTTGCTTTCACTATCCATGCCATAAATCAGCTTATAACTAAAAATCGAAAGGCATATGCAAACAGAAAGGGAGATGGTAGGTCCATTAAGTATAAGTGAAAGCAAGAAAAATCGTGACTGACCCATCTAGGGATAATCACTTCTGTACAGTATGCTTGAATGGAAAGGCCAGCTGGGCTCCAGCCATTTTCCACGTTGCTGGTTAAAGAAATAAACATGGTTCTGACCATTCCCACTGGGGAGACACTGGAGCTTCCTGTAGTTATATTTAACAGTAGCAAAATATTGTCCCTCAGAATTACAGGACATGTTCTAATTCAAACCAAAATCAGGTGAAAGAGAAGAGACACAGTGCACAACATGATGGTGCTTTAAGTTGTAGAATGTGTGTGAGAAGCTGGCAGGAAGAGAGGGAGAATGAGCCCCCCAGCATGTCAGTTAATGGGAAAAAAGCAACATATGAATAGAAGGATTGTATTCAACTTCTTTTTTTTTTTTAAAGATCCTCCTGAGAAAGCTTAGGTTGCAAAATAAATGAAATACCCTCTGATGGCATTCAGATCTTGGACAACTATAGAGTGATTACTTGTTCACACACGTGTGTGCATGCAAGCACACACACACATTGCTAGTTGTTCAAACAACAATCTTTAAAGTTTGGTATTTGCAAAGGAAGGGTTGGGTTGCATTTCCTAATGTATGCCTTTGCAATTGATTTTTGTTAAATTTACTTTCAGGTAATTATGCTTAGTGTTACTGTATGGTATTAGACATTTTGAATCTTAACCGCATGCATTTTCTCACTCTTCTAACTTAAAAAATACTAATTCTTGTTGATGAGAAGTGAACAAAATAGTGAATTTTGTACCCTTACCAATGATTGAGTTGAATTTGACATTCATGTGATTTCTCTCACTAATGTTCTGTTATGCAAGAGTAAATTCCAAATAATACAATAGACCACACACCCATGCCTTTTCAGCATGCCAAATGTGAAAGAGAAATTCTGAATTTATTTTTTACAAGTCACTTCAAGCATGTCAGGTTTTTGCTGTGGTTTACTAAGGTTGCATTCAAATTCACTCAGAGATAAATTAATCTATATCCTGTTTCCCGTTCTGTGTATGATGTGCCAAGAATTGTCACTTTTATTCTCTCACGCATCTTTGTAACTCAGTTAATTTTAACGGCTGCAAGTTCCATCACTCAACATACCCATCCTCCACTCTGCTTGTGCTCTGAAAAATGCTTCACCTGGGAAGTGTATGCCCATGTACAGTGTTTTTTGTATTAGGGAAGTAGACAAGCACCTGGAATACGCAAGGAGATGCTGTCTGAATCTGCTGCATAGTAAAATCCACCCATTTGACTGGGTTGTAGAGAAAACAATTATTCCTCAGGAAGGGAAACTCACCTTACAGTATAGTAGTTTGCTAATCTCCACATCAGAGTTTCTCAGTTTGAAACCCCATGGGTCCCACATGGCTCAAGAACCACTGCAAAGTTACCACCAAATGTATTAAGTGCATGGGGAGTAATCAAATAAATGTATTTAACACATTTAACCTAAGGGTTTCAATGTAATCAAATTTAGTCTTGTCTGGGTTTTATTTTATTTTTTTGTCCTGGCCTTTTCTGGCCTACAGGATGCCACTAAAAGGTTGCATGTAGCTCTAGATCTGGGAACAGCGTGCACCCACAATGTAAGGCTCAATTTTTTTTTCTCTTGCAAAAGGGTATTATCACAGTAGGGTCAAGAAAGCTGTGGTCTTACACAACTTATTGAACTACATCTGTCAGCAACCAATGGCAAGGGACGTGGGAGTTAACATTCAGCCACATTTGGTGAGCCAAAGGTCCCCAGCCCTGTACTACAAGAATAGGAAACGGTGCAAATGCAGTTGGATTAAGGGCTATTCCTGCATGTATGTCAGGGACTGCACTGCAAAGGGGACATGACCATGTTAAAAAAAAATTTAAAAAGTGGGCTGTGAGAAAAATCTAACTGATCTTAGGCATGAAAGGAGAATATAAGCAGGAATGGAATGGGGGGCAGAGAGAGCACCCCAAGCAATTTAATGCTTTAGGGACAAGGAAGACAATAGGATGCAGCAGTGGATATTGAGGATGGATAAGAAAGCACAGAGAGGTTGTAGTGGCAAGATGAGGCAGAGAATTTGGAAGAAGGACAATGGCTGGCAGCAGTGAAGGGTGGGTTGATACCACTAACATTCAGTGACAGATTCTGGAGGTGATGTGAGACACAACATCTGAGCCCTGAGTGGGCCTCACTCAGTCTGCAGATTGCTGACTGTGTATGAGGAATAGGAAATGGTCATGTACCAAGTCAAACTATTATTCTACCTTTTCCAGTACTGCCTTCAAGGGCAGTAGGTCCCAGAAGGCAGAAACTTTTCCCAAGCCTAACTGGAGAGGCCAGATATTGAAACCAGGACTTGAATTTATCATCCTTCCTCCAGGAGCTAACTGATATTGGGCAATCTGCCATGTGTCTTTTAAAAGTGATCCTTATGAATTAATTATGTCTATTTATTTATTTCCCACCTTTATTATTTTTATAAATAACTCAAGGCGGCGAACATACCTAATACTCCTTCCTCCTCCTATTTTCCCCACAACAGCAACCCTGTGAGTGTGTTATTATTATTATTATTAATGTGAAATTCTCATAGCAAAATGTGAAATTTTGTGAAATTCTCAAATCTTGGTGCCCCAGAATCTTTGGAGCCTGGCATAGTGTGAGCCTCACCAGCCTGGAAAAAGTACAGCAGCCATCCAAAAAGGCCAGGAGGCAAACTGAACACACTAGGCTGTTTGGTTTAACAAGCCTTTCTGTGTTTTTTTTTTAAATTTCTTAATATTCCCACTCATACTCCAAAGCATACTGATTCTGCAGCAGTGGTTTTTCCTCAATTATTTGGGCATTGGCCAGTAATTTTCTATTCTTTTTTTCCCCTTTCTGTTAAAATATTTGTGAACATTGCCTTAATAGTGGTGGTCAACTATCAAAGGCCAACTAATTCATCCTTCCTAATCTTTTTGATCTAGAAAGCAATTACTTGATAGCATCTATGGATTAATGGAAGTGACTAAAATAACTTATGACAGCACAGGAACCAGCTTCCACAACTGGAAGTTTTTGGATATTCCAGAGATTTGGCAGGTCTACAAGCATGCATTGTAACCGTTGCCATGGCAATAGGATATAATCATGTCTTTGAACTAAAGCTATATATCTCTATCTCTAACTCTATCTCTGAAGCTGCCTTACACTGTTCATTCCTTTGGACCAAGGATTGGGTACCTGGATTAGCTCACGCTGTTCCAACGGAGGTCTTTCTGCTAGCTGACCATGAAATTAGAAATTCTAGAGATGGATTGAACAAGGGAATTCTTACATGCACACCCTATGCCTTACCATTAAGTGCTGGGTCTTCCCTGAAACAGAAGCTTTTGTTCTATAGCCGCTGCAGGAAAAGATGGATGTCATCCTATCCTAACCCAAGGGGTTGTACTTACATTTCATTTTCTCTGAAAATTGGCCACAGGCTCCACTTATTACATCAAAATATATCAAAGTTGTGGCATCAAAAAAGGAATTAGTGGTAAAGAACATGGGGAACTTGGGTAAACATGGGTCCAGCTTTCGGAAAAATACCTTCTTGTCAGACTTCCAAAGACTGCTTGGCTTCTGAACCTAGAGAAAGTTTGCCAGGTAATACCAGCTGAGGTCATCTATATCAACATCCCCAAGGCCCTGTAGCACTGGCTCCAAGATACAGCATTTCCTTCTTCTGTGGGTTTCATTTTCCTCACAGTCATTGTTTCTGAGTGCTGTTTTACCAGTGAGATTGTTGATGGGTGACTGAGCAAAGGACAGCAAGTGCACCTCCACACTCTCATTGTAATCATTAATCCTTTGCTCCTTTCCTTTGGCCAGAATTGGTTGATTGTAGGACAAGCAACAGTAAGGAGCAACAGCAGCCTTAGGGCCTGGACTCTGTTAGTAATGGGTTCCTGCTAGGCACTGATGCTTGCTCAAATATGCCAACCCTTTGTGACAGGGATAGAATGTCTGCAGAGGTATTGGGACACGGTTAATATCCAGTGGTCTTCTTGAGAACAGAAATCCAGAGAGACATGTACAGATCCTGTCATTACCATTAGTGTGACATAAACTTATAAACTTTCCCATGCAATGGAGTCTGTATTCACCTAATTGTCTATAGATTATGCTCACTCATCTGAGGCAAAGGTGATGATATTAGTATTGTTAAAATCAATGTTTCATTAAAACCAGTTTATTTAGAAATATTGTCTGTAGTTAAATGGTAGGTCCTGTGCTTTGCCATCAGGAAATTCTACTTTCAGGGAGAGTTGGTTGCAAAGTGCAGGAAACTGAATGAGGCATCATTTGGGCCTGATTTTCCTTTTTACTTGATTCCCCCTCCCCCCACTGTAAAGCAGATGTGAGTATGTTTGTGTTTTAGCTGTGCTCAGACCAGCCCTTGTGTCACATGTCATTTAATTTTCCTTTAGTCTCCCCTTGCCCTTCTCTATCTCAGCACAAATCTCCGTGTGTTTCCTGTCTGTATGGTGCTTCCTGAGAGGGGAATACCTCCTTTCATTTCTGCCCACTCCTTTGCTGTATTCCCCAGTTTCTCTAAATGTATGGACTACCTTATTTATTCCAGGTGATAAAACTGTATCTGATAAGAGTATGTATTGATTTAAGATTAATGGACCGGGCATTCAGTTTGATTTCAGAGCTGAATTACCATCATCATGATTCCAGAATGGTGACTGTCTATGCATATTCTCGGTAAAAACAGCAAGCAGATTTAATAGTTAGATGTTCTGAACTTACCATCCTTCTTAATAGCCCTCAATGGGTAATAGATAACCGCCATACCTGCTGGTTGGGAAATCTGGGTGTTGGAACCCCAACACATCTGGAACAAACCAAGTTCATAGCAGCCAATTGAAATAATAGAATATTGTGCAATGATACTCTAGGAATATGGATATATATATAGGTATATATAATAGGTATTCAACCAAGATATAGACAGACCTTTTCTTGTATTTAGAGTTACGTTTTCTGTCAGTATAATACATGTAACTGTACATAAAGTTGTAAGCAAGTAAATTCCCACAGAGCAAGATTAAAATAAAATTTATACTTTGTTATGTTCCAGGCATAGAACACATTTTCTGCCCCACTGCCAAGTGCTGTGCTCCAGCAGTCATCTTCTAACTACTAACACATGTTTGGGGGCAGGGAGCAAAAGCAGCGAGGAATGCTTCGAGGAGTACAGTAGCATTTTTGCATTCAGTAAGTTAGCTGTGAGCTAGAGAGAAGGGATTGAACTTTGGGGGAATACAGTAAGTGGAAATCTTGAGAACAGTTGTAACCATGTACATGGTAGAGACTAGAAGACTAGAGAAGACCTGCCTTCTGTTCCAAGCTTATGAAGTAGGCCAAACCGTCCTCGGCTTTGATAGCATTGTCGGAGTTGATTTATAATAAATGTGGACCTGATAGTTTAAAATGACATGTCTCTTTTTTTTTCTTAATCTTTTCGTCTTTCCAACCATCTTCATCAGGGGTGAAAGCATTATATCCATTCTTCCGAACTTGGTCATTCACCTATGTGCTTGGAATAATGAGCACTGTAAACAGCAGAACCAGAAATCCACCCACTTTACCAATGCTTGTTTGATAGTATATTGTCCGTCCCTAGTCTGGTAGATCATCCACACAATATGATAATAGGCTATCTCTGAAGCTGTTAAAAGATCCAGACAGAATCACATTGTTTGAGTCTGATGCTTTACAGGGCCACCAATTAGCCATCCATGGACTAGGATATGAAGGATTCATACTTGACTCTGGATAAGATGTATTTCTTCCTTCTCCTTCTCCTTCTCCTTCTCCTTCTCCTTCTTCACCATTCAATCCTGTCCGATCCTTGGAGACTGCCTGGACTAGTCCCTGCAGTTTTTTTGGCAGAATTTCAGAAGTGGTTTGTCATTGCCTCATTCTTGCTAGGGCTGAGAGAAAGTGACTGGCCCAAAGTCACCCAGCTGGCTTCATGCTTAAGGCAGGACTAGAACTCACAGTCTCCTGGTTTCTAGCCCATTGCCTTAACCACTAGACCAAACTGGCTGTCAAGATGTAATTAACCTCTTTCAAATAAAACAGGGGTCAGCAATCTTAGTGAGTTGGGGACACATTTGAAATTTGGAGAGTATGTAATAGACATATTCACAAAATGATCACCATGGGAGACTTGCATATTCACAAGGTGGCTACTATAGTGGCATGGCTAGTCACAAAACATTAATTTACCAGAAGATTAACTAGCAGCCCAGAATGCTGTCTCCCATCCAAGTAGACCCTTCTGGAGCCCTGAGTATTCCTGCAAATAAATGATTGCTAGAAGCTAGTGCTTTGCTTTGCACTGTGCTATCTTTTGTTTGTTTGCTTCGTTAGCTAAAATAATATTTTTAAAAATATGAGAGGACAGAGGTGGCATGTGTAGATGTGGCAGAGTGGCTTGGCCCATTGGGTGGAAGTCTGGAGGTCTTAAACCTCCTCTCCCAGAAGCCTCTCAATCTTCACAACCTGGGCATGACTCCTGCTTCGGAAAGGCAGTTTGGTAGTTCCCATTGCTACCAACTATCTTACAGAGGATGCTTTACCTGACATTTTCCCCGTATGTGAAAGAGTTAAGGTTCTTATACCTGTGCTGCCTTTCTGGCCATTAAAATGTAAGCAATAAAATAATTTCTATAATGTCACTTCCTTGCCAAATAGTGCATAGATACATGGCTAGAGGTTTCAGTTCTGTTCTGGGAAACAGATGAATCTCATAGGAGATAAACAAAATCAAACTGTAAAAAAAAAGATAAAATAAAATATAAAAGCCCCTTCTGACCTAAAGTATTATAATTCAAATAATCAAACTAATCAGTATAAACTATAGATGTTCAGATCACAATAATGCAGCAGGCGACTAAAAAAAATTACAAAAAGAAATGCAGTGCTTTAGGCAGACCACAAGACAATGCTGACCTGCTGGAAACTGAGCAGTCCTAACCAGTATCTCAGGAGTGATGCTATCAAAAATTCCAAATTGTATTACAAGGATGGCTTAAAGACAGTATTATTCCTTCTTTTACCACCTGGGCTATGAATACAAATGCTGAGATTATACATAGTTCCTAAATTTGAATAGAAAAATAAAAGGCAATTAGACTTGATTTAGCACCATACCAAAATTAGAAACTTTCCAAAGCAAACGTCATCTGCACCAACTTTTGCAGGAGATTCCACTTCAATCAGAGGCTGTTGAGGAGAATGGTAAAATCCAGACTTTTCCGATCTCCAGCAAAGGGAGGAGCTGGAGTCATCTGACTCTATCCATAACCAAGAGCCATGCCTCACTCATGAGACAGGGAAATGGGTATGGGAGATGCCTGAATTCTGCTAGCTGGCAAGAGAACTACATTCCCAACAGTAAATAATTTGTTTCCACATAAGGGATTTAAATTAATTTCACATTTAAGCAAATACATGTTATATGTAAAGCTAAAAATATTTGTTGGTTCCTGGTGTTCTTTGAGCTTCTTTACAGTGTTCTTTACAGTGTTTTATTACCAGGCTAGGGAACATCATGATGACATGCAGGAAAGCAACCAAGTTCAGAGAACGCCAAGAACTCAAGAGTTCAACCCTGAGCTACAGATATTCTCTACTATTTAAAACATTTGATTTGCTGTTATGTCCAAGGAAAGCAAAACAAAACTTTTTCCCAATTTATCAACCTTCAACTTTTGGAATTTTCTTCATTATCCATATTAGCTTTTAGTCAGCAAAGGCAGGAAAAATATAGAAATGGCACTGGCAGTGAAGAACTGCCTTAACTTGTATTCATTTCTTTGGAATTCACCACTGGCCATTTGTCATGCCATCGGTTAAAAAATGGAGTCTCCAAGCTGAGCTTCACTTCTGATGATTCTATGATTAGATCCCCATAATTCCTTTGGCAGTAGTGCAGAAGAGATTTGTCACTGCTGTCTTCCAGGATGTTTTTTTTCCCAACTGTCTGGTCTATGCTACTGCCCTGGGATACTCTGGAAGCCTCCCCTCCCAACTACCTACCAAGCTTGGCCATTTCTAAACTCAGAAAAGTTCAGGCAAGGTTCATTTTAATATGGTTGATTAAATCTTAATTTAAGGTATACAGTTTAATTAAGCATCAGGCTTAGTTCTGAGATGGAGACAGCTTTGGTCATTGTGATAGAGACATCTTTACAAAAAGTACAGACAGGTGGGGTACCTTCGTATTAGATCTGCTGAGCCTCCTAGTAGTGATCTATGAAATCCTTTCAGGCTCTCCGTTATACTAGCTGTTTTCCAGGCTAGTTGATATTGGTGGTCATTTTCTTTCATAGAATTAAATCCTCTTTACATGACTGACACTGTCTTTTGGATGCCACAGCAAGGGAGAAACGTTGGTATATTTGACTCACTGTGTGAGTCAACTATATACCAAGTTAACAGCTATCTTTTCTGTTAAAATCAGTATCTATGAAGTCAGCTCCAAACTGGGCTTACAATACATTGTTCTAGAAACAGACACTTCCATGAAAGTATGGAGTATCCATGACAGGAAGTGTGTTGCTTTCAGAAGGAAATTCTATAAAATGATCTGTTAGATGCAAGTAAAGTTGGCCTACATGTATACTTACGTATGTATGTTTTTTAACTCATTGCTTTATTTGAATGCCTATTTCTGAATACAGGATTGGTCAAACTGTGTTGCTTTTGTTCTTCTAGCAGAAGCTACTTTCCATAAAGCTGACCAAGTGAAAAACACAGAAAAGCTTTTATCCAAATACTGACTCAAAAACATTGATATTCAATCAGTCTTGCTTTGCTTAGATTGCTGTCTCTCCAAGTAAGAGTGGATTTTACAAAACAGACTTACAGCTTTCAAGTAAGTCTACTGGGATAATGAAACCCAGAACATGGCAAACGATTCCCAGTTCCAAACACAACCCCCACCCCCATTTTAAGAATCCATTCAGCTGAAAACAAATCTGCAATGTCTTATTGATCTGGATTAGTTTAATTTCTTAACCTTCTTATTTTTCCCATGTCAAGAACTTTGGCATGACATTGTTAGATCTTGCTTTGCACGACAGGCATTCTAAATCAGTGGCTTCAGTCCGAAGAGATTTCAGCCAACAGGTTTTGAGAGTCAGCTAGGCACAGTACTATCAATAGTGCCCCCATTCAAGGGCCACAACTAGGGTCTGTGTCACCCGGGGCAAACATGGATTCCGCGCCCATTTTGGCGCCCCCCCCCTCATTTTGGCACCCCCCCAGCACTCACTTTGGTGCCCCACCAGCGCGGTGCCTAGGGCACATGCCCCAGATGCCCCCCCCCCACAGTTGCAGCCCTGCCCCGTTCAGTGGGTATGCTCCCTCACTTGCCATTCATTTGGGCAGTAAACAAAAAGCAGCTATTTGTACCTTTTGTATTAGTTCTCTCTACATGTTTTCTCACTTCCTCTGGCCCCAGTAGAAATAGTTGAACAAACTGCCAACCCCTCGGTGAACTGTGGGAACTCAAGTGCATGAACATATCAGTCCTTGGTACCTTGACACTGAAGAAGCTTCATACTATTGGGTTGCATGGACTATTAATTTAATGTAGCTATTGCTTAATCAGATCTAGAATGAAAAAGAATTAATGCATGGGGATGACACATTATGCTGCTGACATATAAATTACTGCAGTGGCTAAATTCTAAACAGAGCCAATCAAGTTGCATTATGATCTAGTGCAAGTTTGAACTCAGAGCTTACGCTAAGTTGCTCTGTGATCTTAAGTCAGTAAGTTGAGCAATAAACTTGTTTATTGATATGTGATTCATTCGTGAGAAATGAACAGCAAATACTTCCAAGTTCATTTCTAACCATCCTCAACCTAAAGGCTGAAACAATAAATAAATGCATTGTACTTTGGATGCGGTATTATTCAGCCATTTAAAAAAGTGTACCAAGGACTTGCTCAAATAAATCTCAGAGTATACTTAATTGAATTTCTGAATCATTCAGTTCATGGTTATGTTTTGAAGAAGTATGTATGTATGTATACAGATTTTTCATTAACTATTTTCATAACAGAGAGCAATTAGGAACCCATTATATGTCATTTCTATGTGGGATCACTTCAAAGGCTACTTTACAATACTAAATTGCTAGCTGTTAAAAGCAGCTTTAGATATGACATATAAGTGTCGAAAGCAGATGTTGATGTTTTTTCTTCTAATATGTGTATCCTGCACTGAGAAGGATAAGTGATTCTTTTAGATATTTCCCCCAAATGCAAAGAGCAACATGCACCCAAGCTTGACTTTTTTGAATAAAATGCAAAGCCACACCTTGACTGGTATGATCAAAGTATCTATGGCTTCTATTCTCATATAGTCTCAAATAGGTCAGGAGTCAGGGCAGGGAGAGTTATCATACACTATCACTTTATATAATAATCAGCAAAAAATCCCCATCCTTTTATATTATTTCCTTTCCATGCACATATATGAAAGAAATCCAGGTTGGATTACCAAACTTGCTTTCTTCACTAACACCATAACAACCAACAATACGCAGTTTTCCCTGTTGGGCACGTTGGGCATGACTGGTCAGATTACATCCTTTTATAGAAAGCAATTTGGTGGAGCTGATCCTCCCCATTCATTCTAGGCTGCTAGGGTGCTCTTTACACCTTAACCTTTGACCTTTTTCTGGGTAAGCAGGCACCCTTCCAAATAAACTTCTGAGCTTTAGCCATTCACTCACATTTCATTTTCAAGGAAAGGCTATAAAGCTTAAGCAGGGCCATAAGCATTCTTCTAAATAAATATATGTTATTTATTTATTTATTTATTTATCTATCTATCAAATTTTGCCACCACCCATCTCCCCCAAAAGGGAGGACTCTGGGCGGTTTACAACCAGAGTAAAACATAAAAATACCATAAAAATACAAATACAAATATAATATGCAAATAAATACAATATAAAATCCAGATGACAAGGCAGGTTGGAAAATCACTCACATATGTCTAAGAGGCCATTTAGGGCGCTAACCATACTCCCTGCCCCAAGCGAGGTGGCAAAGCCAGGTTTTTAGTGGTTTACTAAAAGCCACAAGAGATTGAATCTGCCTTATCTCTGGGGGAAGAATGTTCCAAAGGGTGGGCACCACTGCAGAGAAGGCGCACTTCCTGGACCCTGCCAGATGGAACTCTCTCACAGACAGGGTCCTCAGCATGCCCTCTCTGCATGATCGGGTGGATAATACTGGAAGGTGGCACTTTGCTTTGCAGCCTACCATCTTTCTTTTTATTTTTCATGTAAAAGAATATACATTATGAGATGCCAAGGGTCTTTGAGCAACTAAGTTTTTTTTTTTTTTTTTAAATAACCAAGGGTGACAGGCTCTTCTGAGACTGCACTCCATCTTCTCCAAACTCTGTTTTCTTCCAGACCAAGTTGGGGGAAGTCCAACCATACAATGTGTCTTCTAATTCTCCAGTCTTAGAAGGGTTTCATGTTGAGGTGAGTAGAGAAGGGCAGATGATAAACCCAGACCTATAGGAATGGTCATTAGCTCAATGGGTTTTTTTTCATGTTCAGAGTTTCACATACCAATGTAAATATTTGCATAATGTTTAATATCATTCTTTGATTATTGATTATTATGCCTTCTGTAATGGGTAGGTTATACATTTTGTAATCAAACTGTTCTTCATATACTTGTAATTGTTAATAAATATGTAGTAAGCCTTACCAAGTATACAAGGTTCTTCAGAGTACAAATTTGGACAGAAATATTATGCCCTTCTGAAGAGATACATCTCAGCTAAACTAGCCTGTTTTCCCAATGAAACTAGAAGTGTCATTTGATCGGGGGGGGGGGCACACATTAATTCTCTGTGCGCTAGTTGTGAAAGCTCATGCTGACTAGTAATGCCAGAAGAGGCTCTTATTGAATTTCATCTGTTTTCAATGTAGAGCCATGTATCATTCATTAGGTAATGAAGAACTCAGAAAGAACATACTTGAGTTGTCACTCCAGTCATTTTCTTGCCCCAAAGAAACCCTGAAATATAATAGCGCCTTTTTCTGCTAGTTACCCTCTTATTTCCTCCTTTCCCTGATCCAGCAAATACCTAAAGAGAGCTATGATTTGGAAGTATTCCTTTACATCAAAGGTTTACATCTTTACATCTTTTGGGGAAGGCTGCACTTCTCCATTGGTACCATGCTGGGAGTTGCATTCTCAGGAGGCAAGAGCCAGGACAAAGATCCTATCTTTGGAGGAAAAGCAGGTTAAAGGGCAGAATTAATGAATAAATAAATAAACTAAGTGGATGGGGGAAATATGGGATTCAAGGCAGTAAAACTAATTGGTTAAAACACCCCAAGTACCTTTTTTTATATAGGATTTATATGACTACCCAACTCACAAAAATGTGACAGTAAAAACAGAAATACAATAGACCTCATGAAAACCATGAATCACAACCACAGGACACAGCCAGGCTCACCAACACCTTGCAGGATGAGCACATTTAACATCCTGGCTCTAGTGCCCAAGGCAGCATCCAGGTCTTCAAAGCCTTCCTAAAGGCTAACAGGGTCAGGCTAGTAATGCTCAGGGGACAAATCATTCCAGAGCAGCATAACAGAAGGCACTCTCCCAAGAGTTACTTCAATATTTTGGTTTTCCCCAGGTATTTTTGCTTACTGAGTCATTGATTTCAGTGGGGAAAAACAGGGAAAAGATCACATTGGCAGAGGATGCAGAGAGCAAATATGGTGGGAATCGGTTCAAATGATCTTTCTGCCCTCAGGCTTCTTAGGTTCTTCAGTATAAGCCTAGAGACTATCGAACTGTATCACTGATTCAAAGGCCACAGCAAAGGATCAGCAGTAGTGAGGTTTCCACTGAATTTTACATACTGATTTGAACTAACTAGCTGTTTTTTGATGACAGACTTTTAGATAAGGGAGACAAAGCTAACATGGAAGATAGTAGTGCTGAACAGACCTAGCAAACTAGCTATACAGTAGGTATATTGGTCCCAGAGCATAGTCAAGATGCATGTGTCTTTCAACTTATTTGAACTGTGTCTTTCATTGGATCAATTTATTTGAACTCATTCAGCTTCTAAGGTGCCTGGAGCAAGAGTAAATAAATAAAATGATGCAAAGTTTTAAAGGCTGGGCCTTTGGATCACTGTGGATAAAGCGAAGCCTCAGAGGTGGTAAGCGGTGATTGTGAAATTACAGTGGGGAGTCTCTGCAGCTTTGGGTTTGTAGAACAAAATGCATTACGGAAAGCCTTTTGAAATCCGAAGCCAATACAATTCACCAGATCTCTCCTCACTCCTTATTTTTCCTCTCAGTCATTTCTCTTGCATTATACAAATCTCTAAAACTGCTTCTTATTGCTGAGGTCAAAAAATCTGGTTTGCTTTTGAGCATTCATCACACTCTGTTTTCTTAAGGAGCCTCTCCCCATACAGACATGCTATTATAACAAGGACCTGCTGGGGCTGCTAATGGAGGGCATTGCAAAACTGGGTTTTGTTTCTCTTTTCAACAAATCATAGACCTTGATACTCCTGTAACCATATTTCCTTCTCTCTCATAGAGACCCTTTTTATTGGTCCTAAAGTAAGATTTATACTGTGACACTGTAGGGAATATTATAAGGGAAAAATAAATGTTGCAAAGCAAACTGGTCATGAGTGACAAACCCCACTATGTTAGGCTTTAAGCTTTTTTCTCTGTGCTCTATTATGTGGCAGCAGTTGGGATTTATTTCACTTTAAAGCTCTTCTGTTCACAGTTCAAAATAGGCATATTTTGTAAGTTACCTTGGTATATAGTTTCCTTCTGAGAGGTATGGGCTACAGTCCTAGAAAGGCATTCAGCAGGGAAGAGGGAGAGAGATATATGTCCAGATATTTTTAAAGACCTCATTGAAGAAGAATTGGTTTAAATAGAAGGAAACATTTTCTTCCTTGCAAATGGATTGGTACAAATCATCAGCCTCTATTCAGATGCTAGCTTCAAATATGCTTCTCCCTTCCTTGTATATGGCTAGCAGAACTGGTTCAGTTCTATATGGCAGATATAGGGGATCTGTGGCCCTTCACATGTTGTTCAACTACCATTTCTGGCATCGTCCCTGATCTCCTCCCTGTTCCTGCTATACGGCCTTGAGCTCCAAGACCGTGATCTTCATCAGGTTGAATAGCAATCATTGCCAGGTGTCCATATGTATTTGAAACTTCTATAGTTGACTTATATTTTTAAAAGAAGTTGCCACCTTCTTGCTAAAACTGCAGGAAGTTGTTCTCTTCAGGTGTTAGAGTCAACACTACCAGTCTTTTCTACCACCTTAGCATTTTATTTATTCCTACCTTATTTATCCACATATAGACTTACCTATAGAAATCAGCTACAAGACAGAAAAGCAGCAAAAGCATCGTGTTGGTACTGCAGTTATATTCTTACACAGGCTATGTGAAAAGGGGAGCATTTTGATTGGCATGCATTTTAAGTGAATCAAATGTTCTAGTATGGACAAGTAGTCCCATATTTCCATGCACCCCCATTTAGAAGTCTAGAAGCTGTCCACTGTGAAGTTTGCATTCTATGTGCAGTTCGTATTTGTTCATATTCCTTCCATATCAATGACATGGTGTACACTCATCCAGCAACGACAGTATACAACTATATTCAAACACTGGATGCACTGTCTAAGCAGGAACTTCTCCCTTCCTAAATATCTCGTTCACAGCTTATGTCATTTGTATCCTGATCTCACACCCACAGGGTTCATTCACTACCCTTTTTGTTGTTTTGTTTCAGTTGTAATAAAAATGAGTGTCTTGGAGGTTGGTTGTGGAGAGCCTGCATGGTCAGAAATGACAAATGTTTCTGGCTCTGTTCCTTTTCCATCCTCCCCTCACTTCAAGAGAACAGAGAATGGCATTATCCTCTCTGGTTAGAGACCAAACTGCTATGCGTCCTTGCTTCTTCTCCTAATGCAAACCATATTAAACTGTTATCCTAAACACACTTAACTGCCCTAAAATTGCATTAAATCATTGGGCATTAGTAACAAAGGATATCAAAAAGTCCTGTGTTTTTCAGGTTTTACAGTAATCTAGTCTCCTACGCTCTCCCTGTGAACTCTGTGCACAAGATCTTTTCTTTGATAGAATTTCAGAGGCATTGCAGTGATTGTAAATTAATTTGACTGTAATCATGTTGTTTTATTTGTATGCCACTCAAACCTTCCAGATTCGTAGTGGCTTACAATGGTATACAATATAACAAACATCCACCCTCAAACAACATAATTGGGGGAGATGGGCAGTGATATAAATTTAATAAATAAATAAAATAATATATAACATAATAAAAACTAGTTATAAATAACAGTTACAATAAAGAGTAAAAATACTGTAGAAAAATACCAGTGATTATAATAACAGTCATTCCCCAAAAGTGCTCTGGAAGAGCTTAGTCTTCCCCATCTTCTGGAAGTATAATGGGAAGAAGGAATAATCTTGAGGAACATGAGGAAGAGCCATAACCAAGACAACGGTCAGATAAAAGAAATTTGAATCTTGGGCAGAAATTAATTTGAGAAAGCGTCTCATACTTGACCCTCCCTAGTTCTCCTGAAGATAAAGGGAGGAGGGAAGTGCATTCAGACTTGCAAGATTCTGTTACTGTAACTTATAATAAAAGTAGCATTAGCATTCATAACTTTGATTTCCTAGTCTGGTCTACCTTGAAGGGCTGACAGGAAGGCTGTCACCAAGAGGTGACTTATAAGGGGTGGCTGTTTCAGAAAGTCAGCACCATGATAGAAAAGCAGAGTTTTCTGCCCTCAGTCCCCCTCACATCACAAATTTAGGGCACAACACATAGCTTCTTCCAGGAGTTACTTCTCAGATGGGATGACTCAGATTGAAGTAGGCAGTCTGCAGGTATCTTGCTGCCAAGCCATATAGGACCTTATAAGTCAAAACTTGCCATTAGAAAAGCACCTGATTACCTATTGGGAATCAATGGAAGACCCACAAGATAAATGTAATTTGATAATAGTGACAAGCAACAGCCAATAAATAGGTGGCTGCATTTAGGACCAGCTGTAATCTCTGGGTGATCTTCAAATGCAGGCCCATGCAGAAGTGTAACTGAGTGATGATAAGGGCATGAGCCACAGTAGCCCCACTTCAGGAAGGGCTGCAAGTGGTGCATCCAGTCAGAGCTTGGCAAAAGCCCTCTAGGCCATGGCCTCCAGCAGTAGCTGTGAGTCCAGGAGGACATCCAAATTGCAGACCCATTCCCTCAGCTCATTGGCACCCCTTTGAGAGAAACACTTGAACTTCAAGAGAACCATAATGAACAAACAGTAACTCCATTTGTTTGAGTTCAACATTTACCCCATCCAGACCCCAGCAGTCTCCAGACACCAGGGCAAGTATTCGAGAGCATCCAGAAGGGCCTAAGATGGCAATATAAGGCTGGTTATTATTAGCACTTGGTGGTATCATACTCTGGACCACCAGATGACCATTTCCAACAGTTTCATATTGTCAGGCCCAGCCCAAGAATAATGAAGAGTCAGTTCATTCAAACTCCAGTTCTTTATTTGTCCACCCTGTGTAGACAGAATCTTGCCAGACTAAAGCTACTCTACCTAACTTAAGGGGAAATAACCTGGGAGAATATAGGGTGGGGCTATCCTGAGCCTCTTCGTTTTCCCACCATCGCCTCCCGGACTGTGTATCAGCTTATCTCCTCCACCTGCTTGGAATGTGCTCCCTCCTTCCTGAGAACCAGTGGCATCGCCGATATCTACCACACATATACATTTTAAACAGTAAGGGGGATAAGACAGGCCCTGTGTCACCCCACAAAGGAGTGGCCACCAGGCTGACTGGAATAACTCACTGAGGAACAGAACCACTGCAGAACTGTGCCCTTGTACCCCATCCCCCATAGATGGTCCAAGAGAATACCATGGCTGATGGTGTCAAAGGCATGATTTCAGTCACATAAAGGAGCCACTGACAAATGGAACTGAATTTGAATCACTCCCCAAAGCTCTCTCTCTTGCAGAATCTGGCCTCTATTTTGTGACACTTGTTGATCCTCAGTTTGCAGGCCACTAGAATGTCAATGGTATTAAAAGTACCAAGAAGTCTAAAGGCCCAAGGATGTATATTGCCCCATCAATTTCCCAAGAAAGGTAATCTACTAGAGCAACCAGTGCCATCTCTGTCTCATGCCCACACTGAACCCTGGCTGAGAAGGTTCCAGATAATCTTCTTCCTCATATTCTTCCTCATATAGTGCTCTGCAGCTGAATCTCCATTATGCTCTCATAAGGGAAAGTTGAATAATGAGCAATAGTTATCCAGGGAAGACCTCTTAGGGAGGGAGCACACCCCAGACTCTTTCAGGGCTTTGGGCATCATTTCCTCATGATGAGAGATATTTATAACCTCCCAGATCCAATTCATCACACTTCTCTTGGTCCCATGCAGGAGCCAGAAGGGGAATGGATCCCACCACAAATGGCAGGTGTTATACCAGAGAGCACCCTATCTGCTTCCTTGGAATCTACTGGCCAAAAAGAGTCCCAGATAATAGCGCTAGGCAATCCCCTAGTCACTACATTAAGCTAAGCCCAGGAAGAGTCAAGATTTTGGCTAATCTAGATAACTTTCTTGGCAAAATGCTGTGCAAAACTGTCACAGCAGCCAAGTGGGAGTTCTTTATGCCCACCTCTCTGCAAGAGGGAATTCCTTAGCATAGACAGGGCTGCTGGCTGATTTCTTGCTGCAGCTGTAATGGAGGAAAAGTAGTGACACTTTGCTTCCCTTATTGCTATGATGTAGGCTCAAACTTCAGCCTGTAGCCATGCCCAATCAGGTTCATTTCTGGTCTTTCTCCACTAGTGCTATAGGTGACATTTATGACACTTCATCTCCCAGAGTTCCTAAATAAAGCAGGGTGCAACCCAGGATTGGCTTGTGGAAGGTGGCTGAGGGAGGGCAATCTCAAAAGCTTGGGTTACCTCCTGTTTTCAGAGACTATCCAAGCAATCAGAACTGCCTGCCACATCATTGGGAAACTCCCCAAGCACCATCCAGAACCCTTCAGGTCCATCATGCACTTGGGACAGACTCTTTGAAAAGGTCCTGCCCTGTAGAGCGTCCACATCTCAAATGAATGAAGAAATGAGCTGACTATAGCACTGGTTAGATGTAATGCACTCCATAATGAGTATATAGCACAATTGCTCTAAGGAACACAAGATTTTCTGACTGCCAGCATGTCCCAGACTAGAAATTACTTGATTCAGGCTTATGATCACCATGTGGACCATGATGTCCTTTGCTTTCCCTAACCTGGCCCTCAGAGCATAGAGACATAAATATTAACAATGTACAGTGGTGCACATTATTAATCATAAGGTCTAAACTTCTTTGCTTGTACTTGACTCCAAAGGAGGTTTGTGTGCTCCTTGTTGTTTTCTCAGTGGAGCCTGAGGATGGGCTGGGGGTCTACTGTGTATCTGATGGAAAATCTGTAAGCAAACTTACTGAGAGCATGGGTGGCTCTGTACCCCAACAGTTCTATAGCTGATTTGATGTCTTGAGAGGACATTCTATATGGTGGCACATGCAGATGATTTTGAAAGTCTAGGCTTACCTTTTAATGAAAAGAAAATCTTATGAGAACCCAACTCCTGAATGATATATAGTTTGGCTTTGGATAAGGATCTCTGGATTATTAAGAATCAATCAAATGGCATGTTGATAAAATACCTGTGTTAGCATTTCATAATATTCTTTTTTGGGGGGTGTTGTTGTTGTTATTTAACATGTATGTGTTTTGAAAATTAAATTAGAAGTAGAACAAGGGGCTACTGGATTTGTTCCTGGTTTTAATTTTGAAACGCTTCTCCTTACTGCCATTAGATAAAAAAGTCAACAGTGTGTTTCCAGGGAATCAGAATTTGCCTTGCATTTAGGCACTGGACCACACATCTGAGCTGGTGGATGCCAAAGAGAAGTAGTGCCAGGATGATAAAGTGCAATGCTGTACATGCCGTGTGTCCTGTTCCCTTTAGCTTGCTTGCTATTATGTGGCGATGAAGACTTTCTATTTGTCAATGTGGAAGATTCAACTGCCAGGCAAAATGTCTTTTGTATGGTGGAAGATATGACAGAATGCCTCCTTTGCTTCAGATAACAAACGTGGTATACCAGTTTTGTTAGGGCGACTTTATATCTTTCCATTTCCTTCTTCAGACATTATTAAGATTTTTTTTAATACTATTGTACATGCGCAGCATGACATATGAAGTTGCCATTCCAGGGAGGTTGGAACTGCAAATTCCAGAATTTTTGGCCTGCTTGGATGGAGTTTTGTGGTTTTAACACCAACACATCTGGGTGGGGAAGACTGCAATAAGGTAGTAGGGCAGTGTTTCTCAACTTTGGCAACTTGAAGATGTGTGGACTTCAACTCCCAAAATTCCCCAGCCAGCCATGTAGGGCATTCTCAAGTTGACATGTAAGAATGAAATGAAAACTGTGCAGAATGGTTGTGAGTAAAAAGTGTCCTCTACCACTAAATGGATAGCAATGATAAACATCAGAACAAGGAGTTGGTTCACATTAGCTTTTCTTTCCGTCCCATTTCAGTAGCCTTTGTAATAGCTATTGCAGTAGCTATTGAGCATGTACTGAATTTCTTCTCCAAACTTACCTATTTTATACTGCAATTCACAGGGAGAACCCAGGACAGAAAATGTTCTTCCGATTTCTGCTTCAAAAGGGAAACTTTCTTCCCAATCATTCACATAGTCTGCTGTTATACTGTAGCTGTCTTCTGCATTTGACTCATAAAGAAGCAGAAAAATAACAGCAGAGATTTAGGACTCTCTGTGTGTTTGTTTTCTCAGCCCATTCAGTTAACCTTTCTCCATTCAGCACAGAGGGTATTTCTGGATGGGAAAAGAAACATGCATTAGCTTTGTTCAGGACCATTTACAGAGATATGAAATAACATTATTTCAACCTCCCTAATATTTTCCTGCAAGGATATACACATCTAGTTCTCTGTGGGCTCCCATCCTCCATGCAAAAGCTCAGAGTAGAAACTTTATATATTTTTCTAGATCTATATATAATACATAAGGTTGTTTATAATGAAAAGCCTTTAAAGGAATTTTAATTCATTTTTTTATTTATGTTGGTCCAAAACAATTTTATGTGCATTCTGGAAGCATTATGATTTTGCGTTCTAAGAACATAATGTTACCTTTCTTTTAAACACCTGAGAAGTAGAGACCAAGCTCTGCTTTCCACATCAAGTAAAGTAAAGTAAAAACCTGAAAGCAATTACAGGGGCATTAAACCAAGCTAAGAAGCTGGGCTTTTAAGGAAAATAAAACTTTGTCCATTTGTACCTTGGCAATGAGTCTGCTATGCTATACCATAGTCAGGGCTGTACTGCTTATGGAAATGATTCGAGTTGAATTAGTAGCTTATTTCCCTATTTTTTTGTCAAGTTATGGAAATACCAAAGGGGTTCTGTTATTATCTCCAAAAAGATGGTTTACCCTGCCATGGTAAATGAATTGATCTGAACCTCAAACTTCATAGGATAAGCACACCAGGAGCTAATAATAAGTAAAGCTGATTTTTCAGAGTCATCAATAGCTGCAGAGCCCAGCCTACCATCTTAAAACTTCCAATGCTGGAGACAGAAGAAAGAAATACTGGATTCCATTTTCATACTGCAGTGAGATTAAATTTAAAAAGGGAGATAACTGGTTTGCTATAAAAGATTACACTAAGTACATCAGCAGGGTGACAACTGAACTGCTGTAGATAAGACATGAATAAAAATAGTTTGCAAGAGAAGAAAGGCAAAAATAAAATAAAACGAATTTCATGCAAAGACATCTCCATTTGTAAAACACCATTTATGACAATTTCGGTAGTCCTTTGAAATAAGCAGAAATAGAAAACCAGAGAACAAGCAAACTATTAAGGTTGTAGTTGCAGTGGATACCCTTCACTGCATTTCTCCATTATATACACACACACACAAACAAACAAAGGAGATTGACACGATTAGGCATTGCTGGTGATTGGGTAAAACATGGAGGCATGTGGATTATGAGGTGAAAACACATTGTGGCAATTAATAACATACTTTGAAAGCACTGTGACAAACTGCTTTCCTTAGCCTCATCAACTTTCAAAATAATCATTTTCTTCTGGAAGAAACTAAACAGGGTCTCAGGTATCACCTCTCTTCCCAGAACAGCCGAGTCCCAAAAGGCATCTGCGATTCTTGATTCTTTTCCTCAGTGTTTTCTAAATGATTTTAGCCACATGGCTGCTCTGCAATATCTTGAATCAATACAGGTGTATCCTGCTCCACCAGTAGCCCCAAATTCTTTCTTTTTATTATATCCTTCCTCCAAGGAGCTCAGAGTGGCAGTTTAAACTCATAAGGTAAGTTACAATAATAAGAGAGAAAAAAAGAGACTAACTTGTCCTTTGTTGTTTATTCGTTCAGTCGCTTCCGACTCTTCGTGACTTCATGGACCAGCCCACGCCAGAGCTTCCTGTGGGTCGTCAACACCCCCAGCTCCCCCAGGGACGAGTCCGTCACCTCTAGAATATCATCCATCCACCTTGCCCTTGGTCGCCCCCTCTTCCTTTTGCCCTCCACTCTCCCTAGCATCAGCATCTTCTGCAGGGTGTCCTGTCTTCTCATTGTGTGGCCAAAGTATTTCAGTTTTGCCTTTAATATCATTCCCTCCAGTGAGCAGTCTGGCTTTATTTCCTGGAGGATGGACTGGTTTGATCTTCTTGCAGTCCAAGGCACTCTCAGAATTTTCCTCCAACACCACAGTTCAAAAGCATCGATCTTCCTTCTCTCAGCCTTCCTTATGGTCCAGCTCTCGCAGCCATATGTTACTACGGGGAACACCATTGCTTTAACTATGCGGACCTTTGTTGTCAGTGTGATGTCTCTGCTCTTCACTATTTTATTGAGATTTGTCATTGCTCTTCTCCCAAGGATTAAGCGTCTTCTGATTTCCTGACTGCAGTCAGCAACTGCAGTAATCTTCACACCTAGAAATACAAAGTCTTTCACTGCTTCTACATTTTCTCCCTCTATTTGCCAGTTATCAATCAAGCTGTTTGCCATAATCTTGGTTTTTTTGAGGTTTAGCTGCAAGCCAGCTTTTGCACTTTCTTCTTTCACCTTCATCATAAGGCTCCTCAGTTCCTCTTCGCTTTCAGCCATCAAAGTGGTATCATCTGCATATCTGAGATTGTTAATGTTTCTTCCAGCGATTTTAACTCCAGCCTTGGATTCCTCAAGCCCAGCATGTCGCATGATGTGTTCTGCATACAAGTTGAATAGGTAGGGTGAGAGTATACAGCCCTGCCGTACTCCTTGCCCAATCTTAAACCAGTCCGTTGTTCCATGGTCTGTTCTTACTGTTGCTACTTGGTCGTTATACAGATTCTTCAGGAGGCAGACAAGATGACTTGGTATCCCCATACCGCTAAGAACTTGCCACAATTTGTTATGGTCCACACAGTCAAAGGCTTTAGAATAGTCAATAAAACAGAAATAGATGTTTTTCTGAAACTCCCTGGCTTTTTCCATTATCCAGCGGATATTGGCAATTTGGTCCCTAGTTCCTTTGCCTTTTCTAAACCCAGCTTGTACATCTGGCAATTCTCGCTCCATGAATTGCTGAAGTCTACCTTGCAGGATCTTGAGCATTACCTTACTGGCATGTGAAATGAGTGCCACTGTTCGATAGTTTGAACGTTCTTTAGTGTTTCCCTTTTTTGGTATGGGGATATAAGTTGATTTTTTCCAGTCTGATGGCCATTCTTGTGTTTTCCAAATTTGCTGGCATATAGCATGCATTACCTTGACAGCATCATCTTGCAAGGTTTTGAACAGTTCAGCTGGGATGCCGTCGTCTCCTGCTGCCTTGTTATTAGCAATGCTCCTTAAGGCCCATTCAACCTCACTCTTCAGGATGTCTGGCTCTAGCTCACTGACCACACCGTCAAAGCTATCCCCAATATTGTTATCCTTCCTATACAGGTCTTCTATATATTCTTGCCACCTTTTCTTGATCTCTTCTTCTTCTGTTAGGTCCTTGCCATCTTTGTTTTTGATCATACCCATTTTTGCCTGGAATTTACCTCCGATGTTTCTAATTTTCTGGAAGAGGTCTCTTGTCCTTCCTATTCTATTGTCTTCTTCCACTTCCGCGCACTGCTTGTTTAAAAATAATTCCTTATCTCTTCTGGCTAACCTCTGGAATTTTGCATGTAATTGGGCATATCTCCCCCTATCCCTGTTGCCTTTTGCTTTCCTTCTTTCTTGGGCTACTTCTAGTGTCTCAGCAGACAGCCATTTTGCCTTCTTGGTTTTCTCTTTCTTTGGGATGTATTTTGTTGCCGCCTCCTGAACAATGTTGCGAACTTCTGTCCAGAGTTCTTACGGGACCCTATCTACTAAGTCCAGTCCCTTAAATCTATTCTTCACCTCCACTGCATATTCCTTAGGAATATTAGTGAGCTCATATCTAGCTGATCTGTGGGTCTTCCCTAATCTCTTTAGTCTGATCCTAAATTGTGCAAGAAGAAGTTCGTGATCTGAACTAGTCAGCTCCAGGTCTTGTTTTTACCGACTGTATAGATGTCTGCCACCTTTGGCTGCAAAGGATGTAGTCAATCTGATTTCGGTGTTGTCCATCTGGTGAATTCCATGTATAAAGCCATCTCTTAGGTTGTTGGAAGAGAGTGTTTGTTATACAGAGTGAGTTGTCTTGGCAAAATTCTATCAGCCTATGTCCTGCTTCGTTTTGTTCTCCCAGGCCATGCTTACCTGTAGTTCCAGGTGTCATTTGACTGCCCACCTTAGCATTCCAGTCTCCTGTGATGAAAATAACATCTCTTTTAGGCGTGTTGTCCAGTAGGTGCTGCAGATCCTCATAGAACTGCTCTACTTCAGCTTCTTCAGCATCTGTGGTTGGAACGTATATTTGGATCACTGTGATGTTAGATGGCTTGCCCTGAATTCGAATTGAGATCATTCTGTCGTTTTTTGGATTGTATCCAAGCACTGCTTTAGCCACTTTACTATTAATTATGAAGGCTACTCCATTTCTTCTGTGGTCCTCTTGTCCACAGTAGTAGATCTGGTGGTCATCTGATGTGAAGTGGCCCATTCCAGTCCGTTTCAGTTCACTGACGCCCAAAATGTCTATCTTTAATCTTGACATCTCACCAATAACCACATCCAATTTGCCCTGGCTCATAGATCTTATATTCCAGGTTCCAATGGTGTGTTGATCCTTAGAACATCGGATTCGCCGTTCACCACCAGCACCGTCGGCCGCTAGCCGTCCTTTCAGCTTTGAGCTAGCTATGTCATCACATCTGGGGCTAGTTGAACTCATCCTCTGTTCCTCCCCAGTAGCATTTTGACCATCTTCCGACCTGGGGGTCTCATCTTCCGATGGTATACCGACATATCTCTGGTTGTACTGATCCATTTAGTTTTCACAGCAAGAATACTGGGGTGGGTTGCCATTACCTTCCCCAGGGATCACATTTAGTCTGACCTCTCTGTCATGACCTTCCCCTCTTGGGTGGCCCTTCATGGTTTAGCTCATGGCATCACTGAGGTGCTCAAGCTCCAGCACCACGACAAGGTAACGATTGTTTAGCAAATTTCATAGGTGAGAAGGGTGTAAAGCAAGATGCAAGCCCAACGTAACATCTATCCATTATTTTTCAATACTCTTTCCATCAAACTAAGAGGTTTGTTCCCAATACATCTGGCCCCTCTATGTGTCTTCTTCCTGGTTGCCATGGTTTTACTTTCCATTTTTCTTTACAATTATAAAGCTCAGGAAAACTATCACAGGCTGTAACCTTTTTCTGTAATTGTTGTGAAGATAATTATTCACTGTACTGTGGATGTGATAAAATGCTCTTTCAAGAAATCTACAGGAAAAAAAATGTTTATGTCCCCATATAATAATGAGCAAAAGAAGAAGAAAGATCAGGCTGTGTGTTGTGTCTGTTCCAATCCTTGAAATATTTTGTATTTGCTTTTCAAAAGGGACCTTCAAAATTGTTTGAAGTTTCTTTTTCTGTGTTGCCTTTTGTGCTGGCTGAATATAAGTTGAGCATGTTGGTTCTAAATCCTTCTGTCTTCTTTCAGTGAACAGGAAATTCAGGCTTGTAATGTGAAAGTCCTGGGAAACCTCTTACTTACCCTCTTGGGTGACATGAATTGAGGTTCGCTTTGCTGAACCACTGGGCTTGTTGAATGAAATGGAGACATGTGTCAGGTTCCTGTTCTGGCTTGCTAGTTTGGGACATCTACTCCCATGTGCTAAATTGTTAGCTGTTTTTTACAGTGTTTGGTGCTCTGAGTGTCTTAGAGGTTGCTGGGGAAGAGCAACCGCAAGTGGGACCTTCCAGCTGGCTATCATACACCAAACAGTCATATGAATTGGTTCAAGGATGTTAACAGCCTGCCTGCCATTTGCAGGTTAGAGAATTATTTCTTATGGCATGTCGTAACTTTTAATACATATTTCCTTGCTTCTGTAAAGAACATGGCTGTTTGCCCAGTTTCTGTTGCTGTATCGGGTCCATCTCTTCCCAGGGATGTTGGAACTGGCCACAACAGTCCCTACTGTAATCATCTCATATCTGGAAGCTGGCCTTGAAACCACAGCACATACAAAATCTAACTGTTGCATGGTATGCTTTATAAAAAACAGAAATAATATATTGTTCTGCCAGCTTTTAATGATTAACATCACTATGATTTTTGAGGCTTCCCTGTTTTATTGCAATGTATATTTCTTACCAGCTTTGTATTAGCCCTCTTTTTTTAAAAAAAGCCCTCTATTTTATTTTTCTTGTGGTTAATCTAAATCACCGCAGGCACTTATTCAATAGAGGGGCGATTCAAAGCACATTAAATAAACAAGTAAAGTTTAAAAGTCCTGATGTGTAACCAACTTAGGAAGAAAAAAAGAAGGGATAGGAGGGTGCCAACGTGTAAAAATTGTTTTGATAGGGACAGGCAATACAAGGAGGGAGTGCATTGCCCAGGGAATTTTTTAGCCTGTTCTTTGAACTAAGCTGAAGTTTATCAGAGACTGCCTACACCAGTAGTTTTTTGCTCAAGAAGATGGAAAGTTCAGATGGAGAAGTTCTTTAACTAAGTCCCTCTAAATTGCTTGTCCTATATCTTTGTCTGCCAGTAAGCATCCCGGACCAGTTTTGCCTTTCCAGTAGGACATTATGCCATATGACTCTATCCAGGCTACTCCTAGGCTATTAATCTTACCAGTATTACATAATCACATTAATGTCATGAATTTAATGTAGTGACATGACTTGGAAGAGAGGAGACTTACTGTAGAAGTGAGGAAATAAAATTGCAAAAATATGCCCAGCACACCAGTGTGGAAACATTTGAATTACTTGACCGAATAAAAGAGGAAAATCACTGAAGAATCACTGACAGCTTAATACTAAAAATAAATAAAATAAAATAAAATAAAGTAATAAAAATAGGATGGAACTATGCTGATTAGAATAGAAAAATAAAGGGTGACAGGATATGAGAGAGAGAGCGCGCGCACACACACATATACCATTTTGAGAGAGAGATTTACATATAAAGTGTTACATGTATCTTGCTTAAACACAGTGGCTATAATCCTGTTGTGACTTGAAAAGAGGAATGAACAGGTCCAACAATTATTAAATTATTTATTTATTTTATTTATTTATTAATCACTTTTATATGGCCACATTTCAATTACTGAAGGTGAGAGAGATGGAGGGAGGGATAGTTTTCCTGCCCCAAAAGTAACAACTGTATCAGCTTTAGCACTCAACAGGCTCTTTTTAAAAAAAATTTTACTATGGCTATTATTCACTTGCTCATTTCAGGCAGTAGAACCTCGCTGATTTCAAAAAAGCTAAGCAGGATCTAGTTTGTTGTGTACTTGTATGGGAGACTATCACAAAATATCAGAGCTGTAGGCTAGATCAGAAAGTAAAAAAGAAAACCTATCCTGGCAGAAGGCAATAGCAAAGTACTTTTGTATTATTGCCAACAAAACTATATGGAAAAGTCACAAGGAATCAAGCTCTACCTTTTGAAAAGCTCAATTCAAGGATATTTTAATCTTTTTTATTATTTGCTTCAACTGGACAGATCTATTTCCATTATTTTTAGTATTAAATTATATACATTGAACTAACTTGGATAGCTGATTATGTCTGCCCATTATATTCATTATTTATCCTGATTGCCAGTGGCCCTGTACATCGTTTGCCTTCTTGTTATTAGTACCTGCTGCATAACTATTAAGCATGGCTTTTTGTACTGGCAGAACTGTTGCTCCACCAGACTTCGTGAGCCAAACCTGTATGGCTAGGGCTTGGTGCTCTAATGATTAGAATATCTTAAAACAATATATAGAAAATTAAATGTAGCAAAAGAGAAAAAATCATTCTGACACACACACATTCAGCACAGTCAGCATAAAATGTATAGTTTTTGCATCAAAGAAAACGCAATTCATTACAATAAACCAGTGTTTCTCAAGCTCAGCAACTTTAAGATGTGTGGACTTCAACTCCCAGAATGCTGGCTGGTGAATTCTGGGCGTTGAAGTCCACACATCTTAAAGTTGCTAAGGTTGAGAAATACTGCAATAAACAATGTGACAAAAATTCATCTATATTTTGTTCTTCATTCTGGTAAGGCAGAAAACCCAGTATGTTGGTATCTCAGTTGTTACTTAGCTCCCATGAAGACAAAGATGAAGGTGTTGTTTTAGGCCCATGACACTAAAACAATGTATTATTCAAGGGAGTTGGATACAGAAAATTCGTTTGAAAAACACTTAGGCCTGCTTTTGTCAGATGACTCACAAGAATAAACTTGGGTGACATGACAGAGCATGTGCCCTTGTCTGAGGGGCCATGTCCCCTGACCAAGCCACCATTAGGTGGCTGCCAGGCCAGACTCCCACAAGTACCAGCAACAAAGCACATTCATCCTACTGGTCATCTCTCCCACCACAAGAACAAAGTAACACTTTCACTTCCCTCTTAGAACTCAGGAACTCTATGATAGAACTCTATGGCCCCAAACTCTACTGATACCTTCAATAAGAAGTTTTAGAAATAAGTGTTTGTTAACTACAGACTGAACTAGACAGTTATTTTGACTTGTAAGATAACAGCTATATTGCTCATTCTCAGAGAGTGGTTGTGGTCATGGTTGTTTACACTGGCAGCATCCCAGTCTGTGGAGATCCTTTCTAAAAGAACTTCTATTAAAAAATAGGAAAAGGACCGACAATCCAATAGAGCTGTAATTAGGTTAAGGCTTCTGGCTGTGATTTGCATGGTCTAATTTGCAGCATCCCTTCAGTTAATTAAAAATATCTACAACATGGGTGTGTCGTGCTAAATATATGTATGTATGTATGTATGTATGTATGTATGTATATGAAGAATCCTGTTTGCAACATTCTAGGTCATAGATTCTCAGACCCTTTGTTGTTGTTATTAACTTTAAAACATCACAAGCTATTAATGCTTTGCCTTTAAATTACAATGCAAAGTCATTAACATGTAATGTTGATTCTGTGCTCTTCTATGTCAGGTCAATCAGAATATTGCTAAGAAAATAGCTTTCTCTCACGTCTTTAAAAACTATTCTGCAAAATAATCAGTAATGGCCATGATTGTTGACATTCTTCTAAAAACAAAACTCGAAGTGGCATCGTTGTAATCTGAATTGTGCGTTCAGAGAGCTATATATTGGTTGTCTGAACTACTATACAGTCTGAAATAGATGCTAAAGAAGGGTGGCCCTTCCATGGTGGAGTATAAGTCATGCTTTTTGTGCTTCTGTAAATAGCTAAAGGCAAGTGGCACAGATCAAAACAATCTTCTATAACAGAAAAAATTGTAACATCGATTTACTGGAGGGCTCTGAACAAACTGCCCATCCTGTGACCACAGGATCATTATTGTAAGTTGAGAAACAATCCTGCTTTTCAGAAATAATTTCAGTATGTGTAGTGTAGTGTAGTATTCATATGAATATGATTGCCTGAAGGAAGATCAAATCACAACTAAAGTCATCTGCTGTGCCTAGTAGTGCAATAATGGAATGGGAAAAGACTTCACTGTGAAATGGGAAGGACATGGTGCAGAAAGTAAAACATGGGAAGCAATCTTTCGTAAGAGGCCTTTAATGCAGAAGAGGGGAAAGGAGGGAGGTATGTATAATAAACAGAAGAAGTAAAAGGACCCTTCCACTGATCCAGCTAAGCCAGTATCCTGGCCAGTATTGGATAGCAAGTCTTCCCTGAACCTTTAAATATCTTGGTTCCCTGCTCTGAATACTAAAAAACATTTACTTAAAAACCTGAATCCTTGGGCCTCTTCCTCTAATACAGTGTTTCTCAACCTTAGCAACTTCAAGCTGTATGGACTTCAACTCCCAGAATTCCCCAGCCAGCCATGCTGGCTGGGGAATTCTGTGAGTTGAAGTCCACACAGCTTGAAGTTGCCAAGATTGAGAAACACTGTTCTAATAACTGCTCAACCACCTGATCTTGCTGGTTTGTATCCTGGATTTCCCCTCTTAAAAGATGCTGCTTATCCATGAAACCAAGGGTTTTAAAACCCAAAGAGCTCCAGGCTCAGAAGGGTCATTTGAACTCCCTCCCTTTCTTTTCATTGCATCCTATGTCCATGTGATCCTTTTCCCATTTGTGTTTGTTGTTATTGTTCATTGAAAGCAGTGGACCAGCAAATAGGGCTGCACAGAGAACCACAACATACTGAAATAGCTGGATTATGTTTTAACTGGCTAGTTGATGATAATTTCAAACACTGAACTATACTTTGGATTGTGCCCCAAATGTATGAATGTATGCAGTCTGAAACAATTGTTCCCACCTTGAAAGACCCTGAGTAAGGCAGTAAAAAGCTCGTTGTTGTCTTTTTCTTATCTACTTTTAGATTTTTTCCTATTACATCCGTATGCCTTTCATATACTGTACAATCTTTTGCTAAACAACATCATGTTAGTAATCTTTAAAACAGCCACGTATTATTTCCCTACTGCAGAGGGGGACTGAGGTTAACATGTAGAGGCATGTCTAAAGATTCATAATGAGGCTGACAGTGAGATTTAAGCCAGGGAGTTCCTGGCTCAGAATTCACACTCTTAACCACTACATTATACCAATTCAGTTTCAGCTGACCAATTGGAACTTCGTATTATCATGAGGTTGGAAGGATTATTCAGAATTATTCAGGCATTATGAAGAAAGTATTTTGCTTCATTGCAAATAACCCAGCCTACTAAACAGTTCCAAGTGTTTATCTGAGAACATCAAAATGAAGCAGCAGATGGATTCTTTTCCAGTGTACAACTCACTTCATTATTCAGATAATACTAAACAGTGCAAATAACACTGTCAGGAGATACATTAACTTTAAAAACTAATAATTTTTCATCTTTGGACTTTTTAAATCAGCTGCTAACCCTAGCTTTTATTAACGTTTTAATGTGTTTAAGTTTCTGTATATTTGGATGGATGGATGGATGGATGGATGGATGGATGGATGGCTATTTCAGGAGGGGTTTAGCCCTGAAGCTGCCATATGAAACTTTTAAATAAATAAAATTATGAGTTGTAAACATATACATATATTTGCAGAAGTGACACAAAGAGGCAGGATTCCTCAGACTGACTTCAGCCCTATCCAATTTCTACACTAATGATGGTTTGAGAAACTAATACTGGTTTGGTTATATTTTCTTTAGCTTAGATTGCTAAAGAACTATATATACAGTGCTCTTAATGAGTAGTCCAAAGAAATGCTGCCCAGAGTCACCTGTTGAGATGGGCAGCTATAGAAATCAAACAAACAAACAACTTCTTGCTTGTTTGTGTAAAATCGTGAAGGCTCCTTCCCATCTGCTGTCTATCTGGCTTGCCCTTTGCCTTCATCTGCCAAGGAGAAGAGGAAAGAAGAATTGCTCTCCATTAGGCATGTCATATGTCCAGTATTGCCCAGACAAGGCCAAGTTTTAGACTCTACATTCTCCCTCTGGCCAGGAGTCCATAAATACTGTAACTAAAATGGCCAGGACTATTTTTTCTTTCCCCATTTTCTCCCTCTTTTTGAACCTGTGCAACACCCATCCCTCTCCTGTTTCCCTTGATATCCTTGTTCTCTACATCCAGCTGCCTGTTCTCTGCTTATTCTTTTTACTGCATCAGTTCATCCCTCTCCTTTATCTATATCCAGCCATCATGCGTCTCCCATTCCTGTGCTTTTTATTTCCTAGCTGCCCACTCCCCACCCAGATTTCTAGCCCTGGCTGTCCTCATTTCCTTCCCCACAGCCCAGGATCCACCTTTCCTCAATCCAGGATTCTAGCCTTCTTTCCCTCTTCCCTGTCCCCTCAACCTAATATCTAGTCATCCTGCTCCCTTTCTTGCAATGAAGCCCAGGATTTAATCTTCCGTTATCTGTAGTTGTTACTACTGTTATTAGAAGAAGCAGACAGCAAGGGGGACAGGATTCAGGAGGTGCTCAGGCACGACTATGGCTGTGTGCCTGTGCATAGGCAACTGTTTCAGTGCTGAATTGTGCTTAGGAATATGTGTGTTTTTGAGTGTGTCTGCATTTAGCTACATGAATTTAACTGGGAGACACAAGTTCAAATCTCCACTTGACCACAGAAGTTGCTGGTTCACCCTGAACCAGGTATTCTGTCTGAATCCGACCTACCTCATGAGATGTTTGCTATTATGGAGGTAAAATGAAGGAAGGCCTCAATGTAAGTTGCCTTGACTGAGCCACTATTAAAACCGAAGCTGATTCTTTAAAATCTTTTATGAGGATAAAAAGCAGAACACGTCGGGTCTGGTACCCAGCGCTTTTGGAGAAAATTACAATTTTTGTAAAAAGGAAGCAGCCACTCTGTGCTGAATAGTTTGTCTGGATTGTTAACTCATTGGTTAAAATTTTAACAATTGCTTAATATCCTTGTGTTGCTCTCTGTCATGCTCTTACAACAGGTTATGACGGTATTCATGGCGCTGAGGGAGTTACATAACTTCGGGAGGAACATGGGAACATCTTAACTCTTAATTTAGTAGCTAAGTAGCAGTCTTACAAATAATCCTATATATTAATAGGAAGTTGCAAGTATATTTTTACATTCATGACATTTAAAAGCAAAAGAGGCCATCACATACACACGTGAAGCATTAGGACAACTGGAGACACTTCAGAAGGGCAACCCATAGTGCTGTCACTCAACAGACAGCAGGTAATTATTCCCTGCTTGATCATTTGGTTTTGGGTGGTTAAATAAAGAAATAAAGACAGATAAAGCAAGGAGCAGACATCAGAATGTTACAAATGGAAATGTCTGCAAAATTTTGTGAAAGGGCACGGCAATATTGCCTTCAAAATATTTGGAAACTCCCTCACAAGTAATATTAACCAGTGGTTATAACTTCCTTGAGTTTACCCAGAAAGGAGGAGCCAAAATAAATCAGCACTGTTTTAAGGATAAAAGGTATACCTCAGTATATTCCACTGAAAACTATAGCTATTAATATAGGTGTTAATATTCTGCTCTGTTTAATAAAGGAGCCTTTACTCACAGAGAAGATTGGGATCCTCAGAGGAATGTTCCTTTTCTAAGGAGCAGTGGGAGCAGATGTGTCTTCTATCTATGATCCAAGCCAGTGAAACGTTTTTCTGAGTAGACATTTATAGAGCTGCAATTCAAGGAGCAGAAAACTAAACGGTGATATAAAATAAATACAGTAAAGAATATAAAGAGCATTCTTTCCAATCGTATATGGTATGCATAATCAAGTCAGACCCATACCTGGCAAGACAGCCATTTATAACACTTAGGTCTATTTCTTTTTTTCAGGAAAGTCTGTATTTTGTCAGTGCAACTGCTCTGAAACTTGTAGACAGGAAACATCTGATTTCATTCTGGAGCCTCTCTTTGTCACTCTTTTGTATCCTCATATTCATGTGTTTGGTATTATTCAATAATGTAATTGACTGAAAAGTTGTAATCAATGCAATTGTCACTTGATTTTCAGAAACTTAAAGAATTTACACAAAGCAAACAAAATCAAGATATCAGTTACCAAAGATCAAATCGCTTTTCCAAATCCCTATGCTAAAGTTGTATTATATGAATGAACTTGAGTTCTGTATATAGCAAATGTGGAGAAACTCCTACATTTGGTTGAACTACAGTTCCCAGCATCCTTTGCCATGCTGGTAGGGCTTCTGGAAAGTTTTATTTATTTATTTTATTTATTTATCAAATTTGTCACCACCCATCTCCTCTCACTGGAGGGACTCTGGGCAGTACTAGAGTTGTACCAATAATAGCAAGAAGAACAAGGATCCCACTCAGGAAAACAATATGTTTCTAATTTAAAAAAAAAAGTTCTGATTGCTGCATGACAATTCTACCATATTTGTTATTATACCCATTGTTATTATACCAAATAATAAAGTAAAACTGTACCGTTACTTGTTTATTGCTACTGTTACTACTATTGGCATTGTTGTTAATGCTCAAGGCAATGCTAAGACTTTTAGATTTTTTATAAGGATTAACTATTCATGATTGAGATCTAATCAGAGTCCATAAATCTACCGGCGTTTAAGTAACTGCTTGAGAGAATTCCCAGGGGGGAAGGAATGAACTCCAGGAAGTGGAGTGGGTTTGATGAGCAGGTGGGGTTTCTGCCTCAGGACACAGTACTGAATCAGTATTTCAGAATCAGCTAGTAGGACAATGCGCTTTTGGTGTGATGTGGAAGGCACATGAATGGAAGCTCTGACCATTTGTGGTCTCTTAAAATATTTTGGCACGCTTTGTATAAGGGTTTCATTCTTGATGGCTTGGCCGAATTCCACAATGGAGTTAAATTTTCAATTGGATTAGAATGTTTTACTTGCTACAGCAAGTTCCTGCACGGTGTTAAATATCGCTACCCAAAGCTCACTTGCAAACACCAGCATAATGATCATCCTCACTTCTCACCTGGAATAAACAGTTGGAGGTGAATCCATCGCACTGAGGAGTATCAACTATCCTTCGAGTAATAATCCTAAAGACTAAACTGGAATTCTTAGAAGCAACGTTTGTGCTAAATTCTCAGAGGCTGAAGGGGTCTGATGAGAGGCTGCTTGGGGTGAGTGATAAGCTGAAAAAAGCAGTAGACTAGAATTGTACTATAAGATATGTTGGACTAAAGCTTCCATTATCACCAGAAGGCATGACTCTGAGCTGTGGATTATGAGAGTTAGAATATAACTCAGATCAGATTAGGGCAGTTCCTTGTACAGGGCATAGTCACTTTCAGTAGGCTAATAGCAGAATACCTCTTATTTTAAGAGACAGACCTGCAAAGGCTGTTACATAGAGCAGTGTTTCTCAACCTTGGCAGCTTTAAGATGTGTAGAATTCAACTCCCAGAATTCCCCTGCCAAATGCTGGCTGCGGAATTCTGGGAGTTGAATTCCACATATCTTAAAGATGCTGAGGTTGAAAAACACTGACATAGAAAGTTTGGGTTATGCAGGCCTAATTAATGAGTGCCTCATTAAGACCTGCATTTTCTTGCTGATATTGCTCCACAGTGTAGATGTCTTCTGCAAAACAGAGTGATGGCTGGAGTAAAAATGTTGGCTGAACAATTATTACCCAAGACAAACCTCAGAACCCACTGTACTTATACTGATTATATTTCACTGGCTGCCAGTTTGTCAGGCACAATTTGAAGTGCTGTTTCTGACCTACAATGCTGCTGCTTCGGGCGAAGGCCAACAAATGTACTCAAGTACTGTGTGACTGATGTCTTTATCTATCTATCAAATTTGTCACCGCCCATCTCCTCCGACCAGAGGGACTCTTTACTTAAATGCTCTGACCTCCACCTCATCTATTGCAAGGCTGGGCAATTACTTTATGCTGGTGAATATTATAGCAAACATATTTGAGAATATTGTGAATTTTCTCATAAGATGGCTGCTGCATGTGAGTGAGTAGGTGAGTTACCTGTTCACAAAATGGCTGCCAAACCTTGCCCATTTCCCCAATGGCAAACTTCTCCATACTCCCTCTAACCACCTGAATCCTCTCAATCATCCAACTTTGCTTTTTTTTTCCTGAGCAAGCAATCAAACTTCTTGACAAAGTGCTACTCTCTGCTTTTTTACTGGTTTTAATTTTCTAAGACTGTTTATGAGGCTTATTTGGGTCCAGAAAAATTCTTGTAAGTAAGTATTGTGCTTGAGCAGTGATATTCAATCCATGGTCTGCAGACCACAGAGCGTCCAGAGGCTTTCTGCATTTATCCCCAGTCAGCTGGCCAGAGATAGCTCACCTTATCTACACCTGCCTCCTTGTTTTCATGCCAGCCACCTCCTCTGATGTGTCATAAGTAGCACAGCTTCCATTTCCATCAAAAAATCTCTGTGGAGCTTGCAGACTGGAGGAACTCATCTGAACATTTTACTTGTAACTATCTACTAGAGGCTGGATCATTATTTTGCAGTATGGCAGCTTCTTTTTTTTGTTTGTTTGTTTCTAATTAAAATAAGAATTTTAAAGGTCAGATGAGACAAGGAGCTTGACGGGGTCCATGGGAAGCAATGATTGCCTGCCCTTTTTTCATTTCATTTGACAGACCCTTTGTGTAAGATTGTGGTAGTCAGAAGCAGAGATTGTAGCTGTATCTCATAAAGGAGAACTTGTGATTAAGACCCTGTTTGCGCTGATCGTGTAGACTAGATCTTGTTGAAAAACCCAGGAAATAGATAGTAAAGAAATAGAATACATAGCCCTTGTAGCGTTTTCTCCATTGGGAAGTGTCTTCCATGTTGAATCTGTGAAATCTTGATCCTTTCATTGGAGCCCAATAACTTGGGGCAATCTATTGGGGATGCAAAATGCTGGACATCCACAAGGGAGCAGCAAAGAGACACATAAAATATATGATATGCCTACCAACAATATCTGATGGCCCCAAGGTTACTGCCCCCCACTTTTTTTTCTCTTGAGAAAGTATGGTATAGTTGCTTCTGTTGTCTTCCACATCCTGACATTTGCAGTATAACTGCATCTCAAGAATGCCAGGTTGGTGAAGGCTGTGTTCGAGACAGGGAGATTGGTGTTCAAATTCCTACATTGCCATTAACTTCACTAGATTAGTTTCCTATGCCTCAGCCTAAACTTCCTGGCAGGTGGTATTGGTGGAAAAAAATTAGAAGGGCTTTTGTGAAAAAGGAGAGTATAAACTTCCAGTAACTAAATATGTGCCTTTTTCGAACACTTCCAAATCTTTGCTACAAAAATGCTACAATCAAAGAGTGAACCTTTTTGAAGAGATGAATGCAATTTTGCAAGAATGAAATTTAGCAGCTGACTCTGATCCTTACTTCCACCAAAATACGTTTACATTGTTGAGCTTTGTCTTAATTAGTTTTGAAAGTTCTGATATAAAACCAGAATTTATTGGAAAATACCAAACTACTTGTGACATTAAAATGTGTTTTGCATTCAATGTACATTTCATTTTTTGAAATATCAATTGGGAGGTAGTGAGGAGGAATGGCCAGTAGTGTTTCCACCATGCCCATGTATCAGCTTCAAGGAGGAGACTTTCATCAGGACAACAGTATGGAAAGGAAAAATTAAATGCACCCTCTGCATCAGTTCTGAATCTCTAATTCTCAGTTCACACTCACAGAAACATTCTCATTTTTAAAAACTGGGAATTAAATGCAAATATGCATTAACGCTTGTCCCTTTAAATGAATAAACTGCTGATTCCAAAGGTCCCAAACAGTATGTTTCTCTCAGCTACCTTTAAAGTTGTTTGTTTGAAATAACTTGTAACTTTGAAAGAAAGAAATGTTGAAAGGAAGAATGTGATGAAAAGGGGGAGTCCATTTTTTCCTCCCATTGAACTGATTTTGGCTAGGAGAATGGAAACTGGGAACATGTTGGCCTTTTTAAAAAGTATCATGTTGTAGGCAAGATTTTTTTTAAAGAAGTTTCAGCTGGCTAAATCATTTCATTTTTAAAGAAATGGCTTATTGGAACTCCACCCTGTATGCAAGTCTTTTAAGCATGCTGGAGAAAGCTTCATGAACAGGTTTCTTATATTAAGGTAGAATAAACATGCTTAATTCTCAACTGCTATTTCAAAGGCTTTGGGAACTGCCAGAAACTATGTTTGCTCTGTGCAGTCTTGATCATGGTATTACAGAGATGTACAATATGCTCTATACAGATGTTGCTTTGTTAATTGACAATTTAAATGATGCATTTATGGCCAGAATCGGTGGACCTCTTAGAGGAGATGTGAGAGATAACAGAGCACTGCTGGCATTCAGTCTGTATATGAAATGAGTTATAAAAATAACCACAATTTAACGTAATTTACAGCCTCAGGAACATTTAATTCTGTGCTGTATTTTAGCCAACAAATTCCTTTATAGCACAATTCAGTATAGTTTATAAACACACTTCTGGTTGGCACTAGTACTCTTTTTTTTTATAATGCTGTTAAGAGTAGAATTTTGAATGGCTTTCTCTTGAAAAAGAACCATAAACCCCAGATATCCAAACTAATGGAGTGGCAAAACTGAAAAAGCACTGGCTTAAGAGACCCACTAATTGGTATTAATATAATTTCTATATCTTGGAGCATGGCTTTCATCACACAATTGTATCCACAATCTAGACTTTTTAGACGCTCCTGCTTGGTGTTACGAACTTCAGTCTTAGTTAATAGATAAATCAGCTCATTTTTATTTATCTGATTTCAAGGAAGGAGTATTAGGTATGTTTGCCACCTTGAGTTATTTATAAAAATAATAAAGGCAGGATAGAAAATAAAATAAATAAACCAAGGGCTGCTGCAGTGATAGATTATCACCAATGCTCTTATTTGATTACCAGATGATAGCCAGAAATCTGAGTTGTTACCCCTGTAAAGGTAGCAACATAACTACAATTGTAACTTTGATAATTGGGATATATTTACAGAATGTGCTTTGATAACCAGGTATGGAACCACTGTGGCTCCTCTGCATGTCAAGAGAATGAAAGAGAAGAGGGACCCTTACAAATAATCTGCTGAATCTACCATCTACCTAACACTTCCATCTTTCTGTGTAAGGGGTAAATGGTCCAGATAGAAGCTGTGCCATCTAAGCTTTGGGCAAATTATGAACAGCAGATATACAGGGCACATATTGGTACCAAGGAATGATAACTCAATTAGAAGTTCAGGATTCATTCCTCAGTTCTGTCTTATCCCCAGTGTACTCTGGAGCTCTGCCACTTACTGTAAAACACACAATTCCTATTGACCTCAGCTGAGCCAGAAATAAATTGGCTCAGCATTCCAACAAAGATGGTACTGTTAGATAAATTAGGTTAACATCCACCATATCCATTCTGTAAGATCAGATAGAGTCAGCATGCTGCAGGTTCCATCCTTTAAGCAATGCCTTCTGATGAGATCTTAGTAGACCTTCTGTGTTGTAGTGTCTGCTCTCTCGAAGAGCATCCTCCCTGAAATTCTCATGACTTTGACTCTGCTGTTCTTTAAACAGGTTCTGAAGACCTGGCTTTTCTCCTCCAGATTCTGGGCTATGGTGGGATGTGCCTCCCTTTGTGAGAGATTTTATGGGCTTTTAATGGATGTTTGCTTCACCTGGATGACTTAACTTTTTTGTCTGGCTTGATGTTTTATACTTTTGTTTTTAATTATGTACATCACCCAGAGCCGTTGACAAATTGGGCAGCCTTAGAAATGTGAATTATAATATATACTTACATGAATACTTATAGGATTGTCTCTCCCCAGTTGTTTTACCCGTCCTATCCAATCTGGCAGTAAGGGCATGCTCCGGGTAACAGCTAGGGAGTTTCAGCTGGCAGGGCCCAGAAGGAGAGCCTTTTCTTCCATGGCAGTCATCCTTTGGAACATCATTCCCCCTGAGATTAGATTGGCCCCATCCCTGTTGGTCTTTCATAAGGCCTTGAAAACTTGGCTTTGTGCTCAAGCCTGGGACCCCGGGCATGGGTTAGAGCCCATCTCCTGGTTGTATGGATGATAGGTTAGATCATGTCCAGCTGCTATGTGTTTTTATTTTTGTTTTATATTATGTATTTTGTGTTTTTGTTTTATTATAAGCCACCTAGAGTAACGTAAAAATGAGATGGGTGGCTGTATAAATCAAATCAAATCAAATACCATACAATGGCGGAAATCAAATGAAAGGTGCAAACAATATCCTAGTTCAGATATTTGAAGACACTAAGAAGCATGAAACAAAGCTAATCCACTAAATCTCTGCAAAGAAAATGTTTTGTGGTGTAGGCCCTACCAAACTCAGAATAACTGTGCAAAGCATTGAAAGAGTTGCTTTGTGAATCATGTTGGCCTGAGCAAAGCACTCTTCATTGAACTATTGAGGCAGGATACCACTGTGCTTCACTGGCAATTGCAGGAGATGTTTTGTGGGTGCATGCACACAAACATAGAGGTAATCCAGGAAAGCTCTTGCAGATGTGCCAGGTAGCCCAATGGATACAACTGTCTTAACATTTAGAGGAGGGAGGTTTCACTTATGCGAATGTGCTCCACCAAGTGTCTCTTCAAATGCTCTGCACAGCCCCAATAAATATAAACCCATGGTTTTATTGTTATGTAGAGGCTCAGAGTTACAAATGTTAAGGTTCCAGAAGATCTCTATTTATATATTTGTCCTTCCCATCATTCTTAAGTCATGGGGAATTGTAACAAGATAGGAGAGGATGTGATCTACTTATTTGACTGCATCATGTTTGATTTAGATAATTAAATATCATTTGGAAAATAATTAATTGGTCTGTTTGGATTTACTTCCCATTCATGAGCACTGTGGCTTGCCGCAGAGAGTGTGGTAGATGAGCATGAGAATCACATTGGTTAAGAGTTGCTCAGCTTCAGACCATGTGCCCTTTTGATTCTGACCATTCTCTGCATGTATCATAGAGGTCTTACAGGACTGCATTACATATTCAGTACAGATATATTTATTTTGTCCTAATGTTTCCTGATAGACCTGTTTTCTCTGGCTTTTTAAGGTGTGCTTTCTCTGCCTGCCTACTTCAGCCCTTACAATGATGGATCAATATGCAGCAGTGGAAGAGCTGATGCTTATGCCCAGCTAGAACTTCGAACTTTAGAACAATCTCTCCTGGCAACTTGTGTTGGAAGCATCTCTGAATTGAGTAAGTTAATAAGCAGCTGACACATTATTAATTTACACAGCATCTGGGACCGTTCTCTATTAAAATTAGAGAAAAATGTTTCGCACTTTCCTTTTGTTTGTGTACTGACATTGCAAAATATAAATGTTTCAGGATGTTTTTCAGGAAAATAAGATCCTTTCATTGGATGCTTCAGATTTTAATACAGTGATACATGGTCATTAGCTTCTGCCCCCATCAGATTATTAAGGCTGTTATTATTTATTTAGGGGTTATCAATAAACATGGCACTTTATACATGAAACATCTTCCTACTCCAAGGGATTTAGAATCTAAAATTCTACATGTGGAAAGTAACAGAAGAAATGGAGAGGTGAGGATGCCCTCAAGTCAAGTTCACCTCCTAGAGTCTGCACCTGTGTGGTTTTCTTGGCAGTTCTGTGGAGGAGATTCACTATTCCCTTCTTCCATATTGCTGTTTCAACATCTCAGGGTGGTTAACAGCCTAAAATTCCAAGGGGGCCCCCAAGTTCTAACCAGGGCTTCTGAAGTTAGCCAAGGTGCTGTCAGCTGCTGAAGTAAGCAAGCCAGTAAGAGGAAGAAAATGGGGACAAGGCAAATGAGGGGAAGTATGGATGTCAATGTCATACGTTTCAGTTTTGTTGCCATAGGTGGTTTTGACCAGGAATGTGTTTCAGAAATTTCATGGGAAAACCATGCTTTACGAGATGTAAGAAAGTATAGTCTTAATGAGATATTATGGGAGAAAATGCCAGGCAGGGAGAAAGGGATTGTCCCAGAGAAAGAAGGCATAAAGGAGGACAAAGCTATCAAGAGTTTTGAAGCTAAAGATGAAAATTACAGCATATACACAATCCAGCAATGGGTAGGAATCCATCAATTTAACAGAGTTGGAGATATTTAAATGTTTAATGATTTACATCAACTGTATGATAAAATTGTGTAAGTGTGTGAGTGCCTCCCACTTATTTTGGCACCAGTACAGCACTGCAGTTTTTTTGGTAATCACCAAACTGGTTGAACTGGGCATCTGAAAGTAGCAATTGTTTAGGCTGCATTTGCTTTGCCAGCCATAGATTACATCCCACTTAATGTTTGAAGGACCGACTTGTTTTCCACTCCTGCTGAAAATTGCAGAGAGGTACTTGTGGGCCCCAATATTTGGCTAACACGCCACATCCGTCCTAAAGGCAGCTTTCCAGCCTAGGAGCAGATTTGGCATTCTTGTTAGTAAGTAACTAAATGAATAAATAAAACTTCTAATGTCATTGTTCCGTGTTTTTAAAAAGGCACAGACAATATCACAGATATTTATATATGATATAAGCTATGAAAAGTCTGTTTATATTTTGATTAAGCTATGTTTTAGAGTGTATGCTATTTAAGGGGTGCTTTGTAGACTGTTTTTCCCCTGGAAAAACATTGGTCTTTGCATTTCTCCTCTAGTATCTGAATGGGACTATTGGGAATCTCTCTATACCTTACAGGTCTCACCATTTATTTCATGGCCCGCATTAATTTGAGGTGGTTGTTTTTTTAAGGCTTAGCAAACCTGTATATTCTCCACTACAAGAGTGTGCTGTGGCTCCAGTCCAGGATTAGGCACAGCTTCTTTTCCCCACTTTGTGATTTGGCTGGTTCACTGATTGCCTTCAGTGAATAGATCTCCCAATATAATCTCTTGCCTGAAAATTTGAATTCCAAATGTACATCTTTTATAAAAGATTTTACAAATTTTCAAAGATAAAAACCATTTCTTTTTATATAAGATATACATCTTTTATGTACAGTGTACTGAATGTATGCTAACAGAAGGCCCAGAGGGTTTTAATTCACATTATAAGATGTAAGTCTTAGTCAAACAATTTTCTCTAAAAAAAACTGTAATCCTTTTGTCTCCTGAGCAGAGGATGTATAGGCCAATCCTATTCATTTCATTCAAATGTCATTCTACTGTGTTAATTTAAACTAATTCTAAGTAAATCTGCAAGCTTAAGTAAGTGCTGCTGAGTTCAATGCATTTTACTCCCTAGTAAGAAGTATGTTCCAGTGAAGACTAAACATCCTGCTATTTAGGACTGAGTCCCAAATTTCCTTTTTCAGTGGTAAAAAATAAACATTCACATTTATATGACTTTTCAGGAATCAACTCTGAAGTCCTTATTACTTCTTTCATTATTGCCATTTCCCAGCATTATAATTTTAAAAAAAACTCTTTCTGGTGAACCCTAAATTTCAAAGAAATAGAGGATACCAGAGAAAAATAGGAATCTAGAGCCTGTGTACAATCAAATGTAGAATTGTATTTATTCAAACCACTGACAGGGCAGAAACGTAACTTGATCTTTGGTACTGTAAGACTTTAAGTAAAATATACATATGTCTATATATCAGACTGATTAAAAAAAAGTTAAAGCAGACCAGTGAACTTGCAACCCACCAAGCCACCAGAGACTATTGTGGCTTTTTTAGAAATGTAGCAATCCCCTCCTTTTTAAATTCTGAAACTACTGTAGAGGCTTGTTTGTTATCATGCCTAGCTCTATAAATCACACTGTGCAGACCAGACTTTAAGGAAATACCAATTGACCAATACCAATTACTATATATTGAATGTCAGAGGACACAGTATCTTTTCAATCCCTTTAATAAACTATGGACAGCTCCATCTGTGATTCAAAGTCATATTGTTCAAATAAACCAGAAAAAGAAAACACCATTTACTGTTGACTTTTTTTCCCTAGCTTGTTCTAGAAAGAATTAGCCAGAGTGTCTGTTGAGATGACATGAACAAACCACATACAGAACCATAAGCACTTACAGAAACCAGAATTCAAGAAAACAACCTCTTATGTCATTCACACTGGGTGATTGAGTAGGTTTGTAATATGTATACTACAAAAAAGTCAACTTGTCATGGGCTGGGAGACTAACCCAATCATTGGCATTGAAAAGCAGGCTTGCCTAATTATAGTAAGAAGTTCAAATTAATGTAAATAGCTTATGTATAGGTTTTAAAACATGGTTAGCATTCAAAAGGATCTCAGAATAAACTGAAACAGAATACAGTACCTCTCGGTTGGCCTTTTAGTGACCGTCGATGAAAGGCCTTCATGAGAAGATGTGAAATGTCACCATGCTTTTTTAAAAATATGACTGTTTTTGTTTTTACCTCTGCTCCTTTTCCAGGTGATTTGGTATCACGAGCAATGCACCACATGCAGTGTTTGACTACCCTTCGTCCTGGCATGAGCCCTGTTCGGCAAACCAGACAACAGCAGCCACCCATCACCTGGTCCCCTGATGCCCTCCATACCCTTTACTACTTTTTACGCTGTCCTCAGATGGAATCCATGGAAAACCCCAACCTGGATCCTCCAAGGATGGCCTTGAATAATGAACGGTAGGTCTTGCTGTTCATGCTCCAAAGTGACTTTTCAAGTTAACAGAGCCTCATTTTGAGGAACAGAGCATTTTAAGTCTAGTTTGCTCCATGAATTCCACGTAATCAGCCTTCACCAGTCATTCCTGTAGCACAGCCAGGACATTTTCTTAACTTGGCTAGCTTGTTGGAACTGGAACCAGAGTGTTACAGAAGAAAGGCCTGGAGAGTACAGAAATGTCATTTTCCAGTGTTCACAGCATTTAAAAAACTGTTAATTTCTCCCCTCCAGACATGTTGAACTACAATTCCCATAGTCCCTACCAAAATTTCAAGGTGTAGAAATAGCTAATCTTTTTATAAGAAAACTTTGTGGATCATAAAATAGAGGATGTTTTTTCAGATTCAGTACTTAGTACAATTTTTCTGGTATGATAACTCCTCACTGGCCACTTCAAATTTTCTAATTTTCCCTCTGGCATACTGTGAGACTTGTTGACCTAAGCAGATTTCAGATAAAAAATACTGGATTTTAAGCTGCTCTGAAATATCCTTTCCTATTTGAATTTGGGACAGAAAGAGGAAAAGGCCATGTTTTTTTTTCAAACCGTCTCTCTAATATATTCTGAAATCAATATACATGCTGCAAAAATATTGGTTGTTTTTGATAAACTTAATATTGAGAATCTTTAAAGCAGTATTTAAAATATATACACATAGACGTTGATCCAACAGATTAAGTGTAATATAATCGTGAGAGTCCTAATAAAGCACTGTTTCAAAGCATTAGTTCCACTAATGCTGCTCAGAGCAGGCATCCATGGGAGTACACTGAACATGCCCACTGTTCTACTTCAAAACAACGGATCAAGAGTATTTGATTTTTTATTTTTCTGGTCTTCTGGGCTCCCTGATTCAAGCTAGAAAATTGCATGTGCAGATCCATTTCTTATCCATGCAAGCGCTTATAGAACCCTTCCTCCATGCAATATAATGTTTAAGCCCAGGTAAACACACAAACAAATGCAACCTGGAATATAACAGTTTCAGAACTATGTGGCTGCTTCTGAATAAAAATCCAACCAGCCTTTGAAAATGGTCAAAAAATATTGTTTTTCACAATAAATTCAGTGCTTGCCATTTAATGTGGCCAGTGGGATATATACTGCAGAGGACACTGTATACACAGAATTCTGTTCGTTTATTTCCAGCAAGAGGAAAAAGTAAATTGAGGTTATTTCTGAGTATGCCAGACCCGCAGCATGCTGCATAAAGGCACTGATTCACATACTCTTCCTTGGCAAGGCTATAAGAGCTGACCTTTTTTTTAACTGTTAGTGCTAAATCAGCTGCAAATTCTGCATTACTCCATTGTGCCTCATTGGGCTTCTGAAGTATGCTTTTGAAGGCATTGCATACCTAAGGAAAAATCTCAGTTTTAAAGCAAAGGAAATAACACTGAAGATCAGCTGTGCTGGGGCTTTTCAGATGCCTGCAAAACCTATTAATGCTGAATACAGTCATTCTAAACAGCAAGAACGGTGATGAACGTTTTTGCCAAAAGCCACTCCTATCACTTTAACTGGTGGGCATTAGAGCAAGCTTCCTCAATCTGGCACCCTGCAAGGGTATTGGATTTCAGATCGCAAAAGCTTCCAGAAGCCCAAGGCTGCCTTTGATTAATTTTGTGAGAACTTGCTTGCTTACTGATCTTTCAGCTGGTTATTCAACAAATTCTCTTCAACCCCTTTTTTAGTTTTTCAGACAGTGATACTACTAAATTCGAGGAAAGCAGGCAAAATGTCATTCGGAAATCCTTAGTCGTCTTCTGGTCTTTCTTTTATTTTAGTCTCCCCCTTTTCATTCTACTCCAGATCCTTCTTGCCTGCCTGCAAAGCCGTATCTTACCTCCTGTCCTTTCCTCTTCCTTGCCCCACACACTCACACACCCTTTGGGTTCCAACGTGCACTGGCAATTTGAGAAAATAAATTTATGTGACTAATATATGAAGCCTGGTTCTTATCCTGCTACTTAACTCTTACCACATTGATACACAGGACTTTCTGTAACTATCCTTTATATTAGAAATGAACATTCTGCATTAAAATCTTCATAAGTTTCACTAAAAGCCAGCATGATGTAATAGAAAAAAATGGCCAAATAAGAGTTGGGAGGTTAAGGTTCAGATTTCCACTCAATCATGAATTTCACTCATCACATTAAGACCTGGTTTAACTATGGTTTGCAGACTAAGCCATAACATCTGGATTCAAATGTAATGCTAAACCTCAAGCTGTGATTTATCTGTAAAGTGACTGGGTTGGCTTCATCCAATGAGCAAAACAAAGAATCTACTTCTTGTTTAAGACACTATGCAAACCCAGCCACAGAATAACTTTCCACCATACATTCTCTCTCATCCTGCCTTACTTCACAGGGCTACTGTGAGGATAAAATTGGCATGATGAAAGAACCATATAAAGTGTCTTCGGCTCTTTGGGAAAAGGACATAATTTTTTTTTAACATAATAATCATGCTGGACATTGGTAATCATGTCCAGCGTTGAGTCTTTTATTTTCATTTATTTGTTGCATTTATAGCTCACCTTTCCTCTAGCAGGTCTTAGTAGTATTGCACCACTACTTCTATATTCAAAATTATACTGTAAGATAGGTAAGGATTAGATACAGAAAGAGACCACAGTCTTCCAAGAAGCTCCCAAAAGCGAGGGTGGATTTGAATTTTGAACTTCCAGCCTTGAATTTCAAACTCTACCCATGGTAGCATATCTACTCATTCCTCCTTACTTCCACCTACCATTGTTTTTCTCATGAACCACAACGGCTTGAGAAACATACTGTACATCTGAAAGCATGCAGGGTAGCTCTGCTTTTAATTGCCAGGATGGACCTTTTATTTATTTGATTATTTTGTTGAGCAACTGGAATAATACCTATAGGTTTTCATTCATTCCTCACAACTATCCTTTGAGCCTGTTTAGTATGAGTGCTAATACTAGCCACTGACCTTCGTGGCTGGATTGGTATTTGCATTCACAGTTCAACCGCATAGCCATAGCACCACATCGTCTCCCATTTCACTGGAATGTATATGGAAATGCTTCTGAATATATGCATAAGTTCATTTAAATGCAGATACCAATAGAAGCCTGTCTGCCACTGTGGCTTGTGCTCACCTGGAATGGTGTTTTGCAACCTTCTGGAATGCCACACCTGTGTGTTAAAATGGGAACCAGCCTTTTACACATTGAGCAAATCCCTTCTGCCTAAGGGAAATAGTACTTTTAAGATCCCATCATCAAAGAACACATCTTGGCAGAATCCATATGTATGTTTGCTTCAGTGTCTCTTTGGTTTCACAGGGATCCATTACATGGTGATATACATTCATGTACAAAAAGCAAATAGGGGTGTGGTTACACGATTGAGTAATTTTCTTTTCCATGATTCATTTTAGCATTATTCCATTCTACACGAAGAGAACCTGAATTCATTTTAGGAAATACCAGAAAAAGAAATCTCATAGTCTTTGAAATCAACATTGGCAGAGGTTTATGAGCTGTCCAGTTTGCCAGTATCTAACATACGCTGGAGTATAATGCTTTATTTAGAACAACTGCGAGGAAATAAAATAAACGATTTTAAGCATAGAGGTGATCCAACCTGACACCCATTAGATTGGGTGGATTGATGGATGGATGACTATAAGCATTCTGTGTTACGGCTAAGAGGAAGTGTGCCATCCATCTAGAAATATAAAATTCAGAAAATGCCAACTTGGTGGAAACAGAGTGTAGGATGGAAAACCAGTGACTGCTGCAAAAAAAAAAGGGGGTAGCTAACTTGAACAAAAGGAATCTTGTCCTAGTTTTCATGCACAGTATGTGTCAGGTTTTGTGGCAATCAGTATGGGTAAGAAAGCTGCAAAGCATTTTGGTCAGCTACTAGATATTGCACTAAATGCACAGTGCAAATTAGTTGGTCACAACATTTTACTTTAAAATGAGAGGTTTTCATTTTTACTTACCTAGCCAAGTGACAATTTCCTGTTTCAAAGAGAAAATTTCCTCTTACTCTTACAACTTTGGTAAAGCACAGCCTGAAAAAAGTCTGAGGCTGGGGGACTCAGTGTGTTGTTCGTCATTCCAATAGGTCATGGAACTTCTAGGCTCCTTATCCCACCTGAACATTTATATTTTAAAACATTTTATTTTTTAAAAAGTGTGGAAATTGGCATGCTACAAAGCAAAGCACTGGTCTTTAACATCTTTGTCGTGGACAAAAATCCTGTAAGCTGAAATGTTTAACTGATGAACAGCTGAAACCCAGTTTAGAAATTTGTTGATCTGTCCAGAAAGAGGTTAAAGAAAAGCAGCAACAGTAGGAGGGTCATAACCAGTTACAAACTGGAACTTTGTGATGGATAGTATTTCACATGGCAGCTTGTGACTGGGCAAAGCTCTCCAGCAGCCATTTTGCAAAAGACCCACAACAGGTCCTCAAAAGGCCCACCAGCCTAAGAAGGCTGGAGATGACTGGCTCAAGGCCTGCTAACTACTGAAGAAGCATTTAAAGATGCAATTTAGGTATCAATAATTTATTTTTAAAAGACCAGGACTTAACAGGGCCCAAGGGAGAGTAACAATAGTTTATATTCCAGAATATTAAGTGGCTTTGAGATAAAAGCTTTAAAATAAATGTAGTAGATATTATTGTAAAAGCATCTTTTCCCAAATGGCATCCTGTCATGCGCTGCCTCCCCCTGAATAACAATCAGACACTGGTTCGCGAATCAGGCTCTGGTTTATTGCAGGGTAGGTACAGCGTTGGTAGAAAAAAGCTGAGAGTGACAGGAGCGCGCCGGTGCGGGGTTTAAATACCCCGCGCCGGTCAGCGCCCCCTCGCTCACGGTCACGTCACCCCCCTTTGTCCCGTGCGTTGCCCTGCCATTGGTTGAGGGTTTCCAGGATCGCCCATCCCCAGGTTTCCATTCTTCTGCTGATTGCTTTCAGCTGGGCGATCCCCGTTGTATTGCCGCTGATGGTTTGGGTGGCTCCGTGATTCATTTGGTTATTGTTTGTTGGCCGTTAGTCGTTGTAGGTTGATGGCCACTTAACTTGTACCCCTTCACCTATTTCCTTGTCATTGTCATGAGTGCCATTGCGCTGATGACTTTAGCTCAACGGCACTCATGACATACTGCCCCCTTTCCGAATAGTGTTCTCCCTCGGGTTTCTGGGTTTTCCCCGTGGAGCTGTCAAAACGCCACATTTTTTTTTTTTTTTTTTTCAAAGTTCCCGCCGGAGTAGTTGTCGCCCCTCCCTTTGCTCCTCCCTCTACCACGTGCCTTCCCAGGGTGTGTCCATGGTGCGCATGCTCGGGTTCTGACCTGGCGTGCGCATGCTCCAACCACACCCTGTTTGTTTGGCTCAGTTCGGCGAGGCGAGAGGCGTGGCTGGTCGGGTGCTTCTCAGCTCCAGGTAGGGCCCTTCTTTTCTTTTTTTTTTGAGTGCGTCGCCTTTGTTGTGTCTCCTGGGCGTTGCCCCCAGGTTGCCCTGTTGACTTGCTTGCCACTCCCCCGCGGCCGGGGGGCGGGGGGAGGGTGCTGGCGATCGTTTGTCACCACCCCGTGGGCCCGGGGCGGGGGGAGTGAGTCCCGGGGGGGGGAAGGTCCACCCAAGTCGCGGGCTTGGGGGGGGCCCTTTCCCTTGGGGCACGGGAGGCGGGGGGAGGCCTGCGGGGGGGGGGTTTGGTTTTGCTGACCTTGGTTGCGGTTTGTCGGGGTATGCCCGGTGAAATGCTCTGGTCAGGTCAGGCGCGTTAACGTTGTGCGCCGCCACCCATTCCGGGTGGGGGAAGTGTTTCCACCTGACCAGATAGTGTAGCGTTCCTCGTTGCTTGCGGGAGTCGAGGATGTCCCTTATCTCGAAGTGGTGTTGCCCGTCGATCATAAGTGGTGCGGGCTGTGGCGTGCTTGGGTGCCATCGGGAGGTGGTTGCCGGTTTTAGGAGGCTGGTGTGGAACACCGGGTGGAGCCTCCGGAGGTTGTGTGGCAGGTCCAGGCGTATTGCTACCGGGTTCACTATTTGCGTGACTCGGAACGGCCCGATGTACTTAGGCCCCAGTTTTTTCGAGGGTTGGGTTGACTTTAGGAACTTGGTGGAGAGATAGGCCATATCCCCCGCCTGGAACGTCGGTTGTTGGCGCCGGTGCTTGTCGGCCTGCTCTTTGTAAGCAGCCTGTGCCTCCTTCAGCGCCGCCGTGATTACTGGCCATGCTTCCGCGATCTTCCGTCCCCAGTCGCTGGCGTCCACCTGGGGTTCCGGGGGTTGAGGTAGCTCCGGTATGGGGACGAAGTCGCGCCCCGAGACTACTTCGAACGGGGTTTTCCCCGTGCTCGTGTGGACGGCGTTGTTGTATGCGACTTTGGCGAACGGGAGCAGTTCGGCCCAGTCGTCTTGGTGGTAGTTCGTATATGATCGTATAAATTGCTCTAAGGTGGCATTAAGAACCTCAGTGGCTCCGTCCGTCTGCGGATGCCAAGCCGTAGATAGGGCCTGTTGGGTCCCCGTCAGCTTCAGGAAGGCCCGCCAGAATTTGGAGGTGAACTGTGTGCCCCTGTCGGTCACCACACGTGCGGGACATCCGTGTAGCCTGTACACGTGGATGAGGAAGAGTTTGGCTAGTTGTTGTGAGGATGGGACCGACGTGCAGGGGATGAAGTGGGCCTGCTTTGAGAAGTAGTCCTTCACCACCCAAATGGCCGTTTTCTTCTGGCTGGGTGGGAGGTCCACTATAAAATCCATAGAGATTTCCTCCCCTGGGCGGGAGGGTTCTGCCACCCGTTGCAATAGCCCCGCGGGTTTGCCTGGTGCCCGTTTGGCCCTAGCGCACGTTGGGCAGGACGCCACGTAGGTTTTTACGTCTCGCCTGAGCGCGGGCCACCAGAATTGGCGCCGTGTTAGGTGTAGGGTCTTGAGGAACCCAAAGTGTCCCGCTTGCTTGGCGTCGTGTGACCTATGCAAGATCGCCTGGCGTTGCGAGTCCGGGACGTAGATTCTGCCTTCCCCCCATGCCAGGTCTTGCGCCATCGTTACCTTGTCGGGGTTTGCCAGGAACCAGGGGTCGGTTTTGAGGGCGGCGGCGAGGTCCGTGCGCATTCCCCCTGGTAGTTGCGGTTGGCTTCTTTCCGTCGCCGGTTGTCCCGCCGTCGGCTGCGCCGTAGCGTCGAGCTGCCTCCGTGCGCCGCTTCGGGTGGTCACGGCCATCCCCAGTTGCGAGGCGGATAGGACCGTCCCAATGGTGTCTGGGGCGGGCTCTTCGTCTTGGGGCAGTTGGGAGAGGGCGTCGGCCAGGAAGTTCTTCTTGCCCGGCATGAACTTCAGCTGGAAATCAAAGCGGCTGAAGAATTGGGCCCATCGGACCTGTTTTGGGCTAAGGCGTCTAGGCGTTCGTAGGGCCTCGAGGTTCCGGTGGTCCGTCCAGACCTCGAATGGTTGGGTGGCTCCCTCGAGTAGGTGTCGCCATGTCTCTAGTGCCGATTTCACCGCGAAGGCTTCTTTCTCCCAGACGTGCCATCGCCTCTCTGTCTCGGAGAACTTCCTTGACAGGTAGGCGCATGGTTTCAGGAGCCCCGTGGAGTCTTTCTGTAGTAGGATGGCTCCCAGGGAGAAGTCTGAGGCGTCGGCTTGGACCACGAACGGCCGTTCTGGGTCCGGGTGCGCGAGGATTGGCTCCGTAGTGAACAGCGCTTTCAGCTTGTCGAATGCGGTCTGGCACGCGGGAGTCCAATTCAGCACTGTGCCTGGGTTCTTGGCGCGTCGGGTGTCCCCCACCCCTTTGGTTTTGAGGAGGTCCGTTAAGGGGAGGGCTATCTCAGCGAACCCCCGGGCGAATGACCTGTAGAAATTCGCGAATCCCAGGAAGCTCTGTAGTTGCCGTCTGTTGCGGGGCCGCTCCCAGTTTAGCACCGCTTCGACTTTTGCGGGGTCCATTTCGATGCCGTCCCCGGAGATTCGATACCCCAAATAGTCTAGGCGCTCTTTGTGAAACTCGCACTTTGTAGGCTTCGCATAGAGCTGCGCCCTTCTGAGCTTGTCGAGGACTTGCCTGACTAAGGTTACGTGTTCCTCGTGTGTTTTTGTGTAAATAAGGACGTCGTCGATGTAGACCAGGACCCCTTTAAACAGATGTTCATGCAGTACCTCATTGATGAGCTGCATGAACACCCCAGGGGCCCCCGCGAGTCCGAAGGGCAGTACCTTGTACTGGAAAGCGCCTAGGGGGCAGTTAAACGCCGTCTTCCATTCGTCCCCCTCCCTGATTCGGATGCGATAGTACGCCTCGCGAAGGTCCAATTTGGAAAAGACTTTGCCCGTGGATAGGTGGGCGAGCATGTCCTTCACCAGGGGTAAGGGATATTTGTTGGACAGGGAAGCCGCGTTTAGGCCCCGGTAGTTGGTACAGAGCCGTAGGGTCCCGTCTTTCTTCTCCCGGAATAAGACGGGGGCTCCGACCGGTGAGCATGCTGGCTCTATGAATCCCCTGTCTAGGTTTTTATCGATGAACTCCCGGAGGGTTGCCATCTCCTTCGGGGTCATCGAATAGATTTTTGGTCGAGGTAAGGGGACGTCGGGCAGTAGGTCGATCCGGCAATCCGTCTTGCGGTGGGGGGGTAGTTGGTCAGCCTCTGCCTCTCCGAAGACCTCGGAGAAGTCGGCGTATTGTTCTGGTAGGTCTGCTGGGTTAGCGGCGTTGTCTTGTGTGGTCGCCTCCGCTCGTCCTACCGTGGGGTTGCTTTTGCCGGCTGGAACTGGTGCTCGATACTCGCCGTCGCCGAATGTGAAGGTGCGGGTCGCCCAGTTGATCCGCGGGTTGTTTTCCGCGAGCCATGGCATCCCCAGGACTGCAATGGGCCGTCCGATGTGCGTGACTACGAACGATGTGCGCTCAGTGTGAGTGCCCATTTGCAGGGTGACCGGCTCGGTTTGTAGCGTGGCTGGTTTCCCTCCCGCTGTAGAGCCGTCCAGCTGGTGGAATGCCAGCGGCGTGGGGAGGGGGAAGCAGCGGAGGTCGAGTTTGGCGACTAGGTCGGGGTGGATGAGGTTTTTTGAGCACCCCGAGTCCACTAGTGCCGCGGCCGTGGTGGCTCCGTTTCCGGTAGAGAGTTGAATTGCTGCCAATATTACGGAGCTTTTGTCGTTTCGTTGAGGTGGTCCGCGTTGCTGTCCCACCGCCTGCCTCGCCACGCGTCTCAGGGCAGGCGGGGAGCATTTCCCGCCGGCTGGTCGGGGTCGGTATTGTCCTCTTCCCCCCAGTAAGCGTCCCAGCTCTCTTTCGGTGTCGCTGTGGCCACGGTCATTCGGCGGTGAGGCGGCGGCCCCGGGTTGGGTGGTTTGGGGCTAATTTTCGGGGTGGGCTTGGGCGCGCTGGTCGGCGGTCGGTTGGCGAAGCAATCCGCCGTCTTGTGCCCTAATTTGCCACACCTCCCGCAGGGCTCCCGGTTGAACTTTTTAGGGTATATGGGGCCGGCCATCCCCTCGTGTGGTGCGGGTACCTTTTTCCCGGCATCGTTTGTGTCTTCCGTGGTTGTCATGAGGAAGGTGCGGTGCGCGTGTTCGGCTTTCCCCGCGAGGTGGATCCACCCGTGTAACGTTTCTGGGTCGTCGCGGTAGAGGGCCCATTGGAGAACGTCGCGGTTGAGCCCCCTTTTGAAGATTTCCAGCAGGGTGGTCTCGGACCAGTCGCTGACCTTCCCCGCGAGGGCTTTGAACTCCAGGGCGTAGTCAGGGACCGTGCGGGTGCCCTGTTTAAGTCTTTGGAGTGCGCTTTTCGCCCGCACTTTGGCTAGGGGGTCTTCGAAGTAGTCTTTCATCTCTTTGATGAAAGCAGGGAAGGTGGCGAGGGCGGGGGAGCTGGACTCGTACAGTTGGACGTACCAGTCCGCCGCCCTGTCTTGGAGCTTGATCGCCACGGCGGCGATCTTGTCGGCCTCGGAGTCATAGGAGTGTCCGTGCCTCCCCATGAACTCCCTAGCGTTGGTCACAAAAAACGAGAGTTTTGTGGGGGTCCCATCGAAGAAGATGGGGAAGTCCTTTGGGGCCCGGGCGTTTTGTGCGGCCCCGCCTCTCGCTTCTCGGGGTGTGGTGTCGGCCGCCTGTGCCGTCTGCTGGCCCTCCGCTGGCCCGTGTGGGTTCGATGCTTCGCTCGGGGTGTGGGCTTGTGCGGGGACGTCGTTGGGTGGCGCGGGGGGCATAAGCGCCTGGAGCATGGTCCGGAGTTCCGTCAGCTGAGCCCGCATGGCCGCGAGTTCAGCTCGTGCCTCCTCGTCCACAGCCCGCGCCGCCGCTGGGGCCGGTTCCGTTGGCGCGTCCTCGGGGGTGGGTTGCCGGCGGGGTTCGTCGTCCCTCTGCCGCGGGTCCGCTTCCTCCGCCGTCTGATGGGTGTCTCCGTCGTCCTCCTCCGTGTCGAGCGCCGTGGGGCTGTCGCTCCACGCCCGTTGCTGGGGTGCGATGTGGGGCGCGGGGTCCTCCGCTGGTTTCGGAAGTCGTGCTGCTCCCTCCCGCGGTCGGGTTGCCTCCGTCGCCATCTCCCCTTGGGGTTGGAGCTGAGGCTCGGGTCGGGTTGGGTGGGCGTCCATGGCTCCGGGAGTCCGCGGTGCCTCTGGCCTTGGTCGGTCCTCCTCTGTCTCTTGCCGCGCGGCTCGCCCTCCTTGCCCGCGCCGTTCCGGCCTCGTCTTGCTGGTCTTCTCGCCGTCTACTCCTCCCGCGGCTCGTTGTCGTCCGGTGGGGCTCGGCGAGGCTGAGTTTATGACTCTCAGCTTTATGTCATGCGCTGCCTCCCCCTGAATAACAATCAGACACTGGTTTGCGAATCAGGCTCTGGTTTATTGCAGGGTAGGTACAGCGTTGGTAGAAAAAAGCTGAGAGTGACAGGAGCGCGCCGGTGCGGGGTTTAAATACCCCGCGCCGGTCAGCGCCCCCTCGCTCACGGTCACGTCACCCCCCTTTGTCCCGTGCGTTGCCCTGCCATTGGTTGAGGGTTTCCAGGATCGCCCATCCCCAGGTTTCCATTCTTCTGCTGATTGCTTTCAGCTGGGCGATCCCCGTTGTATTGCCGCTGATGGTTTGGGTGGCTCCGTGATTCATTTGGTTATTGTTTGTTGGCCGTTAGTCGTTGTAGGTTGATGGCCACTTAACTTGTACCCCTTCACCTATTTCCTTGTCATTGTCATGAGTGCCATTGCGCTGATGACTTTAGCTCAACGGCACTCATGACACATCCTATGAGTAAACCATTGTTCTATTTTAGATATATTAAGTTGCACTCAGTACTCCAAGGAGCTGCTGAGGTCCTGTTATATATCCTTTCAGATAAATGAACAAAACTGGGGAAAACAAGAAATCCTTTGGCTTTACATAATTTCAGTGGCTTGATTAGCCATTTTTTTCCTTATAGAGAAGTAGAATCTGTCCACAATTTTAACATTGTATGATTCTTATGTGACATAGTGATGCTTATTTTTATTTTCAGAAGGAATCTGGTAGCACCTTTTGTGACTAACATTTTTTATTGAAAGGCATAAACTTTTGTGAATTACAGCTCACTTCATTAGATAAATGAAGTAACTAAACTGATCTAGGATTTAAATTGAGATGAGCTAGAGGAAAAAGGGAAGGGGAAGAAAGTGGTTATGCAGATGCAGATTACTTGTGAGACAATTTACAAGTATCTTATTGATTAACAGTTGTAATGTGCTAAAAACCCAGCGTGTTTATTCTGAAGTGGCCTGAAACCTTCTGGTGTATGCAGGTTTAGCAATCTTTTATTCAATTGTGCTGGTGAAGTTTCTTTGTTTCAGTATGGCTACTCTGAGATCTGTAATGGAGTGTCCTGGCAGGTTAAAGTGCTTATTATGTCCTTGTTCTGAGTCCAAATATCAAACTTGTATCCATTAATTCTTTTGTGTAAACTCTTCCTATGTAGAATCCAGAGAAGCATTGCCGGTAGATGATAGCATATGTTGCATTAAAGAAAAAGCATATGAAGGTACCTCTAATCTTATGGGTGAAGTTGTTGGGGCCTGTAATGATGCCATTGTTGTAAATGTGGAGTCAAAGTAGATATCTGGTTTTGTGCAGGGCCTGGTTCCCATGTTAGCGTGATGGTTCTGTTGTGAGAATGTTTCAGGTTGGGTGGTTACCTGTATGGAAGTATGGACCTGTCACCCAGTGCCTGAGAAAGTGCAGTTATCATTGTGCAGTGTGGGTTGTAGTATATTAATAATATGTTTTAATATCTTGAGCTGTAGCTGTAGGTGAGACCCAGTGATGTTCTGTTCTGTTTGTGGCACACAATGGCCACTTTAATTGAAGAGATTGAACACTGAAGCTTTTATTCTAAGCTTCAAGAAGGAGCAAACCTGTGACCTCCGTAAGTTGAATTTCAACCCTACAGCTTGACAAAGCATGGTCAGTGGTCAAGATAACGAGAAATATAGCCCAACATCTACAGATTCTTCATCTCTGTGCTAAGCCTTATGACCAGCTGTAGTCAGGAAAGAAGCTTGGATTCCATAAAATTATAATATCTGTCATAATAGGAATCTCTGTGTTGTAACTGCCTGTATATTATTCCATAATTGTTGACATTTATTGGCACAATAGAACCCAGTAAGTTTTGTTCTGAGTATTTAGTTGCTGGAGTACAAGACTTAGATCAGTTGACATTACATCTGTTGAACAATTAGTTTTGGAGAAAGTATAAAATATGTACTAGGTTTGTACATTGTGCTAAATATAAAATATAATTAGTTTCCTTTGGGCTTAACATTGTTTGAATCTATTATTGGGGTTAATAACCATGGGTTATTATTTAATGTCTATACAAACCCAGCCAAGAATGGTTAATTCAGTAGATCATTATTAAATAAATCACAGATTAGTACATCATGTGAATCTATCCAAGATATACATTAATAAACTATTAAAAATGTTTTGTGTATATGCATTATACTTTCATTATACCTTTTATTATTTTGCTATTTGCCCATGTGAGTTTTTTTGAGGCCGCACTAACTGTATATTTTTATTGTGACTCAAATAGTTAAAAATGTGTTCTTTCTTGGCCAGCAGCCTTCCAAACACAACTCATCAGTAGTGAGAAGTCAAAAGAGTTAATTGGGTCTCTACTGGATTACCATATAGAATTTGGACACTTGCTGTTCATATTTTGCAGGCCTAATGCATTTGTAGAAAAGTAGGCATTTGCCCATGTAGGGAGCTACAGCCAGAAATAGTACTGGACTTAGTTTTCTGAAGCTATTTGCCTCATCCATCTAATCAAGAATATAGTGGAAAAATGTATTTTTTTCCAAAATGATATTTTGTATGTAGAATTTTCTCTGGCCATAGTATATCATGCTGCCACATCTACCAAAATTACAGTAGAATTGTAAGTAGATGTGCATGCATGCACATGTTCTGAACTTCTTCATAGACAGTGAAGAAGGCTATAGGCACAGACTGCTTTCACTTGAGAATACAAGTACAGCCTTGCTGCATCAGGCCAAGGACCCTGTAGGGCAGCTCTGTGAATAACACAGTGGCCAATCAGGCACACTTATGAAGCTTATTAATACAGTCAAGAGGTCAGTGTTTCTCACATACTTCAACTGTAACATCACACAAATATCTAAATATAACAACTTCCTTTGTCCATTAAACACCATTACACAAAATAATAGCTACAAAATGGATATATAATTAGATTTATCAACATCATTGTCTTCATCATTATCATTTAAATTTCTATCCCATTGTTCCTCCAGGAGCTCAAAATTGGATAGCACCTACTCCTTTAATTTTACTCTCTCCGCAATACCCCGGGAAGTTGGTCGGGCTGAGAGTGCTTACCTCAAAGTCATCTAGGGTGTTCCGTAACTAAGGACAGATTTGAATTTGGTTTTCTCTACCTGAAGTTTCAGTTACTGAATCAGACTGTTTCTTGAACAAACAGCTGGCTAACAAATTACTTTAGATAAACATTACAGTATCAACATTAGGGTCAAGCATAGTTACTTAAACTGTTTTGAATGTAGGACTACTTTACCAATTATCATTCCTGCAGAGTGCATACTATTGGCAAAGACATGATAAAACACTGGATACTTTTTAGTCATCACTGCCTACCCCAGCCCATTGTGGTTAATATAATTTTCCATTAGAGTAAATTAGAGACACCAGGTTAAAAGAATCTGTGGTTTCTAAAAGAATGATGTGGTATGTTCTTATATAATTAAGTGATACTAAACATAAACATATGGCACTGAGCCTGCCCTTCATAATGATCTCTAATAGTGGAAGGTGGTGATTTAACTTCCATTTTTATTGTTCTTATGGCATAACAAAGACAACACTAATAATAGAACTGAGGAATGGAATGGTGTATATATTTTTTAACAATAATATTTCTCATTGGCTCAGTACAGATCTGTTAAACAATTCCAAATTGGGAATGAGACCAATTTACACTCATGTTTTATGCTGGTACTGTGACATCTGGCTCATTTGCAAAGCAAGCGACACACTTTCCAACCCATTCTCTGGATTATATTTTTTCCTCAACATTTCTCATAGAATTTTTCTTATGGTTCCCCCCAGTCCCCACCCCCCACCCCACTGCCAGTGATAGCAGTTTTCTTTTACTAGAGTAAGTAGTTTAAAGCTAAGGAACATGATTCATAATATTGCCCTCTATCTTCTCCAGTGCTCTCAGCTGTGGGAAATTTGTGGTTCAGTAAAAAGTGAGTTCTAACTTCTAAAACAGAAAGTATCTCAGTCTTGACATTAACATTATTATTCAAGAACCACCTATGTAACTATCAGGAAATAAGTTTTTCCTAGTTTCTGCTAAGTTCCCCCGAATGAGAGAGAGAGAGTGAGTAAGTGTGTGTGTGTGTGTGTGCGTGTGCATGTGTTGAAATAATTTATATCATCACCCAACTCATACACTGTAAATCCAGGTGGCAAACCACAGAACCCAAAAAACAAAACAGATAAGCATTTTCAATTAAAATGGAGAGGCAGTGATAGGCAACCAGAAAAAGCACATTTATACCTCCCTCAAGATGGGAACTTCAATCAACCCAGCCCCAAGGCCTGAAGAAAAAGCCAATTATTCCTGTCCTTCTGCAGGATAACAGAGAAGTAGAGAAATGTAATAGGAATCCTACCTTCTTCTCAATAGTATTCCACGTTGGACAAACATCTCTCTTCTCCATTCAGGAATTTTTGTATTGTGAAAAAAGTTATTATACATTTACATAGCCATTAGCTTTTTAAAAAAGGACAGAAGTTTGCTGTTTGTGCCTTATCACACCCTTATTCTTGCATTAAGGAATTGTTTCCTGAGTACCCCAATATACTTTGTGGAAATATTTCCTGTTTATTGATAGTGGTGGACCTCCTTAATTCCACCCAACCTCATCCCACCCCATTCCCCACCATTGTTTTCCTGCTTCCTCTCCCCATGCAGTTGGTATCTTCTTCCTTAGCATCTCTTCTTCTAATTCTCTAATAATTTACTCAATCACTGTTGGAAAAATGACACCTTTTTTCATTTTGGATACTTAGGTGGGCATGCTGTATGAGGAAATCACTGCTTCTGCCATCCATGTTGTGGGGCTCATATTCATCTGGGGAAATGAAGTAGTAGCTGAAGCTGAAATTTTTAGAGCAGAGATGTCATGAGTACTGATGGCGAGCAGGAGGGGGCCCCTATCCAGGGGGGAAAACGCATGCGTAGTACTGAGGAGTTAAGCAGCCATTCAAAGAGACACAGAACAGACCTGCCTTGACTTTTGGGGTTTATCTGTCTGGGTTTTCCCACGCTTCTTCAGTTTGTTAGGATTTTCTGTCTTATGTAGCAGTAATAAACACTAGGGACCTACTCCTCGTCTCAGCGTGATTTCTGACTGTTAGGACAAGAGTTGTCTGCTGCACGATGCTGTTGGCCAACTAAAATGTTGTTATTGATGTTTTAACAAGGTAGAGAGACAAACATCTGCCCCTACCATGGAGTCCAGGAGGGATGTCAGAAAAGTCAAGATGGCTGTGACCATGTGATTGAAGCCCTAAACCTTTCTTATGTGAGTTTGCATGATCACCGCTGCCATCTTGACTTTTTTAACACACACACACACACACACAACCCACAGACACCCCTGGCATCTATATAACTAGTCATGCCAGGTGTGATGCTGCATTTGTTTTCTGCTACTCCATTCAGATAATCTGCCAGTGCTGTTCAGAGGGCTACCCTTTAAAGCCCAGTTGGAACAAAACATTGTCTTTGTTCATCTTTAATATATCAGAAAAAAAACTAGAGTATCAGGAGCAATATTGGTTGCCAAAAATTATTTAATCTGTTGTTCTTTAAAATCAGAGTATTAGTCTCACTGATACTATTCCCACATTTGTATGTTAAACCCTCTAGAATTTAGAGTGACCTTCTTTGACAGAGCCCTCAGCCCCTTACTTATGACGTACCTCAGGGCTCTTGCCCCTCCTGTGTAACATCTACATGAAACCAGTGGGTGAGGTCACTCATCAGTTTGGAGTCCAGTATCATCACTATGCTGGTGGTACCCAACTGTTCATGTTGACCCTGGGCCACCCAAGCAATGCTGTAGATGTTATGTCTGAAGGTTGTGTGGATATAGATATGAAGTAACAGGCTTAGGCTCAATCCCAACAAAGATTGTCCATCTTTATTCTTGTATTTTCAGACTTGCAAGATTCTGTTAATGTAGCTTTACAATAAAGTAGAATTAGCTTATCTAGTCATGTTTCCAGTCTGGTTTACCTGGTAAGGCTGACATCAATCTTATGAATCTGAAAGTACAATTCTCCCACCCTCTCCTTTACAGCCTGAGAAACCAGGGAGGGTCCCTTCTGAGCCTCTTGCCCTGCCCATTATGCAGCTGTGGGCTCTGCTGTCTCTTATCTGACCGTTCCCTAGGCAGCATCTCTTCACCCCATCTCCCAAGGTCTTTCCCACATACCATTACAGAATGGGAGTTGTAGTCTAACACAGTCCGATATGATGGATTGGAAAAGATGTGTCCAGGAAATTCCTCTTTAGTTGCCACAAAAAAAAAACTTATGTAGCCACACAAAGAGCTACGAAGAAGTGAAACAGATAACTGCAGTTGCTGAAGATATCATTAATCAGTTTGTCTTGGTAGAGACAATATAACCATGACCAAATAAAATAGAAGCATAGCTAGTTGTTGCTATTAATTTCAGGCTTGGATGGATGATGTTCATAGCATGCTGTAGGTCTTCAGGAGTAAAGTATTTGCTGTGCATTGTAAATATTAGGATTTTTCATTTGCAGCTTTCCAAGCAAAATGATCTCTGGAGCCCTTCGCAGACAACAGCTAATTATCCTCTACAAACACTCACATGCACATACAGACACACATCCTAATTTAGCATTCCACTAAGAAAACACTGGCATCAACTTCAAATGGGAATTGAGTTACACAAAGGCTTCATGCTCAGCAACAACAGATTGATGTTACTTTTGTGCACAATCAAATACTTCAAAAAATAATTTCAACTCAACCTCAATGGTAGTCAGCCATTTTCCCTGAAAGTTCTTTTTTATCACTGTCTGGTGCTTAGTAGAAATTCATTTTATTGCTTAAATATGTTCGTGGCCAAATTAGGTTGTTATATCTGAAGGTTATATCTGAATTTTGTCTATATCCCTAGAAACAGGGCCACAACTAGGGTCTGTGTCACCCGGGGCAAACATGGATTCCGCACCCATTTTGGCAACCCCCCTGTGCTCATTTTGGCACCCCACCAGCACTCATTTTGGCACCCCACCAGCATGGCACCCAGGGCACATGCCCCGGTTGCCCCCCCCCCCCCAGTTGCGGCCCTGCCTAGAAATGTTTAGTGCTAAATTAATAAAATATGCTGAGAATTTTCAGAACTGGTTCTCTTATTTATGTTACTGGTGCATGGTTTTCTTGTTCTTTCTTGAAGCTAAGCACGTTTACTTGGAGAGGAAGTCAACTGACCAAGTAGACACAAGGTTTTAGCTGTAGAAGAGTTTCTCTCCAACATTCTCTTTAAAAACAGTGATTGAGTAGAATTTTACAGAGGAACTATGATGTGATACAATATGACTCATGATATGAAATGATGTATGACAAAAATGCAATTAATGCCTACTTCATTTCAGTACAAATATCAACTCCACATTTTTGTAATAGAATTTGGAGTCAGACCCTATAAAACATGAGAATGATATCCTATGCATAGCAGTGCAAGCGTAACGTTGACCTGCTGCAATAAATAGAATAAATAATAACAGTCTTAATAGTGGAACTTGGTGGAAACTTCTGTATTCCAGAAGTTCAGCCGTTTTCTTGATTAGTGTAATAGGTTTTGAATGCCAGAATGGGAAAGTAATATAGTATAAGTAGTCTTTACCAAAACAAAAAAAAGTTACAGGTATTCCTTTTTTTCTTTGTTTGCCTTGTGGTCTCTGTCACTTTAAAGGGGGTACCATAGCTTGGGGGGGAAAATCATACCTTCATATACCAAACAAGGATTTATTGCAGCTTAGAAAGCTATGCTACACATCCTATTATTTATGCATATCTCATTGCAGAGTATGACATGCTGAAAGTTTACATTTACATTACACATGGAAAGTGAGCAGATCTCATGTTTTATAGGGTCTGACTCCAAATTCAATTACAAAAATGTGGAGTTGATATTTCTGTTTTACCTTATCTGCGTCTTATGTTTTGTCCCATTCCTGGCTAAACTAGTAAAAAGCTTTTAAGGTTAAAATAAACAGATCGTGGAAGAAAAGTGGTTGGTAGGAGAATTTTGATATGAAATTCCGGGAATTGCATACATTCTTACAAGTGGCTTTTCTCCTGTGTTGTGTTCTGCAGGAGATTTAGTTTTAGATAATGCATAGTAATGGAGCGGGTGGCGATGCCAGGATATTTGTCATTTAATTTGTCATTTAATGTTTTAGCAGCAGGAAATACGTCAAGGAGTGGTTGGTTATGAAAATTTCACAGGCTCAATATAAGCAAACCTGAATCCAGATTTGTGTCTAAAGGGCAATTCTTTGTATGTTTATTCAGAAGTGAGATTCCCTGTTTTCATAGGAAGTCATTCCCAATTCCAGGAAAGTGTGGACACAATTGCATATTTAGTTTCTGATTCACAGTGTTCCCACAGAGTTCCCCTTTTGTCCAACTTATGCCACTTTCAGCATGTCGTACCAGTTCCTAAATGTCAGTGGAAATAATAGCTGCCACCAAAAGAATACCGACCTATGATTTAGTACAAGGCTAAGTATGCCTCTTCCCCTTCTCCTCTCCTTTTCTAACATTGCTGTAAGTCAGTTAGAAGTTTCCATTTAGATTGATCCTAATTTAATATGTCATTTGAATTTTAACCAGTAGTTCATATTAACTAGTGTTAGCTGAAGTCATCACAAATTGTAATTTAGAATTGGCTTATTTCAACTAAGATTATCCACAATTTACCGCTTGGAATTTCTATCAATACGTGGGTAAAATAAAAATGGAAGCAAAAGTTTCCAAACTCTCCTTCATAGTCATGTTGGAAGAGGAGGACATGAGCAACTGTAAGATTCACTGCAGCTCATTCTCATGATGGCAAACCATGCTAATCTCAGTATTATGATGTCTAAGCACAGCCTCCTATTTTAAATCTAGAAGTATATGAATCCAGCTAAGCTGGATGTTTATAATTCTGTTTTTGGGGAATATGGGGAAGATATTAATAGGGTGAGTATATCCCATTGTGCATCTTTATTGGGAAGAGTAATTGTTGGAATAATAAGACCTTCATGTCAGATGACTTTTCACATTGTTATGACTCTACAAGTTGTTTAATCAAACATTATGTACACTTGTAGATACCTAAAATACAGTAGTTAAAGCTAAAATTCATGTTACTTTCATGAGGGGGAGAGATGTATATGTTTATGTGTGTGTGTGTGTGTATACACACACACACACACACATACATACATACATACATAGGAAGTGCCATGGCAAGCCAAGACCCTACATGGGATGTACCATCAACAGATAGCTGAGGTGGCTGACCTTGGGAAATCCTAGCAGTGGCTGGAAAGGGCTGAACTAAAAGCACTGAAGCACTGATATAGCAGCACAAGAACAAGCACTAAGCACCAGATTCATGGAAGCAGGGGTCTACCACACTAGACAGGACCTGGGGTGAAGACTGTGTGGAGAGGCCTCAGAGACAGTCCATCACATAGTGGCAGGGTGTAAGATGCAGGCAGGAACAGCACACACTAAATGGCACAACCAAGTAGCTGGCATTGGGTACAGGAATATCTGCACAGCGTATGGGCTAGACCCTCCCAAATCCAGATGGGAGATTCCATAGAAGGTCATGGAGAATGACAGGGCTAAGATCCTGTGGGACTTCCAGATCCAGACAGACAGGCAGGTACTGGCCAATCAACCAGACATTGTGGTAGTAGACAAGGACCAGAAGACAGCGGTGGTGATTGATGTAGCAGTGCCAAGTGACAGCAACATCAGGAAGAAGGAATATGAGAAGCTGGAGAACTACCAGGACCGAAAGAGGAACTAGAGAGGATGTGGAAAGTAAAGGCCAAAGTGGTCCCAGTGCAGGGCTGCAACTGTGTGGGGGCAAGCAGAGCATGTGCCCCAGGCGCCGCGCTGGGGGAGCACCAAAATAAGTGCTGGGGGGCACCAAAATGGGTGTGGAATTCATGTTTGCCCCAGGTGATAGAGACCCAAGTTGCCGGCCTGTCCCAGTCGTGGTAGGGGCAGTCGGGGCTGTGACTCCTGAGCTGGGAGAGTGGCTACAACAGATCCCAGGAGCAACATCAAAGCTCTCTGTCCAGAAGAATGCAGTGCTAGGAACAGCTAAGATACTGCGCAGAACCCTCAGACTCCCAGGCCTCTGGTAGAGGACCTGAGGTTGAGGAAGACACATACCACCCATAGGGGTGTGAAGGGAATATTTTTTATGATGTATTTTACATATATTGGATTGATACAAGGAAAAAGGGAGAGACACAGAGCAGCTGTCAGTCTTGATATGCAGATGCTGCTGCTACTGCAGCAAACATAATACCAATCTATGTCCTGTTGAAGGAAGAATAGGAACATTTCCCCTGTTCCTACACATACACATACACAATCACAGAATTGCCCCAAACCATTTCAAAGATGTTTAGATCTCTGAATCAACCCAGCATCATTATAGAATTGTAATGACATGTTTATTGAATGCTACAAAGAAACATTACCTCAACCAGTTATCTCTCTATTTACCCTCCTCTCTTTAAAATTGAGAATTAAACAGGGGAGTTGTAGATTTACTGTTGAGGCTAAGGTTAGAAAGACTTGGAAGTAATATTGTTGGTATGTACTTTATACACCCTCATTTTTTGCGTTTTGTCACTAAGATCTCTGGTTGAACTGGGTTTTCAGGTTTCTGTAGTGCTTCCAACAGTACTTCAAGCCCAAACTAGTTTTAAATTAACATCTTAGCAAGAAGTGAATATGTGCATATCCAGTTCTTCAGATTCATATGCATTCACTTTTTATCAAGCCAGAGGAAAAAAAATAATAATGCAAGGCTTCCCCTAACAAAGCCATTATACCCCCATGCATGATCTTTCTCTTCGTTTTATTTTACAGTCGGTTTTTTAACAGCCACACATGCACTGTTTCCATCCCTTACACTTCATTAGAATGACTTGTGTTTTTTTCTAACTGAACCAGAAGTTATGCATTTATTTCACCACTGAGTTTATTAGCTGGATCAAGGCCAGGGCCACAACATGATAAAGAGAGAGATTTTTCTTCCTATTCTACAGAATAAAAATTAGTAATACATCTATACAAAAAAACAAATGCTTTTACATTTCACAATGGCATTTCTGTTTACTGAAATGATGAGCAAACTCTTCTCAAGGCACCACAATTTACTCCACTGAAGTCCTGTTTCTTGTTCACTGGATCCTGCCATATGCAGAAGCATCTGCAGGAAAGGGCCCGAAAGGTCAAAATGGTGGCCACAACTGTCAGCCCTCCTGGATAAACCAGACAGAAAACATGACCAGATGAGTTAGTTCTACTTTATTGTAAGGCTACATTAACAGAATCTTGCAAGTCTGAAAGTACAAGTCTCCTGTTGTCTCTCTTTACAGCCTAATCAATTAGGGTGGATTCTTCCTAAGTTTCTTTCTCTGATCATTAAGCAGCTGAGGGCTCCTCCCTCTTATATCTGATCATTCCCTAGGCAGCATTTCTTCCCCTCATCCCTCAAGGTTATTTCCACATACCATTACAACAACCATGCAGTGATGCACATAAAAGAGATAGGTCTTTGACTGCACAGGTACTGTCCCCCGTTTGACTTTTTGACCTCCCTGCAGACAGTCCCGGCCATATGCCAGCTATATTTGGCCATTTTGTCATGTGACGATTTTTATAGCATTGCAGTTCCACTCAATCAGTGTAATTCTTGATACCAGTTTAATGGCCTTTGTTAATGGTGATCCAAGCTGCATCTGCAGTACTGAAATCACTGCTGTAAAGCCATCAGTTGGCCAGCTTTGTATCCTCATGACTGGTGCTGCCCAACAATCATCTCCCTTAGCAAGACAAAGGGGAAGATTTAGAAACAGGCCTAAGTAATGACCCATTTGTGCACTATATTTTTCATCTGATTTTTTAAAAGTAATTTCAAAAGACAGAATTATGAGCTCTTGTTGCACCTGTCAAAGGTCACTGTGTGGATGCTAAATTACTATCTAAAAGAATATGTCACCTTTAGCATTTTCACATTGTCAAAAAGAACTCTATTTCAATCATATTTAGAGCCATCTCTGCTCTGTATTTTATTTTCTTGATTCACCCGCCATCTTTCTGTTTACATTCTGTACAGGCATGGAGAACTATATATAATCAGGTCTTCCAGCGTATCCTATGCATTTGAGATGGATACTGGACCTGAGAAATGGTCTTTCAATGTTTTCCCCACTGTTGTTTTCTTGTCATCGTCACATACAGACAGGTGCTACCAATAACAGACCTGCTGAGCAGGGACCTCAGCTAAGGGCTGGGTTTACATATCTTGCTGACCAAGTCATATTGTGAGACCACTTCTTAAATTAGATAAAACAGCTACAGGAATAACTTGTGGTTCTACAAAAGCACCATGAGAATCATTTTTTGATTAAAGGACAGGAGCCTTGTTTGTAAATCAGTATGTTACCATATAAGACTTGTGAGGTGGTTGTAAGTCATACAGAACTTTAACAATGCTGTTTTGTGGTTGCTGTCTCAGCTGCTCCTCCAAAACCTTATACTTTTCACTGTGGATAGAACTTGACTCCTGATGACTTCCTAGACTATGGCTGGCTGGGGAATTCTAGGAGTTGAAGTCCACACATCTTAAAGTTGCCAAGGTTGAGAAACACTGCCCTAGACACATCCATGCATTTTTTTGGGCAAAAAAATGAAAGGGGCTTGTCATTGCCTTCTTCCAGGATGGTGTGTGTATATGTGTTTAATTTGCCATTCTTGCCTACTTCCAATACCTTTTCAGTATTATGCAAAATCATCTGGATGCTGCTGTCTGGATGGATGGTGGATAAATAAATGTAGCTAAATAGACATATACTGTTTTTGTTGTAACGGCAGTGGCACTACGTTGGACAAAATGGCTGATGATGTTCTGCTGGAAAAGTGTAATTGTGAGTCAAAAAGATTATTTTGATTAGTTGAATTATTTTGATTACACAGCAGAAGCCACACTATGTTTTCAAAAGGCAGATTTGAGCAAAACATGCCTTGTTGCAAAATAAAAACAATATTAGGCTCCTAATGAACAGAAAATTGAAAGGCTTAAAAAGAGAGTTCTAGTCACAGATGTTATTATTCATTGTTATTTTTAATGTGATTAGTCTTTCATGGTATCAGCTTCCTTTCTTAATAGCCAAATCATATTTATACCTATTGTCAGAACTGGGTTTTTATGGAAGCTGTATGGATGTTCAGAGTTCAGAGACATGATAAAGGTACTGAATAGTTTCATAAACACTACATCAGTAATGCTTACCACAGTTCTATGAAAGAGTCAGGATATTTTGGAAGAAAAGAGGAGTTTATGGAAACAGTAGGCTTGCCTTAGGCCAGCAACTAACTTAATGGCTGAAGCAACATTTTAAACAGATTAAGTGAACTCCCAGCTTGCAGCACACACTCTTGAAACCTCAATTCTCTGTTAGATGTGATATCAAATTTTCTGCCTTCTGCAACCTGAGCACCATCCAGATGTGTGAACTTCAGGTTCCAGAATTTTCAGTAGTGGTCATGCAAACGGGAATTATGGAAGTTAAAGTTCATACATTTGGATGGTACTCAGGTCGCAGAAGTCCAATGTATGATGTATCTTGTGCAAAATGATTTTGCATCTGGAAAAATATATTTGATTGTTATGCAGTGTCTGAAGTGGGCATGTGGAAAAAGTCATGGGGAAATGGGCAAGGACTTTGAACATGCGCACATGGAACTTCTCTGATATGTCATATGTACTTCTCCCAGCATATGTACTTCTCCCACCCAGAAAGTCAGTGAATGTAAAACTAACAAAAGGGAGCAGAATTGTCATGTTCTTTATTGCCAGTGGCTACAATCTGCTTTCTTTCAATGGCAAGTTTGGAAGATATCCTAGAGCCCATATTCCAATCTTTGCGGCACCGTGGCATATCATACATTATATGTAAAAAAAAAACTTATAAAGTAGGTCACTAATTAATTAGTTTATATCCTAACTAACTCTTCCTGTGTGTCCGTATTTATTAAAGAGGACGTGATTACTTGAAAGTAGGTTCTACTGATGTAAGTAAATAAAGTTATTTTGAAATATAATAAGCTTTTAAGAAGTTGTATCTAAAGACAATATGATTGCTAATATTCCTAGATGAGATGGGTGCTAACATGAGATGTAATGGATTTCTTATTTTTCTCTCAACAGGCCATTCATGCTTCTGCCCCCACTGATGGAATGGATGCGAGTAGCTATAACCTATGCTGAGCACCGGCGCAGTTTAATAGTAGACAGTGATGATATCAGACAGACAGCTAGGCTACTGTTACCTGGATTGGACTGTGAACCTCGACAATTGAAGTAGGTGGTGTACTTTTAATATTCCACCTACATTTAATGGCAGTGTATTCTAATGAAGATTGTTGCCTTCAAACACATTTTATACAAACGTACTAGAAGACTGATTTGTCTACGAAGGCAAAGGCATCTGTGTCAGTATCATTTCTGGAGAACACGTGTTGATTTATAAACCTTATCATTTTCCTTTGCAATCAAAACAAAACCACCAAACCAAAAAAATTAAAATGGGACAAGCTCCTCTTTAGACCTATTGCAAATGCCAACACATGGCCCCAAAGGTAAATCACAGTTTGTTCAAGAAAACTGAAGGACAGCATTTTTCAAGGTGAAATTATCAGGCACATAGAAGGAGCATCAACATAGCTTCTGCGAAATGAAGTCAGGTCTCAATAAACTTTAGAGTTTTGGGGGGAATGTAAAGAAGCATGTACCTTGAAAGAATAGTTGACTTGGATTTTGAAAAGGCTTTGACCAAATAATAAAAATTCTTGAGCAAACTTAGCAGTCATAAGTAAGAAGAGATTGGTAATGATTAAATAACAGGAATCAGAGAATGGGATTAAGTAAACAGTTCTTGCAGTGATTAACAAACACCACTGTCCTGAAGAATCTGCATTAGGACCAATGTTTATTTTCTTTCCAATCCAACAGAATATTGGAAGGAAATTATATAAAAGGGCTTGGTACCATCTGCCTCTGGCCATCTGTCTATCAATAGGAAAACTCTCCCAAACCAGAACAGAACAGGACCAAATTAGGTGTGACAGGAGAAGCAGGCAAAACAAAGATTGAGTTTTTAAAAATGGGCTGGATTTGGTTGGAGCTGCAGAGAAAAAACATCCAGGAAAAAAATATCTCCCAATGCTTTACTGTTGTTGGGAGAAGCAGCTGGACAGTAACACAAAAATGCTGCTAACTGTTCTACTCTAAGCCCCACTTGCCTGGTCACGTGACCCAGAGCAGAATGTGTGCAGCCAACTCAATACTTCCCAGGGCACAAATACACACAAAGCGGGAACTCACACACAGGTCATATTAGTTTGTTACACAGAAGAAAGTAAATATGCCCCCTGTGGCCAAGGGATTGGAAGGAATTCACGAAGCCATGCTCGGCATGCTTTCTTTAACTTATTTAAGCAATAATTTTACTTAGCTCACTTTCAGCCCAACTTACCTCACCAGGTGCTTATATACCAAGCTGAATGGTAAGAATGTCTGGAGAAACAGATGCTTGTTTGGATAGTGCATAATTAAAACTATAAAATCCGTTTCCACAAAATGAAGCAGCGGCTACTGTTTTTTAAAACTGCTTGGCCAAATTCATGAAGAGTAAAACTGTCAATGGCTGCTAATCATGATTATGACAGAATACATGTGTGAGCCCTAAGAGATAGTGCTATACAAATAGGATGGATGGATGGACGGATGGATGAATTGTATTAAGCATATAAAGTAGCACTATGAATGTATGTTCCCTCTAAGGTGTGCATATGTACACAATTCATGAAACCCACGCATGTGGTAAAAACTACAAGTGCACACAAAATTTAATAATAATAATAATATAATAATAATAATAATAATAATAATAAATTTAATCACCAATCACCATAAAACTCCAGGCTCTCGACTCATAAGTAATCCTGCACAAGTTTGCCGCCTCAGCTTACCTGCAGCGGTGAGCGTTGCTTGCTGCCTCCACAGCATGGACTGAATGGGGGGGCACCACATGGCAGACGTTCCCTGTCAGTCCGTGCTGCAGCAGTGCCAAGCAGCCCTTGCTGCTGCAGTTAAGCCAAGCCAGCCAGCTTGGGCCTTTTGCCCAGGACAGCAGGCAGCTGGTCTGTCTTTTCCCAGCCTCGCAGGGGTAGCCAACCTGCTCCAGACCCCAGAGCCCCCAGTGCACAAAGGAGCATCTCCTGATAAAAAAAGTGTAATTCATTCCCCTCCACCCTCCAAAAAAAGCTTAATTTCCCTCCTCCCTCCAAAAAATATTTAATTTTTATCTGTTGAGTTATTAACAGATCCATGATGGTCCATGATTGCAGTAAACTTTATAAAAATTTCAATTTTCAAATTAATAATAATAAAAGTTCAGAATGCATCCAGAAAAGAAGGAAAGAAGTGGAGAAAACAAAAGAGGGGGGCTAACCAAATGCTTTTTGTACAATGTTTTTTCTTTCTTTTAATTTTTCTTTCATTACGGTATCAAATTCCAAAAGAAAAAAAGAAAATAAATAAATGCTTACAAAATATTGATTGCTATTATCAGTTACCAGTGAGTTTATATTATAATCTGTAAGCATGTACATGTAGACCCAGTTTGGGGTAGTGGTTAAGGCACCAGGCTAGAAACTGGGAGACTGTGAGTTCTAGTCCTGCCTTAGACACAAAGCCAGCTGGGTGGTGACCTTGGGCCAGTCACTCTCTCTCCACCCTAGAAGAAGAAGGCAATGGCAAACCACTTCTGAGAAATGCTGCCAAAAAAATGGCAGAGGGCAGTTGCCACGAGTTCAAAAATGACTCCAAGGCACAACTTTTAAGTGTGTATGTGAAGTACTATTATACATTCTAGTTTCTATACTTTAAGAAATATATAAACATTTTAACACATTGTTATTTGCATTTTTAAATTTTCAAAATTATTATTTAATTTTTATCCCACCTTTTTTATATATAACTCAAAGCAGCAAACATACCTAATATTCCTGCCTGTGAGGGGAGTTAGGCTAAGAGAGAGTGATTGGCCCAAGGTCACCCAGCCAGCTTTCATGCCTAAGGCGGAACTAGAACTCGCAGTCTCTTGGTTTCTAGGCCAGCACCTTCACCACTACACAGAACTGGCTTTCTTATTTAAATTTACTGATATACTTATATAGTGGCACACAAATTTGTACTTCGTTTGGGAAAAGCTGCACAAAACAGTTTTTTTCCACACACGGCATGTCAGAAATTAGAGGAAACATTGGTATGAACCCTGCTGCAGTGCTCTTTTTTGACAAGCTTCGTTTAAACAAAACATGGATTGATGTCATGTGTCAACCCCAGCCTATATTTTACTTCCAGGAATAGAATAAGTTCTTGATATCATTTGCTGGAAAAACAGAGGCAGTGACACTTGGAAGCATCCTAGTGGTACCTGTTGACCACTGTGAAAACAGAAGGCTGGATTAGATGGGCCTTCCATGTGATTCAGCACAGCTCTTCTTAGGGTCTTCTGCTGTTCTTCAAAGAACCTTCAATATTATGGCAGGGAGTGTCTACTACAGACTGTATACTGTATGAACTAATAGCAATCAGTCAGCATTAACTTCCTTCCATATTCCAGTTGATATGTACAGTATATTCTACAGGTTTTGCCATCAATGCTTGCTGTCCTGGTATCATAACACACACACACACACACGTTCAGTCGTGTCCGATTCTCGGAGACTGCCTGGACAAGTCCCAGCAGTTTTCTTGGCAAGGTTTTTCAGAAGTGGTTTGCTATTGCCTACTTCCTAGGTCTGAGAGAAAGTGACTGGCCCAAGGTCCCCCAGCTGGCTTTGTGGCTAAGGCAGGACTAGAACTCACAGTCTCCTGGTTTCTAGCCTGGTGCCTTACCCACCACACCAAGCTGGCTCAATGCCTATAATGCCTCAATGCCTTTAAATACCTCTTCAAAATCCCAATATTTATAGGCAATTATTTTAATGATGTGACTGACTTCACCATTTATTATCACTCACTTTGGATATTACTGTATATAAGTGTGCTTTAGGCATGAAAGATTTTATTCAATAATTTTTGGTTAAAGATTGTTGCTGAATCCTGTGTGGCTTCTGAAAAGTCATTTAAGCACTCTCAACTGTCTCTGTAAATCTATGGAAACTAGTAGTCATCATAAGAAGAAAGGTGCAATGAAGTGTAATAATGGTTTTTATTGAAGAGTCAGTTGCAGTCAGGTGGCATCAACATCAAGTAAATAAATAAATTGAATTTTAAGATTGCTAGATGAAATGCACTGAACAGGAATATTATCATTTTTCTTTAAATGTTCAGAAATGGACTAACAGTGCAAGATTTCTTTCTTCCAAGTCTTTCAGTCTAGCAGTCTAATTTCCAAAAATGCTGAATCTAAGAAAATGCTTTTTATGAAACGAACAGATTTTTGTCAAAAGTTTAGAATAAACAAAACTCACACATTGGAATTTCCCAATCTGCTACTCCTGGCAGCAGCACTCCGTATTGTTTTTCTAACCCCCAACTGCTATCTAATGCAATCAAAAACAAAATTAGTCATATGCAACACGAACAATTAAAAAACAAGTATCCCATCAGTTTAGAGCAGTGTTTCTCAATCTTGGCAACTTTAAGATGTGTGGACTTCAACTCCCAGAATTCCCCAGCCGCAAAGGATCCACATGGTAAGATCTGTGTCAGCAGAAGGTGGAACACCACTTTTGGAAGAGGAAAAGACAAATGCTTGCATAGTGGGCCAGGGATGAGTTGAAGACAAGGCCCTTTGTTCATTTCTTTCTGAAATGGTTCACAAAGCATCTTCTTGTCAGAGTTAGCTTGCCCTGCAGAACAGTGCAATGTCTTAGGTCTGGTTTACACATGTAGTAAAGTCAGATGAGGATGAATGATAGGATTGTATCTTTTCAGCCTACAAGGGGAATTGTGCCTCTTTTGAATGTACCCTGTAAATGATCAACAAGAAGTGGGAGCTAAATCTGTTTTCTATTTGTAGGGAATTTTATGTGGAGGGACATTTAGAAACATGATCTCTTTACCTGAAGTCTGAAATAATACAATCCTTTATGTCACCCCAGATTTCTGCAATATCATATGTAAAACAGTCATCAGATTAATGGTGAGGAAGACAAATACAGGAAGACAAATATATCACTTCTTATATCACAGGAGTGATATAAAGCAGAACTAATTCTATATCTTATCTGTTTCTCCCTTAGTAAAGGCAAGATCACAACCTGCTGGGATGCAGGAATCTAAGTGTAATATTAATAACAATACAAATAAATTATAGTTGCATTGTTTGGTTGTGACACTTCCACAGGCCAGAATGCTGCTTTAGTTCCTTCCGGCGAATGGATGCAAAGGCTGCTACTGAAAAATTCCAGCAGGATCTGGGGTTTCGAATGCTGAACTGTGGAAGGACTGATCTGATTAACCAAGCTATAGAAGCTTTAGGACCTGAAGGCGTTAATACAATGGATGATCAGGTATATAAAAGTCAGTTTCATAATGTTCATTATGGTATGACATAGGAGAGCTAGAGCAAAATCCAAAGTTCAGGTTGTTACAATCATGTAAACTTATACTCTTCCCAAAACCAGCGTATAAAGGTTTTTACTAGGAGTTGACTCAGAGCTATTCTGGTATTCTGGATCATTCAGCACTAGGAACTGTTAATTGACTCTACTTGTTTTAGCAAAACTGGGGGCATGTATGCTATTCCTCCATTTCCTTATAAATGCTAATACATCATCCCATTATGGGATATTTGAGTCAATAGGAGACAGCAACTAAGTTTATAAGGAGAAATACAGCAGGAATAAGAATTTCAGAAGCCTCCTTAGTTTGACTGATATCATCAAGGCATTGTAAAGATTTATAGACAAAGCAAATTAGTAAAGCAAAATGGCTGTAAACCAATGTCATTTCAGTGTTTCCAGTTCATAGTATGTCATCTGCAGCTCACTTCTGCCCACCAATGATGCCAGTTCATAACATGGCATGTTATGTTGACACAGCAATTCTGTTTTGTTAACCTGTGTTTAAGATTTCATGTGTTGTGTGGATGCATTCATTTTATGCCTCAAGGACAAAAAGGAGATGTAAAAGGATAATGTGCAACATTTAAGCATTTCTGCAGGAGAATCAACATAAATCCTTACACTGAAATTAATTCCATGCCTAATCTACTTCCAGATGTTTATAAGAAAAAATATCTATGCCCCAAAGTATATCATATATAGATACTGTAGCTGTATTATAAAATGTGAGGGAATAAATGTGCACGTGTAGAATATATAGAACCCAACATGTTGATGAGCTTTGCTTTTGGACATAAACTAGCTGCATACATTGTTCTTAAAGGGTATGACTCCACTCATGTATGCCTGTTCTGCTGGAGATGAAGCCATGGTGCAGATGCTGATTGATGCTGGAGCAAATCTGGATATAGCAGTAAGTGAAAAGCACCTGTTGAGTTGTGGCTTTAAATGGGTATGGATTCTTGTTCAGTAATTCCACAGCAAAATATTGTATTTGGGGTTCATATAATATTTTGCCGAATATGTTTGGAGAGAAATTTCTTTCTTTTTAGAAGTGGTGGTGGTGGTGATGTTTATGGATTCTAAAGCAACAATGCCTGCCATAGATGAGATAATAAATTATAATGCATAGGAATGGGGAAACTGAAAGAATAAATCTTTCCCCTCTGCAAGAATAACCTCCAAGGAAAACTAGCAGATGCGTTTTAAACAAACAAATAAACCTAAAGGACTAAATACACTGATGGGTGTTGGCAGACCTTTCTGAGTTACAATACAGCAACCTACAAATTCCAAGAATTGCAATTTACCAGGGATGTGCCATGCTCAAACACATCTTAAGAGCTAAACAACAAGAAGGAGAATTGCGACCAATAAACATTCTCCATGTTTCCCAGGTCCCTGGAGGTTCATCCCGATACCCATCAGTTCATCCTGACAGCCGACACTGGACTGCACTCACCTTCGCTGTATTACATGGCCACATCTCAGTCGTCCAGGTGAGCAAAAGACAAGTTGTCCAACTTTCACATGCAACCCAAAAAGAACTTGATGGGAGCCCCATAATGCCCAGCTAACAAGATGAAAGTCCACATTGCCTGGGATTATGTGGATTGGTCCAACATGTCTAGAGGGCACCAGATTGGGTTTGTTGTTGTATATGCCTCCATTTGGAAGCCCCCATGACCTCACTAGCTATGAATGAAGTGCCTCTCCCAGCCTTTTCCCCAGGGAGGCTGGCGACCATTCATAAATGCAGATTTAGGAGAGAGGTAGCACCACAAATGTATTTTAAATATTTCGAAAACGAGGCACGGCTTTCATAGTCATTATTTTTTGGTTATTTTTACCAGCATAGTCAATGTTTTGCAGCTGGAAGGTGCATGATGTGCCAAGGCAACTGATGAGGCACATCTATTGGCATACATTTGTATATGCACTGAAGGATATAGAATTTTCTGTACACACACAAAACACACAACCTTCAGACACTTATCCCACATAGACATGGACAGCTACACACAAAATCTATGTCGATGTGCAGACAGTTATATACATAAATCAAGCGTCCCTACCTCAACCCTCCTCAAAGCAGTCTTGGCTAGGAAGGAAGAATGAGTTAGGAGGCTTCCTGGTAAAAGAGGTCCAAAGGCTGCTTAGCCTGGAAAAGGGCGAAGGAGGGTGAGTGCTCTAGGGACCTTGTGAAGAGAAGGTTATGGGTGCAGGCACACAGGCTGTCTATGGACACCTCATTGCAAGCACATCTCTTAAGCCAAAGGGGGTCACCTATATAAGTAGTAAAGGAGCCTCTGCTTTCTGATAGACAGTCCAAAAGACAAGACACACAAAAGAAAAGGGATTGAGATGGAGGAGGACAGAAACAAATGCAGGCACCAGTTCTTTAAGTTTCATTTCTTATCACAATGGACTGATTGGAAAAGAATCCATCCAAATAGCTTGATGGAATGGTGGCCAGCTAGTGATATTTGAGAGGACAAAAACAGCTGGAGGCAATGAATCCAAAAGTGGATACAATCATTGAGGGAAATGTCAGATTTCTAAGTATATTTCCAAATGATTTTCCATATACGCCTCTTTTCAGAAGTAGCTGGAAATTTTTGTTTTCATGCATGTAAAATACAGATGTCTCTTCAAAAATTACCTGAGCTTTTTGTTGTTGTTGTTAATACGGAGCGAGAGAAAGAGAGAAACCTTTATGGGTGATGAAGTACCAAATGTGGTATATGCTAGGACTACCAGATCTGGACTGTGAAATTCCAGATAACCATGAGTGGGTAGCAGAGGGTTACAGAACATTATTTTCTGCCATCTACTGGCCATCCAGAATGTTGCAGTCCACATCTAGTAGCCTTGCTGTATGTCTTACAACAACCTCAAACAAGGAAAATGTCTCCCTGCCTACATTTCTTCTTTTCAAGTGGCCTGTGTTTTTTACAGTTGCTGCTGGATGCAGGAGCCCACGTTGAAGGTTCTGCTGTCAACAGTGGAGAAGACAACTATGCTGAGACACCACTTCAGCTGGCCTCAGCAGCAGGCAAGTCTCAGCAAGTATTGCATTTTCACCCCCAATAAAGTTTAGAGATATACTTTTAAAAACAATTGCCTCCAATATCTGTTTGCATTTCAAAACCCCAAAATTTGGAAGAAACAATATTTTCAGAGCTGCCAAATATTTTTGCTTATATAGTCATGCCATTCCTGGCAGACTGTTTGCAGTGGGGCACTGAGACTATGTAGGATTATGAAATGATGAACTGTACTTACTGAATGTACACAAGATAATATGTGATCCTAGTGTATGCACATAGATCCATTTGGCATGATTCTTGCTCCCTTTTTGGGAAATGGGAACAATAATAGAAAATCATGTATGCATGTAAATATGCACAAACATTTGCACATTATTGTATACACACAGTGAGATTTGGTCCCCACATCCCATCACATACAGTATATAGGACCACTGTTGCAAATTAGCTCTTTTTTTAAAGGGCTGGATTCCTTGTAAGAGTCTTACCATATGGCAATTATAGTGTGTGCTGGTAACAAATACACCCTTTCTTGCTAGGAATGAATGAGTGAGTGAGTGAGTGAATGAATGAATTTAGCTGCTCTCTTACAACTTTACCAAAAAACATCAGAGCTAACTGTTGGCATTTCTAGGCAACTATGAGCTGGTCAGTTTGCTGCTGAGCCGAGGAGCTGATCCCCTTCTGAGTATGCTGGAAGCCAATGGGATCTCCTCATCACTTCATGAGGACATGAACTGTTTCAGCCATGCTGCTGCTCATGGACATAGGTAAATCATAGGCATAGGTTGGTCAGTGTAGACAGGTGTGCCCTATGGATGGTAGGAGCAGAGGTGTCACCTCTTTGTTCTCCTGTGCTTCACCTCAGCACCTGGAGAGAACACCTGCAAGGGATTTATTTGGATTCTTTCACAGGACATGATGAAAGTCCTTTGGCTGGTTCAATAACATGCATAGGACACTAGTGGATTATGGACTGCAGTACGGGCTTGGAGAATAATGATCTGTAAAATTGTCTCTCCTTTATTTATTTTATTTATTATTCAAATTTCTATTACTGCCCATCTCCCCCCAAGGAGGGGGACTCTGGGCGGTTTACAATAAAATACTCCGTTAAAACCTCAACATTAAAATTACCAAATCAGCATCTACTTTAACTTTTTCATTTATCAGGTGCCAGCATGATGGGAGCAATAACATTGCCAGGATATTTCTATAGCCTAGAACAATTGTACTCAAGTTTCTGTATCCTAGCATGACTGCATTTTTAATCATCTTTTAAATATCAGCCACCTATTCACATTTTTGCTACCATCAGGAGATAGTGAAATAGACAAGAGAGGACAACATCAAAAAATAACGTTGACCTATGCTTGTTTCATGGTTTTGAGGTATAAGGACATATCCATTAATTTAAGGAAATTAAGAAGGAAATTTTCTCACCCCTTCAGTCCTCTGCCAAAAAGTTTATCTGGAGACCTGGAGTCCCCCAAAATGAGATCTCTGTTATACTGTGGGTTGGGGCAGTGGGTTGGGGCCAATTTCCATCCTGCTTAATTTCTAAGGACCCCAAATCTATTTTTAGGGGAGCAGCAACTGAGAAACATTTTTTCTATGAACTTCCTTAGGATATGAATCATTGAAACCGAATGGCAGAGAAATTGCCAGAACCAAGTCTGTCTTCTTAATATTTCCAAATTAGCATATTTAGTTATATTCTTTCTTGTAGAGAAACTTGGCCCAGAAACTTCAAAAATTCATTGAAAACACCCAAATTACCAAAGGCTCTTGCATCTTGGGGGTAGGTTAAACAGCAATAAGGAGAGAACCCTCAAGGGAGATTTAGAATAGAGATTGATTTATACCTTTTATAGTCCTTGAGAAAATATATATCCTTCCACCCTTATGGACTTTTTGCATAAAAAAGAAAAAAATGAACTTGTGGTTTATGGTTTTGATGATTAGACGGGATAGACTATAGAAAGAAGAGAGTCATGATGTAACCTTAGAGAGAAAGGTTAAAATATAATTGTACTTATAACTGCTGTGAAGAAGATCGGAAGACACTTCTTTATATCTTTTTTATATCTTCTTTTTTCTACTTTTCTGCTTTTTTTTTTTACCTATCTCTTACTTTTTTTTTTTGCACTTTTAGCTTTTTCTTTTATCTTTCGGTCTTTCCTTCTCCTTTCTCATTCTACTTTAGTTTGTATTAGTTCTTATTGTTGTTAAAACTCTCAATAAAATTATAGATATACATATATAAAAGAAAATATATATCCTTAGATTCAATTCACAGAGTGCAGCTGCTAGTGGTAATTTAAAACAACCACTAACTGTTGGCATGATTACAGTGTAAATTTGTATGTGGCCTTGTGGATATTTCAGTAAACAAACTTGAAAATAGTTAAAAGAGTTAACGTTGCTAAATTCCACCTTTGTATTTATCTTGCTGGTCCAGAAAGATTCCTTGGCATCTTCAACATTATTTTTGTGGGCATAGGGATTTACTAACCAAACTACCAGAGTAAACTGGAATTAGCTCATACTTTCCAGATCCATATGCCACGCCTCTTGCTTTTATTTTACAGAAATGTTCTGCGCAAGCTGTTGACCCAACCCCAGCAATCAAAGGGAGATGTTCTGTCACTGGAAGAGATTTTAGCAGAGGGTGTGGAAAGCGATACTTCCAGCCAAGGAAGCTCTAACGAGGGCCAAGTTAAGGTGTGCAAAACCAGAATGAAAGCTTTACAGGAGGCCATGTATTACAGTGCCGAGCATGGTTACGTTGATATCACAATGGAGTTGAGAGTACTCGGTAAGATTTTCATTTTTTCACAGAAAGATTTGCTTGAGTCTCTTTATTGCGTAAGGTGTGGAAGCCTTGCTTCCATAAGCCACTTGTGTGTGTATATTTTTTTTTAAATGCTGAATATATTTTAGAGGGCTACCAGATCTGGGTTGCAAAACTTCAGACAACTACTAAATGGCAGCAAAGAGGAGGCTTCTGTGTCTCTTTGCTCCCGCCAATGACTGTCCGAGTTTCTGCAGACAAGATCTGGCATTAAAAACTTGAAAAACAAGACTAGCAAGAATGCCTGTATTATAGAGCTTTGTTGTACACGCATCTGACTCAGAATTAGTGGCACGACATGGACATTTTGATAGGATTTGCTTGAGGACTAATCCATGGGAATGTTTACCTAAAATTATAATTATATGGCTGCTCAACCCCCAACAGCAACACTGCGTGGCTTACATATGGTTAAAAGCATAAAAACAAGCCAAAAACAAAATAAACCAACATCCAGTATAGGATAATCTAGACCAACCATATTCCCATTCCAGTTATTTCATTTCTGGATGGCCTCATCTAATATTCTAGACCAATGCCTGGGTGGGGGGGGGTTAGGTTTTCAGGGCCTTACAGAAAGCCAATAAAGTCAGGGCCATTAAAAACTCTATGGGAATGCTTTTTCACAGGGCAGTTGCTAGGACATAGACAACACACTTTGTAGGTCCCACTAGGTGATACAGAAGCATGACTACTCTGCTGGAGCTTATAGGGCAAGCAGAGACAATTGAAGACAGGTGGTCCCACAGATAACCCAGCCCTGTGCCATTAAGGGCTTTACAGGTGATAACTAGCTCCTTGAATAGCACATGGTAGTTTATTGGGAGCCAGTGCACATGCAAAGTAGCGGTAACTACCTGTGCCCCTGCATTCTGGACAAAGTGGGCTTCCAGATGGTCTTCAAGCGCACCCTCACATAGAACACACAGCAATAGTCCAGACAGGAGGTGATCAAGGCAGGGTTTTTTGATCCATTGGCATACAAGATAGATTTGTTCAAAGCCTCCCTTGGCCACAGCTGTTACCTTCTTTTCCAAGAGGTTCCCCAAATTGTATACCAGTTCTGTCTGGGAAAGTGTAAATCATCCAGAACTAATGATAGACTGTCTCCTTAGCTGGGTGACCCCAAAACCCACAGCCAGTCTTCTTTGGGTTAAGCCAAAGTCTGTTCTTCCCCTTCCAGACATCCACAGCCTCCAGGCACTGGAAAAGAACCTTAACAGCATCCTTGAGTGTCCCAGGATAAAGACATATAACTGGGTATCATCAGGATACTGATGCTACCTGAAACCATACCAACAAATGAACTCATCCAATGGTTTCATGTAGATGTTAAATAGGAGCAGAGAAAGAATAAAGCACTGAGGAACCCCACAAAGCAGGGGTCTCAGACTAGATCTCTTCCCCCTGCTAATACTGACTGGAACTAACCATGGAGGAAGGAACCACTGTGATACCATGTCTCCCACTTCTAACCCTCAAAGCCAGTCCAGAAGGATACCATGAATAATGGTACCAAAAGCTACGGAGAGACCAAGGAAGGCTAAGATGGATGCAACACCCCCATCTCAGTCCTGATTAAGTTAATCTACAAGTGTGATCAGTGCCATCTCAGTACTATGTTATGGTTTTAAATCCTGCAATGGGATCCATTATGTTATGATTTTAAACGCTACAATAGGGTCCAAAAAATCTGTTTCCTTCAGATTATTTAGAGCTGCAAACCAACCACTTCTCAACAACCTTCTTTAAAATGGGGAAATTGGAGACTGGATGAAAACTGTCTAATACTATTGAATCCAAGGGTTGTTTCTTGAAGAGGGGATGAACTACTACCTCTTTAAAAACCAAAGGAACCATCCCCTTCCTCAAGGATGCATTTACCATCACCTGGATCCAACCACATGTTGTCTCCTGGGAAGCCTTAGCCAAGTAGAAGGGACATGGATTTAATACTCATGGCCCTGAGGGCCTTGTCCACTTCTTCAGGACCATTGGTTCAACTTCTTCCCAAGTAACCATGCTAGATCATATCTCAGTCAAATCCAAAGGACTTGCACAGCTGGAGTGCAACTGAGCAACTTTCTTAGCTGCAGTCAAGTGAGCCATCCTCATCCTCCTCCCTTATGAAACCCCATCAAACACAGTTTTAAAAATCCTGCTGTAATGTATTCCAGGTATATCATTATTATTTTACTTCCTGAAATAGAAAGCAGGGTCCTCTGGTCATGGCTTTTATTTTACCTAGGAAAAATAAAAATATTATCAACAAATATCTCTCAACCTTTAATATTTGTTGTAGTTTGCTTTAAAAGAACAATAAATAAAATACTAGCATTTAGTATTTACACTTAGACATAAATAATTTTACATCTGTCTCTAATATGATTCAAGCAAAAAAAAAAAAACAATTAAAAAGTTGTATGTTGTAAAATTCTAGCTGCAGCTCTAATTCATTCCAGGTACAATGTTTGGAAAAAGCTGAAGAACCAGTTTTATTATACTGAATTAATGCTGTAGCTCTGTGCTGCAAAATATACATTATTGGTGAAATAACTTCAGTAATAGGATAATGCTTTGGAAAAAAAAACTTTAGCTTTGGCACTGATACCATCTTCCTGAAATCAAGATTGACTATTAAGAAACACTCAGCCACATGTGCATCAGTCCTCTTAAGTGCTGGAAAATTGGTTCTTAAAACTTTGGATAGCTTCAGTCTTTCTCCTTAAGGAGGAGGTTGGAGATTTTGAAAATGCTTTAGATGAACATTAAAATGAAAGAGCTGTCTCATTATTAGGGCATATGATCAGCTCAAATGTTTCTTGTGCTTTAAATGAGATGCAGTCCAGTGCATGATCTTTTTAAATTAAGTTTGAAAACATTAGTTTAAGAATATTGGGCTAAGCAGAGACAAAGACCAGATCTGTCATTTAAATAGCTATGTAAAATGGGTCATTTGGTAACAAGCCATATATGATTGAATTTCTTTTCCTTCCTCTACAACTTTCAAACCTGTATAGAAGTTCTGCCCTGCTTTGAGTTTGATCCTTAGAATTGAAATTATGTTTAAAAAGAAACAACAGCATCTGAATTCTAATCTTTATTCTTGTTGTATGAAAAAAGCTATATAGCATTCTTGCAATTTCTCATTTTAAAAATAGGAGTTATTTATCCACCTTTCACTTTTGCTGACAAGGTGAAGAAGCAGTAGAAACATTTTAGTTCTGATTGTTGTCTCATGGTTAGAGAAGCAGATGTTTTTCCTGATTCTTTGTTTCACCAGTATTGTTCTGTGGTAGCATTACTTTGTGATGATTCTTCTCTTGAGTTAGAATTGTGGCTAGGGATAAGGAATCTAACTATATTCTGGTTAGAATATTGCTCCAGTTAATCTAGCATATGCCCTTCAGATGTGTTGGAGATGAACTTCCATAAACTTGAACCAGATGTGTTGGGTTTTACAAAGTCCAGTACACTTCAGGCTCTTGGGTTGGGGAAGACCGAGTGACTTCCTGTAGATGATTCTTCATAAGAAAATATGAGCACTGCTAATATTCTTTTACTCTGCATTCAGTGGTACTGTACAGCCTACCAGCTAGATTTGGGATATTCAGAAGCAGGGACAGAAGAGTACCTAAATAGCAGTTGAAGAAAGTAGGATTAAATCGACCTACCTCCTTTCTTAGGAAGTCACGTGTATACCTCCAAACTGTTAAAAAAGAAAAGAAGAAGTAACTATGTTGTTTAAAGTAATGTGTTATCTGACCTTGAGTAATTCCTGCTAATTCTGTGCTATGATTGGAATAGTCTTGGAGTTGTTCCAGGACCATGCCTGGAAATTTCTTCAAATTCTTCCTACGTAATTAGGATGGGCCGCATACTTGTGTGCAGCACTGGAGATACCTATTCATTAGGAGATTTGTGGCAATGGAGATAAATAACCATACAATCCATCCTGATCATTTGTATGGGTAGTTTCATGGTGAAAGCAGTGTGGGAACCATTATCAGAGAATGGCATCCATGCACATAAAGATAAAACAAAAGCAGATTCTTAATCCTGTTAAGTTCTGTTATTTTTCATAGTAATCCTAAAAAGGGAATCACATCTCTTACATACCTATCTGGAAGTATTAGGCCTCCTAGTATTGCAGGACAAGGAAGAGGTTTCACTCTGTGTCATACTCTGTAAATAAGCTTCTAGCGAGATTAGGACATTAAAAGCAACCATCTGATTTGATCCAGGGTGTGTATTTGCCTCTTACCTGCATTTTTTAAAAACAGTTATCTGTCTACACTTATTAATGAAGTTGTATTTCCCCTTCGTTTTGGAATGGTTCCAGGAATCCCGTGGAAACTGCATGTATGGATTGAGTCACTCCGAACAGCTTTTTATCAGTCTCGTTACTCAGTGGTACAGAACCTCTTACGGGAATTTGTCACCATTAAAGAAGAAGAATACAATGAAGAGCTAGTGAATGATGGATTGAAGCTAATGTTTGAAATCCTCAGAACCAGTAAAGTAAGCCATTTGCCATTCTAAAACTATAAGCATCCGTTCAACTCCCTATCCCCCTTTCATAACATCATTCTGGATGCAGAAATATGGAGATCTCACACACTTAACATGATTTTGGTGATCTTTGACCTGGGCAAGATATGCCAATAATGCACTATATGAAGAAAGGCATCTCCTGGCACTGGATTACTAGGGAAGACCCCAAAGATACCAATTGGCAGGAGTCACTTACTCTTATTGCCTGTACTTCCTATTTCTTTTTTTAGCATCCACACAGCAATTGGATTGGTTGACCTTCTTCTTCTGAGGTTGAAAGCACTCAGAGGTGGAAATCCATTAGATGTCCCCCTCCTCCTTGATCAACCTTCAAAGCTGGTTATTTTTGACACTGAAAAGATAGTTCAGGCACAAATGTGGGAGGAGGATTCAAAGGGCTGAACTATCTCACAGTCCACAACCACAAGCTGGAAGAAAATTAAGGCAGTTACAGTAAAGACACTATCTGGATTAAAGTTTCCTGCATGTGTATACAGTAATCTCACTGGGTCCTTATTCTGGAGAAAATAAGAACAAAAAGGCAGCTGCAGACTTTGTTATATTCCTGGCCAACAGATTAGTATGTTTGGCCTTATTAGTTGTCCTTCTAGAAAATGGGTGTGAAAGCAGAGAGCTGGTTTTAAAAGAATGGGTTGTGTTTTGAAACTCAAGCTCACTTTTGCTTTGTACTTAAGTTCTTGAAACATTCCCATCCTTTTAGCTTCACCAGTCTACCTTTTGGGAAACAGATGATTTCAGGAAAGGGTAGGGCCTTCCCATCTTAGTCATTTTGACAAGATACTTACAATAAGCTCTTAAAATTCTGGCCTAATGAAAAAGAGTTTAAGCTGTTGGAAAACCACAATTAGTTCTAGATGTTTCACTCACCCTAGTTATATTTATTTATGCTTGTTTACTGGTAATACTGACAGGGACCAGAAGGAAACGCTCTCATAGAAGTCTCTTTTGTGGCAGAAGCCTTCATTCTAATAATAACTTAGATCATCTGTAGTGAGTGGATATTCAGTAAAGGCTTTCATTCATAAATTCACACACACCCATGTTAGAAATATTTTTAATTCTCCCTTTCTTTTTCCAGTCACAAAACTGTACATGCAATTTACAATTTAGTGTATTCCATTTATATAAAAAAATCTCAATACCACTTTTACGAAAATAAATATGGTTTTGTTGGTTTCTAGCTCAATCCTGCTCTTGTATTAGCAATTATTTCTTTGCAGAGATTAGAATGTGACAAAAGTGGCAAACACTTCAGAAAATCCAGCTCAGTTAACTTTATTTCTTATTTATAAGAGATTCTTAGCTGTCTCTGTGTGTCTGTGTATGTGTATGGACATGTGTGTGCGTGCGTGTATTTTCTCCCCTCTGTGTGAGTATTGCATTCATTCTTGGCAAAGAAATTAATTCAAATGTCTTATCTTTGCTTTCCTCTGTGTACTATAGCAGAATAATATGTTTCTTTAACTTGCCTATTCACAGAATGACTCAATCAACCAGCATCTTGCAGCTATCTTTACTCACTGCTATGGAAGCAGCCCCATTCCTAGTATTCCTGAAATCAGAAAGACACTGCCAGCCCGTCTAGGTAACATGGCTAACCTTCAGTCAGCAATTGCTGTGTGGATACTGGTTTTTTTATTGTGTTTTTCTATAGTGAAACATAATTAAACTTCCCTTTTTTCTTTCTCCTATGCAGATCCTCACTTTCTAAATAACAAAGATATGTCTGATGTGACATTTCAAGTGGAAGGAAAACTGTTTTATGCACATAAAGTTCTCTTGGTTACTGCTTCAAATAGGTGAGTTTCTCCCTCAGCGAGTGGTACTTGGAGCATTGACTGAATCATGCAAACAGTAAGGAAAGGTTGAGGTTGAGAAGTTGCTTGCAGATGTTAAATAGGAGCAAAAAGAGAGTAGAGTTCTGAGAAACCGTGTGAAGCAGGACCCTTGGGCTAGATCTCTCCCCCCATGAACACTGACTTGAACAGCCTATGGAGGAAGGAGAACTGTCTCAACACCATGTCTCCCCCTCTAAACCCTCAAAGCCAGTCTAGAAGGATACCATAACTAATGGCATCAAAAGCCACTGAGAGATCAAGGAAGGCTAGGATAAATGCACCACCCCCATCCCAGTCCTTCCAAAGGTTGTCTACAATGAATGCCATCTCAGTACTGTATACAACAATCACAATCCAGTCCCAAATTCCAAATAGCAGAGGCAGTAGAGGAGTAGGCTTAGAACCAGGTCCTTAACTGACAATAGTTAAGAGTGAGTCCACATCATGGAAGCCATTCCTGTGTGGCTGGAGAAGAGATTTACAATGTCGACAAACTCAGAATAGATAAGAAGGAACTTCTGCCACTGCTTCCAGACAGAAACATGGAAGGCTAGAGGTGACTGCCATGTGTTAATTAAAAAGTTTGCTTTTTTAAAGTTGTATTAACAATATACTGTATTTGATTGACTTTAGGAGTTCTTTGTTACCACTGTTTATGTTAGTTTATCAGTGTTATCCATGGACTTAGAAACCTGCTGCATTCTGGCTCTCATCAAGAAGTGGTAGAATACTCTGTAGTTCCTTTTGACATCTCTGTGAGATATTTGAAAGATAAACTTGTTTATATCCATTTTAACTAAGGTCCACACTAAATGTCCTTCCTTTTATGGAAATACTCATATCTACCTACATAGTTATTACTGGAAGCACTCCAGCAACTGAAATTTGAGAATGTGAACAAAGCATTGAATGTGAACAAAGCATTGGCTAAGTCTAAGTGACCTCCCACATGCTTAATCTTGCCCCTCTTGGCTTTTTAAGTGTAATAGAAAGGGGAAATTCATCTCTGTCTTGGGCTTTGTAAATTCCTCCTTGAGAAAAAGAGATACTGCCTTTTTGAAATGTGAAGTCATCTAGTCACTCCTAAATAAACCTACCCAGCACAGAAGATGTGATATTATAAGCAGTTCCTGTAGCAGTTCCATGACAGTGTGAGTGATTGCTGATCAGGATCCTGTGGATGTTTCATTTTATTTGTACTTTTGGTGTGGGTTTCTGTTAGATAGTGCTTTGGTCAACAGCAAGGAGATGAACCGTGCTGAAAGAAGTGGGGTATATTATGTGATATTGGTTATTTTCTGTTAGTCTCATTACCTTGGACTGTGGTCCCTTCAAGATTAGGCTGTCTGATGCTGGTAGATGACTGCGGTTGTGCTATGGAATTTCCTAGGATTCTGCTTTAACTATTCTTCATGCTGTTCCTCATTTCCAATAAACCAAGAGATACTATTTGAGTATGGGGACTGAAGTCAAATTAATATGCAGATGGCACCTAGCCCTGCCTCTCCCTTTTATTTCATGCAGATGTAGGCAGCGGGTGTTTGAATGAGATGATACGTAGGATGAGGACCAATAAATTGAAACTTGATCCTGATCAAATTAAGATGTTCTTAGAATATTGCTGTTCGTGTTCCACCAAACCATTTCAGCCTGGTTTGAAGAGGGCTTCACTCCTATTGAATATCAGATTCATACTTTGGTGTCCTCCTTGATCCTATTGCTAGAGGCACAAATGATTTTGGGGTCCCTTTACTAAGCTTAGACTGATATAATGACTGTGATGCTATGTGAGCAGAGAAAATCTTTTTGTAGTTATCCCATCTCAGCTAGCCTGTTTGGATTGCTGCCAATAGCTGTAAGCTTCAGTTGCACCGTTATGAAACAACAAAAATGTGAAAATGTAGGGATTATGGCTTGGTACAATCCAAAATTTAAGCAAGGTTACAACAATGTTCGTTCTGGTGTGTTTAGAATTTCACTCTTGGAGTAGTAGCACAAAAGAGTTTTACAGCAGCACAACACATTTATTTATTGATCTGATTGATGTGATGTGATGTGATGTGATTTGATTTCTATAGCCGCCCATCTCAACAAGTGACTCTGGGAGGCGTACAATCATAAAAACATAAAACAATTAAAACAATACAAAATAAATATATATGGTCGCCATGTAAAATTATTGCCATAGATGTTAATATGGCCAAGGGGGAAAAATTACAGTGTTGTTTTAGTGTAGTTAACTACAAACCCAGGTTTTATGTGCCCAGTGCTGGGAAATCATATAGTCATACTCCCTGCTTCCTGTTTCTCAGCCTAGTTTCAAATTAAATCTGAACTGGATTCCTGCAACTTCTTTCTTATGCGTGAAGCTAGCAAAGACTGGTTTTCTATGTGAGGTAGTCAGAATCAGACAGGATTATTCAGTAAGTTAAAAGAGTACCCACTGGTTTGTTTTTTTTTGCTTGCCATGAATCTTCTTCTAAGAAGGCTGATGATCCTCAGAATTCAAAGAATGGAGTGGAGTGAGGTGGGGTGGGTGAGAAGGCATTTTTACTTCATCAGCTAAAACGTAATCCAAGCAAATAAACCTTTAAAATCTCCTGTGAAAACCTCTGCTTGTTTTCACAGATTTAAGACACTGATGACCAAAAAAACAGGACAAGACAGCCAAGGCAGTAAGACTGTGGAAATTAGTGATATGAGATACAATATCTTCAAGGTAGGTTTCAAAGAAAAGTTCACATTTTATCCTTTCCATTGTCCAACACTGAAATGTGGAACTGTGGTTTTGAAAACATTTATCTTCTGATACTGAGCAGATCTGCACTATAAGAAAGCAATTATTAACTCTGACTGAAGAAAATGGTTTATGCTTATGTCCATGGTATGGGGCCACAACAACAACAAAAATCCTGCCATATTTTTTTATCAGATAGACCAGATCTACACAAAGTTCATTTTTTCCATTATATGTGTTCATAAAATGCAAGCACATAATGAAGAATAGTTATCTTATTTAGCAAAAGTATATTCCATGGATCAAAACCACAGCTTGCCAGGCATAATTTCATGCTCTGTTAAACAAATTAAATATGAATAAAGCAAGGAATCTTGCTGGCTTTGTATTAAATCCACTTAAGCAATTTAAGGCTTATGAGGCTCTCTTGTAAAAAAAAAAACAAAAACCAAAACTTGATGTGGAATATTTTTAAATATATAAATAACCCAGGATGTGGGGTATTGTCAAAAGACAATAAAGAAAATAAAGCTGACTTTGACATGGAAAGAAAAAAATAGATCAGTGAAATCCAATACTCAGCAGCATATTCTGCTCTCTAGATCCATTTTTACAGACCAAGCTGAAAATACGTAAAAACTAGAAAATTGGAAGCCTAGAAGTGATAGTATTTAGCACTGACAAAAGAATCAGTTGGTTTGCTTTCTGTTTTCTCAGCCCTCAATCAAATATTTTTTGGCATTTGGGTTATATAGCTGCAGTTACGTTGCAATGAACTAGTGGAAGGCAGAAGCAGCTTAGGATTGTGCTGACCAGTGTGTCATGTTCACTGATTCAATGTAGTGTATACATCGTAACGTTTCACATGCCATGGCGCTGACGCGCGTTTCTGTTTGGGAGGGAGCTGCTGTGAGACCTTGTACCAAGCTCGGTATGTGAAATCAGTACAATGGAACGTGTTTGGGTTATGTTCTCTGCTCCAGGACTTTTCCCGCAGACCATCAGAAACCGTTAGGAGCACCTGGGATTGTGAACTTGAGAAGGTTCTACGGGGGGAGGGATTTCATTTGCACTGAGGGTTTTTAGTTTGAATTTGGTGCGCTTTCATCATTCTCAGCTTTCTCTGTGATCCTGCATACTATTCTTTAATAAATCAGATATCTTTGAATTCCTACTCATGAGTCTGATGGTGTTTTAGAATAGGCAACCATTACACAGTGTTTGTTAGGTTTGCACCAGACTTTTCAAGCCAGATCTGTCCACTATTAGGGTTCATCTTTAAAGAGTTTATGTGAAGATTAATGCCACATGTTGCACTTGCTTTCATTTCAGCAGTGGAAGGTTTCTGTATGAGGGGTGAAACTGCTAGGTGAGACTACAGACTTCCTAAGTGCTTTACATTTCTTCTTCTTTCAGATGCTGATGCAGTATTTATATTATGGAGGAACAGAAGCAATGGAAATTCCCATAGCTGATACCCTAGAGGTGAGCATGTGCCTCTCATTGATTTTTGGCCTATGACTAACGTACCTTCATTACAGAACTGGTGCTAATTGCAGGAACACTGGTCTACACCATTCAGCAAATGAATTCTAGAGTTAGAATTGTTCATCCAATCCATTTTCAAACCAAAACAGCACAAAAATGGCCTTGACTGATGGAAAAGTGATTAAAATACTCTAGGCTGAGTCCCTCTTATGAGGGAGATGGTCGGTGACAAAATTTGATAAATAAATTTTCAGAAATGTAGATTGAATAAACAACTTGGGTTCATTGTATGCCCAGAAAGCCCCTCTGTGCAGAAAAGCAGGATATAAATTGATGTATGAATGAATATAGTTCCTAGTCCATGTCAGCTTTCTCCAACTTGCTGTTCTCCAAAAATTGTTATTTCAAGCCAGGCATTCATTTTGATGAGTAATGGAAATGTTGACTTGTTTGAACAGCCTGCAATGCTGAACTGTGTTGGGGACATCAAAAAGAAGAAAGTAGCAGTAGTCAAGAAAAAAGAGGAATGATCAAAGCTCTAGCTGACAGCTTTGAGGTTAATGGGAGGACTGTTGCAGTCTTGTAAAATGTGAAGAGCAAAGGAGAGGGGTTAAAGATAAGCACCAAGGCTACAAGTAATGCTAATCACAGATATTTGGAATAATCAAGTAGAAATAACCTTGAGAAAAGATAGGAAGTTTGGTCTTGGTCATGTTGAGGTTGAAACAAGGATGAGACATCTGAGTCAGTCACGTAAATGTAGATGGCGAGGCCTTGGGACATGTGGTTGAACAACATAGTTAACAGCTGGAAGAGTTTAGTTACACTGCAGAGTTTCACATACACAAAGTACAGCCTTCACACCATGGCAGTACCTTTTAAGTATCTGTGGAGATTAATAGTTGCAGTGAGAAATTTGCTATGCTCGTAGGAAGATTGGAACTGTTCTACACAGTACCAAAAAACAGGTGGCTAGAATATTGATAGTAGCCCTTCAGACTGAAGGTAATGTTTTAATAACTTGCAGCACCTAGCTAGCTTTTGCTGATCTTGAAAAACTAAGGACTATGGACTATAATAGAAGTATGCAGGTACTTACATGGAAGACCATTCAAAAATCATAGGGCTGCACTGGAAAGCTGAAAATATATCTCAGAAGGTGGCAATGACAAACCCCATCCACATTTTTGTATGCATGCATACACATGGACATAATCAGGATTTGACGATCTGAAGGAGACTGTATGTTATCATATAGAAAGCTTCCCATCCAAGTATGAAAAACTTTCTCTCTCTCTCTCTCTCTCTCTCTCTCTCTCTCTCTCTCTCACACACACACACACACACACACACACACACACAAACACAAATCAGATCTTGGGACATGCTGAATTATTAATGCTGTGGCTTAAAGTTAAGGAAGACAAATGATAGGCCAGCTCAATCTTACTAGGAAAAAAAATAATTTATTAAATTAAAAGTTTTTTGTTTGGTTTTACATAGTTTTACTTTTCTGTCACTCATGACTATCTTTGAACAGAGACTTCAGATAGCGGCATTATTAGTGGATATTTTATCCCTCAGTTAAGCATTCAGATTATTCTGAAAAAAAGTGTGCAATTCGGGGGGTACTACTTAATCCAGCATTGTCACTGGTGGGTCTTTGTGACTCAGATGCATTTTCACAGTTTGAACTGATTAATCAGGACAAAAGATATTGTGCAAAGACAGCTTTTGAAACAGTCCCCAAAATTGATATGGCTGCAAGTGAGATTGGGATAAATAAGACAGTGAGGCCTACTCTGCATTTTCTTTGATTCCTGGCAAAGACTTTTAGTTCTAAAGGTCCATTTATTATTTTTTCTAATGAACTCTGATATTTTTCCTTTTTAAAGTGTTTACATTTTAATGATTTTTTTTTGCACATCACCCAGAGGACTTCAGCTCAGGGGTGACATAGAGATACTACAAATCACTAGAATGAGTAGAATGTTCAAATAACGCCTTCTCCCTCACCCTGCTAGTTGCTCTCAGCAGCAAGTTTATTCCAGCTGGAGGGCCTTCAGCGCCACTGTGAGATACTGTGTGCTCAGACCATCAATGCTGAAAGCTGTGTCCACATCTATAAATATGCCAAGGTAAGGATGAAGTTCTCATCACCTTCCATGTGTAAGATTTCAGATCATAGAAGAGGGATTGGAAGAACCTCTTTATATGCATCAGAAGCTGGAAACCAGTAAAAGAGGTCCTATAGGAAGGCAGCATTAGAAAAGATTCCCCTGTCCATAGGTGGAGCCAAGTATTACGACATGATAAACAAACAATCCGGTGGGTGGCGGCTGAATATGAAGAACCCAGGCCTGGGAACCACCTCTCCCATTTGTGTCTATTTCAGTAATTCCTTGTCTTCCTAAGACCCATCTTATATGCCTAGAATTTGTTTGGCTCTAATACTGTGTACTCTCTGGAACCCATCTTTATTCTGCCAGGGTTGTCCCACATTAGTTGCATCCTCACATAACCAAACAGGTACAAGTAGTCTTTGTTTAGCAACCACAATTGGGACCAGCAACTAGGTTGTTAAGCGAAGTGGTTGCTAAGTGAAACCATGACTGTACTTATGATCTTACTTCAGCTTTCCTTTGCTTTACAGACCTGTGAAGGTCATAAATGTGAGGATTGGTCATAAAGTTACTTGTTCATCACCATTGTAACTGTGAACGACTGCTAAATGAGGCAGTCACTAAATAAGGACTACCTGTATCAACCTGGCAGTTTCATGGACCAGCTGCTCATTCCCTTTAAGAGTTCCTTAACTTTGGTTCAACAAGCAGCAGGGGAACATAAGAGGGTTAGAAAGAGGGCACATTTTAACCAATGTCCCCATGGAATAGCTGCATAGAATGTGTGTGCATGCATGCAGGCACACACACAATAGAAAAGGCACTCTTTAACTACAGGGTTAAGACGCTCTCAGGCATTTGCTATCAGGATGAACCTGTCTTTGGAGGAAGGGAGGAGAGGCGGGAAAGAGAGGATAATTGACAGCTGCCTAAAATCTATTTATTACAGCATCCCTTTGTCTTTACAGATCCATAATGCCCCAGAGCTGGCCTCTTTTTGCGAAGGCTTTTTTCTCAAGCATATGAATTCCCTGGTGCAGCAGGAATCGTTCAGACAGCTCGTCTATGGCAGGAACAGTAGGGTTCAGGGTCTGGATCCCCTCCAGGATTTGCAGTCCACTTTGGCCAGCAGACTTCAGTCCATTTATGTAACATCAAGAGTGTGATTGCTATGAATTGTGGCTCTGCTTGTTAAGGAAAGCACCTGCTCATCGAACTGCACTGAAATGGGATCTGGCCCCATCATGGCTGCTTCATCCAGCTTCTGGGGACAGTGCCTCTTCCGCCCTCTCAGCAAACTTATCCAAAAAGCAAGAAAATAACTCTGGAAAGTATTAATGTGCCACAACTATTTTACCTGAAAACTGATGAGCAGAATCTGAGGTGGGATGCTGCTATTCTGCTAGGTACACCATCACTAAGGAGAACTCAGGGGGAACTGCACTTCTAAGTGTCCAAAAGACCTCTTAGAAAAATGCACAAACCGTATTTGGCATTTAGCCAATACCAGAGGACAGATTTTCACCTTTGGTCTCCACCTGGCACTCAGCTCTCACTTGTGGCTCCAAGCAACTGTAACACACACAGCAGCCACACCCCAGTAAACCATCTTGGCAGATGGGCCAAGCCAGGTGAGGGTAGCTAACAGGTCTTCAACTCTTGGTGAGATAGGGGATTTGGCGATCCCATTGTGTGAAGTCTGGTCCTGACAGATTGAGCGAAGGAGACTGTCAGCGGTCAAGGAGGCAGGCCCAGCAGGCGTTGTGGAGTGCTAAGAGCATGACAAGACACTTAGACGTCCTGGTCATCCACTGCAGCAGGAGAGGTCTCCAGCTGTAACAGTTCTCCATGCCACTGGATTAAGGTCTCTTATGCCAAGACAGTGGGACTGCCCCTGTGCAATGGCTGTTTCACTTAAAACTCCATCACATACAGGTTTCTGCTGTGCAATTCATTTTCACTACAACTCATCTGCAAATCATCTCAGTCCAGACCTAATGCGTTGAGCCCCGCGGCAATGGGGGAGTGGTGAAGCAACAGGTGGAGATGGCCACTGGCAGTTGTAGGCACAAACCCGCACAGGGGTAGCCCTTGGACCAGTGGTCGTTCGTCTCAGTACCTGGGGCAGCAGAGATGTCTGGCAGCACCCAGGGCATAAGCATCGTAAGCAATCAAGAACTGTCAGAAAGTCATTCAACGTTGGAAGACTGAAAGACCCAGGCCAAGTCCAATGCTTCCAAGATGTATTTAATGAAAAGTTCTCTGGCAATTTACCACTTGTAGGAACCTGTTCTGAAAAGTGGATGCAGTTTAAAGATGTCATCATGCAGACTACAACAACTGTGCTCAGACTGAAAACCTGGGCACATCAAGACTGGTTTGATGAAAACCATGAGACCACTTCAGCAACCCTCCAGGCCAAAAACAAGGACTATGCAGACTGGCAGAACAATCCACCATCTGTCTCAAAGAAAGACAAGTTTAAGCACTTGCAGTCCAAAGTACAGACGGAATGTGAGAAATGCAGGATGAGTGGTGGCAGAGAAAGGCTGAGCAGGTGGAATGCTATGCAGACATGCATGCCACCAGAGAGTCCTTCAGTGCCATAAAGTTTATGGTCCTTCTAAATCAGGATGCTCCCCGTTGCTGTCATCTGATGGGTTGAGCCTGATCAAAGACCAGGAAGGACTGAAAAATCACTGGGCTGAACACTTTTCCAACCTACCCAATAGGCCATCCACAGGTGATCATGATGTTTCACAGCAATTCCTCAGCTGCCAGTCTTGGATGCCCTAGACCTGCCTCCCTCTACTGATGAGATCAAGAAAGTGATCTTGCAGATAAACTCAAATAAAGCAACAGGGCAGGATGGCATTCCTGCTGAGATCTACAAAGATAGACCCAAATGCCTTTACAGGCATTCCAAGACATCTTGGAAGACACTTGATCTACAGAAGAGATGCCTGATGACTTCCACGATGCCCTCATTGTGGCTCTCTCTCTAAAAATAAGGGAAGCAAATCAGACTGCAGGAATTACAGACATATCTTACTGCTGTCCATTGCAGGCAAGATCTTTGCCCATATTCTCCTGAACAGACTTAGCACTGTCTCAGAAAGGAACCTTCCAGAGGCTCAGTGTGGCTTTTGGCCAAAATGCAGTACAGCAGACATGAGGCAAGTCCAGGAGAAGTGCATCGAGGAGAAGAAGCCTCTTTACTCTGTCTTCATTGACTTGACAAAGGCATTTGACACCGTACACAGAGAGGCTTGTAATGGATACCCAAGGAAAAAAGTTGATTCAGCTACTCCACGACAGAATGACAGGACAGATTCCTTACAATCATGATACGTCAGCTGCATTTGCCATTTCCAATGGGGTAAAACAGGGTTGTGTGCTAGCCCCAGTCCTGTTCAATCTGTTCTTTGCTTACGTGTTGTCATCTGCTGTCTAGGGTCTGAAGAAAGGACTGTACATCAGGTACCGATTAGACAGCTCTCTCTTTGACTTTTGCTACTTGGACACATGGATGAAGCGCCTCTATACAGTCATTCAAGAAACCCTCTTTGCTGATGACTGTGTGACAGGAGCTGGCACACAGAGACTGGGATCTACAGTTGATGCTGAACAAATTCTCAGACGCTGCTGTGCTCTTCAGCTTGACTATCAGCCTGAACAAGACTAAAGTACTTTACCAACCCATGCCAAATACCAACCTCATAGAACCAAAACACACTGTTTATGACATCCAGCTGACAAATGTAAACAGCTTCAAATACTTGGGAAGCATCATCTCAAGCGATGGGTCTTTGGACAAAGAAATTGACTCCAGGATCAGCAAGGCCAGCCAGACACTGGGGCAGCTGCGTACCAGAATGTTCAGCCAACATAACATCCATATCTTCACAAAGTTAAAAGTCTACAGAGCTGTGGTTATATCTTCTTTCCTTATGGATGTGAGTCCTAGACTCTGTACCGAAGGCACATCAAACAACTGGAGAAATTTCACATGCACACTCTCTGCTCCATCCTTGGCATTCATTGGCAAGACCATGTCTCCAACCTGGAGGTCTTGAAGTGTGCGGGATCCACCAGCATTGAGTCCCTTGATTATCAGAACCCAGATGCAGTGGGTGGGACACGTCATCAGAATGGATGACCACCGTATGCCTCATCAGTTGCTCTATAGTGTCCTGGAGTCTGGAAAGAGACCTCGAGGTTGACCACGCAAGCGCTAAAGACACTGTGAAAGAAACCCTGCACCACTGTGACATCCAGCTAAGAGAACTAGAAGCTGTGGCTGCTGACAGAACCTGCTGGCAAGCCCTATGCTATGAAGCCTCCACTGACTTTGAAGACAGGTGCTGCCAAAAACTAATAGAAAGCCGTGACTGGCGTCACAGAATAACACCACAGTTACTGCAACAATGGACTTCCGTGCCCCCATTGTGCTAGACTCTGCACTTCCAACTGGGACTACAGAGCCACCTCTGTGTCCACAAATGAACTGCACAACAGTGTGTCTTCTTCAAACCCGAAGGACTGCCAACCATTAAGAGGACAGGCTGTTAAAAATGGCTGTGAATGTAGAAATTCCAATTTCTCTAGATTTTGGCTACTCAAAATGTCTAATATTGGGCTAGTTGATCCTACCAGAGTGCCATGCTGCAAACAAATCTGGCCTTTGCCTTGTTCATCCACTAAGACGTGCAAATTCAGTAAAGTGGCCAAAGCTAACAAAGCTGGTTTTGAAGATACATCACAATAATACGCCACCTAACAGATCCTACGTTATTTTGGCATCAGTTTTTAACTAGCTCTGGCTGTCAGTTTTTGGATTTAAACAATCTAAAGAAAACGCAACCTTGTATTGCTAATACTTAGTTACCACATCTTTGTGCAAATTATTATTGCTAAGACCATCACACTGTGGTACCTACAATACTGGTGGTTGCAGACAGAATTTTTCTCAACGTTTCTGCGATATAGTTGTATATAAAAGGTTGGGGCTTGCTTTGTCAATGCTGTATTATAGCAATAATTCCCTGAAATGCCTGATTTGGTGCTTATGATCTGGACCACCGTCCATCTGGGAATTATAGGCATAAAGCACAGAAGTATGAATAGCCAATTCCAGCTACAGAAAGAAATACTGTATGTATATTTGTGCATATCATTTTTTGGACTGGAAGTTGCAAGCAGTAATCAAGGTCCATTGAGTCTGCAGATGCGTTCTGAACTGTATTACTTCAAATGAGAGCCACATTCCAGTGCACGTTCAAATACACATTCTCTGCTACTCTTGCACCATTAGCCACGTGTGATAGCATGCTGACTCACTAAACTGGACTTCAGCTAGATTATGTGAATCAGGCCTGATCTGGTTCAGGTTCAAAAACTGAATCAGTGTAAATAATTGAACAAGGGCTTTTGCGTATGTAATCTCACATTTTTATTCAGAAAGTCAGTATGACTGGGAAATTCAGATTACTTTCAAATCCCTCCACATACACTTCAGTCTGCATTGAAACTAAGTGATGACATGAGAAATGTCTAAAACAGGAACACGCTTCCCCCCTTTCCAATACTCAACATTTTGCTTCCATCTTTGAATGGACTAGAAAATAATTTAGGAGAGAGTGTTAAAAATCAGGTGTTAACAAAGTGATCACAATTACCATTTGAGGAAACATGCATAAATAAAATACTCTCTTTTGAAGGATGTATTGTCAATCTAATAAACGGGGGAAAGGAGTAAAGACAAATGTGGAAAGAGCTAGACGTGTGCTACAAGCGTTTTTGTGGTGTTCCAGGGAAGATAATGGAAGAGGAATAGAAACCATGCAATATACAGATGCTTCAGAAGCAAGAGAGGCTTTTCCCATAATTATCTGTTTGGGAGTTTAATGTCCCTGCCATAAAACTTTCGTTTTTAACATCATTAGAGAAAAGCATTCCTTACAAAATGAACCATGCTTGGAAATAATTAAATGGCTATTACATTTGGTTTAAGAATAGAAAGACTGGAGCAGTTCAATAGACAAGCCATAATTATGGCTGAGCAGGGTGGTTGGGTGAACTAACTTGGGGAAAATTGTTTTTCTCAGGTACCTTGCTCCTTTATCAGTTTTCACTAGTGAACAACCTGTGGCTGAAGAGTTTTGCACCTTTGCATAATGCAACTGAGTCACATGGTATGAAAACAATACCAAGCTAAAATAGATGTTTATAAATGGGTCAAGAATTGGGGGGGAATCAAAACAGAACCCTATGAATTACCTACACATTTCAACTCATGCTTGCAGAGTAGCCCTACCTATTAGAAAATGATAGGCTATAAACCTTTCCATCATTTGTTTTTCAACTTTGGATCTGCAAAACAAACACAAACTCTTCACATTCTTCAGATCACAGAAAAGTGTAAGATTTGTCATTAAATGCTTAGGATATACCCATAAGTTTGTCAAATAATTTTCAAATAGCTGGTCTATCTTTACAAAAATGTACAGGCTCTGTTGTGCTGTGATACTGTCTGCTACGTTAACTGTACATTAATGTTGTCATTTATGTAAATGTCCCATACTGTATTTTATTAACAACATGACTTGGTTAAACTTTGCAGATGGCATAAAGCTTAGTAATTTAAGACAAGGCAAAATTGGCTATATCAGTACTGTCTGTCTTTTCCAAGTTCTGTGCTTAAGATGAATTGGGATGAATATCGGCAAACATATTGCCTTTAAAAGAACCAGTTTGGTGTAGTGGTGAAGGCACCAGGCTAGAAACGGGGAGACCATGAATTCTAGTCCCGCCTTAGGTACAAAGCCAGCTGGGGGACCTTGGGCTGGTCACTCTCTCTCAGCCCTAGAAAGAAGGCGATGGCAAACCACTTCTGAAAAACCTTGCCAAAAAAACTGCAGGGACTTGTCCAGGTGGTTGCCAGGAGTCAAAAACTCACTCAAAGGCACCAAAAAACAAACAAACAAGCCTTTAAACATGCTTTTGTGAAACTGTAGAGACTTTTCAGACTTTGCTCTGAAGTTGTGTTGGGTAACAGCTCACACAGTTCTCAGTAGCAAGTGGTATATATTCCCAGCTCATGGTTTCGGTCCCCTAGTCCCAAATACAACTTTTCTCTGTGCAATATACCTGGACCGCTGCATGGATCAAAATTTTCTTTTTGCTTTAGACAATGGAGGTGATCATGGTCAGGAGAACCACCAGTGCTCAACTTTGCAGTTGCAGTGATCAGGGCTGGCTTACAGAAACTGCTATTACCCACCAACAGGAGTAACAACCATTCCATTCCAAGTCAAATAAGAGTTGTCAGGTCCAGAGCACTTTTAGAAGTGTGCAGTTGTAAAGATTCAGGCATTTCTCAGATCCATAGGGGTTCTACAAACTCAGCCTTGTAGAACCCCTGTGGGTTTAGGAGGGTCCTTTTATCTTAGTTTTTTAAAAAAAAGCCCAAAGCCTAAATCCTTAAGTAGCCATTTTACTCTAGGCCATTAAGCAGTTACCGGACCATCTCTCCCCCAACCCGCCCCAGCCTGACTGAGGGCTACCAAGAGGGTTGCACCAGGGAGACAGCTGCTTGAGCTAAAAAAATGCAAAGGGAGTTCAGACACGTGAATTACAACAACAAGGGGACATAAGCACATTGAGAAAACTGTATTTAGTGTTTTGTTCATTTATTTGCTTGGGCAAACAATTCTTCCTTTTTCCTGAAATCCATGCCGATCTCTGACAATAGGAAACTTGGCCACAAAGGAGAGCTCTGTGGCCAGGCACCCACTGTCTCACTGGACTCTAGCCATTGGCCATCCCATTACCCGCCTTCTAAAAGGGCAACAAAAAAGACTGCCGCTAGCATCTGCTGGGGAGTCGCTCCCCGGCCAAGCTGAATGCACAGCATACCCTCCAGGGACCTTGGCTGTAACTACGCTCCGCAGCCCTAGAGGAGCTTCTGCTGCTGTGCACATCCCCTAGGCAACCCTAACCCTCCGGATTCTTACAAGCCTAAGACTTCCTAGTAAAGGGTGTTAGCAAATATCAGACTGCTAATAGTATCAGAGAAGAAACTGCTTTGGGACCTCTGGACGGGAAGGTGGCTAATCCAGGCAGATTGGCCTTCTTGCTAGGAAAGATGATTGCAATTAGGAGTAACAAGCAATAAAGGCTTCCCTCTATCAGACCCAACCGGCAAAATTTAACATTGCCGATGTAGTTTTAGAAAGTATAAAAAGCGTAAAATCTCACTTTACTGATTTCTATATGACCCAGCAGGCACTGTAGTTCTCTTGGACGAGCCCACTGCTTTAGTTTCCAGAGGGGTGCTAGGCTGGTGCAACCAAAACAAAACCATTTCTGCTGGGCATATTAAAGACTAGTGCCCTGGTTTGGGCAGGGTTTTTTTGGATGAGATCCCATTTCTTACTCATTTTTTATGGATTAGGGTAGAGGAGGAAGCCAGCTTAGTTGGGTGAGCACCAACCAATTGGGCAATTTAGCAGGAGTAAGTTCCAGATGTAAAGCTGATATGAAAAGCAAACATCATTCTCCCCCAGCCTCCGCTTCAAATACCTGACCCTTGCATTCACAGACCAAAAGACTGAAGAGATAATGCAGTATTTTCAGAAGTCTTGCCAGATGCATTCCTCCAGCTGCGGAGTAGACTTTTACACCATGCAACCTTCAACTTAAGGGCATCCACTTTGTAGCATGCTCTTTCTGACAAGGACCTTTCTCAGCCAGCAAGATAGGTGCTGCCAGCTGTCAGAACCATTCAAGGATTTGTGAAACAAGCAGCACAATCACACCTGACAACTAGGTCACATCACCCTCTTCTCCCCGTAGGGAACTGTGGCAGCCCTGCATAGCTTTGCTGTTGACTTCCAGGTAGTCACAGCACAATCAGATCCATAAGGAGACCTGGCCAGTTCCTGGTCTTCCCTTCAAAGATGCATCAGTTGCAGAGAGGTCTCACCTTTAATATTCAAAGCTAACCTTTCTGAAGAAACTTCTTAGCAGAAAGAGGAATGCCACGAGGGGGCTCAGCTCTTGAAAGGCTTCTTATCATGTACATATAGCAGTGTTTCTCAACCTTGGCAACTTTAAGATGTGTGGACTTCAACTCTCAGAATTCCCATGCTGGCTGGGGAATTCTGGGATTTGAAGTCCACACATCTTAAAGTTGCCAAGGTCGAAAAATACTGACATATAGGGAACCTTTTAGGACATCAGAGTTCCCTCTGCTGGCTGATACTTGCAAAACAAATCCACAAAGTGCTAAGGTTCCAGCAATAATGCAGGAGAAAGACAAGTGTAGTTTTTTTCAGGAAGATTTCAAATATTCTGCATGAAAATTCTAGGCATCTCTTTTTATAGCAGAATAGGGACATTAAAAAAAACAATACGATAACTCCTAACTGTGCTTAGAATTCAAGCATCTCTGCCAACCAAAATTATGTCAAAATGACACATGTGCACCCTTATGGATTTGCATTCTGATGTTGAATGCAATTATTGAACTCACATTTTTTGTATCACAATGCACATATTTTTTGTCACTTGCTCCCCTGTGAACACCCACACATAAACCTATTCTCTATGCAAGTTTTCCCCCAGTCACAGAGAAGCTGGGTTTGCAGGTCACACAAAGACAAGCTTTGCTGAAGCATGGATAGTTGAAGAAGCCACAATTAGCTTCATTCACATATCACACTAAGCTGTAAGCAATGGTTTATAAGCCATGATGGCTGGTACTCCACCTCATCATCACACCAAGCCAAAAGCAAACAAATCATGTTAGGGCTTAAGTTGATAAGCAAACTCAAGCCATAGAAAGATGGCTGCTTTCTGTTTTAAAAACACTGCTCGAGGAGACATTTATATTAAGAATGCTAACAACAGCCTAAGCCAAGGAGAAATGAGAGACAAAGAAACCTTTGCATAGGCTGAGTTGTAACCTGTCTTTCCCTCAGGACTCAAGGCACTGCACATAACACTCCCTACTTTTGCCCACAACCTTATGAGGTAGGTTGGGCTGAAAGAGCAAATTGAATTGGCTCAATGTCACCCAGTAATCCCCCATGTTTGAGGATGAACTTAAACCTGGATCTATTCCAAAATAATTTGACAATGTGCAGCACACTTCACATGGTGGCTCAAATATTTCCAGATAAAAATGAATTCAAATTCAAAACAAAAAATAATAATTGAGCTCAAGTATAAAAGTTGTAATTGCTAAGAAAAAAAAATAAAGAGAACAGCAATACCAGTGAAGAAAACCAGGACTGTAATTTTAACTGTCCTGCACTGTAAGATAGGTAAAGAACTTAACAGAATATCTCAACTTAGAGAGAAGACAAAATAAATATAAAAATAACCATAATTAGGTGTAGTATATTTAAGATATCCTGAATGTTTACCTATTAATTTTACCATTGTTTTGATTACATTTTAAAAATATTTACTAAATATAATATTTAGTAAAACTAAGAGCCAGTTTGGCGTAGTGGTTAAGGCACCTGGCTAGAAACTGGGAGACTGAGTTCTAGTCCCGCCTTAGGCTGGGTGACCTCAGGCCACTTTCTCTCTCTCTGTCCTAGGACGGAGGCAATGGCAAACCACTCCTGAAGTCTTGCCAAGAAAACTGCACTCGCCTGGAGTCAAGATTGACTTGAAGGCACCAAAAAAAAAAAAAAAAGCTAAAAAAGAAGAGACCCAAGTAATCTTTGCTCCATTGCTTCTAGATTTATATCCATAAATTGGCAAAGGCATGTTGAAACAGATAACCCTCTAGTCAACACTGATTAAATTGTTGGCTAAAGCAAATACAGCATTGTTTTTGTTACTCTGCTTGCAGGATAGGGGTCTCTGTACTTTTCCAGACCTTTGGTACAAGAATTTTATTCCTACATGATTCTCAAATGGTTTTGTCCTAAAGTCTTAAGTCACCTTTTCAAATATTTTATTCCACCGTAGGGGAACTGCAGGACAATCCCAAAGTGTAAATGAGGTCTATCTGTACACTACCTTTCTAGCACTTGAAAGAACACAAGCTAGTTTCCCAATTTAGCTGCAGCCACATACCAGTTATGGACAATTTTGAGAATGTATTATTATCTATTATATGAAGGTGGTATTATCTATTATATGCCCAGATTTGAGTCCCACCATTTGTGCCCCCAGTGTTCCTTTTCTATTTCTAATGCAATAGGTTTTTTCAACACTCTTCTGGAATCAATTAATTCTGGGTTCTCTTGATGTCCAGATGATAGTACATGAAACAAATTATTATTCAAGGAGACTATCTGCTCAAAAGGCGTCAGGGATCTTCATTTGAACCACTCGACTATGAAGAATATATAATATCCAAAGCACACAGAGCCAATTAAGTTTGACATTTGACAATTTCTGTTGTATCTGGATTTTGAAAAGTACTTTTCAATGAAAACAAAGTCTATACAATCCTTTTTCCTTCCACTCTTTGAACTTAGCTAATTTTCCTTTGTACAAAGGAAAGCTCATCAGTTGCTAGAACACGTGCACTTCAGGACTAGGCTTATTTCTTAAAAAGTGGGGGAAGCTCATTGAGTAGCAACAAAAGAGCCAGTGTGGCGGAGTAGCTACGATGTTAAGACTATGGAAGTTCAAGTCCACCCGCAGCCCTGGATGCTCGCGGGGTGACTTTGGGCAGATCAGTCTCTTAGCCCAAGCTAAGTCACAGGACTGTCATTGTGGGCATAAAATGATATCTCTGTGTAAGTTACCTTGAATTCCTAGAGAAAAAAATGGGTTATAAATATCAAAGAATAAGTAGATTTAAGTGGTCATGCACAAGCTGAAAACTACCAGTTACCAATTCCATTTCTACTCGTATCGTCTGTATTTCAGCCACTCACTCACTCGTTCTTTGTAGCAGTCATGCAGCAGCACAGAATTAAAGCATCCTCAAAGGAGGAAGTGGTGGAAGCAGAAGACAACCACAAACCCAAACAGAAATTACTCTGAAATCTTACAAATATTGCCTTTCTTCACCTGAAAACTACTTTAAGCAATAATGATGGTTTTATACCAGCTGTTCTTAGAATTGCAAGAGCTTCAATATTTTACAGTGTAACCCATTCCATGTCCCTCACATTAAATAAACCTAACAGCTAACGTTCCTAACCTGCCCTTTATACGCAGGGTATACCCAGAGAGACACCGCCTATTGCTTTGGTTGAACAGGCAGTCAGTTGCAGTCCCTAAACCAAGACCATCTGCGGACGTCCGTCCTAATGTTCTGTACAGGCTAATGGATGCATTTGGAAGCAATTTAAAACTCCTGCTACCTTGGACTCAAATTGCATTAAAGACAGCCTGAGTCACTCACTCCCAGCACAAGCTCCTTTACCTCCTGCTGCTTTTCCACCACCACACAGATTCAGTCAGACAGACATGAATGAATGAAGCTCCTTATAGAAAGCTGAATTAGATCACTGAGGCATCTGGCCCACTATCTGTATCTGCAGTGACTGGCAGCTGCTCTCCGAATTCCACCCAGGGATTTCTCTCTGCCCTGCCCGCTCCCTGGCTGGAACCTTTCCAGCCACTAGGAATTTGACCTGCATTCAAAGGTGCCTTCATTCCCTTTAACAACAAACTCACCAGGTGAACCCTGACAAGATGGAGCCAAAACAAGCCACTAAGAAATAAGAGCGAGGGATCAACATGTTCCATGAATCCCTGGACTCTGCCCAAAGACGTTGTTTTTAAATCTTATGTGGGTGAAATCCTCCAAACAGCCCATGAGTTTTGGATGATATTTAGTAATCAGTAAGAGAAAAGGAGAACAGAACAGAGCATCCTGGAAGAAGGCATGGCTGGCTGATTCTCTGCAGAATGGGTGGGAAGTGCAACATCTCAGCCCCTTTGTCTGCAGCCCCAGAAACCCGAAAAATGCTTATTTCTTCCCCAGCAGGAAGAAAAATCTCCATGTCAAGATTCCACAAAGGAGCTGGACATCTACTGCAGTATAGTCTTGCTCATCCTACTTTGTGCTGCAGGGTGGCCCCTCCCCAGCATAGTTGGAACTCCAATTCAGGATTAGAATTGGAACACTTGAGGGCTGCCGTCATGCCTAATCTTTGACAAATCAGCTGTTCACTGTTGGCAAGGCAGACCTCAAACCCTAAATGGTCCAGGCCACAGGAAAGCAGCTCAATCCAAGTTAAAATAAGTTGCAAAATTAGCTTTAAATGTGTAAGGGAATAAGGCAATGCTCTTGCTGAACTGGCCAACAAAAACACAGAGTGAGCAAGCTCAGGATCCATAAGCTGCATCTCTCAGGTCTGTATCAGACAGCTCCTCACTAAGGAAGTGCCCATAGATTAGTTGGTTTAATATAAACATTGCAATACTTACCGGGAAAGGAGGGCTGCAGAAGAAAGAGGGCAGAACTACAGCCATGGAGAAGAAACAGAGCCAAGGAGGCCAATCATACCACTTAAATCACAGTCACTCTATCAATTGTTTTCGAACTTTTGAAATTTCATTAAACGGCACTGAAATACTTTCCAGCTGATGTCCAGAGTCATAATGATGAAAAGACTATACTGGAGGTTTACACAGTACAACGTTCTGAAGCAGAACTCAGGTTTGCATACACACAACTCTCTCTGCAACACACTGTGCATGAAAAGTCAAGTCTCAGAAAGGCAATTGCATAATCCTAGTTGTCCTCTTACTGGGGGAAGAATTGGGCCCTGATATAATCATAATCCCCCGTTAAGGTCAATTTAACTGGCAGCTCCCCACCCACCTGCCTGCATCAGAACCATTTATGATGTAAAAGGGTTGACTCCGGGCATTAAAAAAGTGGGGAAAAACTCTCAGACCAGTAACTTTATCATCAATAAGCCATAATGAATGACAGGCATCTAAACTAGTTTCAGCAATTTAAAATCCAATGGAATGCTTTTTAATCTCACTGCATCTTAAAATACCTCTCTGACCTAAAAAAACCCAAAAACCCTTCGCACTGAGCCCCAGCCTCCCTTCAAATCTTCAGCAAGAACAAGAAGCGAAGATGTTCATAGGCGCACAGGCATACACACAAACACAAAGAAACCACCAGATTTTGTAGGGTAAAATAATAAAGTCACAATTCCTGGTAATAATCCAGTTTGCTGTTCTGCAGTCTCTTTTAATGGAAGGCAAATGCTGAGCTGGCAGCAATAAAAATATCTTCCAAATGGTGTTGCTCCAAGGCTGCCTTTATATTAAGCAACAACAGTAAAAAAAAAAAAATCCTTGTGGCTTTTCTGCTTCCAAGGTAAGGCTTCCTCATAGCTTCAACTCATTTGCTTGGAAAAAGACATTAGGATCTCACAAAACAGAAAGTCCAAGTCTGTACGCTGAGGGTTCCCCCCCCCTTCTTTTTAATCATTTCTTCAACTTCAGCCTTGGGTTTGTTTTCTTAAATTTCTTCTCCTGTCTTGGTCCTACGGTGACTTCTGATTTTCTCTTCTTGTCACTGAGGCAGAATATAACACACAGGTCAAAAGGTAAACACACAGAGCCCTGGGGCCAAAGCGTCCCTGAAGCTAACTTCAAAAAACTGGTAAAGATGGGAGCTTAGTGTCCAAGATTCCCAACCTAAAAAAGCCAGAAGGAGCCTGTGCCAAGAGCTTCTCTCTGCTGGTGAGGAAGCCTCTGCATCTCTTCCAACAGCCAAGATCTGGCCAACAGTAAGATTGTTTTCCTAATTCCTTACTTTCTTACAACTGGAAAGAGATCCTAGTTGGGTGAAAGCCCCTGAGATGCGCGTGCCCCAACACTAACCTCTTCAGGCTGACCACAGATGCATTCTGTCCTGCTTTACTCAGCACCTCGTTCCATTCTTCATCATCCCCCCGGATTACGTATCTAAGTGAAAAGCAACAGCACTTGAACACAAGGTAACCTGGTCGGAAAATAGTAATTTCTGCCATAGCAACAAGTCCGAATTCTGTGCAAGCATCCTATCCAGCATACAAAAGCAGGATCTGACCAACTCCGTTGAGAAGTGAGATTCCTAGATGCAAAACTGCACCTGCACTTTAAAAGAGCATGGTTTATTTAGACTTGGTTGAAATGTTTATGTCGGTAAAAATGAAATGTTTATGTCAGTAAAAATGAATTCAGCCCACCAATCCTATACCAGTCCCCAAAATTAGGGAGAGGCAGTCATACCCAACACGTTATCATTATTAAAGGAAGGAGGGGCAGAAGTCAGGCATAAAAAGGAAAAGGAAAGAATGCTCGAATCTGATCTGGCCAAACCCCAAACACTTCAGAGAGATTCTGTGGCTCACTGAAGCCAAGAAATACCGTTCAAAGCAAACCAAACTGAATTTTGACCTTCCTGAAGCCTCAGGAGAGGTTTGGTGCTTTGGAAGGCTACATTTTGTCTTTCTCTTTACCGATACAGAAAATATCAGGGAGGGATTCCATGTTTTACCATGGAACAATTTACTGGGCGAATTCTAATGCCAATGCTTTGGCCCAATAGCTTAAATCATTTAACTTTCCTAGAGATTATATGTTTATTTGTTACAGGGGCAGGGGTGGGAGAAAAAAACAAAAGATTTTACTGTGAAAGGTCCAGGTCTTTCAGCTTGCCAATATCATTCTTATGTTTCTCCTGAAATTCTTTAGCTGCTTCCTCCTGCATCAGAAAATCCATGTTATAAATAACAGGCATTGTATATGGTTATTTAAAATAATGCATATAGTACAGCTCTCAAACCAAGGACAAAAGCTAATTTATTATCTATGTTAACTCTAAAGGTCCCGCTGTTAACTCTAAAGTGCCCGTTGTTTCTTAATGTATCTCACATGAGACAGCACACCTATAAATTCTAGGTGGGAAGTAGACTTCCCAGAAAGATTGGCCCTTCAACCTATTATGATATCACGCATTCTAGACATCTGGTCAGCTAAAAATGTATAAATACTACAGGAATCATTCAACCTATTGAAATGCTTCCGCTGAAGATAATATAAACATTTCCATGTAGGCAAAACAATGGTCCAGCATCTGTCTTCAGGAGTGACCTGTCAGACACTTCTGAGTGCTCATAAGCTGTACTTGAGGGCACCAGTTTTATTTGCTCAACCTAGTATTCATAGGTGAACTGTATTTGCATACGGTGATTCCATTCTACGTCACGCACATAGCCAAAAGTCATGAGGGGCGGGAACTGTCAACACCAAGCACCAGCAACTGAAAAGCTTATATAAAGATAATTACCAAATCTTCATTTAAAGATTTCAGGGTTGGTTCCATTACAACTTCTTTCATTACTGCCATTTGCTCCGCAACAGCCTTCTCCTGGATACTGTTGAACAACTAAGGAACAAACAAGGGTGGAACTGATCACCTTCCTCCCCAAGAATATTTCCATGAAGACACTGCCACCCCCAAAACATCATCCCTGTTTATTTCCTAATTTACCTCCAGAGAATTTCTAAGAACCACTACTGGTATAGAAAGCATACTACATACTACAAACATACTGATGGCATTTCTCTACAAAGAATCTGTAACAGAATACTAAAGTATTATGTTTTGGCATATGATTAATCCTGTTAAATGCAGCCCCCAAGTGGCATTTACCTGAACAACTTTGCGGATGGTCCTATTGAAGAGGCCCATTAGCTGGCTACTAGGTAGTCCTATCTCTTTCTCCAACTGGTCCAAAGATTTGTGCTGGAGACCAATTCCAAGAAGAAGAGCCTGACAAAAGAAAAGGTTCCTTTGCTTTCATGCAGCAGAATGACAGGTTTGATCTTGGGCAAATATGATATTATATCAATGTCTCATCTAGCCATTTTCTGTATTAGCAAAACTTAAAGCTTGGTAAGCATAACTCAGAAGGCCAATTGCAAAGGACCACGACATATGAACTGCATACACAGCAAGTACACGTCACAAAATCACCACAGATCTTGTTAACCTTCTTTTTAATTATGTAGTGTGAACATTTCTCTGCACCACACAACCTATAGCTCATGTTCTCTTCTCCACATCTCTGTTCCCATAAATCCTATTTAATGTCTCCCCAGCTCAGGTCAGTTCTTCCTTTTCTTCCTGCTCTGTTTGAGCCTCAAAGTTCATCTACTTGTCCTTCTACTTCAAACCCCAGATAAGCTATGCATCAAACCAAAGTGGCAGTTCCAGTACTTGATGGTAGCTAACAACTACAGTATCTACATTCAACTTCTATAGCAAAAGGTTCCTACCATTTCCTTCACAATTAGAGATTTTACCACTCCACGAGACCACAAATAAGATGCCCCCACCTCATGGTAGAGTTGAAGCCCCAGCAAGGAGTGCTATCCAAGGCCCTGAGTAGGGGGCAATGTGGTGAAGGGCAAACACCTGCCTTCTTAAGAGCAAGCATCATCAGCAAGGGACTGAGTATTTTCAGACTCAGTACCTGTTGATCTTAAAGGCTGCACTGATGAGGGAAGAAGTGGAAGTGACAGGTGGGGGGGGGCTGTATTCTGGTGGTGGAGAGAAAGCTAAGGGCAAAAGAAACTGCTGCTGGACTTCTCTACTGAAGATTGTAAAACTCTTCCCACCCCTCACTGAGGCCTGGCCTTCAACCAGTTCACTTTCTAGTCACAGAACTGAGCCATTAATGGCAGGTGGAATGAAAGGTAGCTAGTTACTGTGAAGGAGAAAGGCTGCCTATACTTCCTCAGCTGATGTTGGCAAACCAACCTGGTTCCTTGGGAAGAGAGAGAGTAAAGGGACATAAACTGCTACTGCTTAGACGTCTCATCTTAGTTTATTTGACTTAATAGTTTGATTGACTTAAGCTTCAAAAGAGTTTGATTTTGTTTTTAAACCTGTGTCCCCAAAGACTTGAAGGTAAGGAGTGAATAAATTTAATCAAACTCCCTTCTCCTTTGGTGTGTCCACTGTTTGCTTTTTTGGCTCCAGCAACTGCTAGTCAGTTCCCCAACTCTCTGCCTAAAGGGGTCACTATCCATAATAATTTACTGTGCAAGTGAGTTGATCAATAGTTAAGCTCAGAGATTTAACTACATGGTTCAGAGACTGGACCTAAATAAAATTTGGAAGCATTTATGATTCCAAAAATATCTAGATGTGCCTACGGTTCCAAAACTAAGCAGACTTCACCTTTGGAAGTTTCTGATTATGAAACCATCAAAAACCTATCACCGAATTCCAGAGAATATCAAATAAATGTGTAATAAAGATTTGAGGCTTATTGAAACATGCAACATTTTAGAACATTTAAATCATGGGCAATATAATAGAAATATGAATAATTAATTGATTAATTGATTTAAAAAGATGCTGGTGAAAGAAACAAAGTATCAGTTGAAGGGCCACTGGCTGGTCATCAAATGATGTGGATTCAATTATTACAACAGTAGTTAGATAAATAGTACCTACAGATTGTGTAGCAGAAAGAGTCATATCTCCAAACTGGTTGAGAAAATACATCCTAGAAATACTTGGGATCATGTCCATGATCAAGTGATAGTCCACCATGTTTCTTGAGTACATCTCCAGTCTCTTCAGGTCATAAGGGATGAAGACAGCTTCTAGCTCATTACGGCTGAGAGCTGAGCAAATTGTCAGTGAAATGAGGAAAAAGAAAAAGGTCACTTGCAAAGTTATGGTTATATGATATGCAAGTCACTTGCAAAAAGAGGATCTGAAGCCATTTCTCATCAGTAGCTCATATTATGTACACCAATTTTATCCAATCTGCAGCTCTCTACATGTGTTGATCCTTGACTCTCATAATCCCCAGCCAGCCTGCCTCCATCCATTGGGTAGAATTTTAGGCATTTGCACCCATTCTCAGGGCACTGTGGATTATTGTGCCGACTAGAAATTATGGGAGCTAAAGTCAAACACACCCAAAGAACGTTCACTTGGAGAAGGCTAATCTATGTAAACTTTTTATCACTGAGTTGATTTCGGGAGGGGGAACTGAAGATAATGCATCATTCATGCCTCTAAGGAGTAGAAAACCACTAATGGTTACTTCTAATTTGAAACAGATTCCAAAGAGATATTTATTATATAAGAAAATAACCTAAAAGCTAGTGGGTTGTGCCTAAGGAGCATGAATTATTTTGAAAAATATTTGCATGCATCCAAACAGTCAAAATCAATTATTACTAAAGTGTATTACCAAGTTTCATCTATTTTAAAAGAGAAGAATATAAGAGTATAATTAAAACTGAAGAGGAAAGAAAGGGAAAGTGGAACTGAATGAAAGAAAAACAGAGTGGGCCCTAAATGTTTGGCCTGCTAGAAACAGAATAAAGTTCTATGAAAATTGTTTTATTCAATGTCCACCTTTTTCCTGGATTTTGTTTAAGTTGTTTTATAAAATACCCTGCCAGGAGCTTGCATATACTTACAGGATTGTGATTGTTGCTTGACATTCCTGTTTTGCAATATGTTCAAAGCTAATGATGGGGAGAAAGTGCTGAACTGGTAAGACAAGAGAGACAAAAATCTCCTCCTGAAATCTGTAAGGCAAACAAGGGGCTATCATGTAACATGGTGTTTCTCAACCATAGCCATTTTAAGATGTGTGGACTTTGATTCCCAGAATTCTGGCTGGGGAATTCTGGGAGTTGAAGTCCACACATTTTAAAATGGCCAAGGTTGAGAAACACTGATGTAACAAATAGCTTGCAACTTCTGTTCATTCAGCAACTGTGAAAGCTGGGATTGTCAAAGTTGGTCAACAGCTTTCCCCATTAAACTGAAATAATAATGTGATTCTTCAGACAAAGTTACAAAATATACCAAGCTGATGGAAACTTTATTCATTAAACTGACTTTGGAGCCACCATTCCAAAGGAGCAGCACTGAGATGGTACCATTATTTCAAGGTTTCCCAAGCCTGTAATGGCTGATTCAACCAGTCACAAAATGTCTTAATTAGCCACCTTTCCAAAAAGCAGTGAGCCAGCTCTCCTCTGTGTTCTCTTCTTCTTCATTCAGCATCTTCAGCATAATGCATGAGTGTTCCCCAGTCAGATCATTCTAGAGACAAAGCCATTGGTCGTTATTAGCGCACTATGTTTTCAACAAATAGCAACCATTTGTTTAAATAGTTATCTAAAATATCTTTTTTTTTCTCAGCAGAAATAGTCAGCAGGGGCAAGCAGGAATGAGAGAACATCTCATCGTCATGAGAATTGAGTCATTACTGGTCTAAATTAACCAAACATTTTTCCTGAACTAAATTAAGAGCCCACTTTCTATCACTGAATATAAGGGTTGGAAGAGATCTTGGAAATCATCCCATCCAACCCCATATCCAGTGCAGGAATCTACTATAGTGTCTGTGACAGATGACCATCCAGCCTCTGTCTTATATCCCCACCACCACTTCAAGCCCTAAGTAAATAAATGAATCACTGCTTCTGCAGCAGATTTGCCCATAAAGCAGAAGAGAGACTTCTCTTCTGGCTATATCTCACCAGTCAATAAGTGGGTGGGTGGAAAAGAGTGGAGAGTTCTTTGGCTCAGATTTTTGGGACTAAAGAATTACAAATAGCAAAAGAAAGAACAATCTTATCAAATAACTACAAAGCTCTTCTATTTATTTTCTTAAAATACTGTTGGATGATATTTCAAGACAATAAAACCCCTCCTAATCTGGTTTATAAAACCTTCAGAGCAGGCTTCCTGTAGCTACGTAAGACTTTAAATCAGTACAAATGTTACTGCTACTACAGAGATTTATTTATTTGTTTGTTTGTTTATTTTCTATCCTGCCTTTATTATTTTTATAAATAACTCAAGGCAGGGAACATACCTATTACTCCTTACTCCTCCTCTTTTCCCCACAACCACCACCCTGTGAGGAGTGTTGGGCTGAGAGAGAGAGTGACTGGCCCAAGGTCACCCAGCCGGCTTTCATGCCTAAGGCGGGACTAGAATTCATGGTCTCTGGGTTTCTAGCCCTGTTGCCTTAACTACTAGACCAAATTAGTATATAATAAGTGTAAATAATGCTTAATAATAACTATACTCTGAGAATCTGAACTATGAAATCAACATGCAGGAGGGCACTGGAACATCTTGAAGATGATGGATCTACACAAGCAGTAATCCTACTACTCAAGTGTCTGATTATATTTGGAAGTGACAAAACATGTGCATGATTGTTCCTCTCATTTCCTCTTATTCCACCCTTCTTGTAAAGAAAAGCTACTCTGCCATTTTCTGAACAAGAAAAATCAACTTATTTGTCAGTGGGACTTCCCCCAGCCCAGAAATCATAGAACTTATCATAGAAGTCCTGTTGAGGTCTTGGACTATAAAACAAGACTTACTGGAGTCTGCCTCAAATAGACTGGCACAAATCCACCCCGCTTCCAAAATCTAGTAAGAGAGAGAAGCAATAAAAATTAATCTATAAACAAGAGAAAGCTTAGTCCCTTATTTTATCAATTTAAATACTGCATGCTATATCAGAAATATATCCTCAAGCAATATGTTAAAATATAAAACAATTGTGGGACATCTCTATCCTGCTTTGAAAACTGAACATTTTCAATTACAAGTTTTCACAGATAACTGAGACTCCAAAATACTGTCTTTCTCAAGCAAGCCTTGCAGGAACATATTTTCCTTCTCTTGTACTTGAATCTTGCTTAGTGTATAGCAATGCAACATTTTGCATGAGGTTCTAGGTAATGGCTACTTCCCAAAGTAGAAGTGCCACCACCTTTGGATATGGGAAAGCTACTTATCACTGAAATGGATGAGAAAATATTTAAAATATTTGCCCTCTGAAGTAGATTGTTTTGATCTGAAAAATTGAGTGAAATAGAATGCAACAGAAAATTGATGCAGTACCATGTTTGCAACAGAATTTGCAGAGCAGAACAGAAAATGCATGCATTCCATAGAATCCATAAGTAGCAAGTGTCCCAAGGAAGGGCACTGAACAGTCCCTCAGTTGGATCCATTACTAAGATCCCTGTCTGGCAAAACACACTGATACAACAATAATTAAAATAAGCTTTTCCTATTGTAATGCAAAATGCTTACTTGAGAAGCCTTGGTGTCAAGCCATAAGACACCCCAAGGTAGTCCAGATTCTCAGCTTGTCTCTCACTCAGCTTGAGAAGCAGAGGTGGCAAATCCTTCCGAGGCATCACAGCTTCTTCTAATAAGCTGACAGCCTGAAAGCAATAGAGAACAGCTTAACAGGAGAGGAAGAGGGGCCAAATAATAGCTTAAATTTTGCTTATTCACTGAACAGCTGCTCAGACAGTCATTAAAGAACTCTGATGAAGCTCTGTGCAAACCTGATACCACCACCCATATAGAAAACGTCATACCTCGCTGCTCACAGTAGCAATTTCTCTTGGCTTCTGAATAACCTTTTCTTCCAAACAAGGAAATTTGCCTTCAAAATACATCTGGAGCAAACGCAAAGCTCGGCTACCATAACCCATCTACCAAAACCAGGAAAGATTTAGAAGAAAGCATATTAGAAAAGACTCTTAAAAGACTCTTACGCCTTCCCATTTTATTTTATCAGTTATTACATGGGTAGTGACTGTCGTGGTCTTATTGAAAAGGCTCTCATGAGCATGCATGGTTGTAGAAAGTAAGGAAGATGGCCTTGATGGAGATAGGTAAAAACTGTTGCCAAGGCAACAGGGGCTAAAGCTTTCTTTTAAGCCCAGAACGTCCAGATAATTTCAGAAGCAGCTCAGATGGACACTTCCCTAATTGACTGAAGGAAGAGGAGGCACAGCACAGACTTGCAAACTGAAGGACCAACGTAGGGACAAATTGTTGTGAAGAAAATCTATGTGGTCACAAGAGTTGATACCAACTTGACTGCACATAATCAATTAATCAAAATCCTTAATGTATTTATTTATTTATTCAGATTTTGTTACCGTCCATCTCTTCCAAAAGAGGAAGTTTCCTTTTCCTTCTTAAAATAAGAGCTTTTCAGTAATTGCAGTTATAAATAACTTAATAATTCTGAGTTTCTCCACTGCCAGTTGAGATCTTAACCTCTACACCATACTAGCTCTTTTTTTTTAACAAAAGAAACGGTTCAGTTTTAAATTGTTAAATCATATTAAAAAAAGAGAGAGAAAAGAAAGCCCCCAAAATACACATCTTACAGACTAAACAGAACTAGTCTTCCACTTCAAGTTATACAATTAAATTGTTAATATTTAAGTCAGTTTATCTAGGGGAATCATGGAAAATAAATCTGTAAACTAGTATAGTCCAAATGTCTAAGTAGTTCCCTACAAGGAATTCGCAGAAGTAACTGTTTCTTCAAACAGATAAAAGGTAAGTTCTTCAGACTAATTGCACAACTGATGGTGAATGGATGTCTTCCAACCTTGTAATATCACCTTTTTTACAACTTTAAAAGTATGCAATATCCTTTCAGTTGTCTTCCTATCAGCCTTCAAACCACTAGTGTATAATTCAAAAGAACATAAGAATCTTCAAAATTAATATGTGAAGTAATTTCTGTCCAAAAAGAAATATATCAAGACACTGAGAGAAACAATGTTATATTTTGAGCTCCCTATCTGCAACAGCATCCTCCTAAAAAGATACATACAGATATACAGTAGAAGCAAACTAATCATTTTGTCTGAATTAACTTTAATTTTAAATATATGTCTGGAATAGTAAAGAGGGAGGGAGATGATGGGTTTGTTAGTATCTGTTGAAAAGAAGGTCAGAAGCCATTTACTTTAGTTTTTTTAGTTATCTCTTGTTTTTCTGGTTTTGCTTTTTTTCTTTCCACTTTATTCTGTTTTATTTTTTTTATTTTTTAGATTTGTCTTTTACTTATGAAAAATCTTCAATTAAAAATGTAATTTTAAATCTCTGAATAATGTTGAGAAAAGCAAATAATTTTGTATGAATTAATTGTAAATCTAAAGTTATAAATAATGTCATGTAAATGCCAAATGAACTTCCTTTGATGTTAAGGTACCCCAAATTCTTATCCCCCACCTTCCTATATTCTTGAACATATAATATACCCTATTCTAAGACTGATTTATAAATAGCTACTCTAAGATTATTATTTTGTAGATAGCAAATTACATCTTCTAATTAACGGAGAATTTAGGGCTGAAGCACTTAGGCTGCTGGCCCAGACCTAACATCCAAAGGTACGTTAACTGAAGATACAGTATAAACAGAGTGGTAAATCATGCTCAAACTGGAGAAAATAAGAAAAGAAATGGACATTAACTGAATGGTATTCAGCATGTAAAAAGAAAAGAAAAACAAATCAATTAAGATTTAAGTATGAAATCCATTACCTGCTCTGAGACCATTTTAACAAATCTTGCAAATCAGTTGCTTCAAAATCTGTTTTAATTTTACATCCTATTAGCTACATTATATCTAGTTTGCACTTATTCTAATCAAGGTATTATTTGATTTACTGTTACTGAGATGGCAAAAACAGCATTTTGGTGAAATCTAAAATAAAGTTACCGCTTGGTAATCAGGGTGGACTGCAATGCGAACAATTCTTGCACCAGAGAGGCTCCCAAAATCAGGATCTTGGAACTATCAATAAAAATGGGAGAAAATAAAAAAAAAGAAATGGATGTTAATGGGATAGTATTCAGTATGTAAAAAGAGAAAAACAAATCATTTAAGATTTAAGTACAAAATCCATTACCTGCTCTGAGATATTCCATGGAATGAGATCTCCTGAGGCTTTCTTCCCTCTAGACAGGCTGTTCATAATAGACTGTCGTGAGATCTCGCCCTCCAAACATACCTGCCAGAATAAAGGAGAGATAAGATTCAGTTCTTCAGTGGTAGATAGACTATATAACATTTTTTTTTACAAATATTGTATATCAGGTATAGCTTACTTAAAATATTAACAGTGTATGCCTAGAAAGTCTGGGTTATTTGAAACTCCTGTTCCATTCCATTCACCTAAAACAGTAATGTAAATGGGGTAGAACTGCTGGAAACAAGAATTTTGTTCCTGACACATGTTTTACAATAGTAAAAGTATTAATGAAAGTCTACATTAATTGAGAAATCAGTGATACATAAGCTTTGTTTTTACTAACTCCCAAACACTGCAGCTAAAACAGAGACTCCCAATTCTTTGTTCACAGATGGATAACATGAGAAATTTCCTCCCTGGAACCAATGAGGAAAAGATACAAATTCCCTAGTAAAAGATGCAGAGCCCTTACCAATTTCTCTCTTTCTGCTTTTTCCTGTCTGATCAAATTCATTACTCTGGTTACTTGAAAACTTCCTCCTTACCTGAACAACAGCAAGCACTTCTGGCAAGGAATTCTGAGTAGGTGGGACTGGTGGCAAAAGGCAGAAGAGATGATGGGCTGGAGCATCTGAAAGCATCTGGAGGTCATTAGGAGAATTCTGGAAGGTGGTAACCACATTAGAGAATTAGATCTCAGTAATATCAGCACACTTGGTGAGTTCAGGCTATCAGTTATTTTTAGAAATGATACTTTATATTTAAATATTTATTCAAAGTCCCATGTCTTTGCAACACCCTGTATTAGATAGTCTCAATTCATTCCCATACGCTGGAAGCTGACAAAATTATCCTGGGTCAGAATGCTGTACGTTTCTGTATGACCCAATGTGGCCTCCAGGACTGAATTTAACATTATCTTTAGTATGCATCCTTCATTCAAATCTCAGCAAGTTTTATTTCTTTAGAATCACATAATAGATGAGTTCAAGGGAACTTATTGGTTATAGTTATCTATCCCAACCCTGTGCTCTCCTTGACAGGTCCATCCAGTCCATTTGAAAACCTCCAACAAGGGGAGCCCAACACTGGATAACAGGTTTTCTCTGTACATTGAAACCTCAATTTTATGGAACCCATCTAGTGGACTTTGGATGCAACAGCCCAAAACTCAACGCAGACATCCCCACAAAACAATAGACAAGTCCACTGCATCCAAAGTAATCCAGACAAGGCACTTAAATTTACATTAATTTTTTAAAAGATTTTATCCTGCCTTTATTGTTTTTATAAATAACTCAAGGAGGGGAACATAACAGAAACCTCCTTCTCCCAAATCATCTGTTAAAATGAGGTTCTGCTATATTTTAAACCCTGTTAAGGCAATTTTAAATGTATACCAAACAAGTGCACATTACTTAGCCTAGTTCTGGACTATGCTCCTTGGGCTGCTCATCTATAAATAAAGAAACCAATGGATATTCTCAAAATCATCTGTATAAGATATTTCTGATTATGCACTCAATTCAATTATTTAAATAATAGATGAGAACATTGCCTAAGGGAGAAGGGGAAAGGGATGAATCGATGCCCTGTAAGGCCAGGTTACTAGTAGACCTCTTGCTCCATTTGAATCCAGTAAGAGAGCCAGTTTGGTGCAGTGGTTAAGGCATCAGTCTAGAAACCAGGAAACAGTGATTTCAGTCCCGCCTTAGGCATGAAGCCAGTGCCAGGAAAACTGCAGGGACTTGTTCAGGCAGTCACCAGGAGTTGAGGAGGACGAGGAGGAGGAGGAATGGAGTGACCCCGCCATTTCTCTGTTAAATCCATGGTGAAAATTAGAAACCAACACAATATCACCAACCTTGTAGTGAGAAGCCACATACAGGGCCATTAATCTCTGAAGAAAAGTTTCTGATGCTCTATGATAACAGAACAGAGTGTCTCTGTTCACATAGTATCTGAGTGTCATCCATGAGTTAAGTGACAACTTCCTGATTTGTCTTTGAAGGCTAGAAGGAAGCAAGCCAAAATTTTCTCTGATCCTGAAAGACTGCCATTGTCCAAACACATTTACTAAAGTCCAACACACTTCATAAGCACTGAAAAGCAGAGGAAGCAAGCAGCTTTCCTCAACAATGAGGTATAGGTTTAAGCCTGTGTAAATTTTAAATTCTGTGCAAATTTTAAATTCTGTAAATGTTGGTAGAAAGGTAGTAGATACTATGAGGTTTGTTGCAAAAGAATGAATATCAAACAAAGCTAAAATGGCTCGGATAAGAGTGTGCCTACTTCATTGCACGGAAGTGAGAGGTGGGTATGTCAGGAGAAACGTAAATGTTGACTGCAATGGCAATGAGACACCTAAGGAGTGTCTGCGATAAAACAAGAGGAAGAGTCAGGAATGAATGGGTGTTGAACAAATATGGGCTGAATACAAAAGTGAGTGACCAGTACAAAAAAAGACACATCCTTAAAAAGAGATGAGAAGTTTAAAGAACAAAATTAACATATAAATCAGCATATGGATGTGGTGGAACCAAGAATGGTTTGCAAGGACAAAAAGATATCAAGAGGTATAGTGAATGGTGTTGGCATAAACTAGCTTTAGCTACAATTCCTTTTCTTTTTCTTATTTCATGCCATTCATTTCTTTGGCTTACTACTTCTTGCTCCCTTTCTGCCCTTTGCATAATGCTTTTCCTGAAAAGAGAACAGTGTGATGGGTACATAGGTATGACTGTAACAGCTGCACATGGCCTGAGAATTGGCACAAGGATACAAATCACAGGTTTCAGGCAATGGGCAACCAGATATTATTCTTGTGATGTTGAGACAGTCCAAGCATAGCAAGTCATTCAGCCACTTTTCAACAGGATCTCCTGGAGCATATCTAATGGATTCTTGAAGGGAAACTTCATGCAATGTACGGGCTGGGGAGAGATGATATACAAAAGGTCACATAAAAAAGATCTAAAAATCTGTTTTGTCAGGAAAGAAAAAAAAAGGTGATTAAAAAAACAAGACCTGTAGCTGGCTGTACCCAGAATTATTCCTAGCCTTAAGCGGCATATTATAACTTCTCATACTTTAACCCAATGACTGGGCACGTATATTGTGTTCAGTCCGTTTTTTTAGAGATAATTTTATTTATTTATTTATTGAACTTCTTGACTGCCCTACTTGTATAAAACAACTCTGGGTGGTTTACAAGTAATAAAAATAACATATCACTAAAAAATACAATATACATATAATTATATATATAACTATAATATAAAATACCAATACAAATATAAAATATAAATACAAGATGGCAAATCAGGATCTTACCATTGACACCATCATGGTGCCAACCACCTCCCTGCATGGCTATCCCCCCTCCCACCCCAAGCAAGGTGGCATAACCAGGTTTTAACCCCCTTCCTGAAGGCCAAGAGAGCGGGGGCCTGTCTTACCTCTGGGGGTAACTTATTCCAAAGGGTGGGCACTAATGACTGGGTTGATACAACATGCTAAGCCATAAACCCCACAGGTTACAAACCACAATGCCTGGATATGCACAATCTGGCAAGCCAAAATCAAAGAAAGCCTAACCCATCTATATCACATCAGTAATGTGTGCAGCCTTTCCTCAATAGCTGATGGAGTTGCGGAAACAAGAGACCCATCATCTATCAAAGAACAAACAAACCCATCAGAGAAAGCAGATCCACCACCTAGGTGTAAAAACCTATCAAAGTACAATTGCCTTGAAGGCTATCCTCAGATCAAAGTCTGATCACGGAAGCGTGACGTTTTTCTGCAATTCTCTGCAGTGGCTTTCTTCTGCGTATTCTTTAAAAATGTATAAGCTCAATTGAGCAACACATCCATGGCGTTATATATCTGGAGGTTTTAGTCTCAGAAAAATACCTGAGGAGAGTTTAGCTGTAGTTGTTGTTTTGTTCTCTGCAGTTACACTGGCTTGGGCCTGTGCACTCTCCTGTCGTAACTGCTGGATCAGTTTCAATGACAAGGATCGGCCGGTGCCTTCATATCTATTCAAAACAACAGACAGAATGGTCAGATGGAAAGAGACAAAAGAATGAGCAGAGCAGCTGTTTTTTAACTTACAATACAAGCAGATTAATCCAACTTCTGTCCTAAAAATGTAATATTTCTGGAAATGTTGAAGTCATTGGGAAAAAATGCCAGGTTTGTCATTGTTCTCTTTGTTTTTAAGGGTGAGAAAGAAAAGAAATTCTTGGAAATATTGGAGTGCATGCAACGTTTCAGTCAAATCTCAATTTATTTTACAACATAGAAAAGAATAAAATGCATCATTCATAACTTTGCATAATTGTATTACTCCCGCTCCAAAGAGAATGGTGGCCCTTGAAGGAATTTAGTAATAGAAGATAAGACATAGCTTGGGATACAATAATAAATTAACCAATTAAGAAACTCCAGAAGGACCTCTGAATACCCTGGTCCCAAAGCCAACTGATCAATTCTTTGCTTTGTTTTCTTCTGTTGCAGGCCACCTCTCAAACATCTAATATTTTACCTCCTGCTGTACAATTGCCAGTTCTGAAATAAATCAGTGTTGAAACAGCACTTCTAAACCCTTCTTTTAACTGAAATATTTAGTAACTTTTTCTTAACACTAAACCTGCCAACTACTTACATAACGGTGGGTGGAGGGGGGAATATATTAGAAGAAATGCTAGGGGATAATGTGAAAATAACCCTGCTAATTAGATACAGTAATTACTTACCACTAATGGGCAGGGAATTCATGAATGTTTATCGTTTGTTGACTGCATTATCAAATGGCAACTGCATGTGTGTGAGTGAGCCGTAACAGACTGCCATCAGAGACAGATGTTTATATCACTGTATATTAATTCCAGCATGAGATATTTAGAGGAAAAAGTTCACAAACTTAGTAGATGAAAGACAGTATATTCATTTGAGATTCAAAAACAACAACCACCCCAATTGTTAAGTTCATTCTTCATAATCTTCAGGAACCTGGACAGTGGATCAGCAACCTCTGTACACGTCCTTGGCTGGTAAAGCTCACCCATTGATTGTAGAAGCCATGAAGACCAGATAAGGACCCAACAGGTTTTTCACCAAAGGAAGGGGAATGGCAGCAGCTTCATCGATCACCACAAGTTCAGCCTGCCCCAATTTCACAGCATCTGCGGGGTGGATATACTTGGGGAAAAAGGGGGAATGGAAAGGATGAGGGACAGCAAATCCTAAACTGCCATTCTGAGTTCAGCAGCAGAAAAAAATAAACCCCTTTAGAGCCCCTACACCAGTGTTTCTCAACCTTGGCAGCTTTCAGATGTGTGGACTCCAAGTCCCAGAATTCCCCAGCCAGCCTAAATATTTATCATTTTGCTTGGTTCCCTTTATCTGGAAATAATAATAAACTACTCTTACAAATCAAATGGACTAGCTAAGAATACTACACAGCCCATGTTCACATGTAGCAGACAACCAGATTTAAAATAAATGAACGGAAGCATTACTTTTCATTCAGGCTGATGAACCCTCGTTTATAAAGTAGTTTCCAATCCTGGCCTGTTCAGAAGCCCTTCAATATTGCTGGAAACTGCTGAAGTGCTGAATTCTGGCTAGTTCACTCATTCAACCAAAGGAGCGAAGTTACAGGAAAAAGTCCAAAAGCCCAGTTCTCTAGGCAGAACACTGGGACATACCTGGATCGTCTGTCGATGTTCTCGGAACACATTGACTCTGACAACGGCTTTGCTGAATTCAGGGTTGAGGGACTGAATAATCTCATAATCCAGATGTTCCTGAAAACAAATGTAATGGGCAATATGAGAAGTGAATTAAATATTATCCATCCCAATAATAATTGAATTATTACTATTATTATCCAAGCTTTTTCATATAGAACCTGTCATGACCCCATTGCAAGGCACAAAGAGCCTCACAACGTGGATCATGATCATTAAGAAAAAGAGGAAGGAGATAATTAAATCAGCACTTAAACCAAGCACCCAAAACACCCACACCCATGGAATCATATGCAGCTGAAAAGAAGGACCTCAAATAAGCAGCGATAAGCCGCACCTGGTGCCCTGGAGGACACACCTGAACCAAGAGGACAAGGACAGCCACCGGGAAAACGCCCACACAGCCATCAAGAAACCATCAAGGGGAATTGGGGACAATGAAGGGTGGAGGAGCACGGGACCCCGCAAGAGGGTATAAACAGGGCGCCTCACCACCGCACCCCCGTTCCTGTTTTTCTCTGTCAGTACCGTTTCAATAAACCGGAAATCCTTAATCCCTATTAAGTGAGTCTGTGTCTTATTCGGAGCGAAGCTGACCCTGACAGAACCCATGGGGGAAAAATACTCCTATACTCCTGCCTCCTATTTTCCCCACAACAACCCAGTGAGGTGGGTTGGGCTGAGAGAGAGTAACTGGCCCAAAGTCACCCAGCCGTCTTTCATCCCGAAGGGAGGCCTAGAACTCACACCCCCCAGGTTTCTAGGCCAGCACCTTTGCCACGACACCAAACTGGCTCTTATTAGGAGGGAAAAAATTTAGCTGCTATCTTGCTTAGAAAATGATATGCACTGTATAGAGCAGTGTTTCTCAACCTCAGCAACTTTAAGATGTGTGGACTTCAAGTCCCAGAATTCCCCAGAGCCAGCAAGGCTGACTGGGGCATTTGGGAGTTGAAGTCCACACATCTTAAAGTTGCTGAGGTTGAGAAACACTGGTACAGAGACTGAAGAAACAAGATTTAGTCTTATATAACTACATTTTCCCTGTAGCCCAGGTTCAGCAACATGATATCCATGCAATGCCCATTGCACCCCAAAAAGCTCTTATAACTTCCCCAAATATAATTAAAATGCTTTTTAAATACCTGAAACCTCCCATGATTATGTGAGTTCTCTAGAAAATATCAACAAAGCCAGATGAAATGACACAAGGATTCTGTTAACTTGTGGGGGGAAAAGTGCCTGGGCAGATTGTCCAGAGATTGTATGAAAATGTACGAAAATGTTGCTGACTCATGCTGTAATCTATGCAGCACAGAACAATTCCAATAAAGGCCAGCCTAAGACACACATATATCTCACCAGATACATTTCTACGTTGTTTTTATATCAACGTGTTTTAAAAGTACAGGTAGTCCTCACTTACCAACCACTCATTCAGTGACGAGTTGAAGTTACAATGGCACTGAAAAAGGAGACTTATGACTGGTCCTTGAAGTTGCACTATCACCTCATTGGTCAAGTGACTGCAATTTGGGCACTTGGCAACCAGTGTGCGTTTACAATGGTCACAGCATCCTGCAGTCACGTGATCACCATTTGTGACCTTCACAGCAGCTTCTGACAAACAGAGTCAATGGGGAAGCTGGCAGGAAGTCGCAAGTTGCGATCATATGACATCGTGCTTAATGACCGCAGGTGATTCACCGCAGGTGACTGCAGCTGGAACTGACAAACTGATGTTATAAATTGGTCACAGTCATGTGACATTTCCCTTTATGACCATGCCGCTTAGCAATGGAGTTGCCAGTCCTAATTGCAGTCGGTAAGTGAGGATTATCTGTAGTTGGTAAAGCATACAAATCACAATTTCCCCAATTTATATGGTAGACCCAGAATTCCAAGCAAAAGCAGTGCTTGTATGTCTGAAAACACTCCATGAGTCAATTCCTAGGATAACAATATTAATACCATCTCAGAATGGTCATGTTCAGCAAACACATACCCACGCACACTCAGAAAATGTTCATTAGTGCTGCTTTTCATTGATCAGGATGGAATGTCCCTCTGGAATTACTTCCCATTGGTCATAATCCATGAAGGCTCTTCCCAACCATATGATTCTCTGGAGCGATGCAAGACAGAATTTCACATCTTGGGAAATACAAATCTCAAGCAGCCTAAACATGCTGACTGGAGTTGGGGATTGCAACCCAGCACATCTGGAGGCTGCCAGGCTTGAGAAGATCAGTGTAGAATATGTCCATGCCAAGACAGGGAAGAGAGCCAGTTTGGTGTAGTGGTTAAGGCACTGGGCTAGAAACCAGGAGATCAGGAATTCTAGTCCCACCTTTGCACAAAACCTGCTGGGGGACCTTGGGCTAGTCACTCTCTCTCAGCCCTAGGAAGAAGGCAGTGGCAAGCCAATTCCGAAAACCTTGCAAAGAAAACTGCTGGGACTAGCCCAGGCAGTTGCCAGGAGTCAAAAACTGACTCAAAGGTACACACACATACACACATACAAAAAAAAAGACAGGGGAAGAAAGAAACTAGAGGAAACATATGGCAGGGAAAACTTTTGGCAAGCTGAGATGCTCTAATGAAAGCACTCTGTCCCTTCTGCCATTATCGCCTCATCTTACCTGGTACTGTAGAGCATCAAAGCCTTTAAATACAAATTCAAACAGGGTGTGAAGATTATCTGGACTTGGAGATGTGACAAAAATGTTGGAATAGCTACAAAAAAAGAAAGACAGACAGGAACAGATGCTACAACTTTTTTTTCCTCTACTGAAGCAGTTTTTAGCATATCACCTCTGAAACACTGAATCAATTATCATGCAATGCCCCAATTGTTAAGAGAAAGCGGAACAATGTTTCAATTAATGAAAAGGATATAGAGTTGTCAGGTATTAGAACAATACTGTAATTCTCTTATATTTATGGCTATTGATTTGTATGGGGTTGTTTTTGGTGGTGTTGGCATGTAGGGGTTAAATTTTTAATTTACTATTTACTTGACATTGTAAACTTACCGGAATCTTTGGAGCAGTGTTTGAATGAACAAGTGAGTGAGTGAGTGAGTGAATTAATGAAAACGTACAATAGTACAGAAGCAGCTCTAGATTTTGGCCAATCTCTCAGTGACATGGTCAATCTGTCCTGATTACATGATTTTAGATTGTACATGATGGATCACTTTTTTAAAAAAAATGATAAGGTGTCCAGTGTAAGCTACCATTTGCAGACTGAAGTAAAATAGTCCAGAGATTGCATTCTCCACCTCAGTGAAAACTAGAGTTTATGGTATTCAAATTCACTTGTATTCCAGGCTGACAGCAACAAAATAAAAGATTTCCTCAGTATACCAATTTGCTGAATGAGTAATTGGAAGCATCATCAAATAAAAATTCCAATTCAGGCACCAAAAGGATGCAAACAGACACCATTAAGCACTTCCTTAAAGGAAGAGAAAAGTAAAGATTGCTTTAAATTAAGCTGTGACTATACAGATACATCCATATTGTTTTCTTGATACAAAAGCCAATGAGTTGCTAGTGCCTCTTTCTGGGATGTTATTCCAGCTTCCCCGTCTCTCCTACAGCCCTGGAATTTCCTGAAGGTTTCCCATCCAATTACTAACTAGGTCTGATCCTGCTTAGATATGGCAAGGCCAGCCAAGGTTGGTTAGGTGCTGCTACCTGCTGGAGACTGAAGGAACAGTATAACTGACATACATTATTTGGGTATTTTACACATGGCCAAAGGGAATGATGTACAGCATATTAGAAGTAATTTCTGCTTTGAGCTTTCTAACTAAATTTTGTGAATAGACAAGTCCCTTCTCAGCAGCCACTTTTGTGACTGTACCCACAAGCTTTTAACGTTCCAAATGTGCCCACCAGCTCAAAAAGTTTGCCTATCGTTATCTTTAAGTCTGACAATTTCATACAAGACCCCTCTTGGAATATCTAGGAAAAACTTACCCAAAAGCCACTGCTCCAGCTATTGCCAATCCCAAAGCCGCTGATTTCCCACGGCCCCTGGCAGCTGTTAAAGCCACAGTGCTTCTGAGGGTCTTCTCAGAAATGGCTTCAATGAACTTCAGGACTGCTTTCGCCTGTCAGTGAGGAAAGAAGCCACCAAGACGAGCCATTGTGGATGGAGAAGGACATCAGTGAGGAAAGACAATAAAAAACATAAAATAAAATAGGAAAAGAGAAAGTATTCATCGGAATTATATGAAGTTCTTTTAATCCTAACATATTTTGGCTTTTCTCAACAACTTGGATTCTGCAGACCTAAAAGGGACATTACTGTATCTGCATTATATCATGTATTTTATAATATAGATAAGGAGAGCCAGTTTGGTGTAGTGGTGAAGGTGCTGGCCTAGAAACCAGGAGACTGTGGGTTCTGGGCCTGCCTTCAGCATGAAAGCCAACTGGGTGATTTTGGATCAGTCTCTCTTTCAGCCTGCCCCACCTCACAGGGTTGTTGTGGTGAAAATAGGAGGCAGGAGTATTAGGTATGTTCACTGCCTTGAGTTGACCAAAATATATTTAAAAAGGTGGGATAAAAATATAATAGTAATAATATCCCTATTTGAACGTAAGTTACCTGATCCAGTGTTTTACAAGTATCAACCAAGGTGCCAACCGGCTGCGTGTCCTGTAAGCTCTCCTTTAACTCCTTCAGTTCCACATCATGAGGGCTTTGGCTCTCTTCCTATAAGGGGAGAACAGTTGTCTGAATCCAAAATAGCTATCTTGAAGAGAAAAATGGGAATAATCCATGGAAATTCCAATTGTGCTAAAAGGGAAAAGTAACCTTTTGCAAATGCTTTCAAAACTTTCAGGAAATTGGGGGATGTTATTTCAAAAGAGGATGACAACATTAATCAAGCTACACTGAGTATGGTTCCTTAATGGTGGGTTTGTTTGCCTTCAGCAGTGTTAGTGTATAGCCAAACCTACAGAGCTGGATGTCAGGAGGACTAGATGACAACCAAGTGGTTGTAATGGTCACACAACTATTCCCAGTATTCCCAGAAAGGGAACCCTACAGGAACCACAGGAATAAATGATATGGGGACAGAGAGTTGAATAAGAGCAGCAGCATAGCAGGCTGAAAAATGGGAATATTTTTACTAATAGACAAGAAATATTTCAGTTTCCACAAAAATTTAAAAAGCAGTTCTAGAGTTACACTGAACATTTGTCTATTCTGATTTTCAGAATGAGAGTTCTCCTCTGGTGGGGACTATAATAGTTTTCTTCCAAATTAAGTCTTGGTGAGGACACTCACAGGCATTTTTAGTTCTATTTGCTGTAATTTCTCTTACATTTTTCCAGGTACCACTTGAAATTTAAATTCTACTGAAAAAGCAGTTTCTAACCAGTGTTTGGAATAAGGAACAGCAGCATGCTGTCCTGACACAGAAGAGGAGGCCAAAAGGAACAACTCTATTCCTTTTAAAGTCGATTTCTACTGCCTATTAAATATTCCAATTAAATACAAATCCAAATAATTACATATTTCATACGAAGGCCTAAAACATTGGTGATTATCAAGTGCACTCACCTGTGACCGGGGTGGAATAGCTGAAATGTTTGCAACGTGACTAGAGATTGGGAGGATATTCAGCTGATCATCAACAACTATGCAGGTTTTGCAAGAGGCCAGAGACAGAATGAACCTGCATGATGAGACAAGGGGGACCATAACAACATTGCTGCTGAATCTGGCTTTTCCTCAGCGCACAAAATGTTTCTCCTCTTGCAACTCCTCTGTACATCATCCTGAAGGTAAAGCGTCTCAAAAGCAGTGTTTCAACAGAACACGTCTGACTGCCTAGAAAGCTTGTAGATATAAGAGTTCCCCTCAACATGAACTTCAACTTGGTTGGTGGCAGAGATTGGTTGTGACTGATAAGGCCCTATATGGCTTGGCTCCAGGATACTTGCAGAATTGTCTTCTCCAAGCTGCCCCATTTCTACATCATGAAAGAAACTGATAGCAGGTCCCCATTTTCACAGGGCAAAATGACCTAAGGCTCATAAGCCCTGCTTTTCCATGGGGCACTTGTGCTATAGAATAGCCTCCTACTGGAAATTCAGTTGGCCCTCATGTTGTTGGCATGCCATGCATTTCTATTGTAATTATTTTATTCTATACTAATTACTTTAGAAAGCCTTTGAAGGATGAAATGGTGCGACTAGTTGTTCCCCCCCCCCCATGGATGGGATTGTGTTTCTTTTGTTGCTTTTTATTAGTGCAATGTTTATTCTGTGGATGTTTTATTGTAGGGTTGTATTCTGAACCATGTCTTTTGACTGTGGTGGGGTGCAAGCCCAATCAATCAATAAATAAATCAAGTTGCTTTAAAATCAAGACTTTCTAAATGTTTCCATTAGAGAGCAGCAAACATTTTGGCAGGTGTGAAACCACTTCTTGTATGAGGAAAATACTTGGTCAACCCAACAGATAAAACAGGTAGATTAACTTTCCTTACCCTTGCACATTTGCTAACCTGTATAAGTGCTTAACCTACCTTTCATTAAATCTGCCAACCACATCCTGATGCGCCTCTGTTCTATAGCGGGAGTGGACATCCTGGGAAAAGAAGAGATCCTTATGCAAAACCTGAATGGCCATGAACTATTCACACAATTTGCAGAGCTGCCAAATATTGCACATTCTCTGGTTGGACTGCATTACCTTTCAAGGTCTCTATTTTAACAGCTACACTCCTAACATTTCAAGTTCAGCCCTTTCCAAGACTTTGGGGAAAACAACAAATCAAGAAACGAATATATGTGTACTCCTTCCTGCTCTCCCCAAACACCCTGTGTAGATAAGGGAAGCCTGGGAAACTCCGCAATCCCTTCAAAGAAGCCTGGCCTTGAAACAGCTCCCTCCCCCAATGGAGAACCGAGCTGTTCCTCAAACAGGAATGCCAGGTGAGAGGCCAAGGATTTAGGAAAAGGGCTGCCCAAACCTCCTCAGCTGAGACTTGCATTCTGGGGAGGGAAGAGCAAAGGCCATAAACTACTATTACCAAGAGCACTTATCTCCTTAGTTGGACAGTATAAGCTGACCATGAAGCTTCAAAGGAGACTGTATTTGTTTTAAAGCCATGTTCCTGAGAGCGTATAGGAGCATGTGTGAATAAATTAAGCAATCGCTCTATACCTTGGATATGCCAATGTTTACCTTCTTACACTTGCAGCTGCCTTCCTACTCTCCCCCTTTCCACATACAGGGGTTATCTCCACACAGTTCTCTATTAGAAAAAGCTTCCCTCAGCCGTAAAATGTGAACAAGGGCACCCAATACTTATTACAACAGGGAGATTCCATAAAGAACAGAAACAGGAGTTGTTTGGGGAGTGAAGCTTCTAAGAAAAACAGACTAAGGTTTTCAGAAGTTCATATATTTCTATTATTGTAAATGAATTACGTTAATACAGTTTAACAGAGCGCCAGGCCAGTTTATAAATAAAAAATGTACCATGGTCATTGTGTAAAGCTGCTTCAGGGAATTCATTGTTCTCAGAAGAATTGCAATAATGCCTCCCCCTTCCACAGTTTCAATTGTTCGAGCTAGGAGATTTGGAGTCAAGGCTTCAAAGTCCTGGGAAAGATGATGCAGGAAATTTACATATTGTTTCTAGGTTCATCCAGATTCTATCAGCGCCACCACCATTGCAAACAAAGATAAGGCTTACACTCCATCAGCTTTGCAAATAGCAAACTATTCTAGACCAGAATAAACCAGAAACCCCAACACTTTGGGTTTATGTGGTCTTGAATTTTCCCCCTCCTTAAAAGATTCCTGTACAGCCAAATCACCCTTTTCCTGTGCATCTCATTATCTTTACAAACAATCATCTTTTCCCTCTGAAGAATATATCCCTGCTCATGCACTTCCTTTGCTCTTCCCTTAGCAGCATGGTTGCCTCCAATGTAAACACCCCAATGAACTAGTGTTCTCTAGTTTGCCTACCAACTTCACAACATTCCAGGATCTTAGAAACCACTTCAAACTATGGTTTAAGAGTGGGCAACTTCCTTGTGACCAAGGACCAGACTCTTTTTAAGTCTGACCTCCAACTGCTACAGGGTGGAGTTTGGGACAGAACGGGGATTAAGTTTAGTGCACTTATTTTGCTTTCTAAACCAAAACCAGCACCTCCCCAGGCCAGGACAAATCAGCATTTTTTCAGGGTCTCTGGGATTTTAAAGAGTGAAATGGAGGCCTCAAGCCTTTAAGATATTGCAAGTCTTAAGTCACTCCATTCCCCCCAAACCACCCAAATATTTTGGCCTTATCATTCTGTGGATGTTTGGGGACCCACCAAAAAGGACCCATAGCTATAAGTGGGGCCACATGTGATACTTGTAGTTTCCCAAGTTCAGAAAAAAATAACAATGTTATACCTAGAAAAACTATCCTATAGTATATTATCTAAATGTCTTTACTAAACTTCAAATACTATCAATTTATACCACCCGTATTTCATAGATATTTCAAATTGCTTTTAATTGAGATATTTAGTAAAACTTTACCAGTACTGACATCTGCTGTTAGAATATTTTGGGCATCTTGAATAAATGTGATGCAAGAAACAAGTAATCAACCCAAATGGCTTATAGTAAACACACTCCTATATAGAATGTCTTCTTACCTGGAGTACACACATGCCAAAAGTATTCCCAAGAATTTTGTGTGTCTCATTGTAGTAACAATACCGAATGTTTGTGGCTGCTACAAACAACTCAAAGGGGTCATCTTGCTTTAGATCTAACATTCCAGTTTTAATTTTCTTCTGCAACTGTCTCATTCTTTTTTTACGGTGGCTGAAGGTAAGAAAAGAGATTAAAGCGAAAGTCTTCAGAATTAGATTTAAAATGCAATCCTGTGCGTGTTTACTTAGAAGTTCCACTATGTAAAACAGGGCTTACCCTAATGAAAGGTGCAGAAAGTTGCAGCACTAAGGATTTAGGTCTAAAATCTTCTCAACCTAGTTTTAATCTTAGGATGTATGGCTGATGACAATGTTACTGAGATTCAGGATGAAGGCAGAATAAACAGGCACTTAAAAGAGCATTTAAGAAAACAATAAAGAAAACAATAAAGAAACACCAATCAAAGCAAATATTTGTAGCTCAGGGTTGAACTGTGGAGTCCTTGGTGCTCTCTGAGCCTTGTTGTTTTCTTGCAGACGTTTCATTGCCAGACTAGGCAACATCTTCAGTGCGAACAGGGAGAGGGCCTTGCTCTCTGTTTATATACGGTGGCTTGCCCTGCTTGTGTTGGTGGGGGTGGTGTTCTCTCCTTGGGAGTTCCTTGATTGGGCTGTTGTTTGCTGCTTGGTTGATTGACTGAGTTAATAGTTAATAGGAATATTTAATAGTTAATAGGAATAGTTAATAGTTAATAGGAACTATTAACTCAGTCAATCAACCAAGCAGCAAACAACAGCCCAATCAAGGAACTCCCAAGAAAAGAACAACACCTCCACCAACCCAAACTGGACAAACCATAGGACATAAACAGAGAGCAAGGCCCACTCCCTCTTCACACTGAGGATGTTGCCTAGTCTGGGAATGAAACATCTGCAAGAAAATAACAAGGCTCAGAGAGCACCAAGGACTCCACAATAAAGAAACAGTGGGACATGTGTTCTGATTGGGAGCTACAAGCTTAACAGTACCAAGCAGGCCATATTATCCAATGTATACATTAGGCACTCTGCTTAGGTCCTACAAAAACTAAAGAGGCGATGAAAATCAACACTGTGGAGTTCTTGGTGCTCTCTGAGCCTTGTTGTTTTCTTGCAGATGTTTCATCAGACGTTGTTTTCTTGCAGACATTAAATCAGCATTAAAAATATACGAGGAAAAAATCTTGAATTAATACATACTGCAAGTACATGAAATTGTTTTTAACTGCAAAATCAGCAATAACATCAACAAATTATGTTTTATGTACCATCTCATTCTCAACAGAAGGAAAAGAAGACAAGTTTCCTATGAAGGCCAATGACCCAATGTTAACATTGGGTCATTACATTCAACAAATGTATCAGAATGACATATATCCCATTTTGCTATCTGAAAAAAAAAAATCAGGATAAATGAATACTAAGAGAAATCAATACACCTGTAAAAATGCATACACTAAAGAGCCGACAAGGACCTTAATCCAGCCTTGGCAGCCAAGGGGCAAGATCATTTAAGCAAGCAGTAAAGGCAATGATGTTACTGCTAAGCAAATCAAGCATGGGAATATAATGCCCTAGCGTAAGTAAAAATACAACTGTGAGCATGAAGAAACACTGTGAACCTTCCCAGAGATTTACAAATTAAAGCTGCCACATGTTACACTTAAAAAGGTGGAGGAAGGAAATATCAGCAACTTTACCTGCTAAAGCCCAGCTCTTTCTTGTAACACCACAACACTGTGGGTCTAGCCTTTACAGCTGCTTTAGACAACATATGATGAAGTATGACCACCTGCCAGGCGACAAAACCAAAAATATTGCTTCTTACTTCTGCAGAAAGATACGTACAGCATATCTGAACTGAATTAGGAAAACGTCAAGGATTTGAATTAAGTTTTCATTTTGGTGAAGGTGGCAGAGGGAAGCCATGCAATCTCAGGATAAGACACCTCTGGTTTAAGGAACTGTGGACCAGTGCTACATTCATACCTTCGTCCATCCTGAAGCACCTTTTTAATCTTCTGCATAACCCAGTTATTCACAAGTCAGCTTCAATAACAAAAACAGGTTTGATTGAGAAAATCATGGTTCATTTAACCATGGTACAGCATGCCATGCCTCAGCCCAATCTACTCCATGCAGTGGCTGCTATAGAATAAACAGTTAAGTCATCCCTGCATATACCACCTTGAATTCCCAGAGGAAATTCAGGGTATAAATGTGATTTAATAATAATTATATTCCAACTCAAAGTAATTTCTGCCATTAAACTTCCTCAGGCAAGCGACTTAGCAGAATGCGGACAGATTTCAATACGCACAGCAATGCTTTTAGACTTTGTTCAGATAAACAAATTCACGGCACTTATTTCCTCCACATGAACAACTCCATAAGAAGGCGATGTATGGGAAACAGTCCTAGGAAATGATCCCTGCATTTAAGTGTAGCCTTATAACCAGGATCGGCAGGGGAGCTGGCAGGAGGGCAGGGGGAGTGTGTCCTTGATTGCCAGCAGTCAAAAAGACTAATACAGAAGGCTTTGCACCAAACCCAGAAATGCTGCTATCAGGAGCCAATGTCAAAGGCAACCTCCCCATCCCTTTTCTGCCAGCTTGCAGAAAGCTAGCGGGGGAAAGAACCAGGGCCAGCAATGTTTGCAAGCTTAATTCCATGCCTTATTACAGTATGATGGAAAACCATGTCAAACCCATGCACTCTCTATGCACATCAACAGTGAGGACCAGGAGAAGTTTGGTACCATATCCCAACAGGAGTAAGTACCTACCCCCCCACCACTGAAAAGGGTAACTTATAAATGGGGGAGGGGGTTATTTTACACCCACTGATAATAGAAGAGGCTACTGAAAGCTGGACAACAGGTGAACAGGAAGAACAGAGAATCCCTCTGCTGCTTATGAATGTTAACCCTTTTTATAATACCTAAACAGGACTTTTTTCTCCTTTTTCCCCTTTTCTCTCCTGTCATCTCTTCCTTACCTCCTCTCCACGCAGTGACCTCTTTCCCCTCCAGGCCATCAGCTACTCTTTCCTCTCTGCTGTGTTTTTTTTTCCTTCTCTCCATAGAACAAGGGAGAGGAATGTGTTTGTAGGCAGTAGTTTGTAGGTGCTGATGAGAATAGATTAATTTTATAAATAGGATAATTGTTTTACAAGTAATGAGAAATGAGTAATTCATTTGTTTCTTTTACAAATATGCACACACATGTGCAGACATGTACTGGGATGAGGGAACCTCTAGAATTAATTTCAGCTGAAATTGGCAATAGGTAGAATGATAAGGCAATGAGCCTGGACATTACAAAGGATTTTTTTTTCTGTATTCCTAAATCTTTTTCTCACTACTTTTCATTCCTGGCTGAGGGAGGTTAGTCTTTGATTCAGACTCATCTTCCTCTCACATAAATACAGCATACATCTAGTTAAAGCCTCCACGGCTACACATCACCTGATCTTTGCCACGGTCCCCCACTATAACAAACAGCGTCCTATGCCGCTCAGCCACTCCATTCTCGATTTGGATCCGAAGACGATTATCCACTTTCTTGCGCTGCATTTTCTGTGACAGCTCCTGCAAAGTCTGTAGAAGTTATAACAAGTTAGTCTGTGTGCTATCTCAGTTAAGACAGAGGCAATGGTTGGTGGTCAACTGTTTCTCACTCAAAGGGTTCATTTTTCAATGTTACTGCACATTTCAACTCATCCAAAGGCATTCTTGTGGGGCTTCACTTTGGACTCATTAAGGCAAGTGGTAATGTTGTCCCGATGCACGTCTCCACTCAAGTAAGTTCTGTTGTTTCTAATGGAGCTTTTTCCCTAGGAAGTGTATTTAGACTCAACATCTTACTGTTGCAGTTATCAAGAAAATGGTTGGGAACAGAAGAGCATGTGAAGCCCTAGAACAGGGGTTTTTAATCTGGGGTCCACAGACCTCAAGAGGTCTGTGGATAGGATGCAGGATGGGATAGGAAAAAAATTGCGATCTTATTTTCACTAACCTTTAATTGAAATTTATTTATTTGTTTATCTGATTTGTCCCCGCCCATCTCCTCCCATCGGGGGACTTTGAGCGGTTTACAACAATCGATTAAAAACAACCACCATAAAATACACAGTATAAAAATACAATAATAAACAATATAAATAAAGGTAAAAATAAAGAATCCAGGTGGTGAAAGAATCTAAAACAGTCCAAGTGTGGGAGGAGTGGTCTATAGCAACCATCCCCATGTAGATCTATTCCCCTCTCCACCCCAAGCGCAGCGGCAGAACCAGGTCTTCAGACTCCTTCGAAAGGCCAGGAGCATTGGGGCCAATCTCACCTCCGGGGGCAGCATGTTCCACAGGGCGGGAGCTACTGCAGAGAAGGCTCGCTTCCTGGACCCCGTCAGATGAAATTCTCTTACAGACGGTGTCTGCAGCATGCCCTCTCTGCACGATCAGGTGGGACGGGTTGATGTAATGGGGAAGAGGCGGTCCCTCAGGTAACCTGGCCCCATGCCATGTAGGGCTTTAAAGGTAATAACCAACACCTTGAATTGGACCCGGAAGCAAACTGGTACCCAATGCAGCTCGCGCAGAAGCGGTGTTACATGTGCCCTTCTGGGGGCACCAAAAACAGCTTGCGCAGCTGCATTCTGGACCAGCTGGAGCTTCTGGATACTTTTCAAGGGTAGCCCCATTGCAATAGTCTATATGAGAGATAACAAGGGCATGAGTGACTGTTCGAAGGGCCTCCCGATCCAGGAAGGGGCGTAACTGGTGCACAGCACGTAGCTGCACAAAGGCTCTCCTGGCCACGGCTGCCACCTGCTCTTCGAGCAGGAACCATGAGTCCAGGAAGGCCCCCAGGTTATGCACTGGGTCTGTCTGGGGCAGTACAACCCCATCCAGAACCAGAGATGTTAATGTCCCGGATACAGAAGAACCATTAACCCACAGCCACTCGGTCTTACCAGGGTTCAGCTGAAGCCTGTTGTTCCCCATCCAGACCCCTACAGCCCCGAGGCACCGAGAGAGGGCAGTCACAGCATCACTTACTTCACCCAGGATGGAGATATACAATTGAGTATCATCAGCATACTGATGATACCTCATCCCATGGTGACAGATGATCTCGCCCAGCAGTTTCATGTAGATGTTAAAAAGGAGAGGGGAGAGTACTGATCCCTGCGGCACCCACAAAGGGGCTGTGGGGCCGATCTCTCCTCTCCTATCAACACCAACTGGGATCGGCCCTGGAGGAAGGTGAACCAGTGTAAAACTACAACACCCACCCCCAACTCCCTGAGCCGACCCCAAAGGATACCATGGTAGATAGTATCGAAAGCCGCTGAGAGATCAAGGAGAGCGAGGATGGATGCACTGCCTCCATCCCGCTCCCGCCAGAAATCATCCGTAAGTGCGACCAATGCTGTTTCTGTCCCATAACTGGGCCTGAGACCTGACTGAAAGGGGTCTAGATAATCCGTTTCCTCCAGGACCTTCTGGAGCTGCAAAGCCACCACTTTCTCAACCACCTTCCCCAAAGACGGAAGGTGGGAGACTGGACAAAAATTGTCCAGAACAGTAGGGTCCAGCGATGGCTTCTTGAGGAGGGGGTGCACCAACGCCTTTGTAAAGGTGGCCGGGAACACCCCCTCTCCCAAGGATGTATTAACCATCGCATGGACCCAACCACATGTCACCTCCCGGGCTGCTTTTACTAGCCAGGAGCGGCACGGGCCTAGATGGCATGTAGTGGCATTTACTGTCCATAGGATCCTGTCCACTTCCTCAGGTCCAACAGGATCAAACTGCTCCCAGGTAACTGGGTAAGCCCGTTCCCCTGGTATCTCTCCAGACCAAGCCTCATGCCTGGAGTCTAACTTGGAGTGGATCCCAGCGATTTTGTCCTGCAGTGGCTCAGCAAATTCCTCTGCACGGCCCTGTAGGTGGGTCACTGAGCCCACCTTCCCCAAAAGGGATCAAGTGATCTTAAACAGGGCCGTTGGGTGGCATTCTGCGGATGCAATAAGAGTGGAGAAATATTGACGTTTCGCCGCTTTTATTGCCACAAGGTAGGCCTTAATAGCGGCTCTTACCTGGGTTCAGTCGAATTCAGTCTTTGTCTTCCTCCAGCAGCGCTCTAGGCGTCTCTTAACCCTCTTCAGAACCCTCAACTCCTCCATAAACCACGGGGAGTGCTGGGTTCGATGGGACAAGAGAGGCCGTGCAGGCACGATCCTGTCCAAGGCCCCAGCCGCCTCCCTATTCCAGGCTGTGGCTAGGGCCTCCGCTGGACCATGCAGATCACCAGGTATAACTCCCAGTTCCCTCTGAAACTCTAGCGGGTCCATCAGTCACTGGGGTGGACCAATCAAATGGGTCCTGCCTCCCTGCAGAGGGGGGTGGCATAGGTGAATCTCAGGGCCACCAGGGCGTGGTCTGACCATGACAAAGGGGACAGCTGTAACTCTCCCCTCAGATCACATTGCCACTGCTCCAACAAGAAAACCAAGTCCGGGGTGAGGACACTGTCTCGAGTTGGGTCCCGAATTATCTGGGACAGGCCCATGGCTGCCATGGTAGCCATGAACTCCCAAGCCGCCTCCAAGGCACGCCCCAGGGATGGCAGGTTGAAGTCCCCCAGAACCATGAGCCTGGGGAACTCCACCGCCGGCCCCGAGACAGCCTCAAGCAGCTCAGGCAGGGAGGTTGCCACGCAGCAGGGAGGCTGGTACAGCAGCAACACTCCCAGCTGTTCTTGGGAGCCCAACTTGAAGAACAGGGTCTCACAGCCGGCCATGTGTGGAGCAAGGCCCCTGAAGGCCACAAGAGACTCTCAGATGACAACAGCCACCCCACCTCCCCTGCCCTGGGATCTCAGCTGGTGCCAGTGATCAAGTCACATATGAGGAGGGCCTTGTTATTAACTGATCTGGCATTAAAAAGCAGCAGCCAGAAACCAGGGCCCCTACGGATCTGCTGACCAGGGCCTTGGTCTGAGCACAGAGGGCCGGAACACGACACCAGTAGAAATTTAGCTTTCCATTCAATTATGAATGCAGGCAACAAAATAATTTATGCCCTCCAGACTCCAAAAATGTTTAAGTTCAATAAATCTACATAAAATTATTATACTCTAAAAAAAGTAATCCAGAATTCATTTGGTTGTTTGAAGTCCCTTTTTCTCCAAAAGCATGTAATTGATAACAGTCAACACACTTTGTATTTCAAAAGTTCATTTGTACCTAAATATCCATACATACCATTAATATTTTGACAACTGTACTTGAGCATAATTTTTTTTCTTTGTAATATAATCTACATCTATGTATTTTAAGCATTTAAATATGTTTCTCTGAAGGTCCAGAGCTTTTACCAAATTCTCAAAGGGGTCCATGGTACAAAAGTTTAAGTAGCCATGCCCAGGGCCGCAACTAGAGTCTGTGTCACCCGGGGCAAACATGGATTCCGCGCCCATTTTGGGGCCCCACCAGCACAGCACCCAGGGCACATGCCCCAGTTGCCCTCCCTAGTTGCAGCCCTGGCCATGCCCTAGAAATTATAGAAAACAGCAAGTATTTATATTATCCAACATTTATAACCACTCTAATCTAATATGGGCAGCATGCAAAAGCAAAACTTTTGCATGCTGCCCATATTAGATTATCCAGAATTATGAAAATTATAGTACAGGCTATCAGGCTGGCCTATCCTGTTGTAAAGGATCAAGAATCACCTGTAGTTGATGTTACATGTAAACTAGTGTTAGCTGTATTTCCCCTTCTTTTCTCTTATCTCATGTTTATTTTGCTAATTTTTAAAAACTTTCTTTCTGCATTATGTGTACTGTTGTTTATCCCAAGAGGGAATAAGTGGAATGGGATGTATATCTGTATGTATCTTATTTCTTGTTTTAAAATATTAAGACTTGGCCTACAAATATTATACTGCATTAAACATATTTATTATGTTAAATGACATTTATTCACAAGTAGCCACCCGATTTTTAACATGCAAAGCTTTGATGCTGTGCGTCTTTCCTTAAAACAAAACCCCACTGATTTTAATGGGATATGACTCCCAAGCTCATGAGATTCAATTATTCAAGTCATGATAAAGAAAGAACCTTTACTAAGCCTAAATATGTTTGTATCCTAGCATATTAATTAATTTCATTATATGATTAGAAGTCTTGACTCTACCTCTTTGGAATTAAATCAAGATGTCTACATGACTGCAATTAGAAATCAGGCTGTAATAAGCCACAAACATTAAACATGTAAGTTAAATGCCTTAAACTATCATATGTTTAGGGCTGCAATTCTATACTTCAACTTTCCCCAACCAAACTGCTTTCTAGATACACTGGGTTACAACTCCTAGTAATTCCAGTTCCTAGATGTGCAGCCCAGCAAATCTGGAGGCCGCCAGAACTACTTGCATGGTAGGACCTGAGGAAAAAATATCAGTGGTAAATACTGGGGTGAAATGGTGGTAAAAATGTTGGGAAAAGCTAATATGTTACTAGGCAAATCGATGTAGAAATCAATCGTACTGATTGTCAGTACCGTACTGACAATCGGTCTTATTTTCGAGTAGGGATGTTATAACTGCTGGCTAGCGAAGGCAGAAAATACAGATCAACATATCCGGGACACCAGGATGGGGAAAATACAGGATCGGGCAGTAATCTCTCTCTCATCTAATTTGAACACTCTCCAAATCCAGTAGCTAACCCGATACCCGTTTTCTCACCGTTCCCAACTTCTCACCCTTCTCACTCCAGTCTACACCCGAAGGGGATCCGGTTGGCTATGAAACTCTTGGAGCCCACGTGCAAAACCATGTGGGCTGTGCAACACAGCCGAAGGACCCTGAAAGATGCCCGCTCAAGAGAAGAAGCAGTGCTGGTTACGAGCGGAGGAGGGCGATTGCAGAGCAGGATGGCGACGGGACCAGAGAAGGGCTTCGCTTGGCTTTAGATCCGGGCTGCAGAAAACAAAACGAGGACCCCTCCGCTCCTGGGGAGAGCTTTTCCGCCTGAACGCTGCCTTCCGCCAGATTGTCAGGCGCCGGAAAGGGAGGAGCTTTTCTCAGCTGCAGTCTACTGGGGGAGAGGTCGGGTCAAGTTGTAAACTGTTTAGAAGGTTGACGCGTTGGGGAAATCTGGATAACGCGATCCGAGGGCGAGGGCGAGGGCGGGGGCGGGGGCGGGGGCGGGCTTGCACCTAATAAACCCCATTTCTGCTAAAGATAGCAAGCCATTGCTTTCTTCTAGCGGGTTCTTCGTGGCTCTCTGCCATTCAAACGCCAAGCGGTTCCGACCTCGATTCGCTTTTTCAAGATGAGTCAACGTGCTGGCCCCGAGCTGAGCGATTGATTCTAACGGGGCTTCTTTGCAGAGACGCGCGTAGGGTTGTGGCGGTATCTCATGCGTGGAATCCAGTGCGGTTCCCTTTTGGATAAGGCAGCTTTTTGCTGTACCAAGGCAGTTCAACTTCTGTACACAATATGTTCGTTCGATGATGAGGACTCCCTCTAAATGTATATTGCACGGTTCAGTTCATCCTTTCAGCTACTTCCCGTACATGTTATTTAGTTTGCTAAGCGTATATGCCACTCCAGTGACTTGGATGAGTGTGTTGAGGTGAGTTCGTAAATGACACAAAGTTGGGTGTGGTGGGTGATGTTTTAGAGGAGAGAAAGAAGATGGACAATGATCTAGTCAGGCTTCGGCAGTGGCCTGCAGGTAGTAGGATGAAATTTAACAGGGAAACCCTGGGAAATTCTGAAATAGAAGAGATTTCTCAGGAAGATAAAAATAAATTGGCACAGCCACTGGCATTACAAGAAATCACAGAGACACTGCAACCTAGCAAACCAAAAAAGGGCCCTGGTCCAGATGGATTTCCAAGTGAATGGTCTTCCCGCTGAGCTTTTACAGGATTATTGGAACCTATGTTTTTGGAGGCATATATTCAATAATTTAATATTTCTATATTGTCTTTATTTTTCTAGAGGGTTTATTACAGTAATGTTGAATCCTGAGAAAGATCCCATGAGATGTTCAAGCTATAGAGCAATATATTTGCTTACTGGGGACTTTAAAATTATTAGCCACCAACACTAGCCTGGAGGCTACAGAAAGCAGTATCATCTATGATTTATCCATCTCAATCTATTTATAAAATGTAGACAAGCATCTAATAATATCCCTCTGGTGATTGATGTGACAGATATTATGGAAGATAAATTAGAATCTGCTGTTCTCATTTTGCTGGATGCTGAAAAGACCTTTGATACCTTCAGATTGAATTTATGAAGTACATCCTAAGGAGATATTGTATGTGTTTCCAGCTTGGTATCTTTATCCTATGGCTGGAGTTACCACCAGTGGTTTTTCTCTCAACCTAACATGACACCCCACAAAGATGTCTGTTGTCTCCTTTAATCTTAAATTGGTTCTTGAGCCATTTGTTTCTTTCATTAGGCAATCTCAAGATATTAAGGGTGTGGTGGAACTCAACACTGAATATTAATTGTTCTTATATACTGATGATATTACGGCTTGTTGTTGTTTATTCGTTTAGTCGCTTCCGACTCTTCGTGACTTCATGGACCAGCCCACGCCAGAGCTTCCTGTCGGTCGTCAACACCCCCAGCTCCCCCAGGGACGAGTCCGTCACCTCTAGAATATCATCCATCCATCTTGCCCTTGGTCGGCCCCTCTTCCTTTTGCCTTCCACTCTCCCTAGCATCAGCATCTTCTCCAGGGTGTCCTGTCTTCTCATTATGTGGCCAAAGTATTTCAGTTTGGCCTTTAATATCATTCCCTCAAGTGAGCAGTCTGGCTTTATTTCCTGGAGGATGGACTGGTTTGATCTTCTTGAAGTCCAAGGCACTCTCAGAATTTTCCTCCAACACCACAGTTCAAAAGCATCGATCTTCCTTCTCTCAGCCTTCCTTATGGTCCAGCTCTCGCAGCCATATGTTACTACAGGGAACACCATTGCTTTAACTATGCGGGCCTTTGTTGTCAGTGTGATGTCTCTGCTCTTAACTATTTTATCGAGATTTGTCATTGCTCTTCTCCCAAGGATTAAGCGTCTTCTGATTTCCTGACTGCAGTCAGCATCTGCAGTAATCTTTGCACCTAGGAATACAAAGTCTTTCACTGCTTCTACATTTTCTCCCTCTATTTGCCAGTTATCAATCAAGCTGGTTGCCATAATCTTGGTTTTTTTGAGGTTTAGCTGCAAACCAGCTTTTGCACTTTCTTCTTTCACCTTCATCATAAGGCTCCTCAGTTCCTCTTCACTTTCAGCCATCAAAGTGGTATCATCTGCATATCTGAGATTGTTAATGTTTCTTCCAGAGATTTTAACTCCAGCCTTGGATTCCTCAAGCCCAGCTTGTCGCATGATGTGTTCTGCATACAAGTTGAATAGGTAGGGTGAGAGTATACAGCCCTGCCGTACTCCTTTCCCAATCTTAAACCAGTCCGTTGTTCCGTGGTCTGTTCTTACTGTTGCTACTTGGTCGTTATACAGATTCTTCAGGAGGCATACAAGATGACTTGGTATCCCCATACCGCTAAGAACTTGCCACAATTTGTTATGGTCCACACAGTCAAAGGCTTTAGAATAGTCAATAAAACAGAAATAGATGTTTTTCTGAAACTCCCTGGCTTTTTCCATTATCCAGCGGATATTGGCAATTTGGTCTCTAGTTCCTCTGCCTTTCCTAAACCCAGCTTGTACATCTGGGGCTATCCTTGGTAATTATGCAGTGTCATTACTAAAGCTCACTGAAGTCGTACAGGAATATAGTATATTCTGGTTATACTATTAATTGGACGAGTCTAACTTGCTGCCTTTGGGATCTAATATATCTCTAGATTAGGTTTTAAATGGGTGCAGATTTTATAAAATACTTGAGTTAGCATTCTCAAAATAGATCACAGTAAGTCGAATTAAATATGTCTTAATGTATCTTGTAATTTCTATACATATAACTCCATGGTTAAAACTAGCATTAAGTCTTTGGGGCAAGATTATTGTGATATTACATCAACATCAATGCATATTCCTAATAGGTACTTTACATAGATGAGTTAATGAGAATTTTTTTTATGGCAGGCTAATATCCTTGACCAAAGTGAGATTATTTTACAATAAAGTGGCTTCAATTTACCAGATTTTCAACTATATATTGGGCTTTTATTTTAAATATCTATCTAGCTATCTATCTTGAATGAATTTTTTTATGATTATTCCCCTATTTGGGTCTATCTAGGAAGCAAATAACACCTCTGAAATCTTCAGAAGTTTTAGAGTCCAGGTTTCCTAAACAGGGATCTGTGTTTCCAGCATTGAAAGCTGCCAGGCCCATGTGTTATTAATAGGTAAGCAGTAACTTAAGAGTCCCCCTTTCTTGGGGGAGATGAGCAGCAATAGAAGTTGGAAAAACAAACAAACGAACTTTGTGATCCCAAATCACATAAGAAATTGATGCTGTGGAATAACCCGCATTTGAAAATAGTGGGGAAGATGCTTTACTGGAATGCTTGGATTAAACAAAGGATCAATACTTTAAATCAGTTGATTTCTAATGGTTGTTTTAAAGACTCTGAGAGATTGCATGTTGAATATAATTTATCTATAATATTCACTTGGAAATATATACAGTGTAAATATCTGTTAACGAAACAGTATGATCCAGATGCTCTAAGACCCTCCATACCTGCAACTTTGGGATCCTTAAGAGATGCAGTGCTTGAATACAAACCAACAAAAAAATTTTAAGAAATCAAAAAGTAAAATAAAAATTATATATCTGAATTGTGGAATGAAGAATTGGAATATCCAATTTTGGAGAATCAGTGGGTCCAGATGTTAAGATATATGAAATATACTTAATAAACATGAAATACATCAGAAATATTATTTAATATATACTGGACCCCTCAAATAATTTTTTAAAAGATTGGACATTAGATTTTTTATGTTGGTATTGTACGAAAGAACCTTCATTTTTGTGGGACATTATATGATTTGATCTTGTCCAGCTACAGCCTTGTTTGGGTTCAATTATTATATACGTTAATACAACTTTGGGAAGAAATAATGTGGTTGTGTCTTAATATGATATCCAACTGTTTTCCTAAAATATGAAATCTGTCATCTTAAGAGTTTTGGCTGTGTTAAGCCTGTGGCATGGCAAAGTGGATAATTCTATGTAACTGGAGAAAAAGAACATTCTCCTGATTGTAAGGGATGAGACCAGGATATGAGTTCGTTATTTTTTAAAAGTCTCTTTTCTAAAAAATATCTCTACATGGTCTAGATTTAATTATAAGCTTAAGGACTGAATTAATGTTATGTAGTTATCTATAGTTGTTTTATGGATAATTTTTCCTCTTTTTTAGTTTTCTTCTTTGTATAATTATTATCTGTCTTTTACTGGTGCTATATTTTTTTTGTATTTCACAATTTTTTAAAAATGAGAAATATAACATTCTGCATCTGAGAAGGACAAATGGAAGGCTCAAGTATAGGATGAGAGGAAGTCTGGTTTAGCAGTAATACGCATGAAATGAATTTGAGTGTCCTTGTCAGGTTAAACATGAAGCTGCAGAGTATGTAGTTGCTAAAAAGTAAATGCTATCTGCATTAATGGGAGTATTGAATCCAGATTACAGGAAGTAAATTTTCTACTCTACTCTGCACTGATCAGATCCCACTTAGAATACTGTCCCCAATGTGTTCAAAAATGATAGTGAAAAATTGGAGCAACTTCAGAGGTTGGCTGCCAAGATGAGAAGTCTGGAAGCCAAGTCCCATGTGGAATGGGTAAAGGTTTAGCCTGAAGAGGTGGAAACTGAGAGGAAATATGAGAGCCATCTTCAAGTATCCGAAGGTTTGTCACAGAGAAGCATTCTTTAAAAGCAAACAGGAAAAGAGATTGCAACACAGAGATTTGTTTGTAAGTGTGGCCACCTGTCAGAAAATGAACAAAGGTAAACAGCAGCAGTGATTGTTCCAACAGAGAACTAGAAAAGGTAACAGGTGGTATTCTGGCAATGCTTTATAACGGGCTCTCTCTCTCTCATAGGCAAGATGTTTGTATTACGAGCACACTTATTCTAAATACAACTTGGTAGGAGATAGTCCCTCAATTTCTCTAAGGATACTGCAATCTTTGTTATTAGTGAAAATTTGGGGGGGGGGCAAGGATGGCAACTACAGTGCATCTCCTCCTTTTAACTTCCACAGCCATAACTTGCCTTGTATTGAGTAACAAAGAATCAACACCTCAAAAATTTTGGCTATTAACTGTATGCTCCTTAACTGGATGAGAACTTGATCAGGAGTGCACAGATCTTTTCCCCAAAGCAACATTTGACGGTTTGTTCTCCCCCAATAAACCCAAATGCCTCCCTATCCCAGCATGGGGGTCTGCAATACCTTCTTTGGCTTTTCAGGTAGACAGACATACATTAGAGAGGTAGACAGAATTTCTACCCATGCTTCAAAAAGCTACCAATCAAATATAGTATGTTAGTTGTTCTATGTACTTTTTGGACTATGTACCTTTTGGACTATGACTGATCCATTTACAGAATTTTATTTATTTATTGGTATAAAAGTTCTCCTTTTAGCATACATCACTTTGGTATGGATTAGAAAATCCATGCTGGTTGCATTTCTGCTAAAATTTACCATGGTCCAGCTTGTAAGACAACCAAAGATAAATACATGAACTGAAATGTGCATGTCTGCATTATGTATCAAAACAGTTAAGTGATGGAGTTGGTATTGTTAGTTGATACTGCAGCCTTTGCAGCAATTGTTTATTATGTCTCTCATCGGTCATTTCAAGGCCAACAATTAACATCAAAACACATTGAGAAGCACAGTAATTATCAACATTACAATTGTGTAATACGTGAAGTGTGGATAAGAATGGGACTCATTCTTTTCTCAGATTTGAGTAGGCATAATGAGATCAATCCATTAATGAGCAAACAAATCATGTTGAGTTTCCAGTATTTTTGCCAAAATTTAGCAACTAATATAGCCTGATTTTTCAAGAGTCAGATATCTTGGCATGAGAGTAAATTGTACTCTAAGGTACTAATTAAGGCATTGCAATAAAACTGTTAACGTATTTGAACACAGTGAATCCAAAGCACCTTCCTCATGTAAGATGTAAATTGACCACTTCTCACAGAGAGACAACATGGCTTCTCTCTTCAGATAGAAATGCCCTGAAACAAACAAAAACGTGTATCCACCTTGAAGCCATCTGGAAAATGTGACACTGATCCAAAGCCTTAAGAGAAGCAGTTAATCCACATCTTGTATCAAATTTTTTCACCTGCAAAAATGTTATGGCCCATTACGTTTCACCAGGCTAAATGTTCTTCAATTTTCTGAGTTTGCTGCATTAACCGCATTGTGTAATATTCCCAACAGTAGCTACTGCTTGATAAAAATCCCTCAAGTCGGTTATAAGCATGTCAGTTAAAAGTGTTCATTCCTTGTCAGGAGCAGTTTAAAATCTTCATGTGTTGTGCAATTCTATCTCAGCATCACATTTTAAAAAGGTAACTGCTTTATATTTGTTAATTAGAAGCATACTCGCAGTCCAGATTTCTGCAGAGCTAACATTGTACACACAATTGCAACCTGATTTAACTATGTTAAGCCAGTAGAAATCTGCATGTTTGATTTTATATACATATACACCATATTTAAAGCCTGCCACATTCTATTCTGTTATCCTGGACACTAAATTACACATGCTAAGCAGGATGTATTTGGACAACATCCTAAGTACTGTAAAATTACCAGTGCTAGTGATGTCCATATAAAAATAAAACATAATCTAAATGTTACTCTAATTTGAAAAAAAAAAAATTCAAGTTTTTGTCATAAAAGAGAAAAAATGTCACATTCAACTGGAATAGTAAAAGGCAATTGTTTACCAGTTAGATCTGCAATCAAAAGACAAGAACTATATAGGCACTAATTCCAGTTTTGGACAGAAATATCTACCTTAATCACCAATTTCAAATTTGTAAATTGTAAAACAATATTTGCATAGCTCTGTATTAGGAATTTGGTTCTGAACACTACATTCTCACAAAATTGTTAAGTACTCTCTCCCATTAAACTGCAGTGTTTTAAATGTAGTTAGTACGTGAGTTAAACAGTTCTAAGCCAGATACAATGTTATGTGAAAACTGCAAAGGCAATGTTTAGAACAAGGAAAACTAAGTATAATTATAGTAAATAAGAAAAACAAATGTGAACCAACAAACAATTGAATTATTGGGAGCATTTTTATAAAAATTCAGCTGTCAAACATTAGTCAGTGTGTCTGAAGGCTCCAATTTACCACCAATAATACTTTAACAGAACAATCAGTATCATCAGCAGTATTGTTTTTTAAATTTACATTCAGTTTCAGATGCGATCTATTGGGCATCAACTCAAACGTACTGCAGTTTGAAGTGAAAAACTCATATATTTGATGTAGTTTCACACCAAGCTAAGTTTGTTCTATTCATACTTGATGTCTATATGGAAAGTTTTACACACACTTTAAATCTGCTTTTCCATACCAACCTAACATTCAAAATAATACATTAGCTTTGATGCCTATAACGGTATGCTTAACACCATTCAGATACAGTAAAAAGCCTAGAATTTCAAAATGTGTTGTTTGGCTTTACCTATGAAAAAGACTAAAAGGACAATAAACTGATCATTAATACTGAACACAGAAATTTGAATTATTATATAAAGTAGTGAAAAAGTAATACAAAAGCACTTCATTGCCCAATTCAAAATGTATTTGTAGATCAGTTTTCCTCCATAGACTGCCATCTGGTTATGCTGGGTTACATGCATTACCAAATGAGATTTCAGATCTACACATGAAGTGAATTGAGCCATGCTGATTCCTTGTGAAGTTTTGTACGAAAGGGCAACTTCCACTTTGTATGAATCTTGCCATTACTGTAGGAGGAAATTAAAACCTGGCCCAATGAAAAGTACATGGCAGTGTTTCCAACTGGTCAGCCAGCTTGATTAGCTTCCAAAATGGATTTGAAGCCACATCTTGTAATGCCCTACATCACTCATTTCCAGTTGAGACCAGGCTAGAAAAAGCTGCTGAAGCAGCTTAGCTGCATTCAAAACACGCATTTTTTTAATAGTAGTTTTATAACATGTAAATGATGATTGGGGAATCCAATGGCAGCATCAGGACACCCAGTGAAAATGAAAAAAATGGGTAGATTGCAGGAGATGCAGAAGACTGTTAAGGTGGCACAACTACTGGTAAGAAAGGCAGAGGAAGGGGAAGTGTAATAATATGGAGCACAATGGAGAGGAAGCTTTTTTCTTGCTACCTGTTTTCTCTCACTGCTACCTCCCCTCTGCTACAGAAGAAAAGGAAGAGAAACAAGCAATGGCAGGTAGGTGAAGGAGCAATACACACTATTCATACACATACATACATATACAACCACACACATACACCCCTGCTGCACAGCGTAAGGCCAGAAGCTGCACTTTTTGCCCTCCTGTAATAAAGATTTGGATGTCTCAACCTAAGACTGGGACCCTGCAGATTCCTGATGCGTGAAGATAAATAACTGGCACAAAAGAAAGCTGCTTCCTCTGTCACTGATGAAAACAGGAGCTGACCCTGGCAAAAGCAGCCAATCTTTTTTACTGCCCATAAATGGTTTGACTTGTAGCTTTCCCACCAGAAATAGGGCTGTATTATTTAATATTTGGCTTTTCTCCAAGTTGTAACAGTGGAATAACTATTTCTGTGTTTAGGTTTGTCAGTAACTTAGGAGCATAAAGTAGACTACAGCTAGACTCAGAACAGAACCAAGAAGGACTTGTGCTCATAATTTATTGATCATGTTGAGTTACTCTGAAGAACACAATGTATCTTCTAATATTTGGGGGAATTAACTCTAGTGTTCTATAAATTATAGCTTGGTTTGATTAAATTCAAACACTATATTCAGCATTGCTAGCTTGTCATAAGTCAACAGATAAACTAGTCCTTAAAAGTCATCTCAATTTTGTTCATGAATTACTTGATTATGATACCCAATTCTGTGCCATTAAAAGATCCTGAGAATCTAAATACTTTGTATTAGTTTAAGAAAGCACCATTTCTGACTTTAAATCTGTGCCTTAAAAGCAATATTCCAAGAGTAAGCTTAATTTTGCTGTATGTCTCATTTCCCAATCTAAAGCTAGCAAGAGCAGTTGCTTAGTTTAGACAAACAGGCAAGTTACTTGCAAATTTATGTGCAGCAGCTTGTTTAAATCACACTGGGCAATCTTGGTGCATTTTTTTAAGTATCACATACAATACATAATCTGCTTGTTTGGTTTCCAATTTATCTTTGGCTTCTGATACTCAATTTGAATTTATTTTCCATTAAGATCTTCATAACAGTACCTAGCAATAATAATATAGAATATTCTCAAAGAATTTACATAATGATCATAACGGAAGATTCTCCTTTCTAGATACCACATATAGAATCAGGGAAAGTTGTCAACTGAAGAACAGAAAGAACAGTGCTTGCTAACCTTTTAAATAAATCAGCCACTCTATATCCCCAAAGTGATTGACCACAATTGCAAAGCTGGAATAATTATTTACATTACAGATGGCTCTGTCCACAACAGCAGAGTCTTGTAACTACACTCTGAACGAATTCAGGAATTCTTGTGCAGCACCTTTCGAAAGATGTTTCCTGCATTAAATACCATGCATGCAATTCTTACTGCTTGTTTAAAACTTTCACACAACCCCTAATAAAATAAATTGTCGAGCCTCATGACTGTGACGAATCAGATAAATGCGTATCCTTACTGGATGAATATCTTGCAAACCTCTGGACGGGGAATCATCTTTAAGTGTTGAGAAATATACATTTTATATATATATTTCCCATTCAGTGTTCAAAGAATGTGCTTGTAGACTTTCCATCAGTCGTTGAAGATATGTTAAAGAATACAGGGTTGTTGTTTTTTAATATAAACATGTTTATTTATCTCGCTTGGATCTGTAACTGCTGGCTGTAATTTCCCTTAAAAGGGGAAATGAATCAAAACATTTACTGGTGCTTTTCAAAAGAGAGCAATTTAAAGGGCACCAGCAGCAGGGATTTCTTAAAATCATTAAGCTGCAGGGGGGGAAAAAAGACAGGTGACATGTATTATGCATATCCATTAATTTCCATCAGTACCAGCATCAGTTATTAAGGTGATAATACAGCAAGATCAAGTATTAATGACAGACAATGGGCAAATCATAAGGAATGATAAGAAATACCAATCCTTACAAATGGCATTGCTATCCAGGAAATGTGTTCAGGAGAGATCTCTTTTAACACTTCACATTTGAAAACACAGGTGGCAGTCCAGATTACATCTTCCATTTCTTACACAAAAATTTAAAGTGCCAATCAAAGCTTAATTTTGGGTTTACACAATTTTATCAACAGATACACAAAACAATTAATGCATCCCTTTACCACAGCAGGTCAGACTTAAAAAAAAAAAGTGCTGTAGCTAAGGGTGTGCCTAAGCAGTTCACCAGTTTAATATCTAGTCAGGGCTGTTTATTATGCATGGTGTTTCAATGAAACAGAAAAAGCTGAAATGTAGTTGTTGTTCTGTTAAGCCACACTTCACTTCTTCCATCTTTTTAATGTAGGAGTTTAAATATATCAATTTTTGATAACATTTACGGATTTACAGATTCTTATCCAAATTTGCTGCAGCGCTATATGACATCAATGAAGTCAGTTGGATTATTTCTGCCTGTTCAATTAACTATAGAGATTTTCTTTACTCTGAAACTGCCATTTTTGTTTTAAATCAAAGCAAGGGTCTGGATCTCATGTGCAAGGCTCAAGGTGACGCTTAGGATAGAACATGCAGCGCAAACGGCATTTCTTTCCATATCCAGGTAATATAAAGCTGACAACTGTAGTCTTGTCTTTATGGGCAATGAAAATAATCCCTTTACTATGAACTTCCTATAAAGGAGAACAGAGATAACTCTTCTGGTAACATGTATATAGTACACTGGCCAGTGTTTTTGGCGTTTTAAAGGTAATCCTGTATATTAGATTAATTCACTTGCTGAGCATTCATTTGAGGCATTCCTCTGTTGGGTCTTGGGGGCCCTCCACGACCTAGAAAATAAAAACAGTAATTTATTTTGGGACTGAGGCTTTTGATTTTCAGGATGGACATTCATTTCTACATATAAACTCAAAGTAAGTTTATTTAATGCCTGAAAATATTACCCACTAGCTGCCCTCTCAACAGGGAAACAGACTTCAAATGTACAGAAGTAATGCATTGAATGAGCAGAAATAATGCAAGATTTCAGACCAAAACCTTAAGTGTGTCCTACACGTTCTTTTGGTACCCACAGATACAATCCTGCCCTAAACTTGTTTTCAGATAGTATTTGAATGGAATGACAAAATACTACAGTCAATGAAGAATGATATGATATACAATTCTAGTCTGCATTTGTATGGTTCAGTATAGTCCAGGAACAAAATGCAGAAGTTGTAATTATTGCCCAGAGAGAGGACTGAAGCTTCTCTTTTCAGAATGGTCAGTCACTCAACAAAAAAATTTACTGATTTCACACACTAATGGCAACAGTGAAGCAGCAATTCTGATCAAGGTTGCTGACAAGGAATCTGCTCCCAAATGGTGAATAGCGCTAACAATCTGCCAAACAACTGCTAGGTAACCATTACCTTTTGATTAATGTATTTTAACAAATATTTACGACTTGTATTAAATGAACCTGAAATTTAGCTCTCTGTTATGCCTTATGATTATCACATTCCCCCATCAATTTTAGTATAGTCGCAAAAAAGAAGCTACATCAACATTGATCCATTTAATTATATGATTGGGTTATCTCCTCTGTCAGGTAGATGCTTCTTGTATACTAGATATGCATATACAGAGAGTGATCTGGGAAAAGTCCACTATGGACCTTCCTACATTAGACTACAACACTAGAGGACAATATTTTGGCATAATTTGCAATTATACCTTGTTTTGTGCATAGAAGAATAATGTAGCAGAACAAAGTAAGTTCCTGAATATATATAGGCTTTATGAAGGAAATTAAGTTGAGACATTTCAAAAGATTGTATTTTTATATAAAAACATCAGAATGTAGCCAAAATAGGTTACATATAACATTTACTTAAATTCAAGCAATAATGGGAAGAATCATCATATGGACACTACAAGAGCTGTAAGAAGGGTGAAAGTCACAAATATTTTTCATATGCCTCAAGAACAGGCAAGCTTTCATTTTCTCAGGCTTGCTTGGGAAAATAATAAAAAGGAATCAAGCGCATAAATAGCATGGGAGGGGAATACACATTTGAAAAAACAAATTAACCCTAATCACAAACTGCAGCAATTAAAGACACCTGAACTGAAATAGCTGAAGGTCAGCAACTCTAGAATCTCTGTAAATATTCAAATCATACATCAATTATTTAATATTACCTCGAGGTGCTCCCCGAGGGCCACTTTGTCCAGAGCCACGTTTGAAATTTTGTTGATATCCATCCTAAAATGAAAAGACCACTCAGTAGTGAAAAAACTGAAATTCAAACCTTCCAGTGTTTTAGAAGAAATTGCATAGATCATTGGCAAAAATGAAAAAAAAAAAAGAAAAGAAAAGAAAAAACTTTGGAGACTTAGAAAGGCTTCCTGACTACTGGGTTTCACTGCAAGACACTTCTCTCTCTTTGCTCAATTACCGTTAAGATTCTGTATACTCAAGAGACACTTGTCAAGTAATTGGGTGCGAGGGGGATTAAGATGCATATTTACAAACCCTGATATTTCAGTGTATTTAGGAAGTCATTCATGAATTCTCTTATTTTTGGGTGGTTCTGTTTTGTGGATTAGCAGTTGACTACAGAAGTCTGTTACAGGAAATAATGAATGTCTGCAATCTAACAGAACAGGGTAAACGAAGAATCCCAGAGAACATTTTAATTTTTTAGTTAAACCGTGATCTGAAATTAATTTTTACTTAATTAATTTTAGACAAAATACACTCTCACAAGCAGTTATAAAAATACATTTAATTTCATATACAAACACTCTAAGCTAGAAAGGCCCTTTTACAGTTGAGTAAACTTACCCGTTGGTAGTTGGAATAATCCCGTGGAGCATTAAATTGTGCCTGGGTGTAACCACTATTTGGAGTGTTGGAAAATGAAGGACGGAAGCCATCATATCCTCCTAAAAATCAGGATAAAATGATTACTGGAAAGGATTATCTTATGAAATATACCTGTATGTATTTATAATATATCCAGAAATAGCATTCTGCACAAGAAGAACATTCCTTATATTATTGAACAGACTGAGAAAGCACCACAAGGAAGGAAGAATGAATATGCTGATTCCTGCTTGTAAACTTTATAATATGATCATGGCAAATATCCTTACAAATGAAATACACTAGAACTTTACAATTTAATATTAGATTGAAAATAAATTCTTTTTCCATCTATTCCACACTTAACCTTTTAACATAAAATTACTAGATAAGTGTTTAAACTGCACCTGGGCTCCTGTGCACCATTCAGTGTCTTCAGTATTTTTCAAGACTTCCCATTATACGCAAGATTTATTATAAATTATTTTAAGTGCATTAATAAATGCAGGCACCAAAATAAAGAATCCCACCAAGAGCCATAGTTTGAATAAGTGAAAGACTTGCTTTTGTAAGCCAAGGAAGTAATAAGCCCTGAAAAAGATGCAGCCATTTAGCAGGTTACAGATGGGAAAGTCAGTTTCATATACATTATATTAAACTTCTGTTGAAACTATTCCAATGTTGGTTCCTTCTCATAGTTTGCTATCATGTAATTTGCTTCATTCTTTATTCACTAACATTACACCAGAGCAACTACTACAAGCTTATTTAACTCTGCAGTTTTACATCATTAAAAAATTAAAGCATGCCACTCTAATGCTTAAACTTCTGGATATTCTGCATTTCTGAAAAACATTCAGAATTAATCTTAAAAGGTTTTTAAGTTTTTACCTCTAAACCCATTGGCTGGTCCCCTGTATCCATTCATTAAGCCTCGAGTGCCGCGTGATCCACCACGAGACACTCCCCGGCTGTTATAATAAGGCTGACCGTTACGTGGGAACCCAGTATTCTGTTGTGGAGGCTGCTGGTGGTTACCTGCCACTTGATGGGACTGGTCCGGGGAACCATGGTAAGTGCCAACCACTAAAATGAAAAAAACCAAGAGAGTACAAAAAGTTTGAATTTATACTCGAGTTTCCTAAAGACTCAAATAATATCAAGCTAACTCACCAATGTACTCTGCTTAAGAGCCACCAAGTAGGACAGTAAATGTTTACCTATCTAAAGAAAGATTGTTTGCAGAATTAAATCCAACATGGCAGTCTGAATTCCCTGAACATGTAGAATAGTCCCTATATTTCACATGATTTAAAAAGAGTTCACTCCATAACTCCATCAATTTAGTTTCTTAACGTTTTCAAGGGGGGGGGTTCTTTTTACCAGCTGGGAGATGGGTTTTATTTAGTTTGGTATATAAAGCACCAACATTAATTGATCTTTATTCCACAGTATTTCCCCCCTTTGCAAAACCATACAAATATTGCAGAACTGCTTTTTTCACAATACATAATCAAAATATTACATAAACACCATCAGTAAAGCTTTATTTAGACTACATCTCTTTAAAACATGTTTGAGAGTGAAGCATTTCAATTCAGTTTTTCACAATTTTACCTGTCTGAAGCTGCTGTTCTTGCTGAAGTTCTGATTGCTCTACTTGATGAGGCTGATTGGAGAACGTCTGGCTGTAACTGGTCTGGTACTGATTTTGTTGCTTTAAAGTTTCTGGCTCATTGACAGGAGGAACAGGTGCATTCATGTTAAATACCTAAATGGAAAACAAGTAAAATCCAGTTGATTTTTCTTTTAACCACAGACTCATGTGATATTCCATAAACATTTCAAAAACATAAACTACTAATGGTATTTAGGGAAAAATTGACCATTATCATGATGCTGACATCCAAAATTTTGTTATCTAAATGTTTAATATATTTAATGCTTACCGTCTGCATGGACTGGAATGGAGCCGCATTAACATTGATTCCGCTGCTATGCAAAGGTTTGCTAGAGGCAGCCTGAAATACCTGAGGCTGGGATGCAGCTGGAAGTGGTGATGATGTTGGTGTCTGATCTGTACTTAAGGTTATTGAAGCCTGACAAATAAAGTTCAACCTAACGTTAGCAAGCAAGACATCAATACCATTTCAATTATGAAATAGGTTGTTGCTAATAAAGTGTGCCTACAGAAAGGGAAAACGGTAAAATCCCTTTTACTTAAGTGTCCTCTCTTTATCAAGAGGAGAAAGATCCCAGCACTCTATTCTGCACTAGCCTTGTATCTGAAAAGATTATAGAAAGTAAGTTCCTGTGCAGATACAGTGAATCTACAAAGCTATTTCCCTGTCAATCAAATACCAATTATATCTAATCACCTTCTGATTAGATTCACAGCCACCCAAGTTTAAATAAATTGCTTCTAAAATGTTCAGGATCAGAAGAAACAAGCTTAAAAAGACATTCAAGTTAGAAAAATGATCAACCTCCCCCTACCCCGATACCTAAAATAAATGGTTTCCAAGAATTTTTAAGAGGGGCACTCATCTATATATGCGTAACTGCAGCATCTTTCCCCTCCCAAGCATAATGAAGTCTCATAACTTGCCTGAATCTGGTCAATTGATTCTTTCTGAGGCCGCTGTTCTGTTGAATGAGAAGGCTGATACGTGGGCTGGGATGCTGTATATCCCTCACTTGTGGAAGAAACCAAGGGGACCTGTCAAAGTTTTAAAATTTAACAGAAACTCCGGCCAGGGCCTCTCGGTAAATCCTTCCTTTGAATTGTATGAGTTTTACACCTCTCTACGTTAGCAACACTCTTCTGCATATTTATTCATATTTAGAAACTCTAGAAGGCTTTTATTTCTTCTAGTTAATAAAGTACTATTCTGACCTTTTCCCTGAGTTTCTAGCTAGGCCAAAAAGTAAAAAGAAAGATTTGTTTAAATTTCTGCATATTCTAGTATTTGCAGGCCTTCATACCATCTCTTTTTATATTAGAGCACTGCTAGATAAGGTGGATACACTAAGGATTATGACCATAAAAATAAGGATGCCTAGTAATTGTATTAGTTATACCAAATTTGCCAGAGATGGTAATCCTTTCTACTTCTCAAAAAGCTTTGGAGGACTGCATAATTTGGGCAGGAGATTCCGTTCATAGGTCTTTATACAAAGTTTAGTACAGCAGGTCCAGTCTCTGAGCCAAGGCAAATTAAGGAACAAAATGAAGTGAACCAATCTGAGGATCAATCATAATATTCTTCCATCCATTAATCTGATAGCAACTTGTAGAATGACTGATGTAATAAACAAATTGTTCCTATTAGAAAAGATAACAATGTTACCTTTTCTTTCGAAGATTACTTACACCAATTTTATAATTGCTGCCTATTCCAGGGTTTCTCATATTGTGGATTGTGATTCCCAAGCGGGTCATAACTTAATGGGGAGGGGTTGAAAATTTTATTAAAGTTGATTAAGCCTGTTGTTTACAAGGCAGGAATGCTGTCAAAATGTTCTGCTATTCTTCCCTGGGCAAACCTTGTACAAAAGGCAAAACAGGAGCACTGTCAACTTATCCCCACTTTGCCTGGGCAAGCCTTCATTGGGCTCGTATGGGCAAAGCAGAAGGAAACCCCTGAGCAAATTTTGAGAGAGAACTAAGTCTGTAAGTGTAGGCACCTGTCAAAGCCATCTGCTAATGACAGTTTTATGTATTACTTATTTCTATTTGTTTGTTTGCTTGTTTAAGTCTATTCATGTGTTGGGGAGGGGAAGGGTTCTGATATCACCAAATTAAGAACCCCTTAGCCTAATCTAGAGAATTATAGTTACAGGACAGGCATTATATTAGCAGCCCTAGTGAATAACCAACTCTGGAAACTAAATGGGGGAATGCAACCCTACTAGCTGTCCTGGACATCTGGGCAGCTTTGATACTATTCACCAGGGTATCATTCTGAACTATCTGATGGGAATGGGCCTTGGAAGAATTGTTTCGCAGTGGCTTTCAGTGTATTTCGCTGGACTGTGAACAGAGGGTAGTACTGGGAGACTACTGACCAGTGGTGTCCCATAGGGCTCCACGTTGTCGCCTATGCGGATATATATTAAACTGCAGGGAAAATTATCCAGAGCTTCAGAGTAAAACGCCCATAATAACCTGGTAACTCCCAACTCCACTGCTCCTTGCCACCCACTTCAGGGAAGCAGTCAGTATCCCTGGACACTGTTGAAGCTCAGTAATTGGCTAGATAACTGAGAACAAGTAAAATTAAATCCAGACAAGACAGAATTGGTATAATTTAAAAGAAAACTTGGGGACTGGGGTTCAGCATATGCTAGACAACAGTCCGGGAATGCTTTCTGTAACTCAGGTGTCACTGGATTCCAAAATTAGCATTGAACATATTTGCATATTTATATTTAATGTGCCACCAGAATCTATTCCTGAACCAGTCAGGTATGGCAAACATTTCCTAGACTTTGTTTACATCGTGACATGACTAATATAGCATGCCGCTACTCATGAAAAGTAACCAGAAGCCTAAACTGGTACAAAACTTCCTTTAGGTATTAATACTCCGTAATTTTAGCAATGATTTTAAATCTGTATTTCCTACTTTGGTATTGTACTTTAGCTTAAGTATTCAACTGAACAGAAAATTGGGACATGAATAAAAAAATGAATAGTAAAATAGGAAAGAATTCATTTCATGCAATCTCAAACGTAACTCGAATGAGTGCTACAAGAAACTGGCCAACAGTTCAAAAACACTTCTCTACCATTTTTAAGGGACAGAAAAAACTACCTCTAATGTGATGATCATATTCATCACAGAACTAGGAAGAATAAACTGAAAAGTATTCAGCGGCCATGCGCAAGGAACATCTCCTCCTGGTTATTATTAAAATTACCTTGCCCTACCATGTGGCACTCTATGCACACAATTACGTTGTAAATGGTGAGTCACATGGAAACACAAGAGCCTGCACAAATTAAAATTATTGTATCCTTGTTTAAATTTACTAGAAATAAGGAAGCATTAATATCCATTATAAAAATATGTTATTTAAAACAGAATGAAATGTCAGTTTATTTCCAAGTAGTGTATATTCTTTAAACTGTTATTTATCAGAATTAAGTAATTTAATTCATGCATTTGAAAAGGATTACATAATACTGAAATCAGATTTCTTGCATTCTGCATATTACAATGAGTATTATCTTTTGAAGTCTTTTATTACTTTTCCAAAAGAATGGTAGTTTTAGAGGTAGTTTTTCCTGTCCCTTAAAAATTGTAGAGAAGTGATCATGTCATTCTGTAGCTGATAGTAAAAATTAGCAAGATTTTTAATTACAAGAAATGCTTACTCTATTATGATTTTCATTTGTGGTTTTAACCTTGGCTTCATCTTTAATCCTAATCCTTATTCATCATTAATTTTGACAGAAAGTTATTTAATGACTCCAATGAATCACTTTCAGGTCCTAGAAAGAAATACTTTTAGAACTACAGTAGTTAATCGGTATTTAAACTAATCTAAGATATTTAGACTCAATAAACACTTATGGGGCTGATGGTGACATTTGAATGGACAAAAACTATGCATTCTAGCTAGACAATTCTCACTGGCTGCAAGCAACTATCTAGAAATGGTTGAGCAAGAAAACAGTATTTCTGAAGACTCCAGGTGAACTGAACTAATGGGTGTGATTCAATTCACCTCAAATACCTTACAGGCTTGGTTCTAATTTAAAAGGAACATTATAAACAAAAAGCCCCAGTGACATGCTAATTTGATACTGAAGTAAAACCAACTTCCACAATTAATTTCCCAAGGATAATTTTTACTTCAGAAGTTTGAGTACATGAAATGGAAAATGTGTTTTGTTTCATGGATGAAACAAATTGTGGCCTGTCATGCTTGAAAGTGTGGTACACCAAACCAGCCCATCTACAGTCAGGAACAGAAATATTGGAACAAGGATAACTGTTTTTAGCCTCTGTACACCACCATGTTGAAGTTGAAAGGAAACACGCTCAGATGGGAGCGAAGTCAGGACCTTCAGCTGTAATTCAAGGGGTCTGACAAAAGTGGGGCACTAACCATTCAGGAAGTTCAGCTAGTGGCATACACACACACCCATCGTTGGTGGCTCATAAGTAATGGAACAAACCAACATCATTACAAACATAAGGATCACCTTTAATACCTGGATGAAAATCCTTTGCACTCAATGACTGCCTGAAGTCTGGAACCCATGGACATGATCAAATGCTGAGTTTTCTCCCTCGAGATGCTTTGCCAGGCCTTTACTGCAGCTGCCTTCAGCTGCTGCTTTTTTGTGGGTCTTTCTGCCTTCAGTCTTGTCTTCAGTAAGTGAAAAGCATGCTCTATTGGGTTGAGATCAGGTGACTGACATGGCCATTGAAGAACATCCCAGTTCTTTGCCGTGAGAAACTCTTGGGTAGCTTTTGCTGTATGTTTTGGGTCATTATCCATCTGCAATATGAAGCGGTGTCCTATCAGTTTGGCAGCATTTGGTTGAATCTGAGCAAAAAGTCTAGCCCTGTACACTTCAGAATTCATCCTGCAGTCAGGTCATCAATAAACACCAGTGACCCAGTTCCACTGGCAGCCATCCATGCCCATGCCATAACACTGCCTCCACCATGTTTGACAGATGATGTGTTATGCTTTGGATCTTGAGCTGTTCCTTTCCTTCTCCAGTTTTCTCTTCCCATCATTCTGGTGCAAGTTAATCTTGGTTTCATCAGTCCAACAAATCTTATTCCAGAACTGGGCAGGCTTTTTTAGGTGTTTGCTGGCAAAGTCTAATCTGGCCTTTCTGTTCTTGAGCGTTATCAGTGGTTTGCACCTTGTTCTGAAGCCTCTGTATTTACATTCATAAAGCCGTCTCTTGACTGTAGATGTTGACAATGACATGCCTCAAGAAGAACCTCCTCAAGAGCATTCTTGACCTGGCTAGATGTTTTGAAAGGGTTCCTCTTCACCATGAGCAGAATTCTGCGGTCATCCACTTCAGTTGTCTTCCATGGTCTTCCAGGCCTTTTGCTGTTGCTGAGCTTGCCAGTTAATTTTTTTCAGGATGTTCCAAACTGTTATATTGGCCACTCCCAATGTTTTTGATATCTCTCTGATGCGTTTATTTTGTTTTCTTAGCCTAATGATGGCCTCCTTCACTCGCATGGACACCTCTTTGGACCTCATGTTGAGAGTTCCAGTGAACAGCTACCAAATGCAAATGTAACACTCAGAACCACCTCCAGGCCTTTTATCTGCTTGATTGGTCATGGGGTACCTAGGAAACAGGCCACACCTAGCCATGAGGCTGCTTGTCAGCCATTTGTTCCATTACTTATGAGCCCCCAACAATGGGTGTGTGTGTATGCCACTAGCTGTACTCCCTGAATGGTTAGTGCCCCACTTCTGTCAAACCCCTTGAATTACAGCTGAAGGTCCTGACTTTGCTCCCATCTGGGTGTATTTCCTTTCAACTTCAATGTGGTGGTGTAATGCCAAAACAGTTATCCTTGTTCCAATATTTCTGGTCCTGACTGTACCTCCCATCCAGATCTTCCCAGCACCTAACCCTAACCTTTCTCCTCCTTATTTCTATTTAGCTACTTTTACACACCACTGCTCATGGCCTTGCCTTTTCCCTATGTCTCTCACCCTAGAACACCTCTACTTCTGTGTGTTTAGAATCTGTACCCAGAAGAAACAATTATTTCAATCTAGGCACAGACCATCTGAAACTGGCTGTTCCATGCACCAAATGTTTTGCATATCCCTAGTTTTAAGAGACTATTGCTGCCTTGTCATTGTGATGTCTCCATGTATTTGTGCACAGAAGCATATACAGATTTCTTTCTATGTAACTCCCCCAATGGAATTAATGATGTCAACTGTATGCTAAGTTACTATCTGTACCTTATTTTGAGTATGATGGGGTTCAGATTTTCTAAAAAAGAAGTTTTATTAATATTTTTAATTGTTGGTGGATTCTATAGTATTCATACTGGTTTACAGATTTTATTTCCTTGCTGAGAAGGTGAGAAATGAAAAATTGGGCCCAAACTTTTCTGCAAATGCAAGACCTCTTGAGAACAGGGCTCTTACAGAGCCTCTCATGGGCATGACGAAACACTTTCTCTATATTCCTTTTCCAAAACAGAAGCATGCCTCCAACAGTGTTCTGGATGAACTGTCAAAATAGTGTGAAAGGTGGGTTCTTGGGTCTTCAAAGGAAACAGATTGCCCCTGCTTTGATAATCCAGAAGTACATTATGGAAAGTTCATCCACTTCTGTTTACATGCTAATAAAGAAAGTATCGCTGAACCTAGCACAATTCCTAACTGGGGTGGGGGGGGGGGTGTTGGGAAGAAATATTCAGCCATTAGTTTTCAAGGGTTCTTACCTGTGTGGCTTCAGGTTGTACAGGAACCTGGGTTGTTTGCGCAAGTCTGGATTCAGCATGAACTAGAAATAGAATACAATCAGTACTGAAATTAATACAACAGTAGCATGCCTCATTATGTTGCACTTTACTTCTACAGTAAGTCCTCCATTGGAATATCCTTAAAAATACCCAGAAATATTAGCTGGTGCAAAATGGATCAGGTATGTTTCTAATTAATCATAAACTGAAATATGTAATTCAGTATTGGAAGAACTATTTCCTATTGCTTGTAAGCACAATTTAAGGTGCAGACATTGTAACCTTTAAAGCTGTAAACAAGTACAAATATCCAAGGGACTGCCTCTCATTATAAACCTGTCCACACATTAAGATTGCAGGAGAATTTCTTCTGAGGATTCCCACACTTTCAAAGATCTACTGACTGGGAGAAACTTTTCAATGGGATGCATTCTCTTAGGATGCATGTTGGGTCCCATTCTTTCTACTTTAAAAAGTGCACTTAAAATGTGTCTTTTCAGCCAAGCCTTTAAATGTTAATTATCATAGCACATGAATATTTTTATTAAGCTTCACTTTTCACTTTTTCCTTGTAAAGCTGAGCATTCAACAAATGGAAAGGTAGAGTATAAATAGAGTGAAATGTAAAAATACTTAATTACTTGAGCTTCATTACCATTTTGCTACATATGTTATACACAAACAATGTTATATTACAGACCTGGAGGGCAAACCATCTGTGGTATCTGCAAAGTTTGTGGATTCATAGGCTGAGCTGAAACAATAGCAGGGTCAAGTGCTTGGTTCTCAAATTCCAGCATAGAGTCCTAGATAATTAAGATAAGATCTAAGCCAGCTTCACTAGAGACATAGAATTATTAAGACAGCTTCACTAGAGACAAAACCAATGCCAATCAGCCAGTGCTAAATTTTGTGTTTCAGATCAACTGAAGTAAACAGTTCCCTACTTCAATTGGATTCTACTTGTATTTTAAAAATGCTGTAATCTTGTATCATCAAATTATCAATTACCTGCATGAAGTTATATGGGCCTTGCATTTGTGCCATAAGATCCTGCACCCGTTGTCTTCTAACAAGTGGATCTGCCTGAGCCACAGCTGTAAGTGTATGGGCATCTGGAACTGGAGGAGATGTAGCCTGTGGTTGTTGCTGGAGTGAATTTACCACCTACATTAGAAATGATCAATATAGTTTCAGTCAGTCCACAATTAGAATGGCAAATTGACAATATTACCTACTAGCAATTTTGTGGACAACAGTATATTTGACTGTCCTCCTGGAGGAAGAGCGGTATAAAGATCTTTTTTTTTTTTTTACAATTTTAAATAGTTAAGATCCGGGTCATGATTTCCTTTAAAAAATCTGCAAAAATGCGAAGGATGATTTGGATGAACTCAGCACTGTATGCTATTAGCTTACTTAGAAATTGAGAAAGAAAGCAGGTCTCTGTAAAAAACTAATAGCATGCTTGGGATTTTAAGAGTAACATGAAAGTAAATCTTAAAGATACATTTTTATAAGGGGGAAGAGGTAGGATCCTTAAATGCTCTAACCTAAGTAAACTACACATATTTAACTTAAAGTACTTAGCTTACACAATTCCAACAACAGAGTTGGTATGCATCTGGTAAGGATATGCTAACTGTATGGTTGCTTATTTATATTTAATATTACTGCTAAAATGCCCTTTAATATAATATATAGAATATTGAACTGCTGGAATCAATGTAATTACCACTAACATTCAGTACTTGCTGTTACTGTGATTACTGTATGCACAACCATACAGATCTGGTGAAGTTACGCATTTTCATCAATTCTGATCCATTTGTGTTTTAAGACTGGTGAAGGCTCAAACTATATCTGTAAGGATTTCTAGATAAACTAATTACGTTCGTGCTCCAACTTCTGTATATTAATGGTTATAACGTAATAGTATTCTAGTAAGTACAGGTAGTCCTTGAGTTATAATGGCAAATGACATCACACGACCACATCACTTAGGGACAGCAATCCCTTCAGTCCCCATTGCTGTCGTTAAGTGAGGATTGTGGGTCATTAAGTGAGCAATTCCTTGCAACTTCCTGCCAGCTTCTAACAACCAAAGTCAGTGGGGAAGCTGGCAGGAAACTGCAAATCTCAGGTGGCATGCAAGCAGGGAGGCAAGTGGCTGCTGCTGGGTGGGAAAGGGAGCAAAGAGGTGCGCGAGTCGCCGGGAAAGGTGCACAAGTAGCTGGGGAGGTGCTGTGCAAGCGTGGCAAGGCTCAGGGAAGGTGCTTAAGGGTGTGCGGCGCAGCAGGGCTTCAGGTGGCTGCTGCCTGGTGGGAGATGGTGTGGGAGGGTATGTGAGTGGCCAGGAGGCACTGTGCAAATGCAGTGAGGGGAGAGTGAGCAAGGGTGTGTGGGTGGAGGGGGAGGTGTGGCACAAGTGCAGAGGGGCTAAGGGAGGGTGTGCAGGTGGGAGAGACTTACCCGAGCAACTTGCAATCTTCCTTGCCGGCTTCCCCATTGACTTTGCTTGCGGGAAGCCAGAAGGGAAGGTGTAATGGTATGTGGGAAAGACCTTAGGAGACTGGGCAAAGAGACACTGCCAAGGGAACAGTCAGATAAGAGACAGCTTAGCCTGCAACTGGATGGTGGGCAGGGCAAGAGGCTCAGAAGAGACCCTCACTAGTTTCTCGGGCTGTAAAGGAGACAGGGGAGGACTGTACTTTCAGACTTGCAAGATTCTGTCAATGTAGCTTTACAATGAAGTAGAATTAGCTCATCTGGTTGTGATTCCTATCTGGTTTACTCCAGGAGGCCAACATTAGGTCACAAATTGTGATCATGTGACCATGGGACGCTGCAACCATCCTAAGTACAAGCCAGTTGCGAAGTGCCCAGATCACAATAATGAGATTGTGGGGGTGCTGGAATGGCTAGAACTTCAAGGACTGGTTGTAACCACCACTCATTCAATGCCATTGTAACTTCGAACAGTCACGGAACAAGTGGTCATTAACCAAGGACTACCTGCAGTATGTAACAGGCTCCTTGAGAAAAAAAGCAGCAGAAGCAATTTATGGGAGCTACTTGCGACCTTCCCTGCCAGCTTCCCCATTGACTTTGCTTGTGAGAAGCCGGCAGGGAAGGTCGCAAATGGCAATCACGTGATCACAGGATGCTGCAACCACTGTTAAATGCGAGACAGTTGCCAAGCACCCGAATCACGATCACATGACCGTGGGGGAGCTGTGACAGCCAGAACTTCAAGAACTGGCCGTAAGTTTGAACAGTCGCTGAACAAGTGGTTGTGACCTGAGGACTACTTGTATTTGGAAAAAATATTTGTTCCTGTCAAAAGTTTCTTTGAGAATTGGTTCAAGATTCTGTTTTGAATATAGTTGTTATGAATTATGAAGGAATTATAATTTACTGCGATTTTATATAAGAATATGTAACACCTTACCTCAACAGTTTCAACTGTCCATTCATCTACTTGTTCCTTCTCATTATTGCTGAACTGAGCCTCTGCCATGAATTGTCTGTTTACATACTAAAATAAAAGTGAGAGAATACAACAATAAATCAACAGCATTCATTCTAGAAAGGAGACTGCAGTATTTCTACTAAAGAGTACCTCTGTTGATTCAACTTCACTTGGTTCAGTGTATTCTTCTGTTGGCTCTGGTTCTGTGAGGAAAATACACTTTTTAGATAAAGCTGCATTAAAATGAAAGTTTACATTAATAATATTTAATTAATTATTAAAACTTGTATGCTGCCCAATGCTCAATGACTCTGGGCAGCTCACAACTATTAAACAAATAAATTACAATAAAATCAATAAAACACAATACACACACACTTATTCATCTATCTCTTAGCTGTGAAGTAGAATCATAACTGTAATGATTACTTGAATCCACAAAATATAGGCAATAAGATCTGAGATGTCTGATTATGTAGTAACTCTCTTGAATTTCATGTTTTGAAAATATTGTGCCCCTCTGAAAATATTAAGTACATGGGTGTATAACAAACAAATCCTCTCCTGTACCTCTATCCTCACCCCTGTCTGAATATTCTAGGAACTGGCAGGCAAAACATTTCAGCTCATTTTGTGGTTTTTAGAATTGGGGAGATTTTATCAGGTAAAATAGACCCCTTGAGTTAAGATATCCATCCCATCCATTAACATCCCTCAAACCTGCTTCTTCTTGTTTGGGCGGTAAGGGCAAAATGGGTACCTGCCTCAGAAACTAAAAGCTCTCATTTGGTACATTACCTCCTTGAACAAATAAAGGCTAAAAACTCTGCCCTCTCCTTGTGACTTCTTCACTAAACATATACCCTTGTACCCTCAGAAGCTAACTCCAGCCACATTAAAAAAAAAAAAAAGTACAACTCCTGATTGCAAGAAAGCTACAGACTCCTGAGGTTTGATTTAATAGATGCATTCCAAGTCTGATTTTTAAAGGCTGGCCAGTGTGACCTAAATGTGACTTACTTATTTTTGTCTAAAAGGTGAAAGGTTGTTTGGAGTATGTCAAATAAATGTGAAAGCAATTTAAAAACCAAGTTCTAAGTGTGTAGTGTGGGTATAGACTCTTATATACGATATAGTATATTGAGTATACTGCACTCAACAAGTAAGTACACACAAGGCTTCAAAAATTCTACAAATCTACTAAAGGTATTCCTATATATTTCAACTTGGAAGTAACTCTCACTGAGCAAAGTGGGACCCTTGAATTAACGTGACTAAAAACTGCAGTTATTTTTTTTTAGTTACCAGCTTCTGCCACAGAATCTTCAACTGTAGGTGCAGGTGCTGTCTCCTCTTCTTCACATAGCCCATTTTGATGGTTGTGAGTACTGTCAAAGTAACTTGTTTGGAGAATGCGTTCAACAACTTCTTTTAAGGCTTTATCTGTAACCATGAGAACAACAGTTTTTAAATGCAAATTTCTTTGCATTAACTAGAGGTAGTCCTCGAATTACGACAACAATTAGGACCAGAATTTCCATCACTAAACAATGCAATCGTAAAGCACAACCACATTGCTTAGTGACAGCACTCCCTACAGTCCCAGTTGCCATCATTAACTGAATCCCACAGTTGCTAGGCAAGACAAATTTCTGCCAGCTTCCCACAACCACAGTCAGTGGGGAAGCCAGCAGGAAGTTGCAAGTCCCAGGCCAGCAGGCAGGTAAGTGGCTGCTGCTGGGCAGGGGAAGGAGTGAGGGGATGTGTGGGGGTGCAGGAAGGGGTGCACAAGAGGTGCTGTATGGGTCAGGAAGAACACGCAGGAGTGCAGCATGGGTCAGGCGCATGGAGTGCAGCACAGGTCAGGCATGTGGGGGTGCAGTGTGGGTCAGGAAGGGCGCACAAAGTGGGTTGTGAAGGGCATGTGGGGTGCGTGAGGGGTGCCACGCGGGTTGGGGAGGGCGCATGGGGATGCATCATGGATTGGGGAGGGCACACAGGGATGCAGCATGTGAGGCATCGCATGGGTGCAGTACTGGTCAGGACGAGTGTGCAGGGTTGAGTGGCCTGCACAGTGTGAACACAGAGAGGCTGGGGAGAGTGCGCAGGTGGGGGAGACTTAGCCCAGCAACTTGTAACCTTCCTTGCTAGCTTTCCCACTGACTTTCTGGTATATTTTATAGTGATTTTATAATGTTGTGTTAATATTTTTAATAATTATTTTATCTTTTATAATGAATTTTATTTATTCATTGTATTTACCTCATTGTTGTATGCCACCCAGAGTCGCCTTGTGTGAGATGGGGAGCAATATAAATGTGAGTAATAAAATAAAATAAAATAAAATAAAAGCCAGCAGGGAAGGTTGCAAATGGTGACCACATGATCACAGGGTGCTTGGCAACTGGTCGCAAGTGCGAATGGGCTGCCAAGTGCCCAGATAGCAATCACATGACCTTGGGGGCTCTGCAACAGCCGTAACTTTGGGGACCAGTCGTTAGTCCCTTCATTCAGTACCATCGTAACTTCGAATGGTCGCTGAACGAATGGTCGTAAGTCGAGGATTACCTGCATGTGGGAGAGGAATTATTATGTTTCAATTACCCCATATTTTACAAAGCATTTTAATTTGAAAATATTGTTTCTATTTAGCAGAATTATATTAAAATGCATGTATATTTTTATAATATAAACAGAAACACATTTTGACTGATTTTTCAAGAGCATTATATCAAAGGAAAATATACAGCATCATAAAATATTTGCCCTCTAAGCAGCCATTTTAATATTAATGAGCAAGAAGAACTCTAAACTTCTTAAAGAAAGATAAGTAAATTGAACCAATTTAACCATAACCCAGATTCAAGCGTCCAACACTGCTTTGAGCTCTACTATTACACAATATTGCTGTCAAGTGTGCCTTCCAGAATCCACCGATCAGAGATGTACCAGACAGCATGTCACTCACACTATTCAAATCAAGAACTGTCCAAGAATTGCTACCATACCAATTCAGCTAAAGGACATAATAAGGCGGTATATATGTCACTTTTTATGGTATCTGAGACAAAAGAACCACTTGAAGATCAAAGACCCAGTGCTTCACAGAAGTTTGTAAGTCCTCTAAGAGGGACATACTGAGATGAAGTGGTTGGACTCCAAAATTTCAAGTATGCACTAAAGATAGCACATTATAAATTCAGATAATGGAAAAGTGGAGCAGACAATGAAGGAAGCAAGGCCTATGTGAAGAAACTTTTTACGAATTTTATGCAGAAAAAGTAAAAGTGTTTATCCTTAAAGAATTAATGGGATATTATTTATGCTAAGAGCTAGGTATGGAAATGGTACCACAAATTCTAGGGTAGTCTTCCCTTATAGCAGAGAGGAAGGAATCTAGTAATAACCAGGAGAGACTAATCAAGTCGTGTCCCTTCTGACCAAGAGTAGTAGGTAAGATACCACAGATATAGGCATTGAATTTCCTCATAAAATAAATTCTGTACTAATCTATTCCATTAGACATACTAGACATACACACCCAAGGATTAGTAACAAGCTTATTTTAGTTTATTGAATCCAGCTTTCCCTTAGACTATAACAGAATTAATGTGGGAAAAAAGCGTATTTGTAAATCTCCAAAGTTCTAACTTGTCAGTAGAACATTTACTGTACTAAAGTCATCAAAAGTAAAACTTTTAGGAGGATGGAATAACGACTGGGAAGAAACAAATTCAAATAAATAACTAAATCATTGCAGCTGAGAGATTCTAAGAAATATTACCCAAGAGTAGCCATTACTTGAAAGTAATAGTCTTGTGCCATCTAAACTAACTATTATCATGCATAACTCTCATGGATCGCAATCTATTTCATCAAAGCATGGAGTCATGCTGATTAGATTATCATATGGAAGGTACTTCTTTAAATGACAGGAAGCTACAACAGCCAGAACATCTATTTCCAATAACCACTACAACCTTAGCTTTTAATATACGAATTGTATCTTTATGTACTATTTGGAACTATATGAACCTCTTACCTGCCCATCACTGTACAATTCTGCCATTTATATTATATTATATATATCAAGAAAACTAGCAAAAGTCGTATTATACAAGGAGGACTAATCTAATTATGTTTCTATTGGGAAGAATTTATACACACACATTAAAGAATATTATGAGAGATACTCCATGATCTCAAATATAATACTAAGTCAAAACCTAAAATTTTTAAAAACTCTTAAGCCAACATCAGTTGATCACTAAAATCCGTAGATACACCACATTAAAAAGTTCTGTCATATTCTCACTCACACACACACACTCTTCACATTTAAGTACTGTAATGGAATGCAAGCACACACGTATGGGAAATGGTAGACTGGGCCCCACTTGCTTCTATCAGGGTGTCTCTAAATTTGTACACACAAACCTATTGTACTGATAACTCTTGGGTCCAGCCAAAATGATAATGCTGTCAACAGTCTCCTGTGTCACTGATTTACTCAGAAGAAACCAAGTGGCAATTCTCCTTCCTTAGGATGTGTGCTAAAGGCTGGTCCACTTCCCAAGAAGCAGCACCATTCATTCATTAATAATTCCAGTCTTTAAGGGGTAAATCAAGACAAAAGAATTTAAAGTTCAAAAAATACAAGGTCAAAGTTTAAAGGCATAAAAGAAGGAAGTGGGAAAAGGGTGAAGAAATTATTTACTTCTGAAGATGCTAATTTCAACCAGCTGCTCTCATCCCAGGATCCCTTAAAACACAAAATACAAAAAGAACAATGTTCTACAGCTCAGATCCCCACACACAAAATAAAATAAATGCCAAACTGCTTCTAGCTCTGCTGCTCCCTAACTTGCTATGAAACTCCCTGGTCTCCAACACAGAATTCTTTTTTTATCAGCTTCCAGCCAGCCACAGAGATCAGATAGGAATAAAGGGAAAAGCAAAAAGCAAAATAGAACCACCACCTCTTTTTAAAAACCCACCTGATAAGAGAAAACTCCTGACTCCTTAGCATTTGGTTACCTCAATGCTTCTTGGATAGCTAGGTGAGCTCCTTTTTCATTAACTCTTCCAGTGTCTGAATCTCTTGGAATGAAATTTCCCTCCATTTGCTACAAATATATTACTTTCGGTTTGGTTCTTAATCATGATACTTCCAATTACTCTCTTGCTTCAATTACATTCTCTGGTTACTAAATAGCAAATTCAAAAGCATCACCTTCATCTTAATGTGTTATGACAAATTCTTCAGATGTACAGTGTCATGACCTCGTTGCAAGGCACAAAGAGCCTCACAACGTAGATCATGATCATCAAGGAAAAGAGGAAGAAGATAATCAGAACAGGGATTAAAACAAGCACCCAAAGCACCCACACCCATGGACCCATATGCAGCTGAAAAGAAGGACATCGGATGAACAGAGATAAGCCGCATCTGGTGCCCTGGAGGACACACCAGAATCGAGAAGACAAGAGAAGACACCGGGAAAACGCCCAGGCAGCAATCAAGGGTCCCATCAAGAAGGACTGGGACAATGGAGGGTGGAGGAGCCCGGGGTCATACAAGAGGGTATAAAATGGGCACCTCCACACCACACACCCTGTTCCCATTTTTCATTCTGTCAGCCATCATTCCAATAAACCAGAAATCCTTAATACCCATTAAGTGAGTCTGTGTCTTATTGCGAAGCGAGACTGACCCTGACATACAGTATATGAGTTTGTATGAACATGTAAGTAATATTGCTGGCAGAACTTTCCTAACTACTATGTATATACTCTAGGCTTATGGAATATATTTACTGTAAAATTAACCTAGCTATCAATTCATTCTTCAGTAGGAGACAAATGAATTTTCTAATGTTTTTTCTGCATAAAATGCAACTTTGTTTGAAAAGCTCTTTTGCAAACCCAGTTTCTACAAAGAAAGATTTGCTAATCACTACCAGCAATGCAATACAGGAAAACCTTCTTTTCCAGATCAAAATGCAATTGACTTTGCACACAGCACACCAGATTTGTGCTGCGGTTTATGTCACTATATCCACATATGTTATGATGTCATTACAGAAATGATATAAAATATATTCATTTTATATCAAGGTAGGGTATCATGGGGATTTATGTCCCCATGATACCCTACCTTATATACATATATAAGGTATATAAGGTAGGGTATAAATCCTCATGATACCCTACTCTCTGATTCAATGGACATTCCTAAATGACCTACCCCCTTCTCAATTAGTCTGTTAACACAAACGAAAAAATATGTTCCAATAAAGACCTAGTAAAGTGGCATGAATATAAAATACGCATTGATTACGTGCCATCAAGATGTTTCTGATTCTTAGTGGCCACATGAGTAGATTTTCTCCATGAAGATCTGTCCCCTGGTCTTTCAGGTCTTCCAAAAGAGGACTCATCACTTTTATAACAGCATCCATCGACCTTATTACTAGTCATCCCCTTCTTCTCCTTCCTTCCACCTTTCCCAGCATTAGAGCCTTTTCCAGAGAGCTAAGTCTTCACACAATGTGGCCAAAGTAGGATAATTTGAGCCTAGTCTTTTGTGCCTTAAGTGAGAACTATGGATTTGTTCAATGATCCATTGATTTCTTAGCTTTCCATGGTATTATTAGGAGTCTTCTCCAGCATCAAAGCTCAAAAGCGTCAATGCTCTTCCTATCCTGCTTCTTCAAAGTCCAACTTTTGCTTCCCTAAGGAAGCATACCACAGGGAATACCATGGCTTGCACAATTCTTTGTAGATATAGAGACATCACGGCATTTGAGTATCTTTTCCAAGGCTTTTCTGGCTGCTCTACCAAGTATTTGTCGGTGGAATATTTCTTGATTGCTTTTTCCTGTAGTGTTGATGGTAAAAGGCAGAAGCTATCCACCACTTCAATATCTTCACTGTCTGTTGTCATTAGTTTGGTCTTCTTTATATTTAATTTTAGTCCCATTTTTTCACTATGCTCCTTGACTTTTATTACTAGAGTTTGTAGATCCTTTGCAATTTTGGCTATCTGGGTGGTGTCATCAGCATAGCAGAAGTTATTGATGTTTCTTCTTCCGATTTTAAAACCATGCTCATCTTCTTCCAATCCAGCTTCCCTTAATGCGCACACACACAAACACACACATATATATATTTAAAATGAATAAGGGGAGAGCATGCAGCCTTGTCACACTCCTTTGCCAACCTGGAGGCAGTCTGTTTCACCATGTTCTGTCCGTACTGTGGCTTCCTGACCTGTATATAAGTTTCTCATGAGGACCATAAGATGTTCTGGGACTCCCATTCTTCGGAGCACATTCCACAGCTTGACGTGACTGACCCAAACAAAGGCCTTTCTATAATCAATAAAGCAAATAGTAACTTCTTTTTGGTACTCTTTGGCTTTCTCGATTATCCAACATGCATCAGCAATAATTTCTCATGTTCCTTCGCCTTTTCTAAAACCAGCTTGAACATCTGACATCTTTTTCCTTTGGATATTCCTAAGCATTGTTTTGCTAGCATGTGAAATTAAGAATATTGTACAACAGTTTGCATACTCCGTTAAGTCTCCCGTTTTTTGGTACTACCATATAACCACAGCTACTGCAAATTATTAAGAATCAACCTAAATATTCCAAATTTGGCATTTGAAAATCAGAAGAGTAAGAATACTTACACGTTGTTCCACATACAGGTTTTTCTTTCCCTTCCAATAGATCCCACAAATGAACTGATGCCTGTTCATATTGTTCATTCAACCTTCAAAAAAGAAATTAATAGAAATGTAATGTTACCTCAAAACTTTCATGTTGCAAAAAAGTAATTAGATCACAATTAAAATTCAGAATTATTCTGCTATTCAAATCAATCATGTACCTTATGTTCATGTCACGTTCAGGTTCAACCAGCTTGTAAAAATCATCAAGTGTGGATAGTTCCGCTTCTGTTAATATAGATACCCCATTTGTTCCTTGTTTTAGGTCATTGCGCACTTCATCATCACCCAACTTGTCCAAAATATACTGCAATTCAAGTACTGTCTTTAAACGTTTTTGTTCAGCTTCCTCTCTCATTAGCTGTTCCCGTCGAGCTGTCTTCTTTATTGTTTTTTGAATCTATGAAAAAAATGTTTGCTTAACAAGTGTTTGAAATAGTAAACAAATTTAATGGTTTCTACATATTAAAAAACCTAAGGCATCTTAACAGCAGAAATCCAATACTTTAAAATTATTTCAAATATTTTCAGTGTTTCCTGAAAAGTCTTCTGCGTTTGAAGTATTCAAGAATTATTTTTGAAAATCTTCAAAGGGGTACATTAAACTGGAAAATGCTTTGTTCTGAATCCAGGACAAACTATTATTTCCTGAGATTCCAGGAGCCACACAGTTCAGTAAAACCAAAATCCAGAATGGTTTGGTGGTTCCAACTTTCAAATGAAACAAAATCCAGATGGGCGAAGTTGGTGAAGATTGCACCCCTCTCCATTATACAATTTCCAGCATAGCATATTTCAACAGCCTGTCTACCCCTTCAACTTCCCAGTGCCTTCACTCCCCACTACCAATGTTCCAGCATGGACTACCCCACCCTAACCCCATTCCCAAATTTCCCAGTACCTTCCCTTCAGTCACCATTTCAATGCCACAGCACATAATATCCTACCCACACCCCCAACATTCTCTTTTCCTCCTCTGTGCCACCAATGTCCTTGACTTTTCCCCATTGACCAGAGCAAAACAGTCCTACTTCCCTCCATGCACGGATCAATATAGTGCCCTTTTCCACGCGTGAAAAAGAACAAACAAAATATGCAAGTTTCAGTTAGGAACAGACACTCCAAACTGTTCCATGAGTGGAAATCTGCACATCCCTCAAAAGCTCTTTTGCACTTTTAATAATACACAAGAATCAGGGACAAGATGTATTCAGTTTGCATAAACCCAAGGAAGTTCACATAATAAAATTATACACACACACAGACACATACACTTAACATGAGCTTTAATATCTCCATACCTAATCTATACTGAATCATCTATTCTTTACTTACATCTTGACTTAGAGCCATGAAACTCCTTTGTAGCTCCTTAGCAAATTCCAGATTATTACTGACTTCCTGGTACTTTGACACAGCATCCTAGGGCAGAAGAGAAAATTGATTTGGCCTCTTTGAAAGTATAAAACTTGAATCTGTATTTCACATGTTTCTCTTAAGGTTTGGTTAGATCTGACAAGTAATTTATTTTTCTATACACTCAGCAAAATAGATAACATTTTTTATTAAAAAATGTCAAAACAGAAGCAGTTTTGAAAGGAAAACAATTTCTAAACTTGAATAGTTCCTTGCAGTCAAGAATTCAAAACTTCTTCCTCTTTCACCAACCCCCAAAAGTTATCAAGTTCTTTAAAACTTCATTCAAATAGGTGAAGTATGTCCAAAAATAAATCTTCAACATCCAAAGGTCAATGATGCAAACTCCTCAGCTGATGCATTGGACCATCCCTATTATCACCAAATATCAGTTTTTACTTAATGCAGTACCAGTCTTTTGCTTGTTTTTTAAACACACACTGGCACAGTCACAACACTAGGAAGAAACTTTAAGGTTCCTGCCTCTTGAATATGTTCAATCATGCAGCTTCCTCCCCCAAATTTGCAGCTAACCTTTTTTTTGTTTGCCTTTCAGAAAGCAGGAATACAATGAAAAGCATGCATGCAATGCACTTCCGCTGAAAATAATGGAGAAGCACAATTATAAGAGCCAGTTATTCACAAGACTGCAACTCAACTCAAATAAAATGAGAGAATATGGTCTAAAGTTTTAAAAATCTTCACAAATTTGCAATAAGTTATCAATCAAAACATTTACCAGCTGATCTTGGTTAAGGCGCTCTCCTCTGTTCATTCGATCTTGATAATCATCAAGTTTGCTCTGCAAAAAAAAAGAGAAAACTTACAATTAAACACTGTAAGCAAGTTTAACAGAACTAAAGGTAGTCCTCGACTTACAACCACAACTGGGACTGGAATTTCCATTGCTAAGCAATGTGGTCATAAAATGTGACATCATGTGACCACATCACTTAACAACAGCAATTCCAGGTACTATTGTCACCCAAGATGCGTGGGTCGTTAAGCAGGAAGAGGCGGGAGTCCTAGGTAAGGAGCACTGGGGTGCCGTGGGCGGGAGGGGGAGACCTGGGAGGGTCAGTGCAGGCTGCGCACAAGTTGGGGGAGGGGGATGCTGCAATGTGGCAGGAGCTCAGGATGGCTGGGGAAAGAATACACTACAGCTCAGGGGCTTCTTGGTGTGCTGCCCCAGCCCAGTTTCAGTTGCCCTCCCCACCCAGCACTCTGAGGCCCCTGCTGCCCTGTACTCTGCCACCCCAGCTGACCTTCGCCATCTTCTTGCTCCCACTGTTGACAAGGTGTGCCCACCCTTGTCCTTCGCGAGACAGCTGCTGGCCACGTGAGGCCATCTTCCCCAGGTCTCACAAGGAAACCACCATGCATGATCTTGGGAAGAAAGCCTTGTGCGGCCAGCAGCTGCCTCACAAAGGGCCAGGCTGTGCATGCTTGGTCAGCAGCAGGAGCAAGCAAAGGGTGAAGGTCAGGTAGGGTGACAGAGGCTGCACAGTGTACGGGACCAAAAGGGCATAGATAGGGGGGGGGGAGATAGGTAGGTGGGGAGAACTAAAATGCCCCTGCAGTCATTAGTGCAGGCGGGCTGCCAAGCACCCGAATTTTGGTCACGTGACTGGGGGCGCTCCAACGGCTGTAACTTCAGGGACCAGTTGTAAGTCCCTTCTTTCAGCACCGCTGTAACTTCAAACAGTCACTGAACAAATGGTCGTAAGTCAAGAACTACCTATAGATGAAAATTTCTTCCATCAGAAAACAAAGGTAGTTTTCTATATCCTTCTATTTAAAAGGAGAAAGCACATGAAGTTACACGAAAACTTAGGAGAAAGGCAAAATTAGTTAAGTATTACACTACCTTTCTTAACTGAACGTTGCTACACATTTACATTATTTCTATTACATATGGACTGTTTAATCTTTAAAAAGAAAGAACAAGAAAAACAGTAAAAATGCTTCATGCTTATTTTTTAGATGGGCATTAGCAATGGGACTTCACAGGTGCACCTTCTCTGTAGCCACCCCAGCCCTTTGGAATAGCCCCCCACTTGAGATTCAAGTGACCCCTTCCCTTTTACCCTTCCAGAAGGCTGTGAAGCCCCAACTCTTCCCCCAAGCATTGGACTAGGGTGGGTGTAAAGGGCAGAAGGAATAACCTTGAGGAACAGGAGGGAAAGCTGCAACCAAGACAATGGTCAGATAAAAGAAATCTGAGTCTGGGGCAGAAATGTAATTTGAGAAGGTGTCTCAGATATGACCCTCCATAGTTCTCATGAAAATAGAGGGAGGGAGGGAAGAAGTGCATTCAGACTTGCAATATTCTGTTACTATAACCTTATAATAAAAGTAGTATTAACCTGCATGTCTTTGGTTTCTAAGTTTGGTCTACATTGGAGGGCTGAAAATGGCAGATGAGCTAGGAGGCTGACAGCTGGTTGGCCTGGTGCCTTGTGGGAAGGGATGTTCTGTTTTTATTCTCGTTTTGGTTGTTGTGAGCCACCTAGGATCACTATGTCAGATAGGCAGCCATATACAGTAAGTTCTTTAAATAAATAAATTTAAGTGGGCTGCTATTCATATTTGTTCAAAAAGTTTTTCTGCCCACAAGGAAGAAGTATTCTTCACGTAGAATTTTCCATGGCCTAGAGGGAACAGCTTATCTGATTTTACCAGCCCCTTACTATATGGACATTAGCTAGATTTCAGATGTCTTGACATCCTACAGGCTACCGTTTTTCAGGCTGTAACATATTAAGAGTTTTGTTTTTAATACGTCTGCTTCACAATAAATAAATCTAAATGGTGACCTCCATATAAAATATAATGCTAGCACACAGATGCTACATAAGTTTAACTGCTTTTGTGAGGGACTTTCAAACACCGTACATGTCATGTGGAATTCTACCACATACTAATAAATTTCCGTAACCTCCATACAGGAGCTGAAATGTTTATATTGAGTGACTATATTAAATAGTAATGTTTTATCAGACTTCCACCTAGTTCACTGTTTTAAAGTATCCATATCAGTTTTTATACATTTTTGGGTAATAAGTTGCAAATCACAACTATCCTCTTTCATGTTTTCAGTTTGATTGCTATTTTCTGGAAAAGCCAAAACACAATACCATAAATTGGATCTTATTTTTAAATCTGGGAAACAGTAGGTTAGAGGCGTTTTCTGTCTTTATAGAAAATTGTGAGACTCCACCTTAGGGGAATCTCATCCTTTCTGCACAAATGTATTCTCAAGAGTTTTTCATGGGCTGATTAGAATTACTACACTGCAGCATCTGTTTTCCTTATTTGTTGTCTTATGCAGTACTGTAACCAGATACATTAGAGCACTAGATTGTGACTTATGTTTCACTACACAACACTAACATACTCTCTCCTTCAGTTCTTTAAATCAAACTGTTGCCCAATTGGCACAAAACTGAAGTTACAGATAGCAGCACCTAAGTGACAATAGTATTCAAGCAGTTCTGAAAGCTTCACATCTGCTTAACTAGCCTACATGCATTCCAGGATTCACCACAGTTCCCATATATTATTCTGTATTTTATTGTTAATTCCTGCTTAATTTTATTTTTGTAGATAATTTTAAAGCTATAACAGACATTTTAGTTATTGGATAAAATATAAGAATATTTTGTCATCAATAATTATTTCAAAAACTGTTTTTCCATCATTTCTCTGCTTTTTAGTTTCTATAATTATATGCATTCAGATAAATGTTACAGCAATTATTTTTTCACAGAAGTAACTTAATTTCAGAAAAAAATTAAAGGCACACAAAATATGTATCGTCCCCCCCATCTTACTCCTCTATACAAGATATCAAACACTAAAATCTAGATGAAAAATCCTAAGGTGCTTGGAATTTTTTATTTATATATTATAAGACTATTACTAGAAGTCTGTAAAACAGTCTGAACTGGCACTGTTGCCATGCTGCTTTGTAGGGTTAAAAATCAAGCACTAGTAAGGTTGGAATGTCATCAGACATTTCAGGAAGATCAGATCAGAACAGTTTATTTAAAATTGAAAACAGTTGTTATGAGCCCAAAAGAGGATATTTTGAGCCCCCAAACATTACAAATTTAGAAAATTTTGTACACCTCTAGAAATGATTGTTCCTTAAGACTTACTAGAATAAATACAATTCTCCAGCCTTGTTAATGGATTGCAGAAAATTACTGCTATTGAAAACAGGCATTTATTAATTTATTGTATTTTATACTATCATACCATAAAGACTCAGGGTGGTATACAATTAAAATCAGAAAGCAAAAAACATAAATCCATAGAACACAGTGCAAACAAATAAAATAAAATCAATAAAACCACAAAGCTAACATTGCTATTAAAACTAATAGTTTTAAGCATCCAAAGACTAAATCTCAATCTCCAAATGCCCTTCTGAACAACTCCATTTTCATAGCATTTCTGAAGTTCAGGAGTGAGGGTGCCATCTAGATCTCTAGTTAGAGTCTGTTTCAAAGAATGGGCACTGCTACTGAAAAACAAACATTTATTCTTCTCTACTCTGTAATATTGCAAAACTGTAACCTACAATGTGATCTGAACTTCACCTAAGTTCTATTTAAAAACAGATTCTGGTTGAAAAAACAACACCCAAACAATGCACTGAGACCTGTCTTCACTGAACCTATTGAGCAAATATTAACTGGATGTGAACTATGTGAAACTTTAGATTTAGTTACTAATGACCCTCGTTTAGCAGTAATGACTTCAAGTGTTTCCTGTAGGTATTGATCAATTCTACACTTCGGCTTAGAGTTATTTTGGTTCATTTCCCCTTTACAAAATGGCTTCAACACCTTGATATGTTAGGACTGTCTTTCATACAAACTGCTCAGTTCAGATCATGCCACATTTCACCTGGGCTAGGGCTTTGACCTAACTACCCCAAAATGCTTCTTTTACTCCAGCAATTATGTTGTAGATTTACTTGTGTTTTAGAACTTTTGTCACGTTGCATGACCCGTTTAAGCTTCACCTCATAGACGCTATGATCTTTTCCTGTAGAATTTGGTGTAATCCAGAATCCATTGTTGCCTTAATGACTGCAAGCTGTCCAGTCATATTCCATGCTGCCATGTTTCATAATGGGATGAGATTCTTTTGGTGGAATACATTGTTTCTCTTTAATGCCAGAAAGGTCTACTTTTGTCCAAGAGCCTACTGGTGGTCCTTGGTGAACCTGAGATGAGTAGCAAAGAGCTTTCCTGAACACAAAGGTTTTATTTTTGGTATCTTCCCATGCATACTATTCTTGTTCAGAATTTTCCTTATGATAGATTCATTTATGCTGACATGAGACAAGAGTGGCCTGCAGATTGTTTATGGTCTCCCTGGTATTCTCTGTGACCTACTGGAGAATTATATACCTTACTACTGGGATTATTTAGACTACTCCCTGGAAGAATAACAATGGTGTAGCATTTTCTTCATTTGTACACCGTCAGACAATGAATAAATGGAAACCAAATGGCTTTATAGCCTTGCTCGGTGTCACGTGCATGAACAATCTTTTTGAAGATATGCGGAAAATCTTTTGATTGGGACATGATTCACTTCACAAAACTATGCCACAAAGAACACTTTTTTTAAATAGGGAAAGGCCCTCAAACTCACACTTGATGCAACTCCTGACATAACTTACCGTCCTAGGAGAGCTGATTACCCCAGGGCTGTGCATACCATACTTTTCCCACAAAAAGATATTGAATGCTGGCTTAGCATGTTCAATAAGGATATGACACAGTATACTGTTTAACCAGAATTCCTCTTTTAATAGGACTTAAATGAAGCTCTGACCTTACACTGTAGGTCATAGCACTGCAGGATTACAAATAGTTACAGAGGATTCACATGCTTTCTCTCACCACAGAAGGTGTTTCAAGCTCTACAACTCTTCAGAATAGGGACTCTCAAACTGTGGGTCATAATACCCCAGCTGCCGGTAAGAAACTTAAGAGTCACAATGGCTAAACCTATGGGTCTAGCTATCTGTTAAAACCACCCAACAATCACAGCAGCACTAATCCAAATATTATATTTCATTTTATTGGGGGGTTGGGTGCATATATCTATTTATAATTTTAGAGAACTGCAGTATTGCAAAGTGTGAAACTCCTTCAGAAAAAAAAAGCTACATTTCTTGGCTAGTTTAGGGGCATAATTCAAGGTTTATATTATGACCTTTAAAGCCTTAACCTGCTAAATATCAGAAAATGCAATGGACCAATGGGTATTTTTTTAAAAACTGATTTTAAAGAGTCAATTTCTGAGCTGCAAGGAGGCGGGGGATGGTGTCTATAATGCTCCCAGATCACAAAATTTTGTCTCTTGAGAAGTTCAACATTTTGCCACAGTAAAAATATTAATGTTTAGAAAAGCCTTTAGTGTGCATCATTTGCTTCCTGTAATATTTCTATTGTCAATGTTATACCACAATACAACGCTTTCATATTTCTAGCAAACAATTAGGCACAGTATAATTGAGGCATGGTAGTCAATTTCTGTCCACCAAGAAAAACTTGCAAAATATACTCAATTATGCCCCTATATAGTTTTAATGTGGAATGAATGCAGGCCGTATTTCCCCCCAAAATTTAGAAACAAAGTTGTGACTCCATGGCAATGTTAAAATAATATTATTTTATAATATCCTATTTTGTGTGTGCCATTTTATGTTCACAAAATGGGAAAGATAAATAACGGCTATCTGCAATGTTAACACTAATATATTTTGGTTCAAAGTTCATGGCAACTGAGTCCCAAATCAATTAAACACCAGCTTTCAAACAGACTAATGTGCAGATACCTTTTTAAAAAGTAAAATATAAAGCACATACCAAGAATTTAACTAATTTCTGCAAGATAATATGCACCTACCTAGCAACACTCCAGGAATATTGAAGAGTTTTCTGAGTAAACATGGCTACAATGCATATACTTCCATAACCGTATCCAATAAGAAACCAACATTAATCTTGTCTTTAAGGCAAATATACCTGAATTATGCAATATTATTTATGTACTGATTTGATTGCACAAGAAAATTATGTGCAAAATTATTTTATCCAGGCTTTGCATTTATCATGTCATTTTCAAGAAAATACTGAGGACCATCACTGTACTATTTTGTTTCTTTAAAATAGTATAGGTAAACCTTCCTTCCGCTGGGTAAGAAGTACTAAATCTCAAACAGTGATGGGAGTTCATTACTGCGTATGTTAATATAATGCTTCATAAGCATAATGCTACGCAGACAGGGAAACTTTGTGTACAACTGAGTATTGAATGTGTTACTCTTTAGGAGCCAGAAGCTCAGAATTAAAATCTCAACAACCAGTTTTTGTAAGGACACTCTACTTTTTGGTCAGATGACTAGGATTTTTCATCTGATGCAAGGTTACCTGTAAACAGTCACACACTGGATATACACTATCCAGAGACTTTCATACATACATGCAGAAGTGAAACTAGTAGAACAAATGTATTCCCAGATTTTTTAAATACACTTCTACACATAAATCTTGCTGCATTACTGGCAAGATTAATTTGAGGAAGTTGTTGAAAGAAACTGATAGAACAAATTTATCTTTTGCTCAGTTTCATCACACAGGCATTACCAGATCAAAGCTAATGCACACTCTATTTAAATATAAATACATTATGAGCACAGTCATGCTATCATGCCATTTAGAACTTTTAAAAAGTCATTTTAGATATCACTTCAGGACTACACAAGATTCTATCACTACAACATACTGTATCCTGAGGCAAGTACATTCTTGAAAATGGATTCTTGTGGAGATTAAAAAATATAATAAATATTGTGACTACATGTAGCAATGTCAGACCCTGTTGGTTCTGCTCATAGCTGAATATTTAATCTGAGTATGGGCGACCTGACACACTCTAGTTAAGCCTTCACTATCCTAGTAATTCCCCAAATTCCCCACCTAGATGAAATTCCATCATTTCTGAAGGACAGCAGGAAGGCTATTCCAGATATTCTGGATTACTAACATTATGCCCACACATTATGGTCAAATATCAAAGACAGAATCCAAAGGGCACTAGATAGCCTACACCATTATGCCTTAGCATTGTTTCCCGCCTTGAGTTATTTGTAAAAATAATAAAGGCAGGATAATATATATATATGTGTGTGTGTGTGTGCGAATGGATGAAAGAAAGAAAGAAAGAAAGAAAGAAAGAAAGAAAGAAAGAAAGAAAGAAAGAAAGAAAGATCAAACTAACTGGGTTGCCATGCACTTGGTAGACTCCCTTCCTCAAACAAAATCATTTGCAGACTGCAAATTCCTGCTTTACTACCATTAATTGTTATGAGGACCTACATGAGATATAAAATACAGTTTGAATTTGGCTCATTTTTATTACCATAATTGTGATTTTAAAGTTTGCCTTGGTTCAAATGACCCACTAAATTGTGATTAATCAAAAATAGAACGAAAATCTGGATCATTGCACAGATATATTCCAACAAAATTGTTTCACAATTCTAAATCACAAACCCAATTTCTTAAATCAGGTAGAGAAGTATTAGGGTTTTGTAATGCTTTGGGCCTGATTCTAAAAAGAACACCACAACATAAAAGCAGCATTGGGTGCAACTAATTAAAGCAGCTGTATGATTCAGGGAAGACCCAACTACTTTAATGAATCACGAACATGGGCCACATTTGTGCTCCAAGCAATTTTACTGAAATGAATTCAAAGCCATGCACAACCCTGATAAGTTTATTAAGATTAGGGTACAGCAGCAGTTCTCCATAGTGTACTACACTCTAATCTTATTGAAAAAGCAGGATAAAACAGCCAAAAGCTATGATCTTTTGAAAAGGGCAGAACTGGTACAAAGTTAAGAAAAGTGAGTTTTAGAAAATTGAGGACTTGTATAAAACGAGTCTAAATATCTTCCTAACATGTGGATAGTTTATTAGCTAGAAAATAATTCAGAAAAAGATATCACACTGGTGCTGAATTAAATATTCTAACTTATTTACTAGACTTACACGCAACCATTTAATATGAGAACAATCTAATGGTCATTTAATAACGATGTGCTCCCACACACATCTAGATGAAAGCAAGCCTTGCTGAAACAAGTACTAATACATAAACATAAAAGCTGTATGTTTTTTCTATCATTTGAAGCAGTTTAAAGAAGTCAATTCATTATACTCCCCATAATACAGCAAACTACTTGAAGAATGGAAAAGTCCTGCTGCTTCTCCTCAATCACAGCTATCTTTTCATATTTCCTAGCATTTTAGAAGCAGCTTGTAACATACTTGTGGCTAGTCCTATACTATTCTTTTGACTGTGATCACTTACTGTCAGCTTAATGCACATTTGCATAGACTTTGATTGTTTTTCTATTGGTAGGAGCATTTCCTGAAGAGAGTTCTATTCAGAGTATTTCAATCAGCAGAAACTGAGGAAGATGAATTTTGTTCTGTTCCTCCCCCTCCTCCCACAACTGTCAATGCCAGCTCATTCATTGCTCCACAGGAACTTCATTCTTTGAAATAAAGAAAAAAAGATTCAAGAAAAGAATTTCCCTTTCTTTAGGTATGTTGTCATTACCCCCTAGCCCCTTCAGAGTAATGTACATAGTGACTGGGGGATGATCAGTGCAGTACATCACATCAGGACAGCTCCAGGTTGGGACATAGAGTGAGAGAAGGATACCATTTTACTATTACTAGTTCTTGTGAGAGTAGTCAAGGTCACATTTTAACCAAAGATTCACAAAGTGAGCATGAGTTATAAAGTTTGTTCCAATAAGCAAGTCTCATCATCTAGTGGTTCATACCTCAAAGCCTACGGCCTTAACGGTGACAAAAAGAACACAGGGCAGGTTGTAGCACTAAATATAAGCGTTTCCAAGATGCCATATACACACTGCTCTTTAAGATATCACCTCCGTTCTTCTTTTCATTAAGTCTAGATGCGGTCACCCGCTATTCAGCGACAACTAAACTAAAGGGAGCGCTTAATAAATCCTGCCGACAGTTTCAACACTTCCTTTCATCGGAGCGTCCCCCATCTTCCTGGGGCAGGGAGATCACGTTTTCACCCCGCGTCCGCTTCCCCACATGAAGGAAGTAGTGACTAAAATGGGTGAGGAGGAGAAGGCGCGCGCGTGCACCCACACGGACAGCGAGGGCTGCGCGAGTCGGGCGGGCAAACAAACAGCCGGGCCTTTGTGCAGCAGCCTTTCACACAATGAGACTCCCTCCCCGGGAAGCGTCGCTGCCTCTCGCTGCCGCCATGTTGGGTCCGGGCCGGCTCCATGTGCAAGGGGGGGAGGGGTGAAGAGGAGGAGGAAAAAGGGTGAGAGCTCAAGTCTCCCGTAGCCGGTTGGAGTCGGGAAGGATGAAGGGGAGGGAGGGTGACGGGAAGAAAGGCAGCCTGAAGGCCAAATGACACGGAAAACAGGCATTCCGGTCCGAAGAAAAGCCGCCTCTCCTTCCCTCTGTCTCGAAACAAAAGAGCAGGCGGGGAAGCGCAAGGAAAGGGAGTGAGTCTTAAACAATCACCCCACTTACTGCCACTCGCTCCCATCAACATTCCCACCCTCACAACTCCCGGGAAAGGGTGGGTGGGTGAGAGAGAGAGAGAGAGAGAGAGAGAGAGACCCTGCCTCCACACCTTTTTCTTCTCCAAATTGCGCAGCTTCTTATCGATGACACCCAATATCTGCTTCATCGCCTCGGTCTGCACCGAACTCGTACTGCCACCCGAAACCGCTGTCTGAGAAGAAGCCGCCACTACCGTCGTCTCGTTGCCCGCTTTACTGCCGCTACTCGCCATCGCGCTGCTGGTGGCCGAGGGCATCGCTTACTAAGAAGAGAACAACGCGTTACGGGATTCGGAGGGAGGGAGGGAGGAAGCAAGGAAAGGAAGCCGCGCCGACAGGACGGCACAGGGGACAGAATGTGGGAAGACGGAAAACGCGTCCCACCGGAAAACGCCTTTTAGTCTTCCAATACCCCTTTTTCTCACGTGCCCCCCCGCATCCTCTCTTCCCGCGCGCGCCCCGTTCCGACCCAGACCGCACCTGTCAGCGCGCGCGCCCAACGATCCTAGGCAACCTGATTGATCCGTAAGGTCCGTCCGCAACACCGTGGGCGCGTGCTCGGCACCCACGTGATTGGCAGCGCGCAGACACCCCACGCTTCGCCCCCCCTCCCTCGCCGCGACCAACGGTCCTCCCAGAACCACCCTTCTTTCCTTCCATTCTTCCCCCTCACCGTGAGAGATGCGCGCGCCCGCGTGTCTGTGTGAGGGAATGGAAGATGGGAGGACACCAGGGAAGGACTCGGTGAACTCTTTACGCAGGGAACGGCGGCCTCTGTCCGCGCGAGTCCGGTGAGTTGCACCGCTACCTCTGCACCGAGATATGGGGGGAAAGGAAAAGACCGAGAGAAGGCCGCGCGCGCGCGCGCGCGCGAGACAAGCAGGGTGCGAGAGATGGGGTCCTCACCTCTTGGAGCTGGCGGTAGCGAACGCCGGATTGGCAAGGAGCCAATCGTCAGACTAACCTCGTGCAAGCGTCTGAGCATGCCTTCGCAAGAGCCTGAGTCTTATGGGACCGATTTTTCAGGCGCCATGGCCACCTAGACCTGGAGCACCATGGTTAAGTGGAGAGGCTTAGGCGGTGTCCAAGACTCAGGGACGGTTCTGAGCCCAGTCGAAAGTGCTATTTTGGAGGGAGACCTGCGACTCGATCGTGGTGGGAGGGTGGCTGGGTGGCTGGTTTGAGGACGATTAGAGGAGCTTAGAAGCCCCGTTATTGCCTGGAATTGAGAAATCTTAATATCAAGTCCTGGACCATAAGGAAGGCTGAGAGAAGGAAGATCGATGCTTTTGAACTGTGGTGTTGGAGGAAAATTCTGAGAGTGCCTTGGACTGCAAGAAGATCAAACCAGTCCATCCTCCAGGAAATAAAGCCAGACTGCTCACTTGAGGGAATGATATTAAAGGCAAAACTGAAATACTTTGGCCACATAATGAGAATGCAGGACACCCTGGAGAAGATGCTGATGCTAGGGAGAGTGGAAGGCAAAAGGAAGAGGGGCCGACCAAGGGCAAGGTGGATGGATGATATTCTAGAGGTGACAGACTCGTCCCTGGGGGAGCTGGGGGTGTTGATGACCGACAGGAAGCTCTGACGTGGGCTGGTCCATAAAGTCACGAAGAGTCGGAAGCGACTAAACGAATAAACAACAAAATATCAAGTCTCTAAAGTCCTTTCGGCAGAATGATCCTACCTTCCTGATAGTTACTGGGAAACTATCGGTGGAGGTGGAACAGGAACGAGGCTGAGTTCGAGCTTCTTGTTTATTCGTTTAGTCGCTTCCGACTCTTCGTGACTTCATGGACCAGCCCACGCCAGAGCTTCTTGTCGGTCGTCAACACCTCCAGCTCCCCCAGGGACAAGTCCGTCACCTCTAGAATATCATCCATCTGTCTTGCCCTTGGTCGGCCCCTCTTCCTTTTGCCTTCCACTCTCCCTAGCATCAACATCTTCTCCAGGCTGTCCTGTCTTCTCATTATGTGGCCAAAGTATTTCAGTTTTGCCTTTAATATCATTCCCTCAAGTGAGCAGTCTGGCTTTATTTCCTGGAGGATGGACTAGTTTGATCTTCTTGCAGTCCAAGGCACTCTCAGAATTTTCCTTCAACACCACAGTTCAAAAGCATCTATCTTCCTTTGCTCAGCCTTCCTTATGGTCCAGCTCTCGCAGCCATATGTTACTACGGGGAACACCATTGCTTTAACTATGTGGACCTTTGTTGTCAGTGTGATGTCTCTGCTCTTGACTATTTTATCGAGATTTGTCATTGCTCTTCTCTCAAGGATTAAGTGTCTTCTGATTTCCTGACTGCAGTCAGCATCTGCAATAATCTTTGCACCTAGGAATACAAAGTCTTTCGCTGCTTCTACATTTTCTCCCTCTATTTGCCAGTTATCAATCAAGCTGGTTGCCATAATCTTGGTTTTTTTGAGGTTTAGCTGCAAGCCAGCTTTTGCACTTTCTTCTTTCACCTTCATCATAAGGCTCCTCAGTTCCTCTTCACTTTCAGCCATCAAAGTGGTATCATCTGCATATCTGAGATTGTTAATGTTTCTTCCAGCGATTTTAACTCCAGCCTTGGATTCCTCAAGCCCAGCTTGTCGCATGACGTGTTCTGCATACAAGTTGAATAGGTAGGGTGAGATTATACAGCCCTGCCATACTCCTTTCCCAATATTAAACCAGTCTGTTGTTCTGTGGTCTGTTCTTACTGTTGCTACTTGGTTGTTATACAGATTCTTCAGGAGGCATACAAGATGACTTGGTATCCCCATACCGCTAAGAACTTGCCACAATTTGTTATGGTCCACACAGTCAAAGGCTTTAGAATAGTCAATAAAACAGAAATAGATGTTTTTCTGAAACTCCTTGGCTTTTTCCATTATCCAGTGGATATTGGCAATTTGGTCCCTAGTTCCTCTGCCTTTTCTAAACCCAGCTTGTACATCTGGCAATTCTCGCTCCATGAATTGCTGAAGTCTACCTTGCAGGATCTTGAGCATTACCTTACTGGCATGTGAAATGAGTGCCACTGTTCAATAGTTTGAACATTCTTTCGTGTTTCCCTTTTTCGGTATGGGGATATAAGTTGATTTTTTCCAGTCTGATGGCCATTCTTGTGTTTTCCAAATTTGCTGGCATATAGCATGCATTACCTTGACAGCATCATCTTGCAAGATTTGGAACAGTTCAGCTGGGATGCCATTGTCTCCTGCTGCCTTGTTATTAGCAATGCTTCTTAAGGCCCATTCAGCCTCACTCTTCAGGATGTCTGGCTCTAGCTCACTGACCACACCATCAAAGCTATCCCCGATATTGTTATCCTTCTTATACAGGTCTTCTGTATATTCTTGCCACCTTTTCTTGATCTCTTCTTCTTCTGTTAGGTCCTTGCCATGTTTGTTTTTGATCATACCCATTTTGGCCTGGAATTTACCTCCAATGTTTCTAATTTTCTGGAAGAGGTCTCTTGTCCTTCCTATTCTATTGTCTTCTTCCACTTCTGCGCATTGCTTGTTTAAAAATAATTCCTTCTCTCTTCTGGCTAACCTCTGGAATTTTGCATTTAATTAGGCATATCTCCCCCTATCCCTGTTGCCTTTTGCTTTCCTTCTTTCTTGGGCTACTTCTAGTGTCTCAGCAGACAGCCATTTTGCCTTCTTGGTTTTCTCTTTCTTTGGGATGTATTTTGTTGCCGCCTCCTGAACAATGTTGCGAACTTCTGTCCAGAGTTCTTCCGGGACCCTATCTACTAAGTCCAGTCCCTTAAATCTATTCTTCACCTCCACTACATATTCCTTAGGAATATTAGTGAGCTCATATCTAGCTGATCTGTGGGTCTTCCCTAATCTCTTTAGTCTGATCCTAAATTGTGCAATAAGAAGTTCATGATCTGAACTACAGTCAGCTCCAGGTCTTGTTTTTACTGACTATACAGATGTCCACCACCTTTGGCTGCAAAGGATGTAGTCAATCTGATTTCGGTGTTGTCCATCTGGTGAAGTCCATGTATAAAGCTGTCTCTTCGGTTGTTGGAAGAGAGTGTTTGTTATGCAGAGTGAATTGTCCTGGCAAAATCCTATCAGCCTATGTCCTGCTTCATTTTGTTCTCCCAGGCCATACTTACCTGTAATTCCAGGTGTCATTTGACTGCCCACCTTAGCATTCCAGTCTCCTGTGATGAAAATAACATCTCTTTTAGGTGTGTTGTCCTGGAGGTGCTGCAGATCCTCATAGAACTGCTCTACTTCAGCTTCTTCAGCATTTGTGGTTGGGGCGTATATTTGGATCACTGTGATGTTAGATGGCTTGCCCTGAATTCGAACTGAGATCATTCTGTCGTTTTTTGGATTGTATCCAAGCACTGCTTTAGCCACTTTACTCTTAATTATGAAGGCTACTCCATTTCTTCTGTGATCCTCTTGTCCACAGTAGTAGATCTGGTGGTCATTTGATGTGAAGTGGCCCATTCCAGTCCATTTCAGTTCACTGACGCCCAAAATGTCTATCTTCAATCTTGACATCTCACCAATAACCACATCCAATTTGCCCTGGCTCATAGATCTTACATTCCAGGTTCCAATGGTGTGTTGATCCTTAGAACATCAGATTCGCCGTTCACCACCAGCACCGTCGGCCGCTAGCCGTCCTTTCGGCTTTGAGCTAGCTGCGTCATCACGTCTGGGGCTAGTTGAACTCATCCTCTGTTCCTCCCCAGTAGCATTTTGACCATCTTCCGACCTGGGGGTCTCATCTTCCGATGGTATACCGACATATCTCTGGTTGTACTGATCCATTTAGTTTTCACGGCAAGAATACTGGGGTGGGTTGCCATTACCTTCCCCAGGGATCGCATTTAGTCTGACCTCTCTGTCATGACCTTCCCGTCTTGGGTGGCCCTTCACGGTTTAGCTCATGGCATCATTGAGGTGCTCAAGCTCCAGCACCACAACAAGGTAACGATCCTTTGCTGAAGTGAGTTTGAGCTTAGGGCAGGTTTTTTCCTCGTAATAATTCCAAGGTTTTGAAAACTTCCAAACTTTATGTGGCTCTTTCAGGAGAAGGACGTGAAGCAGATAAATGTATATGATTTAGTCAGGCCAAGGCTATTGCTTTGGCACTGATTTTAGGTAGCATAAAAATTTAATACACAGCATTTGAACATTCAGAGCACTTTACAATAAAGTCACAATCAGCAATTCAAAGTAACAGATAATTTGGGCATACCCATGCTTATTTCAGAAAAGAATGAGTGATGATATCTGGAATTTAAATTTATGTAGGAAGGTGTGGCTCAAAATGATGAGTTTGGGGTAATCATTTTTATTTATTCCTATATTAATGATTATGATTATGTGCCATCATAATCATTTTTGACTCATAGCAACCACATAGATTTTCTCCATGGCGATCTATCCCTAACCTGTTATTTCAGGTCTCCCAATGGTGCATTCATCACCACTGTACATTGTAAGTGAATCTATCCACCTCTTTAAAAGATAACTTTGGAGGCAATAAGCAATTTTGTTACATTGGTGGAAAAACTCTAAATAAGTGCTTTATTTTCTAGGTGTGTATCAGCTTTAAAATGCCTTCAGTGCTGAATCCACGATAGCAAGTGTCTTCAAGAATTAAATATTTGAAATCTGAGGCTGTTGCAAGGATAAAAGGATCTGGATTGCCTTTAAATGTGTTGTGTTCCCTTTAACATTTTTCTTTGTAATGTGTGATAACATTTAACAAAAAGTATCTGACCTGCAGCTGTGCAGTGGTTCTGTATTGAAATAGAACTGTGCTAAGTTTAAAGAAAAGGCAACTAGGAATGTTTAGATGGTGGGAATATCAGGCATATAATAAAAAATAGTAAGTGGGCACCTCCCCTCACAAGCAACGTAACATAAATAAGTTTCTGTTATTTGTATTATAACGTGAAACTTAATAATTTCTAAGATTTAAGGCATTCTCCAAAGCACAAACTTCCCCACAGTAGTTTCTCCTTATGTTACATTTAATTAGTGGGGATGGGGGGCTTTGTGACATTTGATTTCAGAATGTTTCTCAAAATATGTCACTCAGAATAAAGAAGCACTGCAACATAAGATGGCTTAGGCTTTAACCATGTACTCTTGTGAGGCAGCATATTTCATGAGAATAGACAAAGGTTACAATTCATGATTTTTTAATTTTTAATTTATTTTATTTTTCTATCCTGCCTTTATTATTTTTATGAATAACTCAAGGAGGGGAGCATACCTAATACTCCTTCCTCCTCCTATTTTCCCCACAACAACAACCCTGTGAGGTAGGTTGGGCTGAGAGAGAGAGAGCCCAAGGTCACCCAGCCGGCTTTCATGCCTAAAGTAAACTAGAACTCACAGTCTCCTGTTTTCTAGCCTGTTGCCTTAGCCACTAGACCAAAAGAGAAATAATGCATGTTATATCTTCCTATTATAGGAGGAAGTATGTTTTTCAGGATCAGATATTGCAGCAATATAGGTCTAAATATCAGTTTTTGCGGAACACAAGGAGAATAGTAATACATCTTATCCTTATAATATATCCAGTTTGAATTCATTTTAATTCTAAAAACTTTATTTTATATTTGGCTTGAAGTTGGTGGCTATAGTCATTTCCTTATAGTGTAGTACAAAATCTTTGACCAGCATAACACAGAAAATACGAGATTAGCAGCTATAGCATAAAATAATGTAGATCTTGAAACTGTAAAGACAGTGACTATAGAGTTAAAAGCTGAAAAAATAAAAGCTACAATTCTGCTACAAAACCAAAATCTGTACTGTGCTACCTAGAAAGCTAAAAGAATACGAGTAAGCTGTAAAAACTGTAAAACTTCAACTGAATAGTTGAAGATTAATTGTTAGGCACAAGCTGTATCAAGCCTAATTGGCTCTTACTGGCAGTCAGTACCTGTCAAATTATACATGCTGCTGTGCCAAACTTGGCAACATGTTGTCAGAGGATTGGGGGTCAGAGAATAGTAGGGAGATGTAAAATTGAGCTGTGTGGCCTGGTAACATGATGAGTAATGGGAGAATAAGGATACTCTGGTTGTCTGTAAAATGAGCAGGAGTAGAAAGATTAGGGAGGCTGATCTTCATCTGGAGTGAGAGTCCAAGCTGGCCTTTGTGAGAAGTCTGTGTGTGTGCGTGCTCTGGGTAGATTCCTGTTGGGAGCTATGGGTGTTTTGTTTTGTTGGCTGGTAGAGCAACATTAGCTGAACAACCTGTACTAACTTAATTGAAGGTATCTGCATCAGAAAGGGTAGGTAGAAATCTGGACACATAGGGACAGGATCAGAATATTTAAGGAGGTTATGAGAGTGGGGAATAGATTCTGATAGTGTCTGACAGAGGGAGTAAGCATTGTGCTGGCCACTAAAGGAGAAAGATATGGACAATTTAGACCCCATTCCCTCTTCTGATCCAGTAGCCTCTTCCCTGGACATGGACACTGTATCACTAGATACTTTGACCTCAGGCAGCACTCCTCTAGATTTGTTCTGGAGGAACAAGCAAATCTAAAGTGTTATTACTATAACTTGATTATGCAAGGATAGTATTTCCCTATAAGAGATCTGCTCTTGAGAGTTTTAGGTAATGCGGGAGCTACAGTACATCATCAAAGGGTGGGAAGGTGAAGTTGCAATGATTCTCTGAGACATTTTGCTTATTTCCAGAGACCCTGCTTCAATATCTATGTCCTGAGGATCAGGTTAGGAGTGGCTCAGGAGTTTCTGGCTATATTTGTTTGTTTATTCCTAATATTTCTATGCCGCCCTACTCCTAATGGTGCAATATCAGGTGCACTCCATGTAAGTGGACACATGCTGTATCTAGTTTTCACCTTATAGCAATCAGAACATGACCTGAAAGTGGAGGGCTTAATTAAATTCACTCTGGTCAGCCTGGGCCTGGTTGCCATAAATGGCCTCTGTAAGATTGGTGAACCAATTAAGATCCCTCATGGATCTGCTCAGATTCCAACAGACATTTGGAGGGTTTCCCAGCAATATGGGGAGGACAATATGGAATACAGAGCTATTAAGGCATTAGATTGGAGTACAACCCTGAGGCCTCTTCCTAATCACAGATCCCAGGGGACCATTTGGTTTACCAAGGAGCTCCTGAAGAGCAGTTGGATGCCACACTGACAGGACCAGAGGAGATAATAGGGATATCTTGTGAAGTTAACTGGGATTCTTCCTATCTTCTTGTCTCTAAGCATATGGATAGAGTTCTTGATGTTTTGAGTTCTACCACCTGTGGACTGGATCCCTACCCTTCCTGGCTTCTTTGAGTGGTTAAGGCAGGGATGAAGGATAGATTTTGAGATGGTTAAGGGCCTCCTTGAGGGAGCGAATAGTACCTGCTGCCTAGAAGTAAATCATGCATTCTCCCTTGAAAAGGTAATCTCTCACCCCACATCTTGCCCTCAATTTCCAACCCTGCAGTTTTAAGGAAGATCTTGGAGAAGATGGTAGGACTTCAGCAGCAAAGGTTCTGGGACAGAAACAGCAGTGATCTCTCTTGTCAGTGAACTCTCCTGGGACTTGGATGATGGACGTTCAGTTCTTCTTGTACTGGTAGATTTCTAACTGCTTTTGATAAAATCAGCCATGGTATCCTCCTGAAGTGTTGTAGAGAGTATAGAGGATGGTCCTGATAGAGAGAGGGAAGATCCCTTACAAAGCCAATGAACAGATAAATGTGGCTTAAACCCATATGAAGATAGATATTTGCGAAATAGAATAAGACAGGCATCCCCTAATTCACATGAAGATAGAAGGAGGAGGAGGGGAAGCATGTTTAGACTTGCAAGATGCTGTTGCTATAGCCATTCTAATAAAAGTAGTTTGAGGCCTATGATATGGAAGCTGCTTGGAACAGTATGAAAAGAATTATGTTACAAAGTGCTACAGGTGTGGATTTTTCTTATTTTTAATTTATTTTTATTGCTGTAATACACAGAAAAGAAAGGAAAAATGCAACCGGAAAGAAACTAATACATTTCTTCCTGACACAGATGGCTTCTGTCGGGAGCTGAAGAGAGAGGCTGAAAAGAAGAAAACCATGTCCTACCAGCCAACGTAATTATTTAACTGCAAAGGGGGGCAGGTGGCAGAATCTGGATATAGCTGTGCACACATTGAGGCTGTAAACTGCACATATATCCAGAAGGGAAAGTGAGTTAACTTTAAAATATTTGGTCAGATGCAAATAAATAAATTGGTTTACTGTTTTATTGCCATTTCACAACTGCTTATCAGAAGGGCAGAAGGGAGGTGGGGAAAAAAGAATCTAGCTCATTTAGCTGCTATAATTAAATGCTACCATAATTGCTTTACCTGCTTGAAAATGAAGCTAGTAACTTGCTCATTTTAAAAAAAAAGGTGGGGTCACAACAAAGTACTGTGTACTTGTGTCATGATCGCCGTTGCGATGTTTGCGACATCGTAACGGCTCGCATGACAAAGCGTGGATGCGTGTCAATGGCTGGAGAGGTGTGGGCGATAAACCAGACAAAGAAGGTAATGAGGTTGGGAGATCTACTGAACAAACAAGGTCCCATCGCCCGGTAATCGGCCATTGACACCCCTGATAAAGAAAGGATCAGGGCGAGGTTCGGAAAGGCGCGTCCGGGCTTTCAAGGAATATCGAGGTCTAATCGCCCGGTAATGGACCATTACCTTGCAGGAAGATAAACAGGGCGATGCCCGGGGCGAATGGGGCTGCACGACCTCTCACCTATCAAGTCTCGATGGCCTGTCACTCCGTGGAACTCGTGGGGCACACCCTGGGAATGTGGGGGTGGAGCGCTGTTTGGCGCGAGACTATTTAATTCAACTTGGCGCGCTTCCCTCACTCTCAGCTTTTTACTGGTGTGCATTCTATTCTAAATAAAAGCCAGAGCTTAAACTTGATTTAGAGTCTGAGTCTTTTATTTGGTCTTAGGCATTCCTTACATAAAGCTGAGAGTCTTTTAAGAACGAGCCTCAGTAGCCTCTACCAGGAAATTTTTTTTTGTGTGAGAGAAGCAACTAGCGATGACTGAACCGGGGACGATCCTGGAGTCGGCACTTCAGAGCGGAGACGCGAAGGACTCAACGCGAGTGGGGGAGGCGACCAGACAGCTTCTGGAATCGGCGCTCCCGAGATGGGACACGAGCCCCCTCCCTACCCACACCGCACCCCAGTTTGGAGCCTGGAGCCCCAGCCCGGAGTGGAGGGCCCCGATGGAAGAGGGAGTCGTGAGTGAACAACACTTCAGGTGGGACGGCGTAGCAGACCCCCGGCCGGGGACATCCCACACCACTTGGAGACTCCAATACCCCCAGACTTCCGAGAGGGAATTCACAGGACTGCCGATCGGGCAACAACCGGCAGCACCGGGGATGGACGATCCCCTCACACCGGACAGGATCAGGGCTCTGGAGTCCAAGGTGCAATCATTAGAACACATGCTGCGATCCATGTCAACTGTGGTGAGTGAGCTCACGAAGAGTGCTGCTGCGCAGGGCGCAGGGAGGGGTCTCGGCATCCCACCCACCCTATCACCAGCCCCGAGAGGAAGGGGCCAGGTGCGGGACTTTTTCCCAGGGCCCCGTGGTTTTATTCCGGTGGGGGTTACCCCTACTCACTCACAGGTTGGGGTTTCTCCAGTTGGTGGGATCGCTAAAGACTTTCCAGTAAAATTTGATGGTGACCCCACGAACCTGTCATTTTTTTTAACCAACGCAACGAATTACGTACAGCAATACAGACATTGTTTTGCATCGGAAGGGGCTAAAATCTCGGCTATTGCCACAAAACTTAAGGGCAGAGCCGCGGACTGGTACGTACAAATGTCAGAGTCCGGAGCCCCAGCCCTGGCTACCTTCCACACCTTCCTGGCCACCTTGAAGCGGTACTTTGAAGACCCCCTGGCGAAGGAGAGGGCTAAAGGCGCTCTTAAAGAACTCAATCAGGGGCAGAAATTGGTCGCAGATTACGCCCTAGAATTTAAGGTCTTGGCAGGGAAGGTCCCTGAATGGTCGGAGGCCACCATTCGATATGTTTAAGGATGGCCTCAATCGAGAGGTGTTGCAATGGGCACTGTACAGAGACGATCCGGACTCACTGCATGACTGGATCTGTCTTGCCGGGAAGGCTGAACATGCCCAGCGCACCTTCATGCTGGCCACTAAGAGAGACAGGCATCCTCCCAGCGGGAAAGGGCCAGTGCCACAGTCGGACCCGACATGGGATGCCGAAAGACAACGTCGCTTTGCCCGTGGGCAATGCATCAAGTGCGGTAAGGCAGGTCACCATGCGGCAGAATGCCACAAGGCTGGAATGGCGGATCGCCCACCTAGACCGACGCAGAAGGCTCCGCAGAAACCACCCAACCCTCCCCGACGGCTGACAGGGGCACTAGTGACCCCGAACGAAGAAGACATCTACCTCGCGGGGGACAGGTTGGCCGCCCTGGAGCAGCCGGCGGAAAACGCCTTCCACCTGTCCTAAACAGCGCCGCTGGGCAGGTGGTAGAGAATGGGCGCAATACCACCAGGGTGAGTGCGGACTGTCCCATCCTGGCCGTAAAAATTGAACTGAGCTACTGCTCCAAGACCATCAAAGTCGGGGCTTTGGTGGACTCCGGGTGTTCCAGATGCCTGATCCACCCCAACCTAGTCGCTGCGCTAAATTTACCCTGTTTCCCTCTCCCGAAGCCGCTGATCTTCCAGCAACTCGATGGTTCCATGGCGGGGGGGGGGGGGGCAGCCACCCAGGGTACAGGGAATGTTACCCTACAAATAGGCACGCACAGGGAAACCATAGAATTCGTGGTCACCCCGGTGGGCAAGCCTATAGTGGTTCTGGGAATCCCCTGGCTAACTTGCCACAATCTCTACATTAACTGGAGGACCCGTACGATAATGTTTGAGGATGGGTTCTACCAGGCGCCTGCTAAGGGGAAATCCCTCACTTTGACTGTGGGGAGGGCTGAGATTGTCGACCCTCACGTTCACGCTTCCCCCATGGAGGGGTTGCCGGAACAATATGCAGACTTCACTGAGGTCTTCGGGGGGGAGGAGGCGGACCAGTTACCCCCCCATCACAAGACGGACTGTGCCATTGAACCGCTCCCTCATGTCCCATTGCCTAAGCCAAAAATTTACCCAATGACACAAAAGGAATTGGCGGCGTTGCGGGACTTCCTCGATAAAAACCTCGCTCGGGGCTTCATCGAACCGGCAAACTCGCCGGTTGGAGCGCCCGTCCTGTTCCGCGAGAAGGACGGTACCCTAAGACTGTGTACAGACTATCGTGGGTTAAATTCAGCATCCTTGTCGAACAAGTACCCCCTCCCCCTCGTGAAAGATATGTTGGCACACTTGTCGACTGGAAAGGTTTTTTCCAAACTTGACCTCCGTGAGGCGTATTACCGCATTCGCATCAGGGAGGGGGACGAATGGAAAACAGCTTTTAACTGTCCCTTGGGCTCCTTCCAGTATAAGGTACTGCCTTTTGGTCTTGCGGGGGCCCCGGGGGTTTTCATGCAACTAATTAATGAGGTTCTGCATGACCATTTGTTTGAAGGAGTACTGGTTTATCTGGACAATGTCCTGATATACTCCAAAACTGAGAGAGAACACGAAAGATTGGTAAGACAGGTTCTCACCAAGCTTCGGCATGCTAAACTTTATGCTAAGTTTTCCAAGTGCGAATTCCATAAGTCGCGCCTGGATTACTTAGGTTACAGGATTTCAGATAAGGGCATCGAAATGGATCCTGCAAAGGTTCAGGCTGTTTTGAGCTGGGAGCGCCCGCGCACCCGGCGCCAGCTCCAAAGTTTCCTGGGATTCGCAAATTTCTACAGATCCTTCGCAAAAGGGTTCGCGGAGATTGCCCTGCCCTTGACTGATTTGTTGCGGACCAAAGGCGTCGGGGAAACGCGCAAGGTAAAAAACCCAGGGGCCATGCTCAATTGGACTCCCGCCTGTCAGGCTGCTTTCGACCAGTTGAAAGCTCTCTTTACAGCGGAGCCAATTTTATCCCATCCCGACCCCGAACGGCCTTTTGTCGTTCAGGCTGATGCCTCTGATTTTTCAATTGGGGCTATCCTATTACAAAAGGATTCTGCCGGACTCTTGAAGCCCTGTGCCTACCTCTCCCAGAAATTTTCCGAGACGGAAAGGCACTGGCATGTCTGGGAAAAAGAGGCATTTGCAGTAAAAGCGGCACTGGAGGCTTGGCGTCACCTTTTAGAAGGGGCGACTTGCCCTTTTGAGGTCTGGACAGACCACCGCAACCTTGAGGTGCTCCGCACGCCCAGGCGCCTCAGCCCTAAGCAGATTCGCTGGGCTCAATTTTTCAGCCGTTTTAACTTTCAGCTGAAGTTTATTCCAGGGAAGAAGAATTTTTTGGCAGATGCACTTTCCTGACTGCCCCAGGACGCGGAGCCTGTCTCCGACGTCGTGGGGACTGTGCTCTCTGAGTCTCAATTGGGTTTGGCCGCTGTCACCTGGAGCCGCGCTCGGGAACAGCCTCCCCCCCCCCCTTGCGAACAACTCCGGTGCAGCCCGCTCCGGGCCACAGGCAACCACAGATGCCGGGTGGGTTGCGTGCAGATTTTGCCCTCGCATTAAAGTCTGATCCCTGGCTCCTTGCTAACCCTGACAAGGTTTCCATGGAACAAGACCTCGCCTGGGTGGAGGGACGTTTATACGTCCCTGACTCACAACGATCAACTATCCTCAGCCGGTCTCATGACAGCAAACAGGCTGGTCATTTCAGGTTTCTCAAATCCCTCCACTTGACCCGACGCCAATTTTGGTGGCCCTCACTGAGGAAGGATGTCAAAACGTATGTGGCATCCTGCCCTGTTTGCGCAATGTCTAAGCGACCGTCTGGTAAACCCCAGGGGCCGCTGCAGCCCGTGGCTAACCCTTCACGCCCTTGGGATGAAATCTCTATGGATTTCATCATGGATTTACCGCCCAGTCAAAAGAAAACAGTCATTTGGGTAGTCAAAGACTATTTTTCCAAACAGGCTCATTTTGTCCCCTGTGCCTCTATCCCATCGGCGCAACAGCTGGCGAAGCTCTTTTTGGTGCACGTGTACTGCCTTCATGGCTGCCCCTCTCACTTGGTGACCGATAGGGGCACACAATTTACCTCACGGTTTTGGCGGGCTTTTTTGAAATTAATTGGCACCGAGCAAGCATTGTCAACCTCCTGGCATCCCCAGACTGACGGATCTACTGAGATCTTCAATTCCTCCGCTCCTACATCAACTACCACCAGGACGACTGGGTGGATTTGCTTCCTTTAGCAGAGGTTGCATACAATAACACTGTGCATCAAAGCACGGGACAAACCCCCTTCAGGGTGGTATCGGGTCGGGACTTCATCCCCATTCCCGAGCTCCCACAGCCCCCATCTCCAGTAGTGGCAGCCTGTGATTGGGGTTCTAAACTCGCAGACTCCTGGCCCGTCATTAAGGATGCCCTCAATGAGGCACAGACGTCATACAAACTTCAGGCTGACAAGCACAGGCGCCAACAGCCACCTTTTTGAGTAGGGGACCTGGTTTATCTCTCCACTAAATTTATCAAGTCACCTCAGCCTTCCAAGAAACTGGCCCCCAAATTTATTGGCCCCTTTAGGTTACACAAATTGTGAACCCGGTCACGGTGCGTTTGGATCTACCTCATAATTTGAAGCGGCTGCACCCTGTGTTCCACTGCAGCTTACTCAAGCCGGCCAGTGACCCCTCCCGGTGGCATCCACGCACTCCCCCCCCCTCCACCCGTCATGATCGACGGACAGCAGCACTTTGAAGTCAAGGAGGTTCTCGACTCCCACAAGCTTCATGGCTCTCTCCAATACTTAGTGTGCTGGAAACACTTTCCCCACCCCAAGTGGGTCGCTGCCCGCAACATTCAGGCCCCCGAGCTAGTCCGCAACTTCCACATTGCATATCCCTCCAAGCCCTCGGCTTGATTTTCTTCAGGGGGGCGGTATGTCATGATCGCCATTGCGATGTTTGCGACATCGTAACGGCTCGCGTGACAGCGCGGATGCGTGTCAATGGCTGGAGAGGTGCGGGAAATAAACCGGACAAAGAAGGTAATGGGGTTGGGAGATCTACTGAACAAACAAGGTCCCATCGCCCGGTAATCGGCCATTGACGCCCCTGATAAAGAAAGGATCAGGGCAAGGTTCGGAAAGGCGTGTCCGGGCTTTTGAGGAATATCGAGGTCTAATCGCCCGGTAATGGACCATTACCTCGCAGGAAGATAAACAGGGCAATGCCCGGGGCGAATGGGGCTGCACGACCTCTCACCTATCAAGTCTCGATGGCCTGTCACTCCGTGGAACTCATGGGGCACACCCAGGGAGTGTGGGGGTGGAGCACTGTTTGGCGCGAGACTATTTAATTCAACTTGGTGCGCTTCCCTCACTCTCAGCTTTTTACTGGTGTGCATTCTATTCTAAATAAAAGCCAGAGCTTAAACTTGATTTAGAGTCTGAGTCTTTTATTTGGTCTTAGGCATTCCTTACAACTTGTCTGTTGGATCAGTTCCCATGAACTCATGAAACCCTTGTGTCAACCAGGTCATTAAGGAATGTATGGATGTGAAAAAAGTTTATTACATGTTTGTTGTTTTAGAAAATTGTATCATAAAGTGATTAAACCAGGTCATTAAGGAATGTATGCATGTGAAAAAAGTTTATTACATGTTTGTTGTTTTAGAAGAATGTATCATAAAGTGATTAAACTTGAATTATTTGTGTTAATATAGAATTCAGATTTGGTTGCTGAATACAGTAAGAGTCATGTAGTATAAAGCATTGGGAGAATAAATGGAATACTTTGGAAATGATTCAACATTGATCAGGTAATAAAACAAGAATGTGTGATTTCCTTTTGGTTGTTTATTTATAGATAGATGTACTATATAAGAATACTTGTGGTGATACTATACATGTGTCAATGTGGGTAAGAAAGTGCATGTACCTTTGCATGCAGATGATGCCATGTCATTGGCTGAGGACCAACTTGCAGCAAACGTTATATAGGTTGTATGATGCAACAAAGTTTATGCATTGAAGACCAAGGTAGCTATGTTTAACAGGGGAAACAGCATTTATGTAAGCTATGCATAAATGGTGGTAAATTAAGAGTAATTAGATACATTTGTGTACCTTGGTAGAAAGTCTGTTAAAGATGGTAAATCAATGAAGAAATTTTAAATTGTGCAATGCTGTTACTAAACATTCTGAATTACTATCAGCATTAAAATGTGTTTTGGATTATTCTAAGGGTACTTTATTTTTTATAGATACCCGTACTAAAAAATCAAGGGTTAAGGATCTTAAAGAAGATTAAGTATGACTCTTAAAACCTTAAGTAGAGATTAATTCAATAGAAAAATTATTTTCATATTTATTGGATACCCCAGGGATTGTTTTAAAAGGGTTGCCTATTTGTAAATAGATAGAAGTGTAAAATAATGGAGGGGACATTGATAGAAAGATAATGTCATCCCAGGTTTACAGTCTTGGATTAATGATAAGTGTTTGCTGTCTGCTTATGAACTGGAAGTTGAAAGACTGATTGATATTATTCTGTGGTCAAGGTTTAATGTTGGATTTAAAAATTGAGCTCATTTGTTTTATAATCATGTTTGTTCCCCCCCCCTTTTCCTTTTTATTTGTTTTTATTTGTTTTTATTTGTTTTTATTTGTTTTTATTTGTTTTTGTTCTTTTTGTAACATTTTGTTTTTTATACTAAAGAATACACATTTTTAAAAATAAAACATCACATGAAAAATATAAAAATTCAGTGCAGCAGGGAATGGGTTACTTAAGAAGTGTATGTGGAGAACAAGAAGAGATGGAGTCAAGAATGAGTGGCTGATGAATGAATGCGGGCTGAATGGAAAAGTGACTAGTATGAATGAAGTTCATTGAGATCATTTGGTCATACTGAGAGAAGGAATGATAATAAAATTGCAAAACAAATATATGAAGGAAATGTGATGGGAGAAGGAAGATCTAGAAATCACGGTTAGATAGAGTTGATGAAATCTCCAAAAATGTAAATAATGTAAATTAAAATATATGTAAATAAAATGCACTAGAATGGTACATGTTGTAAAGAAGCTTTCTAATGAGGGATAGGTCTTTCTTTCAAAATTCTAGAACCTCAGGTCTTCAATCAAACTAAATGTTTAAACATTTAAACACAAAATGTATTTGATCATCGCCAAAAGATCCTGTGAAGGCTACCAACTTGGATTACTTCAGAGATAGTTTGTATGAAGGATCACACTATCAGTGCCTGTACGTCATTATGGCTGATTATTACCAGTACATCTCCCAATATCAATTGATGACCTTGAGTGAAAGGATGCTCTCTATTCATGTCTTCTCATGAACTTTCCACTGGCATCTGGTAGGCCATTGTGGGAACAAAATCCTGAATTATATTAGCCTTTGGTCTAATCCAGAGCAACTCCTAATGTAGCCTTTACCGTACTTGTGTACAAAGCAGTGTTTGAATGTGTTGGATTTTGTCTTTCAAGACTGCAGCATTTTTTACCATGGGAAGTATTTTGTACTTTCACCTTAATTTCACTGAGTATTATATTTTTGATTTGCATATTCTTTAAGCTTGAGATTTCTTTTTTTACCTTTGGTAAATGTGCAGGAAATATTAGGGACAATTTAGTTAAATCAAATTTTCTGATTTTCAGTTAAGTTAATATCCAAAATGGCTTACATGTTTATGAAACAAGTAAATTCACTGAAATAATTAAAGCTGCTAAGCCAAAACAAACATGACCAATTAAAATTATTCAGCTGTAGGGAATAGCATAGTGAAAACTTTAATGTTTCAAGAAGCAGCAAAATACTAGACCTTATAATCTATTTAATATTTGAAGTTTCAGCGTGCATCAGATGAAAAAATAGAGTACAACAGATCGCCACAGGAAGGCTATTCCAAAGTTTGGCACCACCACTACTGAAGAAGGCCTGCCTCTTACAATATTGCTAATGGCAAGAGGTCATGGGCAAATTCTTAAAGCAAGGGAAGAGAGAAGCAGATATTTAAGTTATTTTCTTCTTAGATCAACAAGTTCTTAGTAGGTAGCAGTAAGGCACTGAAATAAACCAGGATAAATTCTGTAGGATTAGAGAAAGATGGTCTGACTGTTAAAAGCTATATTCTAGACTAATTGCAATTTTCAAACAGTCTTCAGAGATAGCCCCCATGAATAATAGAGTCCAGGTCAATTCCTGTAAAAAAGATTGTAGTCTGCAAAACAGACAGACCCGCCAAGAAGCTCATTCAGCCATTGGTCCTGGGACAGTGTAAAATCTTTCATCTGAAGCTCCCATCTTTCGTATAGACTATAGACCTTTTTCTGGATCAGTGAATCAGTGACTAGCAGCACACTGTTTATCAGAATTGTGCTTAAGTTTATTGATCTAATAACATCAGTATTCTAATGACAAAGTACTGAAGACAAAGTCTATTTGAAAATAATTCCTTATCTGTGATTACAATAGATAATGGAAATCTCTCCTTCTGCTGCTTTCTTGCCTTCTTCTTCACTTGCATCAGAAAAAATGTGTTTAATTCTTCTAGGCTAGAAGAATATTTATATTCTAGATAGCCAAACATTTCAGGTGTTCATAAATGACTGAGCGGTATTATTACATGCTTCATTTGAACCAGCTCCGTTCTTAAAAGATAATGCAAATTACTTGTTCTGCTTTATTTCAGAAGCACAACTTTATATTACAAGAACTGGATCAGGGCTTTCCCTGAGTGTTACATTTTAGGACTTTACACATATGCAGAGGTGTGATAATAAATGGTACACATAAAATAAATTCACAATTTACATTTGTCAATCAACTAAACTTTTCCATATGACAGAGCTTCAACAGAAACATGAAAAGTCCCTTTTGATAAATAGCTGAAGCAGATATAATATTCAGCAAAAAACACCAGTTAAATGGCATAGTTAAAGTTTAATCTCACACTCACAGACTTCCAGGAAAAAGAATGCTATCTTGCTCTTTTTCTCAACTATCATGTGATAGAGGCCAGTACAACTTAGCCTTGCATGAATACCACTATTACTTTGATAGATTAGAATGCCACTGCATGATTATGGCATTGTACCTGAAGCTAGAAGAGAGACCCTAACCAAGTCTCCCCAAACCCTTAATGAGGGGTCCCCAGTCCATGAATGAGATCGCGCTTAGGTTGTTCTTAGCTGGTGTTAAAGTAATAGCTTTTTGTTTTTTCTTCTTTCAACAAATCTGCCCAAGGGCAGGCACCGGGTATACAAAATCTATTAGGCTTTGACACTTGTTAGCTTAGAGGGAAGTCAGATGACTGGGAACAGGAGCAACACAGATAGAATAGGGATTGGCAACACCCTGGTGCAGTTTTTGGCTGACTCAAGGATTGGTGGTGAGCATTTCAGCTCAGCAATGGGGAAAGACTCGGACAGTTGATTTATTTACAATTATTTGTTTGCTGCCTCTTCCCATGACACTATATAGCTATGTCTAGGACAGATAATTGAAAACTAGAAAAATACATATTTGCCAAATAGTCATAGAAGAAATATTTCCTGGAGAAGAATGAATATACATTTTGATTCTAGTTTTTGAAGAAATATGGAGACTTACAAGATGACAGGTAAGAAAAAGTATTGAGCTATTTCAAGAAACCAGTTTACTAAGTTTACAAGCAATTCATTAATTTTTTTTAAAAAATCCACATTTGTGTTATTTTTTTTAAACCTTCCACTATATCACACCACTGCAATTGGATTACATAACCTTATCCCCTGGATAATGATTCATATTTCTACTCAAGACTCTCCCAAACTCAATTCATTTTCCTGCAGTCCACTAATTACTTATTTTGTCTCAAGATTTCAATTCTGATGCAACATTATTTTAGCTGACTTCAGTTACTTCTTTAGAAAAGAGAATTTTCCTCAGAAGTTGCTGAATATGAACATTAATCTTATGTAGAATCTTTTGTGAATCTGTATTGTGACTGGAAACCATGTTTTATCCTAATTTATGAATAAACTCATAACTAACATGTAAAGCTGGGGTTCCATTGATGTTATCAATGCTTTAGATATATAATTAGTTCTGTGAGCCTAATAGAAATATCCCAGAATGAGTTTGTCTTTCAGAAAAAATATTTCTGCCTTAAGGGAGAAATAATGTGCAGAATATGTAGCATTTAAATGGTTAATTGTTTTACTTAAGTTACTTTACTTAAGGATTATCTAGACCCCTTTCAGGCAGGTTTCAGGCCAGGATATGGGACAGAAACGGCCTTGGATGATCTCTGGTGGTAGCAGGATGGGGGTAGTGCATCCATCCTTGCTCCTCTTGACCTCTCAGTGGCTTTCGATACCATCGACCATGGTATTCTTTTGGGTCAGCTCAGGGAGTTGGGGGTTAACCTCCTTCCTCCAGGGCTGGTCCCAATCAGTGGTGATAGGGAGTGAGAGATCTGACCCTCGACCCCTCCTTTGTTGGGTGCCGCAGGGTTCAGTTCTCTCTCCTCTCCTATTCAACATCTACATGAAACTGCTGGGCGAGATCATCCATCACCGCGGGATGAGGTATCATCAATATGCTGATGATACTCAATTGTATATCTCCATCCTGGTGAGGTAAGTGATGCTGTGACTGCCCTCTCTCGGTGCCTGGGGGCTGTAGGGGTCTGGGTGGGGAACAACAGGCTTCGGCTGAACCCTGGTAAGACGGAGTGGCTGTGGGTTAAGGGTTTCTCCGTATCCGGGACGTCATCTTTAGTTCCGGATGGAGTTGCACTGCCCCAGACAGACCCGGTGCATAACCTGGGGGTCCTCATGGACTTACGGCTCCTGCTCAAAGAGCAGGTGGCAGCCGTGGCCAGAACGGCCTTTGCACAGCTTCGTGTTGTGCACCAGTTACGCCCTTTCCTGGATCAGGAAGCCCATCGGACAGTCACCCATGCCCTTGTTATCTCCCATATAGACTACTGCAATGCACTCTACATGGGGCTACCCTTGAAGAGTATCCGGAAGCTTCAGCTGGTCCAAAATGCAGCCGCGTGGGCTATTTTTGGTGCCCCTAGAAGGGCGCACATAACACCTTTGCTACATGAGGTGCATTGGATACCAGTTTGCTTCCAGGTCCAATTCAAGGTGTTGGTTATCACCTTTAAAGCCCTACATGGCATGGGACCGCGTTACCTGAGGGACTGCCTCTTCCCTGCATCATTAGCCCATCATGCAGAGAAGGCATGCTACGGACCCCGTTGATAAGAGAATTCCATCTGGCGGGGTCCAGGAGGCGGGCCTTCTCTGAAGCAGCCTGCACCCTTTGGAACATCCTGCCCCCAGAGGCGAGATTAGCCCCTCGCTCCTAGCCTTCTGGAGGAAGTTGAAGACCTCGCTCTGCCACCGGGCTTGGGGCAGGGAGGAGAATTGCCATGCTTGGGGTTGGCTAGTGCCTTGAAGTGCCCCTCCTACAAAATGACTGAAGGAGATCACAGCCATCTGGATTTTATTAGATGGGGTAGTTGAGAAATTGTTTTAGAGGGATTTTATTGGAATTTTATTATATATTTATTGTTTTATATTGTAAACCGCCCAGAGTCCCTCTGGTCGGAGGAGATGGGCGGTGACAAATTTGATAAATAAATAAATTAGTTAGTTAGTTAGTTAGTTAGTCAGTTAGAAAATGTGGATGAAGCTTCAGGAAAATAGATGTGCCTGCTATTAATCATCCCTAAAACAATAAGGACATTTGTTATTACTATCTACTGCTTGTTCTTGGCTTTAATCTGTCTTTTTGGTGTGAAGCTGTCAGATTTTCAGAAGTGGGCTATCTATTTCTCTCTGGACTGTTTCTCTGCTGAGAAATTAAATTAACCATTTTCTACTACAATAATGGAGATCAGTCAGGTTTTTTTGAAAATAACTCATTCCTCAAAGAAATTAATGCATATGAGGAAAAAAAGTAAAAAACAAGTTAACAGTGGTCTGTATAATTAGTGATTTGATCAAATATGAATATAAACCAAAATCAAAAGGTCATTAGATGGCCCAAGTAAGTAATGATCTCTTGCACTCTAAGTTCACACTTTCTTCTGAAACAAATTAGGTTCACACATAGCATATACCTTTATACACTATTAACTGTTGTTTAAATGCCTAGAAACTAGAAGGAATTAAAAGCAAATTTTACATACACAACTTAATTTCCTGTATCTTGTTGAATTTAAATAAATGCATTATGCCTTTCTGCCATTAGAGGGTGATTAGCTTCAGCAAGGACACAGTTGCACAGTTATAGTTGCACAGATTTTTATTACTGCATAATAGTTTATATGCTGGATCATTTGCAAGTAAGAAATATTGGGGGCTGGGGGGAATCCTTCCTCCTAGTCACATTTGGAATTCTTCTGCTTTCAGGTGTTTGCCATTATCTTATATCTTATTCTAAAGCTTAATAATAAATAATAAAAAGAGTATTAAAATTCTCTATATGCAACAGAATTTAGCAACCACCCATAATTTTGTAGAAATAAAAATACATATCATGATTACATTTTAATCTAATCTTTTATAAACATTTCTGGAACATTTAAAAAAAATAAACAGAATAACTTGTAAAAGATACGGTTATACCATGGTATTACAATAAGCAAGATTTAACAGAAAGCATAAGAATATATTTGCAACCTTAATAAAATCTAGCCTAGTTAGTGTTACTTGCCAGTTTAATACTAAATTATCCCCCAGGGTTAAAAATGAAGTGTCATATTGAGCTTTCCCTTTCCAATATATACTGAAAAGCCTCTACTGTTTTATGCATCCGTCTTCCACTGAACTGTGTCCTCTGACTCTTCATATTGACCAGTTTCATCATTAATCCAAAGCTTGACAGACTAGTCACCAGTTGGTTGAATCTGTTACACAGATTGCTATGCAGTATAAAGTTTGTTGTTTATTCGTTCAGTCGCTTCCGACTCTTCGTGACTTCATGGACCAGCCCACGCCAGAGCTTCCTGTTGGTCGTCAACACCCCCAGCACCCCTAGGGATGAGTCCGTCACCTCTAGAATATCATCTATCTGTCTTGCCCTTGGTCGGCCCCTCCTCCTTTTGCCTTTCACTCTCCCTAGCATCAGCATCTTCTCCAGGGTGTCCTGTCTTCTCATTATGTGGCCAAAGTATTTCAGTTTGGCCTTTAATATCATTCCCTCAAGTGAGCAGTCTGGCTTTATTTCCTGGAGGATGGACTGGTTTGATCTTCTTGCAGTCCAAGGCTCTCTCAGAATTTTCCTCCAACACCACAGTTCAAAAGCATCGATCTTCCTTTGCTCAGCATTCCTTATGGTCCAGCTCTCACAGCCATATGTTACTACGGGGAACACCATTGCTTTAACTATGCGGGCCTTTGTTGTCAATGTGATGTCTCTGCTCTTAACTATTTTATTGAGATTTGTCATTGCTCTCCTCCCAAGAATTAAATGTCTTCTGATTTCCTGGCTGCAGTCAGCATCTGCAGTAATCTTTGCACCTAGGAATACAAAGTCTTTCACTGCTTCTACATTTTCTCCCTCTATTTGCCAGTTATCAATCAAGCTGGTTGCCATAATCTTGGTTTTTTTGAGGTTTAGCTGCAAGCCAGCTTTTGCACTTTCTTCTTTCACCTTCATCATAAGGCTCCTCAGTTCCTCTTCACTTTCAGCCATCAAAGTGGTATCATCTGCATATCTGAGATAGTTAATGTTTCTTCCAGCCATTTTAACTCCAGCCTTGGATTCCTCAAGCCCAGCACGTCACATGATGTGTTCTGCATACAAGTTGAATAGGTAGGGTGAGAGTATACAGCCCTGCCGTACTCCTTTCCCAATATTAAACCAGTCCGTTGTTCCGTGGTCTGTTCTTACTGTTGCTACTTGGTCGTTATACAGATTCCTCAGGAGGCATACAAGATGACTTGGTATCCCCATACCACTAAGAATGTGCCACAATTTGTTATGGTCCACACAGCCAAAGGCTTTAGAATAACACAGAAATAGATATTTTTCTGAAACTCCTTGGCTTTTTCCATTATCCAGCAGATATTAGCAATTTGGTCCCTAGTTCCTCTGCCTTTTCTAAACCCAGCTTGTACATCTGGCAATTCTCGCTCCATGAATTGCCGGAGTCTACCTTGCAGGATCTTGAGCATTACCTTACTGGCATGTGAAATAAGTGCCACTGTTCGATAGTTTGAACATTCTTTAGTGTTTCCCTTTTTTGGTATGGGGATATAAGTTGATTTGAGTTGATATACTTTATACTAAAGTATAAAGTTTACAGTAGCTCTGTTTCACTATTTTCTCATGTAACTATTTCCAATATTTTTTTAAAGAAAACTGAAGAAGAGAGTTCCAAAGACCAGCTTAACCTAACGTAAGGCCAAATCCAAATCCAACTATGTTGGCTATGTTTGCTTTCTCAGAATCATACTGCTTTTTATGAACATTGTAATACATTTCCCAGTTAATGAATGTCTTTCAGTTGCTCTGAAATTGTTGAATTGCCATTTATTTTGTTTTGTCCAATCAAGGTCCACCTTCTCCAGTGTCCTTTGCAAAACATCTGAACAAACAATGGTGCTAGATTGTTGATTGCTTATTGGACAATGCTACCTTGGATTACATTGTTTCACCTTTATCTCCTGACTTTGTATTTGTTTTAGTTTGTTCGTTTGTTTTAAACATTTATATAGCCCCCATCTTGTACTATTTTAGTGAAAGCAGCCTTGACCTTGAACCTATTAATCCACAAGCATGACTTTATTGAAATCGAAATATTGTTTTGTGCCACAGCATCACACCTTCACCGTAAAATAAAGTTTTATGAGCAATTTGATAGGATAAATGGATACTGGTCTATCTTGTTAATTAAGAGAAAGGAACTTGATTTTCTTTTCTTGATCAAAATAATTTTTGTGTGTCCTCTGGGTGGCACTAGTGTTTAAATGATAAAATCAATTCATGACCTTAAAAAGGTGACATCTTTGTTTTTGATTTTTGTATATTGTAACTATATATAGCCTCAAAGTAGAACTTGCACATTAAAAGCATCTTTGTTGAACAGCAGGAAAGCTTTGAGGGTGGATGCTGTTTCCTGACTCTTTGGGATATTTGCATTTTTTTTAAATAGCTATTGCATCAAGTTGGAAACTTATGAAGCTCACTTGGAGGGTAGCCAGGTGGAGAGAATCCTATTTGTGTTTGGGTCAGAGGCTAGTTTGTTTCTAAAAATACATAGTTGTCGTCTGGCACAGGTCCTTGACTTTTCTATGATGTTGTGTGCACTTTTATTTATTTACTTCCCTTGTATGCTGCCCATTTCTGAAGGCCCTGGGTGGCTAATGTGGCAAGATATAAAATGACTCCCAAACCCCAAATAATGTAAAAATAAAGACAGCAAAAATATAACCAAAAAATACAAATACCATTCATCCACAAACCTTCAGTTACAACACACCCTCTTCCTATGTAAGAATACAAACAGATCTTCATGATTTTTCTAAAGCTTAAGAGAATGAAGCTTACCAAAACTCTGCTGGGAAGGAGCTCCAGATAGTTGAGGTAGCATCTGAAAGCCCCTGATTCTGAGGCTCCATCAGGTGATAATCCCATAGGGATGGGGCCTGGATTCTCTTTGGTCTGGTTGAATGAGGGGATGAGTACAGGAGGAGCAGTCTCTCAGAAACCAGATCTTGAGCCATATAGGATCTTAAGGGTGACATCCAGCACCTTGAGTTGCACTTGATGCAGTTCCCAAAGCAGAGTCATCTAAGCATATCAGGACACACCTATCACTGCCTGGGCTGCCACATTTGGTACATCTGTAGCTTCTAGATGTTCTTCAAGGACAGCCACATGTAGAACACATTACAGTAGTCCAAGCAGGAGATGATTAGGGCAAGAGTGACTGTGAGCAAGGGTTCCTGGACAAGGAACAGTCGCAATTGGCACATAAGATGCAACTGTGCAAAACCTCTCCTAGCCACAACTGCCACCTGATTTGCTTGAGTTGCAAATCTTTAAAAAGGGTGCAGTTTTAAATAAAACCATGATTACCACTGTTAATTCCATTTGTAAATTACAGTCACTATCAAGAAAGCATATATGATTCAAAATCATTTAGGAGAAAATAGTATTGGCATCACAGTAATAAATTTCTTCTCAGAAGCTAAGAAAAATAGAGATTTTTTTTAAAAAAATCACGGTTTGAAACAAGGAAACTGGAAGGTAAGACTAATGCCTTAATGTATACCATATCAATAATGATGTGCAGAAAGTTTGCCTACAACTTACACATTTTATTGTTCAGCTCCAGATCAATATAGGGAGGATGGAATTCCTGAGACCACAGAGATAACTCATTTTGGAGGGTATTATTATTATTATTATTAAACATTTTCGGATTTGAAGAGGAGAAGGCTTCAGAGGGGATGTGGGTGTGCTAGCTCCACCTGTTGGTATTTCTTTAAAGATGCCACTAAAAGATATCCAGAGCTTGTACAGTATTCATGCACAGTCCTAGGAAAATATTGTAACCTTGTTGCATCCTATAGGTGTCTCCTTAACTCAAACATGAATTTTCTGGGGACTGCACATGACTACTATGTGATCCCAGAAAAGCTGCAGCTGCTTATATTTAGTTTGCAGTCAATTACTTGGCCCCTTCCCATTCTGTGATTCTACTGTTCCAAGCTCTTTTTTGCAAACGTTATCAAGTCAGATACTCCTCATCCTGTAGATGGGAATTTGATTTTTCTTTCCTAAAAGAAGAATGTTTCTGTTAAATTTCATTCTGTTACTTTCAGCCCATTTCTCCACTTTATGAAGATTGTTTTAAAATTGAGTATCATGACTGTCTGACCCTTGAGGTAATATGAGCCTTAACTCTGATTTTCAATGAGCAGACTTTTGATTACTGAATGTTGCAGTGCTTAGCTAAAAACAGTTAAAACAGTTTGCAACTTCAACAAAATGGCACAAACAGAGGCCATGGGAAGAGAGGTAAGTGTCCAGAATCTTTGCCAAATTAGTTTGTGGATCATCCGTTTTGTAGTTGCAAGATACTCCTCTATGTTCTACTAAAGAATAACAACATGACACTGTCACTTTATTTCTGCTGCAGTTGCTATCATTTGAGAAAATCCTTCTTTTCACTGCAATGTTTGTGTGTTAAGGTTGATCGTGAGTGGATAATTCATAGAATTACCACTCCCAGAATAAACTACCTTTCCTCCTCCTTTTGCCGTTTTCTTATCCACCATTTTGGAGGTATGGGAGGATGGATAGCTGTTGCCTCATGATTGTTGCACTGCAGATAACCACCACACCAAAACCTCAACTTACAATATGACTACAATCCATGTGAATTTCTCTTTTTGGGGGGAGAGGCGGGTTGTGGTTCTTGTGGCAGATATATCCGTGAAAATAGGGTTGTTTGTCTCCTGTTTTTCTGTAATTGTGGAATAGAATCAGAAATGGTGCAGCATCCTAAACTCTCATCTTTCAAATAAATGCATAAAAATGTAAAAGCTGAAAAGACTTCTGAACATATTAATCCAGTGCTTTCAAATATCCCCTTTATGCCTGCAAGGGCAATTTTCTATAGTTTCTAAGTTTCTATACAATTTGTGCTCTCTCCCTTATTTATTCTGTCTATACATTTGTATTTCATCTTCCTTCTGCTGAACTCAGATCAAAACAGTTTTGAAAGAGTCTTCCACACATCGATAACTATACAGTACTTTCCAGCATTGCAGAGCTAAGCATTTAGAGACTGTGGCCTAGGGCATGACTCTTCTTTCTGTTTGCAGTGCTAGACCAGTCATAACAAACTTTTAGAGGCAACGGAGGGCAGTCCTGCATTACGGTACTGATGATACCTATGCCCTGTTCGTGTGGTCCTGGCTAAAGCAGTTGATAAGAAAGTGACCCATTTTATTCTTTGCTTTTTATGTGGGAGGGTGTTTTCTTATTTCCGTCTGTTAATCACAGTAGGAAGGAAAATTAACTACCCTTAACTGCAATTTCTCTCAGCTATGCCTGAAGTACATGCAAGTTGACACTTCAGTGTTGGAAAAATAGGACATTGTCCAATTTGTATTAGAAATCCTTTATTCACAATTTCTGTGTTTTTTTCTCAGTCCTGAGGAATACATCTCTCTTGCACAAAATGATACATTGTAGTGGAAGTCATATATAATAAATTGTAGTGCTATTCTTTCTTGTAGGTCACCTGAACTACAATATGTATGAAAGTATTTCTTCTTTCCTCTCTCCTGCTGGTGTTTGTTTATCCTACTCTTCAGCTCATAAAAGTCTCAGAGCAGCTTCATAAGGTCAATAAGAATGATAGTGTACAGTGGAAATGGCAGATTATGCAACTTTTTTCCTTCTTGTTCACACAGCCAAAGGTGGTAACGACTGTGAGAAGAAGAGGGACCCAACCCTAGTTTAATTAAACTAGTAGAATGACATTGGTGTCTCACTGGCATCTAAAGGTCAGCGACAAAAAAAACCCATCTCCCTTTCTCAAAAAGAATATAAAATCAATTGGGCCATAAAATTATGGCCCTTATGTTAAAAGTTTGTCTAAAAAGTTCTCCAGTTTCCTGATTCCTGCACCGGTCATAAAGTAGAATAATTTTAGACTAAATGTCTTAGTCAAGCAACCAGTTGTGATAAATACTGAGTCAGAAAGTTACATTGTTGTGGTGATTCCTCAAATGAAGGAAGGTGTGTCTTTCTGCAAACTGTGCTTCTGCATTTGGTTAGGCACAGACATCTTTGGAAATTTGAAATTGGGCAGTGAATCTATGTATTATTTCCTAGCTATGGTATATTGTTTGCCTCTCCTTCATTTGACTTGCATATTTGTTAAATACAGTACATGTTGGAGAAGTTCCAGATGACTTCAGTGACACTCCTCCAAAGGAAAGGTAAATTACAGCAGCATTGCCTTTGGAACTTCTCTCTGCTAGGTAAACTAGCGTGCAGAACCGTGTTATTAAAAGTAATTGCTAATGTAGATAAACCTCCATGCAGAACAGTAATTATTTGAACAGAGCTTCATATTCACAGCAAAAAAACAAAAAACTTCCAGGGCACACACAGTTCATCTTTCTCAGTAGGTACAATTACCAATTAAGCAAAAAGGGAAAAAAGAAAAAGAAAAATATGGGGAAAAATCTCTTAAGCCTGCGTCCATTCCTTTCACAATGTTGCAATTTCCTTCAGCATTAAGGAATAAACAGCTCATTTGTTTCGAAGGTGCCGCATATCTGTTTCTGTGCCTAATCACCATTAATTATAGAGGACCACCTCTCAGCAATATTCCGGGTCCCAGAGCTGCGGCATGCTTGTTGCCTTATTCTGCAGACCCTTGTTGCCAACTTTTGGCATTGCCTAGTTTCATGATTAAATATAAAAATGTAAAGCTTTTTCTAGATCTTGGCACGCCCTACAAACTATCCTAGTTTAATACTAAAGCAGTGACTAATCGGGGAACTCTCATGAGGAAACTGTAATAGCTCTTGCAAGGGTAACAAGAACAATTTCCATAGCCATGTTTTGCCAAGCAGAATATAAGCAACTTTGTTTTTTAGTCTTGCATGACAAAAAAAAAAGAGAGAGAGAGAGAGAGACAAAGACACACATACAAAAGACAGGAAAGCTAACCCATGTCTTTCTCTCAAGGAGATTGGCTCTATGATTAGCATGCGAAGCTTATTTTGCTTTATCATTGCACAGCTAATAGTGAAATTCTATTAATTGCTGAATGTTGTTTTGTTTTGGCAAATCCAGGAAGCAGTTTACATGGCTACGCAGTGCTCTGGTTTGCAGTGCTTCTGAAATGGTATTATTGTAAGGGGCTAATACTGATTAGAGACAGTTCCCTGAGGAAGGAGGACCTTTTGATGATTGAGTCATTTCCTTTCTCTGTTCTGCTTCACTGATACAGTGCTACTCTCTCTCTCGTGATTCAGATATACTCTCCTTCTCTAGTAAGCAGTTCAGAACTTCATGCCTCCTCGGCTGCAGTGGTTGGGCTTATGACTCTGCAGCAAACATCAAGGGACACACCTCACAAGACTAGATGTTCCCCACTCTTTCTAAATGCAGATTTGTTCACCATCTGAAGGATTCAGGCTTTTTTAAACAAGTAATTGATTGGCAAAGTATCTTGTACAATTACCACTGCTGCTATCACATAGAAGGGTTACTCTTTGTCCTTCATATTAAAATGTAGGAAGTTAACTCTGGCACTTCTGCTCATGGACCTGATTCTGGAAATCAGAAATAACTTTTTGATCTTCAGGTGAAGGTGGGGAAACAATCTGTTAAAATCTACATTGCAAAGCTGGAAATACATTTTATTTTTCTTACTTCGGAGCTTCTACTCTAGTGAATTGTGACACTTTTCTATTTAATAGATAACATGTAACTAAGACTGTAATATGTATCTATGAAAGCTATACTCATAAGATTAGAATAAATAAGTTTCAAAAGAACCTCATAAAAACAGTCTAAGAAAAAACTTAGAGCAGTTCTAAAGAGTTTGAATGATGAGAACCTGATGGAAGAACTACCGCATCCAGTTCCAAGCCCTTCTTGGAGTCATGCCAGCCATGGTAAAACATGGTGAAGGGGAGTTTATATTCCCTTCCCTTCCCTTCCCTTCCCTTCCCTTCCCTTCCCTTCCCTTCCCTTCCCTTCCCTTCCCTATGCTTTTGAGTGATTTTTTTATTCCTGGCGACTGCCTGGACAAGTCCCTGCAGTTTTCTTGGCAAGATTTTGGAAGTGGTTTGCCATGGCCTTCTTCCTAGGGCTGAAAGAAAGTAACCAACCCAAAGCCACCGAGATGGCTTTGTGCCTAAGGCAGGGCTAGAATTCACAGTCTCCCAGTTTCTAGTCCAATGCCTTCAACCACTGCACCAAACTGCCTCTCTTTCATTTTCATAAAGGTAGCTATAGAGGGCTAATGTAGCTTCTTTCTAGTTTTGGAGCATCATAGGGGAACAATGAACACTTTTTCTTTCTTCCTAGTAATGGAGAAGTACATGAGATAGATAAACAATGGCAATGAAGTTCTTTGCATTAGCAAAGAAGCCTCAATAATGGATCTCTTTATCTGACTGTGGACCTCCACACATGGAGAGAGCCACAAAAAATTGATGAATATGGAGACAGATTCCTATGGACCACAGGACCGTGCTTTTAGACTCCTTATATAGCTACATATTTTTCTTCCAATCTCCATATTATTCAGAATGAAAAAAATAACACTGATAAACCCAATAAAGCAAAGATAAACAATTATTTCTATTATATTTCTATATGCAAATTACACCAATAACAGAAATTTCTTTAATATTTTAAATATTTTAGATTTTTCTAGGTGTTCATTGTCTTCTCTATTTGCTTTAGAGATGTCCAGCTAACTTATTTTAATACATTTTTAGAAGAACTTGGGTCTAGCAGGAAGATATATCTGGGCATTTTGCCTTTTGCAGACTAGATTATGTTGCACACAGTAGTGCTTTTGATTGTGTGTTATTAGAACTTACTGTTTAGGAAAAACAGTGAAGAAAGAGTCAGCATGTGAAGTGCTCTGTTATAAAACTGACCAAGAGCAAACATTTATTAGATTACTTTTTTTCCTTCTTTTATAGGAAAAAAAATCACAGTGCTCAAACAAAAAACAAACCAAAACAGCATTGCACAGCGTTAGAGTAAATAAAAGGGAAAGGTTACCTCATTATCTTTAACAATACTGAAATTGACAGTCTTCCTGTAGTTTCTAGCTTTCACTACAAATAAGAGGTACCTGAGTAAAAGTCAAGCTTAACTTCACTTGTCTTCTTAAGCATTTGAAAATAGATCATACTCTAAAAAAGAGATTCTGCAACACATATTGATCATCCTGATTCTACTCCATAGCATGAACATCCTTAGAAGCCTATTATGCTTCCCTAGCAGGTTGTAAAATAGATTCCAGCTTGCTTTATGTGAGCCAAATGAAAATTACAGTAAATTCTACCAACCTTATGTGGCAACACCATTTCCAGAAGGGCTTATTTTATCAAGATGTTGTAAATACTATGCCCATTATCCATCGCTTCATAGTTTTCACACATTTTCTAAATGGGCACTTTTAAAATGACATTTAAGGCCAGCAAGGAAAGGCTATCATGTCTAAACTAAGCCCAGATGTTTTAAAGTGCTTTCCCTCTGGAGGTGCAGTAATTGTTTTACGATTAGACAGGAAGCTGTATCAGCATTATTGCTCTAAAGGAGCCAGTGTTATCAAAAGACAACACATCAGGGCTTGTCTTCACAGGAAGGCTATCGTGAGTAATCAACTGTGCTTTAATCCAATTGGTTATGGGACTCTTCATGTGGATGGTTTAATGTTTAGGGAAAAAACATCTGACTACCATCACCATAGAACACCCTTTCTCAACTCTTTGACCCTGGAGGAACTCTTGAAATATTTTTCAGGCCTTGGGGAACCTCTGTACATTCAGGCTCAAATATACATCAGAAGTTACAAAATTATTTGTTTCATGTGTAGGCCTGTATACACTGACAGTGTTCTTAAACTAAAAATAATGAAACCTACCTCTTTAATGTGAAGTTGCCCAAATTTGAAATAATTTTTTAAATAAATTGTGATCTTCCAGGGAACCCCTAGTGACCTTTCATGGAACCATAGGTTCCATGGAACCCTGGTTGAGAAACCCTGCCATAGAATATGAGGGGGAGGTACTAAGATCATACAAACATTATGAATTGCATCCAAATAATTTCTTATCACATTTCTGAATATGAACATTTGAAAAATGTAACAGAAATATTAAGGCACGATATTTAACTGGTGATTCTCAGTTGCTTTCAAAATGCAATGTATCAGGGTACGTGTAAAAAATAGATCTCAGTATTGTTAGAATGTTCTTAGACAATTTCTTCCAGTGACTTCAAATAATTTAGTTTTTCAATTCCTGCTGAAATAAATTCTTCACCCAAGTTTTTGTGACTTCAAATATTTTATATCCTTTTTCCTAATATGCATTTCTTGTAAGCAAATCACAACTTGTTTTAACTTTTTCAAATAATGATTTTTTTTCTCTTTTGAGAAACATTTGCTCCATGTATATGCCACATTAAGCATTTATAATCCATAGTTATACCAAGATTTTAGAAAAATCTATACCTGTAGCACCCAACATGGTAGCATCTTCAGTGTCCTGATGTATCTATTGTGGCATTTGTTTAGTCACATCTTCATTGTCACTTCCATTTACTCCAATTCTTCCTTGAATTTTCCCAGAAAATTTCTTGCTTTCTGAAGAGATTCAGTCTGAATCTGCTGTGTAAAAGTAAAAATCACCCCTTCCAACTTATCCCATCTAAATGGAATCTTTTTCTGAGTTTGTCAGGAAAAAAAAAATACTCTTTCACAGTATTGTAATTGGAATTTCCTTAAGTACAATTACATCTGTATTATCAATCCTCAATCTAACATTAAAATGCAGCTTCAGAACCTGATCTCTAATTTTTTTCCTGACAAAATGCACAAGGACATCCCTTGGAACATTTCTTAATTTTGCAAATGGTGTATTGATCCTATAAATTTTATCAATCTCTGCCCCTGTGTCATCTTCATCCCAATCCAAAAAGTTATACAGGAACTTAACAATCTTTTCTCTGATATCTTCCCCATGGTCTTCTGGAATGCTCTAAATCTTAAAATACTTTTTTCTCAGTTCCAATAAGGCCAAGTTATCCAAATCTTTCTCCATTTATCTGTTTATAACTTCTGTCATACTTTCCAAAACTTCCACTTAGTCATTAATTTGTTTTACATCTCCAGCCAATTGTCCTACAGATTCTTCAATATTATTAACTTCTTCCTTCATATCTTTTTTTATCCCTGCAAATCCATCTTCCATTTCCTTTTTAAAAGCATCCAAACTATTGGCAACTGTTTTCAGTCATTTTCTTCAATAAATCTGGCGTGATGCCCTTATCTGTAAGTTGTTCTAGTGAACCTCTCCTTCCTTCGGTCTTTGCTGCTTTTCTTGTGATTGCCATTGTAATATTTTTGGCCCAAAAGTGAAAGTTTGTCAATTACTAGGGTGAAAGTAAAAGGCAGGCTTCTCTTTTTTCCCCCTTTTTGCTTTTCTCTGACTTTAAACTTTAGTCCCAATTAGCTCTCCGTAGCTACAGTCACACAGTCTGGCTCATATTACCCTGATCTTATTTTGTAAAATCCACCAATTATCCACTTTCCTTAATAATAGGCAATCAGCATTCCCATGAAGGTCCGGTCTGTTTGTCTAGTTAATTTTCAAAGGCACTTTCGTCAAAGAAAAAAAATATTCTTCTGTTTTCTAAAAATTACTGTCCCCTTTATTCCTTTAAAACTTTCTTAGCTTAACAAAATCAAAATCTTGTTAAGCTTTTTGCTTTTAAGTCAAAATCCTTTAAGATAGGTTTTTTTCTCTTCTTAATTCCAAAAAGAAGGCGACTTACTGAGTGTCTTTATTCTTACCTGCAAGTTGGAAGATCTCTCTTAAGTTGTAAATTAATTGTATCCGAAACTGTTTAAGAAAGTGAGTCTTTTGCAGGTCAAGTGTCCATAAAGGCTGCTACCGGTTTTGAGCTCCCTCAGCTCCCAAACTGCTCAACCCACAATTGACCACAAGAAACTCAATTACTGTGATCTCCTCACAAGGAGCAGCTATCCAGAGCACAAGTGGGCGATCTTTTGATCTCTCCTTCTCCAGAGAGAATTTTGTCAGCCAGAACTTGCCGCCTGGCTGCAAGTCTCCATCACGATGCTGTCCCTGTCAGAGATGTTCAAAGGGATGTTTAACCCACCCTAGGTCCTCACCCAGAAGCCTCAGTGGTGCAGAATTCTTCAAGAGTCCAAATTTTCTTCTAAAACCATCCAGGAAGATCACAGTTTGTAGTTGACCCAGAAGCAAATATGTTAAGGGTTCAAGGATTTCAATAAAAACAGTGGGATAGTGTATCTCCTGTTGATATATATTATATGTGGAGATCAGTCAGAATATAATGAAGGTACAGTATGTGAGTGAAATTTATGAAAAACAGGACTGAAATACTGGAGTGATCTATAGTGAAGTCACTAGGATTTTTATAAACACATAAGGGGACAAGTGAAAGTGATGTTTCATTGGATCAGTCTTTTAGTTCAAAAGAGAGACTAATTTAGTCTAGCTGCCTGGCAACTATTGAGAGTGGTTAGTAGCATGATATTACTTAAATACCGTATATCTACCTGTTTAGAATAGACACTCCAAAACATGCATTCTAAACTGAAGGGTGAAATATTGGTCTCCGTGTTACATCTGTCTTGAGTTATATATCTAAAAACAAAAACGCCTATCGTTAATCATTATGGAGGTCAAAGGGATGTAAATTTAAAATTGATTCATTATGTAAGAAACTAAGTAGACAGATTGAGAAACTGTAATAATTTTATTCCTTATGAACATGGTTTGATGCCAGTAATAGTACCGCCTAACATAATTTAAAGCAAGAATGAATTAAAGCTATTTGAACAGTACAATTAATCAGCTAAAGTTTTAATAGAATTATTCTTCAAGAAATTATATGGTTGATATTAAGCAAAGACTCTGATTGTCTAGAATTTCTACAAAGATAAGGACTTCTCCCTCTTGCAAAAAAGTTGATGAAAAAGGAATTTAAGCATTTTCTTTCCTCTTTGCACTGCAACATAGCACAAACATTTATTATTGATTGAATTCTTATTTAATTAGTGTGTACACATTGATATTAGTGGGATATATTAGTCATAACTTAAATATTATTGATTTTTAATGGGTCTACTTACTTTTAATATTACTAAATCTGGCTCTAGCCCATTCTAAGTCAGGGTGATACATTATCTTTGTAATTTTAAGGCAATTTAAAGTTTGAAAACAATGCCAGTGCACCTTTTCAGTCTGAATACTCTCCAAGGCTGATGGGTATTTCTATTATGGGATTTATTTTATATTCTCAAGTGAGATGTTGTGTAAATGTAAATATGACTTTTCATAAATAAACTATGAACTTGGTAATATGGGAAATTCCTACTTAAATTCCTCTCAGGTTAGAGCAGGACTGTTTACAGTGATACTAGCTTCTGAATTTGGCTTTCAGCAATATTATAAATGTACTTTTCCAAATGGAATTTAAGGGGCAACCAACTGAAAATTCCTACCTTAGAAAACAGGCATAATAAAGACATTGCAAAATCATGCTTCCCCGCCCTCCGCCACAGAAAAGCTCCAAGGCAAGTAACAAGTAAAAGCAAACAAATACCCACCTGATGCTTTTGTGTTTAAGTTTTGTCTGCAATGTAGATCACACTCCAGTTGGAAAATGAAATATGCAATGCAGTCACAAAAATGCAGTCTCAGATTAAAAAACAAAAGACAAAGGACACTCAATCGAAGCGAATATTTGTAGCTCAGGGTTGAACTGTGGAGTCCTTGGTGCTCTCTGAGCCTTGTTTTCTTGCAGACGTTTCATTGCCAGACTAGGCAACATCTTCAGTGCAAAGAGGGAGTGGGCCTTGCTCTTTGCACTGAAGATGTTGCCTAGTCTGGCAATGAAACGTCTGCAAGAAAACAACAAGGCTCAGAGAGCACCAAGGACTCCACAAAGGATATTCCAGACAAACTACCAAATGAATGAAAAGGCCAGCACAGAAACAGTTAGTATATCATGCAGATTCTCCATCACAAACCTTTGGAAAGTTACATGCATGTACAGTATGTTACTCATTTATTATTTAATTAGATTACTCAGGATACAGTAAGTCATACCATAGCAGTTAATTAGAACTATTCTAAGTTTATTGACTGATACCAATTGTATACACAAAATGCTCTGTTGAATTCCATGACACAACATAACATTATCTCCGAAAGTGTAGTTTTCTCCAAAATCGAAGAAAGTGAAGGTAAGTGAAGAGTGGGATTAAACAAAATTTCTTACAAATATTGGACTGATTTGGTATTTTGTCAAACAAATTACTAATCAGTGCCTCTTTGTGAAATGCCTCTTTATGGAAACTTATATTTGAGAGTATTTTGAATCTGAAACCCATCAGAGCCTAGGGAAGGTGGCTTATCTATAGAAGAGACTGAAGCCTGTATGTATAAAGGAACATAAACTACAGTTCAAAGAAATGTAAGAAAAACAGAGGTGAGGGTTAAATTCATGGAGGCATCTTGAGATGCTGAGTTGCCTCGGTGCACAGCTAATTTTAGTGTAAAGATCAGAGGCCAGCAACTCAAAGCCAGCAGGCTTTATGCCATCACTAGGGAATTGCTGGTGGAGCCCACTATGGGTACCACATCCTTTTCCTATGATCCTGTTGGAAGTGTTAGTAAATCCAGCATGCCTCATTAGCATGTGCATTAGCATGTAAATTGAGTTCATCCCAAGATGCAACTCTGAGGAAGCTGTTTGTTGCCACTCCCACTTCCTCTCTCTCCCTCCTTCTTCCACCCAGGGAGAAGCAAGCATGCTGCTCTGCTCTCCGTTCATCAAGGCCATGTGCTCAGGCCTTGATGAAGGGTTCTGCCCCTTTCTTCCACGCAACTCTTAGCAGCTGTAGGGCTAAGGGTGAACTGTGTATAGGGACAAAAGAAGAACAAAGATTCCATCTTTTTCACCAAACATGGATGTAACTGGACCAAGAATAAAAATGAGTAAGATATTATTTCACTTACTTTTAAACCTACTAGGTCTAAGCGTGTGATTCTTTATGCTTGGGTGGGCTGAGTGTGTAAGATCAATAACCTTTATTGAAGGGAATGGATGGTTATCTGGAAAACTAAATGACAGTGCCCCATGTCACTATATGGGCAAGCAGATACATTTGCCCAACTATTGAGTGAAGGAGAAACAATAACTAGAAAAAAGAAAAAAGAATATTCATGGCTAATTAGAGGGGAAACTGAATGCATTTCATAAAACTACAGTACATATTGTTGAAGCTTATTAAGGTTCCCTAATATCATTTTTATGCCTTTATTACAAAGGCAGAGAAATAGTGAATCAAGTCACTGTTTACACCATTTAGATTCTGTGATGACAGCACCCACTGGTTTTCTTCAACAAGGAGAACCATGAAGTTCTGGATGGGAATTGTTTGGCCGCAGTATATGTTATTATATCGTTTTTATTTTATTTTGCTCTATTTTATGTTTTTGTGTATTGTTAGCCACCTAGAGTCACTAGTGAGAGAATGAAAGCCTTATAAAGTCAATAAACAAATAAATAAAAGCCATTCTTATGCTCATAACATGTTACGAGCACAGCAGGACCAGCGTCTAAAAGTGGGAGCTATATTTTCTTTTACATTTCTTTTTTTAAACAACCAGATACCACAGGGGTTGGAACTAGATTTTTTTCTCTCTGATTTTTTTCAATAGTTCAAGAGAGTTATTTTTAAGTAAAACAGCAGTGCTTGGTCTATCGGATACTTAACACTATTTAATTTGCTCTCTTTAAGCAGAAAATTGCACCACTCTTATTTAATGATTTGCTACTAAATTCACAATTTCACAATGCATAATTTTAGAAGGCTCCATCCAGGGCTTCAATGTAGGATCTTGGGGTTCGTGCAGTGCTGAAGATTGCCTACATGACTTAGTTCTGACTATGGCTTGATTTTGGCTTCAGTTTCCCCCATTCAGGCTCTCACTTGATAGCTCCCTGAAGAATAGATTATAAAGATTATATTATAAATTTGCAAGGCATTGAAGACCTGGCTGTTTCCCCAGGCATTTGGGTCATTGGGTAGATGCAGGGCCGCAACTAGGATCTGTGTCACCCGGGGCAAACAGGGATTCCACGCCCATTTTGGCACACACACCCCCAGCGTGGCGCCTGGGGCACATGCCCCGCTTGCCCCCCCCCCCCCCAGTTGCAGCCCTGGGTAGATGAGCTCTGCTACTACGGATGGTGAGCTAACAATTTATTCTTGGGCACCAGGGGGTTTTGTTTGGTGGGCTTGTTTGTTTCAATCTTGTAAGCTGCCCAGACTCACTTGTGTGAGATAGGCAGCTATATAAATCATTTTAAAATAAAATATAAATATATACATACATATATACAGGACATACATAGATCTAATATTAACAAACTGCTATTGCAAATAATTATTAGTAATTGGAGACATATTGTTTACAATCACTGGCCATGACAATACAAATCACAAACACTGTGAATGGAAAAATCTGAAGAAACTATCATATAAAATTAAAGAACAAATAATCAGCACTAAAACATTATTCATTTAAATTAAGAATCTCCCAGATAATTGACAATACTATATGTCACAGAAATAGCTTAGTTTTGTGGCTGCTGATACAATCAAATCTGTCTTATCAGTGACAAATTTAGTGTCCTACAATCAGCTAAAAAGTCTTGGAAAAGAAAAATAAACATATTACGTAAAAGCAAACATAATAGTGGGTGGATCAAAAAAGTCAAAATGGTGGCTGTAGCTATGACCATGTGGTCATGGGTGCCATCTTGACTTTTTTTATGCCACCCCCACTCCAAAGCTCCTGTAATGTTAGATGAAGCCTATAAAGAATAACAGAGAATATAAAGTTTCCGCACCATATCTTTCCTTGAGGACAAGAGTTGACAGTAGCATTGATTTTGGGACTTCCTGTATTTCATTACGCGAATGGAAGGAAGGCCCAGGGTTCTGATTCCATCTGAAGCTCAGTTTATGTGATTAATAGACAAACCTGCCAATGTTGGGTTCACTTAGATTTTGTTAAGTTTGTTTTGACTTATTTTCATGCCAGATTGTGATTTTTTTGGCACAATTGTTTTTATATATTCATGCACCATTCTGCTAATATACTAATGCACACAATTTTTTCTAACACAGATGTCAAAAAATTTAGAGAAATTTAATAATACAGAAAAATAATTGTACATTAGTTCAAATATAGGGTGACAAATGGTCAGATTAAATTGTTTTGTGTTATAATGAAAATTAAGTGAATCTCTCTCCTATTCCTATTTTTAGGCCATCATGTTTCTTGTTCAACAGCTAAAGCAGTGATTCCTAACTGGTGGGTTACAACCCAGAACTGGATTGCTATGGCTTTTATGGTGGGTTGCCATGGTCCTGTTGTTAAAAAGAAATTCATTCTTCAATGAGGTATGGTACTATGCAAAAAGTTTGAAATATTTTTATGTAAAAAATATTCTCCTTGCTGACTATAACTAAAGCATGACTCTTGGGCTTAATCTATCAGCCCTAGCCAGCATAACTAAAAGTGAGGAATTGTCAGACTTGTCTAAAACATCTGGACAGGACCAGGTTTACCACCTTGAGCTTTTATTTACCCTCACATCTGTTCTGCCAAGCATGTTCCTTTCAGGAAACTCCTGACCTGCCTTCCAGACACCATTTTTCTTCCAAGAGTAAAGGAAGGCAAAATGGAAATAGCTGTACTGGACTTGACCATATCTTATAGGTAATGCTGGAGTTCTTAAAATTAAGGGAAATGAAAACTGAAGTATAGTGAAATACATATCTTGGGCTTCAAGAAAGGAGATTTTATTAAAGCAGTGATGAATAGAATTCCATGGCAGAAGAATCTAGTGGGAAAAGGAATATTAAAACTACATACAAAGGAAATACCAAGAGGAAATGCTCAAAAACAATGGCAAGCCATTCAAACAAGGAAAAGAATAAAGGTAGCAGAAGAAGCCAATGTGTCTGCACACAATGTTTGAATGCCTGAAAATAAAAAATGATACACATACTGTAGGAGAAAGAAAGCTGTGTAGATTACTAAGGAAGAATACAGGAAGCTAAAGCTTAGAATTACCTAATGATGCTAAGAACAACTCAAAGGGCTTCAACAAAACTGTTCCTGTTTTGGCTCAGTCTTGTCTTAGAAGAAGGAATGCATTCCACTGGGCAATTGTAAAGAAGTGACTGAGTTCAGCTGAATTTTAAATCAAGCTTTTAAAAATATAAACAGAGAGCACCTACTGTATTGACCTTGATAGAGTATAAATTCTCTGGACCCAGATAAATTTGCCTCCTAGAATACTGAAGGAACTTCATAATGGTCTGACTGACCCTCTATCCATTATCTCTGGGAAATCCTAAATAATAGATCCCATCAGTTTCATATCCTGGAAAAATTTTTAGACATATCACAAAGCAATTGATCTCTAAACACCATGGAAAACAAGTTACGATTTTTAGGAGCCAGCATGGATTTTTCAAGAACAAAGCCTGCCAACAAATTTTTCACTTTTTAGTTGGATAACTTCCTTAGTAGATCATGGAAAAGCCATGAATATAATCAGTATTCAGTGGATCCACACCTGGTTTGAAAACAATTTCTAAAGTGTGATCATCGCTGGTTCCTCATCACGCTAGGGTGAGGTCTTAAGGAGGTGCCCCAGGCTTTATCCTGGATCCTTTATCCTTCATTAATGGTCTGAAGAAATGGGGAATGGTTATAAAAAAGCTGATAACACACATTTAGGTGAAATGGCTTCTATTCTAGAATACAGAAACAAATTAAAAATGATCTTAAGAGGTTAGAAAAATGGGCTGAAAAAAATAGATTGAAAATTAATGAGACAAATGCAACTGCCTTCACTTACAAAAAGGAAATTATTTGTATAGGTATAGTGTGGGGAATATCTGACCTGGTAATAGCACATGTGAAAAGTTGTCATGCAATTTTAGGCTGCATCAACAGAAATACAATTTATACTTTAATTACAGAAAGTAATCACAGAAGATCTGCATTTGTCAGACCACATGTTGATTTTTGTGTGCAGTTCTGAGTCTCAAATTTTCAAGAAAGATACAAATAAACCAAAACAGGTGTGGAGAAGTACAGTTGTCATGTTCACCGTTCCGGTGTTGTTACACCGTAACGGTTCGCTTGCCATGGTGCTGATACGTGTACTGGCTGGGAGGGTGGTGCTGGGAACCTTGTACGGGAGACGTGCTGGATTGTGCCAGGGAGGAATGTGTTTCGGCTATCTCTTAAATGTCAAGGTCTTTTTGCCCGCTGATCAGCAGAGCTCATTAGGAGCACCTGGGAATGTGGGGTGGGCTGTCTGTGAGGGAGGGGGTGGGGTGAGGTTTGCAAAGACGCTATTTAGTTTGTTTCATTGACAAGAACCTGGCTCGTGGCTTCATTGAGCCAGCAAATTCGCTGGTCGGGGCTCCCATCTTGTTTCGGGAGAAGAAGGATGGCAGCCTGAGACTTTGCACGGACTACCGTGGTTTGAATTCCGCCTCACTTTCCAACAAATACCCTCTGCCCCTCGTCAAGGACATGCTCGCACATCTGTCCACTGGCAGAGTTTTTTCCAAGTTGGATCTCCGCGAAGCCTACTATCGCATTCGCATTAGGGAGGGGGATGAATGGAAAATGGCTTTTAATTGCCCATTGGGTTCTTTCCAATATAAGGTTCTTCCATTTGGTCTGGCAGGGGCTCCGGGGGTTTTCATGCAACTGATTAATGAGGTTTTACATGAACACTTGTTTAAGGGGGTATTGGTGTATTTGGATGATGTTCTCATTTATACTAAATCGCTGGAGGAACATGAACGGCTTCTTAAACAGGTACTCACGAAGCTTCGGCACGCCAAGCTTTATGCGAAGCTTTTTAAGTGTGAGTTCCACAAATCATCCCTGGATTACCTCAGTTATAGGATCTCTGTTAAAGGCATTGAGATGGATTCTGTTAAGGTCCAAGCGGTACTTAATTGGGAGCGACCCAGAACCAGGCGGCAACTTCAAAGTTTCCTGGGGTTTGCCAATTTTTACCGCTCCTTTGTCAGGGGATTCGCTGAAATTGCCCTCCCCCTTACTGATTTGCTATGGACTAAGGGGTTGGGGGAAACCCGAAAGGTTAGAAACCCGGGGGCCGTGCTCAATTGGACTCCTGAATGTCAGGCTGCTTTTGATCGGCTCAAGGCTCTTTTTACTGAAGAGCTGGTACTCGCCCACCCTGACCCGGACCTTCCGTTCGTTGTTCAGATTGATGCTTCTTATTTTTCAGTTGGAGCTATTTTGTTGCAAAAGGATTCCACTGGTCTTTTGAAGCCTTGTGCCTATCTCTCCCGCAAGTTTTCAGAGACGGAGAGACGCTGGCATGTTTGGGAGAAGGAGGCTTTTGCTGTTAAGGCAGCCTTAGAGGCTTGGAGGCATTTATTGGAGGGGGCTTCTTCCCCTTTTGAGGTTTGGACTGATCATCGCAACCTCGAGGCACTCCGGACTCCCAGGCGCCTCAGCCCAAAGCAGATTCGGTGGGCTCAGTTTTTCAGTTGTTTCAATTTCCATCTTAAATTTATCCCTGGGAAGAAGAATTTTTTGGCTGATGCCCTGTCCAGATTGCCGCAGGACGAGGGTCCGGTTTCCGATGTTATTGGTACTGTCCTATCGGGACCGCAATTGGGGCTGGTGGCTCTTACACGGAGTTGCACTCGGGGCCACGCATCGCCTCCCTCCCCTCCAGTTCAGAAACAGTCTCCACTGTCAACAGCGCTGCGCTCTGATTTTGTGGCTGTGCTGAAGTCCGATCCCTGGCTTCTTGCTAATCCTGACAAGGTGTCCATCGAGCACAATCTCGCTTGGGTTAAGGGCCATTTGTATGTACCTGACTCTCAATGTTCTGCTATACTGGCTCGTTCTCATGACAGTAAGCAGGTGGGCCACTTTGGCTTTTTGAAGTCCCTCCATTTGGTTCGTAGGCAGTTCTGGTGGCCCACACTGTGTAAGGATGTCAAAGCCTATGTGGCTCCTTGTCCTGTCTGTGCTATGTCTAAGCGGTCTGTGGGTAAGCCACAGGGGCTGCTGCAGCCGGTGGCTGACCCTGCGCACCCTTGGGATGTGATTTCCATGGATTTCATTGTGGACCTACCCCCAAGTCAAAAGCAAACTGTCATTTGGGTGGTCAAGGACTACTTTTCTAAGCAAGCTCATTTTGTGCCCTGCGCTTCTATTCCTTCGGCACAACAGCTGGCTAAACTTTTTTTGGTGCACGTGTACCGTCCACACGGATGCCCCTCTCGTTTGGTGACCAATAGGGGCACACAATTTACCTCGAAGTTTTGGCGGGCTTTTTTGAAGCTCATTGGCACTGAGCAGGCGCTATCTACTGCTTGGCATCCCCAGACAGATGGATCCACTGAGGTCCTTAATGCCACTTTGGAGCAATTTCTTCGCTCTTACATCAATTATCATCAAGATGATTGGGTTGACTTGCTCCCTTTTGCTGAAGTGGCTTACAATAATGCTGTTCACCAAAGCACTGGGCAAACCCCTTTTCATGTTGTTTCTGGTCGAGATTTTGTTCCCATTCCAGAATTTCCTCAGCCTCCCGCACCGGCTGTTGCCGCCTGTGATTGGGGCTCTAGGCTTGCTGATTCATGGCCAGTTATTCAAACTGCTCTTCGGGAGGCTCAAGCTGCCTATAAACGGCATGCTGATCGCCACCGACGCCGGCAGCCCGCTTTTTGGGTGGGGGATTTGGTCTATCTATCAACTAAGTTTATAAAGTCCCCTCAGCCCTCAAAGAAGTTGGCTCCTAAGTTTATTGGACCCTTTCCTGTTACTGCAGTGATTAACCCTGTGACTGTTTGTTTGGATTTGCCTCATAATTTGAAGCGTTTGCACCCTGTTTTTCACTGCAGCTTGCTCAAGCCTGCTCAGGATTCATCGCGTTGGCATCCCTGCTTACCTCCCCCTCCACCGATCATGATCTATCGGCAACAGCATTTCGAGGTTAAGGAGGTGCTCGACTCTCGGCGGTTGCGGGGGTCTCTTCAATACCTCGTCCGATGGAAGCATTTTCCCCATCCTGAATGGGTCGCTGCACACGATGTCCTTGCCCCTGATTTACTTAGGGCTTTTCATGTTGCCTACCCTTCCAAGCCCTCTGCTTGAATTTCTTTTGGGGGGGGCGGTATGTCACATTCACCATTCCGGTGTTGTTACACCGTAACGGTTCGCTTGCCATGGTGCTGATACGTGTACTGGCTGGGAGGGTGCTGCTGGGAACCTTGTACGGGAGACGTGCTGGATTGTGCCAGGGAGGAATGTTTCGGCTATCTCTTAAATGTCAAGGTCTTTTTGCCCATTGATCAGCAGAGCTCGTTAGGAGCACCTGGGAATGTAGGGTGGGCTGTCTGTGAGGGAGGGGGTGGGGTGAGGTTTGCAAAGACGCTATTTAGTTTGAGTTTAGGCGCGCTTTCCTCATTTTCAGCTTTTTACCTGTTTGCACTCTTTTCTAAATAAACCAAGAACCTGAATTGAGATTCTGAGTCTGAGAGTTTTATTTGGATTAAGGCAATCATCACAACAGTGAAGTTGATTCAGGGATTTGGAACTAAGTCCTGCAATCTGAAGAAGCATTGAAGGAATAGTGTATGCTTAGCCTTAAAAAGAGCAGGGATATATTAGCAGCTCTTCACATAACTGAAATGATGTCACACAGATAACTAGGGATGAGAGAGTATGATAGCATGTTTCAAGTACCTGAACGGGTGTCTGAAGAAAGATGCACAACATGGAAAATAGTCTTAAGCTCCAGAAAATCAGATTCCAGATGAATGTAAGAAATAGTTCCTAAAGTAAGAGCAGTTTAATAGTGGAACCATTTACTAAAGGAAGTAGTGCACACTCCTTCACTGGATGTGTTCAAGCAGAGGTTGGACAGCCATCTGGTTGAGGATGCTTTCATCTGTATTCTTAAACTGAGCAGGGGGTTGGATTCAAAGGGCTAAATGGATCCTTCTATCTCTGATTCTAAAGCATAGTTGTATTATGTTCCAATTGGCCAATAGCATCTTAAGACATATTCATTACTGAAGCAACTGAAAATTTGCCACCATGAGGATGATGGCAGAATCCATCACTACACTGGCCCAGGTCACACAGTATGTTCTCTGAATACATTTTGAAAGACAGTGGGGATCCATCATGTAGAGAAAATTGTAAATTACTTATCTAGCTCCAACTGATTATTTAGATGTTGTCCACACACACTTTCTTTAGTGCAACACTGCATTTGTTGTATAGGCTGTAGTCTGTGTTGACAACAGAAAGAACATGTGGACACCATCTGAAGCTTGAAGAAGCAACTGTGTGTTCTTGTCCTGAGTTCTTGTGATATATCAAGATTCCAGCCCAGTTTTTACATGCGTAAGCATCACGTAACTCATCCTCACGTAACATCCTCACTTGATTACTGAACACTTGGGTCTATTGCTTGAAATGTTGCTAGGAAATAGATAATCCCAGTTCACAATACATAGTGAACATATTGAGGGAAAGAGTTACGCCTTGCCATATATTCTTCAGCTTCTGCAGTTCCCAGAATCAGGTTCTTTATAATCAGAGCTCCTCCATTATGATGAATACTGGGAGCCTAATTGTTTAGTGAAATATATTGCTCAGTGACTGCATAAACAATTTTAATTGGCTCAGGAGCCCAAAATGTGCTTTTTTTGTTTGGCTGCCAAGGCTGCTTTCTCACTCGCTAATTATGCTGAGCTACAGCTTTTAGCAAAAACAGGAAATAAAGCATCCATTACTCAAATGACAACTTCTCACCCAGCCTGCATTTCAACATCCATTGTGTAATTTCCTACTTTCAAGCTCAGTTAAGAGCTAAACACATTTTTAAAACAAGTTGCCCCCATTTTGCAAGAGCCATGCGACAGTTTACGCTACCCATTAGTAGACTGCAGTGCTTGCAATTCTAGAAACACTCTAAAGCGTTTTGCTGCACACCAGGTATGCATCCATGCCACAGAAGTCATTATCTCTCCATTCTGTTCCTGCTGCCTACCTGCTTTTTAGTAAATAAGCACAGGACTCATTTCACCTTCTAGGCAAGACAACATGTAAAATTGCCCACTGGGATTGCAAGTCAGTATCCTTCAGGGATAACCTCTTTCTATCCTTCTCAACAAATGGTCACTGTAAGCATCCGTTTTTCTCAAAACAATCCACCCCTAAATCTGCTCCTCTTTATCTAGCAGCAAAGAAGTAGATTATCAACTATTCGACACAGATATAATCAGACAATTGTTCTCAAGGGAAGTCTTTGCTTTTGAAGTGAGAGCTTAGAACAGGAAGGAAGCAAGAAAGAAAACAGCCATGACCTCTTGGAAATGGACAGAGGCCTGAGGAATTTAGATGGATCTTCTCCTCTCTCATAGCAAAGGGTAGATGGCTGCAAGAAGGAAAAAATAGCACAGCAGAACTCTTAGTGACTTTGAGCAGCTGATCCGAACTTTGCAGGGGAGAATATTGCATGATAATTCTAGCATTTTGATGTAGAATCTGGCACAACTGTTTCCATTTTCTTTTTCCGGCTCTACCTCTAAATTATATTTTTAAAACCTGCACTGGTTAATTATACATAAGAGCCAGTGTGTATGTTGGTTAAGGACTGGAGCAGGAAACCCAGGTTTTAGCCTTTCTTTAGGTGCCATTCTCTCTCAGCCCAAATCTGTGCCAGGCTCTGTGACAAGCCAGCTGAAAAATAAAGCTTGACCAATAGCTTCACTTTAAGAACTGCAGGGACCCAGCAAGCCAGCAGAACAATAGGAAGAATCCTAGGAAGAACAACAAGAACCACAACTGGTTTATACATACATGGTACCAGTGCGTCAACATAGATGTTCATGTCTTAGGCCTTTCCTCAGCTGCAAGGACAGTATGACGTTGTTGCCAAGACATCAACAGCATGTCTTGGCAATCCCCTTAATCACATGGCACAGGCTTAATTCCCAGCGCAGATTTTAACCAGTCTTCAGTTCTCACTTAGTTTTCCAAATAAAAAAAAATATATTTTTCCTGTTTAGACTGATAGGATCCTGCCATAGTACAGAGTATAGAAAATCTAGGCCAGTTTGCACCCTCTTTTTGAGGCAACTAGGTCAGGTGACCTCCCTCTGGATGTTGCCACAGGGTGTATCCAGAGAAGGGGTCACACCTCCTCCTTTCTAGCTACCGGTCAGCATCAGTCACTATCTCTTCTCTTTTGACCTATTTCCTCTCAGTTAGGATTAGGTCCTAAATTCTTTCCCTCTTCTTAAACTGTTAGTATATTTAGTTGCATATAAATATTATCATTCCTCCTAACCCACTTTTTCTATCTCTTGCTGCCCCACCTACTCACTGCACACCAACACGGGGCATAGTTTTACATAGCAATGTGGTATAGACTTAAGAAACAAGAGAGGAGAGTTAGATATTTCCAAATGCCCAAAGACTTTTTGTCCATTTCAAAATCTTTTCATAAGGAAATTTAGGACTCTTCCAGACAGTTGTGTTAAAGTGCTACCCACCAGTCCTTGGGCTGGCAGAAAAAGATGCCAGAATCAATTGTGATGTTCTCATTGCTGATCCCTATTTTGCTACACTAGGAAGGCTGGCAAGTGGTGTGGTCTAAATTAAGGCAAGTAATTGGTGGATTCCCCTGGCTTTGTTTCCTTTTCCATCAAGCATTCTCATTAATGTGTGATAGGATGGGGATGGGTGACTGTAGACAGATGGACATACCTTGGTTCTCTGGGTTTGGGGGGGCGAGATTAACACCAAGGTACAGTACAGGTTTCTGCAGATACTTTATTACAAAATAGCAATAAAGAGCCAAGATTGTAACTATCCAACAGCCACCCATACCATTAAAAACAATCACATATTTGACTAGGAGACTACTGAAATCATAGACCAAGCAATGAACAAAAAAAGGCAGAGAATTCCTAGAAGCCTAGAGTTCAAATAAATGGGCCCTTAACAGGCCCATTGAGCTAAATACCATGCTCCACCACCCAACCAGCTGCCTGATCCAAACCATCAATAACAAAGTAGGAAGGTCAATCACAAAGGAGAGAAAGGACTCCCAGAAAAAATTGATTGAATCTCACAAAAAATCCGATCACCAACCAAGCCTCCTGAATTCAAATCTGATACAGACTACAAATACCACTGGAGCGAGAATTGCCAGATGTACAAGCTGGGTTTAGAAAAGGCAGAGGAACTAGAGACCAAATTGCCAATATCCGCTGGATAATGGAAAAAGCCAGGGAGTTTCAGAAAAACATCTATTTCTGTTTTATTGACTATTCTAAAGCCTTTGACTGTGTGGACCATAACAAATTGTGGCAAGTTCTTAGTGGTATGGGGATACCAAGTCATCTTGTATGCCTCCTGAAGAATCTGTATAATGACCAAGTAGCAACAGTAAGAACAGACCACGGAACAACAGACTGGTTTAAGATTGGGAAAGGAGTACGGCAGGGCTGTATACTCTCACCCTACCTATTCAACTTGTATGCAGAACACGTCATGCGACAAGCTGGCCTTGAGGAATCCAAGGCTGGAGTTAAAATCTCTGGAAGAAACATTAACAATCTCAGATATGCAGATGATACCACCTTGATGGCTGAAAATGAAGAGGAACTGAGGAGCCTTATGATGAAGGTGAAAGAAGAAAGTGCAAAAGCTGGTTTGCAGCTAAACCTCAAAAAAACCAAGATTATGGCAACCAGCTTGATTGATAACTGGCAAATAGAGGGAGAAAATGTAGAAGCAGTGAAAGACTTTGTATTCCTAGGTGCAAAGATTACTGCAGATGCTGACTGCAGTCAGGAAATCAGAAGACGCTTAATCCTTGGAAGAAGAGCAATGACAAATCTCGATAAAATAGTTAAGAGCAGAGACATCACCCTGACAACAAAGGCCCGCATAGTTAAAGCAATGGTGTTCCCTGTAGTAACATATGGCTGCGAGAGCTGGACCATAAGGAAGGCTGAGCGAAGGAAGATTGATGCTTTTGAACTGTGGTGTTGGAGGAAAATTCTGAGAGTGCCTTGGACTGCAAGAAGATCCAACCAGTCCATCCTCCAGGAAATAAAGCCAGACTGCTCACTTGAGGGAATGATATTAAAGGCAAAACTGAAATACTTTGGCCACATAATGAGAAGACAGGACACCCTGGAGAAGATGCTGATGCTAGGGAGAGTGGAAGGCAAAAGGAAGAGGGGCCGACCAAGGGCAAGATGGATGGATGATATTCTAGAGGTGACGGACTCGTCCCTGGGGGAGCTGGGGGTGTTGACGACCGACAGGAAGCTCTGGCGTGGGCTGGTCCATGAAGTCACGAAGAGTCGGAAGCGACTAAACGAATAAACAACAACAACAAATACCACAAAGCAAACTCTACTTCTGAACCATTGGACTGAGGAAGGCTGATTAGAGAACCTGTCCTTTAAATTCACACACACACACACTCAAACACAGAGAGAGTACATTTATTAATTTATGTTCCAGTCTTTTAAAAATCAATAAATCAAGAATATTTTTTTTAAATTGCAAAACTGTTCCAGAGTTTTGGAAATAATTTATATAGTTCTTCCAAATGGAAGTAAAACACATACAGCTTTCCAGGTGTCTGCATTTTCAAGGCACTCAGAACATTTCTTCCACACTTAAAATGTAAGGGCACATAACATTTGATAGTACAAACTTCCACACCAATATGTAGATATCTAGGTGAAAGCATGCATGAGATGCTGTTTACCCACAGTATAAAATGTAACTGCAAAGTTATATTGGCCAAGGCTGTAACCAGCATCTGAAAACGTTCTTGAGTGTTTTATCTTTGTTCCATGATAGCAACTACAAGATTGTTTTTGATAAACTTGTAATAATCCACCACTGTATAAGGACAAGGAAATACTATCTCTGCATTTTTTTCTTATGCTGTTATTGCAGTAACAATTAGAATCTGGAATTGTCATGACCTAGAGTGTAAGTGTAACTATTCATGCTCAACACACTATGCATACATACACATGTTTATTGACAGTTGAACAGGTTGGCTCTTCCTTGCATTATTTTGCTCCTTTTCTCACTACTTTTGCCAATTGGGGGGGGGGGGAACATCTATTAGGAATTCTAGAGAAAAGGCTCATAGGATAATAGGCAGAAGAGTCATAGAATTAGACTGTAGCCAGAAATTAGAGGTCTTGTCAGCTGAATGCTGGGAGGTTACAAATGATGAACGTGCAGAATGAATCTAAAGTTGAGTCTGTGCACATTCAAAAGAAGTCTGTGCTTGCCTTGAAGACTTACATACCCCCACTTCAAATAATTGCTCTGTTTTTAATTGCAGATCATAGAGATATATGACCAGCTACTGTAAGTATATGTACATTATATTATTTACCTTTAGATAAGAATCTTTCTATGCATTTTCACTACCTAGAATAAAACTAACAGTTCTAGAAGGCAAAAAGCAAAATGCATCCAAGGGTGTACAGGCTGAAATATCTGGGATATTTCATTTGTGGTGCACTAGAACCCTGAAGTCCACAAGCTGCAACCTTTGCAAAACTGTGACTTATAAATCCTTTCACACACAAATCTATTTTCTTAATATTTCATAATCTAATTTGGGAGGAAAATATCCTTCTGTTTTCACTATTGCTAAATCGCTGGGAGTTGGACATCCTTGGTGAATTCCTGCAATTTGCCCAGGAAGCTATCAGCAGATCCTATTCAACCTTCTGCCCTAGTCAAGTTTGCCTTCTATGGATTACACTGAAAGCTTGATGCTTGCTTTCTCCTCCATTTAAGTATGCATTATCTTAAACGTGTTACAAAGCTTTTTGCCTGCAGCAGTATTTTTCGTCTCCTGAGCCTCATCCTCCACATCCAATAAAAAGTTCTTGCAAGGGATATTGTGTTATGGCGACTTGGAGGTGTATCCTTTAAAGGCTAAAATGCATTTCTGATCCTCTTCACTTAGTTGTGTGGAAAAAACTTTTATCAAGGTGGAGCCTGTTCATGTCCATGACAGTTTGGACATGAACTGTACAGAGTGCAGTTGTACAGTTGATAAGCTATACAGAGGAAAAGAGATCTTTCCAACTCCTGACTGAGTGTGGCTGATGAGCTGAGTTCAACCCTGGCAAATTATTTTCCCATAGCCATTTTTTTTCATTATGACTTTTTGAGATCTTTTCAGAATTAGTTACAGTTTCATAATAGATAATCCTTCAGAAGAAAAAGCATGCTATCTGTTTGAAAATATAACTTACATTTAATTCCTTGGCCTTGGGGAGGGTAGATGGAGCCTTTTGTCAGATGTATCTAACAATTATGTCTGGGTGTTGGTTGTCCAGAGTTGCTGTCTTATTTATTTATTCTATTCTATTTTTCTTTATCTTACTGTATATTATCTTATAGTTCTTATATTATGAGCCACCCAGAGTCAGTCTGGAGTTGGGCAGTGTTTCCACACTACAAAACAACATTAATTCTCCTTCTCTATTCCCCCTGGACTGCTCTCCACTATGCAGTGCAGAATTTCTATCCCTGTTTCCCAAACCAAGTTTCCACTCACCCACCACTTTCATGGGGTAACCAAGGTGGTGAGGGTATCTAATCTGCTGCATTCAAAGGTGGGGTGCTGGGGAGGTTATCAGTTGCTTTAAACAAAAATCATCTTTTAACCTGAGCTCAGCTTCTTTTCATGGCAGTTATAAGGAAGTGGTTTGCCACAACCTTTTTCCAAGATGTATTTTGACTTCCCAGTCTAGCCTACAGACCTGGTATTCCCACACAAGTACTAATCAAGTCTTACCAGGGATTATTTGTTCTTTAAGAAAGCAAGAGAATTCTAAGTCAATTTCTTGTGCCAGTCAATGTGCAGGAAGATAGCAAGTGTGCAGAAAACCAACAACAAATCATCAAGAAAAGATAAAACTAGCACCTGGATTTAAGGTTAGTTACATAGTTTCAGCTATAAACTATAAGCTTAATCAGTCTAATCTTGTACTCAGCTGGATAAGAATTAAGAAACCAGCAATCCTTTCTGAGCTGTGAAAAAAATCTTCAGGAGTGCTGGAGCTACTTGTTCTTCTAAAACAAAGTTGGAAGGTTAGAAACATAAAAAAAGATTGTGGAACATCTCTTTGACATTATATGAATTTCTTGATGTATGATTGATTTATTTTTCTTACGATGACTCCGGAATTTTAATTTCACAGAATCATGCAATCATAAAGGTGGAAGGGGCCATTTAATTCATCAAGTCCAACTTCCAACTCAGTGCAAGTCCAAATTAAAGCATCCCCAACAGATGTCTCACCTCTGCTTGAACACATTCAGTGAAAGGAAGCCCACTACCTTTTTGGGTAATTGATTACACTGCTGAATTGCTTTACCGAGTCTTTCTTACAGTGTGGAACCTAGAATTGGGCATAATAATCAAAGTGAGGACTAATGCTAAAGAGTAAAGTAGAACTAAATCTTCCTATAATTTGGAAACTATACTTTGGTTGATGGAGCCTAAAACTATGTTGATTTTTTTTTTTTGCAGCCACATCACACAGCTAACTCACTGGAACTACTATCCTGAAACATTTTTCACTATTATGTCAAGCCAATATCTCCATCCTATATCTGTGTATGATTTCTGTTTTCTAAATGAGGAATATTCTATTAGTTTCCATTAAATTTCATTCTGAGGAGTCCTTGGTGCTCTCTGAGCTTGGTTGTTTTCTTGCAGACCTTTCATTGCCCAACTAGGCAACATCTTCAGTGCTAGAAGGGAATGGGGTTTGCTCTCTATTTGCAGTAGCTTGCCCTGACAGTGTTGGTGGGGCTGTTGTTCTCTCCTTGGTAGTTCTTTGATTAGACTATTGTTTACTGCTTAATTGTTTGACTGAGTTGGTGGCTCCTTCATTAGGGTATTGTATATGCTTCAATGTTGCTTTTGGCTTATCCTTGATCCCATTTGGTGTTCCCACAATACATCAGCCCATTAGCATCAAAAAGTAGTTTGGTGCATGTCATCACTTCTGATCCATCTTTTATGGAGACCTTTTTCTGCAAAGCTGTGAAGACACTTTTGTTTGTACAGACAGTTGGTTCTTGATTTTTATTGCTGTTTTTCTGAGATGTTAGGATGGTGAAGCTACTGTTTTTCATTGTGCTATTTTGATTATACTTACATTGGATTTATGTGATTTATGTTTTTAATCCTGTATTTTAAACCTCCCAGAGTCTTGGGAATTGGATGGTGCATATGTTTATGTAATTGTTAAATGAACAGCCTTCTCTCCATTTATCTAGTTAAGCTTGTTGTGAGATCAGGATCATCATGCTGAAATTATAGTTGAGTACATTATTTGAAAAATAATAGGCCTGTCACACCTAATGACTTACATGCAGTCTTTGGACTCCCCTCTTTTTCTAAATATAGTATTTATCTTGATTTGTATGAACTACATTTCTTCCAGATTTGTATAATACATTCCATCTTGGGGTTGTATTTATTTACTTGTTAGTTATCTATACTGCCCTTCCTTCAAAAACTCAAGGTGAAGTACATTGCCCTCTTCCCATTTTTCCGCACAATAATCATATGAAGTGGGCTGGGCTGAGAGAGGAGGGTTGGCCCAAAGTTACCCAGCCAGCATCTGTGATTCAGGGTGTACTTGAACCTGGGTCTCCCCATTCCTAGTCCAATATCATAACCACTGACTCTTAATTTATAATAATGTTATAATATAAGATAACATAATATAACATTAATTTATGCTACTTCTTAGGTATAATGCTTCTTAAATTAATGGACCCCTAATTTGCCTTATGTTAAAATTCTAATTTAGAAATCATAATGGATAAAATACGAAAGTCTTACCTTATAGCCCCAGAGAAAAATGTCTAAAATGTTTGGAATATGACCCCCACCCCAAATATATATTCTAGGATGTTTCACAATGCAGTGATTGAGATTTTATTCTGGTATTTCTCATTTGTCCAAACCTTGCCATAAACATTTATTCCAGGTAGCTGCTTTAAACATTTGTAATTATGTTAAAATCTTGAAAATAGTGTTGTCAGGGTGGGGATGGTAAGAGATATCAAAAGTCAAGTCTCTGAGTCAAGCTGAACTGTAAGCTTTGTGGGCATGTTCATAAGCTTTCCCAGCAACCACAGGGAGAAGGTTTGCCATTGTGTTCTTCCCAGTCTAGCCTACAGCCCTTTTGGTTCTGGATAGTCTCTTGCCAAGCACTAACAGCACCAACCCTGCCTAGTCTCTGAACACAGGCATAGTCAATCAGATGTTTAATGATGCATCTTTGCTAGTTGATGAAGGTATCCCTAAATATACAGGTAGTCCTTGTTTAGTGACCACAATTGGGACTGGCAACTGAGTTAAGTGAAGCAGTCATTAAGTGAAACTGCAACTCTGCTTAGGATCTTACTTCAGCTCCTTTGCTCTACAGACCTGCAAAGGTCATAAATGCAACGATTGGTTGCGAAGTTACTTTTTCATCATTGTTGTAACTGCGAATGGTCGCTAAAGAGGCAGTTGCTGAATGAGGACTACCTGTAGTGAGGTACCTCATTTTGTCTAAGGAACTGATTTCAAAGTATTTAGGCATTATTAGAACATGAATGATGACTGAGGAAAAATTGGGAAACAAATTACAGAAAAAAAACATTGGAGACACCTTTTTCCCATCACCATTATTCAGAAACCTAAACAGTTTAAGCCCAGAGCATTAGAAAGCCTATCTTCACTCATTTAATCCTGACCTTATGCTAAGAACTTAGACATACATAAGGAAAAGGGCCTTCTTGGTGGTAGCTTGAGCATTGTATAATATATTTACAGGTGTCTAAGCCCTTACATGAGGATTTAGGTGAGGTGCTTTCAGTTCTATTCACAATGGCTTCACATTCTATTACTGTAGAGCAAAATACCCCTAGGTTTGCACTGAACTTCAAATGATCTGATTTTCTAGGAAGAATGTGTGCATTATTAGCTTTTTAAAGTGCCTATAATTCTGAATCTTCTGGTTTATTTATGCTGTATGAAACTGATAAATATTTGTGTTTTCTGTAAGAAATTGCTTCCCAAAATCTCTAGACAAGAAGGAAAATATTAATTATGGAGCACTGGTAAGTGCCCATTCCTGTATATGAGTGAAAAAGTGAGTGACTGAAAGTTAAAAAAATAATAATCAGAGCACTTTCTGAGAGGATAAAGTCAGACATTAACAGCCCCACACAAGTTTCCCAACCATGTCCTTTGGCTATGGTTTTCTCATACTTCTAATCTATGTTTGAAGAATATTTATTGTTTGGAAAAGTCTGGGAAAACAGAGGTTATAAAAGCAAGATTTATATTTATATTTATATTTATATTTACAAGGTTTGTCTACTTATTCATTATTTTATACAGTTAATAGCTAACAATTTAATACAAATATATCAGTTTAACCTTGATCAGGAAAAGAAGTCAGACATACACTGAGATAATAGCAAGAATCCATCCTGAAAAATTAGAGGGGTAGGTGTGTGGTTAAGAAGCAATATCACCAGATTACCTTCTGATAGATAGGCGTTTTGTGACTAGCCCTGCCCACCATAGCAGCCAATGTGCCCACCCACACAAAAAAGCTTGTGGACCCTTGATTAAGGATTTTATCAAATTCAAGCCCTCCGTGTTTTTCCAGATTGCTGCACACTTAACTGTGTTAAGCCCTCATTGGGAAAAAATGGACTATCTTGTGAGCTGACATACACAAAATTGCATTGTCATTCTCTTCTACAATAACAGGCCTTGAACATAATATAAAAACAGACTTACTTCTTAAGGCTCCAAGTTATTAGTTGTGGTCACCAGAGCTAATAATGAGTGAGACCATTATTATAGGATATACAAGTGAGTTGTGTACTGTCATGTTCATCGTTCCAATGTTACCGCTGCATCGTAACATTTCACATGTCATTTGGCTGATGTGTGTTTCGTTTGGGAGGGGAGGAGGATTCTGTCTCATGGGATTGTTATCTGTTTGCAGCTGGATTGGAATGTGTTTGGGTTATCTCTTGTGTTCAAGATTCCTTTCCCAGGACATCAGCAGAAACGGTTACCAGCACCTGGGGGCGGGGGAGTTTGAAACGGCCGGGCAAGGGGAGGGATTATGTTTGTGCCGAGGGTTTTTAGTTTGTATTTGGCGCGCTTTTGCTCATTCTCAGCTTTCTCTGTATTTGCATACTATTCTTTAATAAATCAGATATCATTAAGTTCCTGCTTGTGAGTCTGAGTCTATTAGGGTAGGCAATCCTTATATAAAGCTGAGAATCCAAAAGATTTACCGTTAGCCCCTTTCCAAATTTATCTTGTGAGGGAGAAGTGCTAGTGATGAGTGAACCAAATCCCCAAACCGCGGAAAGCGAGGAATCGAGCAAGGGGGAACCCGACTCCACGGTGATAAGAACAGAGAGGGTCCCTACTCGGGAGCTCTCAGAGATTCGGGAGATGTCGAGCTCCAGCCTGGGAGAAGAGGAGGTTGGAGGTAAAAGAGCCCCTGAACCGACCGGCGAGTCACCAGGAGAGATGATCACCTGGGATGAAACACAGGGACCCCTACCAGGGATGTCCAAAATGTCTTGGAAGCAGCGATACCCGATGTCCCCAATCGTGATGAGGCAGGAGGGAAAGGAGGATTCCCAAACCCCTGACTGTATAAGACTGGTGGAGGCTAAATTGGAGTCAATAGAATTCATGCTCCAGAAAATATCAATGGACTGGGGTCCTCGGGAGAGGAGGAGAGGGGAATCTAGTAATAGGCATTCGTCCCTTTCTTCACCACCACCCCCTTCTTCGGAGGAAAGGAGTAGGACCTGGCACAGAGCGGAGGCAAGGGTGCCTAGGGTGCACATTTCAAAGTCCCCTCCTCAAGAGCGGAAATCCCTGGGAGCTAAAAGAAAGTCCGACCGCCCAGATGTGGTGAAGGGACCGCCCGGAGTGGGGATTAAGAACTTTACAGTTAAATTTGACGGAGATCCAACTAAGTTGTCATTCTTCCTTACTAATGCAAGGAGTTATATGGATGAATGGGGACCGTATTTTCATTTGGAAAGAGCCAAGATTAATGCCATTGCCACTAAGCTGAAGGGGCGGGCTGCCGATTGGTTTGTGCAGTTATGTCAATTGGATGCTCCTGAGCTGGAGGAGTTCGACGAATTCCTGTGGGCATTAAAGTTACACTTTGAAGACCCGTTAGCTAAAGAAAGGGCGCTGAGGGAGCTTAGCCAGGGGCCAAGATCTGTAGCGGACTATGCTCTGGAATTTAAGGCTCTGGCTGGGAAGGTTGAGGATTGGTCCCAATCTACCTTAATAGAGCTATTTAAGGACGGTCTGGAGGTCCTGAGGTGGTCACTGGGTAGGGACGACCCAGATACCCTGTACGAATGGATACAGTTGGCAGGGAAGGCTGAACATGCCCATGAGACCTTCGCTCACAGGAAGGTGATGAGACATTCCGGGCTCAACAAGGGTTCCCGCCTTGCGGCGCCTACTGAAAAGTCTGGTCAACGTGCCTGGGAGGAAGAGACGGAGCGCCGTTATGCGAAAGGGCAGTGCCTCCGATGTGGAAAGGAGGGTCACTGAGCAGCGGCATGCCCAAAGGGCAAGACCGATGATTGTTTGTGGAAGCCGGTGGGGAAATCACCCTCCCTACCCAGGAAAATGAAGGCAGCCAAGGCAGAAACTGAAGTGGAGGAGGTTCCTTACTTTGGGGGTGAGGGGGAGCCCGATCTACACCAGCCGGCAGGAAACGCCAGCCACCTGCTCTAAAGAGCGCCTGTGGGCAGGTGGTGGAGGACAGGTGCGAAGTTGTTTCAGTGAGTGCCAACTGTCCCACGCTGAACGTGAAAGTGAAGTTAGGCTCCCGTACAAGGACCGTTGAAGTTTGGGCATTGATCGATTCGGGGTGTTCGCATTGCTTGATGCACCCTGATGTGGTGGCTGCTCTGGAGTTACCCAGCTTTCCACTGCAGCGTCCCATGATTTTCACCCAGCTGGATGGTTCTACTGCGGGAGGGAAACCGGTCACCCATTTCACGGAAATGGTGGCGTTACAATTGGGCAGCCACCGTGAGGGGCTGCAGTTTGTGGTGGCACCTGTGGGTCATCCCCTAGTCATTCTGGGGATTCCTTGGTTGGTCCAACAAAACCCCTATATAAATTGGTTGCACAGGACTTTGACTTTTGGGGATGGTTTCTATCAAGCCCCTGGGGAGGAAGACGCTCCAGAGGCTGCAGTGGGGAGGGCAGTGGCAGCAACCCTGCATTTCGCTGTCACACCACTGGAGAGCTTGCTGGAGCAATACCAAGGCTTTGCAGATGTGTTTGGTGAGAAAGAAGCGGACCAAATCCCACCCCATCGAAAAACTGACTGTGCGATAGAGTTGCGATAGAGAAGGAGCTGGCAGCATTGAGGGAGTTTGTGGACAAGAACTTGGCCAGAGGTTTTATTGAACCGGTGAATTCGCCAGTAGGCACCCCCGTCTTGTTTCAGGGAAAGAAGGATGGGACATTGAGACTTTGTACAGATTACCGCAGACTGAATGCGGTCTCGATATTAAATAAATATCCTCTTCCGGTAATAAAAGACATGTTAGCACATCTGGCTAAGGGGAGAATCTTCTCTAAGCTGGATTTGTGGGAAGCTTATTTCCGCATCCGCATACGGGAGGGGGATGAATGGAAGACTGCTTTCAATTGTCCACTGGGTTCTTTTCAGTATAAAGTTTTGCCTTTTGGATTGGCAGGGGCACCAGGGATTTTCATGCAATTGATCAATGAAGTGTTACATGAACATTTGTTCAAGGGTGTACTGGTCTATTTGGATGATGTTTTGATTTATACTGAAACTGAAGAGGAACATGAGTGCTTGGTAAAACAGGTGCTTAGCAAACTGAGAAAGGCTGAGCTCTATGCCAAGCTTTCTAAGTGTGAATTTCATAAGACTCAGCTTGACTACCTGGGGTACAGGATCTCTGACAAGGGCATTGAGATGGATCCTGCAAAGATTCAAGCCATTTTGGGGTGGGAGTGCATGCGTACCCGTAGGCAGCTCCAAAGTTTTCTTGGGTTTTCCAACTATTTCCGCCAATTCATCCAGGGGTTCACAGAAATCGCGTTGCCTCTTACTGACTTGTTACGTACCAAGGGGTTGGGGGACACACGCAAGGTAAAGAACCCGGGGGCATTGCTAAATTGGACAACTGACTGCCAGGTGGCTTTCGACAAACTTAAAAGCCTGTTTACTGCTGAACCCATTCTTCAACACCCTGATCCCACTAAACCCTTTGTGGTTCAAATGGATGCTTCTGATTTTTCAATTGGAGCGCTCTTGCTGCAAGCGGATGCTGACAACCCCCTGAAGCCGTGTGCGTACCTGTCCTGGAAATTTTCCGAGACGGAAAGATGGTGGCATGTTTGGGAAAAGGAAGCTTTTGCTGTCAAGGCAGCTTTGGAGGCATGGCGCCACCTTTTAGAGGGGGCTAAATGTCCTTTTGAGGTTTAGACTGACCATAAAAATTTGGAAGCGCTCAGCGCACCCCGGAAGCTTAGTCCTAAACAGATCCGCTGGGCTCAATTTTTTAGTCGCTTTGACTTTAAATTGAAATTCATTCCGGGCAAGAAAAACTTCCTGGCTGATGCACTTTCCCGCCTACCCCAGGATGCAGTCCAGGTACCTGACATTGTGGGTACGGTGTGGACAGAACCCCAATTGGGTTTGCAGGCTGTCACACGCAGTCAAACTCGTGCGCAGCTGCCTCCTGCTTCAGTTTCACCGGCTGGGGGGAGGACTCCAGTGCCCTCTCAATTGCAACAACAGTTTCTGCAAGAGGTGAAATCTGATACTTGGTTGCAGGCGAATAGAGACAACATTACATTTGACAAAGGGTTAGCTTGGAAGCAAAACCACCTCTATGTCCCTGACACTTTGCGAAGGGAAATTTTAAATAGATCTCATGATGATAAAGTGGCAGATCATTTCGGGTTTGTCAAAACGTTGCACCTGGTACGGCGCCAGTTTTGGTGGCCCACCTTAAGACGTGATGTAAAAAGTTATGTTGCTTCTTGTCCTGTCTGTGCCATGTCAAAACAGAAAGGGAGGAAGCCGCACGGGCTGCTGCAGCAGGTTGCCAGCCCCTCCCGTCCTTGGGAGGAGGTTTCTATGGATTTCATTGTGGATTTGCCTCCTAGTCAGAGAAAGACTGTGATTTGGGTGGTCAAGGACTACTTTTCCAAGCAAGCCCATTTCATTCCATGTGCTTCTATTCCTTCTGCTCTGCAATTGGCCCGCCTTTTCTAATTCACATCTACCAGATCCACGGTAGCCCCTCCCGCTTGGTCATGGACCACAGGACACAGTTCACTTCCCAATTTTGGAAGTCATTTTTGAAGCTGGTGGGCACCAAGCAGGCGTTGTCCACTGTGTCGCATCCGGAGACTGACGGATCTACGGAGGTTCTCAATTCGACCCTGGAGCAGTTTTTGAGGGCATTTGTCAATTATCAACAGGATAATTGGGTTGATCTCCTGCCTTTTGCTGAGGTGGCTTATACCAATGCCGTTCATCAGAGCACAGGGCATACCCCTTTTCATGTTATTTTTGGACAGGATTTTGTCCCCATCCCTGAGTTGCCCCAACCCCCCACGCAGCCCTGCTCTCCTTCTGATTGGGCTGCTCAGCTAGCTGATTCCTGGCTGGTAATTCAGCAGGCCTTGGCTGATGCCCAGTCTACTTATAAGCTGCATGCTGATAAGCGGCGAGCCCTTCAACCTGATTTTAAAGTTGAGGATCAGGTCTACCTTTCCACTAAGTTCATAAAGTCCCCACAGCCCTCCAAAAAGTTGGCTCCTAAGTTTGTGGTCCTTTCCCCATTGTGGGAATCGTGAACCCTGTCACATTTAAACTGGATTTGCCTCACAATCTGAGATGTTTGCATCCTGTTTTTCATTGCAGCTTGCTCAAGCCTGTCAGCCACTCCGATCATTGACACCCACAGCCTCCACCTCCTGCTCCGATCATGATTGATGGACAGCAACATTTTGAGGTGAAGGAGGTCCTTGATTCTCGCAGGAATCGTGGCTCCCTGCAATACCTGATTCGTTGGAAGCACTTCCCCCACCCTGAGTGGGTGTCTGCCCATGATGTTCAATCTCCTGTTTTAGTTAGACACTTTCATCTGGCTTATCCTCTGAAACCTGCTCCTTAGTTTTTCGTTTTTTGGGGGGGCAGTATGTCATGTTCATCGTTCCAATGTTACCACTGCATCGTAACGTTTCGCATGTCATTTGGCTGATGTGTGTTTCGTTTGGGAGGGGAGGAGGATTCTGTCTCATGGGATTGTTATCTGTTTGCAGCTGGATTGGAATGTGTTTGGGTTATCTCGTGTGTTCAAGGTTTCTTTCCCAGGACATCAGCAGAAACGGTTACCAGCACCTGGGGGGGGGAAGTTTGAAACAGCCAGGCGAGGGGAGGGATTACGTTTGTGCCAAGGGTTTTTAGTTTGTATTTGGCGCGCTTTTGCTCATTCTCAGCTTTCTCTGTATTTGCATACTATTCTTTAATAAATCAGATATCATTAAGTTCCTGCTTGTGAGTCTGAGTCTATTAGGGTAGGCAATCCTTACATGTACAAAATCACTGGAATCAGCAGACCAGATTTATATTGATAATTTGCTAATGTTATTGATATTCTTCTGGGTAAATTAGTTTGACATCCCAGAATAGGCACTAATAGGATGAGATAAATGAGGTATAGAGTCACATGCATGTGCACCATGGAAGTAGTAAATTGTGCACTCTGCAACAAACTACTTTTAGAAAGGAATCATACAGACCACTTTAATTCAACTTAAGAATGCTTCCTATTAGAAAGACAGACAGATCTTTGCAAGTAGAAAACTAGTATATAAAGGAGAAAGATCTGTCACAGTCCTATCCCAGAATTAAGAAGTGACTTATGAAACTTTAAAGAATAATACATTATTGTAGCATAAAGAGGAAGCAAGTTCTCATTCACAAAGCTTGTGCTGTGAAGTTTTTAAAAATGCCATGAGATGTTTCAGCAGTTTTATTAGAACAGTTACTGTTTTTCCCTGAAAGATGCATCCATAAAAAGCCACTACCTCCCTGTACGTTTTTTTTTTTCCTGAGGGTGGAAGAATTAACAATATCCCCTTGCCTCATCTCTCCCAATCTGTAATCCAAATCAACCCTCTTTTTTGGCCAAATAAAACATGTCATTATTCGTGCAATGGGAAAATAATAGCCTAGGTGACAAGATGAACAATATTTATCTCAGCTAGAAAACCCAGGCTTCTATAAACGAGACAGTAAGTATATAAGTTGGAGCAAGCAAGAGGCAAAAGTGGGGTGCCACCTAATGACTTCCTTATATGGCACCAAATTATGATTTGTGATTATTATGAACCAGCTGTATAGTACGTGCTCTTCCCCATACTTGTCACACATAGTTCTAAATTAACATCATACACCATCCAGTTGAAGCTGCCATCTTAAAAGAATGTATACTATATATACCTAATTAGAGGTTTATTTAGTCTTACTGAAGCGCTAGAAATCAGTAAGTTCTTTTCTCGTATACTATATAGTATTCGCACATGAAAGGTGCAGAGGGGAACATGCATTAAAACGGGTCAATTTTTTTTAAAAAAAAGAGAAAAACCAACAGTAGAGATAAGTAAATTATGTGAAATGACTGACTTTTGTACTAAATTTGAGAAGGTTTTAATTAGAAAGCAATAATCAAAATAATGAAATTAAATTTAATCTCCAAACTGGTTTCATTTACTGAAGAATGGAAGATGACCGAGAAAAATAAGACATGCAGTTATCCTGGTTTCTAGCAATCCTTTTTATTTTAAAAACCCTGCAAACTGTTATATGCCACTGCTTGATCTAGCTCAATATTCTGTATTCTTCCTGGAAGCACAACTCCAGGTAGACTCCTACTTGGAGAGATGCTGGGAATTAAATCTAGAACTAGAACTTTTCTGGGCCTTTTACATGAAAAACATTTGTTCTATCAATCAGAGGTATGTTACGTATTGCCCATTGTAATCCAATTTGAACTCATATTTTGTTTTACACTAATAAAGATGTTTATAGAAAGGAATCTCCCACATCCTTCCAAATACTGAATGAAAGGGGACAGTGTACTGTTCACAATCTAATGTTATAGCACCAAATTAAAAATGTAAGTGATGCTGAAGAACAATAAGGCATTCAGCATGACACAACTCCTACTCCAACAATGTATCTTGAGGCACTTGAACAGTCTTGCCTGCTGGTCCTGCTGATGCACAGATTCAGTCTCAGCTTAAACCTTTTAGGCTTATGAAAGATCAAGTGTACTAAAAAGTCTCCTTACAGATACGGTTGACCATTTTATGTGTTGTGTTTATAGCAAAGGAATAGCAGTGCAGTTCCATATCACTTGGGTGAGGAAAGAAGTTTCTAGGCCACAATCATGAGAACTTTGCTGCACTTTCTTTCCTTGGCAAAACAACTCATTCCTGGATACTGGAGTAAAAATAATACTGTAACTGATTCTAGCATGGATTCATCATACATTAGCTGGATGTTTTTTTATCACCAGTGTAGCACAAGAAATAGCAATACTGCATATTTTTCACATGTTAATATAACCTGAAAACAAGTCACAGGATACAGATAGTGAAGGACAGTGACAGGAAACTAGTAAAGGAATAGTAGAGGTAAAGACTACCTTAAATCAAGTTTGATTCCTGGAGATGATATGGACACATTCATGATGCTCTTGGCAACAAATTATGAAATGATTAGACACTGTCTTCTTCTGGGACATTTTTTGAATTTCCCCACAGTCCTGGGACTTTGGTACTTGGACCAAGTACTAGCAGGTCCAACTGTGGATAGCTTTTCTGGATCAGCCAGAGCCTGCTAGGTGCTGCCACCTGCTGTAGGCAGCTTAAATTTGTGAAAGTTGAAAGGTCCCCTGTGCAAGCACCAAGTCATGTCAAATTTACCAACATCCAAAAAGCACGAATTCAGCCAATAGCCAGAGACTTCTACATTGCCAGCAAAGGAACAGAGCAGAAGTGTCATAATCTAGTCAGTGAATTAAAGATAGTGTTTTCATTCACTGTTCAGAACTAAAGTTTACAGACAACTATAAAATACTGTACTTCTGAATGAAATATCTGTAGCAGTAATTCCTCTTTTATTCTTATAACAGAGATGGATAACAAGTAGCTTATGAATCATATGTGGCCAACACAGGGTCTTTGTGTAGCAAGAGCCAACTTTTCTTTATCACTCTATTTTGATGAAAATAGAACAGCAAACTATTATATTGTGCATATGAAAGTTTTAGGAAGATATATTTCCCCTGTTTTTGCATGTGTTTTTGGATTTTTCCTGGTCCCACCAATCTTACTAGTTTGACTTTTGTATACTTATATTCTGCGTGTGCCCCTAGGATGCCACTCAAATGCAAAGCAAAGGCCTTTGGCTAGAAAAAAGATTAGTCATCCCTTCCTGCAGCTAATGATTTGTAACAGTTGATACAAACTGGATGGTAAATTTGAAGGAAATCTCCATTCGGTCCACATCAACAGAAGTCCCTTTGTAACAGTATACCTCTGCACTGAAAGAACATTTTGCCAACTCAGACCACAGAGTACTAACTAGGACAAGAATGATGGTCTGTTGATCTGAAGGAACGGTGAATGCAGCTTGAGCTATCGATTCCATCTTAGAAGTGTCTGTCTGAGATGTTTTCACCTAACACCCAGGGAACTCATTCCATGGAGTGACATATTTTGTAAAGTAAGTCTCGCATTAGTCTGTCAAATATATTCTCAATTTTGACCTCCTGTAACAAAGAGCATAACAGATTAAACAAAACAAAGAAAAGATGCTACACTGAAGCAAACCCAAACCCCACAACTTAATACTATACACTTAGAGTAAGAAGTTCAACGCTTTTGTCCTAAGTGTTGCTAGGTACATTTTCATCTAAGGTTTCTGGGAGCAGCCATTGCAACAGACTTGCCGTGGTTTTCAGAGCATAAATGTGCAGGTGGCTATTAGTAAAAAAAGAACAGAAAAACAAAACATATTTATCTCTTTTGTTGGCTGTGGTGACCAGGAAGAGTATCACAGGAAGCCATCTGTAAAAGGCCCGCCTATCAGTATACTCCCTACGGATGATGGGGGGGCGTACAGGAAGTCAGGCACACAGGAAGTCAAGTGGAGGTGATTGATGCCTGGCCAGTTGCATTTTCAAACAACTTTGTATTTCTGTTATGTCCTTAACCTTGTCCGTCAGTCCATTTAAGGGAAAAAGAAATAAGCTGTCTGTTAGAAGTCAGTCTTTATTATTTTATGTGGAATGCAAAGTATGTGAGCAGACAGACTGATGAATGATAGATTTTGGTTTATTTCCCTTAGGGTGTGGTTACAGGATATGGATTTGGAAGGCAAATATTTTCTTTAAATGCTGCGGTGCGCTTTATCTGAGATGACAAATTTCAGCTCTTAGAAGGCCTTTGGGAATAAATTATGTCAAATATAAGCGGGTAAACTGAACAGAGGGAGATGAATACTCAGGAAAAGAAGGAAAATTGCAGGTCTGAAAAAATCGAGGCAACAAGTGAATCAATTTGACCAGACCACCAGAGCAAACCAGAACTCCACCTAATACTTTCATGACTAATACTCAGCTCCATACAGGGTTTTCTGTGAATTAACGGCATGCAGGGTCAAGAAACACTGCAACAGCAACCTTCACTCCTAGCCTTTGTATACTAATTTCAGTGATTAATACACAGAAAAAGACCTTTGATTTGGACCATGGATCCTCCATTTAGACATTGGAATAAATTGCCATCAGCAGGCCAAAATTCTAAAATCGAAACATCTGGTCCATAACGCTTCTGAATAAAAAGATGGACTGGCAGATAGCAGTTTATAGAAGTTTTAAAAGGGAGGGTTAGCATACCCGTGCATATACTTGTGCCATTGTTATCATCCTCTAACCAAATAGATTCTGCTGGGGTTTTTTTTACATTACAGACCTTTTATGGTAGCAAAAGTGAGAAGATAAGCTATGTTTCTTTCATTTTGCATTTTAGTCTGTACCCATTTATGTTCTTTACAAGTTTTCCCATGTTTCTTGCAATAATTAGCTTCTGTGCTGGGAATAAATTGTCCAAAGAAGGAGGTTGTTATACCAAAAAAGGGATAATTGCTACATAGTATATAGATCAAGCATACTATAGGGATAGCACATATTTATCTTTTTCTAGTTAAAGATATGAAGTATTTAACGTACTTTTTTATTGCATTACAAACAAGGTAAACTTTCCCCATCTTATATTGATCATAAATCAAAGAGAATTTTGCACTCAGCAAAAAGGAAGTGTTACAATATGCATAGCAATTTCCTAAATATATATTCTTAGCAAAAGCATAATAAATCTATGCTTACAGTTATCAGACTTCTAAACTGAAAAAAATCACTTATTCATCTGGAAAGGGAGGGAATGAATATGTTCAAACGAGGTAAACAGAATCTTCCTTTAACTGTCTTAAAACAGGTGCTAGTTTTCTTTTCTGTCTACCAATTTGTACATCGTTTCTTTCTGTTCTATTTTGAGGTTGTTGATTGAAAATCCAAACAAGAGAGAGTGAACCACCCATATTCAGTTGAAGTGAGATACGGTGGGGCAGACAATAAGTAAGTTTATTCAGACAATAAACCCACCACAAACAATAGGCTCTCAGCCCAGCAGCATTAAGATGGGAGACTGTGGCCAGAATCAGAAAGTTTAATGGAAGTCAGTGGATTAACTGGATAATATATTCAGGACTGTGCTGGACAAAGAAAAAGAAATAAGGCAGAGGGTAACAATGTGTTCTTTGGGCATAGTTTCAAGGTTAAAAATAAAAAGCTAGTTTAATACTATAGTAACTCACCACGGGTGTTGCTTTCTCAGAGTCCATTTGCTCACCTCCCAGAGCACCCCCAAATTGTGCCATCAAAAAGCCACTAGTTGTCAGCAGCATTGTGTGAGAGTTTGGGGAAACAAAATAATGGCAAACTGGAAGCATTGTCTGCCTGGTGCTTAACCAGTCATCCCACCCTTTAAAGGCCCCTGCCCCAAAGAGCTAGGAGGGCACCTTCATATCACCAGGTTACCACCAAGCTGCCTTAGGCCCCTAGAGATCGAAGAAGAAAAGAAATAGAAAAATTGTTTACTTCTGCATATAGGCTAAAGCAGGAAATGCCTTTTGTCCAACTACAAATGATTCATGAAATGTGGAAGAGAAAAGAAACTATTCTGTTAGTCTTCAGAATGTAAAAAAAAAAATTAACTATAGATTCTGGCTATAGTTCAGAACTATAGTTCTGGCTGTGGGTTTTCGAGGGGAAAAAATGTATCCTGAAGTAAATCAAGGTTTGTCTCAAGACAGCATACCAGGTACAGATATTATACCCTCTTCTCATTCTGCATTCCCCAAGCAGGCTCAGCAAGGTTTGATAAAAGATGTACTGCTGAGAATTTGGAAGCTATGCTCAAAAGAAGCATGTAAGCCCAAGAATCCTGCCCTTTATATATGTTAGTCCCAAGGTTTGAATTCTGGGCCTCTTCCTCCTGCTTTTTCAAGTCAACAGCTGTAAAGCTACTCATTTCCTGGCCTTGAAAATTTCTGCCATCTGTCCCCTGCTTACAAAACGGCTTTATCTGACATAACAATCCAAGATCCCTGCTTCACCAGCTGCGACATAGTTTGTATGTGGAGAAATGTGTAACAAACATGTAATTTAAGGGAAAACTTGCCAACATTTGGTCATGCAAAAGTGAGCTAACAACAAAAACAAGCAAAAACACCCTCTACCAAGGACCTGAACTGGACAGGCAGAAGACATTCGCCAATATAATTCAGTAAAAAATAGGAGTGGCAAAAATTGTGAAATAATGTAGAAATGAGGAACAACATGCTAAATAATGTTGTTTTTTAAGTGTATTTACTTTCTTGCCAATAAGGCTTAAAATCACAACTGATTAGAGTGTAAGGCTTAATTAAATACAACAGAAAAAGAATGATCTTATAAAAGATTTCTATTTGTTCCAATCATGTCAAGTCCTGCTATATTGACACATCATGGGGGGGTGGGGGTGGGAGGCATGTATTTCTGGGAGGGATGAGTGAATAAAGCCAGGAGCGTATGCCAAAAGTATATGCTCACAGCAGAGTCACCCAAAGCATGAAAGTCATCCCAGCTGCTCAGCTAAAACAAACTATATTGGGCAGCAATGATATAGGAAGATGCTGCAGAAGGATGATCACTTTAATAACAATGCAAAGACATAATTTCATACTGTGCAGAAGATGGCAATAGTAAACCATTCCTATATGTTACCAAGAAAACCACATGGATAGACAGTACAAAGCAATTGATTATATAGTGCTTGATGATGGGCAAAGCTGCAAAGATAGAATTACAGTAGAAACATGGAATGCAAAAAGCCTGAATGTAGGAAAGCTCAACACAGTGAAAGAGTATAGATTGGAAGAAGATCAACATGGTTTTAAAACTGGGGGAAGAAACAGCTATAACCTGTGCTATGCTGATGACACTGCTTTGAAAACTGAAAATGCAAATGATTTGTGAGTTCAAGTAATGATAGTCAAGGAACACAGTGAAAAAAATGGGACTACGATTAAATATAAAGGAGACCAAACTGATGACAATAGGTGCCACAACCAGTCTTAATGATAATGAAGATATTGAAGTGGTGTATATTGTCTGCCTTTTAGTATAGACTTACCAACAGTAAAGGAACCATCAGTCAAGAAATACACAACAGACTAGCCCTTGTTAGGGTAACAATGAAGGCCTTGGAAAAGATATTCAGATGCCATGATGTGTCTAATAAAATATTTTATTATATCATAATAATGCAGGCAATGGTTTTTTCTGTGATACTCTATGGATGCAAAAGTTGGACTTTGAAGAAGCCAGATAGGAACAATATTAACACTGTTAAACTTTAATTTTATTTATTTATTTATTAAATTTTGCCACTGCCCATCTCCCCCAAAGGGGGGACTCTGTGTGGTTTACAGAAAGGATAAAAGCATTAAAATACCATAAATAAATATAAATATAAATATAAATATATTATTAAAGATATTGGAAAAGACTCCTGGGAATTCCATGGACAGCCAAGTAAACAAACAAATAGATCACTAACCCACCTCAGAGGGTGGTTGTTCTGGGGAAAATAGGAGGCAGGAGTATTAGGTAAGTTTGCTGCCTGGAGTTATATATAAAAAATAATAAAGGCAGGATAAAAATCTAATCATCAACATCAAACAAATCAATCCAGAGTTCTCACTCAAGACCAAATTAAATACATATTTTGGACACTTTTTTTTAGAGTTTTTTATCTGGCCTTTATTATTAAATAACTCAAGGCAGGGAACATACCTAATACTCCTTCCTCCTCCTATTTTCCCCACAATAGCAACCCTGTGAGGAGGGCTGGGCTGAGAGAAGGTGACTGGCCCAAAGTCAACCAGCCAGTTTTTATGCCTCAGGTGGGACTAGAACTCACAGACTCCTGAAGAAGTCCATATAGTAATGCTGGGAAAGGGGGGAAAGAAAGAGAAGACGACAAACCAACAGCAAGGTGAATGGACTTAATTACAGGTACAACGGATGCACTGTGTGGAGACCTGAAGGACCAGGGTGGGGACTCATCCTGGAGAGGGTCTATCTATGTGGCTGCTAAAAGTCAGTACTAACTTTATGACACATAATAAATTTGTTCTAAATAATACCAAGTTATTTTACATGTTTTCCCCATAAAGACTTCAGTAATGTCAAATGGAATTTATTTTTCAATCTCCTTGAGCCAAAGTCTATTCTTAGCCACACTTCTGCAAAAACAAGGTAAATTTATTTTCTTTATACATTCCATCTTCTGATGGCTCTTACTCAATTTTAACAGATTTAATAAATGTATAACAGATGTTCTTTTTGAAAATACATTGGAGTTAATCTACAGCTATATTTACACTGTTAGCCTCATATAACCAGCAGAATCTTTATCACTTTCAGCATGTGATTTACAATATCAGTGCTGTGAAATCCACAGGCAGCATTATTTGTTTTTTATTAAGATTCCAACTGATTATTAGGCATCCAATCAACTAAAGGTGTCACAATTGGCAGTAGAATTTCCTTTTTTAAAAATACAGTACATTTACTGTATACCAAAGGTTAACCAAATTTGTGGGATAGTCAAGTGAAGAGATAATGTCTTCTTCCAGACATTTCAAGGAAGAGTGTTAAGTGCAATAATCTAATCCAGCAGATGTTTGTAGAAATATGCTGATAATTATAAGCATACATGGATCAACACTTCTCCTTTATCAAATCAACACACTTTTAACAAAAAACATACAACCGGCATTGGAGAACTGTGTCCCCAAGCTCCATTTTATGTGCCCCTAGAGTGCCCCGAGTTTGTGTCATCAGAATTTGGTAGCAAACCACTTGACAAAGGTAACTCAACTTCTTATTCATTTTCAATGTGAAAAAAACAAAACAGAACAACTGGTGTCATAACACTCAGGCTTAACATGAAGAAGTTCCAATCGAAACGAATATTTGTAGCTCAGGGTTGAACTGTGGAGTCCTTGGTGCTCTCTGAGCCTTGTTGTTTTCTTGCAGACGTTTCATTGCCAGACTAGGCAACATCTTCAGTGCGAACCAAAGATCGCACTGAAGATGTTGCCTAGTCTGGCAATGAAACGTCTGCAAGAAAACAACAAGGCTCAGAGAGCAACAAGGACTCCATAGAGAAGTCCCCCCCCCCAAAGTTCCTCTCTCAAAATCACAAAGCAAAAGAGGATAAAAAATGTTGACTCCATTCCCTCCATCTCTAAATGTGGCCTAAGGTGGCAGTGTGTCCTATGACATAGATGGGAGTCTTCTGTTTGGAATTACAAATATTGGCCGTTAAAGAAGCAGGATAAGTTCTTTGAAGAAGCAGGATAGGTGTTGGAGAAGAGGGGCTGTCACTTTGACTCATCCTCTAATAATGCTTTCAGTGTATTATTTGGGTCCCTAGTGGCCAAAACACTTTAGGAATCAAATATGAATTTGTGTCTGCTATGTTTTTCATCTGATATATCTGAAAAACTACATACTGAAATGTGACCAATGTAGATATTTATTTATATTTTCATGCATTTAATCATCTTAATGAACTAATTCCCCTTCCCTGCACACAGAAGTGGTTCCTGTAATATTGTGTAAGATCTAATTTCCCACAGAACTTGATGACTGATAAGAACTAGCATAGGTGAAAAGCAGACAAGCGTTACAATCCATTCAGTAAAGAAGAGGATTTGCTGGGAGTCCAAGTACATATATACACTGCATATCCTCTTATATTTATTGTGACGTACAATCTATCACTGGTAACAGAAGTGAGATTTTTAGCTAGTGCTAACTGGTAGATGATACCTGCAGAAAGACTCCCTTAATCTTTTGAAGCAGAACAGTTGTGTCTAGTCCTGTCAGGATGAGTGATGATATTTTTGCTGACAGACTTCTAATTGGAGAGTTGTAAAGAGCAGAGTGCAGCTATTGAAGATGTATTTCTGCCAACACCAGGAAAGAGGGTTTGCAAAGAGTGTGTTAGAAAAACAGAAATGATTGGCTCTTTCACAATTATGTTGTGAACTAACCATCTATGGGGGAAAAAAACCAGAGTGCTTTCAGGCAAAGCAGCTAGTGAAAAAGACTTTTCCAATACTCAAGGCATTTAATGGAGTTGTAATTCAATACATCCAGAGGACACCAGGTTGAGGAAAGCTAGTTCAGCACAGTAATGGAAGTCTGTTATTTGTCACTATCATATTTTCTCAGCACTCAACTGACAAGAGATGGTCACTAGGTAAAAGTTATATCCCTGTTCTCCAAATATCAAGATTTACATTCATAATGTGTTTAAAATCACTTATTGAATGGGTTTACTCTTTACATAATTGAAGAGGAAAAGAACTTCTGTGCCATTCTGGGAAGTTTTACTAAAAGACAGAGCTTTGCAAATAACCTCCATTGCTGTGTGCACTTTACCTTTGTGACTACTCCAATACATCAAGCCGCTAATAATAGTTTAAACAAAACACCCATATACAGCAGTACTGCATATAACCTTTCTTGTCATAAACATGTGCTATCTAACTGGATAAGAAAATGTTACTGAAAATATACAATAATTGTGGTTTAATATCAATAATATTGTATGCAGGTGTAGGAGACAAAGTTTTGGAATGGCCATGTAACTGCCTTTTCCTTCCTCAATCTTAATCTTCCTCAGTCTTCCCTCCTCAATCTCAGTCTGTCAAGTATTACTGTTAAAGCATCTTGCCATGTGTTGGTAGAGTTACATTCCTCTTTAGCTGTATTTTTAAGTATGATTTTTACTGAATTTGACAAAAACGCTTACTCTTCTGTCTCTATTATTTGAAAAGAGTGAGCCATAAAGAAATTGAACTATTGTTTCACAGATGACATGCACAAGTGAAGAATTGCCTTGGGAGAGAGAATTGAGAGGGAAGGAGCGGTGGGGAGTCTTAACCTTTTCCCCCATCTGTCATTACTTTGCTCTAAATTCTGCCCTAAACACCATAAATTTTCATTACAAGTGTGAAAGAATGCTTGCTGCTTTTAAAATCCATAGGGGGAAAACTACTTTGGGGTGGAATAGGGTATTTTACCTGGAGTGGGAAGAAAAGTTGGAAGAAAACTTTATTGGTCCTCTGTGCATCTCTCTTCATGGTTAACAAAAGTTATACAGTATTGTATTCCCAAAGTTATATTAATGTATACAATTTTATATGATGCGTTTAAGAGGAAATACCCTCTATGTTACAAAATGTATTGTTTTACTATTATCTGAAACAGAACTTTAATCTACTTGATCAGTATATTTATTCACAGAGACTTACAAAAAACACAGAGACCAGATATTTAGAAATAGGCATTGATTCGTTTAGCAAAACTGATAAGCAGAGCACTAGTAGTTATTGTCTTATAAAAGAGTAACCAGTCCAGCATCAAATAGGCATAGTACAAATGTGGATGTGATATTGATGCTCAGAAATTAAGATTTCAGATATTTTATATTCTTTTTATGCCCTTCTGTAACTGAACTTTCAGTTTTCCCCAATCAAGAGGGCTCCTGATGTTTTCCCATGCTTGCTTGTCCTCCCATCAAGACTTTATCAAGGTTTATCTTAGATCTTGCTTATCATCCCGCAAACATAATGATATAAAGACTCCTCACCCAAATAAAATAATAAAAAAAACTATGCTTTCTAATTGCAAATAAATATTCTGAAAGACAAATCCTCCTAAGGCTAAAAGGCTTGCTATTAGTCCAGCGATCTTTTCTTACTGACAGGTGAAGATAGACAAAGATTACTGAGAGATGAAGATCAACACCCAGATATGCAGAGATTAACACCAGGATTAACAGCAGAGGAACAATCAAACAGCACAATATACCCTAATTAAGGGACTATTAACTCAGTCAGTCAACCAAGCAGCAAACAACAGCCCAATCAAGGAACTCCCAAGGAGAGAATAACACCTCCACCAACACAAGCAGGGCAAGCCACCGTATATAAACAGAGAACAAGTCTCACTCCCTTTTCCCACTGAAGATGTTGCCTAGTCTGGCAATGAAACGTCTGCGAGAAAACAACAAGGCTCAGAGAGCACCAGGGACTCCACAGATGAAGATAGTATGTGAGTACACTGTATAACATACATATAGCAGAATGGTGGTGCAGAAAAACAAAGGGTTTGTGTGTTGGTGCTAATTTATATAAAACTAATATCATACTCAAAGCAATAACTGGTTTCACAGCAGAGGACACATTCTTCCTCTTCAATGGTATAGGTTTAATTCAATTCCAGCATTTCCCTCAACTAGCAAGGCTAAGAAATGTTTGTTCTTGAGCTTTAGCAAAGCTGAGTAGATAGTCCTGGGATATACTGATCAAGTACTTGTGAGCTGTTTATATTGTTTATTTATACAATTTCGAGGCACTCCAACTTCTTTATGACTCTGGGTGGCTTACAGATAAAAGGAAAAAACAATACATATAAAAATAGATCCTGGCCAACCAGGAGAACAACACACTCAGCCACTTACGAAATTAAAGAACATTATCAAGAACATAAGAACAAGCTTGTTGGTTAAGATCAGTGGCTGATCTAATCCACCATCTTAGTTTTCCACGTCAACCAGATGTCCATAGGAATCCCACAAACAAGATAGAATGTACTAGGACTCTTCTGCTTCTGTTCCCTAGAGGTATGCTGCTTCTGATATAGGAAGTAGTAGATTGTCAAGGTGTTATATATGGGGGAACTGGGGGTCAGATTTTTGGTTTCTGAAATGACAAGTGTGGGATGTATGAAAATGCCCTCAAAAAAGTCTTGGGACTTCCCAAGGGTGGTAATGTCCCATCCCTGCTTTGTTGAGAACTGTGTTAGGGAACAGTGGCCTCGGTGGAAACTGAACCTCAGTCTTTGAATTCACATACCAGAAGTTTGGGCTTAACCAGTATCTATTTGTTGCCTTGGTAATGGATCTTCCCTCTCTCTATCAAGGTCATCCTCTTTACTCTCTACAGTTTATAATAAGACCTTGTTTGTTCATTACTTGACTGTAGATGAGGGAGCTAACCTAACCTCATGCATCACTGAGACGTGGGTGGATGAGCTGCATGCTTTAAATTTGATTCAGGTCTGCATTGTGTTTTTTTCAGTGCAGTACCAATCCAAGTTTGGGGAAGTTGCTATGATCTGGAAAGGATATCATTTGCTCATCTGATCAGGCACATGTTATACCATTGCTAAAACAACTGCACTGGCTGCCAATTACCCTGTATGAGGCTAGATCAGGCAAGATCTGAAGCAAAGGGGTGGAGACCAAATTGGTCAGTTACAATAATAGTGTGCGGGTATTAATATCTCCTCCTGCTGAGAAACAAGCAGTTCTCAGTCCATTATGTCACACAGGCAGGAGAGAAATGTAAGATTTGACCCTTAGGCCTGATATATATACATACACATACACATGCATACAAACATACACACACACACACACGTACACATATACATACACACACACTTACGTACACATATACATACATACACACACATACATACACACACACACATACACACATAAATACATACATACATACATATATAGTTTAAGTTTTATAATTGGCAAACATTGGTTTTATTTTTTTATTAGCAGCTTTTCTAGTATCTGCAATAAAACTATCTTATCAAGAGCCATGTCACTGAATCTCTGCCTGCAAGCCACCTATTTCATGTATAGGTCTGGGAGAAGTTTAGCAACTGCCAAGTCAAGTTGATATATATGGCCCTAAACAATTTGGGACAGGGGTACCTGACAGATTGTCCTCACTGTTACAGAGTGGATTATTAAGATTCTCTGGAGAGTTTCTCCTCTGTGTGTGATCAAGTAGAAAATGCCATCTTTGTAAGACAGTGGTGATGTCTTTGGAATGCTCTCCTTCCTGAAGTTCAGGATTCAGCAACAACTTTCAGCACTGAATGCTCTATTGCTGTATGAATGCCCCATGGCTTTGCTGTTCTTCCTGTTCGTGTTTATTTTGCTTTTAAAATGGAATGTGCTGTTGTATGAGTACGTTGCTTTAATCTATTATTTATATTTTATATTATACTTGATTGTACACTCAGTTATTTGTACTTTGTATTTCAATTTTTAGTATGATGCTTTAAAATACATACTTACTTACAATATATATATTAAACAAATAGGCCCAATCCAATGATAGCACTACTCTCCATTATTTTCGGACATCTAAATTGATGGCCAGCATTATTCTTTTCTATATGAAGGTATGGGTAACATGAATGTAACAAGGTAGGGCAAGCATGCAGAGCATTGGCTCTGCAATTCTTTCCAACTACTTCAATAGCAAGCCATAGGAAGCATCTATATTTTCTTCTGTGAAGCAAAGTAACATGTTGCCTCTGTGCATGTATGTTTCTGCTCCCTCCTTGTGTTGTGTCTATATACATTTGTGCATGTGTGAATTGGGAAGCACAAGGCTAGCTCCATACACTCTGCTCTGGGTCATATGACCAGGAGAAGGGAAGGAGGGGGTTTATAGAATGGAGCAGTCATTCCGAGTCACAGTTCAATTGCCTCTTCTATAGCAGTACCTAGCAAACATTTTGGAGAATCCTCTACAGCCCCTAGTCTGAATTAATCCATTTTTTAACCTGATCTTTCTTTTGTTAGCTCCTTCCCTCAAACCAGATTTGATCCCGTTATGTTCAGTTCTGAGACAGTTATCCTGCTAATGGACAGAGTCCTCAGGACCTTTACGTATTTTCCCCCAACATTCAAAAGAATAACCAGGCAAAGAAGCATGCAGAGCACATTTTCTGAAATTATTTCCTCCCCTTCAACAGCAGTGGCCATAGGAAGCATCAGTATTTTCTTGTGTGTAATGAAGTAATGGGTGCAGTATGTTTCTGTGTATTTTCCTTTCTCAACCTTTTGACCCTGGAGGAACCCTTGATATATTTTTCAGGCCTCAGGGAACTCCTGCACATTCAGGCTCAAATATAGACATATTTGTATGTATGTATGTATGTTCGTATATGTTCTTAAACTAAAAATAAAGAATGAAAATTACCTCTTTATGAAGTTGCCAAATTTGAAATAAATTTTTAAATAAAACTCCCAGGGAACCCTTAGTGACCTCTCATGAAACCCTAGGGTTTAATGGAACCCTGGTTGAGAAACCCTGGTTTACACACTCTGCCCATGTTGCCTTGATGTATGTTTTCATGTGTGCACTGGAAAGCATGGCGGTGTGTGTGTGTGTGTGTGCTGCATCTGTTCCATTCTGGGTCATATTACCAGATGGGATGAGGGAGGGGGGCTTAGAATGGAACAGTCAATAACATTCCAACCTGCTGCCCAGCTGCCTCTCCCATCAAGAAACATCATGGCATTTCTTTCTGGAATGCACCCCTCCCTCGGCCAGATCCAACCATTTCTTCACTCAATTTTCTTTGGCCAGCTTCTCCTATCACACTTCATTGGGTCCCATTTCGTTTTGTTTCTGAAGAGTTATCCTACTGATAGATAAACAGAAGGACAGTGGCAGGCAGACTAAGTCTTGGGCTCTTTTAGAAAATTTATTTCCAACATTCTGTTAGATTGGAAAGACAAAAAGTGTGGGGGGAGAGGGAATCTGTATGTCTGTTACTATTTATTATGGCTTTATAAAATACCTGACGTTGCCTCACCAAGACCTGCAAGCTTCAGGAGTGATCTTTGGTATGCACACGGCATTCCTTTTTTGCTGGTGGAGCAGAGTGATGGCACTGACAATAGCTGGAGAGGGTCTCTTGAGATGAAACAGGTGCTGCAAGGCCGCAATTAGGGAGAGCACAAGGAGGGAAAATAACGGAACTGCCAGGAGCAAAATTCTTCCCTTGGGAAGCTGATCTGACCTCAAGGAAGACCATGAGACATCCAACTGGGCTGAGAGGAGAAGTTAATTCTGCCCTCTAGCTATCTCCATCATCAAGTCAAATCAAACCTTTATTCTGGCCTTTGGACCAGAAAGCACTACAGTAAAATACATAGACCTGTAATTATTAAAACTTTTTAAAAAATGCAATAAAATTATATAAAAAATATTATAGTAACTGTAGTACAAACAGCAGTGGCAATCACCAAAATTTGTGCTAAACTTCAACTGTAGGTAGGATGGATACAACAAATGACAGCACAAAATCGGACAACCTGGAAAGGTATGTCAGGGCCTGGTCAGATAGGAGCAGTGACAGATAGACATTGTGCTGTCTACCAGGGTAGTTCTTTAAAATGGGATAAATATATATCTTCCTTGATTCCCTATAGAGAGAGCAACGAAGATGCATATGGCTTAAGGATTCCACAGAGCCATCTCCACATGGACATAAGCACTGCTGAAAAGGGATGTTTTTACACCGCTCCCACAGAACTACAGAGGGTAGTGCATCCAACCTGGCCAAGGTGAAAGCCCAATGAAATTTCAGAATTAGAACTGAAGAGAGAGAAGATGGGCACATGCTCATTTCAGAAGAATCCATGAACCACGCAGTTAGATGCTAGGCTTAGGCTGGTTTGAAAATCAATATCCCAGATACATTGTTTAAGATGATTCCTGGCATTTTCAAGCCCTAATGGACAGAAACTTTCCCAAGAAACTCCTAAGAACCCTTTTGTTAGCCAGGTTAATTTAAAACGGTCTCCGAGAACCAGTGGAGCCAGACCCACAGGAAAAAAAATCAATTTCAAACAGAAATTGAGATAGAACCAGGCTCTGGCACGCACAGAAACCAAACCAGTCTCTAACTGTAAAACAGCATTCTTGATGCAGCTTGGAACTGCAAGAACTGCTGATATCTCTCATCTAATCTTAATATCTCTTTCTACTCTGGCTGGCGATGACGTCATTGCCAAACAATCAAGAGGAGCGCGAGAGAAAGATCACCCCGCAGCCAGCTGTTTGGCTTGCTAAAATTAAACAGCTGCCCACTTGAAAATTTGGCTGCCATTAAAAAAGGCAGGCAGGCAGGCAATTTCATGCCACAGTAGTTAAAGGCAGCCAGTGTTATGGCCACTGGTAAGTATAGTGTTGCCGCTAATGTCTCCAGTAACTGTTAATTTACTCCTCCATTTTGCCCCTCTCCACCAGCCACAAAGGGAGCTGACGCCAATTATTTTTCAGACAGAATCCAGGCTGGTGTTTACCATTATCTCCCTGACAACCCCCTTCGTGTGACAACATTATGCAATGTAATTGCAAAGCTGCTTCATCTCACCGGGGCTGTTATTTTCAGTTATTTTTCCCAAGGTCAAGACTAATAATTAAGGGATTGGAATGCCTGCAACACAACCTTGTTATGCATAAAAAATAAGTGCAATAATGCGCCCACGATTCCTTTGGGAGGAGATCTCTGCCCTATTAGGAAGGGCTCAAAGATCATTCAAATGGCATTGGGGGAGGGGAACACTGGGGATAATTTGCAGAGAACGGCATCCAGAAACCAACAACCTTGTCCAGTGATAATAGTAGAAATAAAATAGCTGATTTGCTTGCCGGTCATTGGTTTCTGTCTGTCTGTTCCACTGCCGTATGCCCAAGAAATAGAACTTAGGAAGGAGTTTGCACAAGACAGGGTAAGGAATTGCAGGATTTATTTTATTTTAGGGATGCATATATAATCTGCCTTTCCTTCAGGAGCTTAAGACAATGAATATAGTATTCCTGCCTCCAATTTTTCTCTACAGCAATAATCCTGGAAGAGCTTGGGCTGAAAGAGAATGACTCAAAGCTACCTAGACAGCTTCCCAATCTTCAGATTATGGGAATTTGATCTTCGTGAAATTCAACATGAATGGATCTGATCTTTATTTTTCATATTCATGTGTAGATTGACATATTCTTCACAGTATACATTTCTCTTAATTTTGTAGTATAGTTTCTTTTACTAAAAACTATCTAAAAGTCCATTTTAAAGTATGCATTTGGGGATTAAATATATGTAGATAAAAAGATATCAAAGTTTATTTGGATAAAAGAACTTCAGAAATATGCCTTCTGTTAGGAAATAAGTTCATAAATATGAAAGCGGATACCTGAATGATCCCTCACCCTTCCTTTGTCCAATATTCATGAAACCCAGACCTTCATATAGCCAAATAATGGTGGATTGCTATTAGCTTAGTTGTCTCAAAAAGGCAATAATCAGCCAAATTAATGGAGGCTAAAACTATACCTTGGATTGGGATATTTCACTAGTGGAGTTCCCAAAAGCTGAGGACAGATTTATGGACCAGATGAACCTTCAGTCTATGAGTCTAATACAAGATTACGTTTATCTTCATACTATCAGATGATGAGTGAAGACATTAAATCTGCAATCCTTGCCCCAGGATTTGAACAAAAAAATCCTTCTCAAGAGCTATATCCCCTTGGGAGTAATCTTTTGGGGGCCCAATAGTGTCAATAGATAGGATTGAAGACAGTTGACATTCTTTGACTCCCTTTTCCTACCTTCCCATTTGAAATCAGAGTTTAAAAAGCAGAATGGTATCTATTTTATTAATAGACCTTTATTAGGTCTTCAGTACAGCAGTAGGTCCATGGGAAGTGTGCCCACACTGCAATTTTGAAAGGACATGGTAGTATATCTGCTGGGTATTGAAACAACAAGGTCCATATTCATTTAACTCCTGACCAGACAGGCTCACAATAAGCAGTACGGGCCATTTAAGAAATACATACACCCCATATTGCTCGTTTCCATTTCATTCCTTTGTGTTTTGTGTTTTCCAACTAGTTAATATCAGTGCAAATACTGCACTGATATTAACCAGTTGGAAAACAGAAAAATGTTTTATAAGTTCTATGAATGAGGGGCGGGGGTTGGAGAATTCTCCCACAGGGACAAGAAAGTTCTGCTGAGTCTCTAATTGCCTGTTAATTCCCATTTGTATGTCTCCTAGAGTAAAATCCTCTGCCTGTATTTACAGTTAGAGGCCCTTCTGAAGCAGACAGTTTCTTCTGATTTGACATCCTATTCACACCTTGGTATGATAACTATAACCAGCAACTTGATCTGTATGTACTGATAGAGAAGGCAATGGAGAAAGAGTAAAGAGTATTGGCACCAAAAAAAGTGCAAATCACTTAGAAAACTGATTACTGGTGGGCAATAGCCTTCTAGAAGAAGGTAGTCTGCAATAATTGGATCTCACTTGTGTGCAAAGCAAAAAGGAATTGATGGGGGCAAGGGTAATCAATGAAACAAGATAAAGGCAGGATGAGGACAGGGGCACTAAGTCTATTTGGCACCAGTAAAACATCACTACAGTTTCTTGTCTCTTTTAACTTGCCCTTATATTTAGTAATGGCTATTAAATAGGTCTACATCTTTACTGGCTATTAAAAAAGAAATTAGGCAAAAAATTTATTGTGGACAGACACACTTCTGATTTTATTTCATAGAATTACAAAAGCAAAAACAATATATTCTGCATTCTACTAATTATTGCAAGTTGCTGCATCTCTCTTCTAGCCATTTGAAGTACTATTGCCCCAAATTAGGCAAAAGCTGTATGAGTCCAAAGCACTTAAACAACCAGAGTTCCCCGATGGGAGGAGATGGGTGGGGACAAATTATATAGATAAATAAATAAATAAAATATGCAAATAATGATTTTTACATCTGGACTTTTAAATGAACTTGCCCTAGACAAAAAAACCATAGGGACTTTTGCAGAAAAGTCCTAACCTAATGTCAGGTTATTATTAACCTGACATTAGGGGGGCTATTATTTTTTAATCACTTAAAATTAGAAAATTATAGAATGAACCAACATACTAAACCATCATATAATCTACTTATTTATTTATGCAATTTATAGACTGTCCCAATCTGTCAGAACTCTGAGGAACTATATGCAACATAGTAGATCTTAAGCTACACTAGCTTATTTTACATCATAATCATGCTAAGAGAAGAGCTGTGCCGTCCAACATTAAGAATAATGTACCAATGAAGCTTTGTTGTCATGGCATACTTCAATTACTGAAAATACCATTAACCTTTTAGAAATGTTTTTCCTGGTCAGCATGTTAATCAGAGCCAGTATGGGTCTTGTTTAATCAATCTGACCATAGCTCTGCTTTCAAATGTTACCTTATCTTGGAACCATCTTCTCTCTCACAGCTCATCTCCCATTTATACAATAGTTTTATCACCCTCAGGATTGATAGGTTTATTTAGATTTAATTCCAGCCCTATTCTTGACTTGTGTGAGGGATACATGCCTGTTTCAGCATCATCTTATGAATTCCATCAGGAATCTAGGAAGCATCAGTACAGAAGCAGGAACTTGAATCTAAGTGCCCATCTCCAATATCATAGGCATCATGCTTAAAATAATTAGTTGGTTATAATTCTAATAACTGAAATTCTCAAATCCTCTAGATTATGACTCCTCACAAATTTTCCAAAGCAATTAAGTGTTAAATCCTACTGTCTTCGTTCACCAACATTCCATAACTGGTTGTCTTTTTTTCACTATGCTTATAAAGAATTATGTATAGGAGTTTTTTCATTGTAAAGCTTCAGGCAAAAATGTATTGCTTCTCAAACCTGAAAGAAGGAGTACTTGGAATGATGTAGTGCTTCAAATAACCAGATAAAAGAGCTTTGAGGAACCCTGAAAAAATAATAGAGTTAAAAGGAGGAATAGTTTTAATATGTTGTCTTTCACACTTGAGAGATCCCAAAGCAGCATTGTTCTAAGTAAAGTAATACATATTGGTGGTGTAATGGTTTGCCACATTCAGGGTATAAGCAATAATAGAACAGTATCCCAAGAAATATAAAGGATCATCTAGTTCATTTCTCTGTGCTGATGTAGGATTGATGTAGGGTTACCACCCTACACATAGTTTCCTAGACTCAAAGAAAATATGCTTTTTTCCCCATCATATTATTTTCCTGTACGTCAATACTTCTCTGTTGAAATCAGGGAATCTTGGATTCTACTCCCTATCCCTTATAACCAGAACTTCCCATATGGTCTTACACCCAGATTTTTCCAAACTTACAACTGAAATACGATTTCTGTGGCAGTTATTTGTTAATTACAAATAAAGATCCTCCGATTTCTCTTATTCCTATGACATCTCTTAGTCATTTCTGATTACCCATTCAGCTATTGGAGAGCAGGGAGCTGCTGCTAGATTCAGCATCTACTTTTTCCTCTATAATAATGTGATTGGCACTAACTGAATTCCTTCAGTTATTATCTGTGATGTGAAGGAATGGGTCTCTGCAGAACACCCTATTTGTGCCTTGGTCTCTGATAATTGAGCCAGTCTTTTTTTTTTCTGTTTCCAAATAGGTTTTATGGGCCCATGTGCACATAGACACACAAGGTATTCAATAATACAAGGATGGACCTATTGCTTTGAAAGAGAATAGAATCATCCATCTTAATGAATATTAATTGAAATGCATACTGTATTGCTTAATTCCCAGTAAAGCAAAGAACTACAGCTTAATTTCCCCACCCAACATAATAAATGGGATGTTTGAGGCAGGAAATTGAATTTATTATCTTGTTTCAAGATCTCTTCATAAATGCATTTACAGTATAAACTTGTATTTTTACGAAAACATACCATAGAATCAGTTATGGCAGCAGAAATGGTGTCTTTACTGGCCAGACCAAAGGAACTGTCTATATTATACAGAACAGAGTAAACATGAAATTTATTTCTCATGACAGGAAAGAATTCATTGTCATATACTATACTATTCAATAAACAAAGGTTAGTTTTAGCTAAAGGGAGATACATCTATAAAGTTAGCATTTGCAAACAATTATAAGATAAATTTTATTTTATTCCTATTAAACATTTTCACTACTCCAAAAGAATAGTCATTTACTCTATCTTAATATCAGAATCCTGGGAAAAATCCTTCTTTTGCTTCCTGCACATGTTATTTTAATATTTGGGAATAGAGAAACGCCTTGTTTTAGATATGAATGGAAATTCCACTTAGAAAAATGCCATGCACGTTAATTACAGCTTGAAATATGTCCAAGACAGACTTTCTGTCTTCTCAATAACTTAGCATGCTTCTTCAAAAAGGCCCTTCCTCTGGTATGTGGTTTAAAACCCACCTGCCACATGAAACTGCTTTGTCTTTTGGTGACACTGATTATTTAAGATTTCATGACAAGATTTACCTTGATGCAATATTTCCTGCATGACTATTTGCTTAATTAGATTTAATTCAGATACTAAACTCAGCCAAATGACATACTAATTCTTAGGCCAGCCATCCAATTACAAATTTCTTCCACCTCTCTTTTTTTTCTCCCCAGTTTACAACAAGCTACAAAATGAATAGTACAAACAAAAATTTCCCAACCATCTTCCTAAATCCTCCTTACAGATTAGCAGGAAGAAGCTACAGCCACCAATATTTTCACTTAATCACAGAATTAAGCAAGTCTGAGGAAGTCTGTATCTGATTTTGTGAAAGGTGAAAGGTCCTCTGTGCAAGCACCAAGTCATGTCTGACCCTTTGGGGGGACGCCATTTTTGCGACGTTTTCTTGGCAGACTCTAGCAGAGTGGTTTGCCATTGCCTTCCCTAGTCGTCACCTTCCCCAGCAAGCTGGGTGCTCATTTTACCGACCTTGGAAGGATGGAAGGCTGAGTCGACCTGAGCCGGCTACCTGAGAGAGAATCCAGCTTCCGCTGGGATCGAACTCGGGTTGTGAGGAGAGTTTTGGTTGCAATACTGCCGCCTACCACTCTGCGCCACACGAGGCTCCTCTGTGTCTGATTTTACAATACTGAAAATGTTCTAAGAATTTTGAAATCCCCTCCAAAAAACAAAGCAAAACAAAACAAAACAGTATAATCCCCTTGGCCTCTTTGACTATAAAAGTTCTAGTTTTATTAAATGGTCATCCAAGATTTAATCTCCCAGACCATGTTTGTCTATTACATCGTATTATTATTATTATGGCCAAAGGATAACAACAGTTCCATATGCAGAGCAGCCTTCTCAGATCTGATTATCATACACAATCCTCTCAAACACAATAATCTTCAGAACTTGCATGGTCAGCTTTAGAATGCAGTATCAAGAACCATATTGGTGCTTTAGTCTGTCTTTCATACCAAGTGTTGAATATACCTTTGGAGATCCCATTTACAGAAAAACATCACCCAGACCCACCTACCTACTTCTCTGACACATAATGAGAAATTAAATGATGTCCAGGCATGAGTATGAAGTGCTCTAAAGTCAATTTCTGCTCTTGGGTATACTACCTGTGATAACAATATCAAATTATATATTCTGTACTGCTTGCAAATCATGATGGATTTGGGATCTGCAGGTTGGCTGATAACTCCTCTTCCCATGAGAGGCCTGAGGTACAATTCAGGCTGGGAAACAACGTGAAGTGGCTGCAAGTCTAGAAAGCAGCAAGGTCTGTAGCAGCATTTCTCAACCTTGGCAACTTTCAGATGTGTGGACTTCAGCTCCCAGAATTCCCCAGCCAGCCATGCTGGCTGGGGAAATTCTGGGAGTTGAAGTCCACACATCTGAAAGTTGCTGAGATTGAGAGACACTGCACTAGACCAAACTGGCTTAGTCCAGGAGTGTCCACAGAGAGCGTCACATAAAAAACAATTATACCCAGATACCCCAGAATTCAGGTAAAGGGGTACGAAGATGAGCTAGCAGATTTGCATGTTTTAAGTCTAAAGCAGATCAAGAGATTGAAATTAATACAGCAATTCCTTAAGCAAGCTTCATTTCCCCCTATTTCAGTATGGGAGACAGACAGTTTGAGGCTGCTGTGCAAAACAGCCCCATGTCTTTATACTCCTGTAACTTTCATCATCAGTAAAAACAGAAATCATTTGCCTTTTTGTTTTTAAAATAGTTGTTAATCAGTATTCTCAACAATAGTTTGTGTGTGGTGTTGTCATCCTTTTAATCTCTTTTCTAGAACCCATCAAAAATGTTTATGTTATACTTTCTCTTAAACTGCAAAATCACTGTGTTTGCTTGGTACTATATTGTAAGTAGCTTGAAGAGTGTAATCTTGGGTTCTTTTGTGAGTTACCCATTTAACAAATTCCTCAGCTTAATTCCCAAATTATCTTTAAAACTATTTTGGGTTTTAAAAATTTAAGATATGTTAGAAATGTCTACAGAAAAAATTGCTTCTAATATGTGTGCGCTATTGTATCTCATGGTGGCTTTACTTTAGTAGAAAGCCTGTGTAATTAGAGTGCCAACTTTTCCCTAATTGTCTTCTACCTATTGTAGTCTTCTACACCATATCAGGCTGTTCCTAGCTCTAAGGAGCAACTTGAATGGGAAAAAGAATACTTACAAGAGGGACTGATAAACATTAGATGCCCAATTTGAACAGGTAGGAGAAAAATAAGACTAAGTGTTTATTGCATCAATACAATTCACTGTTTCTATCTTGTTCCCACTTTCTCTAAGCAATTCTTCACCCCGTCCCGAAAATTCTGTTGTTCAAACTCATTTTGAAACCACTTAGGAGATTTATTATGGGCAGCTGCTAAGCAGGAAACTCAAAAAAACACTTCAGTAATATACAGTAGCTTGTTCCAAGTGTTTGCTACTTATCTTAGAATCAAATTGTGAACTTTGTCATTGTTTACTTGTTTATTTATCTCACCATCAACAAACAATACTCAAAATGATCAAAAAATTAAAAACACCCATTTAATTAAAAAGGTATTAAAGCTATAATTAAATCATCACTGAAAACTCAATTATAAAAAAAATTAACTCAGAGCCACTGCAGCCCAGAAGCTAAAACACCAAAGAGACTTGCTAATGTTCCTGTCTGTCAGTGGAAAATAAGAAATGGATTTAGCCTCATGGATCTCCCTTGACAGAAAGTTCTAAAGCCTGGGAACTACCACTACACCTTGTCTCATCTTCCTTCCAAACTTATGATTGAACTCAGTGGGCCTTTCCAATTCTATGGGTTTTTGACTCTATAAAGACCTCTCCTGTTTTTCAGATAGCTTAGTCCACAAGTGTCCATGGAGAGGGTCACATGTAAAAAAGAGGCAGGCTTTGATTCCACAGGCTTAGCTGCCATCTTGACTTCTGGACTCCTCCTCCCCATCAGATGTTCCTGGCTTAGTCTCAAGTTGTATACAACTTTACAAGTCCTAACCAGCACTCTGACTGTGTCCAGGAACACACCAGCAGCTAGTGAAATTGTTTAAACTTCTGTAATTGGCTCAAAATTCTTGACCAGCCAAAGTGTCAAGATGTCTTGGCTTTGTTCACAGGGCACTCTCAGTCACATTTTAGCTTAGCATATTATGTAAACTCAGCCTCTGCAAATAATTTTTTGTTATGTGGGTCATGTGAACCCGCCACATTAGGTTAATTGAGTAAATCATATTAAGTTAACCATGAGTAAGCATTTGTGCAAACAGAACCCTAATCTAATTCATCATTACAAATGTTTGAATGCAAAAAAGTGGGAAAATTAGATTAAAATTTATCAAATGGAACTACATGAAAGCAGCAGCAGATAGAAGCCACTGTATTCTCTAAAGAGGGACAGCTCCTGCTTGAGAATCCTGATGAATCTTAGTTTAGTTGTTTGGTTACTTACCTCCAATATTAATTAATTAGGAATGGTAGCACAGGTTTTACTTTGCAGGATAGTAAATTGTTAGCCATAAATAGGAAAGGGAAATTGTTACTGAAAGTGAGGAGAAGGAATGTGAAAGGAAGAGAATCACAGAAGATTTTGGATGGAGATCATTTGGGCCAGTATTGGTTTTGCTGCTGAGCTCACAGCAGAGCTGTCTTGCATATCCTTCTATCGTTGGGGATGATTGGTTCCTATAGACCAGTGTTTCTCAACCTTGGCAACTTTCAGATGTGTGGACTTCAACTCCCAGAATGACTGGAGTTTTGACTGGAGGTAAGCTATGTTGTTGGTGCCTTTGGCAGGATGGAACAACAGAGGTCAGAAAAATCGTGCTGCAATCATTCTTAGCTGTGTAGCTGGGGACAAGATTTGAACTCTGGAATTCTAGGTAAGCTGGCACAGCTGAGATTAGTGAGCTGGTCTTCACCAGTATCAGGAGAGAGAGATCTGCTTCCTTTGGAGAAAAGATTCAACATTTATAGGTGACAGAAATGGAGAGTGAAATGTCACTGGCGTGACATTTCACCAAGACCTGGAAATAGCCATAGAAACTGTCATGAAACCAAGCTGGACAACCTACTAGACTGAAGTGGAGTGATTTGGATTATAAGAATGTACTACCTCGGTGAAAGCCAGATTGGACTGAGGATGCTTCCCATCCTGGAGTGAGAGAACAGGCAAGAGGAAGGGTTGAGGGTTTTTTTTTTAACAGATAAGGTGTTTATGCTGGAATTTTGTAAGGTTCCCAAGAAAGGTTAAAGTAGCTCAAACATAGTAAGTAGATGTAAGTGGTGTGACTAGAAATTTATTAGGTTGTTCCAGTGTTGGAGGATTGAGGTAGGAGTTGTACGTGTGTGATGGTACGCATGTACTAAGCTAGGTCAATGCTGGTTAAGGTGAGTGAGTAGGAGCATGTGGGCCTCTGGGGGCTCAAATTAGGACCATAATGTGTAGAGGGATGTAGGTGGGGAACACTAGATAGGCCATTGCAGGACAATAGGAACTAGTGTATTGATGTAGGTCCCTTTCTCTAAGCCAGTTGCCCATGTACTGGACCTGAGTGACTGAATAATCAAGCAACTTCATCTGCTTATTGCTGTTGGTTATTTCCAGATCTGGCATGTATTGCTGACACCTGGCTGGGTAGTAACAGGGATATAGCTCTGTCATAACTCTGTCTGACCAGGTTTTAGGTCCTAGGCCACCTGACCTAACAAGAGCAGAAAAAAGAAGTAGCTGTGATGGTGAAAACTCTCATAATGACAGTGAGCACTATTCTGGAAGAGACTGGAATGAGTGCCTTTGCTTGGAACTGGGCCCAACAACAAGGTATGGCTCTTGCTAGCTGCCTGACAGCAACCTCCCCAAGCTCCTGGATCTTGTCTTAGGGCAGGTGTTGAAGTCCTTGAGACTTTTATTCTTGGGTGAATTCAATCTCCATGTGCTGGGAGAGAGGTCTGGTATAGCTCATGAGTTCATATTCTCCATGGTGACTATGGGCTTGTCACAAGTAATCGCAGGCCCAAAACAGTGGGAGGGCACACAGTAGTTCTGATCTTTACTTAGAAGTTAAGACATTATTTGAAAATGGAGCACATTGATTTCTCTTCTTTGCCTTGGTCAGATTACTTCCTTGCCAAACTGCAGATGATAGATCCTCTGGACTTCCGCACAGGCAGTGGTTCATCTCAGATGCCTAATGGAGCCAGGAAGTTTTTTTTTTTCCATGACAATCATATTTGTTTCTATTTGGCCATAGAAATCCTAGTCCAAGGTCTAGAGGCTATGTGGATCTGGTTGGAGTGAAACAAGCTCATATTAAACCCTAACAAGACCAAGCTGTTGTTAATAAACAACTAGGCCATAGGACACCATCAGCCCTTAATTATTCTGAAGGAGGTGCTTCATTTCTTGGGATCTTCCTGGACTTTCAGCTCCCACTCAAGCAACAGGTAGAAGGGAGGCCAGAAGTGCCTTTGCCGGGCTTCAATTGGTGTATCAATCACAACCCTGGATTGGAATTCTCTGATGATGGTTACTCACACCCTGGTCACTACATGATTGGACTACTGTAAAGCTCTCTATGTGGGGTTGCCTTTGGAAACAACTTGGAAACTGCAGCTGGTATAAAAAGTGACAACTAGATTGCTGGTGGGACAACCCTGGCCATTAGAATACCACAATTTTAATGTTGCTGTACTGATAACCAGTAGCTTTTGAGTCTGGGCCAAAAGTCCAGTTCAAAGTGCTGGTCATTACCATTAAAATCCTATATAGCACAGCACTAGGACTGGAATATATCAGGGAACACAGAATTCTACCTCCCCACACCCCAGAGAGATACACAGGTCATGGATTAACAACAGGCCTTCTCTGTAGCAGCTACCACTCTCTGGAACACTCTTCCCCCAGAGGTATATGTAAGTCCAACCCTTCTTGAATTTCACAAGCAAGTAAAATCTCTACTGTTCTAAGATTCCTTTAGCCCTAGTTGATTGGGTACCCATAATAGGAAATTGTGGTTGTATTTGCTTTCGAATTTTTAAAAATCTTTTGTGCTTTGTTGTTTGCCATCCAGACTCCCTGATGTTTGGGACAGGCTACAACCTCTGTTAAATAAATAATAAATGTTGGTTTATAGCAGAGTCCCAAGTTGCTCACCCTTGTCTCCATTCCAGAACTCATGTCTGCTGTTTTTAGCAACGTTTCAGACTGGTTTCGTTTTGTTTTAATAGACTTTTAAGGCATTGAAAATTTGTTTAACAGGATGTTGATCATCTGATTGTTTTTAATTTGCATCCAAAGCTTTGTTTGAAACAATGGGGAAAGCAGCAAAAACACTTTTATTTATAATTAAGTGCACATGGGGTATGAGGAGGAAAAGAAGAATGAAGCTGAGCTTTTCATGTGACTGGTAGGGCTGGGGGGACTCCATACTGGCTTTAGTAACTAAGTATTACTGAACACATGGATCAAGACCAATATATTGAAAACTATGGTGTTCCTCTGGTTAACGATGTAGCCACATGAACTACATTCAAGAAAATATTACAGATACCAGATAGAAGGGCAAAGTTCCACTGACAACAATCACAAGTAATTGTAAGGCATTGTAATTTGTTTTCCAAAAGAAAGAGAAATCCTAATTTATGTCTTGGATGATCTTTTAAAATTAAACTGGTATTCTATTAAGAAATTTTCATAAGATAGGGCTACCATATCTGAGTTGCAAAAATCTGGAAGAACACTTGGTAGCAGTGTTAAGACTGTAATTATATGTGTGTGTGTGTGTGTACACACACAGACATAGACATATACACATACATACACACACACACCGAGGAAGAAGCCACTTATACCAGATAATTTCAAACATTCACAGTTAATATCTATTCAGGTTCTACAGTTGGGAGACTCAAGAATTCTTTAGTCCTACTCCTAGCATTACCTGGAAGGAATACAGGTAGTCATCATTTAGCAACTGCCTCACTTAGCAACTGTTTGCAGTTACGACAGTGATGAAAAAGTACTTTTACGACCAATCTTTGCATTTACAACCCTCACAGGTCTGTAAAGCAAAAGAAAGCTGAAGTAAGATCATAAGCACAGTCGCAGTTTCATTTAGCAATGACTTCACTTAAGGACCGAGTTGCCGGTCCCAATTGTGGTCGCTCAACAAGGACTACCTGTAACTACTAAAAATTAACACCTTTGATTTAATAAGATAACAATATATACTGAGAGTATATATTTTACTAATTCCTTGTGGGATTGAGCTTCTTTTACTATTTTATTTGTAGTGGAATCACACCAGTCTCTGATCTCTTTAACTACTGGGATAAGCTCTTTAACTTCTCTAACAACATGTTGTGGACTTTTCTGGATAAAATCCGTACTACAGGCTGAACTCCCTGCTTGTTCCTGTCTTAGGATTCTTGTTTAAATATTAAATAAGGATGTGCTCAGCTGCGTAGCCTATTTTTACTTATATGGGTCTTGTCACCTGAAAAAGCCAATTTCCTAGGTATAGTTCTCTATTTATATTAGAGATTATAGGCACAATAAAGTGGTGTAAAATATAAAGAAGTAGTTCCTTGGTGACCCTTCCTCTAGAATAATTTAAACCAATTTCTCCTTAACTCGGGATGACTCCTAATGCTCTATTTCCTGTAACAATTTCGGGGAGTAGCATTCATATAACCTTTAAATACAGATATGACTGTATCTGCAAGCTCTGATGTGGAAGTAAACATAACATTTTAAGAGTACTCCATTGCTTTGTGGCTGACTCCAAAAAGGTCTATTTTTTCCTATCTTAATAGAATACTAAAAAAAAAAAAGTTTAAAATATTTTCAGCACATTATGGAAAAACTAGCAAAGCACCCTCGTGATTGGTTATGAACTCATAAACATACCTCTCCCCTCTCTCATTCCCCAGCAGTTTTGTAATTGTTTTTCAACCACAGTGCAAAAAAGTTGAATTTATAAATGACTTTTGGATGGACTTCTTAGTTACATGAAGTGGATGATAGCAAGTTAAAGCATGTCAGCGCTCTTTCCCTCACTGCTGAGTTTGCACCATGGACATCAAATGTCTGGAAGTAACAGATAAGACCCTCCAGTTCAGAAAATGTAGCTGTTTCCTGATGATCTGTTTTGAAAAATGGTACTAGCAGCCAGGCTGAAGGCCCACTGAAGCCCACAGCAGAACTTCGCCCACCACTGGGCCACTTCTGGGAGGACCACACATTAAATGTTTTCATTAAATAAATAAATACAGGCAGTGAGACTATCCAGTATACCTCAAATACTCTGTGGCTTGGATATTTATTTAGCTGAACGTCTATGGAAATTAAAGAGCATAGCCCCTCAAATTAAGAGGAACCCTTTCTAATCCAATTCTCACACTGCACTTCTAAACAGAAGCATAATTTTAGCAACAAAGCTAAGTGACTGCGCTGTACGCAGTATCCCCGTCTTGGTGGTGGTTAGAGGTTGGGGTAGGGCAAGGCAGTGGGAGAAATGATGGGACAAGCTGCTGGTTTTCATTACTTATTTCTCTTTAAGACTATTTCCCATTGCATTGTTTTAGTCATATGCAAAAGCTGAATTTGTTCAGTGATTATCCATGTTCAAGATACAGGCAGGGAAGTGGGCAGATGCCAGCAAAGCACAATATATTCAGAGCTGAATTAAGAAGTCTTAGTTTTTATATTCTGCCATTAAGAAATCCTCGACATGTAAAACTGTATAAGGCAACCTTCTGTCTGGATACCTTGCCACTTAACCACGTGTTATCCACAGATGACTATGGAGTTAAATTAAAAAGCACTAACAGGTACTCATGAGACAGCTTTCCCAAGCTATGGGTGCGTGCTAGGCGAAGACTGGCCCTTTAAGATACCAGCTCAGTCGTGAGAGATGCTGCTGCGGCTTGCTTAAATTCCCAAGTGTCCAGTTAAGAAATTGACAGCTGTCTCTTTAAATGTCATTTCCTCCTATTGTATTTGAATCGTGATCAGGAAAGAGGATGTGAAATCAGAGAGGCTCACAGGAGGGACCATAGGGTTGGCTTCAATAATCGTATATTAGCAATAACAGCAGCGGCGGCCCCGGTCATAATGACGGCGGAGGAGCTGGGGATGCTCGACGCTACCTCCGCAGTGCAGGAAGCCCTCTCCAGGCAGACAGCCTAATCCAGGCAGCGAGGAGACTCCGGGATACACACAGGGGTGACAGCTGAGCGCCGGCCCTGAGCGCCCCCAGCAGCGGGCTCTGCCCAGCGGCCAGTCGCGCAGCGCGAGCGGGAGGAGCGTTCCGAGGATGGGCGCCTAGGTCCGAACGGCTCGGCTCGCCTGCCCAGACAGCTTAGGCGCGCGTGCGGCAAGGCGGCCGCGGTCCATCTCGCCCTTGCCCACGCGCCCGCCCGCCCTCCTTCGGCGTTACAGGCGGCCACCCTGTGAATGTCATTGAGGGTGGATGTGCCACTCTGCTCGCCGCCGCCCCCGCCGCCGCCGCTGAAAAGGCATTCGGGAGCTGGCAGCCTTTGTGGGGGCAGACCGCGTCGCAGGCAAGCCGAGAGTCACGACGTCCGTCGCCGCTACAAAGGAGCGAGCCCTGCCAATGTCCTCAGCCATCGAAAGGAAGAGCCTCGAGCCCTCCGAGTAAGTGGTGCCCGCCCTCCGGCCCCGCCGCCGATCTTCGGGGCTCCCCCACTCAGCGCCAACTTTCCCGGAGGGAGACGCGATCGCGGTGTGCGGGACTAGGGCAGGAGGGAGGAGGAGAGCCCTGGAACGGGCAGCGTCAGGCGCTGCTGGGGCTGAAGAGCCAGGGCGTCGGAGGGCAACACAAAGGGGCTGCCGCTTGGTCTCTTCCTCCGCTTTCGAAGGAGCGCCTGCCCCGCCGCCGCCCTCGCCCTCTTGCGACGGAGTGGGCAGTGTGGCCCTACCCTTGCTGGACCTCTTGAGCTCGGTCTAGCAGTGCCTGCCTGGGGCTTTGCGCCGCCTCGGCAGGGCGGCCAAAGCCCAGAGATGCGCCGAAGTTCCCCATTTTGACTCGGGAGATAAATTGCCCGAGTCCTCAGATTCGCTACCAAGCTCCCTTTGAGAGTGAGAGTCGGAAGGGGACCGGCGGCCGGTAGGATGATGGATGCAGTTTCCTCTGACCTGGGGGTTTAAGGGAGGCTGGCGGCGGCTGAAAGCGATTTCAGAGACAGGGATGAGGAACCGGATACTTGGTGAGAGGCTGCGCCGTTCCTTTCTCTCTCTGTCCTCGCTGCCTGACCAGCTTAATGGTCTGATTAGACTAGAGGGGTCGAGGCTGTCAGCGCTGCATTGTCAAAATGCAAACCACCGCTTTGAAACTACGACAGGTCAAGAAAAAAGTGTCTCCGAAAGAGCCGAGCACGGGCGAGAAAGTCCCCTCTCCCTCAGATTAGCATAGAAGTTATAAAATGCTCACAGTATTGCAAAATGAAGTAAGGTTTTCTGGTGAATTTCTTACAAGGATCCTGCTGTATTTCCAAAGGCATGCTGATACCTGCAGTTACCATGATTGTTAGCTACCAAATCACTGGCACTGAACTTGGATTTTAAAGCTGCAATGCTTTTCACACTGACTTGAGAATTACTGCTAAGTATATATACATGGATAGGATTCAAGTTATATGGCTCTTCTTACTAGATAATTGCCATTTTATTAACCTCTGGGTTGGAAAATTTGTTCTAACATTCAAAATCCTGCTTTACTTGAATATACTTTTTAAAGAGATGATCAACTGTTTCAGTGAGATAGATAAAGAATATGTTTTTGCCTTTGGTTATTCAAAGTAACATGGGGGGGGGACTTGGAGAGAGGGGGCAGGAAACCTTAGAAACCAAATCCTAGCCATCTGTTTGGAGAAATAAGTTTTGCTGATTTCAGCTGGATTTACCCTGGAGGCAGTTTGATGAGATCAGTAGTTCACATCATTTGAATTTAAAAAAAAATTATATAAATGTATGCACTGTAGAAAATTAACAAACCCTTTTTGTATATGCTATTATTATTCCTGTTTCCCATCTTCCCATGTACTTCAATGTTCAGGCTGCAATTCTATAATCAGGATTAAGCCCATGAAATTGAATGAGACTTTATTGTTAAGGAGAAGTGTCTAGAACTGAAGTGTTAATTTGATAAGTGTTATAAATAACCAAAATGAGAAACTTATTACTGTAGCACCTACAGTCCAAAACATTGAAAAATATGAGCATTTCATTTTTCAAAGTTAGGGATAAAAGTGCATGAAAGTGGTTTTAAAGAGCTTAGCAAACAAAAAGGTATCAGCTTAAGATAGTGGGAGGTAAACTAAGAAATGTTAAAAGCCTCTCACTTCTTTGTTCTTCGGCTATTTATATGGGCCTCCAAGAAATACTGATAGCTTCTGTGTTACTGATTTCATTGAAATGATTTGCTTGCTTCCATATTTATTTTTAAGTCCATGGGCACTATCCTAACGGAGCAATTTTAAAAAAAAAATTGTGTACAGTATTAGATAAGCGAATAAGGCCCAAATATTGAGAATTTTAGTTTTAACCTTTTAGAAAATGAACATTTCATAGACACTCTCCTCTGTAAGAGGCTAGCAGGATTTAATAATAATAAACCACATAATATAGAAACGGGTTGCTTATAAGTTTGGAATAAAATAGCATATTTGTCTTTATAATATCAATGAGTATTTTAATATGAAGTATCTGGAAACTTGAGCATCTCTCAGTACTTCGTTCATCATTTATTTCCTGATTAAAGTAGAAGTTCTTTTTTAAAAGGTTTTGGAAAAGTGTATTTTTTTTCATAGAGCTATAAAATTATAGTTGGAAGGGCCTATTTAGCCACTTTTCTGTTCAGTACATTAAAACCAATTCCCTACTCAGTGCACAAATTAATTTTGATTTAAATTAAAGCAACCCTGACAATTATCTATCCAGCGTCTCTTGAAGACATCTAGCAAACCTCCCAATTAATTTTCACAATCATTTACATGTGGTAAAAATGGTGTGTAAGAGTCTAGAAATAAGCTTATTTAGTGCTTATTTAGTATGAAAACTGTATTTAGCAATCTAGCCAAAGCGTGGGGAGAATGTTATTAATAGTCTGACTAGAACGTAAATCATTACTTCATGTCATTAATTTTAAAAATCTGAGCCTTTTTCTCCTTCAGGTTTATGAGCTAAAGTGTGTGTTAAAATACTTTGAGCTGCTGATTGTGCAGGCTGTCAGTGTTTCACTTGGGAGTTAATTCCCAATCGCAGTTGTACAACAGAATATCAAAGGAGCAAAGCAGGTATCAGCAAGATAATAGAGTAACATTAAAATGTCTTTTTCCTCTCTCTTATTTAATCATGATTTTAGCTCTTGTTTCAGCTTGCTGGGGAAAGGAACTGCTGCTTACAAGTAGGCTTCTCCTGTATTATGATTGTTCTACCAAATAGTTTTTTTACTATTGCTCCTTTGTACACTGCTTTCAGCTCATTTGGGAGGAACAGCAGAATAATAGTAGTAGTAGTAGTAATAATGAGAGCCAGTTTGATGTAGTGGTTAAGGCACCAGGCTAGAAACCAGGAGACTATGTGTTCTAGTCCTGCCCTGGGTACAAAGCCAGCTGGGTGACTTTGGGCCAGGTACACTCCCTCAGTCCTAGGAAGGAGGCAATGGCAAGCCACCTCTGAAAATCTTGCCAAGAAAACTGCAGGGACTTGTCCAGGCATTTGCCAGGAGTCTACACTGACTTGAGGGAGGGAGTACCAGGAGTACCCTTCAGTGAAATGTAAGACCCTTTAGTGAAATGTTTCAATGGTTTCAGGATCACTAAGAAAGTTTTTGGGGAAAGGACTTTTGCACATTGCAAGATTTGCTTATTCTTCCTTCTTATGATGAAGGTACTATTTAGGGTCCAAAGTGAGTCTGTTTATAGTGATATTTCACTTTCATATGAGGAAATTAGTACATGTTAATAATACATAAGAAAGAACTGCAGTCATAAATATATGGGATCAAACCCTCTGTTTACAGTACTTTACAATACCTCTTAAATGTATAGCTGGCCTAATTTTGATGTTTATTAAAATCAGGGAAGGCATGAGGAAAAGGATTGATTTGAAACCTTGGGGACGATGCTGACTGCATGAAGCTTTAATATGAAATTGGATTAGGGTGCAGCTGCAGTACTTTAAAAATACTCTTGGTAATATAAACAAAGGCAAAATATACAGTTCCTTATTGTAAATAATCACAACTAGTAAGGATTAAGAAGGTATAAAGCCATGCTGACTGGAAGAGCCTATTTTTCATCATGCTTGGATTAGCTTTCCAGACAGAATCCTGAATATATTTACTCAGAAATCAGTGGACTGAACCTTTTCCATTTAAGTTGTGACTTTAATTATATGTTCCTCAATCCTATACACTTTCATGAGCACGCAGCTCTATTTGAATCCAAGATAATGTATTTCTTAAAATACGTTCATAAAAGTACAGCTTCAAATGTTTTGTAAGGAAGTTTTCCTCATTATCTAAGGTTTCTTCTAATAATGTAAGCCACCACTTACAATTCTTGGCTCTGAATACTGCATAGATTTGCAAATATGCATGCAGGATTTATACTTAGTAATTTTTTTTTACATCCATTCACTTAAACAGATTAGATATATTGTATACCAGAAAATCCTGCCTTGGGATTTTAAGAGACGAGATAGAGCAGTAGGGTCAATATCATTTTGCTTTCTGGTAAGCAGATGCTTTGGAAGTGGCCATGCCCACTATCATAGCTGTTTTATAAAAATACATATGATGACCTCTCAAAATTCCATGCCCAACAGTCCAAAATTTTTGAAGACTCCTAATTGTGTGTAAAATGATTTGAAGGAAAAGTGGGATTTCTTATAAAATGTTGTATTATATCATCATCCATAAACTACGCTAACATATTGTATATGGGGCTGCCTTTGAAGATAATTCAGAAGCTTAGCCTAAAATGCAGCACCCTCTCTGTCAACTGGAAGTTGTAGATTTAGCACTGTAGACCTATGCTGCAGGCAGTATGCTGGCTTCATTTGCTTCTGGATTCAAGGTGCTGGTTATCAATAGGCCTTGCAGTGTGGGGCCTAGATACCAACCTACAAGACTGTATTTCCCACCAAGGCTCAGCCTACCCACCTTGTGCTATCACTCAGGGAAAGTGTGTGAGATTAGAAATGCCCCCAACCTCCCAGGCTTTATGAAGGCTTAGAAAATGTATGATTTCACAAGGCATATAGGTGTTCATGGAGTAAGAACTGTTAGTTAAATTTGATTTAGTTTTCTTTCAATTATTTCATTTGACTGTAAACCACCTTGAATCCTTGTTGAAGTGGACAGTGTTTAAATAATTGTATAAATAACTAACATGTTCATAACCTTGATTCTGGCTAACAAGGCAGAGTACTGTATACCATATTGTTACTCAGGATACACTATGTTTTTATGAGACCAGAGTGGGATATTCCATCCTTTTTCACATGCAGTTTTTCTGTATTTTATCATCAAATATTCAGTATTCCACCGCTGCTTCACTGAACTTTTCCAAAGACATAGCCCTTTAGATTTGCCTTTAACTATTATTTTAATGTTTCAAGTTTTAAAATTTCATTAAACATAAACTCTTCCTCTCCTTTCTTAGTGACCCAGTTCTGGATTCTGTTCAGTTGGTTTTTATTTCCTGAATTTGCTGTGAGGAGCAGTGATTAATGTAATTCCATAATATGAAGAAGGACTATGAAGTTGTTTAATTTTCTTTTTATTCTAGTTAGGCAGAATATTGGCTGTAACATTAAAGTTCCAAAGAAAAAGGATTTGCAGGACTCCACCCTTACAGAATGAGCCTTCTAAGAATGACAGAATGCAACCCTGTTCACATTTTCTTCCTTTAACATGTTTATTAATAAGTTTAAGGGCTTTTTACAAATAAATCTATAGAGGGCTTAAACTACACTCTTAGTAAATAAAAGTCATCCTAAATGCACTAAATATACCTTGTGAAATCTTTCTATGTTATGCTTGTTAGTCAGTAAAATAGATATAAAGGTTAACATGATTATTTTAAGGACAGATAAGACTGAGAGTATAAATAATTTTCCACATTAAAATAATAAAGTGCAGTGACCAAAATGCCATGCTTTGCTTACTACCATTTCTCATTAAATAACTAATTAAAATATTCAGTATAAAATAAGATTGTCTTTAAAATAAGATTTAAAAATAAGATTGTCTTTAGTTCTAAGAGTTTTCTTTATACAATCCACAAATTATCAGAGAACAAGACTATATGGGGAAACACTTATTTTCATACCTATTTTCACACCCAGCTCAGAACAAAGACTTATAAGAAAACAAAATCTTATTTAATAGAAACCATAAGTAGTTGACTAAAATATCTGCATTTTTATTAGTCACAAAAAATTAACAAGATGTGTTCCTGATATTGAACTGATACAATACAAATAACTTGTTTATCAACAAATGCTTTTTCCATTCTTGTTCACCTTTTAAATATTATGCTTTTAACTATGAAGCATGTTATAGCCAATGTATATCTTGCACTGAAGTACAAAAATATTTGTAGTTAGAAGATTGGGTTTTACTACTTGTACAAAACTATATAAATTTAGCTTTTCTTTTAAAAAAAATGTATTTGCTTACTTAATTTATCCTGCTTCTGCAGTCATGAGGAATGGCTAAAGATCATGCAAGTCATTTTAGGTCTACCACCATTGGAGAGTTTATTTAGTTTTTCCTCTCTAGTCCTTTTTCACCACCACCATCACTCTACATCTCTGAATGTGAGGCCTGAAGGAATACAATCCCACTTTTACAAAAATGGAAGCTGAAATTGTCACAATTCTGAATTCTATGCCCAAAGCTATCATCTGTTATTGTAGAAAATATCTGAGTCTTCTATACCCAGTTCTCTCTTGTCAGTGATCAGGATAGAATTTCTGTCATAATTAGACTCTCTGCAGGTTGGAATGATTGCTTTGGTTTGTTTCTTTCCACCAGGGAGCCAGTGGATGAGGTGCTCCAAATCCCCCCTTCCCTGTTAACATGTGGAGGTTGTCAGCAAAACATTGGGGATCGCTATTTCCTTAAAGCCATTGATCAGTACTGGCATGAAGATTGTCTCAGCTGTGACTTATGTGGGTGCCGACTTGGAGAAGTGGGAAGGAGGCTGTATTATAAACTGGGCAGAAAGCTCTGTCGAAGAGACTATCTCAGGTAGGCTACTCTCCTCTCACCTCTTGCTGATAGTTGCTGATAGTTTTCTCTCACAACTCTTTAGAACAGTGTTTCTTAACCTCAGTAACTTTAAGATGCATGGACTCCCAGAATTCCTCAGGCCAGAGTTGAAGTCCATGCATCTTAAAGTTGCTGAGGTTGACAAACGTTGCTTTAGAACAAAGCTAGGATTCACTCACAGAATTACAGCACATCAGCTACAGGTTGGGTTCAGCCTGGGCAAAAATAACATGCATGGTTGTTTGCAAGGAACTAGTCTCAAAACCCAACTTGGGTAAGCCCCTTGCCAGGTTAGCCTGAGCAGTGGGACTTTTTCAGCAAAGTCTGGAGATGACCTTAGGGAGTGAGGCCGAAAAAAGATCCACCTTGAGCAGTGATGCTAGAATGACTATGTGACCAACACAAAGAGGAAAGGAGGCAGAACGTTGCAGAGGGACGAGTCAAAGATTTACTAAATAGCAAACTAAGTTCAGGGCACAAGGGTGGGGGAAGAATAGTGAAAGCTCTTGCTTTGGGCCTTACAAAAAGTATGGTTCAGGATTTCAAACTGATAAAATGGCTCAATAATATTAATTCAAGGCAGAACAACTAATCAGTTGTCCTTATACAATCTCAATTATCTCTATTAATTTGGTGCTCCCCACACAGTCCTGTTTACTGGGCCACTGACTTCAGCAGGAAAAATATGCCCTGGTACAGAGTATAGGGTAAATAAATCCTGAGTCTGTGTGGAGGGGGAACTTCCAATGAACATTATGCCACTGGGCCTCTCTTAGACTTTAAAAGGCCCTGCCTGTACTTCCTGAACTGAATGGTTGAAAACTAAGGCTAAATGAACAGAACAGTATTCATAACATTAACACATTTCAGAGAGTTAACTGATACTTAATTACATCCTAAAATAGCATCACAGCATCAAGAGATTTTATTCCCTTTAATAATTAATTCAGGGTAGAGGAATAAGAATACAAGTGCTAACCTACCTACTTATTTGTATATTTGTGTACCACTTCTCATCATTAGACATCTCAAAGCAGTATACCCTATTTTAGAGATTTTTTTTTCCAGTAACTGTCCTGTTTGAATAGAAGGACTAGTTTTACATAACATAATTTGCAGCAAATTTCCAAAATAATGCAACACCCTCAGAGGATTCTGACCTATTTTCACTAGCTAAATATTTTTTGAGATGGCAGAAATTCTGGACTGTTAAGTTAATGCATTTTCCATAACTCATAATTGGGTATGTTTTGGCTTTTCACAGTATACTGTATGTTAATTATCTGTGTCAGCTAATGAAGTATTTCATAGATGTAGGCTGCTCAACCATGTTTTTTTTTTAATTACCCTCATTTGTAATTCAAACAGAAAAGCCTACATTGGCTAAAAATATATATTAAATTGCTCTGTCTCTCACTTTTTAAGCCAATATTAGCAATCTCTTCATGTGTTATATTGCAAACTAAAAGATGACACTTAGAAAAATACCCATATGGAGCAGGTCTAGTACTATTGCTTTGGACAAGTGAACAGTGACATCTCTTGGAAGACAAGGGAGAAACATGTATCATTTTCGTCCTGAGGATTATTGTCCTAATTTTACAGCAATATTTGAAATTAATAAACTTGTTCCAAAATTAATCATGTTAACACAGAGCATATCTTACTGATATAATAAAACATGCCTGTTGGAATATAATACAAGGATATTATGTACTCTGCTTATGTTAACATATAACCAGTAATTATAAGAAGCATTAAGAACCTCACAGTCCCTCTGACATGCACAGGAACATGGCACATTATGCTAAGCACTATTTGTAAAAATAATACTTTAAGACCCACCATAATGACCATAGTTAATGTGGTACTGATGTGAAGCTCAACCCTAAGAAATCTGTACACCAAACCCACTTTCTTTCCACTTAATAAGAATGTTCCTATGAATGTCTGATTCAGAATCAAACTCAAATATGCACTCCTTTAACAGTTTAGACTGTTTTAATTTGGATTATTCAACATCAGCTGACCTACAGAGGATTTCTATGGGTCAGTTTAAGAAGGAAGAAGGCAAAACAAGAATAGAAAATATTTCCAAATTCCGAACACCTCTGAAGTCCTACTTCAATATTGGAGAGCTGAGCTGATTTATTTCTGGCACAGTTAGCTGCAGTGCAGTTGAAAATTCTGCAAAGCTTTTTGTTTGCTTGCTTGCTTGCTTGCTTTTTAAAGATGTTATGGCTATATTTCTCCACTGGATGCTATGGTCCTATTTCCTGTCCTCTCAGCTCCTGCCTTTCAGGTCCTGAAAAGGAAATATAGCTTGGCAGCTCCTATTTGGTAAGGTACATTAAAGCTGCAGGGGGTAAAACTGGTATGTATTTAGTTACTAGTAGTCTTCTCTTTAGCTGGAGGAAGTGATTTCTCTCCTTTTTTATTTTTTTTCCCCTTTTGGTTGCTGCAGGATCTGCAGCAACTTGGAACAAGGTAGTGATTTTTGCTCCTTGTTCTCAGCAATTCACAACAGTGGAAGTGAAGGTAATTATGGACAGCTTTCAAACTGCTTTTGAAGGGTTGGGGAATAAAAACAGTGAGAATATGACATGCCCTTAGAGTTATCATGGCAGTACAGGTAGTCCTCATTTAGTGACCACAATTGGGACTAGCAGCTTGGTTGTTAAGTGAAGCAGTCACTAAGTGAAATTGTGACTGTGTTTATGACCTTACTTCAACTTTCCTTCGCTTTACAGACCTGGAAAGGTTGTAAATGTGAGAATTGGTTGTAAAGTTACTTTTTCATTACTGCTGTAATGGCGAATGGCCACTAAACGGGACAGTCGCTAAACAACGACTACCTGTATAGTTTGTTCCCTCTTTGTCCTTTCTTTCCCCGCTCTCAGAACTTCAGAGTATCTACATGTCTGCTTAAAGCTCTAATAAAATAAAGTCAAATAAATACATTTAGCTTAGCTTTCATTTAAAATGGATTTCAGAACATTAACCTTGGACTTTCTTTCCCCAAAAGGCTTTTTGGCCAAGATGGTCTCTGTTCCTCCTGTGAGAAGAGAATCCGAGCCTATGAGATGACCATGAGAGTAAAGGATAAAGTGTACCATCTGGAATGCTTCAAGTGTGCTGCTTGCCAGAAACATTTTTGTGTTGGTGACAGATACCTTCTCATAAACTCAGATATAGTATGTGAGCAGGACATCTACGAGTGGACTAAGATCAATGGGATGATATAATTCACTTGTGCCTCATAGTCTCCAAAATACATTTCATGAGTGACATATATATTTAGCTATGGTGAGGTTATTGCTCACATCTATATGCTTTCTCTAAGGAAGGGGGCAATGGAACAGGATGCACAGGCATCGCATCATGTACAAGTGATGATTGGAGACTGGCATAATAGCAGACAAATTTATTTCTTTTAGCAAATATGCTTTGATGATAAACTGACATTATTGGAGATAATGATGGAAACTAGGGAACCAATACAAAGTAACAATGGATTCTTTTAAATTGAAGTATGATTGTTGATTGACCTTCTCTAACCTGGTACTTTTCAGATGAATTGAGACTACAAGTCCCCAGAAAACTAGCAATTGTCCTAAGACTTCTGGCACACACCAGCTTCAAAGGTGGCCTTAACACTTGCAGACAAAATTGTTCAATTAAATTTTGCTTATGTCATATCTATTTATTCTATCTAGACTATAATCCCAGCATTAATATTAAATGCAAGAGCATCAGGAGACTTGTACGTCTGGAGAGGAAGGGGCTTCCAAATAAGTGCAACCCCCCTTTTTAATGATAGTTCCTTTTGAGAATGAAAGTACAACTTTTGTTACAGTCCAAAAGATGACACATTATCAGATATACTTAAATCCCTGTGAAATCCATGAGAGTTAACGGCATGTAACTGGGGAGGGAGGGAGGACTGCAGCCTTAAATAGTAAGTCATTATTTCAGATAATGAAGATGGATAGCTACCTTCTGTTAACATTGTTTGAAGGTGAGGAATTCCACCACTCCTTTCTATACAATCATATTTTTTTAAAGTTCTTCAATTATTTTATTAGGAAATGTGAATACACTGTTGTATGTAGTAAGATACTGCAGACTTAATTAAACAGACTTGATCTAAGAGTTGTGATATTTTTCATTCAATACACTGGCAGCTTTTTTGATTGTTTTTAGTGCAATAAATGTAGCTATTATATGGCTCATTTAATGTGCACAGAGTATCTTCCTTTGAGCTATGCTTTTGTTTTGGACAGAGTTAACTACATTATATGTTAATCTCACTTTGTCAGCTACATTCAAAGGAGAGAATTTAAGTCTTCCTAATAATAGAAAATATTGATTTCCCAAGGCAATGCAGCCATTATTTGTCCTGTTGATTGCTATATGCATTGTAGTAAGTGTCATAGGTGCCTCTCACATTAATTCATGATGTGACTAGTCATGAATTTTTTATTCCTCTATGCTCCATACATATGCCATCTAAGATTGTTTTAGGAGATTATTAAAATGCTTTTAGCTACAACTCTGATATTATTCTTGCCTTTCAAGAACAGAAACATCTACAGAGTGATCCCTGACATGCAGCTATGCACATCAGCTTTTACACATCTTTTCAGAGCAGCCTTATTACGCATGTTGATGCAGAATTAAGTCTTTTGGTATTCAGTGAGACTATATTTCCTACAAAGTATACTTAGGATTGTAATCTATGTTTTTCTTTATTCATTCTTTAAAAGTAACCTTCAAAATTATGAAGAGCTAATGCCACTTTGCTAACCATCTCTTAATTCATCACATCCAGAGTGGATAACTTGCTATTTTCTTGAAACAAACTCAAGTGACTTTTGCACAAAGGCTACATGCAATTCAGTCACTCATTTAGTATAATCCTCTGAATGAGCTCTAAAGAAACTCTGGTGTAATCTTGCCACTAAGTTTGTATAGGCAGAAACCTTCAGTTCTAGCAGAATTCATGCTGATTAATAAGTCATGATAAAAATCTGAATTTCCAACAAATTTGGTACATTTACTGCAGAGCGGAAGCTCTATCCATAGCTCAGAGAAACAATGGATAGGGTTGACGGGGTGTAGTTTTCACCGTGAGACAACAAAACAAAACTGAACAGAAGAGTAGAACTGAAATATAGATTCAGATTTCAATCTGAAATCTTTGGGGCATTTTACTTAAATTTGTAAAATCTGCCACCTGAGACCACAAACAATTTATCTGATCTAGTTGTTGCCTGCCAATCTGTCACCATTTACTTCTGTACTAAAAACGTTTCTCAGTTGTAGTTGAGAACAATTCCACTAAACAAACAATTCTATGGTGTAGGCCAGGGGTCCCCAAACTGTTCAGCTCATGGACCCCTTCATGAAGTTTCAGATTGTTCATTGACCCCCAAACATTTATTGTATGAAAATAACTTAATACATACTACTTTACCTAATAGTACTATGAATAATAATAATAGGAACAATTCAAGGCTGCTCTTGCTGGCGGCAGACCATCCAATTCTGGGTAACGCTGTCTTGCAGCACCTCATCTTCAGGAGTAGGGACTGGTATGGAGCTCTATAGAGACCCAAAAGATTAACTGACCCCAATTGACCTTCTCTCGTTTATCAACTATTTACCCCCAGACAGTTACTGACCAACCCCTTGGATAATCCCACTGACCCTTGGGGATTCATATTGACCACTTTGGCAAACCCTGATGAAGGCAGACAGGTATCACTGCTTTATTTTCTGATTCCTTCCAATATTTTGTAATCATATTCTGTATGGTTCAGCTGGTGTGCTTGTCATCAGTTTTTCTTGTTTTGTTAAAGTTTCCTTTAAATTGTTTTAATTCTCCCATGTACGTTTTTACTATCTTTTCACGTACTTTAGCCAGCATGGCCTACTTTCATATTGCTCTCATAAACCTCCACAGTAGTGCATTTATTATCTGTCCTTTTAACATCTAAGAGGGTGTCCGCCAAGTAATCTTGCCCGCAGATCTAAAGAAAGTTCCAATACCCCATATATCCTTGGAGAAAGGAAACCATGACAAAGGAAGTTCTGCATTCTGCATTCTATATTCTGCAGAAATACCTTATTTACCAGATAAAAGGGGTTCCCCTCCTCCAAAAATTACCTGTAAATTGGGTTTAGATTAGCTGACAAGATATAAATTTCTGAAAAGAAATGAATAGTTGGAATGTAGAGATGGTTGCAGATACATCTGCTGAAAAGGGTGGGCTCTTGAAAATTATACATTGGTTCAGAGGGGATGCTTCCCTTGTGAATTTTAATCCTTTTGTAATTCCACAATAGGCTTCTCTCTCTCTTCTTGTTCAGTTACCACAACCCCCCTCTTTGTCTTCATCCAGTTTTGTTCCTGTTTCACTTTCTGTCCTTTTTAAGTATATTTGTCTCTTCTTCTCATATCTATTCTTTTTCCTTACTGTTTTTACTAGAAAGAGAGAAGTGTGGTTTATGCAGCAGCAGGAGACTGTTTGAGATATACTAATGGGAATTTTATAAATAGGCAACTAATTTTAATGCTATTCATTTTTTTTTATCCTGGGCCTCTCCATTTTTGAAGTATGGATTGATAACAGATAAGGGTATCACCTGCACAGCTTAAGAATTGTGGTGGGCAAAATCTAGGATTGGTTTCGGCCAGAGCTAGAAAGCCTAGGTTGAAAAGAAAGGGAAGCTGGGATGTTGCAGGGTTTTTTGTTTCTTTTTGTTTGTGTATGTGTGTATGTGTATGTGCACACTCTTCCTTGGCAGGGGGTCATCTTCATTTGTGTGAATATGGTAAGCAAATTTTCTAGGGAAAAAAAATAAGATTTTCTCAAGGGCTAGCCATCCTCACATATCTCTGAGGAAATTATTGAGCATATTAAAATTAACATGAATTGCACTCCTCTATATACTTTTTATTGCAAAGCCATGATGAATCATTAATTTATTTCCAGAGATAATATGAAAACAATATTTATAAAAGAAGCACTACTGTATCACAACAAAGATATTTTGGACAAATTTCATTTTTTAAAATTTCATTAAACAGCTAATTGAACAGCTAAATGAAATTAGTTAACAGTGAAATGGACATGGATATTGAATTACATTGTATTTTGGCTGAATTCAATACAGGTTTTAAAAGCCTATCATTTTTTTTATTGTCCCCATTATTCAATGTCATGCTTTGAAGATGAGAGCATTACTTGCAGTATTACTTTTTCTTCTGTGTCCTTGGTTGGAGAAAATGTACCATACTGAAACATAATTTTTTAAGTAGAGAGCATAAATGAAGAGCAATGATTAATGCTGGCTAAAATAGTTGTCTCTGCATCCCTGTTTCTTTTCTCAAGATAACACTGAGTTCTCAACATCATTGTAGCCTAAGATCAAATTATTTAAATTCTGCATACAACACAAAACTTAACACAATCTGCCAAATCCATAGCATACAGTACTTGGAAAAGAATAATATTAATTTATATAACTGCCACTCTAGTAATATAGATTCATAAATTAAAAACACTTTGGATGCTATGCATGTTATCTTCCTGTTCCTGAATCATTATCCATTAATATACAAGTTAAGTTTTCATTTCTAAATCTTAAGCTTACAAATATATGCAAGGATACATAGAGATTGTCCTGATTTAAGTCTAAAAAGAAAACAGTCCAGTAAGTCTGATAATTGGTTACAATGAATTATAATCCATAATAATGAGTCACTTCAAGACATATGCATTCACAAAGTAATCTACAAAAATGCTAGCATAGTATAACAATGTATACTTGGCATCTTCATATATGTTAGTTTAATACCTTTTTAGCAAATGCTGGCTGCAATGCAGGAAGGAAATCAAATGGGCAACTCATTTTTTTCTGTTTACTCTGTAACAAAATGAAATATTTCATACCTGCTCTGTAACAGAAATAGTTTATGCAATAATTAGTGAAAAAATATTTTAGGCAGAGGTTTATTATACTGACTATATACAGTATTTTTATTATGGAATAAACTTAATTAAGGTTAGGTTTACAAAAACTAGGCTTGCACATTGTGCTAAACCAGATTTGTTTTGTCCTACAAACTACTATTTCATGTGTCTAAAAGACCTATAAATAAATGTTCTTTCTCTTTAAGATATATTGTTCTGGTCATTTTGAAAGGAACCTTAAGGCTCATTGCTTTATAATTTCAGATGTTTTAATACATATAAAATTCCAATTGATTTTAAATAGATAAAGCTACTATAACTGCTTGCTGAATGTTATTGCTGTTGATGAGAAAAAAATAATCTGAGATTTTTACCGGTGCCTTCAGTTTTTCTTGCTCAAAGGAGTTCCAGACATTCAATCCAAACCAATTGCTGATATATACTGCTTGCTTTTCAGGTTGCATTATTCAATCTTAGTTCAGATTTCCATAACCAGATTTCCAACTGCTATCATCCACAGCCAGGATCTTGGATGTGCTTGCTAGGGTTTATGGTAGTTGTGATCCATAGCATCTGGAGGGCATCAGGCTGGGGAGGGCTGCCCTAAGTGGTTACTGAATATTGAATCAGTAAAGGAGGAAGTATAATTTGGTCCCTGTTACTGGCTTTGGGGGAAGGGCCACAATTATATTTGAGCCCAATTTGTTCACTATTAAGAGAGCAAGGAGGATTAAGTGATTGGCTTATGGGAATCCTCCATTATATGGCAGGGTTGTGATTCCCTGCGTAATTTTCTTTTTTATTTATCCCACCTTCCTCCAATAGCTAAAGGCTGTTTACATTAGGAACACCCTTCCTTTTGTTGGAATTATCAGAGGTCAACTCAGCATTGTCTCATAAGCATAAGGGGTCTTTCTAGTAAACACATCTCTATTGTGCTTGTGGGATGTCACATGGGTCACCTGATTTCCACTTCCTCCTCCTCCTTGGGTTTGGGGATTAACAATCTCCATTTTACCTCTTGGGCACACCTGCAAGCAGTAGGTGCTGTAGAATGCAGCCCTTGTCCTTTCGTCTTGCTTGCATGCAGACACTTCTATTCCACATAGAAATGTGTCTACAAAGAACCAGTGATGAATAAGTGTTTTCTACTGTGAAGCTGATTGTATCCAGATCTACTGAATAAATGTAAGCTACCTTTTTTTTCTCTTCATCTAACTACTGTGTGAAGACTGAATTCTTTTCTGAACATAATTAAGCTTAATGTGTAAGTTTCTTTTTGGTTCACACTTCTACTTTGCAAGATTGTTAGCTGCTTGGGGTTCTTTTATTAACCTTAAAAAAAAAATGCATCACCTTTTACCCTCACAAAAGCAATCCAGTGAAGTAGATTGGGCCAAGAGAGAATGAGGTCCCATAGCTAAAGCTGTACTTGAACATCCACCCTGAATACCCTCCAACTTGTGGTTCCAGTTCAAAATTAAACATTGTGAAAGTCTCCAATTCTCCCCAGCCTCCGAGACAAGCTTGTAATTAAGATTCTAGAGATAAGCTAGAAGTGCTTCAGCAGTGCCTGATACAAATCGCAGAAGTTCAAAAATATCTGGGAAGAAATGATATAATGGATATGATTTAACAATAGAGCTCCACTTGTAACTCTATAGCTATCATTCCCCAGAATTTCCCTCTAGAGCTTTTTTCTCAGCAAGGACTGAAATGTTTTTATTAAATTTGCTTAATCTATGGTATCTTCATTATTAATATGATTAATATTAATATTAATATGGAACTGTCCTTGAATGTAATAATTCTCCCTTCCAGCAAATTAAAATCATAAAATGGCAGCAAGTTTCAGAGGGGTTCTGGAGGCTGTATCCAAGACTTTCAGGGGCTCATAGAGGTAGATCTCTTAATAAAACAAAGCATCTTTTCAAACATTGCACAATTATGGAATTCATACCCACAAGATGTAATAATGAATGCCAATTAGGACATTTTAAAGAGGATTAGCAAAAATCACTGGGAAGAAGTATTAATGAGTAATCGTTATGATGGCTATATATTACCACAAGTATCAAAAGCAATTTGAGGCACAACATGGTGCAATGGTTAAAGTGCTGGACCAGGAGCAGGGAGACCAAGGTTTTAGTCCCCCTCTTAATCCCAGAAGGCAGCTGGGTTACTCCCACTCAGCCACAATTGGCATCAGGCTGTGTGGCAAGCTAAATATTAAACAGAACTCATCACATCATGCATTGATAGCTTCACTGTAAGAACTAGAACGGCACAGTGCAAAATCAAGGGGATCTTGCAGTTATGCAGCACAAACACTAAAAGAAGAACGAAGATATCAAAAGCAATATGCTTCTCAGTATTAGCTGTTGAGAAACACAAGAAGGATTGAGATGTTACTGCCTAATGTTCTACTTGAGGGTTTTCCAAAGGTATCTAATTAGATGCTGTGAGAACTAGTTTTTTTTAATTTATGAATTTTTAAATCACTTCATTCAAATTGACTCTAAGCAGTGCACAAAAGCAACAATAACAACAATATATAACAATATAAATACCATCTATAATTATGGGGAAATACAGTTAATATAATATTCTTGACACTGGGAACTCTACAGCACTCAGGTACCAAGGGCATTCTGGAACAGCTGAGTTTTTACAAGCTTCCAGGAGGCCAGGAGAATAAGGGCTATTCTTGCCTTGCAGGGTAAGCTGTTTCAGAGGAGGGGAGACCCCACAAAGAATGCTGGCTTCATGACTGTGCTGGAACAGCTGATCATACTTCTGAGGAATCTTATTATGAAAAAGAAGGTTCTGTAAGAACTGAATTTGGAGAAACAGTGGTTTGGAATTGAGAGAAATAAGGAAAGGATACATATCTTTAAAATTATATAGTGAATATATTGTAACAAAGGCTCTTAAACTTTGTGATACTGTAATCTCACCACCACCACCACCCCTGACAAATTATTTAAGTATAATTAAATAAATATACTATGAAATGAGAGCCAGTTTGGTGTAGTGGTTAAGGCACTGGGCTAGAAACCGGGAGACTCTGAATTCTAGTCCTGCCTTAGGCATGAAGCCAGCTGGGGGACCTTGGACCCATCACTTTCTCTCAGCCTAGGAAGGAGGCAAGGGCAAACCACTTCCAAAAAAGCTTGCCAAGAAAACTGCAGGGACTTGTCCAGGCAGTCTCCAAGAATGGGACACGACTGAACGGATTAAAAAATCTATATATCTAGTAAAACATTGGTAGAAACTTACAACTTCATTGGAAATAAATTTTAAAAAATTAAAATATAAAAAAACATAGTTTTTATATGAAGCATCAGCTTGCTTGCTTTTACATAATTCTCGAAATCTGAGTTTCATTTCCAAGACAGTTGCTCTAAGTTCTCATTCTGTTTATTTTTGATCAACATTGGGTCTTTATAGCAGCAACAAGAAACAATATGATTCACACAAACAGAATATTGCAACAGGATCACTAGATTTCTTGTTTAATTCTTTACAATCATTATGCACACCAGTCCAAAATTCAAGAAGAGGCATTGGGAATTTTGTTTTCCAAGAAATGGCAGAAGGAACTTCAGTGACTTGTTCTTCCTTGGTAGTACTGAGTGTATTAGCTATCAGTTTATTATCAAATGTATTTATTTATTTACTTTCTTACTATTTTTGTTAACTGCCCCAATTGTACAATTAGAATCAAATGAGTACACTAACTTCACTAACATTTTTACATACACTCCCAAAACTATGCATAAACCATAACATGCCATGCTGGTGGAAGTGCTAGAGACCCATGTGTATTTCCCAGAGAAAATGAACCCAAGTATTGGTAACCAACATCAATCGATCTCTAATAAAATCTGATAATAGTTTGTTATGATCAATAGGTGACTTGTTATACTCTGCACAGCAATGAGATTTTTGTCCATTTCAATTGTGTTAAAATACCTGATCTATGATGTGCACATTAACATAGGAAATAACAGAACTATTGACTTTTTTCACATAATAATGAATTTTGATGGATAATTGTAAAGATTTTATAAACTAGATACACAATTATAAAGAAGTTCATTTCAAAATTGTATTCAACAACAAATAATTTCAAAAATACGGTGTATATAACCCTTGTGCCTCTGCAAAGAAAATAAAGCAGACAGAAAATCAATTCTTAAGATTAATAATATTCAAAACACAGAGCTCAATTACCATGATTAAGGTAGTTTTTTTAATTTGCAATTCCAAAACTCCCTGTGTTCTAAGAATAGCAGGAAAAAATGATAGCTGGAATCAAAATTGGAGGTCAAACTACTAACAATTTGAAATATTCAGACAATCTCGCTTTAGTCAAAATTCCTTGTTAATGTAAATATTAAGTATACAGTGTCAATCTTCATGCTTACTAAATTTATACTTGATCACAAAGAAGTGTTTTGTTTTCTTTCATTTTAGGCTCAGAAATAGATAAAGATAGATAGCATAATGGAGATGATGTTAGAGAGGAAGGAAATGACAAAGACAGGGTCTTGAAGGATAAGGACTTTTAACAAAATACTAGAATTGAAATAATAGTCTGTAATAAGAATGTGTACATTGGTACATATGAAAAGTACTCTCCCTATTATTATTTTATCAATCCTACATCTGAGCCCAGATAAAATAGCAAATACTAAAACTAAATCTTAATTGTTCAGTTCATTTTAAGTCCAGTTTCAGTTAGTAAAAATAAAAATGGTCCCAATTATTTGATAGCTGTCTTTACCTTAGGGAAGCCCATTTAGTCCAGCAACTAAGGCTGAACTACTGATACATCCAGGAGAACCTCTTGCCCATGGTATTACCAAAACAAAATTCACTACTATGTTTATCATCAGAGGCAAGGTACAAATAAATTGCCAGCTTATTTAAGAGAAGAGTTGTGTTTGGCTCTATAGTATTTTAAGTTATGATATCCAAATTTCACAGCTGTGCAATAAACGGAATGGGTGTCCCTGGTCACCTCACTATATAATTACACACTCCCTGCTAAAATACTTGAATTTGCATTAAAAGAGAGGGACTCCTGTCTTGAGCAAATGTGGTTAAGAGATCAAAAGCTGCATCTCAAATGTTCCCAGCTAAAAACCGGCTACAGGGTTGGGTTCGTGCACATCGTAATAAATGTGTCTGTTACGCTTTACGACGACATCAGGACCTAGCCAGTTGCGGCTTAGTGTCTAATTACAGAAATTAGAAAGCTTTTGTAGAGGTTATAGAAAGCACAGTTTAGCGCGAAGGACGAACTCAGCCTCAATTTCAGTCCGGGGCACCGCCTTAAAAAGGGACACAAGGCTGAGTAAGATAAAAATGCACGCAAACTGCTCATCCTTGATAAGCTATCAGCGCCAGGCGGAAAACTGGGTCTCGAAATCATCAATAAAATACCACCAAGCGCCGAAGGGAACAGTGGCACTCTCAGGAAGGTCAGGGGCTCCCGCACCGCAGGAAAGCCTGAAACCGAGGTTCCCAGCCTCTCTTCTCCCAGACCAGGCCTTTCAGCGCGAGCCTCCCTCCTTTCCACCTTGTTTTGATAACAAACCCGCGTGAGAAGGGAAGAAGCACGCGCCTCCCCGACGCAGGTAATAGGCTGTGGGCGGGCTTCCCTCAGCCTGACTCAATCAGAGCGAAGTAAGGGCGGAGCCTCCGGCCGGGAACGGAGAGCCAGCAGGGCAGGCGGCAAGATGGCGGCCATCGCTGAACAGGAGTTGCCGCCCCTCTGCCTGGAGCAACTGCCCACTGACCCGCTCTTGCTCATCCTAAGCTTCCTGGATTACAAGGACCTTATGAGGTGGGGCGCCGCCGGCAATGGGGAGCTACAGCCGAGGCCGGGACATGGTTGGCCCGCCCTTTCCTTTCCCCTGAAGCTCAAGCCATTGGAAAAGGAGGGGAAAGAAGGGCGGTGGTGTTTTCTCAGGAGATGGTGGGGGGAGAAGCGAGCGAAGTGGCTTCGCCTCCCCCCATGTATGGGGGTCGGAAGGCTTGGCTTATGGAGGGAGGGATATCTCGAGGGACTCCGGGCAGGCTGGAAATGGGGATCGGTGGCAAAAGGAGGGTGGTGTTTCCTTGAGGTCAAGCGAACTGGGGTAAATGGCTTTTCCGTGGGGCAGGAAGCTGGGCAGAGGCCTCGATGTGTGGAGAAGCATTTATTTCTGACGTTCTGGGCTGTTCTGCCTTGCAGAGCTTAAGACTTTCCTGCCAAGTCCCAGGGCATCAAAAACCCTCCAAGCACCTCCCTTTGCTGATGGACAGGTTTCTTTCATCAGGCTTGCATGTATCAACAGGTGGTTGCATTATGCACTGTTTTAAAACCGGCCTACCCTAGTGATACTCTCTTGCGGGGCATTAAAGGCTTTGCTGCAAAAGAAAAATCGATTCATAGAATTATTAGCGTGGGGATTGATCTTTCCACTGTAAGATGCAGCTGAAATTCCTGAACTTGATTCAGAAGAACAGGTTTAGTGCCAGGTCCTGATGTAACTTCCTATTGAAAAGTTTAAAATGAACCACCTTTTTTTATTTAAGGAAAAACATGATGATATCAGCTACTACAGTATATTGGAGAGAGGAAGAGCTGCTTAGGCTTTTTTTTTCCTACTGTGAGAATTGCTTCCCCCTCCACAATAGCAGGGGAACAACTTCCATTGAAATGTCCAGAAAAGAACAATTTAAGTTGGCATTCTCTGCCATATTCCTATCACATGCAGAGCATATTGAGACAGCTTAAATAGTGAAAAAGAAGTTAAAATAAAAATACATATCTTCCAGTTAATGTCTAGTGTTTATTTAAGGAAAGCAATGCCAAGAGAAATTGAAAGTGAGGTCCCTCAGTGGTTAGTTGGGCCAATAACTGACTTAATAGTGAATTGCATAGTGAACATCTGATCAAAATTATAGGATAAATGTTTTGACATTTCATTTCAACAGATTTTGATTTGTCAGTCTCTCTTTAAGCTTTCAATTAGTTGCTATGAGCTAATCTGACAGAATAAATTTCATAATTTAACTATGCACTGTATTAAAAGGACTACTTTTTTCAGTCCTGTGTCTCTCCGCACTTACCTGTAATAGTTAATCCCTTTCTAAAACTGTAAGAGAGAAAGAAATGTCTTTTGAAAGTTAAAACACTTGTGAAAGGAAGAACTGAAATGTGACTCTGGGTGACCAACAAAGTTTAAAAATCAATACAAAACCACAGCAAGGTAAAAGAATAAGAACAAAATAGAACAACCTAGAAGTGTCAATTGAGGAAACCAATCAATCAGAACATCACAAACTCTCCTGCCCTCCCAAGCTCAGGAAATAACTAGTTTTTAAGGGCCTTCCAAAAGGCCAGCAGGGTCACAGCCTGATAGTTCCTGCAATGGTGGTTTATTATTTCTAAATGTTAACGAGAACACTATACAGAGTGTTCCTTGAGTGTATAGCATGTATTCCATGCAGTGACAGAGTTTTGAATAAAATGTTTTAAGTTTGACATCTTTAGATTCCAATTTATAAATGGAAATTCACTAAGGGTTATATATTTGCATTATTTATTGAAAAGTAAGAAAGTAATGAATACAATTTCCAGTGGTTGGAAGGTGAGGTTTTTACCATTTTCTTTCTTTTCCAATGATTCTCATGGTTCCTTGTCATTCATTCCATCTATCCAGAACAACTGTGGCAAGTTCTTTAAAACATTGTATCCTGAAAGCTTAAAAGAAGGAAAATAAGTGAATTCAAATAAATGTACATCTACAGTTTCTACTTCTAAATAATTGAATGTGTGATCCTTTAAAAATATTAAAGATCTGCATAAAACATGTTAGTTTTAATTTCTAATGTAGGAGGTTTTCATCTCCATTCTCTACTGTGTAATACAAACTATCCTGGCATCATTATGACTGTAGACAAATTTAATCTGATACATCTGTATTGCAGTTGCTGTTTTGTAAGTCGTAGATTAAATCAACTTTCAGTCCATGATCCATTGTGGAAGAGGCATTGTAAGAAATACTGGCTTTTGTCTGAGTAAGTATGGATAGTATTTGATTTTTCATAAAATAAAAATGGCTTATAATTTTTATCCTATCCTAAGTTCATAACTGTAAGAAGGAAGAATGAGCCTTTGAAATTGCCTCTAGGTGTAACCATCTGAGTTACTTGGTATTACTACTTGAATTATTAGTAATTATTTATAAATATCTTTATAAATTATATCTATACTTACTGTAGTAGTTCATATTTAGATTGCACAGAGTTTTTGTTCTCTTTGTTATGTTAATTCCTTAAGCTCAGTATGGGTTGTAAGAGAATGAGTATGTATATGGAGAGAGAGTGAGATTTTAAAGTATTGAATTAAGAGTTGGGTTTTTGTTCATTTTCAGGTAGCTGGAAATGCTTCTAAATGTCAGTTTGACATAATATTTATTTTTCAAGAATAGCTTCTAAAATATTAATTGGTTCTTCTGCAGGTGTACTAGAGTAGCTCAAATTTGCCAAAGTAGAATAGGTGGTTTGGTGGTCAATAGATCTGGGCTGATCTCACTTATCTTTGTAAACTATGTTTCATTAATTAATGGAGTGTAGAAAGTTTTGAATTCAAAACATTTTGAGCAAGGAATAACCCATTTCAGGCTCAGATTAATGAATGTCAATTTTGAAATAGCTTTCTAATCTTATCTACAGTGTCAGTGTACATAATGTATAAATGTGGCATTTGTATTACCATTTTCTGCTTTTAAAATGTATGCGTATGTTTGATTTTTTAGAGCTGAGAAGTCTCGAAGAAATAAGAGCTGGAAAGCAATTTTCATAGATATGTATGCTGATTTAGGAAGATACATTCAGTATTATGCTACACTTAAAAAAGCCTGGGATGATTTGGAAAAATATTTGTTGCAGCATTGTCCTCGGATGATTAGTTCTTTGAAAGGTATTGTTAGTATATTTGACATTTTTCTTTCCAAATTTTGAACTTACCTTTGCCATTTTACATATAAGAAACTCAATAACAAATATTAGCAAGTGACCACTCTATATAAATACTGCAAAACAACAACAATAAATAAATGCTGCATGCTTAGTTTATTTGTTAAGCTGACAAATAAACAAAGCTGAGTGTTGTTTCAATCTCTTGTATGGAAGAAATGCTAATCCGATGGTTTGACATAAGGGTTTAGAATGGGAAGAGCTAAGAAAAAGAATGGTTCTGGTTATATCTTATAAAAAGTTGTTAAATATTAGATTTATAAACTTCAGAAGAGTATGGACAGAGTGTATGCCTTAGATGTCCCAGAATTTTTATCAACATTTACATGCCATTTAATATAGTGATTGGGATAGCTCCTGTGGTAACCCTTCTATTTAAAATTAACATTATTGATTCATTTATTGTGGAAGGTCTGTACAACATTGTAAATTGTGCCTATTTTTTCCCCAGGCCTGACCTGTGCTACTAATTTTGGGCTTTGATTAGAGATGGAATTTTGGGCTCTTTAGTGATCCAGATTTGAAGAGCAAAATGCAATTCAGAGTGCCCATGGGTTACACATAGCACCTGTCTGCAACATCTTAAACTAAATGCCTTTTTTCCAAGGATTGTGTGCCAGCTGCAGAGGGCAGCCACATGATCTCAGGAAAAGATGCAGTAGCTTTAAGATGTTTCCTACAGATATACAAATAAAATCATATTTTGCTCTTTAAATCTAGAGCTCTGTACTTCCCTAACAGAGTTTATTGTTTCTGTGTGGGTGTATTTACAGAAATTTGCCTCTTTTTAATATCCTAATTTCCCATTTTGCATGAAACCAAAATTGCTTGGTGGTTTGTTTGTTTTTTTAAGTAAAGAAATAAATATGATTTTCTAGCAACATAGTCAAAGTTTTTGGAGTTGCACTGTTTATAACAGTCCAATTTGAGTAGAGGAACTAAGAAGAAAAAACTGTTGAATTGCATGAGAAAATTTGGAAGATAGCTGCTGAGTGTTAAATGAAATTGGCAGCTGGTTTGGAGCGTAGTATTTAATTTCTTCAGAACTTTTTATCTATAGATCTGATCTTGGCAAACCACTAGTGAGTTTTTAAACACTGAAGCAGCAACCTTGATGTTTAAAATGTTTTCTTGGAAAAATTTTGAGACCCATTTTAGTATGTATTAGGACTGGAGTGGAGTAGGCAGAATTACTCCAAGGACTGAATCTACCTCAAAGGCTTTCAGTTTGCCTTTGAGCTTTAAAATAATTTGATCCTGTTTACACATAGTCCTCAGCTTACAACCACTCGTTCAGCAACCATTCAAAATTACAGTGGCGCTGTATGAGGGGGACTTACAACTAGTCCATGAAGTTGCAGCTGTCGTAACATCCCTGCAGTCACATGATCACCATTTGTGCCCTTCCCTGCTGGCTTCCCACAAGCAAAGTCAATGGGAGAGCCGGCAGGGAAAGCTGCAAGTCACTCCCATAAGTTGCTCTCGCTGCTTTTTCTCCCAAGGAGCCCCACTACTGGCCTGCCTGCGCCGCCCAGTGCCTGCCTGTTGCCTTCGCTGGCCTGCCTGCACTCCCCAGCACCTGCCTGCAGCCCTGGCCAGCCCACCCACACTCCCCAGCGCCTGTCTGCTGCCCATGCTGACCTGCCTGCACTCCACAGCACCCCCCCCCCCACAGCACCCTCCCCCCCACTTCTTATTTGGGACTCCCACCACTTCCCATTTAACAACCCTCATGGTCCTGGGGTTATGACGGCAGCAGGGACTGCCGAGATTGCTGTCACTAAGCGATGCAGTCACGTGACATCATGCTTTATTACTGCATCATTTAGCAATAGCAATCCCTATCCCAATTGCCATTGTAACCCAAGAACTACCTGTAGTTGCTTTGGAAGTAAAATAATTTATTGACTTCTAGTTGTTATTTTGTAGCAATGTGCAAAGCATTCCAAAGAGGTGTTCTGCAATGTTCAGGAGCACAAATGAAGCAATTCTCTTCAAATCATTCATGCAGCTGCAACTCCTTCAGTGTGAAGGGAAGCTGTAGTGCACATAAATACAGAGATAGCCTTAGAAGCTTCCATGTGAGTCTTTCCCAAGAAGCATCTGCTTTAAACATTTCAATAGAGATGCTCTGTTTATGCTCCCATAGGTTACAAAGCGCTTTGCTCAGCCTCATTGTTTTTTACACTATTATATAAGAAATATGTAAGAATATCCATTCTAGAAAGAGTAAATTCTGAAGATGAACCTAACACAATTGTCAGAATTGCTGACTTCCATGGGACTTGCTGAGCAGTTTAGCATTGGGTCTTAGATAGTTTCTTGTTTATATTGTGTGAAGTCATGTATGAAAACTTGTAACTTCTCAATATCACAGAGAGCGTTCAGGAAGACGATCTAGATGCTGTGGAGGCACAGATTGGTTGCAAATTACCTGATGATTATCGATGTTCATTTCGAATCCATAATGGTCAGAAGCTAGTTGTTCCAGGGTGAGATATTAAAATTAATTGTAATTGCTCTTTGGTAATTAATTACATACACAAGAATATGCATATTTTAAATATTTTTCTAAAATTATGTATGTTAATGTTCTTATAAGCATATTTTTAAACATTTTTTTTATACAAAGGTTGATGGGAAGCATGGCACTCTCCAATCACTATCGCTCTGAAGATTTGTTGGACATTGACACGGCAGCTGGGGGTTTTCAGCAGCGACTAGGACTGAAGCAATGCCTTCCCTTAACCTTTTGCATTCACACTGGATTGAGTCAGTATATGGCTCTGGAGAGCGTGGAGGGTCGCAATAATTATGAAATCTTCTACCAATGTCCAGTAAGAAAGACTTGTAAATAGATCTTTAGATAGCAATAATGCTGCAGTTCATGATATTGATGCAGTATATGATAGGCATAATCTGACTGTGTAGAATATTTGAAGTCAGCTGTTTTTTTCATCTGTGATCCCCCCCTTCCATCATTGGCAAAAGGTCACAGGAATGTTTAGAAGTTCTAACTGGTGGAGAGGAAACAAGTTTGAGTTGATAGCAAGGGCTCTAAGAAAAGTGAAAATTAATTAAGCTGTTGAAAGAAGACCTTTGCATCAAGAATCAACAGTCAGAGAAGCTGCTAGATGAGAACCTGTGAGTGGGAAATGAGCAGAAATAAAATACTGCATGGTGATTAGGAGTAGACTGACAAATTTGACTGCAAGTCACTGAAATGGAATGATAGCTGTAGTTTTTTTTCAGTATATTATTAAGAAAGTCCATACTTTTGGAAATGTTTGGATATATAAATAACTTGAAAAATTAATTCGTAGACTATTGAAACTGCTCTGCTGATTTTAAAAATATCAACACAAAGGTTTACCTGTAGTAATACATTGTTTGGCAATACAATAAAAAAGCAAACTATAGCGTCTTTTTATTGTGGTAAGACATGAAAGTCAGTTCTGTCATTTACATATCAGATTGTTCTTACAGCCCTGATAACATAGTAGGGTTTTTCTTAATGGTAGAAAAAATGTTCATTTATCATGTTCTTATATTTTGAATTTATTCAAGGTAAATTTCCAGTAACTTCTTTTTAAATAGAAATTGGAAATCACATCTGGTCTGCTTGCCATTACATCCTGTTTTTAGTTCCCCTAAAAGGAAGCTTTTTCCCACCTTGCACTCATTCCTGGAACATATTTGGACATTTATTTCAAACATACTGTAATGTAACTTCTGCATCTGTATAATACCAAAGCATTAATTTTCTTCTTGTAACTGATTGAATTTTGCATTAGTATTTTAAACTATAAATCCTGAAACTGAGTGTAAAGTTACATAAAATAGTACAACTCAGTAGCATATTCTAAATTAAAATATAACAGTGTTCTTTGCTTGTTTTAGGACTGAAACTTCATTGTAAAAAGCTGTATCCTAACAGAATATCTTAATTTGCTTTAAACTAGAATAACAATATTTAAAAAGTTACGAATTTAAAGACTTTAATTCATGTAATATTTATAGTTATTTTTCAAACTATGTTCTTGATAATATAATTTCAACAAAATTAAGTTTTCCAGTTTAGTTTGCTAAATTAGTACAAATGTGAGTAGGAAACAATCTATTTGCACAAAAGACATGTAATTTTTTTTTTAAACAGAGGACAGGACTAAAACTCTAGAGAATCTTGACAGAAATCTTACTGTTATCTATGTAGTACATGTCTTGCCTTTTAAAAATACATGTTTAGGATACAAATAACCTGTTTCTTTTTATTTGAAGGATCAAATGGCCCGTAATCCATCTGCAATTGATATGTTTATCACAGGTAAATATATTTTTGAAACTCTGATGGGGAAACATTTTCAGGGGGAGTAAAGGGAAGAAGCTAATTAGAATGATGAGCTACGTGTACATGCTTATTCTCAACAAATTCTCAACATATCTGATTTATTACTATGTGCCTTTCAGTTTATAGTAGCTTCCCTCCTAGTAAGTAAAGTGAGCCAACCACTGGATCAACTACAGATGAGAGGGATTATAGTCTAATATAACTGGAACTCATCTGATTGGAGAAAGTTGGTTTGCAGCTGTTTAAACACAGTGGGAGGAAATAAATTATATAGCTAATATATAATATAACATGTATTCCCTACCCTAAAACTTAGTCCAGGTTGTTATGAGCCTTTGGAAACTAACTACCAATCCATCTTTCTGCCCCAGTGATGTCTTTTACTGTGACATTCAAAAGCCTCATGATTCTGTACCTCCACATAAAGAGTGAGCTATTCAGTCTTTACTGTGTCATTCTGATGTTTATAAATTATAAATTAATATCATATCAGCTTAATCAGATACCTAATTTGTTTATAGTTGCCCTTGTACATCAAACAAGACAACATATTTATCCATTCCAGAGGTAGACCTGAGTTTTACAGCATTTCTAATCAATTGATTTTCTATTTTTTTCTTGTAAACTGTTTCTCCCTCTTCAACATTTAGGTAATTCTTATTTGGAATGGTTCACCTCCTATGTAAACAATGTAATAACAGGTGGCTATCCAATCATCCGAGACCAGATTTTCAGGTATTATAGTTTTAGTTTATAGTACAGTACTGTTACAATACAGTATGCAGTATTATACCGTATTGCAATTAAGGGAAACCAACTGAAACCTGTATAAATGTGAATATTGCTAGTATTACAGATAATGCATATGAAAAGGACAGAACAAAGGTTTTTGTACTACAGATTACAGAAATAAAGCCTCATAGTCTTCTAAAAGTTATTAATAACAGGTGCAAAACTATTGAGAGAAATATGTCTTACTGTGTTTATTTTTAAAAATGGTTCTAACATTCTTTAAAGAATATTAGAATCTTTTTTAATGAAAAAGCCATTTGTTATCACTTCTCCCTAATGCAAAAAAAAAAAAGGCAGGTTGTTAGGAAAAATATTTTTCTAATGTATTGTTTTATGCTAAACAAAGGTTATGCTAAACAAAGTTTTCTCAGATTTTGTCTAACCAATCTGCATTTATACAGGTTTGGTTAAAGTATAAAATATGAAAATATTATTTATTTACTTACTTACTTACTTACTTACTTACTGTCCCGCCTTTATTATTAAATCAAGGCAGCGAACATACCTAATACTCCTTCCTCCTCCTATTTTCCCCACAACAACAACCCTGTGAGGTGAGTTGGGCTGAGAGCGCGCGACTGGCCCAAAGTCATCAAGTGGCTTTCATGCCTCAGGCAGGACTAGAATTCACAGTCTCCTGGTTTCTAGCCTGGTGCCTTAACCACTGGACCAAACTGGCTCTCCTGTTTGGAGACATTTGGAAATGTTGGCTTTAATTTAATCTTTCAATATTTAGTTATTCCTTGAAATATCAGATAAGAAAATTTTACTTTTTCCTTTGGTAGATATGTTCATGAAAAAGACTGTGTAGCAAAAACAGGAGATATTACTGTCTCAGTTTCCACATCTTTCCTGCCTGAACTCAGTTCTGTACATCCGCCTCATTACTTCTTCACTTACAGAATCAGGTAAGAATAGTAAAACCATGTTACTCAATTTACCAGTATGCTGCTACATGTTTGTTTAATCACTAACAATATTTTAAAATATTTAAAGTACAAGTAGTTTTAAACATAATAGAAAAAAATGTGCAAATATTGATTTCTACAGGAGCCCTTTGAGAACCCAAAGCAATTTTTTTGGATTGTTTTGCAATGTAGAACATAGACCTTTGTCTGAAAACTATTCCAATAATAATCACAAGTGTCAGATTTGTTTCCTTGGTGTACTATTTCTTACACTTTTTACTTGCTTTTCCTATACAGTCAAACTTACGTATCTTTCTCCATAGGAAAATGTTGCATTATTGCCCCTTGTAATATATGATTATGTAATATGGTTCTACAAATATCACAGCCAGTTATCACAGAATGTTCATGATAGGAAACATATGGCTATCTTCTGGCTATTTCATTAATATATTTTTCTTAGATGATACTTTTTAGGCTTTTCTTTAAAAAAAATGCTCCGTGCTTTTTTACTGTATCATTGGAGAATATGATGTGATGCTGTATATATGAAAAGTGGAATACCTGCTGTTTATTTTCTCCTTTTTAAAAAATGGTTATTTCTTTTTTTAAATGCATTCCTTTTCTTGCATTGCATTCATAAGCCGACACGTAATGTATAAGTTCTGCTTCCTTTACTAAAATATTTCCACCAGAACCCCAAAATTAATATTTCTGGGCAATGTTATGTGCTGCTATGCTATGTAAGTGACATGTTTCTAAAAGGAGTGTTTTGTGTAATTTATTAGAATTGAGATGTCCAAAGATGCACTTCCAGAGAAGGCTTGTCAATTAGACAGCCGGTATTGGAGAATAACAAATGCCAAAGGTGATGTGGAGGAGGTTCAGGGTCCTGGAGTAGTAGGTAAGGGATATTATTTCAAAATGTTGACCACGTGAAGAAATGGTTAGTTACTTTGCTCAAAATAATGAAGATGTTTGATTAAATTGGCCATTGAGTTTAAAGGAAAAAACATAAGCAGCTGTGGTACCTCTGTCCAGAATTTATTTCACACTCTGTACATCCATATTCAGATTAAATTTAAATTTCAGTATTCTGATTGTCATATAGCTACCAGGAGATCCATAAAAGGTCCATGACATCTTATTTTTTTCAAAATAAATATAAGCTATTGAATCACATTTTTAAGTAATTCATATTTACTCCTAAGATATAATTTGGCCTTAATTTAGATGTACTTGATTCTAAAGTTCTCTGATCATTTTATTTCTGCAGGAGAATTTCCAATAATTAGTCCTGGTCGAGTCTATGAGTATACTAGTTGTACTACATTTGCTACTACATCAGGATACATGGAAGGATACTATACATTCCACTGTCTGTACTACAAAGATAGATTTTTTAATGTTACCATTCCTAGATTTCACATGGTTTGCCCAACATTCAAAGTATCCATAGCACGTATGGTAAGTTGAAGCAACTGGATTTAGGCAATAATTTTTAAATATGGTTCCTAAACTAGTAGACTTGTATTTTTAAAATAGTATTCTTTTTGCATAAAAATGATCAAGCACGGCTATGTCCTATATGAACAGACTTCTCATTGCTTTCATCAAACTCACCTCCACCCTTCCTGTTCCATCAGAGGATGGTCATAGTTCGATACAATTCATAGCTTTTAGAAACAATGAGTCATAATCTTTGAATACTTTGTTCAACAATCTAGCTTGCTTTCTGATACTAAATGTGAGTTAAACATACAGGGTGGAAGATCTTTAAGGGCTATGTAATTTCTTTTAAAAATATTTAGAATTCCGTAAGATGAACTTTAGATAAAGGATTAATATATAATTACAATGCTATTTATATGATTAGTAACTGAATTAAATATTTTTTTGACAGAAGGATTACTTTGGACTACATTGCTAGTAACAATTATTGTTTATATTAATTTAGGTACTCTATAATGGTATAAATGAAAAAGAAGCAGATCTTGTCTTGATATACTGTGTTTAAAAAATTTGTTAACATCATTCTCCACAAATTATTCAGGGTAGGGTTCATTAAGCATTTAGAAGCATTCCAAGAAAACAATAAAAGATACAGTGTTTTAATAAAAACAATGTGGGTAAATATTTCATTCATTGAACCTTATACAAAACTTGAATTAGCTGATTTAAAACACAGAATACTAGATTTAGATTCAATTTCATATCCTATTCTGTCAAGAATTCATGTTTTGTTTCTATTTACTTGCATGGCCTACTTAACAATGCTGCAGTGCCCACTGATTTAGTCATTTTACATAATTGACTATGAAACATTGTACATAACTGAGTAGTGATTTCTAGTACATTTTTCAACAGTTCTGTAAATTAGTTTGTTTAGTATATCTATTAAAAACAAATGTTCTGTTTAGATTTATTCTTTGATAAGTAGAGTATGACAGTAGTGAGAATTTAGCCAGCCAATTGTGAAAACAAGATGAAATAAGATATCACAAAAAGCAAAAATGAGATGTTAATGTATTAACTTCTTTATGGTTCCGTTTTTGCATTTTTATTGAGATGGTAACATAAGCATTAGAGAGCCAGTTTGGGAGACTATGAGTTCTACGTACAAAGCCAGCTGGGTGATCTTGAGCCAGTCAATCTTTCTCAGCCCTAAGAAGGAAGCAATGGCAAACCACTTCTGAAAACCTTGCCAGAACTGCAAGGACTACTCCAGGCAGTCAGCAGGAGTCAACACTGACTCAAAGGCACCAAATAAATAAATAAAAAGCTTTATCAGTCTTAGAGTGGTTTTGCAAAGAAACTGAAAATCTGAATTATGTTGCTTCTTTTCTTGTGTTTAGGAAACCAACCATAATGATTGTGCTATGGATGAGGATGAAGACTCAACGGATACAGACGAATATGAAGATAGACACAGAATTCTAGACATTCCCATTCCTTCTGGGCGTTGTCCACGTCAGACCTGATCAAACGTTTAAAATAATGTTTGGGGTTCTGTGGATAGATGATTGTATATGTGTGTATGTATGCACACACATACATATATATAAATATACACACCTGTGTGTGTATGTATCTGATAAATAAATAAAAAATATTTCACAGCGGAGCAACTAATATGAATGCTGGTACTGGTTCTGGCTTGTACCTGATCAGGTATACAAAAAAGATTTTTATCTTTTATTTGTTTTTGAAGATGAATTTGTGAGGTAAAGATGGAAATGCAGTAGCATGGGAAGCTTTATTATTCCAAAAAACTTTACATTTGGGAGTGCTTTAGTACTGTACATATAAAAGTTATTTAAATGTAGAATGGTGCTTGGTATTCTTTTTTATATAAAACTGTAATGGCAAATAAAATAGTAATAATAGGCATGCCATTTTTGCAACAGTTTTGTATTGTTACCTCTGTCATAAGTGAATGAAATATTTGAAGTTTATATCTATAACCTTTAGGTTAAATTGGGTATTCTTGTATGTGTTAAAATTAGGATATATAGCAGGAAACTAAAATGATTAGAAAAAAGCTGGTCATGTTTTTAATCCTGCATTCATTCTCTGATAATATATAAGTCTTCTGCAGCTTTTCTTCACTTTGGTTGAGCTGGCCCAGATTATGAAATGTTTGCCTCCTGAAATGTGGGATGTACCATCTTGCCTATTGCATTTTCTCATCTATTATATAATATAAATATGTAAAGAGTTTGTTTTCCATCCTTCAAATGCCGTTTATCTATTGTAATAAGTAATTAGAATTTTGATTTAAAGATAAACCTTCTGTCTTTCCTGAATGATATATGGATTTTTATAATTTCTAAAAACAAACCATTTGAGAATTAGTCATAGCTGAGAATCTGCGTCAAGAGTTTTATGTGTAGTTATTGGATAGTTGGAATGCAACATTAATACAACCTTGTGCCATTATAAAATACTGAAAAGATACAGGAAAAATGAAGTAGTGGAAACATACTTTCAAGCTGCAATTGTTTATAATTACCTGGAAGTTAGTTATAATATAATTGACTTCAGTAAAGCTTTTGCATAGACACGTAATACGATTGAATGTCAAACCCTTAATAGTGGGAAATCTGTACAGACCCCAGTTTCAGATTTGAGGTAGATGGAAGTAAATTGCCATGCCATGGAATTAAAAGAACTACGAACTATCTTTTGTTTGAAGATAGGAAAAAGTTAGCTTCCCTAAGAAATTGGAAAAGCAATGTAGTATAAAAGGACCAAGGTTATCATTCACTTAAAAGAGTAATTAGATAAGAATGTGTAGGATAAAAATTCATAATTAGAAATTTCTTCATAACTTTTTTTTGTATCAGCTGAATTAGTTGTTAGTCATTCTTCTATTTACTGAAGCCAAAATTAAACCTTAAGACAATAATCCTAAAAGTTTAATGTAAAATGTTTTGGGGAAATTGAGGGAGGAAACTGTTTGTACCCGAGGCTTCTAGCCCATTTCTTTCAGGAGGGCTGGAGCAAACTTTTAATGGCCAAAGTACACTTAACGTTTTTGTACAGATGAAGGCAGTGGTGATTGTGTAAAATGAATGGGGCTATATCGTGCATAGTGATAGAGCCAAGATTTGGGTGGTTTCTTCCCTTAAAATTACATGTGGCATGTAATTTTATACTTCAAGGTCTTTAAAGACTCTGTTAAGCCTAATGTAAGACTTACACTACAGTTCCTTTTTGCACTCAAAAAGGAAATCTGGGAGAGTACCAAAAAATTGGTTTGTATGTACAAGTGCCCCTAGGGCTTAGGGTTGATTATTACAGCAGGGTATTTTCTATGATGCTGTCGCATAGCTTCTAGCCTAGTGCTTCATTTGTGTACAAGACACTTTTAGACTTACTGGGCTTGTACTATTATTGCTAGTATAGATTAAAAAATTATTAAGAGTATTGATTATGAATATTTTATTTATTTATTTGTTTATTTATTTTTCAAATTTCTATCACCGCCCATCTCTCCCAAAAAGGGGAATACTTGAAGTCATACTCTCTCCTCCAAGTATGTTGCCTTACAAGTTGCCATTATATCACATACAGCTCAATATTCTGTTCTGGTGCAAAATAGCATTATTAAATATATTACCTTGCTTGTATTTGATGATATGGTTCTTACATTGGAGCTATGTGCTTGACATTGCTCAATTAATTTATTACATGGTTTTTTCCACTGTCCATTTCTATGCAACTCAAGGTGTTTTACAAAAAAAATGAGGAAATCTATATAATAAAAACAGGAACAAACTATCTAAAAGGCAGCCTGCATACAATTAGGCCCCAGATCCTCAACAGAACAGCTAGGTCTTAAGTGATCTGTGAAAAATGAGATTTGGCGCATTCCATAATTCAGGGGGCAAGGTGTTCTACAGCATGGGGACAACCACAGAAAAGGCATGTTGTCTTCCTTAACCTCCCATGGGATGGAGACTCAGTCTCTTCTGCAGGAAGGCACAAGGTGGGCCAGATCTTGATGGGAGAGACAGCTACAAGATATCTGGAAGCCAAGCTATATGGGGTTTTACGGGTGACAACCAGAACTCTGAATTGGATCCAGAAATAAATCAGCAGCCATTGCCATGACTAGTATAGCTGTTCTTAGGCTATATTGTAACTGCTCCCTCCTTTTAGCAGATTGACTGCTGCACTTCCAGTCATCTTCTAAGGCACCCCCATGTAGAGTACACTGCAGTAGCTTAATTGAGGTGACAAATATGAATCTCCATAGTTGGGACTTCCTAATCTTATCACACAATAGGCAAAGCGCCCGGCTACAGCTTTCACCTCCTATTCCAACTGGAGCTGCAAGTCTAGGACTCCCAAACTGTGGACTTCCTTAAGGGGGAGTGTGACGTCACCAATAGTTAAAGCTGGAATCAGGATAGAGCCAGATCTATCACTGATAAACCACCACTCTGTCTTGCAAGAATTTAATCTGAGCTTACTTGGATACATCTAGGCCCTGCAGCCTCCAAACACCATGTCAGGATTTTGATTATATCCCTGGCTCAGCCTGGGCTGACAATGTGTAGTTGAGTATCATCAGCATATGGATGATACCTCAGTCCAAACAATGATCTTTCCTGATAGCTTCATGTAGATGTTGAATAGCATAAGGGAGCGGGCCTGCAGTGTCCCCCCATTGGATCATCCACTAAATCATTCTTCCCTCAGCTGAAGGCACCTGCTAAGGAAGATGTGGAACTGCTGCAGAACTGTGTCTCCCCAATTCTCATTGGTACTCCAGAAGGGTACCATGATTAATGGTATTGAATGCCACTAAAGGTCTAATACGACTGAAGGATACATTTCACCCAGAATCTAAGAAAGATGACCTATCACAGTAACTAATGCTGTTTCCTTCCCTTGAACAGGCCTGAAACCTGCCAGGAAAGGATCCATTTCCTTCTGTTCCTTTGCAACTGAAGCCCTGCCACCTTTTCTTACCCAAGAATTTGGAGATGGCTATTAGTTTGCTTATTTGTTGGTTAGGTTTATATTCCACTTTACCTTCAGGACTTCATGCTCTCTAAATGACTGTTCGAGAAACTGCCTCTTTTAAAAGGGATGTACCACTGCTTTGATCCAGCCTGTAGGTGACAGAGTCAATGCCAAAGAGGGCCCTACAAATACAGAAGAATCAGATCACTTTGCAAGATGTTGCCCAAGTCACTTTACTAGACCTTGTCCAAGTGGAATCCAGTTCTGAGCAAATGCAAGTGAAGGAGTAAAATAAATTCCTGAACCAAGACCTCCGAACTACCAAGGCCCCTGAACTCAAGTATAGTCAGGACCAGAAATATTGAAACAAGGATAACTGTTTTGGCATTTGGCCTCTGTACACCACCACATTGAAGTTGAAAGGAAACACACCCAGATGGGAGCGAAGTCAGGACCTTCAGCTGTAATTCAAGGGGTCTGACAAAAGTGGAGCACTAACCATTCAGGAAGTACAGCCAGTGGCATACACACACACCCATCAGTGGCTCATAAGTAATGGAACAAACCAACATCATTACAAACATAAGGATCACCTTTAATACCTGGATGAAAATCCTTTACAGTCAATGACTGCCTGAAGTCTGGAACCCATGGACATGACCAAATGCTGAGTTTCCTCCCTCAAGATGCTTTGCCAGGCCTTTACTGCAGCTGCCTTCAGCTGCTGCTGGTTTGTGGGTCTTTCTGCCTTCAGTCTTGTCTTCAGTAAGTGAAAAGCATGCTTTATTGGATTGAGATCAGGTGACTGACATGGCCATTGAAGAACATCCCACTTCTTTGTCTTGAGAAACTCTTGGGTAGCTTTTGCTGTATGTTTTGGGTCATTATCCACCTGCAATATGAAGCAGCATTTGGCTGAATCTGAGCAGAAAGTCTAACCCTATACACTTCAGAATTCATCCTGCTGCTTTTATCAGCAGTCAGGTCATCAATAAATACCAGTGACCCAGTTCCACTGGCAGCCATCCATGCCCATGCCATAACACTGCCTCCACCATGTTTGACAGATGATGTGGTATGGTTTTGATCTTGAGCTGTTCCTTTCCTTCTCCAGTTTTCTCTTCCCATCATTCTGGTGCAAGTTAATCTTGGTTTCATCAGTCCAACGAATCTTATTCCAGAACTGGGCAGGCTTTTTTAGGTGTTTGCTGGCAAAGTCTAATCTGGCCTTTCTGTTCTTGAGCGTTATCAGTGGTTTGCACCTTGTTGTGAAGCCTCTGTATTTACATTCATAAAGCCGTCTCTTGACTGTAGATGTTGACAATGACATGCCTACCTCCGCAAGAGCATTCTTGACCTGGCTAGATGTTTTGAAAGGGTTCCTCTTCACCATGAGCAGAATTCTGCGGCCATCCACTTTAGTTGTCTTCCATGGTCTTCCAGGCCTTTTGCTGTTGCTGAGCTTGCCAGTTAATTTTTTTCAGGACGTTCCAAACTGTTATATTGGCCACTCCCAATGTTTTTGCTATCTCTCTGATGGGTTTATTTTGTTTTCTCAGTCTAATGATGGCCTCCTTCACTCGCATGGACACCTCTTTGGACCTCATGTTGAGAGCTCCAGTGAACAGCTACCAAATGCAAATGTAACACTCAGAACCACCTCCCAGCCTTTTATCTGCTTGATTGGTCATGGGATACCCAGGAAACAGGGCATACCTGGCCATGTGGCTGTTTGTCAGCCATTCGTTCCATTACTTATGAGCCACCAACGATGGGGGGGTGTATGCCACTGGCTGTACTTCCTGAATGGTTAGTGCCCCACTTTTGTCAGACCCCTTGAATTACAGCTGAAAGTCCTGACTTCACTCCCATCTGAGTGTGTTTCCTTTCAACTTCAGTGTGGTGATGTAGAGAAGCCAAATGCCAAAACAGTTATCCTTGTTCCAATATTTCTGGTCCTGAGTGTAAGCCTCCTTAATAGCTTGCTTAGGCATTTGCAGATGCTGGCTCATGAGTTCTTAAATCAGCACTTATATTTTTAATCTGGCACCAGGAAGTAACTAACAAAAGCTGATTTGTGCCAACCTCCATGTTATTAACTGTATTCGAGGTATAAGCAGAAAATCTAACCCATGTTATCAAAAATAAGATGATTGGCATTTCACATCATTACTGGTCAGCATTTATTATACAACTACATAAAGGTTGGTTGTACCCTCCTTCAGTGGGCAGAACTTTGTGGTCTGTCCCCAGCACTGTTCAGATAAACTTGGCTCAAGCAGATCATGTGGTCTCCACTTGCAAATTGGATCATAGGGAATTTTCCCCCATCACACGTGATTTTTAATCTGCAAAGAACCCTCACAAATATCACACAGCAGCCAGCAGGAGCTTATTCATTCTTGCTTTTCCCTAGAAAATGAAACAAGCCTACTGATGCAGTGAAGTAAGCAAATATTGCCACTTTTATTACTGTATAGTATACTCCATGGATATGTAACAATGAATTATTGCATTCATTCTTTGTTTCATTTCTCAAATGTCCTGGATAAATCAAGGAGCTTATCTGGATCTGGAGTGGATGGGGACAATCTCATCCAGTGCCCTTGTTGCTTTCAAGTTCCAGAGGTCAGTGAAATGCATGCTTGAACTGCCCACAATATCAGTGCAAAACTTCCCAAGCACCTTAGAACACCCAGGTGCCGGGTGCTGGACATTCTTAACCATGTCGTCAACCCTGTGGAGTTTCAGTGTGCTGAAAATGTCTACGGGAACCAGAAATGGCCTGAACAAGCAAAATATTGATGACAATGTTCTCCATCACCAACTCCTATTATATCTGCTCCAAAGAGGGCTTTTTGTAAATGCAACACAGTGAAAGAAGTGATAGCAAAAGACAGGAGGGTTACAAAAGGAAGACAAGTCCCTGGTCCCTGGAGATGTTGCCCTGGGAAGTGAGGATGGCCCCCTCTGTCCTTGTGTTCAGACCCTAGTTTGTCCTGGCGCCTCTTGTTTATTTCATGTTTCTTTTTGTTTCGATTTTATATTATGGTTTTACGTGTGTATACTGGTTGTCTTCAGCAAAGGATCGTTACTTTGTCATGGTGCTGGAGCTTGAGCACCTCAATGATGCCATGAGCTAAACCGTGAAGGGCCACCCAAGACGGGAAGGTCATGACAGAGAGGTCAGACTAAATGCGATCCCTGGGGAAGGTAATGGCAACCCACCCCAGTATTCTTGCCGTGAAAACTAAATGGATCAGTACAACCAGAGATATGTCGGTATACCATCGGAAGATGAGACCCCCAGGTCGGAAGATGGTCAAAATGCTACTGGGGAGGAACAGAGGATGAGCTCAACTAGCCCCAGACGTGATGACACAGCTAGCTCAAAGCCGAAAGGACGGCTAGCGGCCGACGGTGCTGGTGGTGAACGGCGAATCCGATGTTCTAAGGATCAACACACCATTGGAACCTGGAATATAAGATCTATGAGCCAGGGCAAATTGGATGTGGTTATTGGTGAGATGTCAAGATTAAAGATCGACATTTTGGGAGTCAGTGAACTGAAATGGACTGGAATGGGCCACTTCACATCAGATGACCACCAGATCTACTACTGTGGACAAGAGGACCACAGAAGAAATGGAGTAGCCTTCATAATTAATAGTAAAGTGGCTAAAGCAGTGCTTGGATACAACCCAAAAAATGACAGAATGATCTCAATTCGAATTCAGGGCAAGCCATCTAACATCACAGTGATCCAAATATACGCCCCAACCACAAATGCTGAAGAAGCTGAAATAGAGCAGTTCTATGAGGATCTGCAGCACCTACTGGACAACACGCCTAAAAGAGATGTTATTTTCATCACAGGAGACTGGAATGCTAAGGTGGGCAGTCAAATGACACCTGGAATTACAGGTAAGTAGAGAACAAAATGAAGCAGGACATAGGCTGATAGAATTTTGCCAAGACAACTCAATGTGCATAACAAACACTCTCTTCCAGCAACCTAAGAGACGGCTTTATACATGGACTTCACCAGATGGACAACATCGAAATCAGATTGACTACATCCTTTGCAGCCAAAGGTGGCGGTCATCTATACAGTCGGTAAAAACAAGACCTGGAGCTGACTGTAGTTCAGATCACAAACTTCTTTTTGCACAATTTAGGATCAGACTAAAGAGATTAGGGAAGACCCACAGATCAGCTAGATATGAGCTCACTAATATTCCTCAGGAATATGCAGTGGAGGTGAAGAATAGATTTAAGGGACTGGACTTAGTAGATAGGGTCCCGGAAGAACTCTGGACAGAAGTTGGCAGCATTGTTCAGGAGGAGGCAACAAAATACATCCCAAAGAAAGAGAAAACCAAGAAGGCAAAATGGCTGTCTGCTGAGACACTAGAAGTAGCCCAAGAAAGAAGGAAATCAAAAGGCAACAGTGATAGGGGGAGATATGCCCAATTAAATGCAAAATTCCAGAGGTTAGCCAGAAGAGATAAGGAATTATTTTTAAACAAGCAATGCGTGGAAGTGGAAGAAGACAATAGAATAGGAAGGACAAGAGACCTCTTCCAGAAAATTAGAAACATTGGAGGTAAATTCCAGGCAAAAATGGGCATGATCAAAAACAAAGATGGCAAGGACCTAACAGAAGAAGAAGAGATCAAGAAAAGGTGGCAAGAATATACAGAAGACCTGTATAGCAAGGATAACAATATCGGGGATAGCTTTGACAGTGTGGTCAGTGAGCTAGAGCCAGACATCCTGAAGAGTGAGGTTGAGTGGGCCTTAAGAAGCATTGCTAATAACAAGGCAGCAGGAGACGACGACATCCCAGCTGAACTGTTCCAAATCTTGCAAGATGATGCTGTCAAGGTAATGCATGCTATATGCCAGCAAATTTGGAAAACACAAGAATGGCCATCAGATTGGAAAAAATCAACTTATATCCCCATACCAAAAAAGGGAAACACTAAAGACTGTTCAAACTATCGAACAGTGGCACTCATCTCACATGCCAGTAAGGTAATGCTCAAGATCCTGCAAGGTAGACTTCAGCAGTTCATGGAGCGAGAATTGCCAGATGTACAAGCTGGGTTTAGAAAAGGCAGAGGAACTAGGGACCAAATTGCCAATATCCACTGGATAGTGGAAAAAGCCAGGGAGTTTCAGAAAAACATCTATTTCTGTTTTATTGACTATTCTAAAGCCTTTGACTGTGTGGACCATAACAAATTGTGGCAAGTTCTTAGTGGTATGGGGATACCAAGTCATCTTGTCTGCCTCCTGAAGAATCTGTATAACGACCAAGTAGCAACAGTAAGAACAGACCATGGAACAACGGACTGGTTTAAGATTGGGAAAGGAGTACGGCAGGGCTGTATACTCTCACCCTACCTATTCAACTTGTATGCAGAACACATCATGCGACAAGCTGGCCTTGAGGAATCCAAGGCTGGAGTTAAAATCTCTGGAAGAAACATTAACAATCTCAGATATGCAGATGATACCACTTTGATGGCTGAAAGCGAAGAGGAACTGAGGAGCCTTATGATGAAGGTGAAAGAAGAAAGTGCAAAAGCTGGCTTGCAGCTAAACCTCAAAAAAACCAAGATTATGGCAACCAGCTTGATTGATAACTGGCAAATAGAGGGAGAAAATGTAGAAGCAGTGAAAGACTTTGTATTTCTAGGTGCAAAGATTACTGCAGATGCTGACTGCAGTCAGGAAATCAGAAGACGCTTAATCCTTGGGAGAAGAGCAATGACAAATCTCGATAAAATAGTTAAGAGCAGAGACATCACACTGACAACAAAGGTCCGCATCGTTAAAGCAATGGTGTTCCCCGTAGTAACATATGGCTGCGAGAGCTGGACCATAAGGAAGGCTGAGCAAAGGAAGATCGATGCTTTTGAACTGTGGTGTTGGAGGAAAATTCTGAGAGTGCCTTGGACTGCAAGAAGATCAAACCAGTCCATCCTCCAGGAAATAAAGCCAGACTGCTCACTTGAGGGAATGGTATTAAAGGCAAAACTGAAATACTTTGGCCACATAATGAGAAGACAGGACACCCTGGAGAAGATGCTGATGCTAGGGAGAGTGGGAGGCAAAAGGAAGAGGGGCCGACCAAGGGCAAGGTGGATGGATGATATTCTAGAGGTGACGGACTCGTCCCTGGGGGAGCTGGGGATGTTGACGACCGACGGGAAACTCTGGCGTGGGCTGGTCCATGAAGTCACGAAGAGTCGGAAGCGACTAAACGAATAAACAACAACAACAATACTGGTTGTGTCATTTGCCGCCTTGTCCTAGTTCGGTGGGATAGCTTTTAAGTAGAGTAAGTAAGTAAGTGAAATAAGAAAAATCTCCCAGGGGAGCCAGGTGCAAAACCCAGAGATCTCACAGAATTCAGAAGTGCAAACATCTATCACCATAATTTCCCAGGGGTGGGGGTTGATGTGGTTCCCCAGTTTCCAATTGTGACAGTGTTCCAATGTCTGGAGTACATTAGAAGTATGTGGAATATCGTTTTGCTGGTTGCAGAAATAGTCCAACTGCTGATAAATGTAGGTGGAGTCTCTCCTTTCCCCCTTTTTATTGAGAGGATTGACCCAGGATAGTGCTGAGGCTGACAGGAGATTTCCCTAATTCTCTACCGAGGGAAGGCCAACACCAGCTCTTGCTCCCTCCGGCTTTCTTTCTCTCTTTCTTTCTTTCTCTTTCTTTCTTCGCTTTTTGGCCGCTCAAAACAGGCTGACAGTTGCTTTGCCGCAGACCGACAGAAGGGAACCGAAGGCGGAGCCTGCTGGTGCCCCATGAGCGAAGGGAGCCGCTCAAGGTTAGCGGGATTGCGTCTAAGCGGCGCGGTGCGGCGCAGCTTCGAAGCGGCAGTCCGGGTGAGCGACGGTTGGTGGGGTGCAGGTTCGCGTGGCCCTCAGGGCCGATTCGTTCGGTCGCGAAAGGAGCTTGCCGCCAATCTCTTTCTAAGTCCGGCTGCATGTGGGAAGGGGCATCCGCAGAGCAGTTTGTGGGGCGCGCTTGCTGCTGCGGGTGGAGGCGAAAGGAAAGCGCTCAGAGGGAGAAGCCGGCCAATTTTACAGGCGCTGGGCTCGTTGCGATGCTTCGGGGCTGTATTTGCCGGGCTGAAAGCTAACGGGGCAAGGCCCGGTCCGGAGGGGCCTTTTACATCGGCAAAAACGGGCCCTTGTGCCTTTAGCTGCGGGATTAGAAATGGCACCTGCAGCGTTTGGATAGGAATGCTTCGTGTTTTGCCTTAAGTGCTGGTCACTGCGTGGAAGGAGAATCTGAGAGGATACGGTTACATTTTAGATGCCTGTCCTCCCGGTTTTCTGATGAGCAGGACGCCCTTCAGAAGCGTTTAGCCTTCTTCCTGACCAGAGGCTCTTTCTTATCTATCTATCTATCTATCTATCTATCAAATTTATCACCCTTTAGTTGGGATTGGTTTCCGGAAGCAGGCTTTAAATGTAATGTGCAGCCTTGCTGCATTTGGTGACCCTTTATTTCTACAAACATATATAAAATGTTCATGATTTTATAATTAAGAGACAAAAACAATGCAATGATCATACAGTTAAATTATCATCATCATCATCATCATCACCATCATCATAAGAAGAAAAAAATAAGATTCATATTACAAGACCCAGTGAGGAATATTAATATAGAACAAGCTCGGTCCTTTAGTATGTTATTAAATCTAGACCAGTGTTCCACCTTTCCATTTCTACAGCATAAGGATATTTCAAAGAGTGGCAGAGATCTCTTGAATCCACTCTTTAACATCTAATGTCTTTTTTTTTTCTGCCTATATAAGATATCTGGGGACTCTTCTGTTGTTTTCACCAAGAGACACACTGAATTTTTGCCCTGCGTGTACCACTGAAGGACAATAGGCCTACAGAATGTCCTCTCCTGGAGGAGGTCTTGCCTCTTTGCATGGATCTGCCTTCCTAAATGGTGCTGACTATGACTTGACTAATTCTTTATATTATGGGCTGAAATTATATCTAGCCAGGAACACAGAAATTAATGTTTGTTCTCTCTTCGGAGCCTTACTGCTAGATAGAGGATGCTCCATCTTGTAGTCAGTCACTCCTCAACATATCTTTAAAAAAACTATATATTCTCACTCGTTCTCTTTTTTTCCTTCCTTGTCAGCAGAGAATTGAAGTCCCCACCACCACCATCACCCCTAACAGAATTGTAGGCCACATGAAGTACTCCTGTCCAATTTTGTATACAGATCTTTTGGACCGTTTTAACAAACTAGAACACAGCCAGTTAAAAGTAATAATTAAAAGGACTTCGATTTAGCTTATGTGTATTATATGCATGTGTGTACAGCCTTACTATCAAAGTTATCTGCTATTTGAGTGATGAAAAGGTGAGAAAGGAATCCCTCTTAATTAAATTGCTAAATAGTAGTGCAGTCCTTCTATAGCAGGGGTCCCCAACCCCCGGGCCACGGACCGGTACCGGTCCATGGCCTGTTAGGAACCAGGCCACACAGCAGGAGGTGAGCAGTGAGTGAGTGAATTTACAGCCTGAGTATTTACAGCTGCTCCCCATAGCTTGCGTTACCGCCTGAGCTCCGCCTCCTGTCAGAGAAAGCAAGCCCATTGGCTGCTATCTCCAAACGTCGAGAAGAAAAAAGAATAAAAGGCCGGGGAAAAAGAAGAAGTGCTTGAATCATCCCAAAACCACCCCCCACCCCCCAGTCCGTGGAAAAATTGTCTTCCACGAAACCAGTCCCTGGTGCCAAAAAGGTTGAGAACCGCTGTTCTATAGGAGCTGAATGTCTGAAACTGTGGCCAAATGAGGTCAGTGTCTCCTTAGTCTTTTCACTAGAGTAAGATCTACACCACTGATTGCCTGCTTAGTTTATAACCATTATTTCTAAATTTGCATCTACACCTATGAATTTGTGGGCAGAATTTTTGATGAAAATAAGTACCCTCTTTTTCAATAGAGACACCTCTACTTTTCTGCTAATGCATGAACGGTTAGTCTATCCTGGGCACGGGGACTGGAGGACAATTCTGTAGTGGATCCGTAACTCTTATACCGTTCTGACTTGATGCACTGAATATAACAAGTGCAAGACAACTTCCTTTCTATCCACTCCCTCCCCTTACAATTAATGAAACAGGTAGGCAAATCCTCAGCAGCCCCTGACACATCCCTTTCCCCCAGTCACAGCTCACAGAACATTGCTAGTGCAAACTCTCCATTTGTAGAGTTTCCACAGATGATGATGTAAATGGTGTCCCAGCAATAGATCCTTCTTTCCAGTAGCAGAGGGCACTCATCTTGCATTCAGGGGATGTCATGTGTAAGGATGGCGAGCAGCATTTCTTGGTTTTCTGAAGACATTCCAAACATATCTCCTTAATTGCTTGTTCCTCCCTCTTTCGATGGGAGTAAGAGTTTGTTAGGATTGATGTCCTAACAGCCAGGAAACACACTGAGACAAGGAACTGGTCTCTAATATTTATTGCTAGTACTTAACAGGAATCCTAACAAACTGAAGAAGCGTGGGAAAACCCAGACATATAAACCCCAAGGGTTAAGGTGGTCCCAATCTGTGTCTCTTTGAATGGCTGACCAATTCCTCAGTGCTACGCATGCGCTTGACAGTCTGGATGGGAGCCCCCTGCTCGCCATCCTTACTCATGACAGGGGCCCTTTAGCTAGTTCTGGCTAGTTTAAATTGTACTCTAAATATAGTACCTTTGTTAATACCCTGTTAACAGAATGAGGAGGCAATGAGGTATATTACTGAAGTTTTCAGCAAAGAAATATGTGGATCTCATGTACAAGCACATTCCGTTGCAAGGTGCAAGAAATTTTCCTTGTATGTAATCATTGTGCAGGCAGATCAATAAGGCAGAGAAGATGTTGATTAGGTCTCATTACCTTAGTCATACCCATGCCACATGTAGCATTTCCTGCTAATGATAAGGACATTACCACTCAGTTTTGGCATGCTTATGCTATTCTATACAAGGTCGGATCTCTTACCTTGCAGGCCAATATATTGTCGTTTACATCCCACCTTCCACAAAATCAGGATGCTGGGTTATTGCAACTGTTGGTATTGGCTCTGAAACACAGAAGCTGGAGCTATGGCAACTTCTTTACCCTCCCTTTTTCCTAGTTTTTCCCCAAACTACATTTAACTTCCAACCATGCAGAGTACTTGTTGGGCTGTTTTTCCATGAGTTTTTAATTGTGATGTGTGTGTGTGTGTGTGTGTGTGTGTATTCATTCATTCCTGTCTTTCTGCAAATTCAGAATTCTGTTGAGCATACTGGTGCTCCCTAACCCTACACTGAAGCCAAAACCGCTTAGAGCACAATCCAATGCATTCCTAAGCCAAAGTTGAACTGAATGGGTCTTATAGCCAGCTAAGTAATATTGTAGCCTTAATATTTATGCTAAAGGATGAAACCAGTTATTAATAGGTAATTTCATGCAAACTAAAGAATACCTGTCAGCTATGCCGACTGAGAACTATGGGAAAACACCAGACTGGGAAAGGCAACTTTAGTTATCTGGTTTCTGGTGATAGATTTTAATGGGCAAAACAGTGCATGGAGGAATCCCTTCCACAAAGCATATTGCCTTGCTACATGATGCATGGGATGCAAAGGTTTGGGTCCGCTGGCTCCCATGAAGGCTGTCTGAACCTTCCAGGCACAATCCTGCTGCATCCTTAGGGAATGCTTCATCATGAATGCTGCCACCACCCACTTTATTCTGGACAAATTCCTCTCCAGGCAAGTGGCAGTCTTTCTTCCATCAGTAGTTAACTGGGCAGGAACAACATGTGCAAAAGTCTAGCCTCTTTTTCAGAATGGGCATCCCTAATTCATTAAGAATTCCAGGTTTTATTATGTAAATCATGGTTATAAAACTGGAAGGGAGCTGTAAGAAAGAAAAGGAGAAAGTTTATTTTGACGGGGCTGAATTCAGCCAGCCATTCCAACAACACAAATGCACACGGACAAAAGAAAAATACCATCAGCTTAGGTCACTATCTATTAAGTAAAACCAAATCTATCCTCCAACTAGCTCTATTAGTCCTTGGACTGCTATATTATTTCTCTGATCTCTAACCCAGATTTATGAGCTAGACGTTTCCGCCAGCTCTGGAGAAAGCACTCTGTAGGAACAAAGCCCAAAAGGAGCTGCCTGCCCCCTTTTAAAAAACCCATCTGGAGGGAATCTCCCTTCTCCTGGCTTTTCAGGCTTTGGTTTTCATGGGCTTCATTTACTTGGACTGACAGATCAGATTTTCTTCTACCCTTTTAATCTGAGCCACCTTCTCTATTCATGGTCTCACGTATGTTTCTACTTCTAGACATGGACAAAATGAACTGCATTCTCCTAACAGCGTTCATTATTCTGACCACATCCTGCAATTCTGGTAAGTACTGTGGTGTTTCTGCAGTTACAGTAAAGAGAATGGGCCAAGCCACTTTGGGATGTAGTAAAGCAGTAGACAACGATACTCACTGGAAAGAGTATAGGACAGATCCGAGAATACTTACCATTATTGTACTGCAGTCCATTAATATGCTTTTTGGATAAAAGTCTGTAGAGATTTGATTTGTTATTTAAGTGCTATTCAAAAATATGATGCTGCCGTGTCTTATAAATAAAGTATATAAGATGCATTTGGCTGAACAGGATTGAAACTTTAAACAGGAAAGGCTATAGAAATACTAAGCAACCAGTATTGATTCTACCATGAGTAATGGTCTGCACACATGTCAGTAATGCTAAGGAGGTAGCAAAAACTGATCATTCATTTTCCCACAAGCAGGATGTGATAGGCATGCCTCAGTATGGTAGGCGGAAGTAGGGATTATACTAGGTGGCAAAGAAAGCAGTTGGACTTCCTTCTCATATGTGGCTTTTTGTATACAAACATTTTTGTCAAATGTCTACTTCACAATGTGCAAAGGTCAGAGAGTTAGATGTGCCCAAGCTCCAATTTTTAAAAAAAAATCTAGATTATCAGTAGAAACAAAGGCTGCTTACCACACTGTTCTTTGCTAGGTTGCTGTAGCTCTCTTCTCATCTCCTAAATTCAGGCACTAAGTGTTTCCTTAAAAAACAGGAGGGGTAAAAAAGTTGTTTTGTTTGAATGGCCAATTGAACAAAAAAATTAGTAGGAATAAAATAAGATCTCTGGAGGAACAGAAAAAGATTTCAGCAGATTCAGCTTATTTCTTTATCTTAATTTGGGTCACTTTCAGAATTTCCCTCTTGCTAAAACTTTGTACTGAACATTGGCATAATTGGGACTATGAAATTAAGCTGCAAATTTCTTCAGGACAAATCTCAGTTTAGATACAAATATTAAGCAGCTTTAAGAAGCAAATATTCTGCCAGTCCTCGCATATACACATGCATATAAACAAAGGATATTGATCAGATAATAGACTTAGTCTACCAAACAAGGTTGTTACATTACCGAAATAATACATGTGAAATAGTTGAATGGTTGTGCTACATAAATCTGGCAGATTAAAAAAATACTGTTTTATGTTTCAGGCTATGCACTTCGATGTTATTACTGTGAACAAAGTCCTATGCTCTGTAGAACCAACCTCACCTGCTCTGATGAAGAAGATGCTTGCTTGCAAATTAGGATGAGTATGTATGCTCTGCAAGAATAAACTGACTTTGGACTCAGTTGATACAAATACGTTCTGCAGGGCATTCTGAGAAGTTAAGCTCCACTGAGTTAGTTGTGATTTGTTCTCTCATTAGTCGGTATGAGGTTGTTGCTGTAAATGTTTTTCTCTCAGGTTCCAACACTGTTTTTAAGCCTTAAAACCTAAAAAAAAAAAGTTAGGTTGTGAAATGCTATTTTGACCAATTAAGAAAAGAGCACAAGTTCATGGTCAAATCCTGGTAAGTCAAGCTGTCCTGACACACAGAGAAACTGCAAAATGCTACTTGGAGGCTTGTTTGGAGCATTTGCCAATGGGAACATTCCAAAACTAAAGGATAACAATACAATGCTTTTTCAAGAACGATCATAAATTGTAACACTCATGATTGTTGATCATTGTCAGTGGAATGAGTAATTTGCAGAAGCTGGAAACTATCCTAAGCAATAGACAAAAGCACTCTTGTGAATTGCTTAATTGCTTAAATTGTTTAATCAACACTCCCACCCAAACACTTCCCTTGGTGCCCCATCAGGCTCCGTGTCTCATTAAGATTTTTAACAAAATTACTAGGAGGAGTCTGGCAGCACTTTTTCTGACCAACACGTTTTTACTAAAAGGCATACAGTAATCTTTCATAAGCTGCAGCTCATGAAAACTTATGCCTTTTAGTAAAATGTGTTAGTTGGAATAGACACCACTAGACTCCTGATTTTTTGCTACCATAGAATAATATGTTTGTCCTCCTACAATGTCAACGAAATTATTGTTAGCTAATCCAGTCATACGCTTATAGGAAGGTGGTAAAGAAGCATTAGGAAACCTGACCTGATTCAACAGTAAAGCTCAGATTCTTGGACCTCCATCCTTGGTTTCCTGAAAATTACACAGTCTTCTTTTGTCTTTGTATGAATTTTCCATTCCCCAACTCATCCTATCCCCCAAAGCTGAACCTCACTCCTTGGCCTTTTCAACTAGGGTGGGCCCAGGGATCGAAGAGGGTTGGACAGACCTTTGGATTCGAAGTACTACAACTGACCACTTCATCAGTATCACTCCTTAGGCCTCAGTTCTGCTTCTGTCTCTGGGAAATGGATCTCTAAGAGCTGAATGACAGCTTGAGTCTCTCCAGAAATGTGATGCCAACAATAGAAAAGTGCATATGAACAAAGTAAAAGAGTGAAGATCTGTAGAAAGAGCACCTGCAAGCTTCCATGGGAAATAAAGAACAAATTATGTAAAATCATTGTGCAAGACATAGGTGCCATAGTCTCTCTTTTCCATGGGGAGAGGCACCAGAAAGCAGTGACTCATAGACTGGTAACACAGCTTTTCTTTCAGTTAGGTCATAATCACAGCAATAGAAGCTTAGCTCAGTCTCTAGAGGCCTTTTTCCTCATGTACCTTCAGCCCTGACTGGCAGCTTTGGAGTTTGTCACACACACGATCAAAGGTAGCTCCTTCTACATTACTGTAGTTTTTAAAGAATCAGTCGGCTGGTTTTTCTCTAGGATTAGCTATAGCAGTTTTATTGAGAACTGCTTCCTAGAGTTTCCTGCCTAGAAAAACTCTCTGAAAGTTTACTCAAAATTATTTCTGGTCTTTTTGGGGAATTGGGAAAAGCCGCAACTATAGAGCTTCTAGCACTCTGAACAGGATTTGCTCTATCAGGCTCTTTCCTAGCCTTGGTCACCTTTTTTTCTCCTTTAAGATTTGCCAGCCTAGCCAGTTTCAAAGAAACCCTCAATCATGACATTCAAGGACCTTCCTTCCTTCCTCTGTCTTGAACCTGTAAGCATAGATTTGTGGTCTAAAAGGAACAAATAGCTTAAAACTATAAATTACAGAAAATGCAAAAACAAAAACATATTTTGGCTGTGCTTGTTCTGAAAATGATTTGTAAGAGTATTTTTATTTGGAAGAAGTTGTAGTTGACTCATAATGTAATTCTTAAAGGAGCTGCAACTCTTTTCAAGCTTACACAGAAGACAGGCTGATTTAATGAATATCAGAGAAGCATTATGCTCATTTGAGGTCTGAAGTCCTTCTGAATCCTTTTTGAAGCATGACCAGCCCTATAATGCATGTACTGTATATGCCAGTGCTCCACACAGCGTTTTCTCAATCTATGGATAATAAAGTTAAAATGCCCTTCTTGCAATTAGTCAAGGTTTATAGCCAAGCACTAAAGTTAGAGGCATCTACTTTGTGCAGAGTTCCTAACTCGAGCAGCAGAGATAGTAACTTTTTACACTTGTGCTTTAAAAGCAAAAGATATTATATAACCAGCAAGTCATTTTGAGTGGTTCCAGTACAGCAGAGGCATTATCCAACTATGGATTTTGTATCATAATGCATAGATCATCATAGTCTTCTGACTTAGATCCAGAGCAAGACACATTTTTATGAGATGCCTCCACTGGAGAAAGACTGGGGGAAAGAAAAAAGTTACTATTACTGATTCCTCTTTTTTCCTCAAGATCTGCCCAGAGCACTTTGAAACCTTCCAGAACAGTAAGGAAAGTGGTATAAGTGGCAATGAAAATTGCCTCTGACCTCTTCTTCCTATAGCAGCCTCTACTGGATTGCAGCCCTTCTGAGAAACATTTATGGACTTCTCTGAGAAGTATGATATTCTCTGGATCTACATATGATAAGGCAAATATTGCAAAGGGAAGATAATGCAAAACAAGGAAAAATGATTGGTTTTTTAAACTGCCATTTTAAACAATGTTCCATGTTATATTTTTAAGTGGCAAAATAGCTGATTTTGCTTAGCGTGGTCATTTAAAATGCGGCTCTTGCTTGAATTTAATCAGAAATAATATAGATCTCCATTATAAGAATTTTGATTTATGTTTTGATTTTGTTTGCAGTACATTTGAGAACTTACAAGTGCTGGAAAATGTCAAAATGCAGCAAAGATGTTGTAGCCCGGGAGTTTAGTGTTGACAGTTTTAGACACCTTTGCTGCCAAAGAGATTTCTGCAATAAGAGTTCAAGCCTCCTCGTCAGTACAGCTCTCCTTGGTATTTCTGCAGTGATTGTGGTTTGGATGATGTCCTCGTAACATGGAGATTTGAAGTAATATCTTCTCTGCATATCCCTATTCTCCCCAGACATACAAGCACATTACTGCAACAACTAAAGCTATTTGAAGAAGCAGCTTGTTTTTGACCAGAAGAGAGTTAAAGCTAAGCCAGAAAAAAATGGGAAAATATATCCTTAAAAGATAGTATTCTCACTCAGTGCATGTCGATGCTCTTTGACAATTGAGCCTACTCCTTAATATTTAATCTCTGGTTAATCTGTATTCATGGGAGAGAAATTGTTTAAACTGTTTTGTACCAAAGCTGATTCTTTTTTTTTCTTTATCACCATCAACAGCAGCATGTTATCAGCAAACATGGCTATTTTATTCTACAACTCACTTGTATAAGTGAGTTATAACTCAAGCTCATTATAAATAAGTTTAAGAGGTTACCAAGACAAATGGTTGCAGGATCCCACCATCTTTAGTCCTCCATTGCCAGATTTGTCCTATCTGTTTTATAACATTATACCAATCTTGACCAATTATCCAGGTGTTAAGCTAACTGATCTGCAGAGAACTCATATATACTGTATGTGGCACTTTTTGCGGTACACTGAGTAACTACACAGTCTTGCTCTTCCAACCCTTATTTCTGAATCCCTAGCACATTTACTCACAGATCTTTGTATCAATGGAGCTTAATTTAAAAGTGCAATCTAATAAATGTTGGCCTTCCCCTTTTTCATTACACTGTTCTGGGAAGACTTTATCCAATAGAGAAACTCTAAAAAAGCATTACTTAACAGTGTCCTTCCTATGATAAGCCACAGCATGCCATTTTAAGAGTATACTATATATGGCCAATTGTTAACATTGTTTTGCAGATTTTCCCACATGTCTAGAACAGTTGGTATCTTAAAAGTATTAGAACAACTATATGCAATGCATTCTACTTACACGATATGTATAAAGGCTCCTGAGAGAGCCCTGGCTTTGCTTTGGTATATATAAGTCCTATGACTTTGTATCTTAAGATTAACAGCCTATAACAGTATTGTAATTTATTTCAGTGGGAACTAACATGGCCCAAGAAGGCAAAGCTGATGGGCAAAGATTATTCACTTTTCCCCACTGATTAAATAAAGCGATTAGTAGAATCTGTATGCACACTCATTTAGAACTGACAGAGAAACCCAAAAGAAAACAGAAATCTAATTTTCTGCAACAAATACTATTCAATAGTTATTGAATCAACCCAATGATTGGGGCTTGTTAAACAGATTAGCACCATATGTGAATGCAATGACCCTGAATCGGGAAAGAATAGGGACACTTGCTGAGAAATTAAAAAGAAAAGAACTGTTCTTGTGTCTGTACTGATTTAACCCAGTTGCTTAGATATACATGACACATTGAAAACATACAACTATCCTGGCTGAGTTCACACCCTGACCTGAGTCACAAAGTAAGCAATCATATTTTACCCTGCTATAGTGTGCCAACCAGCCATTGTTTTCTTTAGTCCTTAAGGTAGAACTTAACAGGTAGAAGTTTTCATTCAAACTGTGTGTGTTTATAATCAAGCACCAAGGAAATACAAGATTATTAAGGTTACAAATTAATGATCAAAACACAGAAGCTTAAAATAGACCCGAGTTAGCGTAAGGTGTGAATCTGGCAAATGATACCTTTAATTATGAAATACCAAAGGGTATATATGGGGCTGAGTTTCTATAGCTTGATAGGCTACAATGTGTTTGGCTACTTTAGGGTTCAGTGTGCATTGGGTAAAATGCCAACTGGATTAATTCAGTAAATCCTGGTTAAATCATGGATTATGGTGGCATGTAAACAAGGCATTCACCTCTTCCATCTTGTCACCATCACATTGACCCGTCCCACCTGGGCATGCAGAGAGGGCATGCTACGGATCCCATCTGTTAAAGAGTTTCATTTGGCGGGATCGTGGAAGTGGGCCTTCTCTGCAATAGCGCCTGCCCTTTGGAACATTCTCCCCCCAGAGTTGAGGCAGGTCCTCTTGCTCCTGGACTTCTGAAAAAAATTAAAAACCTGGGTCTGTCAACATGCCTGGGGTGGCAAAGAAAATAGTTTCTCTTGGGGATGGTTAGCTTGGTAGCATTGCCCTGTTTTGCTTGTGGACAGAAAGACTATCTTAGCCATCTGGATTTTATTATATTTTAACATATTTATATTTTTATGTTATTGATATTATTGTATGTTATTTATATTATATTGTGTTTTTATTGTGAACCACCCAGAGTCTCCTTGTGGGGGAGATGGGCAATGATAAATTTGATAAATAAATAAATTAATTAAAATGTGGTTCATTTATTGGAGATACAAAGCTTTGATTGATACAAAGCTGAACATTATCCAGTTAACAAATAGAAAGGAATATAGTTCTTTTTTGCTTGCAGTTTTGCATAATGGTGCTATTCTTTCATACCACAACATGCTATTAAGTTCAATTAATAGTTTACGCTGCTGCTTTCTCCCTTTAAATAATGTTTGTGATTTCTGGCATTAGGTGGATCCAAGATAGAAAGTGGAAATACAGTATGCTAAACATACTTTTTTGCTACTTGAAAACTCTTCTTTAACAGTGTTTTTATACCTTTTAAGTTTTATGCAGCATATGCTGTGACATTTGAGGTTAAAATGTTCCTACTTAAAGCAGTACTGGAAATTCACATTTCCCATTGTCTAATTCACATTCATTGTATGCAAAATAAAGTATCTTGAAAAAAATTGGTGTGTATGGCTCATTTCTGTTTGGGTCATCAGTACTGCATCTGATCAGACACATATCGATAAGCCTACTTCAGGATGTGGCCCGAGTCCGCTATATGTTCTACACGCCTCTTAAATATATAGTTTACTCAAGCACTTGGGCGCCCCCAGTGCGGTGCTGGAGCATTTCACGGGATGGCTTCCGGATCACGAACTGGCGATTACCAAGTACCTTCGAGGGCCGCACAAACGAGCAAGAATCTTGAGCTCCAATTTCTAGTGCTATACTCTAACTGTCGTGCATGCACAGCCTGCAATAAAGCAGTTAAAATGTATTGAAATATACCGCCCCCCCGCCTCAAGCCGATATTCCTACGATCGCTTACTCGCCTCCGTCTTTGTGATTAATCTTACAAAAGCCCCACTTGGCTCTTTACTGACAGCAAAGAACTGACTTACAGATCTGTCTAGCCGTCGGCCTCGATGACCTGCAGCCAATCAGGGATCGGCAAGCCTGTAATTGACCAATGAAAATTAACATATGCTTGGCCCCGCCTCCCCTGATTCCATATATCGTACTGTGACTCCCCGAAACGGGAGTGCTGGGTGTGGAGGTACGTGGTGGTGAGTCGTCTTTTCCTGTTTTTTGGTTTCTGTGTTGTATAAGCCTTGCCTTATAAGTCTTCGCTGTTTTCTCTCGTTTGAAAATGAGGCTTTTGCTTTTTATTTGGTTTCTTTAAGCGCTTTCTTTTTTTATCCGCTAGCTTGACGCAGCACGCTCAGCGACGGGGAGGGAGCTTGGAGCGTGAACCCAGCTGTTCTCTGGTCTTAGCTTGCGATTTAGGGAGGGATTGGCTAAAAGGAGGCCCAAAGGGAATGGTGGACGAGGCAAATATATATATATATGCGCGCACACACACACTTAGGTTTGCGTTGGATTGGCGTTGTCTAGTTTGCTTTATTTTCGTTAGAAATCCAAATTTAATCTTTCTCCTCGGGGTAAGGGTCTCTTCTCTCCAGTTCCCGCTTCCGTCAATTACTGCAGAAAGTTAGGGAAAGTGGGTGGCCTCCTCCAAGCCAAAGCTGAAGGGTAGAAGCGTGCAATATTTTGGACCCGGATCCAAAAAAGGCAGGGTTCCTCAACCTTGGCAACTCTAAGCTGTGCGGACTTCAACTCCCAGAATTCCCCAGCCAGCTTTGGCTGTATTAAGGGACGCGCGAACCCAACAGCTGTATTCAGCTCTTTAAAGCAGCTCCGTCTTTTTCGTGGTAACGCCCTATCGCCACGTGCGGTCCACGGTTGTATCGTGGCTGTGATCATGTAGTCAGGGCTTTGATCGCTGGAGGTATGTAGGTGTAGGAGGCTCTGGCAGCTAGATAAGCCTTCGGAAGTGCGGTTTTCTCTGTCCTGGAACTCTGGTTAAACCCCGTCCAAGTTATCTTTTGATGCGCGATGCGGTTGGGGCCGGCACCTCGCTACTGGTGGTTCTCAATTAAGATAGCGTAGGTATTTTGAACACTCTGTTGACGGAGCTGTTTGCACGTCTTCGTTAATTCAGACTGCAGTAGCAGCAGCGACTGTTAAAAAAAATTAGGGTGGTGTACAACGGAATATATGAACACTAGACGAAATAGAAGAGCCAGTTTGGTGTAGTGGTTAAGGCAGGGTTTCTCAGGCAAGGTTCCGTGGAAGCCTAGGGTTCCAGGAAAAGTCACTAGGGGGTCCCTGGGAGATCACGATTTATTAAAAAAAATTCAGATTTGGGCAACTTCTTTTAAGAGCTAAGTTTCATTCTTTATTTTTAGTTTAAGAACACTGAATGCATATATACAGGCCTACATATGAAACGAATATAATGTTGTAGCTTCTGGCCTATATTTGATGTATTTCAGGGGTTCCTCCAGGGCCAGAAGGTTTAGAAAGACTGGGCTAAGGCATCAGGCTAGAAAGGGGAGACTGTGAGTTCTAGTCCTGCTCTTTGGGCATGAAGCCAGCTGGGGGATCTTGGGCCATGCACTCTCTCTCAGCACCAGGAAGAGGGAGGAAGGGCAACCCACTTAGGAAAATCTTGCCAAGAAAACTGCAGGGACTTGTCCAGGTAGTTGCCAGGGGTCAAAAACTCAAAGTCATAAATGAAACAAAACAAAAAAAAATAGAACAAAGATAGGACAGCTGTGCTGGATTTAGACCTGGTGAGGCCCCTAAATTACACCAGGAGTCTCACAAAGCTGTGTACCAAAACAGGATGGGTTGCCACAAAAAATTGAAAAAATATATATGCCTTTTAATTATTAGCAAGGTATTTAAAGTGGAAAAATAGGAACTGAATGAACTCGTTTGCAAAATCAGAAAACATATCAGATACAGCTTAAAACATTTTCCTCCTTGATTTCTCAAAAACAAAATCATGAATTATGTGCTCAAATGAAATGCTGTGCAGCTTATTGCTATTTGAAAACTGCACATAAAAATTTGCTACACAAGATTTTAAAAACTACAGTGTGCATAAAAAGCCACATAAAATTCTAAAAGCAGAACAATTCTGAGATTTTATGAGGCCCTGTGGATTGTGAGGCCCTAAGCTGTAGCTTGTTTAGCTTATGCCTAAATCTGGTACTGTAGCGCAGACATGCTGTACTTTTAACTGCTTTCGTGTAACGCTTTCTAATAAAGTAGAACAGCTGACAGCTCGGTTACCAGCTTCAGTCAGACCCATGCTACGTGTACCATTTACTGTTAACACTTTAAGGATGTCTATAGAGAGGATTGAGAGTGTTGTGTCTGGAAGGAGTTAATGCATCCCCTCAAGAGAGGTGAGAAGCTTCAAGAACAAGCCATGTGTGAAGCAGTATATGAATGTGATAGCGAAAAGGATGGAAATGTATGGAGAGGGATAGTTATTAGTGTTGGTGGTAACTAGTTTTGGCTGTCTGTTTTTATTCTCATTTTTTTTCTTTTCTTTTCTGCACTCTGCATTAGTTGTTTACCCCCCACCCCAAGAATGATGTGACTGTGTGTGCCGTTTAATTGCTGTTGGTTTATCACAAAGCACCTGCAATCATTCTGATGTGTTACAGACTGACAACAGTCCCACATGGTTATACTGTAAAATCAATTTAAATGATACAGCGTTATAGCTAATGGTGAGAGAGATCTCCAGCAAGGGTGGTTTTAGGAAACAGTGGGATGGAGTGGTGAATGAAGTAGGTAAAGATAACACTTTCTTCATATTGTGATAAATTTCAAATTTTTGGCATGCAGTCTAAAAGTACATTCAAGTTTAGTAGAAATAATATTTCACTGTAATAGTTTCAGTTTAGAGGCTAATAATTTAACAGGTCTTTGCCTTGGTCTCAGTATCATTGTCTTCCATGAATATTCTTTGTCACATGCCCAGAAAAGATTATATTCCTATTTAGCAGTCATAAAAGCTTTATATAAGGCTGGCATAATGGCATAAAAATTGGTCTTTTAATGAAGTTGAGGCTTGTGATACAAATACCTCTGTGTTTACTTCTGAACATCTGATATGACTCAAATTATTTTCTTGTTCCGTAGGTTGAATAGGAGACACAAGCAAGATGAAATCACATTTCGTCACTGCTGTTGTTACTGCCTTTGTTCTGGCTTTGTTCCTGCATTCAGGTAAGTAAACACAACAGTACAGTTCACGCTTTATTACGGTTAATTTTACATATAGAGTTAGATAATTAGTGTATTTTACCTGAATCTGTGTCTTTTATTGTATGTTTTTAATACTTTAAGCATGACTGTTTCTTATGGAATAATACTATTGTATTGGTCTGTGACCGTAATAAAGCGTGAACTGAACACAACAGTAAATGGCAACAGAATGAGAGCAATGCAGAGGCCAGAAGAGTAGGGACTTGAAGCCGGCTCATAATTCAAAGGGGTGACTGAACAGCTCAATTTTAACTTGAGTTTGATGGCTTAGAATTATATTGGTGGTGTTCTGAATAAAACGATATAAAAAAATATACCCTATGAATGATAGATTCTTGGTTGGAATTCTATGAAAGTCTTTTATAACCAGACAAATTGCTGGAGCATTCCTAGAGATCCAGCTTTAAGGTGATGTGAGTAAAATGTTCTTGCAAGAAAATGTTTATTACTTCCTTTATTTAACCAGTTCTTTGTGATTCATTTCTATGATAGGAAAAGGCAAATATGATACCCTTTCAAGACTATGTGTTGACATTCTTGGACCTCTAAATGAGGAAAGAATCTAGAATTAGAGACCTAGACATGCTCACAAATTCAGACAACAGTTTATGCAATGTACCTTTAATGAGATTCTTATCTATAAGGTACTTATCAAGGTTTGAAGTCCACAGCATTTACATCTTCACAGGACTTTTTAGTTTATTTTCTGTGTGTCTTTCAGTCTGTCTTGACTCCTGGCGATTACATGAATAAGTCCCTGCATTTTTCTTGGCAAGATTTTTGGAAGTGGTTTGCCATTGCCGCTGCCTTAGGGCTGAGAGAGAGTGACTGGCCCAAGGTCACCCAGCTGGTTTTCATGCCTAAGGCAATCTCCCCATTTGTAGCCCAGTGCCTTTAACCACTACACTAAGCTGGGTCTCATCAGATTGTAGCTTCTGGGAAAACTCTTTGCTGACAAAAGAGCTGATTAACTTGGTTTGCATTTTGCTGGTAATCCACCTGCGTTCTTCCAGTTGTTTATCCTGCTTCAATTGCTTTCAATTTGCTGGTGAATTAAGGAGCTGAAGGAGCTCTTGCCAGAGAAAGATAGCATGTTAGAATGCTAGGTTGAAGCTTCCCAAGTGATTTCAGGAATCCATCCAGATCATCTAATTCAGTATTGGCTGGAATTTGTTCCTTGGTCCACTCTAAAGGTAGTTTTCAGTTGGGGAATAGTTGTCTCTGCAAAGCCAGATAGGTAGCTGTAAAACTACTGTTGCTTAGTTCGTCTGCTCATTTAAATATGGGGGAGGGGGTTCCTATGTTTTATCAGTGTTATGGAATGTGTCATTCTACAGCAGATTCACAGCTTTTTCATGGGCAGCCACCACCAGGGTTTCACACAGTGCTCAAGCCAGAAAGTAAAAATTAGGAATGGCTGTCTCCTGTTCTATAGCAACAACCTGGGTATTGTCAGCAGTGCAAATTCATTGTAATGTGGTGCTGGGCCTTTGAACTTTCCTATTAGAATGTAAGGGCACAGGATCCTTGTTGCGTTAACTTGTGCAATAGGCTCTTGGTTTTTAACTTCTGCTCTAATATTGAGAACGTTGGGATAAACACTTGACAGTAACTTGGCAGCAATGCAGAAGAATGCAACAGATCCCTCGTTCATAGTCATACAACCACAGATGCCTCAAGGAATTGCTGTAACATCTTACGTCTCTTTTGGAGGTGTAGCCAACGGCTAGGCTCACTATTTCCCCTTTCCTAACACTGGTAGTTGGGCTTAAGTTTTCAGATTAAGTTAGAACTCGTCACTGGGTTAAGAGAGACGGCACCAGTCCTAATCCTACTCATTTGATTCTGTTCAGCTGAATGGTATGGTGCCTCTTTCAGATGACTGCATAATTATTGTGTGTTTATATGAAACTAGTGACACCTGGTGGTAATACAACTGATGAAATAATTAAATGTAATCTTTTTATTATTGCTAGACTAACAGTGTACAGGTAGTCCTTGCTTAACGACAGAGCTGCAGGTCCCAACTGGTTGCTAAGTGCCACGGTCACTAAGCAAAACACGTGGCCACGATGGGCTTACAACCTCACTTCTGCTTTGGTCATTAAGTAATCACTGCAGTCATTAAGTGAGACATCATGTGACTGTGACTTGAGATTTCATTTCTGTGTTCTCCATTAACTCTGCTTGTTGGGAGCCAGTTGTGAAGCATGTGAATGGTGATTTCATGTTTGTGGGACACTGCAGCAGTTGGAAATAGGAGGATTGGTCCCAAAGCTTTTTTTTTTTAACATTGTTAAAACTTTGAATGAGGCACTCGGTAAGTAAGGACTACTTGTAGCCTGTTTTCTAACAGGGACTCTGTTTCAGGAAGGAAAATTGTGCTTAGGCAACTTTTTTTTCCTTGTTTATTTAGGAAGCACTTTAGTATGTTACAAGTGTGATGGTTTTAACTGTGACAGAAATGTGACCTGCACAGACAACAAGGATTCTTGCATAATAATATATCTTGGTAAGTATATTTATCTCGTATTTAGTTTAGGAAGAAATACACAAATTTATTAATGAGATTTTTTTTTAGACTGCCTGGTTCCAGTGATCCCGAGCAGCTTAATATGTACACAGACAATGAAATCAATAGAACTCCAATATATAGTGTCACCTGGAGGGAACAATAACAAAACTCTCTCCCCCACTGTTTGTGTGTGTGTGCCTTCAAGTAAGTTTTTGACTCCTGGCGACTGCCTGGACAAGTCCCTGCAGTTTTCTTGGCAAGATTTCAGAAGTGGTTTGCCATTGCCTCCTTCCTAGGGCAGAGAGAGAGTGACTGGCCCAAGGTCACCCAGCTGGCTTCATGCCTAAGGTGGGACTAGAACTCACGGTTTCCTGGTTTCTAGCCTGGAGCCTTAACCACTACACCAAACTGGCTCTCTCTCACTAGCAGAGGTAACAACAGACAAAAAGGGATCTGGAACAAGCCAACTCTGTCAGATCTTACAGGATGGGCAGAAACCATAGGAGAGAAAGAGTCCCTCAAACAACTAGGCTATAGACCATGTAGGGCTTTAAATGTGACAGTCAGCACCTTGAATTGCACCTGGAAGCGAACTGGTACCAGTGCAGTTAGCAAAGCATGTGCATGTCACCTCCCAGGTGGCCCTAACGAAGCAGGAAGTACCTGGATCTGTGGCCAGGTGGATATGCTAACAGTACCAATGCTGCCCGTTTTGTCAGGATTCACAGACTTGTTGGTGGCACCAGCAAGCCAAAAAGCAATCAGGGAGTAATTTAACCATGATGGACAGGTGGTATCATCCTGTCCTGAGACAAAACCCAGATCAAGTGTGTGACTTCATTTTGTGAATTGAGTTCAGCTGACCACAGCTATTCTTCCTCTGGTATTTTTTGTTTTCACCTTTTTTTTGTTCTCTAATTCTAAGAACAGTTAGGATTATGCTACTTAATATTTATACTAGTAAACACTTGTTTACTAAAACAAGTGCTTAATAATGCAAACTATGACTTAAAGCTTAGTGGGAAGCTAAGAAATCATTGCTTATTTTACTTTCTCCCTTTTTTTGGTGGAAAAAAAAATGAGTGTCTCTTAGTTTTTCTGTCTTGTTTGGCCTGAGGCTGTTATCAAATATTGGAATAGACGAGTGATAGAATAAGTGGTGGTAAAACCTTCCAGTGAAATAGGTTGTCTCTGATGTGCAGATTAAGATTTGGGCCAATGCAAAATCTTTAAACCAGCTTTTTAAAAAACTCTTATTTTGTGATTTTATATAGAAAGGTAAGGTATAAATAGTTCTACAATATCTTTTAAGGGGTTCTTGTTTTTAACTTATAAAAAGACTGTGAAATTGTTGAACAGACTACCTTTTCTACCTATACACACCAAAAACTCTTTTTTTAATGAAACAGGATAGGACCTAACTTTATAATTTTGGTTTTTCTTTTTAAGCGGGAAGAAATGTTTCTGACTGCTGGAAGTATTCTGACTGTAATACAGACTATATTCGGACTTCTTTGGAACAGAGGAACTTCAGATTCAGGTGCTGCACATGGAATTTGTGCAATGATAGTCCCATTACAGTAGGTAGCAAGATAGTCCTCAGTGTGGCTTTCTTGCTGACTATTGCCCAAATGTTACATTTTTAATCTGGATCTGAAATGGGGCATCGCTTTTCAATTTAAAAAGACACCTAACACTGGTCTTTTATGAGAAAGCATTGCTGTTAGAGAAGATCAAGTCATTAAGATCCAGTATTCCAGTATAAAATTTGTTTGCTTTGCTGCACTTTTCATACTTTCCCTTACATTACTCAATTCTATTTGGAAATTTACGTCTAATCTGTAAGATGAACATTCACATAGCCAAATATTGGACTTTCAAAAGTTGCTTCCCACACAAGCAAGTCTTTATGTATCTCATAAAATTGCCAACCACATTTTAACTCGGAAGCAATTGTTGCAATAAAAGTGCTATTGTGTACTTAAGTCTGGACTGATTTTTTTTGAACTTTAGGCTCTTTTTGAAGCCACAGCTGAAGCTTGTCCAGTATGCTAAACCACTCTAGTGGTCACAATGAATGAGCACACCATCTCCTTGCCACTGTTGTGTGTGGTTCCTTGTCAACATTTAGTGGCTTTTCTGTGATTAAATTAACTGTCTGAATACAGAGTGGCCACCATTCCAAAGTAGCACCTTGAAGCCTATTTATTGCAAGTACTGCTGGCAGGAAATGATATTCTTTGTTTGAACAACATGCTTAACCTTAGAAAAGCCACAACTTGAGATTAAAAAGTTGGGTGTCACAGCAGTAAGGAGGCAGTGTGAAAAAAGGTGTTAATTAGCTAGTTTCTCTTGATGATTGTCTAATGCATTCTTATTTCTTCCTAACTTGGCTACATAGCAATGTGGGGTCTTTTATTTAAGACTCCCCCATATGGAATGGGCAAGAAGGCAGTATTGAGCAGCCCTACTAATTATCACTGGTAATCTTAGCATTTTCTGTATCTCTCTGCTGCCATTTACTTGTCATCCAGATTGTGTAGCCCGAGGAATACAAATGTACCACATGAATGATGTATTACCCTTTCATGTTTGTTTATTTATTTTATTTATTCAAATTTTGCTACCGCCCATCTCCCCCAAAAGGACTCTGGGCGGTTTACAATAAAATCAAGACTATAATAATAAGTAACATCTATAAAAACAATTACAGATATAAAATGCAATAAATAAGTATAAAATCCAAGAGGTTAAAAATTCTGATCAGGTGGGAGGGGCTCTAAGGCGTGAGCCAACCCCATGGATGGTTGCCCACCTGCCTGCCCCATGCAAGATGGCAGAACTAGGTTTTCAGGGCCCTCCTAAACGTCGAAAGTGAAGGCGCCTGCCTCACTTCTGAGGTCAAGATGTTCCAAAGGGCGGGGGCAACTGCAGAGAAGGCCCGTTTCCTGGACCCTGCCAGATGGAATTCTCTTATCGACGGGGTCCACAACATACCCTCTCTGCCTGACCGGGTGGGGCAGGCCAATGTTATGGGGATGAGACGGTCGCTCAGGTAACCTGGCCCCATGCCATGTAGGGCTTTAAAGGTGATAACCAACACCTTGAATTGGACCTGGAAGCAAACTGGCAGCCAGTGCAGCTCGCGCAGTAAAGGTGTTATATGTGCTGATCTAGGGGCACCAAAAATAACCCGCGTGGCTGCATTCTGCACCAGCTGAAGCTACCGGATACTCTTCAAGGGTAGCCCCATGTAGAGTGCATTGCAGTACTCAATATGAGAGATGACGAGGGCATGAGTGACTGGAGGGCCTGGTGCACAACCTGAAGGTGAGCAAAGGCCCTCCTGGCCACGACTGCTACCTGCTCTGCGAGCAGGAGTCGTGAGTCCAGGAGAACACCCAGATTACGCACTGAGTCTGGGGCAGTGCCACCCCATCCAGAACTAAAGATGACAACTTCCTGGAAACCGAGGAGCGATCAACCCACAGCCACTTTGTCTTACCAGGGTTCAGTCAAGCCTGTTGTTCCCCATCCAGGCCCCCACAGCCTCCAGGCACTGAGACAGGGCAGTCACCGCATCACTTACCTCACCCGGGATGGAGATGTATAACTGAGTATCATCAGCATACTGATGATATCTCATCCCATGGTGACAGATGATCTCACCCAGTGGTTTCATGTAGATGCTAAATAAGAGAGGAGAGAGAACTGAACCCTGTGGCACCCCACAATGGAGGGGCCAATGGTCGGATCTCTCGCTCCCAATCACCACCGATTGGGAACGGCCCTGGAGGAAGGAGGTGAACCAGTGCAAAACCACGCCACCCACCCCCAACTCCCTGAGCCATCCCAAAAGGATACCATGGTTGATGGTATTGAAAGCCACTGAGAGATCAAGAAGAGCCAGGATGGATGCACTACATCCATCCCGCTCCCGCCAGAGATCATCCATAAGTGTGACCAATGCCATTTCTGTCCCATATCCTGGCCTGAAACCTGACTGAAAGGAGTCCAGATAATCCGTTTCATCCAGAAACCTCTGGAGTTGCAACGCCACCACCTTCTCAACTACCTTCCCTAAAATGGGGAGGTGGGAGACTAGACGAAAATTGTACAGCACAGTTGGGTCCAGCAATGGTTTCTTGAGGAGGGGGTGCACCAGTGCCTCCTTAAAGGCCACCGGAAACATCCCCTCTCCCAAGGATGTATTACCCGTTGCATGGACCCAACCACACGTCACCTCCCGGGCTGCCTTTACCAGCCAGGAGGGACATGGATCTAAATGACAGATGGTGGCATTCACAATCCGAAGGATCCTGTCTACTTCCTCAGGTCCAACAGGATCAAACTGTTCCCAGATAACTGGGCAAGAACATTCCCTTGGCATCTCCACCGACCCTGCTTCACTCTTGGAGTCCAACTTGGAGCGAATCCAAGCGATTTATCCTACAGATGCTCAGAAAACTCTTCCTCACGGCCCTGTAGGTGGGCCACTGGGCCCATCTTCCCCAAAAGGGTATGTGTGATCTTAAACGGGCGTGGGGTGGCATTCTGCGGATGCAATAAGAGCGGAGAAATATTGGCATTTTGCCGCTCTTACCGCCACAAGGTAGGACTTAACGGCAGCTCTAACCTGTGTTCAGTCGGGTTCAGTCTTTGTCTTCCTCCAGCGGCACTCTAGACGTCTCTTAAGCCTCTTCAAAACCCCCAACTCCTCCGTAAACCATAGGGAATGTCAGGTTGGATGAGGCAAGAGAGGTCGCATAGGTGCAATCCTGTCCAAGGCCTCGGCCACCTCCCTATTCCAGGTAGCAGCCCGGGCCTCCGCTGGACCATGCAGCAGATCCTCAGGTATAACCTCCAGCTCTCTCTGAAACCTCACTTGGTTCATCAGTCACCAGGGGCGGACCAGCCGAATAGGTCCTGCCTCCCTGCGGAGGGGGGCAGCATAGGAGAATCTCAGGGTCACCAGGGCGTGATCTGACCATGACAATGGGGACAGATGTACCTCTCCCCTCAGATCACATTGCCACTGTTCCGACAAGAAAACCAAGTCCAGAGTGAGGCCACTGTCTCGAGTTGGGTCCCAAATAATCTGGGACAGGCCCATGGCTGCCATGGTTGCCATGAATTCCTGAACTGCCTCCAAGGCCCGCCCCAGGGAAGGCAGATTGAAGTCCCCTAAAACCATAAGTCTGGGGAACTCCACTGCCAACCCTGAGACAGCCTCCAGCAGCTCAGGCAGGGAGGTTCCCATGCAGCAGGGAGGCTGGTACAGCAGCAACACTCCCAACTGCTCTCAGGCACCCAACTTGAAAAATAGGGTCTTACAACTGGCCACTTGTGGAGCAGGACCCCTGAAAGCCACCGGAGACTCTCGGATGATAACTGCCACCCCTCCTCCTCTGCCCTGGTGTCTCAGCTGGTGCCACACCTGAAACCCAGCCAGGCACATTTCCAAGAGGGCTACCCCCCCTTCTGGGCCCAGCCAGGTCTCAGTGATACATGCCAGGTCTTCCCCCTCCTGTGTGATTAAATCACATATGAGGGGGGCCTTCTTGTTAATGGACCTGACATTAAGGAGCAGCAGCCGGAGACCAGGGCCCTCAAGAATCCACTGACCAGGGCCTGGGTCTGAACCTAGAGGGCCGGAACACACCACCGGTAACAAACACCGGGGGCGTCTTCCCCGAAGATGGCCCACCCTCTGGTTCCTGTCATAACCTCCCTGACCCATCACCACCTCAATAGTACACCCTGCCCTATAGCCCCCAGGGTTTCCAGGCCTAGTTGCTTCCACTCCCAGACCTTCAGGAACCCTGGGTGGAAATAAGGGTCTCCTCCTCCACTCACACATTTTCAACAATCAATCCCAGGGCAGTGGCCGGCCCCACAGTGCACCAGCTCATGCTCTCGGCGCTGCGGAAGCCTAACCAGTGCCCCCACACACTCCCTGTGCCCCCCCCAGCCTCTCTCACTGGTCTACGGGGAGGCACTTCATCCGTTCCTGCCCACCTCCTGTCTCACACAGGGGTGAGCACCCTTACACACAATCACAGAGTTCTGGACTCCCCCCAAGTCTCTCACACTCGGAAGGGAGTACCACACACATACTATACCACACGCACACTGGAGGGACCCTATTAACTATCTGGGCAGTTAGGGGAATGACCCACGCTCTGGACTAACTCCCTACTCCACACCGCGGAGGCCTACACGCCAATGACCATCGCCCTTAATTTATCTTCTCTGTGGTTGGAAGCCATTGATCCAGCCCTACTCAATCCCCCCGTCCTGAGGGCTTCAGTAAGGGGCCAGAAACCATAAAGGCTCACCGCCCCCACACCCACTGCCAAGATCTTCGTCCAGAGGGTTCTGGCACCGGGGCCTAAAGTCCCAACACTCATTGCCCCTATCGTCAGCCACTCCACCAAGGGCTTGCTGACAGGGCCCAGAGAAAATGCCAGGGAAGATGCTGGTGCTCAGAAAAGATGCCAAGTCTGCTACTCCTCGCTGCAAGGCCACCACGTTGCTGAGCCGACTCCACTGTGCCGTTTGCTGGGGTCCGCCGAGCCACCAGGGGTCATGGAAATGCTAGGCCGCTCCTCCACACCGCCCAGGCCGCCGCACGTCACGTTGCCCGGTTCCAGTCCACCCAGACCCCCCAAAATCTTCAGGGTCTATCCCTGGGCCTGCTGGACCTACTGGGATCTGCCAAGCACCAAAAGCATGGTGTGCCTCAACCGCTCCGTTCCAGGGACTCCGTCCACCTCTGTTCGTCTCCTCTGGCAGCCCAAGGTATTACAGCTGGGGGAGTTGAGGGTAGTTGCTTTTAAAAGCAATTGGGAACCCAACTTAAATAAGCTAAAGGACAAAAATTGATTCATTTTTAAAAGAAGAAATTGGTTGAATATGTATACATTCAGATATCTTAATAGATGATTGCATGAATATTTAGACGTTTTTGTGACAGCATAATGGATTGTGCCTAATATGAGACTTCTATTGCTCACTCTATCAAAATAAATTTGGTAATAAAAAGTACAAAATTGAAAGCTGGCTTGGTTTATTGATTTGTTACTTTAAAGGCATAAGACACCTGCTTTACCCATTGTAGGAACTTCATGTGCTAGTCTGAAATGTTTGGTTCTTTAAAGGGAAACATTCAAATATGTCCTTCTACAGCCTGTTTCTAAAGTCCAGGAAAAGTTTAAGCTTCTGATTATGTTATTACTTAAATTTATTTATTAAAAAAAATTGTATAGCTACCTGTCTTAAAACCAAACTCTGGGGGGCTTAAAACAAAGCAATAAAACAATATATACAACTATAAAACAAAACAATAAAACCAGAAACAGAAAAACCTGGCACTGCAACCACACTTCACTGATGCAACCTGCCATGTTGCCATCCTACTCTGACCTCACCCTATCTCAGCATCTGGGTGAAGAGCCAGGATTGAGTGATCTCCAGAAGGTTAAAAGGGTGGGGGCCTGTCAGATCTCAAGCGGGTGTTCCATAGGACAGGGGCTGCAACAGAAAAGGTACGCTTCTGACCCTGGAAGGCTAAAAACCCAAAGCCCCACCCATCTTGCCAAGGTTGAGTCAAAAGTTGGTTCCTCCCCATCCAGACCCTCAGAGTCTCCAGGCACTCATTTAGCACCATGACATCATCACCTACCTGGCCAGGGGTGGAGATGTATAACTTGGTATAATCAGCATACGATACCTCACCTACACTGGTGAACGGCCTCACCCAGTGGTTTATATACATATTTTTTGTTTTGTTTATATATGCTGTATATATACATACATGTGCTTGTATACATACACACAAAGCTGAAAACATACCTTTTGACTGGTGGACTTACCATATGGCTTACCATAGTGAAATTTTTGCACTAGTTGTGAAAATGATAGTGGAAGGAGGAGCTATTTGTGTAATTATCGACATGGACTGTCTTCTTGCAGAGGCCATGCTTACATATGTAGATGATTTGTACAGTTTTGGAATAGAGCTAAGATAATGGCTTCTCTTCTAAGTCATTGCATGAATGTTCATTTATTGCCCATGTAACTAGAATTAAGACTTCAGAAGACGGGGATCAAATCCCAGGACAAGCTTATTTAAGTAACTGTCATGATCGCCGTTGCGATGTTTGTGACATCGTAACGGCTCGCATGACAAAGCGCGGATGCGTGTCAATGGCTGGAGAGGTGCGGGCAATAAACCGGACAAAGAAGGTAATGGGGTTGGGAGATCTACTGAACAAACAAGGTCCCATTGCCCGGCAATTGGCCATTGACGCCCCTGATAAAGGATCAGGGCGAGGTTCGGAAAGGTGCGTCCGGGCTTTCGAGGAATATCGAGGTCTAATTGCCCAGTAATGGACCATTACCTCGCAGGAAGATAAACAGGGCGATGCCCGGGGCGAATGGGGCTGGACGACCTCTCACCTATCAAGTCTCGATGGCCTGTCACTCCGTGGAACTCGTGGGGCACACCCGGGGAGTGTGGGGGTGGAGCGCTGTTTGGCACGAGACTATTTAATTCAACTTTTGGCGCTCTTCCCTCACTCTCAGCTTTTTACTGGTGTGCATTCTATTCTAAATAAAAGCCAGAGCTTAAACTTGATTTAGAGTCTGAGTCTTTTATTTGGTCTTAGGCATTCCTTACAGTAACTCAGATTGTAATTTTTCTTAAAGTGCAGGGACAACTCAGAAATAATTTTAAAATGTTTAATGTACCTTTTGATGTTGAGCAGCAGAAGCTTCTGTTGGAATACATGGAACAGTACCTCCAGGGAATCTTTTAATTGCTGGCTTGTTTTAAACTTCAGATAATGGATGCCTAGAAATTTAGGAACCAGAAACAGTCTCTTGGAGTTCTGCTCCTATATAATTGTTAAATTCCTCAAGACCAGCACTAGAGATCATCTCTTACACCATTGAATACAGGCCACTGGATTGAAACACCATGGATATAAATTGCGATTTTTTTCCACATCTTTTTTCTTTTTTAAATAATTTTATTAGAGTTTATAAATACAAAGATAAAAGATGAATACAAGCTAAAGAAAATAGAATAAAGAATAAAGAAAAGAAAAAAGTGCAAAGGGATAGAAAAAAGAAAAGATATATAAAAGATGACCCCCACTCCAGACAAATATAACAATTTCAGTGACTTAACATCTTTTCTAGTAGAAAAAAAGGAAAAAAATGATCTCTGATCCCATATCTCATCCCTTCTCAATAATCAAAGAATAAAAAATCATACAATCTGTCATGCTCCCAGATCAAACGTTCTCAGAACTGATTGGACTCACATGCGTGTTTCAACTAACACGTGTATTAGTCTTGCGAGTCGGAGGCATGGGAGAGGGAACATGGTTGGAGCGTGAAATCATTTTGTTTGGACTATCTTGTAATGCCAAGGTCTATCTGGTAATGCCAAGGTCGTTTAAGAGGAGCCATTGAAGACAGCTGCAGATGCTTACACTAACTGGCATGAGAGGGAGGGGTGCATACCTGAGATGGGGAGTGGGGGGGGGAATTTGAATTCATTGAACATGTTTAATGGGGGGAAAATGTGGGCTTTTCCATTCACAACTTTTTCCTTTGTACTGAATGCTACACACCATTAAAGAGAATTCTAAGTAATTGCTTATGAGTAGGATTTAATGGGAAGTTGAGTGTTCCAGTCAATCCACACAATCCTAATTAGCAAAAGTCTAATAAGAGCTACCAGAAATAACATATGCATTTTAACTTTAATAAAAAAAAATCCATTTTGTAATCCAACTTGTCACTTTCTCTAAGAAGTAAAGGACAAGAAATCTCTTCCCACTTATAAACAGATCCTTAAAACCCAGCGTACAGTCCTGGCCCCCCAAAAATCCCATTAACTACCAGAAGCAACATTTGTTTTTAAGCCCTGATCAAATAAATTCACTTTGTAGAGCTTCTGTTTACTTTCAAAAAGCTTGATCTTTAACCCTGTCAAATAATGTCCCACAAGTTCATTTCTTATGTTTTCTTTGTCTCCTATCAGGAACAGCTTCAGTAATCTGTTTTTCTCCTCCCAGAAACAGGTTTATTGGTTTAACACACTCCTTTTGTAAATCCAAGGTAAAAAGTCTTTCCAAGTCACACTTCTGACTTATTATTTGTATATTCTCTTTAATTATTGAGACATCAGCTGGCTTCATTTGTCTATCCACTTTGGCATCTTTTTCCGATCTCTCTTATAGTCCATTTGCTGTTTTCCATAAAATAAACCTTTCCTTTTTAATCCTTACACTTACATAAAGCTTCTTTCATCCAGGTTAGGAGGAGATTATCCCGGCGTGTAATAAAACTTGTCCTTCAGAAGGTTCTTAACTTACAGGAATTCAATAAAAGGCAGCTTCCTAAAGTAATTAAGAGAGGAAGTAGGCCAAGCCAGTGTCTCTTTAAAAGGTCCCGAACTGTGGCTTAGGCAGCATGATTTTTCCCTTGGCTCCTAGTACTCTCAAACCTTGCTGGATACCACTATTTTAGGATCTCTTCATAGGGAGATTCTGTATTGGAGCAAACTTTTGGGTGAGCCTTATTCTCCCCTTGATCTGGAGAGAAATCCTGAGGAGCCAATCCCTTCACTGGCTCCTCTTTTCACCTCAGTCATCATCTCTGCAAAAGCAGAGCTGTGTTCAGTCCGCCATCACTTTCCCCGGCAGTCCAAGCATGTGATTTTTTTTTTTTGCTCATCTTTCTTTACAAGCCCTTCAGCATTGGAAAGATGATGATTCAGCATGCATGCTTGCAATGTTGAAGAAAGTGAAATATTTTTTCCTGTATTGTGTCCCTGTCTTGGGGATGAGATCAAAAGATTTATAAGCCCTTCAAAGCTAGAAGGGATGGCTAATACTTGGGAGACAAGGAGCGGGGGGAATGAAAAAGACTTAGGTTAGAACAGTGGGTGGAAACAAATAGAATGACATTTAAAAGTGAGAAATGTATAGTCATGTGGCTAGCTAAGAAAAACAAAACACATACAGGATAGGGGAAATCTGGCTCAAGAGCAGGATATGTGAGAAGGACTTGGGTGTACTAGTGGATCACCAACTCAACATGTCCCAACAGTGTAATGCAGCTGCAAAGAAAGCCAATGACATCTTGAGGAGCATCAAGAGGAGCATAGAGTCCAGATCACAGTAAGTAATTTTCTCACTACTTTGCCTTGATCACACCTCACTTGGAGTATTGTGTTTTGTTTCTTACCCTTGATTACCCGTTCACAACAGCCATTTAGGGGTAAAAGATCAGGCCTTCTGGTTATTTTTTTACCACTGTGCTGTAATGTATTTTTACTTAAAATTCAGTTAACAATCTCTAAATGTGCATATTAGACATATGATTTAGCAAAATAAACTGCATTAATGGGAAGTCCATATTACAGTGTGAACAGACTTGTAGATACTGAACTGTGTGCAGTTCCCCATACTGTATTTAAATTATTTGAACGTTACTTGTTTGCGTTCCTTTTAGTAAAAGGGCAGAGGTTCATATGCCTTAAGTTCTGCCCCAGAGGTGCATGTGCCTTAAGTTCCACATGGTTGTCTTCATGGCATTGTATCTGCTTAATTAAATCAAATTTAATTTGGCTCCTGTGCCCAAGTTGGGTCCTTAACACATTCCTCAAAAGTCTAGTGTGGCTTCTGCCTGAAAAGATTCCCTGTCCTGAATGTATTTGATCCAGAAAATTCTGTTGGCACTTCTGGCTGTGTGAGGTCTTAAAAGATTAGAGAGATTCTGGGGAATTTGGTGTACAAAAGACCAGCATTTTAATAGCAGTTTGGTATTCTGCACAAAGATTGCCTAAGATACTTAGAATCCTGCTTGCCCAGAACTGTTTTGGTCACCAGTTGATCTTCCATTAAAAGGAAAAAAGGGAGAAGGGAAGGGCAAAAAGCTCAGTGGCCAAGAATTTTGCAATAAGCAATAACAGCTTATTGCTCAGAAGTTCTGACTTGTTCTTTGCACTGCCTATGATTTGTCTGGGCTTGTTTCCTCGTTCTGTGAATTTTGGCTTGGTGATCTGTGAGTCTCTTGACATGGACTCTTCTGTTGTCTTTTCAAAAGAAGATTTTGGTTCCTTAAGTGCACTGAACCTCAAGCATTTTATAACTCAGAACAGAAAAGGATGGTTTTAACACAGTCCAATACAGATCCAGAAGGATGATTTGCTGGCTTTGAAAGTAATTTTCTCTTGATCTAGCAGATCCCTGTTTTCTTCACATTGGTTTTCTCTTTATATATAAAAGAGAGTAGCAATTACAACACTTCTTTTTCTGCAAGATGATAACCAGAGAAAGATTGCAACCAATGGCTGGGTTTCAACTATTCTCAAGTAAAGAAAAGAAGGAAAATTACACAACCCAGGCTAGTGTGTTTTTCTGTTTGTTCTCCTAATGAGAATGGAGAAGACCTCAGCGCAAGAGAGTTCCCAGGCAGTGTGGGCCATTTCTGCACCCCCCCCACTCCACCCCTGAAAATCTCTTTGTATATTCTGGGATAGCATATCACAACTAAGATCGCACACTCTTTCAAACGAACCATCATTCCTGTTGTTCCCCAAGGTGTGCTTTTTTCAGAAACGTTAGGGATTGTGAATTATATTATTTCATTAATACTATTGTATGCATTTATATTTCCTTTTGTTGATAAGTTTAACATAATACAATATACAGTATAAACACAAGAGTCTTTGGTGTTATAATTAGGCAGCTGGGAAACAGATGTTCTTACCTAGATCTATTGGTAGATACCTATCCCAGAATATACAAAGAGATTTTCATGTGGATTCTTTTAACCACTGCTGCTACACTGAAATTAATATAAAGTGGATGAATGTGTTGTTTGAAAGATGTCCATGGTGCAAAGCTAAGGTCTATGCATTATATAACACACAATACTGATTATCAAAATGTTTCCCTGATTGCTTCATTCATGGAAGTTCTTCTATGACTAGTCTTTCAGATCAAAAAATAGACTGTAGAAGTGTCATGCCCAGCCCAAGAACGATGAAGAATCAGTCCATTCAAACTTCAGTTCTTCATTTGCTCACACCGTACAGACAGAATCTTGCCAGACTAAAGCTACTCTACCTAACCTAAGGGGAAATAACCTGGGATAGCTCTAGGGCGGGGCTATCCTGAGCCTCTTCGTATTCTCGCCATTGCCTCCTGGACTGTGCCTCTGCTTATCTCCTCCACCTCCTTGGAATGTGCTCCCTCCTTCCTGAGAACCAACAGCACCGCCGGAATCCACCACATCACCTCCCCCTTCAGAGACACATTCCATAACAAAAAGTAATAAAAAAATAGGCAGTGGAGCTTCTCCAAAGAATCACCCTGTGAAATCTCAGTGACACAACTGCTTGAAGACAGAACAATTCCATTATTAGTAAGTCACTGGGATGGGTATAAGCATTCATCCACCCTGTTAAAAAGTATGCTTTAATTTTAATGCAGATATTTATTTTGAAATTGATGCTATCAGTAGCTCTGCTTCAGAAAAACTCAATCTCAGCATGTCCATTGTTATTACAAGGCTATCTTTTTAGTATCAGAAGGAAAGCAGTCTCCAATCTTTTGGGGAAGCATTTGGTATTTGGGAAATTGCCCTGGATGCAGACTCAAAATGGTAGAGATGCTCCTTTGCAGCATGGTTGCGAAGTCACATCCCTTTCGCAGGATGGCAGATTGGTGAGGATACTTACCAGAAGATCAGAGTATAAAGCAAAAGAGGAGGCCTGAGGCCCAGACCCACACTTTTGAAAACCTGTTTTTCTGCTCTGACAAAGCCTTCCAAACACAAACCTGCTACTTTGAAACTGGCAGTTCCGGCCATTGCTCAGCATTACTCCACTACTCCCCGCTTACAGCCCTTTCATCAAGTTAGCAAATAGCTGACAATTAGCTTCCAGTGTAAATCATCAGCAGGGTGAGGATTCCTATGACCTAAAAATGTTAGAAATATGCAAGCATTTATTACCTTAAAACCATTTAAATATGACCAATTAAAGCAAAAATATGACTTTACAAGTTTTCTGAAATTAGCACCCAATTTTTAAAAATCTGTGCTTACACACACACACACACACACACAAATTAAACGGTTTATTCTTCTTCACTTCCAGTGCAGAAGTGCTAGTGTTGGAGGAATCAAATGAACATTTTGAGAGTAAAATGGTCATCCCTGGATTAGTTTTCATTAACAGCAAAACTGCATTGGATGACCACGTGCATCTTGAGGTTATCAAACTCAAAACTACTTCTGTTGTCCACCAGTATGTTCTTGTATCTGGAGAAACTCCGTTCGACATCACAATTGGTTATAGGAACAAATCTGAAAAAAGCTAACTCATCTGGAGAAAATTCTGGCTCAAAGTCTTCAAATTTTGCTTCGAGTCCATTTAGAATGTTACTTATTTTACAGAGTGTTGAGTAACCCAGATTAGATTGCAGCACTCTTTGCAGTTTATCTCTAATTTTTTCAGCCACTTTCCCCTTTGCTTGCTTTAAATCACTCTCAGTTTGTTTTACAATGTTCAGTGCATCACTAAGTTCCATTCCTACAGTTTCAAGACAGGTGATTGCTCTTGATAATCCACTGAAGTTAGATCCTATATATGCTAAGTTTCCAGCCAAGGGTTCAGAAAAGGAATCTTGCACAATCTTGATGGAGGAAGATTCACAACAGTCAAATTCTTTAACTATCCGCTGCAAGGAAGCATAATTTGTGAAATAATACATAGCCACATCCAGCCAAGTGCCCCAACCTGTCACAACAGGTTGGGGAGGGAGAGCCAAAGTAGGAGCAATTTCTTTGAACTTTTGTACTCAAAGTGGAGCTTTAATGAACATTTTTTTCCCATTCAAAATTATCTTACCCACATCAGGATAGTTGCTTTGAATCTCTTCGGCCACTCTGTGTAAACCATGTGCAAGGCATGTGATATGGATCATTTTTGGATAAAGGAGTTTAAGTCCCTTGGCTGCTTTAGTCATGTACGGAGCAGCATCTGTTACAAAGAGCAGGATATTTCCCCTTTTTACACCATCTGGTCAGAGTAGTTTCATAGAATCATCAAAGAGCATAGCAATAGTGGAATTGTTTACTTGTTGTAGAGTTTCACATGTTAGAGGAAATACTTCACCAGGCTTGTCACATTTCAGAGTGTCAGTAATAACATTGGCTACATACTGTATCTTCCGTGTACATCATGTGTTTCATCTATTGAAACCCATGTCTTATTGTTGTCAACAGCAGATCTTCTCTTTCCTAACACATCTTGATAGCAGGCAGAGATGTAATTTTTCCTTACAGTTGATTCTTTGGAATCAGGTGACTGGTGTACTTCTCCAAAAAATGCCTGAGGCTACCACTACCTAATTTCCTTAAGGGAATATTTGAAGTAACCATCACTGTACAGAGATCCTTACAAAATTCGGACTGGGTATTTGATGACCCTGCAGTTGAAGAAGAAGCTCTCTCGAAAAGGAGATGTTGCCTGTTCTCCGTGAAGGTAAATCTTGCTAAAAAGATCTTGTGTTTCGCGGTGTCACAATTGTGACACCGGTGTTGAATATTAAAACACTTTTGGGCCAATACCTTAACTTCACACAATTTACAAAACGAAGTATTACAAAACAAAGTATCACCATCACTACTGAAAATCTGCTCCCCAAATTCTTGAACAAGGCGCCGTAATTGTTGGCAGATTGCTAGGGAAGCCTTTAGCCCAGGAGAGATCATAAAAGTCACACACCAGGCATTTCTATAAGTGAGAGCAGCTTGACTTTCTACATGCCTGCACAGAAAGGAAAACAGAAACTAAAACAAGTCCAGGCAAGTTGTTTCCCCCCAGGTGCCAAAATCAACATCTGAAAAGGGGACAGTTGAATTCAACCTCTGCACCCGGCCAAAATGATTAATTACCATAGTAACCTTAATCTGTAGCAGAAAACATTAACAGTAATTTCACACTCACTGAACATCTACTTTTAGGCATGTTGAAATCAGATTGCAGCTCTCATGTGACTCCACCACCTTAAACACACACACACCGGAGCTGGGGAGCGAATAAGAAAAAGAAAAAAGCCAGGCAAATTCTCACTTTCTTTGCTGGCTCGAACTTGCTGGCTTATCAGGAGGGTTGCCAATGACCAAAATATGATGTTTGTTACAAAATTAAGCAGAAAAATGACATAACACCTTTAAAAAGTCAAAATATGACTTTTCAGGCAAAATAAAAAGCATCTAATTCTCACCAGATTACTCTAAAACATGTTTTAACTTACTTATAAATTCAAATAAAGGTTCCAGAAAAAATGTGACATGTCATAGAAATCCTCGCCCTAATCATCACCAACATCCACACAAAACAATGATTAAACACATGTTTTCAAACACATTGCTATAAGAAACAGAAACAGATCCGGACAGATAATCCTCACTTAAATTAGTATTACTCCATGCAAAATTAATGTATAGTAACATGGTACTTTTAATCTATTTCTAAAACACATTTTCAGAAATTTAGTGCACTATCGAGATACACAGTATTTGAGAAATTCTGTTTTCCTTTCCTGGTTTTCATTTCTTTGAGAAGGAAGTTTTAGTTTTGCGTGAATGGGGTATTTTGCCTCAGGTTGCATCTTAAAAAATTATCTCTGTAGGACTTGTTGAATTTTGCAAATTCTCATATTATTTTCAACAATATAGCAATGCTATATATTGCCTTTCTTTCCTAGGAAATTTTATTTTTAAAAAATTATTTGTAATGGGAAAACAATTTACTGGAGGGGGCATTTTGGCAGAGGCAGGCTTGGCACATGTCTTTCAGCTGGCTGTGACTAAAAATGTGCAAGAGACTAAGGCTTCATAGCTGGCTGACTGTGGTGTGCTTTCCAGGTTCACATATCTGACTGAGTTAGCAAGGGAAAACAGATTAGGAATACCAGGATATACATCAGAAATTGCTGTCTGTGGTTTGTTCGGCTGCAGAAGAACTGAGGGTTGGAGATGGGCTTGACAGTCATAGAAGCGAATTATAAAAATATTGACAAAAGGATTTCTGTTACAAAGTTAATTATTTTATTTTATTTTATTTTAGAAACAACTTAAAGGAGTGAATTGAAGAGCTTTACTTACTCATAACATTTAAAAAAATAGCTTCGCTTATATGGGAGCTGAAAATAAGCTCTTTTGTTATCCCAACTGCTATTTTATTTTCAGAACTGGTTTCTCCAAACAAACGCTTTGTAAGATGAAGATTGCACATGACTAGCTTGTGATCTGTTCCACAGTCAACACCTGGCAATCTTTAATTCTATAATTGAGCTCCTCCACCTCCTTTTGGCACTATTTATTATATTTTAGCAGTTTCATTTCTATATAATCCATCTGGTGAGGTATTGAAGACGGATATGAAATCAGTGGATTGGCAGAAATTCATAAGTCAGTCTCCTGTTTCATTTCGGCTTCCTAAGTCACACAATCCAACTACATTTTCCTCTTTAATGTTTCCAACTTTGGCATTCCAGTCTCCAATCCCAAGCAGCACAACTTGCATGTTCTGTCAATTTCAAATTGAACTTGATTCAAATTGAACTCATCAACCTCCTCTTCTTCTGCATCAGTGGTTGGAGCATAAACTTGAATGATCATATTAAAAGGTTGACCATAAAGTTTAATTGATATTATTTGCTCACTGATAGCATTGTAGTCAAGTACTGTTCTTGCTATACCCTTCCGAACTATAAAAGCAATGCTGTTCCTTTGTTGTTTTTCATGTCCTGAGTAAGAAACAGTGTGATCTTCTGACTGAAAGTATCCAATCCCAGTCCATCTCAATTTGCTGATGCCTAAGATGTCAATCTGTAGTTGTTTCATTTCATCTGTCACTGTGTTGAGCTTTGTCATGTTCATGCTTCTTACATCCCATGTTCCCACTGTAATTCTGTCTTTGCAGTTCCAGATTTTCTTTTCCTGTATGGCAACATCAGCATCTAGACACCTCAAAGACTTTAATCTAGCGGTATCGTAAATATCGTAAGTACTCCAAAAGATCCTCAGCAGCATGTTGAGTGCCATCTGATCTGAGGGGCCCATCATCCAGCACTATATCCTCAAATTTTGTATTTTCCATCCATGTGGTGTTCTTGGTAAAAATACAGGAGTTGTTTACCATTGCCTTCTCCCACGCAGTATGAATTGATGCCTTTGTCATTGTTCCTAAAATGATCATCTGCCTCTAGCATCTTCCTATATCACTGCTGCCCAATATAAGTGCCTGCTGGCTTTAGCTGGGCAGGTGGGATGACCTTCATGCTTTGGGCGACCCTGCTGGGAATATATACTCTTGGCACACATTCCCAACATTCTTCACTTAACCCTCCCAGGAACAACCCTGCCATGATGAGGCAGAATGGCAGGACTTGGGGGGTGAGATGACATGCCTACCCCCTATTAATGTTGCCATAGTTTACTCAACCCAATGTTTTACCTACCCCCCCCCCCAAACAATAAACTAACCTCATGAATTGAGCTGGTGATTTGTGTATACCCAAAGCTTGAATGACAAACTAGCCAACCATGCGGCAGCACAGTACAATCTACAAACCCAGTTGGCTTGGTTAATTTATTATTATGCAAAATGAGAAAATTGAGTTGAGTTAACCACAGGGTAGTGTGTTGCCCAAGCGCAGCCATTGAGTACTTAGAACTGCACCTTCTTAGACTGGTGATCTGATTTCCCGAAAGCACTTGGAATATCTTATTTATGTTTTTAGATTGTAACTTAGGTTTATGTGTTTTTATTATTACTTTTATTGTAAACTGCACAGAGTCCCCCATTGGGGGAGATGGGCAGTGATATAAATTTAAATAATAAATAAATAAATATTCAAACTCTGGATGGACCATACTGTATTGATTAGCTGTAAGATTACTAGATCTGAGCTGCAAAAATCAGGATGACCACCAGATGGTAGTAAAGAGGCACAGAACATTTGTAACTCTTTTGCTCCTGTCTCTGATTGCCCAGAGTTTTTTATCTCAGACCTGGTAGCCCTAGAAAGCCATCAATGGCAGAGGAAGAAATTCCAGATTCTTTTTATACTGTTGAATTGGAGTGAATGCCATGAGAACAGTAATGGGAGCAACACAGAGCCAGTCCTTTTGCTGGTATATTCCCCCCCATCAGCATTTTTGGGAGCAACTGCACTGAAACTTAACATATTTCCTGAACCCCAAATAGTTAACTGTTGTGAATTTATAATACTATTGCATAATTCATCTACTCAATACCTTATTGAAGGGCTTTCATATGTTACGTTGATAGAGTGGGAAACTGACATTCTATAGCAAAGATTATGAACCTTTTCAGTCAATAGGCACCATTGTAACATTTCACGCAACACTGAAAAACCCAAAAGGCAAATATGCCTTTTGCTGAGTCCTATTCAATGGCAACAATGATGACTATTGTGAGCAGAGAAAGTTTGTCATAAGGTGGGGCTGGGCCTTTGAACATTCTTGAAACTGGGTTCAACAGGGTACAAAACCTGTCATAGTAACTAGTAAAGGAGTCCTTATGTAATATATTCTCTATCTCCTAATTTTTAAATTTTGGCTTTACTATTGAAAGAAACTTGATACATGAATAAACCCACTAACTTCCCAGCCTTGCAGAAAAAGACAACAGATCCCTCATGTACTGTTTGATGCACTAGAAAATGGCTATATTGTAATCAGGACATCTCATTGTATAAAAGCTCATTTATTTCTTTAAATGTTGGGCATTATAAAAATAATAAAGGTGGGATTAAAAAATCTAATAAATAAATATGTAAATATCGCCATATCATTACTAGTGTTGTTATATAATTATCATAAATGGGCATTTGGGCAGGGGGAACTGACATTGCATTTGTGATACAAATGATGTGAATTATGTGTTTCTGTTATTTGAACAATCAGGCAAAACAATGGAAGTACATAATTTATGGGTTTTGTGTTATAGCATCATGATGCACATATTTTGACATCATCATGGTTTTTACTAGATGCCTATGCTATTATCTGGATCCTTTTCAGTCAGGATTCAGACCAGGGTATGGGATGGAAACAGCATTGGTCATGCTTTTGGATGATCTCTGGCATGGGTGGAACGGGGGTTGTGCATCCATCCATATTTCTACTTGATCTCTCGGTGGCTTTCGAAACCATCAACCATGGTATCCTTCTGGATTAATTCAAAGGATTGCGGGTGTGTGGCATGGTATTGTACTGGTTCACCTCCTTTCTCTGGGGTCAGATCGGGGAGATCCCACCCTTGGCCCCTACTGTGTGGGGTGCCACAGGGGTCAGTGCTGTCTCTGCTCCTATTCAACATCTACACAAGGCTGCTGGTGGGCTCATCCGTCGCCTCTGGCAAATTAAGCAATGCTGTGGATGTCTTATTTATTTATTTATTTAACATTAAAAGCAGAAATTAATTAAAACTAAAAATATACAAAGAACCTTGTGTGGCGCAGAGTGGTAGGTGGCAGTATTACAACCGAAACCCTCCCCATGACCCAGGTTCGATCCCAGAGGAAGCTGGATTCTCAGGTAGCCAGCTCAGGTCGACTCAGCATTCCATCTTTCTGAGGTCAATAAACTGAGTACCCAGCTTGCTGGGGAAGGTGACGACTGGGGAAGGCAATGGCAAACCACCCCACTATAGTCTGCCAAGAAAATGTTGTGAAAGCAGTGTCCCCCCAAAGGGTCAGACATGACTCAGTGCTTGCACAGGTGACCTTTCACCTTTCACAAAATATATACAAACCCCATGTAGAGAGAGAGAGTGAATACATCCACCTCAATAGTGGAGCCATCTAGATGTGTCTCCAGTTCCTTGGGACACCCAGGCCTGGTGACATAGCCAGGTCTTGAGGAACTTCTGGAACATCAAAAGGGATAGAGCTAACCTAATGTTGGGGTGGGGGAGATTATTCTATAAGGCGGGCGCCATGGCAGAGGAGATCTACCATCTGGGATCCACCAAATGTAGATCACCGGCTGATGTTGCAGCATGCCCTCTCTGCTGGATCTAATGCAGTGGGCTGATATGATAAGGGGGAGGCAGTCCCTCAGATAACCCGGTGTCTGGAGGCTGTGAGGGTCTGGATGGGGAACAACAGGCTTCAACAGAACCCTGGTAAGACTGAGTGGCTTTGGGTTCTGGGGCCCACCAGTTCTAGGACTATGCCATCTTTGGTACTGGATGGGGTTGCACTGCCCCAAACAGACCCCATGCTCAATCTGCGGGTCCTCCTAGACTCACAACTCCTGCTCAAAGAGCAAGTGGCATCGTGGCTAGGAGGGCCTTTGCTCAACTTCGTATTGTGCGCCAGTTGCACTCATTCCTAAATTGAGGGGTTCTACTCATAGTCACTCATGCCCTAGTCACCTCCTGGTTAGACTACTGTAATGTACTCTACATGGGCTGCTCTTGAAGAGTATCCAGAAGCTTCAGCTGGTACAGAATGCAGTGGCATGGGCAGTTATATGTGCTTCTAGAAGAACACATTATAGCTCTGCTCCGTGAGCTGCATTGGTTAGTAGTCTGTTTCCAGATGCTATTTTTGACCTTTAAAACCCTACATGGCATGGGAGAGTTATGTGAGGGACCACCTCTCCCCGATTACATCTGCCCATCCCACCAGAACCAGCAGAGAGGGCATGCTAAGGGTCCCATCAAGCTACACTTGGCAGCTCCTAGGTAGCAGACTTTTTCTGCTGTGGTGCCCGCTTTATGGAATATTCTCCCCCCAGAAGTCCCTTCATCCCTTTTGTCTTTCCAGAAGTCCCTCAAGACCTAGTTGTGCTATCAGGCCTGGGTACCCCAGGAGACCGGTGAAATATTGAGGTGGCTCCACCATTATTAACACCTGCTCTTTGCCCAAGGTTTTTTATTTTTTTCTTTTATTTTTACGTTTTTTTATAATTTTAAGCCTTCACAATTATTTTGTATATATTAATTGTTTCTTAGCTTTGTTGTACACTGCCCAGAGTCACTCATTTGTGAGAGGGGCAGCCATATAAATTTGATGGATAAATAATAAATAAATAAATCATATTATTGATTTGTATCTATTTGATTCCTATATCCACCTTATCTCATATATTTATATGGAAGTAGGAATGGACATGTATGAAAGTATATGAGACCCAAACAAAGCAAACTATAAAAGACAAAGGGTTTCTTCTGGAAGTTTTCAGCTTATACAGCATGTGGAAAAACACTACAATGAAGATCTCTAAGAAGACAAAACGAGGTGGTTCTCAAAAATAAAGTGACTCTCAAAAGTTCCTCAAAAGAAGAGAGAAGAAGAGAATTCCTTATGAAATATAGCAGACAATGACACTCAAGTGGAAAAGTACCAGGAGACATGAGAACATTATCTGGCTGGGACCAGCCAAGCCTAACTGGAAGTTATAAATCAGGAATTATAATACTTTTGAGCCATCACACATAGAATGAGGTATTGTGCAGAGTGGACGTTCCTCCTTGATTCTTGTGGAACTTTATCCCTAGCCTGGTCAGCTAGACTTTGAACTTGGAGGGTATGCATGGGTGTGCAAATAGATAAGTGGAATTTTTAGTTCAGAAAATAAACAATAATTGTAAACCAGCATTTGTTTCTAAGGTTCTGAGTGTCTGCATTAAAAAAAAGTAGCACTGGAGGTATCTTAAGGACCCTTTTTAAAACCTTCAGCATGGCAGCAGCAGGAGACCTTGAAGTGGGAATCCAGGTGTCATGGTCCACTAAGTTTTCAAATGGAGCCAGAACTACTTACTGGCTGAACCTTTGCAGAGATATTTCTCCTCCTTGCCCCACACTTGCCTAATACAGTAACAGCTTAAGTTGACCACAACATTTTTAGCAATACCTTTTTCAGTTACTGTGGTTTATTTTCTACCATGGATTCTGTTTGAGAAACTGCATTTAGATTAACTTTTTTGCTGTTTTATTTTAAAAGTACCATAGTGTATTATTAGTAGTAGTTAGTTCATGACGCAACAATAAAACCTGAACAGCTGATAAGGATGTTTAGTTAGCAAGCTATCCTAATTTGATTATACTTGATTTATGATGTATTATAATTACACTTTATTTTCTTTATTTCAGAAGCAGTAGAATAAGGTTTTATATTGGCTTCATTCTAAATATTTTGATTTGAATGGAACAAGATTTGAATGAAAAGTAATGCCTCTACCACCATACTTTTAAATAGGGATATTTTAATAAAGGAAACAGGAAAATAATCCTTGAAATGAGCTCTTTTGTTACCTGTATTTACTTTTCCACATAATCACTACGATTTGCTATATACTTCTGCCAACGATGGCCTTTTTCAAGCCATCACGAAATAACTCCTCACTTTGTCTATTCAACCAGATGATTTGAACCTGCACATGGGACATCGGCGGCTGAATGCCTCCCACTTGCAATGTCTTGTAATGAGCTCCTCTAACAAGTTCCTTTTATTTCTATTTTATCACATTTTAAACTCACCATTCAACTTCAGATAGTTTTTTACCCTACTACGGAGCCTCCCTTGCTTATTTATATTTTACTTATACCACTTATCTCTTGATATGGGGAAAAGGAGGAAGAGACAAAGGACTCCCTCGGCAACGCAACCCTCTTCTAAACAACAGAAGGTGGACAGATTTGTTACAAGTAAGCGAACCTCGTCAGTAAACTATGATTCCCCAACTTACTTATTGAATAGAAAGGATTCTTTGGAGTGGGACTTACAGGCTGAGATAGAGGGTCAGTAATTGTTGGAGTTTTCTTCATCATTGCTAGAAAATGCTTCTTCCCCAGAGGCTGTTGCTGTCTGCACAGCTGCTGAACAATTAAATAAGGAAGGACTCCTTGATCATAAGAGCTTGGAAGTCCAAAACTCGTTGGAATTTATAACCAGACACAGTCTATTGACGGCACAGACAGTTCTCTCAATCTTTGATTTACTGACTACGATCAAAACTCAAGTTGATTCTTTAAGAGACTTCCTGGTTGAATTTGGCATGAGTCTTGCAAATCAAACTGAGGCCTCTGATAAAGCTAAGGGCTTACACCTGCACCGCTCCTCTCGGTCAGGCTGCAGAGGAAAGGAAGTTTCAGCCTCTGAAGTTAACCCTATATTAGGAGCTAAAAGGGAAGATAAGAAAATGACAAACATCTGTATAGAAATGGATGAAAAGGGTAAAAAACCTGTATTAGGTAAATGTTACTTACAACCCAATAAGATAGCCCTTCAAATACAAACTAACAGAATTAATGGAGGCAAATGGGAGTCGAAAAGAGCTATACTGCAATCATTAAGTCAGTTACTACGATGTGAGAAACGATTTGTGGATTTACAGAAGATAGACTGGCTACTAGCCAGAGGCAGCTTTAGACGGATTCTCTTGACTTTTGGTCTTTCTGTGATACCAAGTATGCTTCTAAAAATGAAACCTTTTCTGAATACTTTCTCAATATTCCCAATTCAAGTTTTTCATTCAGAGGAAGTTAGTCACCTTATAATTCAGCATAATCAAGAGAGTGTTAGAAATTTAACTCATAGTAGAAATAGTCCTGCAGATAAATCCAAGGACACCTCATTAATGGAGACTATGCCAAGGAACAATAATAGTAAACATTCTCTCCACCTGATAACTCAGTTGCCTCCTGTTCCTTTAGAACGGAACTTAATTAACTTATCCAGTGTTCCACCAGATAATAGACAAGTTGATACACTTAAGAAATTAAATGACTTAAAAGGAGCTTTAATGGCAACTTGCCACACAGCAAACCCTCTATTAAATTTAACACCTCAAACAATGCAAGAAGAAAATCCTCACTTGGGACAACAATATGAATGCACTGAAAAGAGAGAACAAACTAGCTGTAGGCAGAAAGCTGTCAATGAGAACCAAGAACTTCAAAATCCAGATGTAATATCTGAGATAGAGGAGCCTTTTGCTCTCACTACAAGTATTAATATCACACAGAAGCAAGTGGAAACAACTAAAGCAAAAATTATTACAGTGGCTCAAGTTCACGAGCAACCCTTAGAAATTTCCAACCTTGGCTCTTTAGAAGATGGGGATATGGATGGGACCCATTTGGGTCATAAAGAGAGTTTGTCTAGATCAAGGATATTAACGCATATGGCCTGATGGTACGCAGACCAGTGTAAGATAAATCCCCTGAAAATTATTTTGTGGAATATAGCCGGATGGTATCGTAACAAAGGCCTTAACCATCTAGATCATTTGTTAGATACGGATGTCCTTTTGCTTCAGGAAACTTGGACAGCCGATGATCTTGCATTCAATGGCTATTATTCATACAAGTTGGAGGCAACCGCTGGCAGAGGGCCAGGGCGGATGAAAGGTGGGCTGGGAATTCTTATTTCTACCACTCTGAGAGTAGGCCATAAATCCATTCAGCCACTTAATCAAATAACTATGGCTGTACTCGTAGATCTGGGAAATACTTCCTTATTAATTATTAATGTGTATTTCCCGCCAATACAAAGAAGAGCCGAAACAGAGGCAATGTGGTCAGATCTAGAGCAGTATGTGGATAACCTCCTTTTGGAATATCCTAGTGCCTTGGTACTACTCGGGGGGGGGGGGATTTTAACTCCAGGCTAGGTCCTGATGACCAAACACTGTTCTCCAAATTTCAGCAGTACCCGCCAACCCATGCTCCTAATTTACCTGATGCCACTCTTGTATGCCTCTTCAAAGATAAAAGATCTAACTATGCTGGGATTTGTCTGGCCAAGTTTGCAAACAAGTTTAATCTATACATACTAAATGGCTCCATGAAAAGTGATCACCCAGGAGAATATACATTTATGGCTGGAACTAGGAAAAGTACTATTGATTATATGCTAGTCTCTATTAACTCATTACATTCAGTGGAGTCCTTTAAGGTGCTTCCACATCTAGAAAATGACCATCTTCCTTTATGTCTACATTTGAAGATACCTACTAGTCAGCTGCGGCCGGAGACATATTTTACCCCTGTCATTGTACCAGCAGGACAAGTAAGTTGTGCCAGATGGACCTTACAACGTGATCAAAGGGTGAGGAAGACATTGGCAGAGGATGATTTACAAACAATTTGATCATCATTTATGTCTCCCAATACCTCACAAGACCCATTGATTTTGTATAAAAATTTAATACAAAAATTACAACCGGTATTGACTCGCATTACTAACCCTGACAGCAAAAGGGTTGTGACTTTCTCTAAGACATGGTTCAACAAAGAATGTGTTGAAGCTAAGAAAGCCCTCACTGCAGCTTATCACTTATATACATCCAAGACAGAGTCTATTAACAACGCAAATACAAAATCTCTTGAACACCTCCTTGCTAGCAAAAAACAGTATAAGAGACTGGTGGCTGATAAGAAGAAGCAGGATATGAAAACCACGTGGAAACGTCTTATTGAAGCTGCCAAACTGAAGAACGCCTCTCTTTTTTGGCAACTATTATCCAATCAGACTGTCAGATCATCTACTATTCTAGACTCTCACATTTCACCAGAGGTGTGGGAATACCATTTCCAGAAAATGTATGAGGATAAGCGATGTTGACACAAATGAACGAAGGTCTAACCGAGTGGCCCCCAGTCTTGGTGGCTGAAATCAAATTTCTTATTGGACAACTTAGAAAAGGGAAGGCTCCGGGAATGGATTTTATTTCAGCTGAAGTATTAAAGAATAATGTTGAATGGTGGTCCCCAATTTTAGCATCACTTTTTACCTATATTGATAATTCGGGGAGAATCCCAGAGGATTGGGGCCTGGCTATTATAGTCCCGATTTTTAAAAAAAGGGAAGACAAATGATCCTGCCAATTACCGACCTATTAGTCTACTGAATATAATTAGTAAGCTATATGCTAGACATTTGCAAGGAAAACTCAAAGACTGGCTGGACCAGAGAAATCTTATAGCGGATGAACAGGCTGGCTTTAGAGAGGGCAGAGGAACTATTGAACAATGTCGGATTCTTCAACACTTGATATAGACACTTATACCTGATAGAATATTAGTCATGATAATGCAAACTAATAAGATTGTTTTTAAACTTGATTAAGGGGCTCACATTGTGATCCAAACATATTTTAACACTTAATTGGAACTTGTAAACTCAAATTTAAAATTATTTTAATTTAGATGGCTCATATTTTATGGCTAATGGCTAATGTGCATATTTTTATAGAATTGTATCTTGTACTGGTCAGTGACTGTAATAAAATCAATTGAAATTATTCAACCAGATCCTGACAGTCCTTTCCATCTCTTTACTTGTGTCAAACAGATGCCCATGAAGGTATTCCTTCAATTTTGAGGAAAGGTGTGTGCTGCCAAGTCTGAACGCTATGCCAGTTGGGGTAAGAACATGAGATCCAACTTTACAATTGCATCTTGGGTGGCTCATGAGGTATGAAGCCCAGGGTTGTCATGTTGCAGCAAAACTTCCTTCTTGTGCTTCCAATCTCTACTTAATTGTTTGAAAGTTTTGAGAGTTGCAGTATAGTTATTATATTTATATTTTTATTGTATTTTGTAACGTAATGGTTTTATATTTTAATCCTGTTTTATTGTAAGCCGCCCAGAGTCCCCCCGTAGAGGAGAGATGGGCGGTGAATAAATTTATAAAATAAATAAATAAAATAAATAAATAGTGCTCTGAGTTGATAATGTGGCAGGTTCAAGGAAATCCATATGAAAAAGACCATCTGCATCCCAAAAAACTAACCAGTTTTCCTGTCAAAGTCTGGATTTTGATTTTTTTTTTTTTTTGTAGGTGAAGCTTTGTGATGATATTCCATGTATTGATGCTTTGTTTCTTGGTCATAAATGATGAGCTCATGTTTTGTTGGCCATTATGTTGCTGTGAAAAATTCCCTGTCTTCAATCTTGTAACATGGCAACAATTGCTGGAAGATTTCAACTCTTGAAGCTTGTATCTTTATCATCAGCCTGGAAGGAACCAATCTCACACAACCTTCTAATATTGAGGAACATCAATAATGTAATCTACATGTTTCTGTGAAATGCCAAACTTGATAACAATTTTCCTTTGAATGATCTGCCGATTGTTCCTATCAGTTTATCAACCTTTCTAATGTGAAACTTGTCAGTTGCTCTCATAGCTCTACTTCTTTCTTGATCCCACAAAATCAGCACTTCCCAGTTCAACCCCTTTATATTTTTTGGCTGAGTAATGCAGAAAACTCATGTCAACAAAATCCTCATCATAAATAATCTGCATTCAGTGATAAATTTCAATTGGAGGGACTCCTTTAACAGTCAAAAAACACAATCATGGCAACTTGTTTAAAGTATACTGATGAATATTCACTGTAAGGTTACATTTCATGAAAAAGAGCAACACCACCTTAACTCACTTTCTGCCAAATGAAGTGAAAGGACAGATGCTAAAAAAACACCTTGGAAGGTCTAGCACATTAGTACTGCCATCTGTTGGTGATGTTTAACATTGCAGGCATTACTTTTCATTATACTGTATCCTTGTCATGATCGCCGTTGCGATGGTTGTGACATCGCAACGGCTCGCATGACAATACAAGATTATGGGTCCCTGGCTGATAAGGCAAGGGCAATAAAAAAACACAAAAAGCAGTACTGAGTCTAAAGAAACAATGTAACGACCGAGGGCGGCAGCCCAGGAAGCAACAATAAAAGGAGACTGACATGAAATTGAATAACAACCGAACAAGCGAGGTTTGGAAGGGCGCACCTGGGCTTTCAAGGAATTAGAAGCCTGATCGCCCGGCAATGGATCATTACCGCACAGGAAGGCGATCGAGGCGATGCCCGGGGCGCAGGGGGCTGGACGACCTCTCACCTGGACGAACGGTTGGGACTCATGGGGCGCACCTGGGGTAAGGTGGGGTGGAGCGCTGACCGGCGCGGGCTATTTAAATCCCGTTCCGGCGCGCTCCCCTCACTCTCAGCTTTCTAAGGGCATGCACTCTATTCCCAAATAAAACCAGAACCTAAGTCTACTCTAGCGTCTGTGTTTTTATTGGGTCTCAGGCAGAGCCTGACAATCCTCTTATGCAAATTTGTTTGCTGTTTTTGCAGTTTGAATGATGTCAAATAAAGAGGCAAGCTAGAAGATGAACTGTCCTCAGGAAAAGCGGCAACAGGAAAGGGGGCAGCAACTGAGAAAACTGGAGAGAAAGAGGCATTGATTTCCTTCCCCAGAATGGGTGTGGGGTAAATTCTTCAAGCCGTTTCTCTCAGATGGAGTAAAGATTTGGCAGAGGAGGAGGAGAATCAAGAAGCCCAGCCAGGACCAAACAAGGAGAAAAGATGAAGAAAAAGTAAAGACTTTGACAAAACAAAAGTAGAAAGCAGAAACTAAAAAAGCTTATAGAAAATAGTTAAAACAGAAAATAGTTTTATTATGAAGATTCATTTCTACAATAGTCGTAAGCATTTATAATTTACAATTACTTTTTCTTTTCTTTTAAAGTTTTTAAAGGTAAAAGTCTCTTCCCCCCCAATCCCTGAGGGGAGACACAAAAAACCAATCAATTGCCCAAATTTCCAGTGCATTGCATCTGTCGAGTCACAATCTGGTTATTGGTGGTTCAAAAAAAGAACCTGTGACAGAGCAGTCATCTGGCAGCCTGGCATTCAGTATCATCAGTATACTGATGATACCCAATTATACATCTCTACCCCATGCTGAGCAAGTGATGCTGTTCAGGTGCTGCCTCAGGGCCCAGAGGCTATAAGATGGGGAGAAACCAGCTGGGAGGGGGTGGTTGTGGGTCTTTGGCCCCCAGGGGATCAGGAGGGTTGACATCTCTGATTCTGAATGGGGTGACACTCCCTGAGACAGTTCTGGTGCTTAATTTGGCAGGAAGAGCAGGTGGCAGCTGTAGCCAGGGGGGGCTTTGCAAAAATTCATCTTGTGTGCCAACTGCACCCATTCCTGGACCAGTAGGCCTTGCTCATGGTCACTCATGCCATAGTCACCTCCTGTTTGGATTACTGCAATGCGCTTTATGTGGGGCTGCCCTTGAAGACCATCCAGAAGCTGCAACTGGTCCAGAATGCAGCAGCACATACAGTTTTGGGTCCCCTGTGGTTCGCCTGAGTAACACCACTGCTGCATGAGCTGTACTGCCTCCCAGTAGCTTTCCAGGTACAGTTCAAGGGGATGGTTATCACCTTTAAAGCCCTACATGGCACAGGGACAGGTTACTTGCGGGACTGCTTTTCCCTGAGGATATCTGCCCACCCTACTAGGTTAGGGTAGGTGCACTCCAGGTCCCCTCCCTTAAATGTTGTCACCTGATGGGACTCAGGTGGTAAATAGGGAGGGCGGGAGATCTGTACTTTCACACTTGCAAGAATCTGTTAATGCAGCCTTACAATAAAGTAGAATTAGCTCATCTTGTTATATTTCCTGTCTGGTTTACCTGGGAGAGCTGACAACTACTGTAGGATGGGGGTTGAGCTGGGAGGCTGTTTGGTCTGGTGCCTGGGGGAAGGGTGGTTTTCTTTTTATCTCTGTTTTTATTGGTTTTTGTGAGCCACCTAGGATCATTATATGAGACTGGCACCCATATAAGTTCTATAAATAAATAAACAAATAAATAAAATAAGGATTGTGGTTTCCACTCCTTTCCTCTCACTCATGTATCAGATACACAAGAAAAGCACAACTTACAAGACATACTTTCATTTACTTAGTGATAGTTCAGCCTCAGATTACACACGTAAGAATCATATTTATAATCCTGAATGTATAATTCTGCCTAATTGTTCCTACTCAAGAATGACTGAAGTATCAATGAGTGGAAGGTCATTTACCCTAGCTGCAGGTGCTGATGTTAAGAACAGCTGTTACATGCAGCTCCCCATTTAACTGAAGATGCCTCCGCAAACGAGAGGAGATGATGACCACTTTGTAGAAGGAAAGACCAGCAAGTAGACTAGTCCTTCGAAGCTCTCTGGAGAAGGAGGAAACGAGATCACCAAATGCATGCTCTGAATGGCAGCTCCTTGTGAGGAGAGCATAAAACAGTGGTCTCCCGCAGGAGCCGAGGGATATGACAGTTTTGCTCCCAGCAGTGGCAGAGCCTTTCATAAGGACACTAAGCCAGCTGTACTCACTTTCTAATCACATTCGGAAATGTTCAGTTTAACCACTTTACAGGTACTAGAGACCTTTAAAACAGCGAGCATAATTTGACACCTGGTGAATTTTACCTTCTTCTTTGGATTTAAGAAATTTTAAACAGAGACCTAAGAATTTAAAATAATATGCAACTGGCAAAAAGCAAAAAAAAGCAAAAAGATTTTTGATTTAAGAAAATTTTAAATGTATTGGGAGACCAGAGAGATTTTGAATATTAGTTATATTTGCTGTAAGATCTGAAAAACAAGTATATAATTAAATAATATACTTGTGGGAAATGACTGAAATGGAACCTAACCCATAGTAGGAACTGAGGCTTGATAAAGGTTGCAAATGGACACTAGAAGGAACTAAAGGACCAGGTAGAAAAGAGTTAAAATGGCTCCCTGTGGGAGGAGATGGGTGGGGACAAATTTGATAAATAAATAAATAAGCAAGCCAACTATAACCTTTTCTTATCTTAAAGAGTTTTTTTTTTAAATGGACTGGCATATTAGTAACAAAAATCTCAGAAGATATAGATTACAATGGATAAATTTTGAGATGATGATGAGAAAAATTGTAAAAAACTTTTACCTGATATAGACATTATAGATTTTGAAGGCATCGAAGGCAACAAAATTGAGACCACCAAAAAGCGATACAAAAGGCAAGTCAAGAAGGATCTGGACATGGAAAAACTGTGACAAGAAATCCTGAATGATGCCGCTTTATGGGATTTACAAAGTAGGCTGGTAAAAGCTTTGAAGGCTCCTCTTGAATGCCAAAGATTGATAAAATATCAAATCCTGTGATGCCACTGGAATTATTTAAAGGTTAAGACTGCAAAGAGCAAAAAGAAGAAATATAAAGTTGGATTGTTTGATCAGGGATAAATTATTTTTTTGATATTCTGGTAATTCCTAATGGGCTTTTTGCTGAACCAGGACTGAAAAGATGACAATTTCTGGATTGTGTATAGATTTATTTATTTATTTATCAATCAATCAATCAATCAGATTTTTATCACCGCCCATCTCCCTCATATGGGGGACTCTGGGAGGTTCACAATAAAACAGTTTAAAATTCAATAAAATCATAAATAATATCATATAAGATGTAATGAGATCCAAGTAATGGCAGATCTAATACCACCCAAAGGGGAACAAAACCGGACTCGGCAGGACTAGGGAGCCAACCAACCCCAAGAGTGGCTCTTCCTCTCCCCACTCCAGGCATGGTAACAAAACCAGGTCTTCAATCGTTTCCTGAAGTCCAAAAGAGAGGAGGCTAGCCTCACTTCCGGGGGAAGAGTGTTCCAAAGGGCGGGAGCTGCTGCAGAGAAGGCCTGCATCCTGGACCCCACCAGATGGAATTCTCTTGCAGACGGGGTCGGCAGCATGCCCTCTCTGCATGAGCAGGTAGGACGGGTTGATGTAACGGGGATGAGACGGTCCCTTAGGTAACCTGCACCCATGCCATGTAGGGCTTTAAAGGTGATAACCAACGCCTTGAATTGGACCCGGAAGCAAACTGGCACCCAATGCAGCTCGCACAGCCAAGGGGTAATATGTGCTGATCTTGAAGCACCCAAGATTGCCCACACAGCTGCATTTTGGACCAGCTGTAGCTTCTGGATACTCTTCAAGGGTAGCCCCACGTACAGTGCATTACAGTAGTCTATATGGGAGATGACCAGGTCATGAGTGACCGTTCAAAGGGCCTCTCGCTCCAGGAAGGGGCGTAACCGGCGCACAACACGAAGTTGCGCAAAGGCCCTTCTGGCCATGACTGCCACCTGCTCTTCGAGCAGGAGTCATGAATTCAAGAGGACCCCCAAGTTATGCACCAGGTCTGGGGCAGTGCAACCCCATCCAAGACTAAAGATGGCAAATTCCTAGGAGCAGAGGGGCCGTTAACCCACAGCCACTCCTTCTTACCAGGGTTCAGCTGAAGCCTGTTGTTCCCCATCCAGGCCCCCACAACCCCCAGGCACCTGGAGAGGGCAGTCACAGCATCACTTACTTCCCCCGGGATGGAGTTGTATAACTGAGTACATCAGCATACTGATGATACCTCATCCTGTGGAGACGGATGATCTCACCCAGCGTTTTCATCTAGATGTTAAAAAGGAGAGGAGAGAGTACTGATCCCTGCAGCACCCCACAAAGGAGGGGCCGTGAGGCTGATCTCTCCTCCCCTATTAACACCAACTGGGACCAGCCCTGGAGGAAGGAGGCGAACCAGCGTAAACCACGCAGCCCACCCCCAACTCCTGAGCCGACCCAAAAGGATACCACGGTTGATGGTATCAAAAGCCACTGAGAGGTCAAGGAGAGCAAGGATGGATGCACTGCCTCCATCCTGCTCCCTCCAGAGATCATCCATAAGTGCGACCAACCTTGCACCGAGCGCTCTATCTCTGTTCGCTAAGCAGGAATGTGTTTGGGTTATCTTTTTGTGTCAAGGTCTTTTTGCCCGTTGATCAGCAGAGCTCGTTAGGAGTACCTGGGAATGTGAATTTGAGACGGTTGAAGGGGTGGGTGGGACTCTGTTTGTAACGGGGCTATTTAGTTTGATTTTAGGTGCGCTTTTCTCATTCTCAGCTTTCTTTGTGTTTGCACTCTATCCTTAATAAAATCAGAACTTAAACTTTGTTTTTGAGTCTGAGTACTTTATTGGGAAAGGCATTCATTACACCAGCGATGGTTTCTTGAGGAGGGGGCATACAAACGCCTCCTTAAAGGCCACAGGAGACACCCCCTCCCACAAGGATGTATTTACCATCAACTGGGCCCAACCACACGTCGCCTCCCATGCTGCCTTCACCAGCCAGGAGGGACATGGGTCTTATTGACAGGTGGTGGCATTTACAGTCCGGAGGATCTTGTCCACTTCCTCAGGTCCAACAGGGTCAAATTGTTCCCAGATAACTGGGTAAGTATGCTCCCCAGGCATCTCCCCAGACCCTGTCCCACGCTTGGAGTCCAACTTAGAGCGAATCCGAGGGATTTTATCCTGCAGATGCTCCGAAAACTCCTCAGCACGGCCCTGTAGATGATTTCCCAGGTCCCCGTTCCCCAGCAGGGATTGGGTGATCCTAAACAGGGCCGCTGGGCAGCATTCTGTGGATGCAATAAGAGCAGAGAAATACTGATGTTTCGCCGCTCTTACCGCCACAAGGTAGGCCTTAATCGTGGCTCTAGCTTGTGTCTGGTCAGGTTCGGTCTTTGTCTTTCTCCTGCAGCGCTCTAGGCATCTCTTAATCTTCTTCAGAACCCTCAGCTCCTCCGTGAACCATGGGGAGTGTCGGGTTTGTTAGGATAAGAGAGGCTGCACAGGCGCAATCCTATTCAAGGCCCCAGCCGTCTCCCTATTCCAGGCAGCAGCCAGGGCCTCCACTAGACTGTGCAGCAGATCCTCGGGTATAACCCCCAGCTCCCTCTGAAACTGCATTGGGTCCATCAGTCGCCAGGGGCAGACTGATCGAATAGGTCCTGCCTCCCTGCGGAGGGTGGTGGCATATGAGAATCCCAAGGTCACCAGGGCATGATCTGACCATGACAAAAGTTAGGCTACAGGGAGAAAAAAAATTTTGATTGTAACTTTAAAAGAGGGTGAAAAGTTGTCATATTAGCTTATGCTTATGCGTGATGAAGGTTGGAAGCTTATGTGTGATGAAGGTTGGAAGCCACTTCTTTATTATTGTCTTTGTTGCCTTTTTTTTTCTCTTCTTTTTTCTTTTTCTTTTTCTTTTTTTCTGTACCTTCTGAACTTTTTTCTTCTAGTTTAGTTTGTGTTAGTTTTTATTATGTTTATTAAAAACTTCAATTTTATATATTATATATTATATAATATATATATATATATATATATATATATATATATATATATATATATATATAAAATGACTTAATATATGAATCCAACATGTGTTTTTGCTATACAGTCTATGTTATAAATACATCACTAGATTAATCTGCAACGTCTTAAGTATTTATAGCATTTTAGGACTGAGATGACTGAATTTCTCTGGTCACTGGTATACACGAGAAGGCAGTAAGAAAGAAGGGCTTTTAAAGCTGTGATTTCAAATGAACTCTTTGTCATGATCACCGTTGCGATGCTTGTGACATCGCAATGGCTTGCATGACAATGCAGGGAAATGGGTCCCTGGCGGATTAAGGGAAAAGGCAACTAGGTAACAAAAGAGAGCAACAGGTGCTGGCAACAAAGTATCAACTCTAGCCGGCGGCACGGAAGAGAAAGATACAATGTTGCAAAGAAAGCAATCGACAAGACCAGACCAAGAGGCGCGCCCGAGCTGTCAAAGAGATTACGAACCTGATCGCCCGGCAATGAACCATCACCGGCCAGGGAAGCAATCGAGGAAACGCCCGGAGCACAGGAAGGGCTCCACGACCCCTCACCTACCGACGACGGAACCGGCGGGGCTCGGGGGCACACCCGGAGTAAGGAGGGGTGGAGTGCTGACCGGCGCGGGCTATTTAAATCCCGTTCCGGCGCGCTCCACTCACTCTCAGCTTTCTTAAAGGGCATGCATACTGTTACTCAAATAAATCCAGAACCTAAGCCTACGCTAGCGTCTGTGTTTTTACTGGGTAGCAGGCAGAGCCTGACATAAAGCTGAGAGTCACCAAACCAAATTCGCCAAGCTCCACCAGATGAAAATTTTCCGCGGGAGAGATCCACTGGTGATAACGGAACCGGGGACGGCCATGGAGTCAGCACTTTGCACCAGAGGCGTGAAGGACGGCCCGCAGGAGGCAGAGATGACCCGACAGCTGCTGGAGGCGGCACACCCGAGATGGGACACAGGCACCCTCCCTGCCCACACCGCACCCCAGTTCCAGACCTGGAGCTCCAGCCCAGATGGGAGAGCCCCGACGGAAGACGAAGTCGGGGCCCAACAACTCCTCACATGGGCCGGTGGAGCAGGACCCCGGACGGGAACACCCTACTCCACCTGGAGGCTCCACTACCCCCAAACGCCCGAGCAGGAAGGCGCAAGACTACAGACCGGACAGCATCTGGCAGCACCGACCTCGGACGACCAGGGCACGCCAGACAGGGTCACGGCCCTGGAAGCCAAGGTACGAGATCTGGAACACATGCTCCAGTCCCTGACATCGGCAGACCAGGGCACGCCAGACAGGGTCACAGCCCTGGAAGCCAAGGTACGAGACCTGGAACACATGCTCCAGTCCCTGGCATCGATAGTAGGTGAGCGCTCAAAGACTGAGGTGGCACAGGGGGCAAGAGGGGATCAGGGTACCCTACCCACCCCATCAACAACCCCGAGTGGAAGGGGCCAAGCACAAGACTCTGTCACAGGGCTTCGTGGCCCCAGGACAGTGGGGGCCATCCCTCACCACCCACAGGTAGGGGTCCCGCAAATTGGGGGGTTCACCAAAGACTTCCCCGTAAAATTTGACGGAGACCCCACGAACCTGTCCTTCTGTCTTACGAATGCGAGGGACTACATGGCCCAATATGGCCATTCCTTTGGCACAGAAGCAGCCAAAATCTCGGCAGTGGCCACCAAGCTCAAAGGCAGGGCTGCGGACTGGTACGTGCAGATGTCCGAGTCCGGAGCCCCAGCCTTGGCCAATTTCCACGACTTCCTAGCCAAGCTGAAGCATTACTTCGAGGACCCCCTGGCGAAGGAAAGGGCCAAGAGCACACTTAAAGCACTTCACCAAGGAAGAAAAGCGGTGGCTGACTACACCCTCGAGTTCAAGGTCCTCGCAGGCAAAATCCTGGAATGGTCTGAGGCCACCTTGATCGACATGTTCAAGGGTGGCCTCAACCGGGAGGTGCTACAATGGGCTCTCTACAGGGATGACCCAGCCTCCCTTCACGGGTGGATTTGCCTAGACGGAAAAGCGGAGCACACTCAGCGCACGTTCCTGCTCACGACCGCATATGACAAAACCCCTCCCAGCACAAGAGGACCAGTCCCACAGTTGGGCCTGACCTGGGACGCAGACCAACAACGGAGGCTTGCCCGCGGGCAATGTACCAGGTGTGGGAAGACGGGCCACTGAGCGGTGGACTGTTTCAAAGACAGGACAACGGATCGCCCGCCCAGACCAACACCAAAGACACCGCACAAGCCATCCAACCCCCCCAGATGTCTGACAGGAGCGCTAGCAACCCCAGAGGAGGAAGCGGACGCCTACCTCGCAGGGAACACGATCGACGCCAAAGAACAGCTGGCAGAAAACACCCCCCACCTGCTCTAAGCAGCGCCGCTGGGCAGGTGGTAAAGAAGGGGCGCAACAACCCCAGGGTGAGTGACGATTGCTCCATCCTGGCAGGGACAATTGAACTCTTGTATGGCCCTAGAGCCATCGCGGTCGAGGCTCTGGTGGACTCTGGATGCTCCAGAAATCTGATCCACCCAGACATTGTCGCCGCACTAAAACTGCCCTGCTCCCCCCTCCCTAAACTGCTGGTGTTCCAACAACTCAACGGCTCTACAGCGGGGGGGGGGGGGACCAGCCACCCAGGGGACCAGAAAGGTCACCCTGACAATGGGCACCCACAAGGAATCCATAGACTTTGTGGTAACCCAGGTAGGGAAACCCATAGTAGTGCTGGGGATCCCCTGGCTAGCACACCACAACCCACACATAGATTGGAGGACACGCTCCATCACGTTCAAAGATGGGGTCTACCAGGCACCGACGCCGGACAAATCATCTGCTCTGACGGTGGGGAAGGCAGAGGTCGTTGACCAAACCCACGACCCCCCCCCCCAGAAGGACTGCCGGAGCAATACGTGGACTTTGCAGATGTCTTCGGAAAAGAGGAGGCGGACCAATTACCCCCCCACTGCAAGACGGACTGCACAATTGAACTGCTCCCAGACGTCCCATTACCCAAGCCCAAGATCTACCCCATGACCCAGAGAGAATTAGCGGCGCTGCGGGAATTCTTGGACAAAAACCTCTCCAGGGGCTTCATAGAACCAGCGAACTCGCCGGTTGGAGCACCCGTCCTATTTCGTGAAAAGAAGGACGGCACCCTGAGACGATGCACCGATTACCGCGGATTAAATTCCGCTTCCCTATCCAACAAATACCCCCTACCCCTCGTAAAGGACATTGTCATGTTCACTGTTCCAGTGTTTCTGCATCATAACAGTTCGCTTGCCATGGTGCTGATACGTGTTCTGGCTGGGAGGGTGCTGCTGCGAGCCTTGTACTGAAGACGTGCTGATCTGTGCCAGGAGGAATGTGTTTAGACTATCTCTGAAATGTCAAGGTCTTTTTGCCCGTTGAGCAGCAGAGCTCGTTAGGAGCACCTGGGAATGTGGGGTGAACTGTATGTGAGGGAGGGGCTGGGTTGCTGTTTGTAAAGATGCTATTTAGTTTGAGTTTAGGCGCACTTTTCTCATTCTCAGCTTTTTACCTGTTCGCACCCTTTTCTAAATAAACTCAGAACCTGAATTGTCATTTTGAGTCTGAGAGTTTTATTGGAATTAAGGCAACCATCAGAGACATGCTGGAACACTTGTCAAAGGGAAGGGTGTTTTCCAAACTCGACCTCCGCGAGGCGTATTACAGAATCCGCATCAGGGAGGGGGATGAGTGGAAAATGGCATTCAACTGCCCCTTGGGCTCCTTCCAATACAAGGTACTGCCTTTCGGTCTGGCGGGGGCCCCAGGGGTCTTCATGCAACTCATCAATGAGGTACTGCATGAACATCTGTTCAAGGGCATACTAGTATACCTGGATGATGTCCTCATCTACACGAGGACGCAGAGGGAACATGAGAGGTTAGTGAGGCAAGTCCTCACTAAACTCCAGAAAGCTAAACTTTACGCCAAGCTGTCCAAGCGCAAGTTCCACAAGTCACGCTTGGACTACTTAGGCTACAGAATCTCTGACAAGGGCATAGAGATGGACTCAGCAAAGGTTCAGGCAGTTTTGAGCTGGGAGCGCCCACACACCAGGCGCCAGCTTCAAAGCTTCCTTGGGTTCGCAAACTTCTATAGGTCCTTCATGAGGGAGTTCGCGGAAATTGCCCTGCCCTTAACTGATTTACTGAAAACCAAAGGCGTCGGGGAGACGTGCAAGGTAAAAAACCCAGGGGCCATGCTTAATTGGACTCCCACCTGTCAAACCGCATTTGACAGGTTAAAAGCGCTCTTTACAGCAGAGCCAATTCTATCCCACCCGGACCCCGAACGGCCTTTTGTAGTGCAGGTGGACGCTTCCGACTTCTCCATAGGGGCCATCCTGCTGCAAAAGGATTCCGCTGGAATCCTGAAGCCATGCACCTATCTCTCCAGAAAATTTTCAGAGACAGAGAGGTGCTGGCACGTGTGGGAAAAGGAAGCCTTTGCAGTTAAAGCAGCACTGGAAGCTTGGCGCCACCTGTTGGAAGGGGCAACCTGCCCATTTGAGGTCTGGACAGACCACCGCAACTTCGAGGCGCTCCGCACGCCCCGATGCCTCAGCCCCAAACAAATCCGCTGGGCTCAGTTCTTCAGCCGGTTCAACTTCCAGCTGAAGTTCATCCCAGGGAAAAAGAATTTCCTGGCAGACGCACTCTCCCGACTGCCACAGGATGTGCAGCCTATCTCCGACATCATGGGGATGGTGCTCTCTGATTCCCAGCTGGGTCTGGCAGCGGTCACCCGGGGGCACGCTCGGGGACAGCCTGGCCCCCCCTCACGAGCAACCCTGGCGCAACCCGCCCCTAGACGCAGGCAACCGCAAATGCCAGGTGGGTTATGGTCCGATTTTGCAACGGCATTAAAATCAGACCCCTGGCTCCTCGCCAACCCCAACAAGGTCACCATGGACCAGGACCTCGCGTGGGCGGAGGGAAGGTTATATATACCCGACTCTCAACGACAGGCGATCCTCAATAGATCACACGACAGCAAACAGGCTGGTCACTTTGGGTTCTTGAAAACCCTACATCTAACTCGGAGGCAGTTTTGGTGGCCCTCGCTGAGGAAGGATGTCAAGCGGTATGTGGCATCCTGCCCAGTGTGTGCAATGGCCAAGCGGCCGGCTGGGAAACCCCAGGGGCTGCTGCAACCCGTGGCTGAACCCTCCCGCCCGTGGGATGAAATCTCAATGGATTTCATTGTGGACTTACCGCCTAGCCAAAAGAAAATGGTCATATGGGTAGTAAAAGACTACTTCTCAAAACAAGCCCACTTCATTCCCTGCACCTCGATCCCATCAGCACAACAGCTGGCGAAACTGTTCCGAGTCCACGTGTACCGCCTACACGGCTGCCCCTCCCGCTTGGTGACTGATAGGGGCACACAATTTACCTCGAGGTTCTGGTGGGCTTTTTTAAAACTGATAGGTACCCAGCAAGCCCTGTCAATCTCCTGGCATCCCCAGACAGACGGATCTACGGAGATCCTTAATGCCACACTGGAACAATTCCTCCGCTCCTATATCAATTACCACCAGGACGATTGGGTGGACTTACTCCCGTTTGCAGAGGTCGCATACAATAACGCGATACATCAAAGCATGGGACAAACCGTGATGATTGCCTTAATTCAAATAAAACTCCCAGACTCAGAATCTTGATTCAGGTTCTTGGTTTATTTAGAAAAGAGTGCAAACAGGTAAAAAGCTGAGAATGAGAAAAGCACGCCTAAACTCAAACTAAATAGCGTCTTTGCAAACCTCACCCCACCCCCTCCCTCACAGGCAGCCCTCCCCACATTCCCAGGTGCTCCTAATGAGCTCTGCTGATCAACGGGCTAAAAGACCTTGATATTTAAGAGATAGCTGAAATACATTCCTCCCTGGCACAATTCAGCACGTCTCCTGTACAAGGTTCCCAGCAGCAGCCTCCCAGCCAGTACACGTATCAGCACCATGGCAAGCGAACCATTACGATGTAGCAACACTGGAACGGTGAACAGGACATACCGCCCCACCAAAAGAAATTCAAGCAGAGGGCTTGGAAGGGTAAGCAGAATGAAAAGCCCTAAGCAAAGCAGGGGCAAGCACATCGCGCGCAGCAACCCATTCAGGATGGGGAAAATGCTTCCACTGAACGAGGTATTGAAGAGACCCCCGCAGCCGCCGAGAGTCGAGGACTTCCTTAACCTCGAAGTGCTGCTGCCCATCAATCATGATCGGTGGAGGGGGAGGTGAGCGGGGATGCCAACGTGATGAATCCAGAGTGGGCTTGAGCAAGCTGCAGTGAAAAACAGGGTGCAAACGCTTCAAATTATGAGGCAAATCCAAACAAACAGTCACAGGGTTAATCACAGCAGTAATAGGAAAGGATCCAATAAACTTAGGAGCCAGCTTCTTCGAGGGCTGAGGGGACTTTATAAACTTCATTGATAGATAGACCAAATCCCCCACCCGAAAAGCGGGCTGCTGGCTTCGGTGGCGATCAGCATGTCATTTATAGGCAGCTTGAGCATCCCGAAGAGCGGTCTGAATGACAGGCCATGAAGCAGCAAGCTTAGAGCCCCAATCACAGGCGGCAACAGCAGGCGCGGCCAGCTGAGGAAATTCTGGAATGGGAACAAAATCCCGACCTGAAACAATGCAGAAGGGGGTCTGCCCAGTGCTTTGGTTAACGGCATTATTGTAAGCCACTTCAGCAAAAGGTAGCAAGTCAACCCAATCATCCTGATGATAATTTATGTAAGAGCGAAGAAATTGCTCCAAAGTGGCATTAAGGACCTCAGTGGATCCATCTGTCTGGGGATGCCAAGCAGTAGATAGCGCCTGCTCAGTGCCAATGAGCTTCAAAAAAGCCCGCCAAAACTTCAAGGTAAATTGTGTGCCCCTATTGGTCACCAAACGAGAGGGGCATCCGTGTGGCCTGTACACGTGTACCAAAAAAAGTTTAGCCAGCTGTTGCGGTGAAGGAATAGAAACGCAGGGTACAAAATGAGCCTGCTTAGAAAAGTAGTCCTTGACCACCCAAATGACAGTTTTTTTCTGACTTGGGGGTAGGTCAACAATGAAATCCATAGAAATCACATCCCAAGGGTGTGCAGGGTCAGCCACCGGCTGCAGTAGGCCTTGTGGCTTACCCACTGCCCGCTTAGACATAGCACAGACAGGACAAGAAGCCACATAGGCTTTGACATCCTTACGTAGGGTGGGCCACCAGAACTGCCTACGAACCAAATGGAGGGACTTCAAAAAGCCAAAGTGGCCCGCCTGCTTACTGTCATGAGAACGAGCCAGTATAGCAGAACGTTGAGAGTCAGGTACATATAGATGGCCCTTAACCCAAGCGAGATCGTGCTCAACGGACACCTTTTCAGGATGAGCAAGAAGCCAGGGATCGGACTTCAGCGCAGCCACAAAATCAAAGCGGAGCGCTGTGGACAGTGGAGGCTGCTTCTGAACGGGAGGGGAGGGAGGTGATGCGTGGCCCCGCGCACGACTCCGCGTAAGAGCCACCAACCCTAATTGCGATCCTGATAAAACAGTGCCAATAACATCGGAGACCGGGCCCTCGTCCTGTGGCAATCTGGACAAGGCATCAGCCAAAAAATTCTTCTTTCCAGGGATGAATTTAAGGTGGAAATTGAAATGACTGAAAAACTGAGCCCACCGAATCTGCTTTGGGCTGAGGCGCCTGGGAGTCCGGAGCGCGAGGTTGCGATGATCAGTCCAAACCTCAAAAGGGGAAGAAGCCCCCTCTAATAAATGCCTCCAAGCCTCTAAGGCTGCTTTGACAGCAAAAGCCTCCTTCTCCCAAACATGCCAGCATCTCTCCATCTCTGAAAACTTGCACGAGAGATAGGCACAAGGCTTCAAAAGCCCAGAGGGATCCTTTTGCAGCAAAATAGCTCCAATTGAAAAATCAGAAGCATCAACCTGCACCACGAACAGAAGGTCTGGGTCAGGGTGAGCGAGCACCGGCTCTTTAGTAAAAAGAGCCTTGAGCCGATCAAAAGCAACTTGACAGTCAGGGGTCCAGTTGAGCACAGCCCCCGGGTTTTTAACTTTACGGGTCTCCCCCAACCCTTTAGTCCATAACAAATCAGTAAGGGGGAGGGCAATTTCAGCGAACCCCCTGACAAAGGAGCAGTAAAAATTGGTGAACCCCAGGAAACTTTGAAGTTGCCGCCTGGTTCTGGGTCGCTCCCAATTAAGTACCGCTTGAACTTTAACAGGATCCATCTCAATGCCTTTAACAGAGATCCTGTAACCGAGGTAATCTAGGGATGATTTTTGGAACTCACACTTAGAAAGCTTCGCATAAAGCTTGGCGTGGCGAAGCTTCGTGAGAACCTGTTTAAGAAGCTGTTTATGTTCCTCCAGCGATTTAGTATAAATGAGAACATCATCCAAATACACCAATACCCCCTTGAACAAGTGTTCATGTAAAACCTCATTAATCAGCTGCATGAAAACCCCCGGAGCACCTGCCAGACCAAATGGCAGAACCTTATATTGAAAAGACCCCAATGGGCAATTAAAAGCTGTTTTCCATTCATCCCCCTCCCTAACGCGAATGCGATAGTAGGCTTCGCGGAGATCCAATTTGGAAAACACTCTGCCCGTGGACAGATGTGCGAGCATGTCCTTGACGAGGGGCAGAGGGTATTTGTTGGAAAGTGAGGCGGAATTCAAACCACGGTAGTCCGTGCAAAGTCTCAGGCTGCCATCCTCCTTCTCCCGAAATAAGACGGGAGCCCCGACCGGTGAATTAGCCGGTTCAATGAAGCCACGAGCCAGGTTCTTGTCAATGAACTCCCTCAAAGTGGAAAGTTCCTTCTTAGTCATGGGGTAGATCTTAGGCTTGGGCAAAGGGACGTCTGGCAGAAGTTCAATGGAACAGTCCGTCTTGCGATGGGGGGGTAACTGGTCGGCCTCCTCCTCCCCAAAAACATCAGCAAACTTGGAGTAGACGGCAGTAAGTCCCTCCAAAGGGGGTGGGGAAGCCAGAGCGGGAACTTCAGCCCTCCCGGCGGTCGGAGGCATGGCACGACTCAGAAGAGGCGCTTGATAGAAGCCATCCTCAAAAGTAATGGACCGGGACCGCCAGTTGATGTAGGGATTATGAAGAGGCGAACCAGGGAATACCCAAGACAACCAAAGGGTTCCCTACCGGGTTAACGATGAACTGAATGAGTTCGAAGTGGGATCCCATATGCAAAGCCACTTCTCCAGTAAATTGGGTTGCCCCCCCCCCCTGCAGTGGAGCCATCAAGCTGCTGAAAGATTAGCGGCTTGGGGAGGGGAAATCCAACTCCTTGACCAAGTCAGGATGGATTAAACATCTGGAACAGCCGGAGTCCAGTAAAGCCCAGACTTCGATGGATCTGGATTGAAATCCCAAATCGATTTTGACAGCTAGGATAGGGCAATCAGCACTCACCATGTTAGAGTCGCGCCCGGATTCTACCACCTGCCCAGCGGCGCCGGTTAAGACAGGTGGAAGTCGTTTCCTGCCGGCTGTTCAAACTCTCCCAACACATCACCCGGAGTGTAGATGTCCTCCTCCTCAGCGGTCGCCAATGCTCCCATCAGCCGCCTCGGGGGGTTGGTAGTTTTTCTTGGAGGCTTTTGCGGTGCTTTGCTGGGGCGTTCTGGGGCCTTGGCTTTGGGGCAGTCAATGGCGCGGTGACCAGGCTTTCCACAGGTGATGCATTGCTCCTGGGCAAAACGGTGGTGCCGTTCTGCATCCCATCGCGCGGTCGGCGGCAGCGCCGGAGCACGGGTAGTGGAGACCGGCTTGTCTTCTTTGGTTGCCGTCATGAAAGTGAGCTGAGCATGTTCTGCTTTACCAGCGAGGCAAATCCAGTCATGCAAAGAGTTTGGATCATCACGTCCAAGCGCCCAGCGCAAGACTTCGCGATTGAGGCCATCCTTAAAGCGATCAATCAGCGTGGCCTCTGACCATTCAGGAACTTTACCTGCCAAAACTTTAAACTCAAGGGCATAATCAGCGACAGTCTGCTGTCCTTGCACCAGTTGTTTTAAAGCGTCCTTAGCCCTTTTCTTGTCTAAGGGATCCTCAAAATAGCGCTTAAGCGCAGTTAAAAAGGTGTTGAAAGTGGCTAGTGCTGGTGCCCCAATCTCCGAGAGCTGCACATACCAGTCAGCAGCCCTGCCCTTCAGCTTCGTCGCCACAGCAGCTATCTTCTCTTCTTCCGAAGGGGAGAGGTGCCCATGGCGTCTCATGAAACTGGCGGCATTGGTGAGGAAGAAGGACAGGTTAGTAGGGTCGCCATCAAACTTCACCAGGAAGTCCCGGGGAGGACCCCCAGCCGGAGGAACTCCAAGAGACGGCCGACTAGGCGCGACCCCTATAGGAGTGGAACCCCGGGGACCCGATGGAAAGTCCCGTGGTGGAGTTCGACCGTCAGCCCCCTGTGACGGGGAAGGCGGGAGGCTAGGCTGCCTAATTGCCACGGGACCATGGACGATTTTCACGAGGTCCCCAAAGGCATCAGACATGGAACGGAGAACGTGTTCCATGGATTCAATCTTGGATTCCAGGACCCTGATTCTGTTCGGTATAGCAGAATCCTCCAGCGCCGCCCCCTCTGGCTGCGGGCTTCTCAACACCCCGGGGTGCACCTCCGACGGGGTGTCCGGCCAGCAGAGCTTCCATGTGGTATGGGATATGCCGGCCCGGGGATCTACCAAGGCATCCCACAGGAATTGTTCCTGACCCGTCACGTCGTAGTCCGGGGGAGGGGGAAGCCGCTTCTTAGATCCTGCGGTCGAAGAAGAATCGCCCAACGGAGGTGTAGCTTGGGCAGGGACAGGGCTTGGGTCCCAGCTCGGGAAAGTTGATTCTGGCAGCTGTTCCGTCTCCTCCTCAAACTCCACAGGATCCTTTCCGCCTTTAGCCATCGCTAAATCCCCTTTCGCAAGAAAATTTTCCGGTAAAGAGTAGCGAGGTTGGTTAATACAATGATTCTCAGCTTTATGTGATGATTGCCTTAATTCAAATAAAACTCCCAGACTCAGAATCTTGATTCAGGTTCTTGGTTTATTTAGAAAAGAGTGCAAACAGGTAAAAAGCTGAGAATGAGAAAAGCGCGCCTAAACTCAAACTAAATAGCGTCTTTGCAAACCTCACCCCACCCCCTCCCTCACAGGCAGCCCTCCCCACATTCCCAGGTGCTCCTAACGAGCTCTGCTGATCAACGGGCTAAAAGACCTTGATATTTAAGAGATAGCCGAAATACATTCCTCCCTGGCACAATTCAGCACGTCTCCTGTACAAGGTTCCCAGCAGCAGCCTCCCAGCCAGTACACGTATCAGCACCATGGCAAGCGAACCGTTACGATGTAGCAACACCGGAACGGTGAACAGGACACAAACCCCCTTTGGGGTGGTGTCGGGTCGGGAGTTCGTCCCCATCCCTGAGTTACCCCAACCCCCGTCCCCAGCAGTAGCCTCCTGTGAGTGGGGTACGAAACTTGCAGATTCCTGGCCGATCATCAAAGACGCGCTTAAAGAGGCACAAACCACCTACAAAATACAAGCGGACAAACACCGGCACCAACAACCAACGTTTCGGGTGGGGGACATGGTCTACCTATCCACCAGATTCATAAAATCACCACAACCATCCAAAAAACTGGCCCCCAAGTTTATTGGGCCATTCCAGGTGACACAGATTGTGAACCCAGTCACGGTGCGCTTGGACCTGCCCCATAATTTAAAGAGACTGCACCCGGTGTTCCACTGCAGCTTACTCAAGCCAGCAAGTGACCCCTCCCGGTGGCACCCACGCACGCCCCCCCCCACCAATGATGATAGATGGGCAGCAACACTTCGAAGTGAAGGAGGTACTTGACTCCCACAAGCTGCGGGGCTCCCTCCAATACCTAGTAAAGTGGAAACACTTTCGACACCCTGAGTGGGTCGCTGCCCGTGACATCCAGGCTCCAGACCTGATCCGCACCTTCCATACTGCCTATCCCTCCAAACCCGTGGCTTAACCTTCTCAAAGGGGGGCAGCATGTCATGATCACCATTGCGATGCTTGTGACATCGCAACGGCTCGCATGACAATGCAGGGAAATGGGTCCCTGGCAGATTAAGGGAAAAGGCAACTAGGTAACAAAAGAGAACAACAGGTGCTGGCAACAAAGTATCAACTCTAGCCAATGGCACAGAAGAGAAAGATACAATGTTGCAAAGAAAGCAATTGACAAGACCAGACCAAGAGGCGCGCCCGAGCTGTCAAAGAGATTATGAACCTGATCGCCCGGCAATGAACCATCACCGGCCAGGGAAGCAATCGAGGAAACGCCCGGAGCACAGGAGGGGCTCCATGACCCCTCATCTACCGATGACGGAACCGGCGGGGCTCGGGGGCGCACCAGGAGTAAGGAGGGGTGGAGCGCTGACCGGCGCGGGCTATTTAAATCCCGTTCCGGCGCGCTCCACTCACTCTCAGCTTTCTTAAAGGGCACGCATACTGTTACTCAAATAAATCCAGAACCTAAGCCTACACTAGCGTCTGTGTTTTTACTGGGTAGCAGGCAGAGCCTGACACTCTTGGTCTGAAAGTCTTAATCTAATTCCAAAACTAAAATAATTTTCTGGAATAATTTTCTACTTCATCAGAAGAGAAACATAGAGTGAACTGGTGATTGCACATCATTGGAAAATTATGTGGGGCTGGCTTCCAGTGGGGACATGGTGGACTGAACAGTGTGCCTGTGGGCTTAGCAAGCGGAGCTGACAATGTGGCAATTTTTTTCGGACTCAGGCAGGATTTCCTGAAGCCCGTTCTCCAGATAAAGAACACCTGGAATTATCCCATCTGTCCTCCCGATGGCTGCTCGCAGCCAGATCGCAAACAGAGTTTCACATTCGATTGGTAACAGCTATAGCTGAGAGGTGAGGCTGTAAGCATTTTCCAAGCTGTGCTGTTTTTTTTAAAGTATACGTACCCTAAGAGAGGCTTTCTACAGCAAGGAGAAGCTGGCTCTCTTGGTGCTTATTGTTATTTTTGGGATTACTTTTTAAAAAATTATTTAAGTTTTGGATTTCAGTTTCCTTCCAAATATAGAGGAGGATTGAGAGTAAACACTTGTCTTCCTGTTATTTTTGTACTAAATTTGAAGATATTAGTATTTTCCTACACGTTGAATCAGCTGATTTGAACCTTCAGCTTTCTGTTTCTATCTTCCCATGAGAACTGTCTGCCTATCTCACACCTGCTTGTGTAAATCTGGAACTTTTCCATATCTTCAACTTCGTTGATTAAGCTCCCAGGGGGCGTTATAATCTACTGCGTGAGACATGGAAGATTTTAAACAGATTTCTTCTGACTTCTACCAAGCTTTTATGCAAGATATTCAGGACATCGTGGAAAATATGAGGTCTAAAATGTGCCATCAGGTTGGGGATGTCGTGGATGAAACTGAATAATTCAACAGTGATAGAAATGTTTCTTCCAAGAGTGAGACTGGGATTTCTGTTGAGATGCTAGATGAAAATTGGATAGTGGAGTTGGAGAAATTTAAGGGAGAGAGAGATCTGCAAGCAATAAGTGAAACTGAATTTCTGGTGGAATGCCATGAAAAAGAAGGGGTCATTATATGTGGGAGGTTTTTTGAAGAGAAGCTGGAATTTTTGAGGGGGGCAGTTGGGCTGTTTGATTTTTTCAAGAGAAAAGCTCTGTGCACATTGTGGGGATATGTAAATGCTTTGGTTTATTTTGAAGTGGGATAAAGAATGTTTATCTGGATTACTTTAAGGGTTTGACTGATATTATTTGCTTTGAAGGATTTGGATGGTTTTAACAATTTTATTTAAGGCTACTGTTTTGAATTGTTTTTGTTTTTTGGGTTTGTTATTTTCTATCCTGCCTTTATTATTTTTATAAGGTGGCGAACATACCTAATGCTCCTTCCTCCTCCTATTTTCCCCACAACAGCAACCCTGTGAGGTGAGTTGGGCTGAGAGAGAGTGACTGGCCCAAGGTCACCCAGCCAGCTTTCATACCTAAGGCAGGACTAGAACTCTCAGTCTCCTGGTTTCTAGCAATCCTTATTTTAAAAACCCTGCAAACTGTTATATTAAAACTGTTGTACTATTAAGTATAATGGAAGATAATTTATGTGCTTTTTAGTTTGATTTTTATTATAGTAGACAAAAATGTATAGAATAGTAGTAGGAAGGGAATGTTATCTTTTGGGGGGGAAATTGTTTAGGAGATCGATATGAATTTTTTTCTTTAATATAAGGGGGGGAGTAACTGAGTGATTTTTATAATGTGGAATGATTTATAGAAATAATGTGGTTTTGGTTTAATATAGAGTAAGAGATTGATTATGGAAATTTTTGTATATCCTTGCTGTTAAAAGTTGGAAGCCACATCTTTTTGTAATTGTAGAAATTTTTTTTCTCTTGTGTTTTCACACCTTTTTAGTTCTTTTTTTTTTCCAGTTTTTGTTTTTTCTTAGCTTTTATCTTTGTCTTGAAACTTAATAATATTCTTTTAAAAAAAGGAAAATTATGTGGAGCTAGATGGAAAAGATGAAGCAATGTTTGTATTAGCGTTCTTGGACTATGCTCTTTAACAGTTTTTGAAAACAGAAACTCAGACGTTTGAACTATCTGCTTCTTAAAAAAAAAGTTGAGAGGAACTCTAGTGGTAGTTGCTGTATATAAAAATAAAAACCTAGTATACAGATGTATGAGCAAAATAATTTAAAATTCTTGTTCAGAAACCTCAAGATGTCAACATGAACCATTGGATAAAAAACATGAGAATGACACATAGCTCTCTCTTCTTTTATCTAATTCAGATGTGGTGATGGGAATGAAAGATGGCTACCTGACAGCATTAATGGATGGAATAAGAACCAAGAAGCTAACATACAATCCAAAAAGGATAGCATTTGCTCTATTTCAATGACACAACTACAGTGACACTACTTCATTTTAATTTATAGCATTCTGCAAACCTAGCATAAACCTTGTGGTTAGTTTATGCTTCAGTGCCATGCATCCCAGAAAATTGGGTTATTTTAATAAATATTAGCTAAGTTAACAAATGCTAGTTTGTTGCTAGTATGCAAGTCCCACATTTCCTATTAACCACGAAGGCTTGGATTACTAGGAATTGGAATCTAACACATGGAAGGCAATGTATTGCCCATTTCTACCATATACGACTGAAACCTTAGCTGGGATACTCATGGATTCAGTGTAACACAAGATTCAGGCTATGTGTAAACAATATGCTTAGCCTTGCTTACTTAATCATGGTTGACTGAGTAAGCTATAGTTGATTGGGGTCACACAACATATAAGCCATGAATTATAAACCAAAGTAACTAGTGTTACAAAACACTAAGCCACAAATCAATCAACCACATTATAGGCTTAATATGTTCTGTGAATCCAGCTTCAGAATACATTTTATTTGCTTTACTTAATACTGCAAAATCTATAGCCAGATGTTTAACTCTAGGTGAGTAGAACAGAAAAGGCCTACAAAGAATCCTGTAAATGTGCAGTCACATAATTACGTTTTTTTTTCAGCTTTTCACTGTAATTTTTTGTTGCAGATACCAAGGAAGTTAAACAATTTGTGTGTCCTCCTTTCCCCCCATTTGTCTTCTGTTTCAATCATCCTGTCCTCCTTTGGCTGTTTAGATATCTGGTACAGTAACCCTAAATTAATGGGTGACTAATACATGTCTGTATCTTGATTTGTTTTTGAAAAACTGATTGTGAATGTATAGCAACAGTAATTTCAGTATAATCAAAGTTTCTATCAGTTGAACTGCATGATTTAGATTGCAATCCTACACACAGTAAGATTTACTTTTGAGTAAAAATAGGATTGTGCCACCTCAGAAAGTAGTGGCTGGGGTGAGGATCTCAGAAAACAAGGAAAAAAAAGAGAGAAAAAAAGAAAAAAGTAGCAGTCAATAAAAGCTCATCATGCTTGAAGGGTTTTGCAGTCTATAGCACAGCATCATGGCTATAGAAGCTCCTTTTCACCATAATTACCTATTTAAAAAATACTGTTTCCTCCTTTCCTGAAAAAGTTCAAACTAGCCAACCATGTTAAAAACTGCCAAATCACCCTAACCAGATTAATATATTCCCTTCTCCCCAAGATTCGATACTAGAGAATTTTCATTAATCCAGAATTTTGTGTTTTCTTACATCCCCTTTTGCTGTTTTTGAAGTCTATAAGGAGGCATGATTTAAAAGCATCTAAAGCTAATGAGTGGGCTTTGATTTCTAAATCAGAGACTCTTTTTCACTGTACAGTTTTAGTAGTGCTTAAAAATGTTTTAACAAATTATTGCATCATTAGGGTTTTGCATTTATTAAAAAAACAAGATTATGGCAACCAGCTTGATTGGTAACTGGCAAATAGAGGGAGAAAACGTAGAGGCACTGAAAGACTTTGTATTTCTAGGTGCGAAGATTAGTGCAGATGCTGACTGCAGTCAGGAAATCAGAAGACGTTTAATTCTTGGGAGGAGAGCAATGACAAATCTCGATAAAATAGTTAAGAGCAGAGACATCACACTGACAACAAAGGTCTGCATAGTTAAAGCAATGCTGTTCCCCGTAGTAACATATGGCTGTGAGAGCTGGACCATAAGGAAGGCTGAGAGAAGGAAGATCGATGCTTTGGAACTGTGGTGTTGGAGGAAAATTCTGAGAGTGCCTTGGACTGCAAGAAGATCAAACCAGTCCATCCTCCAGGAAATAAAGCCAGACTGCTCACTTGAGGGAATGGTATTAAAGGCAAAACTGAAATACTTTGGCCACATAATGAGAAGACAGGACACCCTGGAGAAGATGCTGATGCTGGGGAGAGTGGAAGGCAAAAGGAAGAGGGGCCGACCAAGGGCAAGGTGGATGGATGACATTCTAGAGGTGACGGGACTCGTCCCTGGGGGAGCTGGGGATGTTGACGACTGACAGGAAGCTCTGGCCTGGGCTGGTCCACGAAGTCATGAAGAGTCGGAGGCGACTGAACGAATAAACAAAATTATTACTACTACTACTACTACTGTAGGTCACTCTTCTAAGAGCAGGCCCCAGTTGGCGACGAACTAATTCTGGAAAAGATGAAACACTGTTATGTACACTGATCGCACCTCAAGTCTTTAAACTGGATTAATGCGCTCTTGTTCCTTGGCACATCTCCGTTTTACAGTGATCACGCCTCCGTTTTTATGCCATAAACATTTAAAGCGATTAAATTAACAACGTATTTACCCGCCCCCATCAGAACCGCCTATTTCTGAGCGCCTCGACCGCCGCCAAAGGGCGGTCGTTCGTCAAGCAAGTTGCGGACATGTTTGGCTGCGCACACCAGCCGGGGGAGAGGGGTGGGCCCCAGCTCGTTGCCTGTTTGCCTATTGGTTGAGATCTTGGTGTACGTACGGACGCGAGCGAAATTCTCACGTTCGTGCGCTGCTGCCGTCGCCGCGGTGAAACTTGTGCTTCGGCGCTCGTGTTGCGCGCGGTCGGCACGATGGTACTAGCCGGTTTAAGGTCTGCCTGGACCGGGCCGAGGTGGGACTGGTGCCGCGGCCTCTGAGGAGCGGCCTCTGCACCAGGGCCGCTCTGTTTTCCTTTTCTTGAGGGGGCGGGGGACGGTGCCCCGGGTTCATTCCCTCTTGTCAGGTAAGTCGATCAAACCTCCATCCGTTACCGTTCCTCCCCCCCATAGAAAAGGGGTCCAACCGGAAGTGTTTTTCCAGCATCAAACCCCGCCCCTTAAAGGACGCGTCGCTTCTCTGCTCTCTCCCTGCCCCTAAATAACACCTGGGCTGAAAGGACTCCATTGTGGAAGTTTCGGAGGTGCCGTAACAGATCTTCCTTGAGACATCGGAATAGGTTTCTTTCTCCAACCCGTGCCTCTCCAGCAGGAGAGAGGCTGACTTCCGACAGCTAGGTCCCCTGGAGAGGTTCTGTTGAATTGGGTGGAACTCGTTTGTAAGCCCCTTGTTACTCAAGTTTCCGTGGAAAGTAGGCTAAATGAACTAAACAAATGAAGGCCTCTTACAATTTGATCATAGACATGTTTACTCAAGCCATTGAGCTAGGTGGAATTTACTGCTTAGCAAGGGTCTTCAAGAGTGCCTCCAAGACAAATCTGATCATCTGTCATATTTAGGATTGCCAGCTGTTAGGCATTCTTTCAGGAAGAATGGAGAAGGATGGTGTGATTTGGCTTGGCTTGTGCACGGATGGCATCTTGTATTGGGAAAGTTTCCAGAGAGGTAGCCATGATAGTCTTCTGCAGCAAAAGCAACAAAGACGTTTTCTCTCCTTCCCCATTATGCTTAAGCTTTTATGGGGAAAGTAGTCTACTTCTGAATCACAGAAGTAGACTGTGATCCAGAAAAGCTTGTTTAATAATAAACTGATTAGCTTTTAAGATGCTACAAGATTCTTTGTTACCTTTATTGGAAGAGAGCTAGAAATCAACCAGAAAGTGGTAACCTTGTACATTTTTTTAGAATTATGTTATCTAATAGACTGGGGTAGCTGAATGGGCAAAATATACATCCTGGAAGATTGCTGTTGCTACTGCCCCCCCATCTCTTCATTATTTATTAACATTGGAGGCAAACCCATATATAAGGGAGTAAAGTTTAAGTACATTTTTACGTTTTGTTGGACATTTCGTTTTCTGAGCAAACAGAACATTCCCTGAAAATGGCTTAAATGTGCATTGTTATAGCCTGTGAATTAGCTGGATTGAAAAAAATTGTTTCTTTGTTTTCAGAGCTGTTTTTGCATCAGTATTTGAAACCTGACCATGCACTGTAGTGTTTCATCTAATTTGTTTTTATTCTGTGAGCCCCTAGAGAACACACTGGAGCTTGCAGTTTAAAATTTTAAAATGGAAGAAGGATGTTCTTATGCTTCAGAACCATGAGTGGTTCAAGAAAATGTGCATCAGTGTTTCAGACAACACTACAAGAAGCTTGGGCTACTGTACTGTTCTTTTTTGCATTATAAAGTATTATAATTTCAATATAATATGAAACAAGTAATAATTGCATATAAGTCCTTAGCTAGTCACAATGATACCATAATCATTCTACCCATCCTGTTTGCCCCTCTCGGTGGACACCCATGAATGATTGACTGTAACTGATTCTTTTGAAAAAAGGAATTGCTTACCTAGAAATTTTTGGCTAGTTAAGTAAATAAGTATTTTCATGGTTACAAGTAAAACAGCTTATCTCAAAAATGTCAGTAATGCAGGGTGAGTCAGGTATTTCTTTTGAGATGTTTAGCTTGTTTAGTAACTCTTAACACTATGGTATTCTTATTATGATCTTATGATTCTTGATATTTATAAGTATTTGAACTTTTTAGTAGGGAAAGGTTAGTGAGCACTGTGCCTGTAATGGAGCTTTTAACTTTAAATCATAGCTTCCTAAACTGTAGAGTAAAATACTTTTGTAAACTTTGGAAGCAGCATTCCATGAAATATGGAAGAGTTGCTGTTCACAAAATAAAAGTAATATCTTATTGTATTTGTGTAAGACTGTATACAGATTAATTAGCTTCACTCATTAAACAGGGGGCCATTGTGGGGAAAAAAGGCTCCGCTGAAATATTAGATTTAATTTCAGGTGGTTACATTTAGGTTTGTTGATATATACAGCAACTGAAGTCAGTTTGTGCCTTTTCCTTTTGTTTTAAGATACTGTATTCACTCTATTCATTTCTCATAAAAAAACAGGCCTATATCCAATTGACAATTGGAAGTGAAAATTGTCTTCATTCTTGGCCCCTGTGCTATTTCACTGTACTTTTCATCTTAAAAAAACTAGTTTTGAAGCACTTAGTATGCTCTTTGTTTGATATTCTATTTAATCCATTATCATCATGATTAAAACTTGAGAAACTTTTCTGACGGCCAATTGATCATGTATATGGTATTGGATCCAGAAAAATATACCCAAGGTGAAGTTTGTCTTCACTCTTGGCCCCTGTGCCATAGTACTTTCCATTCAACAAAATTCTCCAGTGCTTGGATGATGCTTCCAAGGACTGTTTGGGGTGCAAGAGAGATAGGTGAGAAAAATCAGTCTCTTTCTTCTTGATTTTCTGGGAATAATTCCACAGATAGCATCATCTAGAAAGCATTCTTTTGAGTGCAATCCTGCCAGGGAGATTGTGTTTTGAGCCAGATGGGTATTGCTTGACTGCCCGTAATCTGTCTACTTACCATGTATTCCCACCTCTACTGAGAAAGTTTTGATAACGTGGAGCTGATTTCTGCCAAATGAAACTAATAATAATTTAACTTGCTATTGTCAATACTGAGATAGGAAACATGTAGAAGATAAGTAACTCATCCCCTGACCATCTCTTTCTACTTGCTGTCCCAAAGATTTTCCTTGCAATTTAATAAATTGATGGTGGGGAATAAAACCATGATGGGAAAGCAGTGGGTAGAAGATGGGATTCTTCTGTGTTAAAGCTGTTGAGCATAGACATTGTTTTTCCAAGCCTGCTTTTCTCTTTAATGCTTAGTTCTAGCCTGATTGACATGTTTCCGAGATCTGTTCAAGCTGAATGACAAAATAAGCCCTTGGTTATTCTTTTCATGAGATGGCAAGGACTATATCTGAAATTTTAAACTTGAATTATTTTGCTTAGCTAAGCAAAAAATATAATTTTTAATGGTAAGGTTGCTTGGCTACATTCTGTGTATTTAATCAAGTATTATGTTGTATAATATTGGCTTAAAAAATTATATGTAGATTTGTGGCATGAAAGGAAAACTGTCAGGATTCATGAAATAAAAGTAATGCATTCTCTCTCTCATTCAAATCTGATTCCTTAGTGTCTGAAACAGTGTTTTAATTTGTAAAGTTTCAGTGCTGATTGTTACATGACACCATAGTTTTGTGCTCACTGAGTGTGAAAAAAGTGTGGAGATCACATGCTCTGCCTCTTCTTTCCATTCAGCAAGGTGAAGGACTCTAGCAGAGGTTTCTTCCAAGCCTGTCTTGTTATACACAGACTTTCATGATATAAAACAACCTCCCCCAGCCTAGTGTTCTTCAGATATGTTGAACTACAGCTCATTTCATTCACAGCCACTGCGGGCAGTGTATGTTGTTTGGTAATGATGGGTGCTGTAGCCCAGCACATTTAGAACATAGGCCACGGAAGACTAGTTCAGATAAACTGATTATTTAAATAAGCCAACTAAGCTTCCAATAGTGTGAAGCTGTTTGTTTAGAAACAGTTTATGAAGCTATGATTTCTGGTTAGCAGGTAGTAATAAACCAGCTTTTGTTGAAATGGAGTAAACTTCTGCAGTCCATCTTCTGATTTTGCAGTGGGGGGAAGGGATGGATGTTCATAAGCCTGCAGTTTCACTTAAGAGTCCTTTAACCTGATCCATATGGTATTAAATAATTGCTTTGAACATTTTACATATAGTAGCTAGGCATCTAATTTCCTTATGTCTCCAATATTAAAATATATTATGAGAAACAAAGCATTTTTTATAACTATGATCCTAAATGTTTTTAGGATCTGATAGCTTGTTTGATATTGGGTTTGTTATGAAATTGGTTATCAAATGTACTACCAAGTTTTTAAAAATTATTCATTCCTAGATATGAATATTTATTTCTCATATTTCTACAACGCCCATCTTGCAAGCGACTCTGGGCTTATGTTGAGTTATGTCAGAAACAATTGAGCTATTACATTGAGTTATGTGAGAAACAATTAAAGTTTAATTTTGTACTTCAGTGTGTACATTTTTATGTACCTGTACCTTTCATTCCCCTTTAAAAACAGGTTTACAGTCTTTTAAAGCTTGCCTCATTACATGATTTTCAAGCTGTGGTGGCTGCAAGGATTAATTTTTTTCATCAATGAATATTGCATGGTTGTTGTGAAGAGCAAAATGAACTTGCTTAGGGCTGCCTCATTGATGATAATTAATTGTGGAATATACTTTCTTGGTAATGTTCTTCCCTTGATGTAATTTTAGCAGTTAGTTCAGGGTTCTTCTGAAAGGTGTTTTTTGGCTTGTTCCATAGAATAATTTTTCTTATTTGGCTTCAGGCATTATTTTTATATAATAATGTTTTTAGGGATTTTTGGTTTTCTTGATTATTAAATTACACTTTTTTATTATATGACATTTAGAGTTCACTTTGGACAGAAAATATTGCTTAAATAAACTAATAGTACTGTTTTTTTGTAGGCATCTTAAAATTATGTGGAAATGGGGCAGTGGAGATGATTCAGTCCCTAAATCTGGAGTAAGTATTTAAAATCCTCACAATTTCTATTTGAATTTTGTTAATTCAAGTGACGGTGATACTGTTAAACTATATTATTAGAATGCATATTATTGCTATTTATTCTAGCAATTTCTATATCCCAAATGTTTTCAGTAGCTTACTATACACAATATAAATATTTTCTGCATCAAATGAAAAAAATATTGTTTGTTTTGTGTTTATTTGTTGATTGCATTGTATTGTCCTTGTTAGTAATTAAGTGACTTGCTCTTAAGATACATGTATGTGTGAAAGCAGGCTTCAGGCATATTTCTTCAGTTATATACTGTGTGTGTGAGCTGATGGGATTGCATTTGAACAATAACAATGTTGGTTTCAATATTTTTAATGGTAAGCATAGGAAAATATAGTTGTTCTCAAAAGTAGAAATTAATTAGAGTAAACAAAAGTGGTCATATTCACAAAACAGTATGCTAATGTCTTCCATAAGTGGGAAATCAACAGCAATCAGAGCAAATTTAGAACTTTAAATACTTAGGAATTGTGTTTCACTACTCTAATACTTGGGAAGAGAAAGAAAAAAAACAATTTCATCTTGGGCATAAAAATCTTCCAATGCAGTACAGTACTTAGGAAATAATTACGTTTCAGATGCAATCACATTTTTCTGGGCCAAAAGCTGAGGCTAATATTTTATGGTTTTCAGATTTGTGCCAATAAAGGTGTAAAAAATTTGGAGGTAATTCAGGCCAAGTAATTATATTTAAAAAATAGAGGTAGTTCAGTCAAAGTTTTTAAGAGCTTTGTGACCCTTGCTACATTTTAAATGCAAGCTTGAGGCTGAAGCTAGCTTGTGTATCAACAGAGGCTTGTATGAGGATTTGCTGAATTAAATACTGGATAAAATTAATTTTTTGGGAGAGAGTTCTGTCCTGGTTAATCCTTGTTGGCAAGTTTGACTGTTCATGGGGGAAAAAACCAGCTTCAGACTTGTGGATTCTTACAGTAGTTCAAAGTGATAACATTTGGGGGTTTGAGAGGGCCTTACAAGAGATTTAGCAATCCTGGATCTATACTTACAGAAGGACAGCAGCAGTAACATTGGCTTTTATCTATTCCTAAGTATATATACTATATTCTTTTGGTCCCTCACGGAAAAGCTTTTATTCTTGCCAGGCTTAATGTCTTGTTATCTAGGTCCTAGAATGGAACCTTCTTTTCAGGGCTGAATCTGTCCATGTGTGGAAAATTACATGAATATCACATGTTATGCTGAGCTGACCATTGTACTTTACATGGTGCTCTGAGTCAATATTACCACTCTTATAAATATATCCAACTGTGTCATGGGAGAGAGAATACATTTTTTCTATCAGCTGATAAATTCTTGGAAATCTAAGAAAAGTAACAAAATACTGTTCAATCACAATCCCTGTAAGGAAAGTCTGAGGGTGATTAAGTTCTGGAAGATTGTTCCATGTCAAAAGGCGATTAACTTACTTACTTACTTACTTTATTTGATTGATTGATTGATTGATTGATTTCATTTCTATAGCCGCCCATCTCAGCAAGTGACTCTGGGCGGCTTACAACAATAAAACTATAAAACAATTACAATTAAAACAGTTAAAATATAAAATAAATACAAAATAAATATACATGGCTGCCAAGTGAGCAATGTATGAAGGTTAATACAGCCAAGAGACAGGACCAGCCACATGCTCGAGGCCCCAGATGTATCTGCTTTGATACATCAGAATTAGACACTAAATAGCACTTGATACAGTTTGTTGAATGCTATATCTTAGTGCTGTTGAATTAAATCATAAATAACGTTTTTGGATATTTAGATGGGTAGCTCTGAAGGAAGAAATGTGCACATTGAACATATTTTTGTATTGAAGAAATGAATCTTGGCGTATGGGAAATTTCAGGGTCCTTGGTGCTGCTTTTTATTCATGAGTGAAATATAACAAAGAACAGAGATAATACTCTGTTCTTAGTTTTTGTTTACTATTATGGTAAGTAATTTCAGTTATTACATTAGAATACTTGTTCAGTAATTGCATCTGAATTATATATTAATATATAATATATAATTATTATAAAGAATTCACTTAACTCTTACCTTTGTTTGTTTAAATCCTGCTTTGGGTTTGTTTTTAATGATGACAAAGCAGGATAGAAATGGTATAAGTAAAATATTACGGTAATACATGCAATTTTGATATTGCAAAAAGAATTTCTATGTTACTAGGTCCATGGGCCTCCTCAAGCAGCAGGCATGTCTGTAGCTGATTTGACTGAACAGCTGGCTCAGACTAAACAACTGGTAGCACAACTCAAGGAGCTTGTTAAAGAAAAAGATAATGGCTTACACAACAAAGATAAACAATTAAAGGTATTGCGTGTGTATGGAGGGAGCTTCCCAGTTGTTTTTGAAGCAAACTGCTTTTCTGAAGTATTGTCTTAAATATTATTTCAGGTTAGAAATTGAAACTGTGATTATAATTAGGTGTAGCTTCCCTCTAGTCTATTTTAGGTTTGCATAAGTTGCCAGATTTGGCTGTCATTCAAAATGCAGAAATTTCCTAGGTATGAACAGATGCTGTTGATATGATTAAAATTATCTTCTCTAAATTGGTAACTATAGTATATAATTCCACCTGTCATGAAAGTTCTTTCAGAGGAAAACTTACTTTTATATTTCACCTATTTAGATTTTAATATACATGGTTGTAATTAAAATTATATCTGCAAATTGTATTTTGTTTTAAAATAATGTATAAATAATTTACAGGAAGAAAAAGAAGCTTCTGACACCAAGATTTCCAAATTAAAACTCCAGAACAAAGCCAAAGTAGCATCATTAACTTCACAATTAGAAGAACTTAAGAAGCAAGTATCAGGAACTGGAGTACAAGATGGAAAATCTGGACAAAAGAGAGTGAGTTATATCCTTAAAAAAGTAATATAGATTATAAGGCAGCTTTCCCCAACAACATCTACAATTTGTATTAATCTTGCCCAGCATGGTCATTAGATGTGATTAAACTGGTAATCAAAAATATCATGGGGGACGTTATTATTAAACTGTTGGTCATAGACTCAACAGTTCTCTCATGTTCTCTTACTTAAGGCTGATATCCATATGCATTCTGTATTTATTTGAGAGGGCAGTATATCATGTGCATCATTAATATTTTGCTTGTTGCTTTTAGTAGTTACTGCTACTGAAAATACATTGCTTGTTGAACTTTAATGGAACTGCAAACAAAGTTATGATCCTTACCTGATCGTCCATTCTAGGTGTATATGTAATTTGGATCAGTACAGCACAATCCTAGAAATGTGTTTTAAAAATAAGTGCCAACATGTTCATGTATTCTCCTTTGAATGAGCTATTTACAAATCTAAGTTAAAATTTAGAAAAGAACTCTGAAGCATGTTTTGTTATTTTTTTAACTGAATTTTTTTTTTTCTGTAGTACTACCTGCTAGGAATGTGGTTAGTCCAAATATTTTACTTTTTGTTTTATTTGAAGCTAATTTTTTAAATGTATGTTTTTAGAGTGATCAAGAGAATGCTGCTGCAAGTCGTGGAAAAATATTAGTGCTCAGAAAGAAAGTTGAAGAACTAGAAACACTGAATGCCCAAAAAAATGAAGAGCTCTGGCAAAAGGTAAATTTGTACAAGAGTTTGATTATTTCTTTATCTTGAGCGTTGGTATTATTACTTAAAGATGTGTTTTCTAAAGTTTGTCGAGATATTATTAAAATGGCTGGTCATAAATGGTGCTAGTGAAGAGCTGAGACATTCATGTTTTATATTTATTAAAAAAGAATAAGATATTGTAATTTCTTTAGATTTTGACTTGAGGTTATTTGCTTTGTTGCAGTCTGTAAAGGAGAAAATGTATGATTTACATTATATATTTCAATTAAATTTATTTATTTATTTTCTATCCCACCTTTATTATTTTTATAAATAACTCAAAGTGGGGAACATACCTAATATTCCTTCCTCCTCCTATTTTCCCCACAACAGCAACCCTGTGAGGTGGGTTGGGCTGAGAGAGAGCGACTGGCCCAAGGTCACCCAGCTGGCTTTCATGCCTAAGGCAGGACTATAACTCATGGTCTCCTGGTTTCTAGCCCATTGCCTTAACCACTAGACCAAACTGGCTCTGTCTGGCTCCCACAGAAATAACATATAGGATTGCAACATTAAAATGTTAGGCTTTTAGTTATTGTGAAGCAGAATTGTATTTTTTTAACACTTTAACTGGATATAGAATATCCTTCTCTATTCTGTTGCCTGAAATAATGTAGTACGATAAAACTTTGATTTCACTGACTGCCAATTTGCAGACTTTGGATGCAGCAAACAAAATTTCCATCTGATTGTTTCCCGAAATGGACAAGTCTGTTACATTCAAAGCAGTCCATACAAGCTGGTTAAATTTCTCTTAGTTTTATGACATCCACAGCAATTTGTGTCATTTGCATAATGATGTCATTACCATATGATACAAATTATGCCATTTGCATAATTGATAGAAATGACATGATAATATAACAGACATTCAAGAATAACAGATACACTCTCCCATTAATATTGAGAATGAAGTACAGGTAGTCCTCTTTTAGTGACCACAATGGGACTGGCAGCTCTTTTGTTAAGCAAAGCCGTCGCTAAGTGAGAAATGACATACTGTGACTCTGCTTTCCTTCTCTCCACTCCTCCACCTTTTGGAATGCTCACCCCAGCACTGGGATAATTAGCAATAAGGGAATGAATGATTGTATTTCCATTCATTGGAAAGGAAGGGATAACAAAAGGGTAAGCAGGCACACAGTGGGGAATGCACATTGAAAGGAATGTGGTGGTTCTGGCAGCCGCAAGCTCGCTTGGGACTGGGAGCTTTAAGCTCCCTACAGAAACAGCTTTGTGTTACCAATCAAAGTGAATACCAAGCGAAGTTCTGTTACCAAGCGAAGCTCTGTATGTTCCCCGTTGTGTGCCTGCTTACTGTCTTAGAATCCCCAATCTCTCCACTCTGGGTAGAGGAGGAGAAAAAATGGGTCAGGCACAGGAGAGATTGCCTATAGTGATTGCTTGTTTTTTCTCCCCCCCCCCATTTGTTTAAGCAATGTCTCTGCTCTGCAGGTGGGGGGGCACTCAGAACTGCCAGCACCACCGCATTCCTTTTGATGTGTGTCCCCCATGTATCCCCCATTATCTGCTTGCTCGCTCTCATGTAATCCCTTCCTCTCCAATCTCTCCGCTCTGCAAGGGGAGTGGGGACAAAAACAACAGGTCAGGCACAGGACAATGCCTACTGACTGTACTGGCGATCACATGACTGGGGGATGCTGCGAAGGTCGTAAATGCGGGCATTGTTCATACATTTGGTTTTTCAGCACCTTTGAACTGTTGCTGAATGAGGCAGTCAGTAAGCAAGGTCTACCTATAATACAAATAAATGATTTTTTGTTAGCAAGATTCAGATACCTTACAGAAGTAGCAATTTTTGTTTATACCCATCTTGGTCAACCCGGCTTTTGGGTGGAAAGAAATCTGCCTTTTTAGCTTACTGGAGGTAAAAAAGAAAAGAATGAGGTTTGGAGATAGAAAATAATAGTAAGAATGTAATTTTAGCATGATAGATATCTAATTAATTAAATACTCTAGGTCATGTTTTTAGGGCAAAACAAAACCTCCCAGGATGGCTTATAGAAATCAAATTATTACACCAAAATATAATAATGAACATTAATAAAACGCTCAAACATGTATAATTGAACAATAATAGTAATAATAATAATATGAATATGAATTCATATTATTCAAAAGTTTGAAACACCAGCAGATAAAACATCTTGCAATAGCGTAAAAACCAGGCATAGGCATAGCTGAAATCCAAGGCACCGTTACGGGAATAAGCAGATCTGTTGTACATTCTTAAAAGCTGGCAGTCATGGAGGCTGTTGGATCCCAGGTTGCTGGCCCCTTTCATATGTGGAAAAGGCTATGGAAAAGGCGTGTTTTTAATGATGGAACAACACAAAAAGTGGCTGTCGATGCGAATAAAATATCTCTGATGTAATAATGGCTTTGCTTCCAGATTGCTGAATTGGATGCTGCACACCAGCGAGGTGCTGAACTAGATGCCATGCTTGCCGAGAAGCAAAAAAAACTAACTGAAAAAGAAGCCTACATAATTGATTTGCAGCTAGCCTGTGGATCAACTAATGATGCCAAAGAAATGCTAATGCATAACAGTGAATTAAAGGTATAACTAAGCTAGGAATATATATGTGCTGTTTTATCTCTCATCAAGTTCGACAATTTCATTAACATTCTGAATTCACTGTATTGTTGCTTTCCCAGTAAACCTGAGAAATAGTTAGATGAGCATGCCAATCTCATTCTTGTTTTCTAATTATCTTTTTCATGAACTTCAAAGAATCAGATTTCCAGAAAAGAGGCTTCATTGCAGAGTATGCAAATATTAGTTCAGAACCTTACCAGGAAAGTTGGGGACAGTGAAGAAAGATGTAGCCTCCTCCAAGAACAAATTGGAAGTCTTAAAAGCCTTCAAAATAAGGAGAAGGAGCACTTTCAGGAAAGAGAAGCCATGTATAACCAAAATGTAAGTAGGTCTTCAGTTAAAAAATAATCACTAGTACAGTATTTGGGATTTGGCTGCCAGAATATGATGAATTTATCCCCTTTTCTTAGATTTTCTTCGAGGTTATCAGGTGTAAGGTGGATATTATTATAAAATTAGATGGGTGTTATTCAAGAGTTATTTAATGATCCTTTTCATCCATGATTAATTTCCATCCATGATTAATTTTCTGGAGTTTTATGAATCAGTAAGAACTGAATGTTATATGTTTATGTGTGAATCAGTTTTATAAAAATATTTGGTGTGGTTGTTTTTTAGATCCGCATGTTTCAAAATATTATCCAGGAAAAGGAAAAAGATTTGATGAGACTGGCCCAGAAACATGAACAAGAACTCTTTAAAGTGGCTGCCAAATCTGATGCTAGTGCTGATCTAGAACAGGTAAAGAAAAGTTATTTTATTTAGTAGTATTGTGAATGTAATCCCAAGTTTATTTATTTTATTTATTAGTTAAATTTATATTACCGCCCATCTCCCCCAATGGGGACTCTGGGCGACTTACAATAAAAGCAATAATAAAAATATCTAAACCTCAATCACAATCTAAAAACATAAATAGGATAATAAATATAAAGTCCAAGAGGAGATGGAATAGCAATTGATAGGGGGTGCTATGGCACTAACCACCCCTAGGTGGAGCTGTCCATCCTAAGCAAGGCGGCAGAACCAGGTCTCCAATTTCTTCTGGAAGGCCAGGAGCGAGGAAACCTGTCTCAACTCCAGGGGCAAGATATTCCAAAGGGCGGGCGCCACTGCAGAGAAGGCCTGCCTCCTGGACCCCGCCAGATGAAATTCCTGTTGATTGCTGTTCAAGTTGATTGCTGGCATCCCTAATTAGAACTCTTTGTTTTTTTTGTGGTCACATTGCCAGTTTAATTTTATAGATGGGTTATATCTGAAAAAAATGACATTTATTTAAAGGTTAAAATGCCCTTAAAGTGTGACTATAACTATACAGGGTTTTTTCTATGTTAAAAAGTGGTTTGCTTGTACTTTCTTCTGGGATTTTTTTTCAATTTTCCAGTCTAGGCTATAGCCCTAGAATTCCTAAGTAGTTCCTCATTCAAATACTAGCCAGGGCCAATCCTACTTAACTTCCAACATAAACCAAGGTGAACTGCTAACATTCAGCTACCAAAATTGCAACCTTTCTAGTTTGTGTTGACTCAAGTGTAAATAAATAGCAATATTCTTGATTTTATGGGATTTTTTGGTTACATTGATCATACAATACCCAGTTGAAGGGACACTGAATATTGTTTGGACTGATCCACCAAATAATGGACATTATTGCCTGAGATTTGGGAAACCTTGCATCTAATTGATTTATTTGTTAAATGTAAAGTCTTCTAAACCAAGGTCTGTTAAATCAAAGGTTTTCTTATTTTTTGTTGCAATGCCCGATTAGCCAGAGCTTTTAGTCAGAAGTTTTTTAACGAGTTAGGAAAATCACCCAGCAGTTTATTACAATGGGTCCTGCAGTTGAGTTATTCTTGTTGTTTTCTAATGCAAGTAAGTTAATGGAAGATATGAAACTTACCTTATTATTAGTTGCTAGGTTTGTTAATAGAAAACACTAGAAAACTAAAGTACATCTTTTGTTAGATCAATATTTCAAAGAAGGCTTAATGGAAATAAGTAATTATATTTTATGATTTCTGACTCCTTTTATAGTTAAAGGTTCTAGATTAGATTGAGCAGATATTGAGTAGATATCTGATGTCCTACAAATATGAAATTTTGTTTCTATCGAATAGGTGGCAATACAAGAAGACATATTCTTCCATTACTTACAGTGAACATTTTTATTTCTGTAACAGTTACTGAAAGCCTTAAAGCAGAAACTACATGAGAAGGAGGAAGTCATGCTTGGAAGGACACAGGTGATAGTCATGTTGCAACAAGAACTGGATGGCAAGGACCAACAGCTGAAAGTAAGAAGCAGGGTGCACTGACAAACAGTTGTTACTCTTGAATAAGTTGCTATAAAATATGGCAGTTCTAAGTTAGATTGCAGTTTGCTAGTCAGTTTTTATTGCATTTCATTGCATTGATTGATCATATGTGTCTTGTATTCTTAAATTTTTTTATCCATATTGGTTAAATGTTGAGGTAGTGCTAAAAGAAAAGGAAAAACCCACATGATTTTGATAAAAAAGCTAAAGAATGACAAAGAATAACAAGGACTGATTGGTAGTCAGAATTTGAAGAGCTTCTACAAGAACCTTAAGTTAATAGGTTTTTTATAATTGCTTTTTTTGAACAACAGTGGTTAAGATTCTTATATCACCAGTTGATGGGGCCATATCACAAAATGAAAAGAACAGTGGAAAAATATGCAAACTGGGAGCATTTTGGACAAAATTTGTTCAATTGTTTCCTAAGGTTTTAATTACTTTTTGCTATAATTTGGATACTTGGTGAAGAACTTCTACTGACAAAATTTTGCAACATTTGGTAGCATGTGATGTTGAGACTTTGACACTGCAGAAACTACCTTTTGCCATATACCAAGCTGCTTTTGAAAAAGATTTCAGTTTCAATAATGTCATGGGGGTTACTTTGGTGAAGAGGGAATCTGACCGCAATATTTTATTTATTTGTTGTCAAACTATCTAGCATGCCCTCCATCCTGATAATTCCAAAATTTATACAACAATAAGAAGCAACAAGATAAAAAGCAGAATTACTAAAAGCAGTTTAAAATGCCTGGCCATATAGAGACTGTATGTTTCCTTAAATGTTTTCTTAAAAACTAATATCATTAAAAAAAGATTCAAGAAAAATGTGGTATTAAATAGAAACAATGCTTCTAGCAACAAAGAGGGTTCTCTCCCAGATTTCTCTCCCTATAGAAGCTAAACTTTCCAAAGGTATCTGCAGGGAGATTAAAAAAAAATCAAGATGGTGTCTGCAAATCCACAAAGTCCTTCCCCTTTTTGTACCTACATTTATGTTGCATGCAAGAACAATGGGATGTGGGTTTGATTGTGCGGTTGACATTATTTTACCTCCCCATGCAGATAATTACAACAAACACGTAGTTCTTAGTTATTTCCATGTTCTAAACATTCTTCCCCCAAATAATGTAATATATTTCACCCAGTGCAGAACAATATTTTGATGCTTGAAATAGTTTTTCTCCCAGCTGAGTATCTTTTATGCTGTTTTGCAAATGCTGTTGAGTCTTTCACCACCCCCAGGTATATTGTAGAAAAGTATTTTATTTTTATTTATTTATTCAGATTTGTTACAACCACACATCTTTCAAGGCTAAATATGTTCTGTGCTGTATGACCCTTTAAAATACAAGTGAGAAATATATGTCTTTTTCAGAAGCTCAGCTAGCCTGATTTTTGATGGGGGATACTGCAAATTGTAGCTTAGCTTAATGACTTTGGGCCATTCATTTTCCTTCAGCCCAACCTACATCATGGGATTATTGTTGGCTTGGGCATTTGCAGCAAATTGAGGTTATGTCATAATAATAATATAATAATAATAATAAAAAGTGTGGTGATGTTATCATACAAATTCTGCCTTTATATACTTGCATATATGAATCATAGTATTTGCATCACAATGGCATGATGCACATTTCATTACTTGCTGCCCTCTGTGGACTTCTGTAACTATTGTGGAAGGAAATTGAGTGCTAGTATAGTTCATTATGGTGTCAGGCAGAAGGATACCAGTTATTTGCCTTCTGCTACTTCTTTAACCCCTTCCTTACACTGGCAGTGCTCCATCCTTCATTTGTGATAATCAAATTGGGTACAGATGGGACTACACAGATCCTTAAGTAAGATACTTCACTCACAAGCAAAGGGTTTTTCTGAGTCTGTGGGGTAAAAGGAAGAAAACTTATCTATCCCACAGAGATATTTGGGATACCCTAAAAGTAGTCATGTCAAGTCTTCAAGCAATTTCTTCATGCCACAGATAATTCTTTGCTGCACTCATTGAAGGATCTGTACAACCCTATTTACAAAGAGCCAGGGATTCTGGTACATATTTTCGGATGTGTGATACAACTATGGTTGTTTGGTGTCTCCTTTCCATATTTTGTTGTTTATTCGTTCAGTCGCTTCCGACTTTTCGTGACTTCATGGACCAGCCCACGCCAGAGCTTCCTGTCGGTTGTCAACACCCCTAGCTGCCCCAGGGACGAGTCCATCACCTCTAGAATATCATCTATCCATCTTGCCCTTGGTCGGCCCCTCTTCCTTTTGCCCTCCACTCTCCCTAGCATCAGCATCTTCTCCAGGGTGTCCTGTCTTCTCATTATGTGGCTAAAGTATTTCAGTTTTGCCTTTAATATCATTCCCTCCAGTGAGCAGTCTGGCTTTATTTCCTGGAGGATGGACTGGTTTGATCTTCTTGCAGTCCAAGGCACTCTCAGAATTTTCCTCCAAGACCACAGTTCCAAAGCATCTATCTTCCTTCTCTCAGCCTTCCTTGTGGTCTAACACTCGCAGCCATATGTTACTACTGGGAATACCATTGCTTTAACTATGCTCACCTCAGCGTGATGTCTCTGCTCTTAACTATTTTATTGAGATTTGTCATTGCTCTTCTCCCAAGGATTAAGCGTCTTCTGATTTCCTGACTGCAATCAGCATCTGCAGTTATCTTTGCACCTAAAAATACAAAGTCTTTCACTGCCTCTACGTTTTCTCTCTCTATTTGCCAGTTATCAATCAAGCTGGTTGCCATAATCTTGGTTTTTTTGAGGTTCAGCTCCAAGCCAGCTTTTGCACTTCCTTCTTTCACCTTCATCATAAGGCTCCTCAGTTCCTCTTCGCTTTCAGCCATCAAAGTGGTATCATCTGCATATCTGAGATTGTTAATGTTTCTTCCAGCGATTTTAACTCCAGCCTTGGATTCCTCAAGCCCAGCATGTCGCATGATGTGTTCTGTGTACATGTTGAATAGGTAGGGTGAGAGTATACAACCCTGCTGTACTCCTTTCCCAATCTTAAACCAGTCCGTTGTTCTGTGGTCTGTTGTTATCGTTGCTACTTGGTCATTATACAGATTCCTCAGGAGGCATACAAGATGACTTGGTATCCCCATACCGCTAAGAACTTGCCACAATTTGTTACGGTCCACACAGTCAAAGGCTTTAGAATAGTCAATAAAACAGAAATAGATGTTTTTCTGAAACTCCCTGGCTTTTTCCATTATCCATCGGATATTAGCAATTTGGTCCCTAGTTCCTCTGCCTTTTCTAAACCCAGCTTGCACATCTGGCAATTCTTGCTCCATGAATTGCTGAAGTCTACCTTGCAGGATCTTGAGTATTATCTTACTGGCATGTGAAATGAGTGCCACTGTTCAATAGTTTGAACATTCTCCTTTCCATATTAGAAAGACTAAAAATTAGGCCTTGAAACATCATATTATCAAGTGGGGATATGTGGTGGGGAAAAAGTTAATTTATCATGGGACCTACTGCATCAGAGAGACTCTTCCCCAGAGTGAGAGACGAGAGGGGGAGTCTGGGAGTGTATTTGTGTAAAAGAGTGTTCAGCCCCTGAGTGAGAGACGGGGTGGGTGAAGAATGAGTGCCCCCTGTTGAGCAGTGAGAGAGTTTGGGGGGGGCATAGTGAATGGGGGGATTGATGGTTGGGCTCTGACGGCACCGAGAGCAGAAGCTTGTGTGCCAGAGGGCCTACCATCACCCTGTGGGAGATTGACTGTGAGTAAGCATGTATGAATGGAAGGAGGGAGCCCTACTTAGAGCCAGAGATTCCCGAGGTCCAGGAGTGGGGGCTAATGGATCAGGAGTCACTGGGGGCTGTAGGGCAGGGCACATAATTGAGGTGGTGACGGGTAGGGGATGTTATGGCGGGAGCCGGAGGGTGGGCCATCTTCAGGGTGGCGTGTTCCAGCCCTCTGTGCTCAGACCCAGGCCCTGGTCAGCAGATCCATAGGGGCCCTGGTTTCCGGCTGCTGCTTTTTAATGCCAGGTCAGTTAATAACAAGGCCCCCCTCATATGTGACTTGATCACTCAGGAGGGGGCAGACCTGGCATGTATTACCGAGACCTGGGTAGGCCCTGAAGGGGAGGTGCCCCTTTCGGAAATGTGCCCAGCTGGGTTTACAGTATGGCACCAGCTGAGATCCCAGGGCAGGGGAGGAGGGGTGGCTGTTGTCATCCAAGAGTCTCTTGTGGCCTTCAGGGGCGCTGCTCCTTCAGGGGCTGGTTGTGAGACCCTGTTTTTCAAGTTGGGTTCCCAAGAATAGTTGGGAGTATTGCTACTATACCAGCCTCCCTGCTGCGTGGCAACCTCCCTGCCTGAGCTGCTCGAGGCCGTCTCGGGGCTGGCGGTGGAGTTTCCCAGGCTCATGGTTCTGGGGGACTTCAACCTGCCATCCTTCGGGCATGCCTCAGAGGTGGCTCGGGAGTTCATGGCTACCATGGCAGCCATGGGCCTGTCGCAGATAATTCAGGACCCGACTCGAGACAGTGGCCTCATCCCGGACTTGGTTTTCTTGTCGGAGCAGTGGCAACGTGATCTGAGGGGAGAGTTACAGTTGTCCCCTTTGTCATGGTCAGACCACTCCCTGGTGACCTGAGATTCCTGAGAATCTCCCTGAGATTCTCCTATGCCACCACCCTCCGCAGGGAGTCAGGACCCATTCGATTGGTCTGCCCCTGGCGACTGATGGACCCGCTAGAGTTTCAGAGGGAACTGGGAGTTATACCTGGTGATCTGCATGATCCAGCGGAGGCCCTAGTCGAAGCCTGGAATAGGGAGGCAGCTGGGGCCTTGGACAGGATCTTGTCCCATCGAACCCGGCACTCCCCGTGGTTTATGGAGGAGTTGAGGGTTCTGAAGAGGATTAAGAGACGCCTAGAGCGCCACTGGAGGAAGACAAAGACTGAATTCAACCGAACAGAGGCAAGAGCCGCTATTAAGGCCTACCTTGTGGCGATAAAAGTGGCGAAACGTCAATACTTCTCCGCTCTTATTGCATTCGCAGAATGCCGCCCAACGGCCCTGTTTAAGATCACTCGATCCCTTTTGGGGAAGGTGGGCTCAGTGACCCACCTATGGGGCCGTGCAGAGGAATTTGCTGAACACCTGCAGGACAAAATCGCTCGGATCCGCTCCAAGTTAGACTCCAGGTATGAGGCTTGGTCTGGAGAGATACCAGGGGAACGGGCTTACCCAGTTATCTGGGAGCAGTTTGATCCTGTTGGACCTGAGGAAGTGGACAGGATCCTATGGATGGTAAATGCCACCACATGCCATCTAGACCCATGCCCCTCCTGGCTAGTAAAAGCAGCCCGGGAGGTGACATGCGGTTGGGTCCATGCGATGGTTAATACATCCTTGGGAAAGGGGGTGTTCCTGGCTACCTTTACAAAGGCGGTGCACCCCCTCCTCAAGAAGCCATCGCTGGACCCTACTGTTCTGGACAATTTTCATCCAGTCTCCCACCTTCCCTCTTTGGGGAAGGTGGTTGAGAAAGTGGTTGCTTTGTAGCTCCAGAGGGTCCTGGAGGAAACTGATTATCTAGACCCCTTTCAGTCAGGCTTGAGGCCCAGTTATGGGACAGAAACGGCATTGGTCGCACTTATGGATGATCTCTGGCTGGAGCAGGTTGGTGGCAGTGCATCCATCCTCGCTCTCCTTGATCTCTCAGTGGCTTTCGATACCATCGACCATGGTATCCTTTTGGGGAGACTCAGGGAGTTGGGGGTGGGTGTTGTAGTTTTATGCTGGTTCACCTCCTTCCTCCAGCGCCAGTCCCAATCGGTGTTGATAGGGGAGGAGAGATCAGCTCCACGGCCCCTTCTTTGTGGGTGCCGCAGGGATCAGTACTCTCCCCTCTCCTTTTTAACATCTACATGAAACCGCTGGGCAAGATCATCTGCCACCATGTAATGAGGTATCATCAGTACGCTGATGATGCTCAGTTGTATATCTCCATCCTGGGTGAAGTAAGTGCTGCCGTGACTACCCTCTCCGAGTCTCTGGGGGCTGTGGGGGCCTGGATGGGGAACAACAGGCTTCAGCTGAACCCTGGTAAGATGGAGTGGCTGTGGGTTAATGGTTCTTCCGTATCTGGGACATTAACATCTCTGGTTCTGGATGGGGTTGCACTGCCCCAGACAGACCCAGGGCATAACCTGGGGGTCCTCCTGGACTCATGGCTCCTGCTCAAAGAGCAGGTGGCAGCCATGGCCAGGAAAGCCTTTGTGCAGCTACGTGCTGTGCACCAGTTACGCCCCTTCCTGGATTGGGAGGCCCTTCGAACAGTCACTCTTACCCTTGTTATCTCTCATATAGACTATTGCAATGTACTCTACGTGGGGCTACCCTTGAAAAGTATCTGGAAGCTTCAGCTGGTCCAGAATGCAGCCGCGCAAGCTGTTTTTGGTGCTCTCAGAAGGGCACATGTAACACCGCTGCTGCGCGAGCTGCATTGGGTACCAGTTTGCTTCTGGGTCCAATTCAAGGTGTTGGTTATTACCTTTAAAGCCCTACATGGCGTGGGGCCAGGTTACCTGAGGGACCGCCTCTTCCCCATTACATCAACCCACCCCACCCGATCGTGCAGAGAGGGCATGCTGCGGACCCTGTCTGTAAGACAACTTCATCTGGCGGGGTCCAGGAAGTGGGCCTTCTCTGCAGTAGCTCCCGCCCTGTGGAACATGCTGCCCCCGGAGGTGAGATTGGCCCCATCGCTCCTGGCCTTTCGGAGGAGTCTGAAGACCTGGTTCTGCCGCCTCGCTTGGGGTGGAGAGGGGAATAGATCTACATGGGGATGGTTGCTATAGACCACTCCTCCCACACTTGGACTGTTTTTAGATTCTTTTGCCTCTTGGACTTTTTATCTTTACTCTTATTTATATTATTTATTATTATAATTTTATACTGTATATTTTATGATTGTTGTTTTAATTGATTGTTGTAAACAGCCCAGAGTCCCTGGATGGGAGGAGATGGGCGGGGACAAATTGGATAAATAAATAAATAAATCAGGGCCAAGACCTTCAAAATTATTCCTTTCCAGGCTATACTTCAGGTTTTGTCTTGAATGCTTGCTGGGTTGGCTCTTAGAATCAGGTTATATCTAGATGCAACCCCTATCAAGAGAAATAGAGGGTCTCAGTTACTTTCATAGCACAGCACTTTGATACTAATGAAATTTGAAAGTTGAGTAAGATTAACTCTGCCTTGATGCCACAATAACCCTATTAGTAGAGGAATTTTTGTAGGTATCTCCGTGCAGCTCCTTGCTCCTTCCAAAAATCTGTTATGGGTTATTGGGAAGCTCTCCAAAATAATATAGGAAGTGCTGCCTAGGAGTAGGGCTTCATAAGAAAGTAATAAAGAAAATCTTTCTCACCTTCTATCAGTGGGAACCCTCAACTGAATGAAAGATCTTCCATGGGTTTTGGGGACTCTTTTACAGAGGGTGAGGGAGGATACATCTCTATCCATGTGCTTATACATGTTAAAGGAACCGTTTTGCATATAATTAAAAAAGGAGCTTGCAGTTTTGTTGTTTATACTTTTTTCTTTTAATTCAGGAAATGAATGAACAACTAAACCGCCTTGAGTCAGAGAAAGACAATCTCCAGTCCAAGCTGGATGCCGAAAAGCACGTAATGCGAGCCCAGCTGAGAGACATGATGGAGAAACATGATAATGAAATGAGGAAAGCGGGAGAGAAGTATAATGCTGACCTTCAGGAGATACAAGAAACACATGAAACAGAGCTTCAGGGAAAAGATCGAACACTACTTCAGCTACAGAAAGCATTTGATGAATTAATTTCCAGACATGAAAGTAATTTGGAGCAAGCTGTTGATATGGATGCCATTATTAAACAAAAGTTGGAACATTTAGAAGGTAACATCATAACATACAACAGCCCTTAAAGCTTGCTTACTACATTGAATAGTTGATTCAGTTTTTATTAGCATTATATTTACCTTTTGATAAAGAGAAATTGTACTGAGAGCCAGCTTTGTGGACAGTTTTTACACAAGTTATCAATGCAGTAGCACTGAGGATAAAGTGTTATCTCCTCTCATCCGGGGAGGTGGTTGTACCTTTTTAAACCTTTTAGTTTCTGAGGTTCATGGAGCGCATGATAGTGGAGCAATGATGTTGTCAGAAGGTGACATCACTATTATATTTGGGGGAAGCTGGGATGCCTTTAATGATTAATGGTTGTGTTAAGTCTAATAGAGAATTAATATTTTACTGTTTATTTTATAAAGCAAAAATTATTTTGCCATAATTCAACAGTTTACTGCCAAATTTAATGGTGTGACTTTGGGAGAGACCTCTTGGGGCCACCAAAGAGGCATTGTGGCAGCGCATATAGCCTGTGGTTGCAGGTTGAGTGTCTGAATATATTCAGTACGAGAAAGATGGATTTTTATATAATTCCATGTAATACAGTATGATAAAGCATCAAATAGCCCTTAATAATTCTAATATCTCAGACTGGGCAAGTCTTAGAAAATTCTCTCCTCAGTGTATGTTACTGATATGAAACCAGTTCAAGCAATATATGTTATATTAATACTTTTGTTGTAATTCAGAATAATGATTGAGATGCCTGTTTGTTTAAGCGCAAGTAAAACTGAAAACAGAAGAGGCCAGCAAATCAGAAGCTAAATTCCTTAAGATGAAAGCATGGTCCAAATCCAGAATCAGACAACTTGAAGATGAACTTAAAAATGTATGTTAAATTTTTATATACAATTTAATTTTATGTGCCCAGTTTAATAATATAGATACCAAAGGTTTGTTTAGAATGGTAAGGTACAAAGTAATGTTTTTCTTAAAGTTTTTTCTTCAGAAAATATTACAGTTGAAAAGTTGATTAGTAATATTAATAGTTTAACTATAAAACTGATAGCATAATTCTGCTGTAACTTAAGGGAACTATTTATATTATGGGATCTCCAGAATTACATAAATGTGTCAGAGATGTTACCAGATTTGGCTTCAGTTTGTTTTTTGACATATATCTTTATTGGCAGAAATTGACATTTTTTTTCCAGGTTACACCAATGAATGGCTGTATAACTGCCTTACAAGACCAGGTTTCCGAATTAAAGAAGGAAAAAGAAGATCTACAGTCAACACTGCAAACATATTTGGAACTTAAAACTCAAAATGGTAAATAGTGATAAACTTTTACTATAATTTTGAAAGATGTCTATCTGAAAATGAGGTAAGATAAGAATGTTTAAGTCTCAGTTTAATTGTTCATTTTGCCATTTGATAAATTGCAAAATATAATAAGTAAATTTTTCTGTAAACAAAATAGACACAGAACTGAGTTCAGTAACTGAACAACAGGGGTAGATTCATTTCAACCACACAATCCATGAACAATGTAGCAACAGCAAAAATAGCCTTCTCTTTCTCAGTCCTGCATATCTACATTTGGCCCTACCTGGCAGCTCAGCAAAGCATCTGAGTTTTTGCATACTGTTTGCTTTAGCAGGTGGCTTGACTGGGATGCAAAATAAATAACATGGGCATATACAGTTTGCTCAGTGGTTAAGATGCTGAGTCAGAGGACCATTAAGGTCGGCAGCTTGGCAGTTCGAAACCTGAGAGCAGAAGCTGCGTGACGGAGTGAGCTCCTGTCAACTTGTCCCAGCTCCTGCTAACCTAGCAGTTTGAAAGCATCCAAATGCAAGTAGATGAATAGGTACCACTTTGGTGGGAAAATAGCAGGGACATGAAGGGAGCCCCCTTGGGCGTCCCCCCGGGCAACGGTGACATCACTGGCAAATCCTTTCAATACAGAAGTGCCTTGGCAGGTGCTTCTGACACACAAAAAAGATGTCATCTGACAAACCTACTTGAGGGAGAACAAAATTATATTACAAACTCTAACTTTCCCCTTAGCAAATAATTTAAAATCAGCAGTAAACTAAACTTAATTAAAAAGTAGGCAGCAGACTTTTTTTTTTTAAATATCCAGGGTAGTTAATCACTGATTGTGTGCTTAACTGATTTTCCCTCATTCTTGCATTAGCTTCAGTGGCTATCCTGGTCCCTGTGCTCAGTAGTTGCTGGAAGGGACATATAGAGTCTATAAAAATGTTATATACTGCCCACCTTCCTTTGAGCTCTTGGAGCACAGAGGGATAGATGGTATATTATGTCATGCTCCCATGTATGTTTCTGTACTGATAGTTTGAACTGAGAGCTGTGCAAAATGTCTCAAATTCAAAAAGGGTTGAGCTTGAAACCAGCTACTTCAAGTTCACGTTCAGCTACTTCAAGTTGCACTGTCCTTACTGGTAGTGTTCTGAGGCTGTACAACCATTCTGGAAATGATTTGAACATGAAATGGGGCTGCTTTGATTTCATAACATTTCCAGAAAGGTTGGAACAGCATCAAGCTATTCCTGGTGATGTTGGAATAGTCGTTTTTGACTCAAAAGGAGACATTTTAAGCTCAAGAAGTTTTGAATGTAAATGTTTTATACGCTGATAACTTGAATTTACATTTTCTTGCCTAAATGTATTACAATAATTTGTGGATTATACCTAATAATGTAGACAATTTCCATTACAGAAGAACTGGTGGCTAAGCTTGAAGTTTATGAAGAACAGCAACGAAAACTTCAGGCAGATCTTGAACAAGTTACCAAAAGGGCAGCTTCACAGGTCTGCTGTGTTGGGATTAATTGAATTTGTTTGACTAGTCATTAATATAAGTAGTTAAATAACAGCAAATAAAGTGAAAGCATTTTAAATTTTCCATAATGAAAATCTTGTGAATTGTGAATCACTATACTGCCCGTAGACATAACATTCTATACCATTCTGCAAATATTTGAAGCATTGTTCTCAAAAAGGGTACAAGAGTGGTAGCATCACAGTTGTTTTCAGAAAGTGTTTTTAAAGGAAAAAAAGTATTTCTTGAACTTTTATCAGCTTTTCTTTTGGTCTTTCCTCTGTGCTGAACAGGCTAGTTTCTAAGATCTGCCAGTTGCTTAAAGAAAGATGTTTTGTAATGAAACAGCAAAGCTTGAGCAACAGGGAACCAAACAATTAAAGATGCATTACTGTCACTCTGTTGTATTCCTGCTTCTAATCATGGTGGACACAAAAAGGCCCTCTTTTTCCGAGGACGGGGAGGACAAATTTATGATAAAATGTTTCAGGATCAAATGTTCTCTTCTTCCTAAATTGGATATACTTTTCTTTTGCTGGTACTCTGAATATAGCAAGACATGTATTGTGTTACAGTACATGGAATATTGTACAACTTCCTAAGGATTTTGTAGAACTGCAAAGAAGCATATCCATAGGGATCAAGCGGCAGGAGTAGTTCCCCTATAAGGAAAACTTACGTTTTGGGGATTTTATAATTTAGAGAAAAGCGGTTAAACAAGAAAGCATTACAAAGGTGTATACAATTATGCATAGTGTGGAGAAAGTGGATTGGTAGTAAAAGTTTTTCCTGTGTCACAAAACTAGAACTCAGGTATTGAATGAAACTGAACAGTAGGAGATTCAGAGTAGTTAAAAAGAACTTCACTCAATATTTGTCTGATAAAATAATCTACCACGGTACTATCTTTAAAAAGACAGTAGATACATTTATATAGAATATGGATAATAATGGCTGCTAGTTATTTCAACTATGTACTCTGATGCCTGAGGCAGTGTGTTTCCCAGTACCACTTGGGAACAAAGCTGGAAAGGTACTTGTTGCACTTGAGTTCTGCTTGCATACATTCCATTGGCTTCTAATTGGTCAGTGTCAGAACAAAATACTTCTGAGTTTTGATCAGACCCAGTGCAATGCTTCCTAGAAGTTTCTGTTTGCTGGGTTATTCAGCTTATCAGTTTTATTGAACTGATTAATTATTCTCATGTCCTAACTTAACTTGGTTCAGGCTAGTGAATCGGGCAGTGTGGATGAATTACAGAGTCCACTTTTGGAATGGCAAGAAGCTGTATCTGAATCTGAGGATATACACAATGAAATCAGAGAGGAAAAATCTGTTATAGCTCTGAGAATCGCCCAGATTGAGGAGGAGAGAGAAGGTGAGTTACTTCGTTTGAGATGTCATTATGTCACTTGGGTGGATTGGCAAATGTTGAAAGCTAATTGAAAGCTTTATTCAATGTACTGTATATGTATATTTATGCATATCTTTGATTTACTGTGGCAGTCTAGTGAAAGTAATTCAGTCAGATATTTTAGCATCATCTGTCTGCTTCTGCACAGTTTACTGCATAGTCTGTTTAAAGGGTTACAATTACCTGCAATTATTGCTTATGTTGTAGCTAAAATGCTAAGTGAAGCATAGTACATGGAACAAAACTATTTGGTCTATCTGCACTAACATTAAAAAAAAAATCCGGAATGTTATGCAAATTGAAAAGATTCGAGTGCAAAGAATTTTTGTAGGGTCTTTTTGGGACAGCTGAGCTCGTAAGAAGTCCTTTGCATCTCACTGTTGTGTTGTGCAGATAAAGGATAATAAACACTAAAATAATGATACTTTAAATCTAACACCATGTTCTGATTTACTCTTGTGGTGCTAGGAGCACAGAGAGGAATTTTCTTTGAATTTCTTTTTTTGTAATGATTTCTAATTGATGCATACATTGATTAAATATTAGGAAAATTATTTAAGATATTATTAAAGATTTATTGTAGGCAGCTGATTTATCAGTGATGCAGGTGCTCAGAATTTAAGTATGCTGGAGTATTGCTTTGTTTACATATATTTATTAAAATTATTTTGTGGTGAGACTGTACTGAACAAACAGTGGTACTGTAATACAGATATCCATCAACATTTGTATCTTTTTAAAAATCTCTTATTAAATGCATACGTTAACTCAGCAAGTTTACTCATAAATTTTATATGACTTGATCAAGATGGCGTGTTAGTTTGATCTAGATTAGTTTTTTAAATGTTAGTTAATATTTAAAGTGACTCCACAAGACTAGTAGAAACAAAAACAGTCATCATCCATGTGTTTGAACACCTTTTCGTACTATTAACTAACAGAGCTGTGCAATACTTCAGTTTCAATTCCAAAAAAGTGCTTCAGACTGCATGGAGGCGCAAATATAGCACTTATCTGCATCTCTTTAAAGTCTGTGAAGGGTAACCATGCAAAACCAGGAAAAGACACAGCTACTCTAAAGAGTGACAGACAAGTACTATGTTTGCATGACTGCCTGCTGCAAAGATCTCTTTAGAATCAAATCTGAAGTGTTGCGCAGCCCTAAATTCCATTAGTTGTGTATTTGCTTTCTTTCCTATTAAATAGAATTGAAGTCTCTGCATTCTGCCAGTAGGAGAAGGAAATAGATAAAAGTAAATCCCCAAATGGATACCATGTTTTATAAGGTGGCAAATTACATGCCATATATTCGGTGTGCTAGACTTCACAAATGTGCTGTGTATATTGGATCTTGGGATATAACAGTTTAAAGGCAGACAAAGGAGATTTTAGTGTTGTATTTATATTGGTATGCATTGATACAATCAATTATTTATCTTCCTATGTGTTTGGCTTGTAGTTAATTTTGCATTTTCTATTGGGTTAAGCATGACTTTTCTGTTTTGTTCCCCACCTTCATCCCAATGTCGTTAAACCCGATGAGCGCTTGGTGTCCCTTCCCCCTCCACTCCTAACCTCCACTGCGATTTGGTCAGCCACTGAGAACACAGTTTCCCATCAGTTTTGTGCATGCAGGATTCTGCAGCCACAACAGCTTATAACACACTGTTGATAGTTTTCCTCTGTAGTGTATTTTGTGGAAAATTTTCAGTAGTGTGCTATACCGGCTGTTTGTGGAGCTATTAAAAAAAAATTATTAGCATTAAGTTACAATTGCTGTTTCTCTTAACATGCTTTCTTCCCCTGTGGAATACCTATGTCTCATTTATGTTAACAGAATCATCCTCATTTTTTGTGCTAATAGCTGGCTCCATATTTATCTGAGAAACCACAATTTATAATAAATTATAGTTTAATATCAAAGAATGCCATCAGGCTTTCTTTACAGATTGTTTTTTTTACTTTTCTTTAAAATGAGTTATTTAATCAATTGCCATTTTGGGAAGAAGGAACTGAAACCTCTTAAACCACATTCAAGTTTTTAAACTATTTTGAATTTCCAGCTTAATTTTAAGTTTGTACTGTAGTGCTCAATTTTTATTGGGTCATACCCAAGGTTTGTAACAGCATGGCACCATTAGATACAAATAATGATACTCAGCTTATCTACTGTATCACACATGTAATTTTACCTTTATCTACCAATAACTTGTTCTTGATATACATTATACTTGACAGGGCTCATGAACCTTTTATTAATAAATACATTTTCCATTTGGAAATTTGGAAAATGAAAATATTTCTAAATTGGGAAAGCACATTGTTTCTAAGCTCTACAGTTTGGGTAATAATGCCAAACTAACTTAATTTTTCTGTGGTTTATATGGTATTTGATTTACAGTTATGCTGAAACGTCAATATTAGCAAATAATTCTAATTATTATATTAGACATGTCATGAAGGACAAGTGTTTGTTGGTATGAAATTGCTGCAGTAAACAAAATATTACAACATAAAGTATTCTAAAAGGATTGGATCCAAAGGTGCATAAAGTTGAAGTATCTGTAAACTGGATGATCCTATAAAGAGATGTAAGGTTATTTTAGCTAATTCTCCTTCTTACCATCTACACTTCCAAAACTTTACTTTGGAGTGTTGGAAAACCTCCCAGAAGAGTCTATGTAACTCAGTCCAGTCCACCAGTGGGGAGAGATAATAATACCACAACATCCATTATTTGTTAACTGTGGCTGCCTGTGGAAAGAACTAACAGATGCAACCAGAGTAGTACACATCATTGGATGCAATCATAGCATGATGCACTAGCATGCTGTTGATTTGATGCTAATACATATTACAGTGACACATCAGTGGTCATAAGATTTCACTTACACTTGCAGAAGACAAAAAATACTTCCAGCTCCATGAAGTTATATATGTTGCTACCTACTCCATATACTGCACCATTTCAGCTGAGGGAGGAGGGTTGTCAAAAAAATTCAAGATAGGGGCTACAACCATGCGATTTAAGCATTTGTTCTGCACACATTGTGATATGTAAAAAAAATTTCAGTCATGTGCTTGTGCCCTGGGAGAGCAAGGGCTACAGTGAAAAGGAGGGGAGAGAAATAGCAATATGTGAATTGAGTTATATTTACATTTCTGTGGATACAGAGCTGAATATTAGATATTAAATTCTAATAGATTTATTATTTTGCCTGATATATGTTTTTGTTTTATTGGTGTGCCTGATTTTATCATAGAATTATAGAATCATAGGGTTGAAAGGGACCTTAAAGGTTTTGGTCCAACCCCTTGCCCAGGGCAAGAATCTTTATACCATCCCAGAAAAATGGCTGTCCAATTTCCCTTGAAAACCTCCAAGACCATTAGCACTTTTGACACTCTTCTCTGCACTTTTTCCATTTCCTTAATGTTCTTATATTTTGACAATCAAAACTGGACACAGTGTTCCAGGTGTGATCTGAGCAATACAGCCTCAATGAGACCTACCACTTCATTTTGTGTGTGTGTGTATATATATCTGTATCTGTATCATTTTTATTAAAGAATTTTTTAACAAGATAATACATTTTTAGAAAAAAATAAAAGAAAATAAAGAAAAATAATGAATAGATAATAAGGAAAAGAAAGAAAAAAAGTAGAATTTTTTTTAAAGAAGTGGCTTCTGATCTTCTTACAGTAGTTATAAATGTATTTATATTTTATCCTCTCTCTCTAAGATTACATCATAATTTCCTTCTTTCCATAGTCTACCCTTTCCAATTGTCAAACCCATAAATCACAAGCTCATTTTTTTTCTTTCTTCAACAAAAAGTCCAAAGGGGGGTTTCCAGTCACCAATAAATGAGCTTATTGTCCTTTCCCTAATCAGACAAGGCAATTTTGCCATCTCTGCTAATTCTGTGATCTTCAGCAACCGTTCCTCCATTGTGGGTATTTCGGAGTCTTTCCATTTATGCGCATCTAGTAGTCTTGCAGCAATTATCATATACAAAAACAATGTTCCATAGCTCTTTTCTACTTGTCTGTCCATTAATTCCAACAAAAAAAAATTCTGGTTTCACTTGAATGTTGATCTTTAAAATTCTTTGTATTGCTGTATGTATTTGAACCCAAAATTTACTTTGTTTTTTTTTACAAGTCCACCAAGCATGATAAAATGACCCTTCATGTTGTCCACATTTCCAGCATAAATTTGAGGTACTTTTATACATTCTGGATAATTTTTCTGGAGTCATATACCAGTTGTATGTCATTTGATAAAAGTTATCTTTTTATTATTTATTTATTATATTTATCCCACCTTTATTATTTTCATAAATAACTCAAGGTGGCGAACATATCTAATACTCCTCCCTCCTCCTATTCTCCCCACAACAACAACCCTGTGAGGTGAGTTGGGCTGAGACAGAGTGACTGGCCCAAGGTCACCCAGCCGGCTTTCATGCCTAGGTCAAGATTAGAACTCACAGTTTAATCAATGGTTCCCTTCTCACAAGTACTACTGCTGAGCCAGGTACTGCCTGTCTTGTCCCTATGCATCTAGTTTTTCCTATCTAAGTGGAAAACCTTACATTTGTCACCACTGAACTGCATATTGTTGAACAGGGCCCATTATTTAAGTCTGTCAAGATCCTTTTGAACTTTGGACCTTGAGCCTGTCTTCTGAAGTATTTGCAAGCCCCAGCCTCCCAGCTTTGTATCATTTGTAAATTTGATGATCATCCTTTCTATCCCATCATCTAAGTCATTTATGAAAATGTTGAAGAGCACTGGCCCCAGGACAAACTCTCTGAGTACCTCCTTCCATGTAGACATAGATACTAAGGATCACATAGTGAATACAGATATTTGTCCTAACAGTCAGGAATCACGCTGAGACAAGGAGTAGGTCTCTAGTGTTTATTACTGCTACATAAGACAGAAAATCCTAACAAACTGAAGAAGCGTGGGAAAACCCAGACAGATAAACCCCAAAAGTTAAGGCGGGTCTGACCTGTGTCTCTTTGAATGGCTGCTTAATGCCTCAGTACTCCGCCTGCGTTTTCCCCCCTGGATAGAGGCCCCCTCCTGCTCGCCATCAGTACTCATGACATCTTCATATTGATTTCCATCCATGTTCAACCATTCCATTATGGGCAATTTTATCAAATGTGTTACTAAATCTAAGTGTACTGCATCCACAGCATTCCCTTGATGTACTAATTCAGTCACTTTGTCAAACAAAAAATATTGGTTTAACCTGTTTTTAACAAACCCATGTTGGCTTCTAGTTCCTTTATAAGTGCTTGCAAACCCATTGCTTGATTACTTTTTCCAGGATTTCCTTTGTCAAGCTGATTGGTCTATAGTTTCCTTGGTCCATTCCCACTATTTTAAAGATTGGAACAATATTAGCTCTTTTCCAGTCCTCTGGAGTTCTCCAAGATTACAGTCAGTAATTCTGAGATCACATATGCCAGTTTTACTCAGTACCCTGGGATGTAATCCATGTAGTTCCACAGACTTGAATTAATTCAAAGTAGCTAGGTGTTCTCTTACCAACTCCTTACTTACTTTGATCTGAATTTCTCTTCTGCCCACCCCACTCCCTAAGTGACTTCTGAGTGGTTGGACTACTTTTTAGGTTCATTCTGAACCTTAGGCTTCCTGAACCCATCCTTATAGATTTAGGCTATTCCCTAACACTTTGCTTTTGTTGTATCTTTCTATTTTTTTAAACTTGTCCTTTTTGTTTTTTAGCTTATCAGAGAGCTCTTCGTGCAACTACACTGATTCCTTTAACTCCCACTTCCTCAGCACATCCAGAGCAGTATCATTTCTGCCCCCTGCCCCTAATTTTTGCCCAGATGCTTTTGGCATGGTTTGGAATCATGAATTTCCATGGAGGTAGTCATTTTTTAATGTTTAATCTCCCCACCACCAATGGTCTTTTTCTTTGGAACAAACTATATCCTTCAAGTACTACACAGGTAGTCCTTGTTTAGCAACTGCAATTGGTTCTGGCAAAATGGTTGCTAAGTGATACATTCACTAAGCGAACTACATAACTGAGAGAGAGATGTCACCTTCAGTTGGATGTATGGATGAAAACGCCGCCTGTTCTCTGAACGCCTTCCTCCCTAGTTCCTCATAGTCTTTCTGTATCCCTTCCCATCTCTTTCTGTTAGTGTCTTTTGTTCCACCATGAAACAGTGGTCAGTACTTTTGATTAGCTGAGTCAGCCTCTCCCTCATGTTCTGGGTTTTCGCATCATGGCGACAACACACTTCCTTTGATGTAATGTCTGGTCTGTTACACTATTTGTATATATGTCATTTTGAATTTTGAAAATATAGTATATAAACAAATAAACATGCATCATCAGTGATGGACATAAATGATCAAAAGCATATAGATGTTTCAGCAATTGTAAATTAAACATGATGGATGAAACTATTGGTTCTTTTAGAAAATTATTTAGAAACAGACAAGGAATAGACCTGACTTGCTGTTTAATTTAGTGGGCAGCTTGTGTGTATAGGCAAGCTCTTATGTGCTCAGTTTGTAGAAATGGAAAATACCAGGTTAATTTCCACACCTTGGATTTTTTAGGAGTACTTCCAGATTGGTACCTGGTGCTGCTTCCATCAACAGAATAGGGAAGGTATAATTCCCTTGCTTTCTTCCAGCCACCAGTGCACTTTTAAAATACTTTCCGGAGAACAAGAGATTTCTCTTCGCTAGATTAGTGGAACTGCAGAGGTGAGGAGAGGATAAGAAAATGCTGCCATACATAGGACTTCCAGTTTGCAGTCTTGGATTATACCCAGAAAATAATCTGTGAAGAAATGCAAAATCTTTTATTACATTATAGAAGATTCACTGGCTCTTTAGTTTCCAAACTTCATGAACTTTATGAAGCCTAAACTTGTGCACATTTAATTTTTACCTCTGCTACACATTTTTATCTTTAAAAAATGACTGCAGTTGTTCATCTTTAGAAAAACTGAGTCAGTGCTTTAAAGAATGAGCAAAGTATGGAGCCACCTTTATTTTAATTTCTTCTTGCTGACTTTTGTCTGCTTTATATTAAACTTCTTTCAAACGTACGTTCTTTGTTAATCACACAAAACAGATGGGAATGTGCTTGAAATAAAGAATGACTCTCTCACAAGGAATGCATTTGTTTAAGTTGCTGTATTTTGAAATTATTGTGTGTTATTGACAAATGACTCTATGATTTTAACACCCAGTGTTATGGCTTGATGCCAGTTTGCAGTGTGTGATACAGGCTTGTGACTTCCTCATATTACCTGAAACAAGAGCTCTTTTTGGTAGTAAAAAACTCCAGAGCTTGTTTAGTTTTATAAGACTACATGCACAGATGAATAATCTGTGGTTATGCATTTGTCAGACACATAATCTGTATGGCAGACTTAATTTAAACTTAACTTGATTATGAAAGTGGCTGCCCTTTTTGCCAGTAGTCGTATGCAATTTTTTAAAATCTAAAAATGATGCCTACAAGATCAGTACCCTCTGTGGCTTGGAAATAATGAAAGCTGATTATTTCTTGTGCTCTGTAGTGGGGGAAATCACAAGGAAAATGATGTCCTAGAGTGCATCTCTAACTTCTTAAACTTCTCTGTGTGTCGGTGATCCCTTTTGAATGTATACATTTTTTTTGTCTGATATGTGATTGCTTTCCTGTGGCACAAAACTGATTGAGGATGACTGGTTCTTTCCTGGCTGCTCTGATCCAGCCATAGTCTCAGGGCAGCAGGAGCTGGAGGAGGAACTGGCCACAGGCCAGGGGATTAGCAGGATGCCACTGGAGAGAAAGAAGACGACTGAGTCCAGGAGGAAACTCCAGGTAAGTTGACAATATATTGGTATCTCAATGGGTACTACATTTTTTCTGCTGCACTCTGGGGTATATGTGTTGCCTTAGCATGTGCAGTGAGACACTGAAGATAAATATAGTTAATTTGGTTTCAGTGCTTTTGAAATACAGTATTGTCTTACAGTATTAATTTAGGGAAAGTTTCAGTGGAAGTGGATATTATACAGTAAGAGGTGAGTTTTTATGGATGTTAATTTTAGTGTGTTTTTTTCTCTTGCACTTAGGAAGATTACAGTTATGATGGAAAACAGTGCTATGAAGAGTTGAACATCACTTTGGATAGCACTGATTCAGCTGAAGGAGAAAACATGGGAGGTTGGTGGCCAGAGTACACTTCTCCTAGTACAGGTGTGGCAAACACTAGGCAGTTTATTAAAGCATGCACAATGTCTGTCTGTCTCTTATTTTTCTTTTTCAAATTCAACCAGCAAACCATATTATGTTGTGTTTGTATCTATGTTGAATTTTCTTTTGGTTTGCCTTTTTGTTTCATTTTGAAGCATGTGCGTGCTGGATGAACTGTCTAGATTTGGTTCAGAACTAGAATTCAGTTGGGGTTCAAACATGGATGCTCTCTTGTGAGTAAAGATTATTGCCATTCATGGTAAGAAGGTTTTTTTTTTATTCTAGTTGGGTAGTGCCTTCACAGCCAGTTATTGTTTTCCAATTTGTTTTCAGTTCTGCTAAGAAGGTATATAAGTCCCATTGTAGATAAAAAGGCTGCAGTTGTATGCCAGAGATAATTATTTATTGTATACATTGTGATTTAGGTTGTTGCAGTGAAGCATCTTATTTTGTTTTGTCTGGGTCACCTAAAGTTCAGTTAATTGCTAACACATTTCACATAATAAATCTTCCCATTATAGTGCTAAAACTACAAATTCTGAAGAGAGTATAAGTCTTTTACTCTTCAAATAAATGTCTGAAATACTTTTTAAATCCGTTTAGGGTTTAATAGGCATAACAGTAAGTAAGGCTTAGAACAGTTTCTTTATTAGAAATATTTGTGTGAAATGTTGAACAATAAAATTGAGGGTGCAGTAGTTCATCAGTTATATTAATCGATTGAAACTTTTCTAATTTATTAAGGTTCCACAGGTTAATCATATAGCAGATCTTTAAACATTATTTTAATACAAGTACTTAGAAAAAAGTATTATTCTCCCATTCTGTTACATTAAATATAGATGATACTTTTATTGAATAGTTTGTTTATAAGAGGAGACAACGCTAGTAAGAAACTATTATTTGAATTACAAAGGTTTACAGACTGTGGTGGAAGAGTTAGAATTGGAAAGAAATCATTTGCAAGAACAGATTCTCTTTTTGGAGGAAAGATGTGGAGACTTGGAAGATAAGTTGCAGCTCCAAGGCAGAATGGAAGCTCTGCAGGTATGTGTTAGAATCTAGGTGCCCAGTTTCCACCATGCTGTCACATTCTGTTTTTTTAAGAAGTTTTGTCCTAGCCTGAATCCTGTGCTAAAAATGAACTGGACTGAAAGAAAGTTGCTTCCAGCAACACAGTGTGAAAGGGTAAGATGGAGGCAGGATAATGATTTAATTCCCTTCCCTGCATGCTTCTTCTTAGGTAAGGAATACATGTCCTCTCCACCATAGAGTTGTATGTCAGGTAGAAGCAGATAAAATATTTGTGGCTGACCTTTGTTTTGTAGGCCATGTTCTCTTGAATTAAAAGCTCTCTAAGTCATTCAGTTGTTTGATGTGACTTGTTCTCTACTTTAAAGCTAAGTTTGTTTACAAGACAAATATATACAGTTATATTATGGAACATTACAATCTTTACAGTATGCTGGTTAACCTTGCACTGTTTTGATCATGTACCATCTCTTAAAGACTTTCAACAGTGGTTGTTTTAGGAACAGCTGCACAATATGGAAGCAATTTTGTCTAACTTCAAAAAAGTGCTCCATAGCACCTGCCCACAGCACCTGCCCGCCTGCCCACAGCACCTGCACACCCACCTGAGCTACGTAGCACTCCTGCCTCTTCCCACATCATGGTCACACTTAATGACCCGCATGGCCCTGGAGTTACAATGGCAAAAGGACTGCTGGGAGTGCCATCACTAAGCAATGCAGTCATATGGTGTTGCACTTTATGACTGCATTGCTTAGCAATGGAAATTCTGGTCCCAATTGCCGTCGTAACCTGAGGACTACCTACAACATAGACATGCATACCATTTAGTGTGCATTGGTCTGGATTGGGTGAAAGTTAGGAAGTCTTGAGATCTTCCATGGAGGCATCTCCAAATACTCTATTTAGCAAAGGCATATTTTATCTTCAATGAGAGGCCCTTTTCTACAGTGACGCTTCAGTTCTGGAATCCTTAATTGGTACACACTGGTACATACGTCATCTTTTTGGCAGGAGGATAGGGCTTTCCTATTTCCCTTGGCATCTTAGAGAAAAAAAATCATTTTTTTTTCTTTTTAGTTTTATTTTAATTGTCATATTCTATTCTTTTTATTTTATAATACTGATATATGTTGAAAAGCTTTATTTATACTTTAGTGTACTGCCACAGAATCCTCTGAATAAAGACTAGTGAAATATTTTGAATGACATCAAATACAAATTACAGTATAGACAAGGAAATAAAATCACACAATATACAATGATGAACATGGATTTATTTGCAATAAAAATAACTGCATTCCACCTGAAAAAAAAATTGCAAACTGGAATTTGTTTTTGAATCTTCAAGTAGAAATTAGAAATAATTTCTATCAGTTATACCAGATTTTCTGTCTTTTATTCTTTCTCCTTTTCACCGGCTATTCTTTACAAGTGCACTGCTTTCATGTCATTTAAATGAAGTCTTCCTAGACACTGGCTGAGCTATATTGTTGTCATATAATGCTTATTACTGACAACTGATGAATTGCCTGTACAAAGTCTTGGGGGTACTGTATATGGTACTTATAATATTTTTTGAGAAAACTGCAAGAAGCAGAGAAACAGTACTATTATAACATAAGATAAACTGAATGTAAAATATTTACTAACTGCCTATTACATTTGCATGTAACATCTGTGAAGCTTACTTGTGTTTCTAAGCTTCATGTAAACAGAAGATACTGATTTGAGTGTGCTACTAATAATTTTCTTAACATACTAAGTTGCACATGTATAATACGAGACAGATTTCTCAAACATAAAACATGTCATTGTATATTTGGATTGTAACAAAGCATTTCAATACAGGTGACATTTGGTGTAGAGGAAGAAGGGCAGCTATTGAGGGCTGTACAGGTGTGTCATGCCCATTCTTAAGTTATATCTTATCTTAGAAGTGATACTTTATATGTTATCTAATCTATCCAGCTTTTACTGGATTTTGGATTTATATGAGCCTTTTCTATTTATTGCTGATGTTTGTTTGCAGTTTAACTTCGTGTAGTAGTGCTGTGAAGTTGGGTAGACTAACCAGTTGGATGGCATATTCAATTCTGTATGTCAGTGGAGCTTGCTTTGTTGCCTTGGTTTTAATTCCATAATTATTTTACTGATTAATTTTTGAGAAACACGTACAAATCAGTGCAAGTAAAAGAAATATGGGACGCGGTGGCGCTGCGGGTTAAACCGCTGAGCTGTCGATCGGAAGGTCGGCGGTTCGAAACCGCGCGGCGGGGTGAGCTCCCGTTGCTCGTCCCAGCTTCTGCACACCAAGCAGTTCGAAAACATGCAAATGTGAGTAGATTAATTGGTACCGCTTCGGCGGGAAGGTAACGGCGTTCCGTGAGTCATGCTGGCCACATGACCCGGAAGTGTCCTATGGACAACGCCGGCTCCAAGGCTTTGAAACGGAGATGAGCACCGCCCCCTAGAGTCGGACACGACTGGACTTTACGTCAAGGGAAACCTTTACCTTTACCTAAAAGAAATATATTCTAAATTAACAAGTTTCAAAATAAAGCCTTTTGGGTATGATACACATTCCTGGGCTTTTTGAAATAGGTTTTGCTTTCATGACTCCTATTTTAGAAGCAAGCTGCTCCTACCCAGCATACATGAGCATGGTGTGTTTTATATGAACTCATCAGGATCTCTCCATTTTGATCATCTCATAGTAAGATCACTTGGAGAACCCTTTGAAAAAGAATCTTGAGTATACTAAAAGTAATATTGTAAGTATTTCTGTGGAAATAATTAATTAGCTATATTTTTAGAATTTAACTTGTATAGTTTAAAGTTAATCATTCAGTGCAATTGGTAGTCATGTAGATAATTTTTTGCAGAATGAAAATGATCGTTTGCAGTCCCAACTTGTACAGCTTCGCAGCCAGCAAGCACGTGATGCAGAAAAACACCAAATTGTTCTTTCTAACTTGAATGAACAACTTAAAGGGTAAAATAAAACATTACACAACTTGATTTGGGTCTACCTAGTAGACTTTTTAAACGTTTCTATCTGCAGAAAATAAAAAAAAAACCTTCTCTCAGAGATTATTGTTATAGTGATTGGTTTCTGGATATCTTCTGGAGGGAGATGGGCGGTGGCAAAATTTGAAAAATAAATACATAAATATTTAGAAATGTTTGAGTTCTATACAGATAGTCAGAAAGCATGAGCACAGCTAGTAATCTCATCCCTTATCACCACATCACTTGAATAATGTCATCTCCATAAGGGTATCTACACCTTTTATGTGTGTGATTGTCTCAACGTTAGCTTTCACTTGAGCGAGAACCCTGAAGTTCAGGTCCTTGTTTGTGTGGTTTGAGTTAATTTGTAACTGAATACATAAAAGGTTTTCTGTCTGAAGACATCTGCACAGGATGCATGGTGTTGTGAGAAAGGTGATATCATTTGAATAGAGGAAGGACTTAGTGGGAACGCTAGTTTGTTGGGCTTTCCTTTTTGGCTTCTTAAATAAGGCTTTGAATACAAAGGCTTTGAATACTTTGAAAATGAATACAGTTACATCTGATGATGGAATTACTTCTAATCTGTTATTGCCCCTTCTTCCTGCATTCTTCTGCCCTTCCCCCAAATCTGCTTCATGTGGTTATGGGATATTAGGGATTAGAATTGAAAACTGACATAGGCAAAGAGAATAAAAGAAGGTCCTGTTGCACATGGGGACTTTTGCTCCCATTATGTTAGATGTAACAGGCTCTATTTGATATCTGTATATATAAATAATGCTTACTGTAGCATGTTTGATAAAGCCAAATCTATTTTTTTTTTGTGGCAGATTAAATGAAAGAAATAGTGTGTTTGAAACTTTGCTTGCGGAGAAGGAGCAAAAGCTTTCAAGTACAGTGGAAAGACTGGAACAGCTAGAAGATATGAGAAAGTCACTTCAGGAGAGAGACCTTCTGAACAAAGAATTAAGTGAACGACTTTTGCAAAATGAACAGAAGGTGAGTTGGGCTGAGTCAAACAAGGAGAAACATCTTCATTAAACATTCAGTCAATCATATAATACTGTGTTCACTGCCCCCAAAGAATCTTTACAATTCCCTGCAAGCCAGTGGAGGTGGTCCTTGTTTAATGACTACTTGTTCAGCGATTGTTCAAAGTTATGACGACACTGAACCAGGGGGACGTATGACCAGTCCCCGTTGTTGGGGTGGTTGCAGTGTTACCACGGTCACATGATCGCCTGGCAACCTCACAATTATGATGTTGCAGCATCCCGTGGTCATGTGATCATTTGTGACCTTCACTGCCAGCTTCTGACAAAAAAAGTCAATGGGGAAGCTGGCAGGAGGTCGCGAATAGTGATCTCATGACTGCAGGATGCTGCAACCATGCAGATTCACTTAATAGCAACTGGGACTGCTGTAACTGCCATGGTGAATAGGCGCAGTCACATGACATCACGCTTTACAACCACATTGGTCAGTGACAGAGTTTCTGGTCCCAAGTTCTGGCAGTAAGTGAGGACCACCTGTACTTTCATCGCCATACAATACTGTTCATACATATGAGCAGTAGATTGTTAAAACAGACTTTCAGTTGCTTGCAGTCCAAATAAAGAGAATTTATTTGTATAACAATTTAGTTCTAATAATAAGCAGCTTGCTTTAAAAATATTCCCAGAAATATTGGGAAAATTTAATCATTTTTTTTAACGTCAGGTATCTTTTACTTGCAGTTGCATTGCTTTTTTTTTTTTTTTTTTTTTGAAGAAAAGTACTTGCACAGTTGAGTCAGATTTGTTTTGGAAAAACCTTTCCTGTTAAACATGCTACTGTGTCAATCTAGGCCTTTCTTGGGATTTTTTTCTCAAAAGTGAGAGGGCAGATAAACCTAGCTTATTTGCATACTGCATATAACAATTTTGTTATACTGTCTGTAAAATTAGGCAGACTTTGATTGCCTACTGATGATCCCACCATTAATATTATCATGTATTGTTTTATTTCATTTTAATGCATTTTTATTTGTACAAATTTGTTTTTTATAAAAACTTTTATTAAATTGAAGTAAAGATAAAAGCTACAAAAAAGAAAAAAACTACAAGAAGAAAAAAACTAAAAAGGTGTAGAAACACAAGAATTTTTTTTTAAAGATTACATAAAGAGGTGACTTCTGACTTTAAATATCAAGAATATGCAACAATTTTCCATAATTGTCCCTTACTCTATCTTCAACCAAAATTACATAATTTCTATAAATCATTCCATTAGCATGTTAAAAAAATCACTAAATAAAATTTCTCCCTCCCCTTATATTAAAATAAAATATATAAACCTCCTGAACAACCTCCCCCTCAAAAGCAACACTTAATTATTTCCTCCCTGCCACTATTCTACGCATTTCAGTCTACAATAATAAAAATCAAACTAAAAAACATATAACTTATCTGCCCTTATAATTAATAATACTACAATTATAACCATCTTAATCATATTAAACTTAAAATCAGAAACTTATTATTTGCCTTGTATTTGTACAAATTTGTATTTTATTTGTAATTCTGGTCTGTGACTGTAATAAAATATTGATTGATTGCATACTGTGTGTGTCTTCCTGTTGCCACAAAGTCTGCCCAAATGGTGGTAAATAGTGATTTATCTGTTAGAAACTAAAGCATACAAGTAAAGGCCAAGTTTGAATGTCATATTGCTAAAACATGGTTGTCAGTTGGATAGTATTGATCGGAATTTAGCAATCAGTTTGCTGTATCTTTTCAGTTAGCATTAAGTAACTATATCAGGCACTAGGTCTCAGTAGCTTAACTATAGTTATAGTTAACTTGTAATTAGAAGACTGAAACAAAATTCAACTCTTGATTTTAGTCTCTAATTTGAGAAAATATAGTTAGCATGCATTACAGTAAACCGTAGTTATGCTTAAACAGGAAAGATGGGGTGAATTAACCTGGCTGGATGTAGGGCTAGGATTACATAAGAAGGAGATCCTTCCAAATTGAGGAGCACAATGTCTACATCAAGACATGCAGTGGTAAACAATTGAATGACAAATAATGCACCTTATAACTCTGGAGCATATTACTGCAGGTTATTATATATTAATTATTATCTATTAATTTTCATTATTAAATTGCATGCAGCTGTAATTAGCTGCACATGGCTAGTCATGAAGGAATTTATTTGGTTTAATTATAACTCTTATTAAAAATGTATATATTTTTGTGAACCTAGCTTGAAGATTCTTTGAAGAAGTGCAATGCTTATGGAGTAGAATGTTCAGAACAGAAAACTGTTATCAATGAACTAACAGAGAAAATGTCTGCCTTTAAAGAAAAGGTAAAAAACCAAAGTATTATTCTTTATGTGAAAATGGTATATGTGTGTTCAAGTATAATGATCTAGCCATATATGTAACATAACATATATATGCTAAAAGAACCTTCTTATCTAAAGATGTAGTTGGTGAACTAATCATGATTAGTTCCTTAAATCCAGGAAATTTTAACAGTGTTTTTCTTAGTCAGCAGTGCTCCCTCTCCCTGTCTCATGACATAAGTTGTCTGAAATAATTTTAGAAATCGGTTACTATCAGAGAGGGCAAGAGAGTAAAGGGAAATAGTATTAGACTAGTACTATACTGCTCAGGTGACACTAGGCATGTCTTGGCCATTGATGAATGAATGCTTAAATTTATCATTTTTATTTCCAGACTGTGAAACAAGATGCAGACATGCAATTAATGCGACAGGACCTGGAACAGACAAATGAAGAACTTGACAGGTTGAACACAAGTCATTTAGAAGAAAGATCTCAACTTATTCAAGATCTGCAGAGACGGGAAAGAGAAATTGACAACCTCAAAGAAATGTTGATTGAAAAGGACAAAGAAATTTCTGATCTTTCTTTGAGTATGTCTGAGTATTCTGAACAGATCAGATGCAAAGAAGAGGAAATACGGGAGATGGAAAAAGCATTGTCCAAGGCTGAAAAGGAAGTCCAATCATTGAAAGATGTACAGACAACAGATATGAAAGATGCAAGCATAAAATTTTCAGGACTTAATGAGAAGTTAAGAACAATAGAGTCAGAGCTGGCAATAGTAAAAGTTGAAAACGAAGCTAAAACTAAAGAAAATGAGGATCTCATTAAGCAAGTCAAAGAGGCAAGCAAATCAATTAAAGAACTTCATTCTGAAATGAAGAATCATGATATTACATACAGTAACCAGCTTTTGGAGTGCGAGTCACAAATTAAATTGCTTAAAGAACAAATAAGTAAATCAGCTGAAAAATTGCAAGAAACAGAGAGGAAATATAGAGAGGAAATAGAGCAACTTAGATTCCAGCTTGATGAACATATCTCTGCAAAGGAGAAACTAAACGCTTCGTTGAGAGAGAGAGAAAACAAAGAACAAAGTTTTGTAAATGAATTGAAATCAGTAAAAGAATTATATAATCAACTAATAGTGGAAAGTGCTAAAAAAGATGAAGAGTTGTCAAATGTATCCAGACAGCTTGTTGAACACACTGAACATCTAGAAATTGCCAAAAGGTCTTTAGCAGAAAAAACAGAAGTCATAATTTCATTAAAAGACAAGCTTAAAGCTGTAGGGCAGCAAAATGAGAAAGAAAAACTCAAATTTCTTGGCGAACTGGATAACAAAGAAACGGAGTGGAAAAAATTAAAAGATGAGCTGCAAGAGCAACATGAAATAATAAATAAGTTGGAAATGGAAAAACAAGCTAGCATCCTGACTAGTAAGCAGTTAGTAGCTGCTGTTGAACAGAAGGAAAAAGGTTTAGCAGGTCAGATTAAAGTGAATGAAGATCTTAGAAATGAGATGGATGTAATGGAGGAAAAAAAGCAACAGCTAATCAAGGAGAATGGGAGTTTGTCCAAATTATTGGATGTAAAAGAGTGTGAACTGTTGAAGAGTGCTCAATGTATAGAAGAAATGGAAAGTAAAATATCTGGTAATGCCAAGGAGCACAAAAAATTTATTTCAGAGATTAATCAGGATAGAGAAACTTTAAGAAATAATGTTGAAGAACTCTCAAGTCTTGTGAAGGAAAAAGAAGATTTGATCACAGAGAAAGAAAAGAAGTGTGAAGTGTTGGATGAACAGCTCTCACAAAAGATTGAGATGACAAAACAATTACATCAAGAAATATTGTCACTGAACACTCAGTTGAAGGTTGCCAAAGACAGAGAACTGGCAAAAGAAGAAATGTTAAGAAAGGAAGAGTCAGAATGTAGTAAAATGGTCCAACAGCTTAGTTGGAAGGAAGAAAAAGTACTGTCATTACAAAAACAAGTTCAAGACTTAGAAATAGATCTTAAAGGAAAAACCAAATCTCTAGAAGAAAAAGATAGGCAGTATGAAACCTTGCTAAAACAAGTAGAAGAAAAGCAAGCTGATATGGTAGCATTAGAGAGAGAATTAGAAAAGCTTCAAGGTGTTGGTCTGCAATTATCGCATCAGGTTGAAGAAAAAAATGCTGCTTTATTATCTCAGGGGCTAGAGCTTGAGGAGCTTCATAAGCAAAGTGTTAAGAAAACTGAAGAATGTGCATCACTGAATGATAAAATAGCATTATTAGCTAAAGAAATAGATATTCTGAAATGTGAAAAGGACAAAGCTTTGGCTGTATGCAGCACTAAGTCAGGTGAATGTGAAACTCTTCAGCGTCAGTTAATGCAACATCAGAGTGAAATCGTATCCATTAAGCACGAAACTCATATATTGAAATTGGAAAATGAAAAATTCAAAACAAATATTGAAACAATTAATTCAGCATTAGCTGAAAAATGTGGAGGAATAGTTCCCTTAAATGATCAGAACCATTATAATATTTTAGCCTTTGTGGATTATATTGATCGCTTACTAAGTGAAATAGAAATGTTAAAAAATAGTTCTCATGATAAACAATCTCTCCTTTCCCAGAGAGAATCTTTGATTCAGCAGATTAAAGAAAACAAAAATTTGGAGGAAAAACAGTATTTGCAGACAATTTCAAATTTGCAAAACCAAGTACAGACTTTAGGTTGTGAAGCTGACAAACTTAAGCAGGAATTACAAGAAAAGGATGAAAATTTGCAGAAGCAAGCTCAGGACTTAAAATTGTTTAAAGATAAATCTGAAGAGTCTGAGTTACTGAGAGTTCAACTGTCTGAGAATATGGAAGTAATTTCTGACCTTCATTGTCAGCTTAAAAATATGATAGGAAAGATAGAAGAATTAAATAAATCAATTACAGAAAAGGATATACTTTTAAAACAAAAGGAGGAGGAATATGCTAATTTACAAGCACATGACTCTGAAACTTCCTGTATGCAGCAGAAAACTATAGAATCATTGATGAGTGAAGCAGCACAATTAAAAGCAGTTCTATTTGAAAAGGAGCTGTTGGTGAATAATATTTCTTCGCTTAACAATACCTTGAATGTTGAACTTCAGGACAAAGAGAATGAATGCGAGACCCTGAGGAAACAAGCTACAAATGTAGAAGAGTTAAATTTGAGTCTCAAAAAGGAAATGTTTGTTCAGGAGAAATTAATAAATGACATTAGTCAAGCACTGTCAGAGAAAAAGGGTTCTGCTTTGGATAATGCTAGTCTTGTGAAACAAGTAAGAGAAGAATTAAAAATAAATGAAGAAAAAATTCAGCTAATTTCACAACTTCATGGTCAAATTAATAGACTAACCCAAGAAATTCAAAAATTAGAAGAAAAAGCACAAGAAAAAGATAGTGCTTTCTTATCTTTGCAGGACAAATTTGCTGCTCAGTGTGAACAAAGAAATGAACTCAGTGCTACTTTGAGTGAAAAAGAACAACTTATTGATGGATTACGTAATTCTTTAGATGAGAAAGTTGCTAATGTGCAACTAGCAGAGAGTAATGTTCGGACTCTTGCTAAGGAGGTTGAATTCCTTAAAGAAGAACTAGAAAAAAGTGCTGTGGCACTAAAGAAGATTTTGCAAGAAAAAGATGAAAGCATTGCCACTAGCCACAAGAAAATTAGTTCTTTGTCAGTTGAATTGGAATCTGCAAAATTAGAGCATCAAACAGCATTGGAACAAGGTGATCAGTGGAAGCAAAAATTTGAACAGAAAGAAATGGATCTACAAGTTGTACAGGAGAAATGCACTGAGCAGATTAAGCATATTGAACACTTAAATTCTGAACTTAACTTCCTAAGTTCTAAAACTTCTCAAGAATGTCACAGTCACATACGTTCCATAGAAAAACTGCAACAAGAGGTAGATTCTCTAACAAATGATAAAGCTCTTTTACAAGAGAACTTTGGTAAGCTGAGTGAAGAAAATAAAGAGCTGGTTAAGTACCAGAACCAATTACAGCAAAAATCAAGAGAACTCGAGGAACTTCACAAAAAATTAGAAACCAGTGAGAATGAGTCACAAACACACTTACGTGCCATCTCTTTGCAGTTGGAAAAAGAGAGAGAACAGTTACTGATGCAGGTTAGTGTAAAGAGTCAAGAGATCTCTGCATTAAAACTTAAGATTGAAAAGCTAGAACAAAATCTCCTTGAGTTAGAAAACAGATGGGTGATAGAACTTGATAGGGCAACCCAGCAAAACAAAATTAATCTCGAGCAAATAAGCAGTTTAAAAGATAACATGAAATCAAAAGATGCTGAAATTCAGTCTTTGCAGCAAGAACATGAGGTTATTAGCAAAGAGTTATCCAAATGCCTGTCTGCCTTATCAAGTAGTAGGCACTTCATCAGTGACAGTGATAATGACGCTGGTCAGCAACTAACTGAAACTAAGGTTGTGTTAGAAAAAATCTCTATTCTGATAAATAGTATTCTTAGTAAAGAAGCTGAAGCAATAGAATCGCAGCAGGCATTTTTAGCGAAAGAGGAAGAAATAAGTCACTTGAATACTCATCTGGAAAATATGCAGTCTCTGAGGGAAGAAACAATGGTTATGCAGAATGAGTTTCAGAAGATAAGAGATGCTCAGCAATCTGAGATTGAATTTCTGTCAAATAGATTGAGTGCTGCTGAAGAAACCTTAAGTAAGCAACTGTCAGTTTGTGAGGAAAATGAGTTTGCGTTAACAGAAATGAAGAAGCAGGATATTTTTCTCCAGGAAAAGGTAGAAAAATTAGAAGAAGAACTTCAAAACAGTTGCGAAACACTAAACAACAAATGTGAAAAAGTAGCAAAACTTTTAGAAGAACTTGAATGCAAAAATCAGATGATAGAAAACTTAATTTCACAAACTACTCAGCAGAAAGATTTAATTACTACTCTAAGCCAGCAGTTAAAAGAAAAAGATTGCTCAATTACTCAGATAATGGAATCTATGTCTAATGAAATGGTTAAATTTTCAGAAGAAAAAAATGAACTATCTCTCAAATTGCAACAACTACAACACATTCAGAATAGTATGACAGAAGAAGCAAGTGTATTATCACAGCAGATAGAAGAATATAAGAAAAAACTTGAACTCAGTCAAATTGGGTTGACCAACAAAGAAGCTACAATTAAAGATTTGTTGAATGAGAAGGAACAGATAAATGCTGCTTTGGAAAAATTAAGTCGGGAAAAGGAAAATCTGAAAAAGAAACTTCAGGCAGCTTTGATAATAAGGAAGGACTTAACTCAGAAAATTAAGAAATTTGAAATGAATGATCAGGAATATTCAGAAAGAGAATGTAATAAAACACAACATTTATTGGAGCAAATTGATGAATTGACCAAGCAGTTTAAAAAAACTGAAGTTTACAGTAAAAATCTTGAATCTCAGATTAGTGAATTGAAAGAACAATTATTAGAAAAAGATACCAGAATAGATGACATGAATAAAATGTTATCCTCTAAAACAACTTCTTTGGAGGTGCTGCAGAAGGAAGTCATAAAATTGAAAGAAACCATTGCTGAACAAAAAAGCATGTCTGATCAAAATTTAATATGTCTAAAGGAGAAAGATTCTTTGCTTGCACAAATGCAATCTGTACTCTCTGAAAGAGAAAAAGCTTACACTGAGAAATATTCTCAGCTTTTCTTAACCATAGAAAATCTCAAAATTGAAGTGTCAAAGAGAGAAGAAACATGCAAGGAGATGAACAGATCAGAAGCTGCAGTAAACACTGAAGAACCTTTCAATTTCCCTAATGAAATTAATCAGCTGCAGAAAGAGAAGGAACTTTTACATAAGAAAATGCAGGTGCTACTTGTAGCCCGTAAAGAAAGCACTAGAACAATTCAGAAACAAAAGGAGGAGTATGCCAAGTTACTAGCAAATTTTGATGAACTAACAAAAAACTTTGAGCACATAAAGGAAGACTATAAAGTCCTCCAGGTAATTCATCGAAGAAAGTGTGAAGAATTTGGATCTAATATGTTGCCATTACACTCTCTGCAGGAAAATTTAGAAACTGCTGCAACGCTTCATCACAGTGGAAGTGGTAAGCAAAAAACAGTAGAGTCAGAACAGATAAAGGAGAAAAGTCCTGTTATGGTAGAAGAACCAGAAAGGTTGAGCAAGATGGCAGTAAAAGAGGGTAAGAACTGTCTCAGCCTTATGAAAGAAAAAGAAACATTTAAGAAAGAATTAAGAGAGAAGTCACATGAACTTGATAGAAAGGAACAAGAGACAATGAAACTGAAGTTTAATGTTGAACAGTTGGAACAGCAGTATAAGCAAGACAACGATACTATGGTGAATCAGAGAGATTATCTTTGGCAGCAGTTGGAAACTTATAAAGGTGAATTGACAGAGGTTAACACTATTATTGAAAATATAAATAATGAAAAGACTGTTTTCCATAAAAAAAGTGAAGAAGATGATCTGGAACAAATTGAAAGCCTCAAGTGTGATGTTCAGCAAGCCAACCTACAAATTTCAGAGAAGGATGAAGAGATAAAAAATTTAAGTGATTCTCTTAAAGATTTCATAGGCAAAATTGACCATGGAAAAGAAATACTGAAAGAAATTTCTCAAGTACAACGAAGTGTATTGGAAAGACAAAAAGAAGCAAAGCATTTTAAATTAGTGTTTGAAAATATGAGGCAAGAAATGAAGGAGTTTGCAAGCAACAGAGAAAAATCAAATGAACAATTATTCAACATGAAAGAGGAGTTAAGACATGTCCATGAAGAAAACAAGAAGCTTTTGATAGAATTAAACATACTGCGTGAAAAGGTTTTACCAGTTTCTAATGTAAATGAAAATACAGTACATGAAGAAAGCAGAGAGAATTCTGAAAATGTATGGCTACATTTTGATAATGTGCAGCAAACTAGAGTTCAAGATGCAGACATCTCTAATCCTCTACCGGATCTTTCTTATGTAGAGAAAGATTCACTAGATTTTACTTGCACAACTGGAATGACATCAGAAAGACTAAAAAATAAAGATTATCCCCCACTAGAAATAACTATGGGACATGTGGGAGAAAATGTAAAGGTAGGGAACTATCAACTCCAACAACAGAAGAGTGATACTGAAGAAAAAATCGTGGAAGGTCTCCAAAGAAAGCTGCAAGCTGCCTTAATATCACGGAAGGAAGCTCGGAAAGAAAACAAAGTTCTGAAAGATCAAATGGAGATGCTTATGTTGGAAAACAAAGAGTTAGTTAATAAAACTGATGCCCTTCAACTTCTAGTGTCTGAGTTGAGCAGAGAAAAACAAAATTTGAATGAAATTCTGTATAAAAAGGAGACTCTTGCAACAGAAAATGCTAGTTTATTAGTTGAAAATGAAAATCTAACTGCTGCATGTGAAAGTCTGAAGTCTACAATGGAAACTATAGCCCAGGAGAAGGAAGCGTTTTCTTTTCAATTGAATTCTTTAAAGGATTCTCAGACAGTTGAATTAGCAGGTTGGAAAGCTAAACATAATGAGTTAAAGGAAGAGTATGAGTCATTACTTCAGGCCTATGAAAATGTTAGTAGTAAAATAGGAGAAATGAGGCAGGTTATTGATGTCACTAGAAAAGAAAAACAGGAAGCTCTTCATAAAATAAATGAGAAAGAATCTAAGAAACAAGAGCTTGAAAAGTTGCTTCAAAAAGCAAGGGATGAAAATGCCACTGTGAAAGACCAGCTAGAACAACTTGTTGAATCAAAAAAGAAGGAAATCACTGAACTGCATACTGAAGCAGAAGAGCAGGCTTCTAAGCACAAATTATGTTTGGAAGAACATAAAAAAATGATTGATGAATCTACTCTTCAAAACAAGCAACTAATAGAAGAAAACAAACATCTAAACGAAAATTGTGAGACCTTAAAACAAGATCTAGAAAAAAATCAGAAAGAAAATAAATCCCTTTGGGAGGATTTTAATCTAATAAAATCTGCTCTGAAAGATCTCGAAATCCAATTGGGATTGAACAAGTTTGATGTATCCTCTAAGATTAGTGAAAGAGAGTCATTAGCAAACTACATTCATTTGTTAACTGAAGAGATTTCAGAAAAAAAGGAAAGTGTGCATATTTTAAAGCAAGAGAAGAAAATTATATCTGAAAGATTGAAAGGCGATGAAGACAAAGGCTATTTATTTAACTTAGAAGATTATTCTAAAAGTTTTAATCAAGAAATAGTAAGCCTGGATGAGAAAATTAAAATATTAGAAGATGACAAATCTCTGTTGCAAGAAGAATTAGAAAATGTTCAAGAAATATCTTATAAAGTAAAAAACGAAAAAGATTTTTTGGAGACTGAGTTGCTTAATCACATTAAAAAATTAGATCAAATGACAGACAAATTGAATGCCAAGGAACTTCAAATCAATTTACTCACACAGCAACTAGAAGACATAGAATCAGAGAAATCTAGCACAATTAGAGAAAAAGAAGAACAGCAACAAGTTATCAGAGTATTTGAAGAAAAAATAAAATCCGCTCAGAGAGACAATAATGGGTCAAAGAACAAAACAAAGGAATTACAAGAACTGCTAAAGGAAAAACAACAACAAATCAACCAATTCCAAAAGGATTCTATTAAATACCAGGAAATAATTTTAGGCTTGGAAAAGTCTGTGAAATTGTCACAAACAAGAAATGAAAAAACTGAGGAAGATTTAAGCAATGTGGAAGAAAAACTTACTAAATCAAATGAAGAGTTGCAGAATCTAACTGAAAAATTCTCTTTACAGAAAACCTTGTTGGATGAAGCTAAGGCTGAAATAGAAAAACTAGCAATTGAGAACCTAAACAGTAAAAAAGAACTTAAAAAGAAAGAGAACCAGATATTAATTCAGATGAGACAATATGAGAATCAACTTGAATGTGGCCTTCAGCAGCTAAAAGCAGCTTGCCAAAAAGAATGGCTAAATTTAGAAGAAAAATTCAGTGTTCTTCAGCAAGAGAAAGAGGAAATCCTTGGTGAACAGCATCGTATGCCAAAAGAAATTGGCATTAGGGACTCTCAGAATAAGAACCTTCAGAATGAGTTGAATGATGCCCTAGCTAGATTGGCAGCTTTTACCAACTCCCTTCAAAAAGACAGGGACAGAGTCATTGATGAAATGAAAATTCAGGAATTACAGATCAAAGAAACTGTTGAAAATAAATGGCAACAGACAGAGACCAGTAATATATTAATAACATCCTTACAAGAAGAAGCAGAAGTAAAAATGCCACAAATTCAAGAACAAGAACTGAAAAGTTCTGTGTTGGAAGAAGCCAAGAGTGCAGTGCAGACTTCTGTGGATTCACACAATTACAATGAGCTTTCTCAAATAAAGGCAGAGAATATCACTCTGTGGAATAAACTACACGTGTTGACAGCTGCTCTGGCATCAAAAGAAGATGCTTTGTATGCATTAATCAAAGAAAACAGATCTCTTAACCATCTTATAAAAAATAATACTGTTGAAAAAGAGGTGGAAGCACTGAAGAAAAATTTGATAAGAAAAGAACAGGAAACACAACAGCTTCTGTTAGAAAAAAGTGAAATTGAAGCTGAGTTGGAAAAACAGTTGGCTGTTTCTGATCAAATGAAAATAATGCTGAATAAGAAAGATGCAGAAATTGCTGTTCTGATTTCATCAAAAGACACAGACACTTCTGGATATCTTACTGAGATACAGACACTGCATACACAGCAAGTTTCAGAATATGAGCAGCAGATAAAGAGTCTACAGATAGCCAAAGAACAGTCAGAAGAAACTTGTCAGAAGATGCAAAGTGAATTAAGAAACGAACAGATGAAAACTGACAAAGCATCTCAAGACAGGGCTGAGATTGCCAATGAAATAGATACTTTAAAAAAGGCCATGTCGTCGCTTCAGAATGACAGAAATTCCATTCTTTCTAAGCATAAATATCTAGAGTGTGAGCATAGAGTTGCTTTATCTGAGAAGGAGAGACTGGTAACTGACAGTGCTAATGAGATTAGGACATTGAAACAAGAAATAAGGAAGCTCTTAAATCAGATAGATGATCTTCATTCTGAAAATGCAATGCTCACTGCACAACTCTTAAAGTACAGGGAAGATCTGAATCAAGTGTTGTCACTAAAAGATAACCAATTGAAGGAATTACTTACAGAGAAATTGGAATGCATTAAGAGTCTTCAACAGCAAAAATTGGAACTTCTGAAAAAAATGAAAGAACTGCAACTGAATATCAAAGTACAGGAGGAGATCATTGAACATCTAAGAATGGAAAATGGAAAATTAACATCAAAAGTGTGTGACTTAGAGATTCTGATTGCTTCCATAAATAAAATACAGTTGGAAGGAAATAGACTTGATCAGAAAAACGAACCTCATGTCAATTCTTGGCCTGAAGAAACTTTAGAGAGATTACCTGAGCTCCAGGAATTGGTTAGCAAAGAGAAAATAAATAGAGACAGTGGTGCTAGATTACTGGATGGTGAAGCTATTGGATTACCACAAAGGTTGTTAGAAGTCCAATTGCAGAATAAAGAACTAAGAACTGAACTTGAATCTTTTGGAAAAGCTATGACAGCTCTGCAGCGTGATAGAGAGAGATTAATGGAAGACTTCAAGGTTCTTCAGAGCAAATCTACTTCTGAACTTGCATCTGAAAAAAAACGGACTGATAGTTTTGAAGCTGAACTCAAAGATTTCAAATCAAATATTCTTGATGTAATTAAAAAACATGCTTTTTTAAATCAGACATTATTAAAAACTGAAGGCAAGTTCACTCTTCATCAGCTGATTGATGAATTTGAAAACCTGTGCAAGATGTTAAATAGCCAAAATCTTGAAATTAGTAGACTTTCATCTGAGTGTGACAGTTATGTTCAACAGATGAATGCCTTTTCTAAGGCTATGGCCAGTCTTCAGGATGATCGAGATAGACTTCTGCAGGAACTTTTCAAGCTGAGAGTAGCTCATGAAGCTAAACAAGGCACAAACTCGGTTTCCATACCCTCTGACTGCAGCAGTGAGATTAGTTCGCTTAAACTTAATTTGAAGAGTCTTCAGATGGATAGGGACGGACTGGTAAGTTGATGCCTTCCAATATTAATACACAATAAAGGCTAAGGCTGCAATCTCATATTCACCCAGGAGTAGGTAACACAGTGGGACTTACTTCTTCTGAGTAGATGTATATAAGATGATACTGGAGCATTTTTTTCTTTTCACATATTCGAAGTTACTGGCTGAAAAAAAGGGAATTATAGCTGAATAGCAAAATATGCAAAACATATTAACTGTGTTTTCTGGATGTATGTTTCTTCCATAGGCTAAAGAAGGAACTAATTCTGCAACAGCTGACATACTGAAACTGAAAGCCAAAGTGGATGAACTTGAGAGAGACTTGAAACAGACAAAAGTTTTCCAAGAAGAAGCTGAGAAAGAAAGAGCCTCATACCAGAATGAAGTAGTTGCCCTGCGGTAAAATAAATGTGAAATGTTATTTATAAGAGCCCTATGATTATTTCTTTTTTCCTTCATGTGCAAAAGGGAACATTTCTTGTGCATTATATTTATATTGGCTACTGGACTGCATCAGTGGTGTGTGGTTTGTGTGTGTGTATAAACCCCTGTGTAGTCTAGAAGGCTCAAGATATCATGCTGAAAAGATCAGAAAGAGCAGCCTAAGCAGGAGAGGAGATCTCCTCATCGTAATGTGAGAAAATGTAATATAGCTGATAGCACATTGGATTAAAGTCTCATGACCCCTTCCTGGTGACGTTAGGCTAATTACTGACTGTCTACATGTGTTCGTATAAGCTCTCCTAAGTTTCTTGAAAGGGGAAGGATCAGATAGAAATATTCCAGCTGAGAGTTTTTTCCATCTAAACATCCACCAGACAGCTGCCCTTGAGGTTAGGACTGGATTCATATTTTTACTTAGTTGTACTTTATTATATATGCTTTTCCTCAAACTAGCCTCATAAAATTTAAACAAGAACAGTTAGTGTTAAGGTTAGGTTCACACAGTAGTGTGACACTTTATCATTATCTTAATATTATTGCTCTAGGAAAGAAAACCATCGTCTGCTGACAGAATCTCAGGCACTTCAAAATCAATTCCAGGCATCTCTTGTAGAAAAAGAAAAACAGATTGCAGAACTAAAGAAAGTGCATCATGAAGTGGTGATTCAGAGAGCTGTATCTCCTGATAGAAATTACCCAGTGAAGGTAAAACAACTACCGCCCAAAAACCATATCAAACAAAATGGCCAAAATAGATAATAGTTTGCATTTTATATTAAACTTTGAATTTATGTCTACATCAATTTCCAAGTCATAAAAATCTTGAGATCTTTTGAGAATAAGTCCACTGAAGAGAGTAGAACTGACTGATTGTGAGACCATGTCTTTTTCTATTATTATCTGTCAGAGGAAGCTGTTCTACATACTGATTACTTGAGAAATGAGAAGGTCAGTTTCTCTGTCTTCTAGAGGAAAAAAATCATAGATTTCTCCTTCTAAAACTGTCTATTCTACTTTTATATTCTGGTTGATTATTCTATTCTTATCTGTTGGAGTTCTGTATTTTCTTTCTTGCTCTACGATCTGTTTCCAGCGGTATGCCCAAAGAAATAGCCTAGGAAAATAACAAAGAATGTTGGAGTTGTCTGACCAAGATGTCAGTTTCCTCCATTCCCTGTGATTAGTGTATAAAACTTGGAATGACTGCATAAAGCACAGACAAAAGAATATGGTATTTCCAGTCATGAAGTTGATAGCCTCATTGTAAAATGTGCTGCTTGGAGCCAACAATCTCATAAAACCCATATTTTTTTCTGCTGCCACATTGCTGTAGCATAAATGCCACAATTTGTAGCTGGGCCACTTCAAACTCCAGCTCCCTCTTTTCAGCCAAAGCACGGTTTTCTGTTGTGTAATAGCTGTGTTCTTATACCAGCAGATGGCACTAGTGGCCAGTAATATTACTATTACACACTTTCCCATTCTACCAGAGGAGGTATTTTCTATCAGATGTATTGTAGATTTCAATGTCACTTTGTGTTTTTTCTCCACAAGAGAAAGAGTATTGTACATAGAGCTAAATGCTTCCCTCTTCAGCCCCATTTTCCTCTGTTTATGCCATTTGCAACAAGGAAAAGCCATGCAAAGACAAGGTTTAGAATTAGGTGTTAAAAAAACACATTGACTTAATCCCACTTCCACACCCAAATGCTGAGGGGACTTGTTCACACCATGTTGCCTCACGCTGAACACCGTATTCTCCACTCCTTCCTCTGAGAGGGGAGGAGATGTAGGTAGGCCAGTGGGTAGCCAGTAGGTTCAGGGTTTGAAGGCAATAGGTTCAAATCAGGATGAAATGCCAAAAAAGATCACATTGAATTAAGAGAAAAGAAGCCACAGACCAATTTACATGCCTTCAGCTGCTCAGGAACCCCAGAAATGATAATGGATGGACTCCCTGGAGCCAACAGGTAGTTGTGTAGGATCCTTCTGGAAATTTGGGTATATGCCAAAGTTCAAAGTGTCCGAGAATTTCTGCTATCTTTTAATACTTTTTCAAGGGAGAGAGAATATAAACAACACAACACCTGGGACTGGCTTGGTGGCACATCATATCATTATTGTCTTATTTGTCTTAATTGTTATAAGTAGCTGTGCAGATAAAAGGCTCAAAGTAAGAGTGATTATATTCAGTTTGCAAAGCTTGTTAAGTAATCTTTTCTAAGCATGGGGTATGGAGTATGGAGAAATTTACAATCGATGATATTTACAGTGATGCAATCTGCAAAGCTTGTTAGTAACTCTAAGGTAAGTATGGAGAAATTTTATCTTCCACATGCAGAGGAAAGAAAGTAGACCACACCACTAACACCTCCTTTCCAGTTCTTCCATGATGCCTCTACAGATGTGGCATCATGAAAGAATGCTACTACAGACACAGTAGTCCTAAGAGTTTCTGTGGGACAGATTTGTATACATGGTTTCTATGTATATTGTTTTCCTGTTCTGTTCAGTAGCCTGACAATTTTATTACAGTAATTCCCACTTGCCAGTTCCCAAAAGAGATTTGATTCACTTCTCCAGTTGAAAGGATTTTAACATAACAAGACTGAATGAGCTTCTGTTCAAGCTCTAACATTTATCAACACATTAATACATATAAAGTCATATAAATAATGCAGCATGGTATAATGCTTACAATATAATATGGTGTGTTGGGCTTGGAAGTTGTGGGAAATCCTTATTCAAGCCCAGGTTAGTCAAGCTTGATGAGTCATCTTGGGCACATATTATCCCTGAGTCTACTACAGAGAGTTGTAGTAGTGATAAAATTTCATATTCACCTTCTTGGAAATAGCGTGGTAAAATTGTGGCAAGAACAGTGGAAGAAGTTACACAGCGTACGTTCTGAATTGACATTGTAGACAATCACATTGCAGACAGTAGAAAACCTAAGTCACATTGTCATGCTCCCTTTTGTGTGTGTGCGCAAGGGATTAGAATCTGTTGCTCTTGCTGGAAGCACAGATGTCTCTGATCAAGTGAAGCATCTGCTAGCTGAGAGGACTCATTTACAGAATGAACTCCAACATTGCTTTCAGGAGCTGCACCAGAGAGAATTGAAATTCCAACAAATCAACTCAAAGGTAAGTAAAAAGCAAAAGCAAAATGGTTTAACGAACATGGTACTTGATACTTGTTACATTTGAGTATTTCCTCCGTAAATTTGCATCTGCATACTTAGGTCCATGGAAATTGTCCCAATAATACATTTTCATTTATTCTACTGGGAGTTAGTTTGAAAAAAATCAGTTGGATTTCAGTGGTATATAAACGTAATAAATAAAAGTGTTCAACGTTTTTATTTACTTCCTGCTTATATCTTAGCAGAAATCTAAGCTTGCAAGCATCTCTGTGCAGAATTTAGTGAACAGTGTGAAGCTTGGTGTAAAAGTAATGTGAAAGTATATACATGTGTGTATATGTATTCTTTCAAATAGTTACATAATTTTGATTTAATATAGAGCTTAGTTTACTGATGGTTAATATTTAGATTCTTTTGGTATGTCTGCGCAGTCATGAGTTTAGTCATTTATCTAATCTAAATTATTGCAGGTAATGCAGTCAATGCAAGAAAATGCTGTATTGTCTGCTCAACTAAAAACGGTGTCCCAAACTTTGCAAGATAATCAACTCCGTTATAATGACCTCCAGAATCGTTACTTGCAGCTTGAAAGGGATTATCAAGTACAAGTTGCTTCTGTTCAAGATACCACTCAGGTAAGAAAGATTGGCTCTTTTGTATTAATGGACACTGAGGAATAGCCTGCATAGGAAGTCGTCTCATCCACAGAGTTAAGTTTGAATTAATTTCTGAAGACCTAAGAGTTCTCTCAGTTTTATGAGCTGCTACTTATCTCTACAAGTAGAAGCAAATTACTGGCTAAGACTTTGGTTCCAGTTTTCCCAATTAGAATAAATAGCTGCAGGGTGATGAAGAGATTAGGAAACTGCCCATAGTTCCTCTTTTGAGGGTGATGGACAGTGACAAAATTTGAAAAATAAGCAAATAAATATTTTTCCCCTGCTTTCTTCAAACAGCATATCCCTATCTCATACTTTAAAAACCTAGAAGATAATATATAGATATGGCTAACAGCCCACTCAAGTCAAAAACTGGCACAATGTTTGTGCCAGTGCTGCATCAACAAGCTCTTGTTGCAAGCCTGCTCTAGTGATATGCGTTGTCTTTCTTACATTTACTTATTTATTTATTTATTCATTCATTCATTCATTCATTCAGATTTTGTTACCGCCCATCTCCCCCCAAAATAGGGACTCTGGGCGGTTTACAATAAAATTAATACTGTAACAATAAACATTAAAATCCCCCTAAAAAGTAAGAACAAGTTACAAATATAAAAATACAATATGAATAAATAGAATCCAAGTGGCTATAAAAATTCCAATCTGGTGGGAGGGGCGCTCAGGGGCAAGCCACCCCCAAGAATGACTACCCACCTTCCCGCCCCAAGTCAGACGGCAGAACCAGGCCTTCAGGGCCTTCCGGAAGGTCAGGAGTGAATGGGGCCTGCCTCACCTCCGGGGGCAAGATGTTGCAAAAGGGCGCAGGCTACTGCAGAGAAGGCCCGCTTTCTGGACCCCGCCAGATGAAATTCTCTTACAGACGGGGTCCGTAACATGCCCTCTGCATGATCGGTTGGGGTGGGTTGATGTCATGGGGATGAGACGCATGCATGCACCACTGCCATGTAGAGCTTTAAAGGTGATAACCAACACCTTGAATTGGACCCGGAAGCAAACTGGCACCCACTGCAGCTCGTGCAGTAAGGGTGTTATATGTGCTGATCTAGGGGCACCGAGGATAGCCCACGCGGCTGCATTCTGGACCAACTGAAGCTTCTGGATACTCTTCAAGAGTAGCCCCATGTAGAGTGCATTGCAATAGTCTGTATGGGAGATGACGAGGGCAAGAGTGACTGTTCGGAGGGCCCCTTGCTCTGCGGCACCCCACAGAGGAGGGGTCGAGGGTCGGATCTCTCACTCCCTATTACCACTGATTGGGACCAGCCCTGGAGGAAGGAGGTGAACCATGCGTAATCTTCATGCATGCGTAATCTTCATACTGTTCTCTTTTGGGGTAAGAACTATTTGGAATTAACATTGGACATTTTTTAAAATATGCTGCATCCATTCATTCTTCTTGTTTGCTGCACACTCAATTATTTGATGCCCACTTTATTCAATTTGCTTTTAAGCTTTTCTTGCCTTCCCAACTCTCACTTCCATATAATAAAGTGAGCAGAAGCACTTCCTCCTACATAGCCATTTTCAGTTCTTTGGAGAACTCATTACTTCCGAACTTTGGAGAATTCATTAGTCACAGCAGACCACATACTACTCAGTGCCTTTCTGCCAGCATTTGCATGTCTTAAAATTTCTTCATCCATTTTCATATATTTAGTAAAAGATTTACCCCAAAATTCAGTTCTTTGAAGAAACATTCATTACTCACAGCAGACCCCATACTACTTACTACCTTGCTACCGGCAGTTGCATGTCTTAAAATTTCTTCATTTATTTTCATATATTTAGTAAAAGTTTTACCAAAGTACACAAAATCTTCTAATTCCTCTAGTTTTTCAATTCCATTCTTTGACGCATCACTATTATACTCATACAAATCACTAAAGCATTCCTTCTAGCATTCCATCGTTTTAATATTATCCCAAATCATGTTATCATTTCTATTTATAATTGCATTTACTCTGCTGGAAGCTTGTTGTTTAGCCTTCTTCATCCACTTCCAAAACAGTTTTTATTTTCAGTAGAATTACCTCCTCTTTTAATCTTATCCATTACTTGCTCTCCTTGACTACGTTATTTGAAACAATATTTTTTCTTTATACACCTTATACAACATTCTTTCATCCTCATTTTTACAGCAATAATTGTCTTACATGCCTTTTTTACTTCACATCCTTATCCATCTTACCATTCCACAAAACATCATACTCATATACACACTTCTCTGGTTCTTCGTAATATTTTTCTTTTCACTCTGTTCCAAGCAAATTACACTTCTTCTTTCCTTATGTCCACTTTCCATTCATTCTTTTGGGAGAATAATGTTTTCATTCATGACTTACGTTTTCTTTTTCTGCAGTTGTTCTACTTGTACTCCAAATTCTTTCTGCAGCAGCAACCAAAGCTCAGTTTTACCCCAAGCATGTTCACACTATTCTGTGGAATGCAGGAACTCTAATCTTGAGACTGTCTTGCAAACCAACATATTATTGCCTACATCCCATCCTGCTAGGAGGTACACAATATACTGACACACACTGATGTGCATTGCCTTTCCTTTGGCAGTCTTTACCTGTATTCTGGCAGGAAAGATTAAACTGGAAACTGTTTGCATGTACCAAGATTACTAATTTCTTCTAGGTATATGAGATACTTAGAACAACTATTTCCAGACAAAAATATCTTGTTGATATTTGTATAGTGCAACTGACAAACGTTGCCTATGTTTTTGATGTTAAACTGCAACTTTTAGTTATGGAGAGTCATTCAGCGTTAGATATTTCCATTGGAATTAATAGGTTTTAACAAAAGCCAAACAATTGTGCCTGGTTTGTCTGCTGAGTAACATTCGTTTAAAGATGATTCATATAAGTTGATTCATACCTGTTTATTGCTGTGTTTTTAAATGTGTTGGGATTTATTTTAGAAACGTTTTCACTGATATATCAAAATGGCTTTTAGAAGCTGAGTTTTTAATATAATAGTAGAAATATAAATTGTTGTATATTACTGTCTTGACCATGGATATTACTGTTTTCCTGTTTAACCAGTTTTCCTGACCAAGAGTTCTAAACTGGTTAGCAAACTGATTAAATCAGGACATAGTTACCCTTCCCACCACAATTAGTGTCAGAGACAGATGTGACATTTAGGGAAGACAGATTAAATTAATGAAACAAGGTATAGCCCTAATTGTGTATGTATGTTATATGTATAATCTCTGAAGGTTTGTTTGTTTGTTTGTTTTTTGCTGCTGGAAGACTTTATGATAAATGTAAATAAGTCTTTGCATACTTCCTTTATTTTAGGATTAATTTAAAGGGCTGAAAGTTAGTATTTTAATAAATGCGCCATAGGTTTAACTTTTGACTTTTATGAACAGTTTTATCATAAATGGCATATCACGATTGAATCTCAACATCGGTGCTGAAATAGCATATCCATATTACTGTTTTAGAGTGATCTTCAAACTGAGGTTCCTCCAGGAGCTCCCCAGGAAAGAGCTGCAGTTACGGTTGAAATAGACAATATGGAACTCAGTCAACTCAAGAAAAGGTTGTTATTTATTTATGTAGTAGCAGTAGTAGTGGCCATTGTTGTAGTAAAATACATTTTGTTGACTAAGATGTAGATCACAGTATTAATTTGCAGAGCATTGGTTTAATTTTTAAATATTTAAAATAAGAATACTTAAATTGAGTAATTTTAGTATGGTATATGAATAAAAGCAAAATTACATAAAAAGGAAAAGTTGTAAGAATAATTTTCTTATGTGTAACCTACTTTGTGTCTGGGTTTGCACTAGACTTGTAGAGCTGGAAGGGCAACGTAATTCAGAGCAACAGACTGTAAGACGACTGACAGAAAGGCTCTTGGAAGAAAGGAATAGACGACAAGTTGCAGAAGAGGCTTTGGGGCTCTCTGATGAACAGAATAAAAGGTAGAAATATAGAGAGAGGTCTTTTTGACCTTGATCTCAATAGGCGAACATTCATGTCACATTTATGAAAAATAAGTATCAAGACTTGTTGCTACAGGACCTGGTATTGACATGTATAGCACTTCATGATGGATATAGCCATCTATTGCTTTAGATTTGATGTAGAATCAAGAGTTTAAAAAATGCCTTGTTGACTTGTTGGCTATGGGATCACTGTACACTGCAAACATCTGGAAACAAAATTCAGTCTTGCAAATACAATGTGGCCTTATAGCTACGCAAGCTAAGAACACCCCGTAAAATCCAGTATTGCCCTGCAGAGTCATGTTTCAGGAAGTGATTACTAGCTGTGCACCAAATTGGTTTTCTGCTATTTGTTGAAGAACACCAGATAAACTTCAGAACATTGATTCAAATATTTGACTGTTACTGAAGTGATGAATCCTGTAATGTTATTACATTAATATTTATTGTTATCACTTCTGGGATTGATACTATATTTTCCGATTACTAATTTATCTAATCCCTGTATATGCTTATCTGATTGATGGGGGTAACATTGGCTCATAAGCAAATAAATATAGTATTCCATGTCTCAGTTTGTTTCAATTATTTTAACAGATAAACCTGTCCTCTTTTTACAATTAAAGTTGCTATTTATTAATTAAAGTTGTATCTGTTAAGTGAGGTACTTCATGAATAATATGTATTACATAAGTACATGTTATTAGCTTTTGTGCAATTCATAGTGCAAATTTTGACTTATGAAGCCCTGTATGGCTTGGCACCAAGGTTCTTGCAGGACCTTTTATTCCTACCCATTAACCTGTCTGAGGAAGTCCTGGGAGATGCTGCTGTTGCACCTCATTTTCATGTGGTGAGGAGGGCTGAGCTAGAAAACACGTTTTTTTCTTACAGTGGTGTCTATTCTTTGGAACCGTCTCCCTCTAGAAATTAGTCCAGTCCCTTTGTTAATAGTCTTATAGAAGCCAGTGAAGGTTGAACTCTTTCAGAGGTCACATACGATATGGTCTCTTATCATTTGTTCTCCCCCCACCACCCTTTTCTAGGCTTCCTGCTACTTTTGCTTTGGGGTTGTTGTTGTTTTTAGTTATTTTGGATTTTGGTGTTAGGAGGATTATAGAAAAATGTTTTATTGTATATTAATGTTCCCTATTTTATTTATTCATTTATGTGTTTATTTTATTTTTATCCCGCCTTCATTACTTTTATAAATAACTCAAGGAGACGAACATACCTCATACTCCTTCCTCCTCCTATTTTCCCCACAACAGCAACCCTGTGAGGAGACTTGGGCTGAGAGAGAGTGACTGGCCCAAGGTCACTCAGCCAGCTTTCAGGCCTAAGGCGGGACTAGAACTCTCAGTCTCCCAGTTTCTAGCCCAGTACCTTAACCACTAGACCAAACTGGCTTTATCATAGAGGCTTTATTTATATATTTTTTGTTTTGTTTTGGGGTGATGTTTTTATTGTATTTTATTTTGTTGTAAGCAGCCAGAGGTTGGAATGATTTGGCAGTATACAAGCTTAATAACTAAAGAAAATAAATAGGACTGTAATAAAAAATGTTCTCCTGCTTGAAGAGTAAGAAAATCTGACATTGTAATTTGAAAAACATTGATATTCAAAATCATGTTTTAAAGAAACATGTACATAAATAAATTGCTGGTTGTTGCATAGAAATTTGAACTCTGTTGACTTTTCATTTAAGGCTTGAAATGACTACTTATAGATCATCACCTAGGGAGTATGCCGTTCAGATGGAGTCTGATGAGGAAAAAGAGGCTCTGGTCATCAACCCAAATGAACATATTGTAGTACGAAAGGTAAGCTCGTATACTTTGAAGTTAAGTCTAAGATGACGTCTACCTCGTTGATGTGAAAATAACACACATCATATCCAAAAAAAGGCAGAGATCATATGATGAAAATAATTACACGTTAGATTTTGTGCCTTTATATTCCTCCTGCTTTGCATCCAGGGCTGAAGTAATTTCAGTATTTCAGCAAAATTCTGGTTATAAGGTCTTCTGAAATGCCACTTGTCCTCTTAAAAGTAAATAGTGATCTTTCAACTGTTGCATTACTTGAGCCATAATTTTTTTAAAAAATCACATAACTACAGAAATGCTGCCCTTTGAAATGCCACTGAATTACCAAAATGCATATGTTCAAGTGCAATCCTCTCTGTAAATATGCAAATAACTTTGGAGATAGACTAAGACTGGAAGGCCCAGTCAGCCATGAAGTTCAATGAGTGTCCTTGAGCAGGTAACTATCTATACCTCCTAGAGCTATAATAATTATGAAAAGAAAGCAGGTTTAGTTCTTGGAGAAAGAAGTATGTCCAAAAAATAGGTAAAGTAACTAGTGTTGGTATATTGTTTTCTGCTACAGAAATTAATGGTAATTGAGTACTTCCTTAAGTATCGGCAGGGTGAAGAGGTCGAATTTAATTGTCCTCAGTTTGGGTGTTAATAGCTGCATTGCCTGGGGGAGGAACCTTGCCTGGACTTGTTTCAGTTTCCTTTTCCTTGCAGCACAGTCTCTTCCCCTTCTCAGCTCTGAGTGTGTGTGCATGCACAAGCTTGAAAATGTTTTTGTGCTTTCTGTAAATAAATTTATTTTTATAAAAATGCCTGGTGTGTGATTTTTTTCATCTCCTGGGCCAAATGCTTTCCAGCACTCTGCAAGAACTAGCACTTCTAAGATCTTAGTCCGGGTTCAGTCACTTCAGATTATATATGACACTTTACAGTTGAATGAACTCTTGCATTGTTTTGTTTTATTGGGTTTGCCCATTGACCACATAAAAATATTTGTGCAAGGTATCCTGACAATCAGATCAACTATTGCAGCATCGTAAGTATTTACCTGCATATAAAAGTTTTTGCATCGCAACTGTTAACTAAGTCTGTACCTTCATCATTGATGACCAAATAAAGAGTTCTCAGTGCATACTTTTAAGCAAGCTGTATTCTTTGTTTTTGTGCAGGTAAAAGGAGGAGCCCTTTCTTTTAGGAGATGGATTCGGGGACGAAGTCTTTTCTGCTCCAAGTTGCTGACCTCAAGGGCAAAATCTCGCTATCTTTTCCTTGGTTATTTGGTGATGCTACATCTTCTAGTTGTCTTATGTCTGACAGGCATCCTATAAGTGCACTGAATTTGCTGTGTGAATTATTTTCTTCTAAATAATGTGTGCCAATTTGAGATAATGAACCTCTCAAAAGCTACTGATAAGCTATGCACTGGATACAGTTCTGTATATTTTCAGCATTAAGGTGTGGGTTTCAACTTCTTCATTAACAAGAAGTTTTAAATGTGCATCACAGTTGTTCCAAAGTTGATTTGAGTAGCTCTGTAACAATAGAACGTTATATTTGCTAAGAAAAGAACATTATCTTATCAAAACACACTACTAGAAGCTGCTGCATTTGGGACCTTTAATATACATGGGGAATATGTAATAGCTGAACACTGTTGAATGAGTTGTAAATGCTATCTTTTCTATATAAATTTATTTTAACAGAGTTGAACTATACGTTTGGGGAAAACTGTTCTCAACTATTGGGGTTTTTTGCTTCTTGATTATAACAAGGAGCTCACAGAGTGCAATATAGGGAGGGAAAGCTGGAATCACTATGAGTTTCTCAACTTCAAATAAAATCTTAAGAATTGAACTTGTCTGTGATATATTGAATGCTTACCATAGTCTGCGTATGAGAAGATTGGCAGTAACTAAATCTTTTTTTTTTAATGACAAAAATAGAGAAGAGGGAGTTTTTGAAAGTGTTTAGATTTCTTGTTCTTGTTTTGGGGATCAGATCCAAGACAACAGCTAGCTTAATTTTATTTTTTTGTTAATTGATGAGAGTAATGTTCAGTTTACTATTGGTATTAATCATCCTTCTTTTACTAACATAAAGGGACAATTTCTATGTTGGATGGATTGAAGTCTTTCCACGTACAGTAATCTATTATTTTAAATATAATCTAATTGCACAACACATTAAGTGTGTGGTTGATAACATCTCAAGCTTTACAATCTAAATAGCAGTCGTAATATCAACTATAGAGATACCTCAGGAGAATAATAATGTTCCATCCTTGATAGTACCCAGCTGAGAAGTTTATGATCTGACTAATAATTCAGATTACCTTTCATACTGATATGCATAGATTACAGTAAAAACTATTTGCAATAAGAAACAATTCTAAGTAACATTTTAAGTAAACATAAATGCTTTATTTTTGTAAAAAGATGATTTTTAAAGGATCTCACTACTAAAAAGTAGGGAATCTTTTCAAAGGTAGTTAATCATATTATCAGAAGCTGGCACTGAAAAAAGACACGCATGCACATACCGATTTCTTTATCTGTACGGTAGGTCTGTGTGTACCAAATTAACACCTAAAATGGGGAAAGCCAAAGGAATGCACAGCATCATTACTGAAATAGGAGTATTTGTTGTCTGAAAGGATCTGACAGCTAGTGAGTTGATTGCTAAAACATACGTCACTTACAGTTAAATGAATTGTTGCCGAATTTTGAACAAAACTGCTACTAATTGAAGTAGTAAGTTGTCAGATGCAAACGTGAAAAAGAAAACATATATGCTTAGTGTTTATTTTGAAATCTTCAGCTGCAAGTATTTTCTGTCTTTGACTAGAAAAAATTACCTTGGAAGAGGAAAAGGCATATGAATAGTAATTTCTTTTTAAATTCCATACCTGCCAAATTGTTACATGCTTTTAAGGTAACTGAATTACTGAAATGAATGATTCATTTGGAAGGAATCTTAAGAGATAACTACTGCAACACCCTAACCTTGGATGACAGTGAATAAGTCTGCTCCATCTCATCAGTATGAAATACTTGAAGATAGCTATTATGCCATGAATTTAGAGATTAATCTCTGGAACAGAAGTACATCTCTATACAACTGGGAGTCTGTACTGTAATCCCTAACTATAATTTTTATTGATACGGAAGAAGCTGCAATCTGCAGGCTATGAATGCTAAGCTACCCATTTTCATACTGAGTAGAAGCACTTCTTCTGGCACAAGCAGAAGTCCTTCACAGATATTTTGCAGAGTGTGTGACAGCTGCTTTTTCCAGCTTCACACACTCCAGAATAGAGAGCCAGTTCTGAAATTTGGAGTTGAAACCATGTGAGGGCTCTATGTCAGAAAAACCTTTATGGAGGGTTAGCACAGGGAACTGAAGATGTGCCAGGTAAGCATAGGCACCGTGGCCAGGAAGTCATCTGATTCTAAAAGAGTTGTGGCTCTAACTCAGTTCTCCCAGTCTAACACACTGTTTATTGACACACAGTATGCTTTATAATGGATTGGATTAGGATTAGTCATGCAAAGAATAGGTCCAATGAATTTTCAGTAATCCTATTCCAAGAATAACTAAATAAGCCTGTGTGAGATACTGGATAAAAAAATGTGCTATAGGCCATATAAACCAAATGCTGATGAGATAGAAGTAAGTGACCTGCAAGTATGAGTCAGCCACAGTTTTCAGGCATGGAGTCATCCCATCTCAAGATAAGGTGGTTATTTTCTGTCTGCCTTCTTCCAGAACCCGATAATAACTCTACAGTTCGTGCAACAGTACTGTACCTGGTTACTTTTTTCTTTGAGAACCTCTGCCAGTTGAGTGTGAACAGAATTCCTAACAGTTAACTAGATATTTAATGAAAGAAATTGGTTATAGAAATATAAACTGAAAATGAGAGAGAAAAGAGATTGGCAAAGCAAAGAGGAAGCCAGCTGAACAACCTAGAGTGGGAAAGTATCCAAGGGTGCCAGAGACTCTGCCCTAATTTATCCAGCCCTGTAAGCTGTCAGAGTGATAAGCATACGCTGAAAAAAAGGTTTCCAAAAATGGCATGGCAGACCTATGTAGTCTATGTACTCCATTCCACAAGCTGATATATAAATGTAGCAGAAGGTGAGAGCATTTAATGTGTTCCTAGAGAGCTCTCGCATTTTTGTTGTCTCCTTGTGCTTGTTGGTAAGTATTGGGTAGATACCTTTTTCACATTTGACAAAAGAAGATTTGATTCCATTTTTTAAAAGTTTCTGATCTATCAAAACACATTTTAATATATATTAAATATATATTTTAATTAAATTTCTATAGTCTGGGTGAAATTGGTAATTGAACAATTTTAGAGAATGCACTCAAGCTATGCTAGCTAATATTTAAACTCATTTTAACGGTGTACTAGAATGGTTTCTTGGCTTCAGTACTTTATATGTTGGAATAGGGACAGTTTGACACTGTCTTACTCTTACATCATTACCCAAAATCAATGCTTAATATTTGTGTTCATTTGGAAGCATTGTATACTAAAAACGACTTTTTGTGTGGTATGCTATCTCAAGGGTGATTCTACATAAAGGAAACGGAAAATGGGGCAGAATCCCTTATATAACTATGCTGACATTTCTACTTTCTGTCAAATATTTTTGTGTTCAAAAAGTAGCTTTGCTCATCACTCTGTGGTAGTTGAATTCTATGTACACTATTAGTTTTCATACATCTGTACATTTTGCATGTGTTGATGTATAAGCTAAAGCTGCTCTAAGTCTTCTGTAAGTACATATTTATTTATTTATCTATCTATCAAATTTTGTCATAGCCCATCTCCCTCAAAAGACAGTCTCCCTACATCAGATAGACCTTTAAATTGTGCATGTAAGAGCAACTGTAACTGGCTCGAAAATAAGAAAATCGGTGTAATATTGAACTACCGGGATTTTTCACTAAATAAACTGTTCTTCAATTTGTATATAAAAATAGATGCAATCTAGATTTTCAGTAGCAGTTTACTTAAAACATATTAAGAATTCAGTAAGATCAAGCCTTTTGTTTTTTGGAGGTTTGGAGGAGATTGTGTATTACTGAAAAAGGGTATCTGACATCTTTTTAAAATTTTAAGTTTAAATTTGAGGTGTCATTCACTAAATGGCATGTATGTTTTCTAGATTAAAATTTGAATTTCTAGCACCTTAAGAAGGTTTTTCTATATATTCATGAAAGAAAAGCACCATTGTTCATAGCAGAAGATTATGTGTTCACATTCTTTAATGGGAACAATTATATTTGATTTCAGTAAGATATATTCCATATGTGTGTGTGCTTAGAAATACAACGTTGGAGAAATGTTGAAATACGCTTTGAAATATGGCATTTGAAGAAATCCATTTGTTTTTGATTGAGTAGCATCCTCTGAATACTAAATACATTTCAGAAAAACATTCCAGTGCATCAAGTTTTTATTTTCTTTCCACTGTAGCTAATTGCACCACACTTTTAAAAAATGATCAAAAGATTCACACTTAGTCAATCTTACTAAATCACCTTTGATTTATTCCAGATAGAAAGTTTCATTTGAGTAGAATTTTCTACATTTATCTCCATTGGTGTCAGAAAAAATTAGTTTGCAAAAGAAAGTTTTGCTCTGGAAGTGGCTGCATAAACTGTAATATGCCCTTCGCTGATGAACATTGATTTAGAAAATTAATGATTTTTTAATCTCTGGGAGATCTTTCCACATACCTGGATCCTGTTCTGACACAGTTTTAGTTCTGGCTAAACCTGGCTTGCTTTGGGCTCTTGAACCTTATTGGATGGCTGCCTTCTTAAAACAGAAGGGAGATTATTAGGAGTAAAATACCTCCAACAAGACCAGTGTGTTGTGCAAAGTGGCATAATTGCTGCTGTGGAATTCAGTATGTCTAACTCTTAGTGTTGCTGAAAGAATCCAAAGAAAATGCTGGACTAATGGCTTCTGAAATGTACTCCCAAGTTTCATGGAACAATGCCTCCATTGAAAGATGAATGAAAAAAAAAAAATCAGAGGTGATTTAGGTGCATGTGGAAATGGATTTCTACTCCCAGAGGAGAACTTGGGAATGTTTCTCTCTTTCCTACACCATCTTGATTATCAATACCTGCTTACAGCTGCACTTCAGAATCTCAAGAGAAGTCCATTGTACTGGTTGTTTATGGTAAATAAACCTGGTCCTATCTCACTCCACTTCCTAGAGCAGTTTTTTTGATAAGGGTTTGCAGTTCACAGATATAGAATAGTTCTTGTAAGTGAGCACTTAGCGGGAACAGCTGCCATTTCAAAGAATTAACCAAAGCTTTCTGACGCTTTCCAGAGAGGGTCTATTTTTAGATCCTTCCTGCTGAGATTGTTTATATCATGGGGATAATTTGGGTGGATGGGGAACATGCTGCTGCAGACTAGTTTCAAGAAACACAATTGCTTTATGCACAAATCGAACATAATCTGAGACACAAGTCCTTTTCATGTGTTAATTACATAAGGATGTCTCCATGTGAGGAAAAAAATAGGACAGGCAGCATTGCTCACTAGACCCACCTCCCAGAATCTAGTTACTGAAGGATGTTGTAGGTGGAGATATTAGGCAACATACAAGATGTATGTATAGGATTCTCCTGCTACTATGTCTGTGCTCAATATATTAGTATCAGGTATGAGTAGGTCCTGTAGCAAGGCTCTGATACACTTTCAATCAAAAGCCTTGTTTGAAGGCTGCAGAGCTAACCCATAAAGTAGAGGAAGATTTCAATATTTTCTCCAGGCAAATCTCTCCTTACCTCACCTGACCCCACCCCAGCCCCCACTTTCTATCTGTGTGAATAAAGGTAGTGGAGAGTAAATCTGATTAGGAAAGAGATTACTTCTCCCCTATTCTAATATATATTGCTGTGTCCCATAGAAAACTGTTAGCTGAATCACTCCATTTGAAGCAGGAGTGAATTCCCCCACTATACGTTAACTTGCCCAAATTCCTACTGTAACTCAGGAATGCACTAGTGTTAAGACCCTTAATTTGACATTTCTGAAGGGAGAATTTGATAAATGCATATATGTTTGAAGAGATTACACCTAGTACAGTAATACATACACATCTACGGGATGTCGTTGGCTATGCAGCTGTATAGACATGTCAGTGAGGTTAGTGCATACACTTAAGCCATAAAATGTGAAATGGAGCTGACATTTGCTCTGTTTTTTTTAATTCAACTGTCAAAAGTGTTCTATGGAAATCTTTTTAACACTGTGAATTTTGACTTGAGTGTATCCATTGCCATCTCTCCTATTCCCAGCTGTTTACCTAGTAGAATGTAAAAAAATCTGTAGCCTTGTGCTCAGGATGCATGAATAATCAGAGCCTAAGATAATCAAAATATATGTATAGCATGTAAGCATGCGCAATTGCGCCTCAGATGGATATATCCCTATGACTGGAAACCTACCAAGATTTCTGATAATGCAGAGGATGTTATGAAAAGATTTGTATGCATGAAACTGTACAGTCTTTAAATTGAATATGCTTGAAGTCTAGAAGTAGGATGCTCATTGTAATGCTACTCTATCTCTGCACATCCGTGTACCTTTGAAAATTTACAAGAAGTTGTTTTTCTTGTTTTCCTTGCATCCTGAAGCTTGCCTCTTGATGTCATTCATACTGTTAATCATTGTTATTCTGTATGTTCTTTTTAATCTCTTCCAACTGTGTTGCTTGTCTGGATAATACATACCTCAAGACATTTCTTTCTCACCCATCATTTCTAATTATCTCTTCCTTCTTCTTAATACCTATTCCTGGCTATCTTTGATCTAACAAAAGTTTCTGCTGGTAGAAGAGTGGAATCCATTTTCACTGATGTCCACTTTCCCCTACAACCACCATACTGCTGCCTCCAACTCAGGAACATTCAGGGGTACAAGGGGTGTCAGGAAGTAAAATAAAAGCTGTTTCTTTCACCCCATGCAAAAACATCCTGTGAGTATTTCAGTTTATGGAGGTTTTTTATTATTGGTATCTTAAGAAAAGGTAGAAGTTCAACTATTGCCCAGAAAGAGGAGCACTTAAGAAGCAAACCGGTGGGTCTAAAGATCTTATGACCAGTTCCTTCTCAGGTTATTTTGGCTTGAATACAATTATAATCAGTGCTGTCATATTAATTGATTTGTGTGTGTGTGTGTGTGTGTGTGTGTATGCTCAATTATAAATATCGCAATATGTGATTCACTTCCTGTTGGTGTAAATACTGTTTGATAGTTCGAATTATTTCCCAAAACTCCAGACCTATTTTTTCCCCTTGGCTTTTGCATGACAGTGAGGAGTCATGGGCGATGATGATGAAACCACAGCTCTTGTCTGTGATAATGGTTCTGGGCTTTGTAAGGCTGGATTTGCAGGAGATGATGCTCCCCGGGCTGTCTTTCCATCTATTGTTGGGCGACCTCGGCACCAGGTCAGTTTTAATAATATAAATAAGAACCCTGAAGACTGATGGTAAGTTAGTCCTTACTGTTTTAAAAGTCATTGTATTTGATTTGAGTGCATCTCCAAAACCACTAAACATTTTTTGGCAAAGTATACATAGGATTGTTCCAACACTTTTTTTAAACCTCCCATTCTCTGTGTATAAAACTAGTGGATTCTTAGTTGAATTGCCCTTCAATCTAGATGATGGGATAGCTCCACCACTACTTCTGAGGACAGCAGACCAATTTAGGACACTAGAACAGGCTAAATGTGAGGAAAACCTTGTGAATAGAAGAAAATGGCAGGAGATTCAGAGGAACAGCAAGGAAGTTGCCATTACCAGGGGCATCCACAGGAGGGTCAAGATGGTGGCCATAACTGCAAGATTGAAGCTTTGCCCTTTTTTACATGTCTTGTGATGTGTGGTGCACATAAAAAAGCTGTGTTTTTTATCACACAGGTGCAGCTCCCATCTTGACTTTGTTTTACCTTCCCTGTGTACACTCCTGACTATTACTATTCTACTCAGCCTCTGCCACTTGAGGCAAATGGCTGTGCTGCCTAGTGATAGGTATAGATCTTATATAAAATATTTTAAAATAAAATACTGTTGAATACTTTAATGTTTGCAGTGTTGCCTATTAATAACTAGAATATATAAAACTTAGGACAGTTATTACATTTCACAAGATGAATGATCACCTAGGATGAATAAGAACAATGTAAGTCACCTGCAGTCAACTGATTAGGGCAGCCTGTAAGAAATAGAATAAAATTTACAGATTAAAGATACTTTTCCAAATATGAGATTCACTCTATTCATGGTCTTCAAGGTTTCACACCTGCACATTAATCCCTAGAATATGCATTTTAAAAAGAAAAGTTACTAAATTCTGTTGTACTATGTAACGTAGTTTATAAATATGGTATAGTTACATATTTTTCATGAAATCAACCTAGTTGTATAAAAAGAATCAACAGAATATCACAACTTCAAATAAATAAGAATTCTAAAGTGAAAGCTAAAGAGAGCAAAACAGACTTAGCAATTCTAAATGTCAGATAATGTATATCAAAAGCAAAGATAGAATAATTGGAAAGTAAATCGCCTTTTGATGAGAGCTACTGTGGAGTGTTTGAAGTATGGCATAGAATTTGGGCATAATTAAACATTAAGTCTTGTTGATTTTAATGGGAGAGTTACAGAACAATCTTACATGCTTATTTAGCACTGCAGTCCACAATCCTCCATGGAGCTTCTGCCAGACAAGTGTGTATATAATTGCTGCAGCTGCAGTCTCCATGCTTGGAAAGAGGTACCAATAAATGTGAGAAGTAGCAGGTCATCCTTTCCCACTGAAGTAAACTTGAAATGTTGAAACTTGGAAGTTTCAAACCGAAACCCGATGGAATTTGTATTCATATGGGGCCTCACAACGTCGTACGGGTGGTCCTCACTGATGGTAACTGGGATTGGGAACTCTGCCCCTAAGTGACACAGTTGTAAGGTGCAACATCACATGACCATGCTGACTTATGACAGCAGTTCTGGCAGTCCCAGATGCCATTGTTAGGCGAATCCCATGTGGTTGCAGAATCCTGCAGTCACGCAATCACCATTCGCAGTCTCCTGCCAGCTTCCCCATTGACTTTGCTTGTTGGAAGCCAGCAGTGAAGGTCACAAATGGTGATCCCGTGACCATGCACTGCAATGTCATAATTGTGAGCTGGTTATTGAGAGCCCAAATCGTGATCGCATCAGCACAGGGATGCTGTGATGGCCGCAACTACAAGGACCCATCATAAACACCCCTCTTTCAGTGCTGTCTTGACTTTGAATGGTCACTGAATGGACATTAAATGAGGACTACCTGTAGATTCATGATGACTGATTGTCTGTCATAAGCTTACCTCTGAACATAGCCTATGCAATGTGCGATTACCAATGGTTTTGTAATATTGTCTAAGTGTTATGGATGCCTGCTTTAGGAAGAGAGGCGCTGACTTGTCTATGCAGATGAAACAGTGAGAGGAATTGTGTGGAACTGCCAAAGACACAGACTGAAGCAGAATAGAAGAATGTACCCCTCTCATTATTGATGACGATGTTGATGATGAACTATAGCAGAGGCTAGTTAGTCTTTGTGAATGTTTGTGATACAATGTTTATGGCAGTGTTTTTCTTTGATTACTGAATTTTGCAGGGGGTTATGGTAGGGATGGGCCAGAAAGACAGCTATGTTGGGGACGAAGCACAAAGTAAACGAGGAATTCTGACCTTGAAATATCCTATTGAGCATGGTATTATCACAAACTGGGACGACATGGAAAAGGTGAGTGCTTTTTGTGACTCCCTATGATTTGCTGCTTTTGAAAATGTCAAGTAATAATACCTGCACCAATGAGATAGCTAATTCCCCTCCGTTCTCTGTTCTCCCAGTATAAGCTTGGGAACAGCTTCTCTTTCTGCAGCAAAACAACCAGGAGCCATGGGCCTCCTTGCCTTTTCTCCTTGAGGTCATGCTCTTTGTGTTTATGTCATTCACACACACTCGTCTGTGCCACAAGATCATCACAGGCCCATCTGTGTGAAGAGGCTGGAGATGCTAAGTGTACAGAAGTACACATAGACATATGTTTGCTTATATTTCTGCTCTGTGAAGAAGCAAGGTCCTGTGTAGAAGTGGCAGAGGGTATCTATTCCCTATGATAGGGAATAATCATAAGCATAGTTCAGTTGTTGCTTCCATGCTGAAGCTTTTATAGAGATCTAGGCTGAATGTGTGCTCTGCTCTGGCATGAGATTTTTGTTTGCTTGCTTGCTTCTACGTCATTGTTTTACCAGAAGCTTAGAAGTGGCTTAAGAGACTTTGGTTTTCACATGCAGGCTCGTATCTAAGCGCTCCATAGCACTGATGGGTTATGATGGGAATTTCTTAGTTTCCCCCCCACTTGCCTTCAGAACCTGTCTCGTCCTTTCTTTGCCCTTTTAGCTGAAAGATTCTGAGGCCTCCTGTGCTGCTGCTTTCTTTGAGGAGGGTGAGGGAGTGGAATTACATCCTTCATCCTCTAGATGGTAGCATAGCTTTTCCATAAATGATGTGCAGCTCTTCACTTGATCCCATTCAGAACATAGCCCTAATTATTCCCACTACATCTCTGTAATTCACCCTTTCCCCCTTCATTTCTATTTCCTGTGTTGTCAAGTAGCTCTAAAGTTAAAAAGGCAGCATCTGTGATACATGCTTTGCTGTGGTTGCTTAATGCTTTGTCTCCTCAAGTTCCCAGCTGTGTTCATCCAAATATGCTAAATAATTAAAAGCTCAGAAGCAGGGAGAGTAGCTAGCATCACTTCATCTCTTGCCCCATGGGTCCCCTAGCAATCCTCTCTCTGCCTTCATTGGCAAGGGCTGAGTTTTGTTCTGTCCTCGCCATCCATGCTCAGTAATCTGTGAAGGTTTACTTACTTATTTATTTTATTTATTTAAAACATTTATATAGCCACCCACCTTGTACCAAACTCTGGGCAGCTCACAACCAAAAAGATAAAACAACATCTCTGTACAATAAAAAATATTAAAACCACAAAGATTAAAGCCAAAACAAAACCTGGCACCACAGCTAAACTTTCACATGCAGCCCACAACAAGTTCATCTCATCAGTCTCACCCTATCCCAATATAATCGTATGAAAGTTCCAAAAGCGAAGGTGCTTTCCTTGGAAAAAGGTAACTGGAGTCTTTGGGCTATTTGAAGACTGGTTTTCTGTAGTAGCTGAGCATAAGAGAAATAATCCCGAGAATTAATGCACCCCTCTTCTGGTTTCTGGATTAACTGCCCAACTTCTTCAGAGATTCAGAGAAATCCCAACTCTACCCTTTCCTTAAACTGCCTCAGCTGCAACTCAGTCCACCTTAGGGACTAAGCTGGGGAGTTGAAGTCCACACATCTCAAAGTTGTCAAGGATGAGAAACGCTGCATGGACGGTAAGTGTCAGTGAATCCACAGCTCCAGCGCCTCTGATGCGCAAAAGGGAAAGGACAAGAATGTGGCATTATTTCTGATGATTTTGTTAAAATTGAATGGGGCTTTTCATTGTTCTTCCACAGCACGTAGAAGGGAAATCATTCTTAGTTCCTTCTTACATTTAATTTTAAGCATTTGAAAATGCCATTTCTGGTGGAAAACTGAATTATTCCCCTTTAGCGCTCATAAAACTAAGAACCAAAATAGGAGGAACCTAGTCATTATATATGACTAGAATGACAAGCCTTTGATTTAGTACGTAATATATCACACTTGAGTCCTGTGGGCAGCTTTTTTCACTATGGAAAATTCTGAAAGGCTTTGTAATGAAAATTTTTGCAGTGGTAAAAATTTAAAAAATCTCTGATCCAGGTCTGTACAATATTCCTTTCAAGCCTGGCTGCCTGAAGCATTTGGTGCCAGAACTTAGATGAAAATATGCCCATATTAAAACTCTCAGTAACTAAAAAGCCAGTAAATCAGGGATTTGCCTCTAAAATGGGGGTATTGAAAAAACCTCATGAATGTTCTGGTTATGTCCTAACCACTGGTGTCACTCAAATGGCATCTTCCTGGTAGGGGATTGTGCATTAATACTGCCTGCAGGAAGAGTGCTGCATAAGGGTTTCCTTCTGTAGATGTTGCAGAGTGGCAGGAGTATCCGTAGTGCTCATGTGATGAGGGTTCTGGATATTGAATGCCTGAATGTTCCACGTGTGGGACAAAGTTAAGCATGCAACTCCCCAATGGTACAATGTAATCACATGAAATGCTGTAATGTGCTATTCTTGTAAACTTCAATCAGCCTAAGCGGGGAGTGTAGACCTCCTCAGTGCAAATAAAAGCGTGCATAAGAAATCCCATTTTCAGCCCTTTTTGCATTTTTGCTTTGGTTTAAGTGTCATTCTCAATACGCGATGCTCATCCCTCAACATTGCTTGCCATCTTTAGATTTGGCATCATTCTTTCTACAATGAACTTCGTGTTGCCCCAGAAGAGCATCCTGTGCTACTGACAGAAGCTCCTTTAAATCCCAAGGCTAACCGAGAGAAAATGACCCAGGTAATTATTTGGATATTGTTTCTTCTCAAAGTAGGAGTTGCTTTTCTTCTGAGCAAGGAAACTATCATTTAACAATCACAGGGATGTAATTTCATCATATGCCATCAATAGGGGCTATGGGGGTCTCTATTTTCTTGATTAGTCTTCTTATCTTGGTATGTTTGTGCCTTGACCTCCTTAATTTAAATCCTAGCATGAGGCGAGTTTTTAATGTCCTGTTTCTCTGAGTTGAACTGCTTTTCGCTTCAAAGTTTGATACGTGAGCATTATTACATAGCACTGACTGTGCCCGCCCTTGATACCAAGCAAGGATTGTTTTAACCACAGAGCAAGAAGCAAGCCAAAGTCAGTCTTGCAGATAAGCAAAGTAATCGTGTTTCTGAAAAAGAAGAATACATGGAAACAAGGAACAAATAAAAAATAAGTTATGGTTTGTCAGAATTGTTAAAACAAGCCAATGTTCATAAAGAGATACCAGCTAAGAATTTATACAGTGGTCTGAACACTCTATAAAGCCACCCCCCCATCACATTATGGCTAAGCTTTACATATGATTCCTGCCACTGCATGTGTAATATAGCAAATTGATCTCTTCTGGAGGATATGTCGGGTATTTTATCCATGAAAGTGCAGACAAACACTGTTGCCTAAGCATGCTTCAGAAAGCACACTGCTCCTCATTTCATGGAACCATCATGCTGGAAGGGGCCATGTGGGCCTTGATTCAGTGCCCTGCTCAGTGCAGGGATCCAGAGGGAAGCATCCCTGCTAGATGGCTGTCCAGCCTCCACTAGAACACAACTGGTGCAAGGTTGCTCACCATTGCTCTTTGAAATTAGTTCTACTGTCGAACTGCTCATAATGCTAGAACCTTTCCCCCTAACTTTTAGCTGGAATTTACATTCCTTTACAGTAACTTAATTCCATTGTTCCAAGTTGTGTGCTCTGAGACAATAGAGACCTAGTTTCCGGTCCCATATCTTAGCATAGGACTATCGCCATTCTCTCTCCATATCTGGAGTTCCTAATAATCTTTTTATCTACAGATAATGTTTGAAACATTCAACGTACCAGCAATGTATGTGGCCATTCAAGCTGTTCTCTCCTTGTATGCATCTGGACGAACTACTGGTAAATTTGGATTGTAGCTTCTATTTCCTTTTTTTTTAATTGGTATATCTAGTAAATAAATCCGTCACCTTCTGTTTTCTCCTGCACTGAGCACTGATACACAGTACAATGATTAACTTTTACCCTACCAGACTTTAAGAGATAATAACTCAGGACTACTCCTTATTGATTTCACATAGGGAGGTTTTGTATTACATTCCACCCCACCTTCAGTGATATTGTGCTAGACAAATGTTGAAGTATGGCATGATGTCTCTATTCTTGCATGTAACGATATATAACCAAGAAGTCCACATCTAGATATTGAAGTATGAAAAGTATTCTGAAGCATGGATGAAAAAATGCCAAGTATACTTTTGAACATAGTAGAGTATCTTGGTAACTTGACTGTAGGAAAGCATTGCATGCTATAATTTATGCCTGAGATTACTTTAGATCATTTAACATATGAAGATAGACAGAAATATGTTGTCCTTATATATAGCTGTATGAGGAATTTTACATACAATTTGTATTTTTATACTCTGGTATATTGAATGTATTCTTCTGAGACAACTAATTTGCACATATAGTACTGTGTTTTGTAGCTATAGAAACAGGGATACTAGCAAACCCTGTTTAGGATGTTTTATTTTCTGACAGACTAGCATCCATACCAACTGGATCTGCGACAGCTGTTGGCAAACCTTGCCAGTCCAGGGTTCTGCTATGAAATGGCAAGATTTGTCAGCAGCAGCAAAGAGACCAGCCAGTAGTTGCTACTTGACCTAAATAATTAAATTAATACATTTCTTTTTGCCTGTGGTTTGTTTGTTTGTCTGTTTATCAAATGTTGCCACTGCCCATGTCCCCCCAAAGCGGGGACTCTGGGCGGTTTACAACCAGGATAAAACATTAAAATATCATAAAAGGTATAAATACAAATATAATATTAAAATAAATACAGTATAAAATCCAGATGACGAGGCTGGTTGGAAAATCGCTCACATGTGTCTGAGAGGCCATTTAGGGTGCTAACCATCTCCAGGAGTGATTACTCCCCCTCCTGCCCCAAGCGAGGTGGCAAAGCCAAGTTTTTAGTTGTTTACGAAAAGCCACAAGAGATGGAATCTGCCTTATCTCTGGGGGAAGAACGTTCCAAAGGGCGGGCACCAGTACAGAGAAGGCGCGCCTCCTGGACCCCGCCAGATGGAACTCTCTCACAGACGGGATCCGTAAGATGCCCTCTCTGCATGATCGGGTGGGACAAGTGGATGTAATGGGGATGAGGTGGTCCCTCAGCTACCCTGGTCCCATGCCATGTAGGGCTTTAAAGGTAATAGCCAACACCTTGAATTGCACCTGGAAGCAAACCAGCACCCAATGCAGCTCGCAAAGCAGTGGTGTAATATGTGCCAATCTAGGGGCACCAATATTTGCTTGCGTGGCCTCATTTTGGACCAGCTGTAGCTTCCGGATACTCATCAAGGGTAGCCCCAGTGTTTGGTGTACAGCCTATATCTGAAGGGCATATCCTGTCCTTTGTAACTGCAGCAGCAGACATCATTCGTTCTCTTACCCCATGCCCTTGGGTTCTCAGTATTTGAGGGTTTGTTGTCTTAGGAAAAGTTGCTGTGTTTTATTCCATAAAAAGGAACACATTTTGATGATCAGTCTAAATGTTTATACATCAACGTTTGGGAATCTTTGCAAATTGTTGGGATCCTTTTTTTTTTTTAAATGAAAAGCTATTGAAATGTAAGATCATTATCATTAGCCTCTGTTCAAAGAGAACAATGCCATGCAATTTCTGAGTCAGATTTCTGGGCGAGGCAGTTGCTGCTGTTACAGGTCAGCAGTTTCCTCTCCTGCAGAAGGAGAGATCCACTTAGAATAGAGGTAATGGGGACGGTTACTTGCCGGTCCTTTTCCCTGTGCTGAACTGAAGAGCAATCCACCCATTCCTGAATCAGCAGAAAAGCAAGCCAGCATGAAATGTATTGCCTTATTGTTTATTTATTTGACTTACATGGCCACCATTCATTGTGCAGCTCTGGGTGGCTGACAGTCTATTTGAAAGAATCATAAATATTTAAGAACAATTAAAAGAACACATCCCACTAAGAATCATTCATAAACCACACAATCACGTCCCTGAAGATGAGTTCACCCAGCATCCTGGCCCATCACCCAAGGGAAGAATCAGGTCTTATGAAATGCCAGCAAGGTTGGGACCATCCAGATCTTGGGGAATATGCACCTCCATATGCTGATTGGGATGTGGTGGCGCTGCGGGTTAAACCGCTGAGCTGCTGAGCTTGCCGATTGGAAGGTTGGCGGTTTGAATCCGTGTGACGGGGTGAGCTTCCGTTGCTAGTCCCAGCTCCTGCCAACCTAGCAGTTCGAAAACATGCAAATGTGAGTAGATTAATAGGTCCCGCTTCAGCGGGCAGGTAACGGCGTTCCGTGTAGTCATGCCGGCCACATGACCACGGAAGTGTCTACGGACAAACACCGGCTCTTCGGCTTTGAAATGGAGATGAGCACCGCCCCCTAGAGTCGGACACGACTGGACTTAATGTCAAGGGAAACCTTTACCTTTACCTATGCTGATGTCTATCTTGCCTCTGTTGCCTTTCTTCCTACTCACTTCCAATCACTTCACTTATCTCCAAGGAAATGGGTGACAAAGCATAAAAGATGTTACGTGTACACCTTGAGTTTGCTCTTGGATAGCACCAGGTTGCGGGGGCGGGGGGAGGGTAACATTACTTTAACACCAGTATGCCTAAAGATGATTTAAAGATGTCTTACTTGGCTGGGGATGAAACGAAAGCAATGTTATGGGAATATGGCAGAAAACAGATTTTCTGAGGGCATGTTTGTGCCATGGTTAGGCACAAGTAGGGAAAGGCCTGCAGTCTTTCCTTTCAGAGAGAAAGTTTTTAAAAAGTAAAGAGTGAGGGCTACAATGAAAAATATTGACACTTTGTTCCTGCTTTCCTAGGAATAGTTCTGGACTCTGGAGATGGTGTGACACATAATGTACCTATCTATGAAGGTTATGCCCTGCCACATGCCATCATGAGACTAGATCTGGCTGGTAGAGATCTCACTGACTATCTCATGAAAATTCTTACAGAGAGAGGATATTCTTTTGTTACTACTGGTAATCAGCACTTTTCTTTAAGCTGCTTTGTTTGGCCATAGTATCACGCATAAAAACAGCATGATGTGTTACCTGTCTTTTCTCATCATAAGGTTTTCATTAATCTGCACCGACACAATATTTTTGGAAAACCTAAGCACTGTTTATGTTTTAGATTAACCATAGTTGTTCATGTCCATTTTCATTTCAATACTTAAAGGAGGTTAACAACAAAAAAGCAAGGAACATTCTATTGTCTGGTAAAATGAAATCCAAGCTCAAAACCTTGAACCAAAAAAATCTAATGGTAACCTGTCAAATACCCTTTCCCTGCATCAGCTTTTCTGAAAGCACCATTTAGTCTAACCTTCATCCATACAACCTGAACTTCAGCCCCACAACATCTAGCTAGTGTGCTTTGGCCATTCTGGGAGACAGGTCAAGATGTCCATGCAGTCATCGGATGTCAAGGCTGACCCAGTGGAACATAATAATATGTGTCACTGACACACAGCATGATGGGTCAGCCCCAGATGAAAGATTTGTCAGCTATCCTTTATGAGCCACAAAAAATAAAAGTAGGATCTCATTTTTAATGCTTACCCACCTTGCAGAGTGATTTCTGGGGATTCTTTTATGTGATTGAAAAGTTATCAAGGGGTTCAATGCTCAGCATTGCTGGTTTTAAAGTATTCACACAAGCCTGCTCTCAAGTCATTTTTAGTGTTTCTGAAAGAACATCAAGTGGATATTTGAGGAATTAGGGCAAAACACTTTAGTATTTGGTGCTTAATCTATTTTATAGTGTACTTAAGAACTGCTTACTCTTGTCACATGCAGAAGCATAAGAACTCTGGATTAATGGTGATGTTTGACTATGCCAGACTTCCCCAACCTGGAATCCTCTAGATATGATTACAGTGCTTAAATTCCTGGAGGACCTCAGTTAATTATTTTTAATAGTATAGTATAGTATAGTATAGTATAGTATAGTATAGTATAGTATAGTATAGTATAGTATAGTATAGTATAATATACACTAAATCTATATTCAACTTTTATTAAGTTTCAAGGCAGGTAGAATGTATGTACAGTAATATTAGCAAACCTATTAAAGTCAACTATAATTCGAAAATTAAAAATCAATTTGATAAATTCAGACTAATTTACATATGTTACTTTAAAGACTCATTTTAAAAATATTATTTTACATAACAGTTTCATGGGGTTATTAAATAATTTCAGCAGATAGGTTGATCAGTTTAATTCACATTTTATTCATGTTAATGCAGATGGAATTACAATACTGTCTGGTTATATTTTGCATAACTTCATAAATTAATGCTTCAGTCTTCTATATATGTGGGGAAAAGTCTCACTGAACCCAGAAGAGTTCAGAAGTGCAGTACAACAGCAAAATGTGTTCAGTCAAAAATAAGTATCAAATAATAAATCCTATAGGGCATTTCTCATAGTAAGAAAGGTTGATCACAATTAAATCAAGAGCCCTCTTGAGTCATCTTACCTCTCCTTGTTTTATGTTTTTTTAAAATTAATTTTTATTAAAAGTTTTTACATAGCTAGAAGACAAACACAGAAGTATATAAAGAAAAGAAAGAAAAAGTTTAGAAAAGAATGCAGTTCAATAAAAGAAGGGGAAAAAAAACATAAAGAAACTACTTCCACCCTTCTTTAGAGCAGTTACCAATGCATCCATTATCTCTCCTCCCTCCTCAACATTACAATAATCCCTTTGTCCCCTTATTCAATTTTTTTTCACTTCTTTCAATCATCCTCCTTGTTTTATGTTTGTTTGGTTATTTTTAGCGGAGCGTGAGATTGTGCGAGATATTAAGGAAAAGTTATGCTACGTGGCTCTGGATTTTGAGAATGAAATGGCTACTGCTGCTTCTTCATCTTCTCTGGAGAAGAGCTATGAACTTCCAGATGGCCAAGTCATCACAATTGGCAATGAAAGGTTCCGATGCCCTGAAACTCTCTTCCAGCCATCCTTCATAGGTAGGCCAGGACTCGTTCCTCTGTTCCATTGGCCTGACTCCACTGAACAAAGACGAAGTTATGTGGCACACAATTACTGTATGCTTTAAGCGTGCTAAAAGACTCGTTGAAGGAAATCATGAATGTCTTAGTGAACCTGTGGATACGTTTACCTTGTGACTATTACATAGCTGATTTGTTTTACCGTCAGGAAGGCTGTAAGAAAAAATAAAAATAAAAATAAAAAATGCCTTTGGGTCTGATCTTATGTTGACATGAGTATTTGTAGATTACTCAGATTGACAAAAGAAATGGAGAAGTTTATTTCTCCATTTACACATATACTGTACATGTAGACAGCTGGGATATAAATTCTGTGACCAATTAATCATGTCAGCAGATACTTTGAATAAGGTTCTGGTTGATGAATAAAATCTGGATGTCTTTATAAACTGAATAAGTGTTACACTAAAAAAATCATGCATTTGGCTGAACAACTGGAGTAGATTATAGAATTATATGTAGTCGTCTAATACATTCTTAGTCTATACTCACCACCAGCTGAAAAAAAAAGAAGGAAAGTGGTCTGTTTTGAAATCTTTGATCAGTTAATTTTATTTTTTTACAGGAATGGAATCTGCTGGAGTCCATGAAACAACTTATAACAGCATAATGAAATGTGATATTGATATCCGTAAAGATCTTTATGCCAATAATGTGCTTTCTGGAGGAACCACCATGTATCCCGGTATTGGTGATCGCATGCAGAAAGAAATTACAGCACTGGCTCCAAGTACTATGAAAATTAAAGTAAATATTATGTTTAATATTGATCTAACTTATATCTTAATAATATATTCCTGAAATATTTTTTTCTAAGGAAAAAAAAAGGCAATTTAAGAGTGCTATTTTCAGATATTATTTGGCTTCTGTTCAAAGAAACAAAATATGGCTCAAATAAAAGGTTTTATGAAAAAAGATACAGATATCAAAGATACAGAAATCAGAACAAAGACATAGATTCTCTTGTTAGGGCTGTTGTATCTGGGATGAAAAAAAATCAGATGACAACTAGATGGCAGCAACACAATCCATAAAAGCCAACTCTTCCTTACCATCTGGTGGTTATCAGGAGGCTTGCACCCAGTTCTGATTGCCCCACCAAATTTTACCTTTTGAAATTAGGAGAGCATTCTCATTAGACCTAAGTAATTCCAACTGAATATAACAGAGGTAATGGCCCTTAAATCTGTTAGACTAGGTACAGAGATTTATACTGATCCTAAGATTAAAAAAAATAGATGCTCCAATTCTAGAATTATGAAGTCTCAGTGATGCATCACTGTTAGAAAATGGATTACTGCCTTCTGCATCACCTAGAGCATATGTAGAGGTTAAATGTCATTAGGAAGAAGTATGTGGATGCCTGCTGTCCATATACTTCAGTGTTTACCAATACGTTAATATGTTGTTGGGAGTTGGGTAGCATATAAATTTAAATAATAAAAATAACAACCGTAACACAGGTCTTGCACTTAAATCATGTTCACATCCCCAAAACTATAAAAACAGTTGGAAATTACTAAAATGATAAATACACAGTCTGTGAATTTATGTCCAAATGATCTCAGAGTAAGATTCATCAACCTCAGTGGGTCTTATTCTGGAAAAACGTATACAGGTCTTCGTCTTGTGGGCCCAATTATAGTAAACAGTTTATTTACAGTCCAAGACTAAACAATAATACATGTGTTCAAAGATGTTTGTGTATGTGTGTGCATGCCCACCTTGGAATCAGTTTTTGGTTCCTGGCAACTGCCTGGACAAGTCCTGCAGTCTTCTTGGCAAGGTTTTTCAGAAGTGGTTTGCCACTGCCTCCTTCCTAGGGCTGAGAGAGAGTGACTGGCCCAAGCTGGCTTTGTGCCTAAGGCAGGACTAGAACTCACAATCTATCTGGTTCTAGCCTGATGCCTTAACCAGTACATCAAACTGGCTCTCGCAAAGAATATAAACCACACAAATAAGGCAGACAATCGTTTGCATTAAGTGGGAACTAATGGCTTCCAAGAGCCATTGTTAATGAGAGATATTTTAGAGGTATCAGCAGATGCTGATGCTAGGGAGAGTGGAAGGCAAAAGGAAGAGGGGCCAACCAAGGGCAGGACGGGTAGATGATATTCTAGAGGTGACGGACTCGTCCCTGGGGGAGCTGGGGGTGTTGATGACCAACAGGAAGCTCTGGTGTGGGCTGGTCCATGAAGTCATGAAGAGTCGGAAGTGACCGAACGAATAAACAACAAATTAGCAGATGGATCATTAATCAGTATAGCTATGAACTCATGGTCCTGCAACTGCATAAAGGGTCTAATGATGGGTGCTAATAATTCCATATGCCATTGAATATATAGTGGATTGTGAAGTAGCCTTATTTCTACATATATTCTTTATTATTACTGTTGACCCATAGCATTAAAGGATGTGTGATATTAAAAGGCCTGTTTGTTCTCTCTCTGCCATTTTCTCAGCTGGACATATGCAATGTGCTTATCCCAGAAAAACACATTTTAAAATACAGGTGCTCCTCGTTTAGCAACTGCCTCATTTAGTGACTGTTTGCAGTTATGACGGTGATGAAAAAGTAACTGTACAACCAATCCTTGCATTTACAACCTTTGCAGGTCTGTAAAGCAAAGGAAAGCTGAAGTAAGATCATAAGTATAGTTGCTGTTTCACTTAGTGACTGCTTCACTTAATGACTGAGTTGCTGGTCCCCACTGTGGTTGCTAAATGAGAACTACCTATATCAGTGATAAACAATTTATCTTTTAAATAACAATGGATTGCTATTAACCCTGGGCCATTTTATTCTCAATAAGACATTGTATTCTTGATACAATGAAAAGTTTATTTACACACCTTGCTTGCTATTCATCTTAATGATGCACTCTTACCTTTATATTTCTTGACCATGATATACATGAATTTAGCAAATGTTCTACCTAGTTTTAAACTGTTTTCCAGGAAGGCCACTTTCTGCTCTAGTAAGAAGTAATATTTTAAAAAAAGTGACTTTTCTATTCTTAAAATATACTTTCCATATCCTTTCTTTCTTTCCTACCTTCTTGCCATATAGGAATATATTTGGATCACAGGATAAACTACAAGCCTGTTGGCCCCTTCCCTGAGTGAAGTGGCAGGAAATGGCCATCTATTGTTCAGGGCTTTCTGTGTCCTTTCCTGAGTGCAGGTGCAGTTTAACCAGAGAACATTACAATGGTTTGTTTATAGAGATGTCTAGATGATACAGTAATCTCAGGAGGTAGTGTGAACAAGCCATACCACTCAGGAGAAAGGGCCAACGTCTTATTGAATAACACAGCCTAATTGGTAGGCGAGACTCAGATTTAACTGTATATGACTGCTTTTCAATGATGTGACCTCCCTGAGCTTTTAGGATGGAGCAGGCTATAAATCACTCAGTCTACACTGAGCTAAAAAATAAAGATAAATGAAGAACCACCATGGAATTTGTCCTGAAGCAGATGAACAATTGTTTGTTTTGAACAATTGACTTGATTTGCATAGAATCTTGTAATTATTGTAGACCTTATAACCATACTGTATTGTCTCCATTTTCTACAATACGAATAAATGAAGTTAAATGGAGGTCTCTTTAACCATTATGAGCAATATCATCAACAGATTTATGAACTCATTTTTTTATTTTATATTTTTTCCTTCTTCTAGATGATTGCACCTCCAGAACGCAAATATTCTGTTTGGATTGGAGGCTCCATATTAGCTTCTCTGTCAACTTTCCAGCAAATGTGGATCAGCAAAGATGAATATGAAGAAGCTGGTCCTTCCATTGTCCATCGCAAATGTTTTTGAGTATGCTTACAATTTACTATAAGGGATCCCTTGTGGTTTCTCACTATATATATATGTGGTTGCACTATAGAGTTTCTTAGGAAGAGAGGGTGCAGTTTTTCCCACTCTTCTAAAAATATAATAAATGATTCTGTCAATTAATTAAGTGGTGTTTCCTGGGTGCCTAAAATATGCATTAGATTTTGCATTCCAGTAACAAGCAAAGGATAGCAATGACGATCAGAAAGCTACTTCTTCAAAGTCTTTTTTCCAAGAAAATAATGTGCATTAAGAATTTTCCCACCACTTTTGGGCAGCAAATTCAGTATTTTATACTTCGTAACAGAAGGGAAGAATAAGTGCACCAAAATTTGCTCATACATGAAGAATTCTCTATAGCTTTTCTGGGAGAATTTCAGTCATTATTCATAAAAGCCCGTGAAATGGGCTGAGACCAGATGACTTGCACAAGAGCAACAGGCGGGACTATCATATTAAGCTGCTATGTCATAATGGAATGCTTGCAAATATCTGACTGTGGAGGAGAAAAATGTCAGCAAATTAACAATGATTAATGAATTCTGTATTAAAAGTGAAACTGCTTGCTTAGAGAGATAGTTCTGATCTCACCATCTTCCTATCTCCTGCTGGCTGAAGGAAAATATTTCTTGGGATTTGTGATTTTGGAAATGAATCAAACAACCAAATTTTAGACTTGGGGTTTCCAATCTAATGATGGCAATTGGCATTTCTATTATTTATGTGAATACCTGTCTTGACACAATGGATACAGAATTTCTCATGGAAGTTTTGAGAATGATTTTGGAGCACAGTATTTCATCTAAGTTTAGGTAAAGGTAAAGGTAAAGGTTTCCCTTGACGTAAAGTCCAGTCGTGTCCGACTCTAGGGGGCGGTGCTCATCTCCGTTTCTAAGCCTTGGAGCCGGCGTTGTCCCTAAGGACCCGTCCGTGGTCATGTGGCCGGCATGACTCACGGAACGCCGTTACCTTCCCGCCGAAGCGGTACCAATTAATCTACTCACATTTGCATGTTTTCGAACTGCTTGGTGTGCAGGAGCTGGGACGAGCAACGGGAGCTCACCCTGCCGCGCAGTTTTGAACCGCCGACCTTCCGATCGGCAGCTCAGCGGTTTAACCCGCAGCGCCACCACGTCCCTTTGCATCTAAGTTTAGGCATATCTTAAATTATGACCAGCCCAATCAGTGATGTGTTTATGCTTAAAATTACTGGTAGCCATAATTTAGTTTTTCCTTGCGTTTCTAATCTCATTTGAACTGAACAATCAAATTAGAGCTCCTGCTCAGGAATATCATCCCCTAAAAAACACAACCCCCCCCCCAGGAATTCAGTAAGAAAAAAAAAATTTTTTTTCAAGTAAGATAGCGTGTTATATGTTTTTGCACTGAACTTTTATACTACTCTTCCTCCAAGAAAGAAGATTCTTAGGATAGGACTTTCTTCTAAGAAAGTCAAATGTTACAGCTGGGCAGAGATTCTCTTTAGTCCTAGTCTAGCACGATGACTAGTACAACAGGAATGGGAACATGAATTCCCAGATGTTGCCCAGATATCACAAATCCCAGCAACTTCAAGATTGGCCATATAGGATGGTGCTCTGGGAATTATATTTCAGCAATGTTTGGAGAGCAACACATTCCCCACACTTGCACTGCATCATGCAGGCCTTCAATATGCTACAGAGTTGTTCAGTTTCTGGTGTCCTTTCAGCAGGGATACATATTAAAATCTTGGAATTTTATGGTTTTGCCTTGGGGTGTCGTCGTAAGTACCTGGTAAATTTATCTAACACCAGCAACATTTGAAGGGTGGAGTTTGAAACTCAACCTCTTGACCACTGAAGGGCTGCAAGAAGTGGAACAGCTTCCCTGCTAAAGTTGTGGGTGCTCCATCACTGGAGTTTTTCAAGAAAAGATTGGACAACCAAGATGGTATGAGGATTCCTGCCTTGGGCAGGGGATTGGACTAGAAGACCTCAAAGGTCACTTCCAACCCTATGATTTTATCATTCTGTAAGTGATGCTGGGAAGTCACCAATATGGACATGGCCGAATTTTTTTAGCCTGTTCTTTGGGCTTTGGATGAGGATAAGACATGAAAGTCTTCTAGAGGAAAATGGTTTCCATTCCTGAAACCTAGAAAGAAGCTGATTAGGGGACCCTTTGGGGCTTTTTTGGTGGCCTTTAGAAATGAGACTCAGAAGACACTATGTCCATTATTCCAACCTTTAAAGTTACAGTGACACCTTAAACAATGGGCTGAATCATACAACCAATTTTAGTCCTATGGTCTTCATGCAGGGCTGAATGCATTCATGTAGAATGTCCTACTCCCCTTTCCAGTTCCTTCGTGCTTTGAGCAACTGGTAGTGCACTCCCACATATACCTACTTACTCAGAACTAAGTCCTATTCAGTTCAAGAGGACTTACTCCCATGCAAGTGCATATGGGATTGCGGTTTCTGTGGGTTTTAATTCTGCTGCTGTTTTGTTAGGCCAAAATTAAAACTCATAAATAAAAATAATGCTTCAAAATATTTTATCATAATTATTGCTATCTTTAATGAGCATATAATTAACTATGTAATGCTAATGTGGCTTGTATTAATTGCAAAGTTACTGATTTACCTATTAAATAGATATAATTAAGCAACCAGAATAGTCTGGTTTAATCTGTTTATGAAAATCATTTAGATACAGTCAAAGAATGCTAATGAAGAACTATTTTGAGGTGAAATTTGTAGCAAACCAAAGTGAAGGGAAATGAGAGAATGAGAAGAAAAACAAACTTGCAAGCCATAACTTTTTATCACCCGGATGTACCTATCTTATTCAGTTCTCACTGTTGGAAAATTACTATAGGTAATTTCAGTTTAGCTTGCATCCAGCACACTCCCAGTGAAACCCTGTATCCAGATCAGAACAAGCACTTGTGCCACTTAGTTCAGCTAGCAAAAAAAAAAAAGCTTAATGTTTATTCAGTAAATATTGGGGAACATCAAAACTGAAAATATAGACAAAGGTCAGGTAAAAAACAGTGGGAATACATAAGAGATAAAAAGGGAGAATTTTTAACAATACCAATCTACATTATATATCTATATCAAATGACACAGAATGTTCCAGAACCACAGGAAACAATATGTCAGTAATTAGCATGGACAGTCCCAAAGAGAATACTTTCAGTTCTTCCAGCCTTATTCCTTTTAGTATATAATGGCAGCAGAATAGAGAGGGAAGGTGGGATACCAGGAGATTGCTCCTATATTCTGTACCATAAAGAGAACAATTTGGTGGGTGGGTGTGATGTATCCAACATGCATGACATAGGCAGAAGGAAAAGTTCAACAGCCCAACCCCACAAGGGGAAAGAAACACCTGTTTGTTTATAGCTAAACTGTAGTTTGTGGTGATCTTCATTCTGACCTAAAGAACTCAGGTTGTAACCCTTTTTCTAAATTAGTGTGGCTGTTGTTGTAAAGTTTATACACAGTGAATTACAACAGCTTTCCACAATCTGGTGGAAATATTTTGGACTAGAACTACCATCATTTCTGCTTCAATACATGCGAGGGGTAGTAGTACATATAGTCCTCACTTACCAATGACTCATTCAGTGACTGTTCAAAGTTATGATGGTACTGAAAAAAGAGATGATTGGTCCTTGAAGTTGCTGCCCTCACAGCATCCCTGCGGTCACATGATCACAATTCGGATGCTTGGCAACCAGTGTGCATTTACGATGGTTGCTGCATCTCATGGTAATGTGATCGCTATTTGCAACCTTCACAGCTAGCTTCTGACAAGCAAAGTCAGTGGGGAAGCTGGCAGGAAGTCACAAGTCATGGTCATGTGATGTTCTGCTTAACAACCATGGATGATTCGCATAACAACTGCAGCTGGAACTGGCATCATAAGTCAGTGCAGTCACATGACATTTCAGTTTATGACTGTGTTGTTTAGCAATGGAGTTGTTGGTTCCAATTGCGGTCAGCATGTGAAGACTACCTGTGGTTTGGGGGAAGACAGCACAACATGAACAAATGTATACAGCTGGTTTTTGAATGAACAGTTAACTGTTCTAATGGAAGAACAAATTTCCTATTTCAGGACAATCTCAGGGACTGAGATTTTTCAGATTTTCCTTCATGTGCTTTTGTCCTGCAGCCTTTGCCATCAGGTACCCATTCTGTGGTGTTAATATGGCCCCAGAGATGAATGCATCCTACCCAAGATACCTGGGGAATGAATTGCCATCTTTTAGTATAGTTTGGAAGATTAAGATTAAAACCCTAAAGTACTCCTCAGAATTTTCTTCTGAGGAATAACAGTAATCCTTAAAGAGCATGATGTGTGTCTTTACTGATGGTGAGCAGGAGGGGGCCTCTATCCAGGGGGGAAAACGCATGCGTAGTACTGAGGAGTTAAGCAGCCATTCAAAGAGACACAGATCAGACCCACCTTAACTTTTGGGGTTTATCTGTATGGGTTTTTCCCACGCTTCTTCAGTTTGTTAGGATTTTCTGTTTAATGTAGCAGTAATAAACACTAGAGACCTATTCCTTGTCTCAGCGTGGTTCCTGGCTGTTAGGACAATGTGCATCTTTCAAATGTTGTTCCTTGTGTTTTAAAATGTTTCACATTTAAAATATTCCTTTTTAAAAAATAAATAAATTACCCTATGATCCTTTAATATTTGCATGTTGTTAATTTTAGTACCAATGTCTTGAGCAATTGATTCACTGGGGCCTGCATTTTCAAGCTTCATTTAAAGGACATATGCTGGTGCCCCAAGAAAAGATTAATGGGTTTGACATTCTGTTAAACATTGCATTGTGATGCTGCATGCCAACAAGGGACCACCTTGCTTCAAATTATTTAGTATTATTTATGTGAAGAAACAAATCCACATTTATTATGAATCACAGTTATGTGAACAAATTCACATTTATTCATAGATTTTAACTGTGGCTGTAGCGACTGTGTTGATGTTAGACATATTTATGCTTGGTCAAACTTACACTAGCCTGACCTCTGCACAGGAACACAGTTTCAATGTTACAATAAGATTGTGGGCTGAGAAACGATCCTTCTACCATGCTGCCTTGGAATTTGCTCACTGATATGTTTTCACTTTTTAAAAATGCCAGAATAGTCTAAAGCAGTGTTTCTTAAACTTTTTTCTCTCAGGACCCCTTCTTACTTTTAAAAATGATGGAGGACCTCAAAAGAGCTTTTATTTGTATGGGTTTATATTTATCAATATTTACCATATTAAAAATTAAGATTAATGCATTTGCTGCCATTACTGCTTCTCAGGATTGTTTGATGGGATTTTAATATTGTATTATTTTTCAACATAGGCTGGCAAATTTTGATTTCATGGACCCCTGAGAAGGTCTTGGGGAACCCCCAGGGGTCCTTGGGTCACACTGAGAAACGCTCATCTAAAGTATATTGTTTACAATTCTGTCCCTAAATATATTTAAACTATATAAACCAGAAAACCAGTATATATTTGGACTTAGTGAGGGAAAAATGTTTTGGTAGAGGGAATGGCTCTATATTACAATGACTCTAGTGCATTGAAGCGTGGTTTAAAATCAGTAATTCAAACTATGGATTGTGAAGCTGGCATGTTTCAACAAACCATAATTATGAATAATGATGGTTAGGACTGAGATATATGGTAACCTATATTTATGTAAAATGAGATACAAATGTTGTGACTACCTGGCCTTGGCAGATGGAGCTGATACACATTGGGAGAAATCAGACTATTCCCTGTGCTGGTTAAGTTATAGTGCCAACTGATCTCGGGGAAGGTTGCTTTATTTATTTATTTCAGTCAATTTATATAGCACCCATCTCACAAGCAGCAATTCTGGGCAGCTAACAAAATTTTAAAAATCAATTTAAAAAAATCAATCACACTTAATACACATATAGTGGTAGTTTTCAAATGGACAGGGCTGAATTATTAAGCAAGAAAGGGAATTATCCTCATGAGAAGGCTCAACAGTATCCCAAGAGTGGCTTATTTTGCTACACTTTTATCTTTCACTACCCAAATCTTCACTTCTGGAAGTGAAGAAGACTTGAAGTACATGCTGATGAAGATCAAAGATAGTACTCAACAATACGGACTACGCCTGAACGTGAAGAAGATGAAGATACTCACAAATGGACCGATAATGTCTCAATAAATGGAGAAGAAATTGAAGTTGTCAACGATTTCATTCTACTCAGATCAACGATCAATGCCAAGGGAAGTAGTAACCAAGAAATCAAATGACGTATCACGCTGGGAAAATCTGTCATCAAAGACCTATCTAAAGTTTTCAGAAGTAAAGATGTCAGTTTAAAAACAAAGTTGCGTCTGATTCACACCATGGTCTTCTCAATTGCCATATATGCCTGGGAAAGTTGGACATTAAAAAAGGAAGATAGAAGAATTGATGCATTTGAATTGTGGTGTTGGTGAAGATTATTGAAAATACCATGGACTGCCAGAAGAACAAACAGATCAGTTTTAGAAGAAATACAACCAGAATATTCCCTAGAGGCAAAGATAACTAGGCTTAGACTCTCATGCTTTGGGCACATTGTCAGGAAAGACCGATCACTTGAAAAGGACATCATGTTTGGCAAAGTCGAGGGCCAGCGGAAAAGAGGAAGACCTTCAATGCAATGGATTGATACAATTACCGCAACAATGGATGCAAACATTGCAACAATCAGGCATATGGCGCAAGACCGAACTGCATTTCATTCTGTTATACATAGGGTCACCATGAGCCGTAAACAACTCAATGGCAACTAACAGCAACAGTGTTTTGGATGTATCTCCAGAAGGTGTCTGGGAGCACTCAGGAGTATGAATACAGTATCTGGCTGCATCTTTTCCCAGGATCATGCAATTGCTTTAATAAATTTGAATTCCCAGTAATTATATCAATTGTGTAATCACAAAAGTTTACTTCTGGCTTCTGGGAGGAATGGTGGACTGAAGATGTCTCCAGAAAAGTGGAGCTGATGACCACAATGAAGAATGAAGAGCTGATGAGTAGACGGGCTCTTTGGAAGCTCTCTGGACAAGGAGAGGACAGAAGAGTACCCACATGTGCTCCAGACAGCTGCTCCTTGTGAGGAGACTGCAGAAGAGTGGTCTCCCACGGGTTTGAGCACTGGGAGATAGGAGTAGCCATCTTGCTCACAATCGCTGTCAGCGCCTTTTAAAGGACACTAGGTTGCTAACCTTTCTTGCTAATCACTTTTGGAAATTGCTCATTAACTACTTTTAAGCTATTAGAAACTTTTGGAATGGCAAGTTTGAAAATGCCAGGTGAATTTGCCTTCAATCCTGAACGAAAGAAAAATTTAATCATAAGCTTAAGAATTTAAAGAATCTGAAACAAACAGCAAAAAGCTAAATAAGATTTTGATCTTAGAAAGTTGTAAATGGACTAAGGATCCAGATAAAATTGGAATGTTGAAACTTTTACAATAAGATTTTGGAATTAATTACAAAGAACAAACAGCTTCTCATGGGAAATAGATTCTGTTTTGGTGTTTGCGAGACATAATACAGGTAAGTAATTTCAAACACTGGACACTAGAGGGGAATAAAGATTTTAGGTGGAGGAAAAAAAAATACAAACCTTCAAAATGATGCAAAACGTTTTAACAATGAAAATACTGAAGGAGACTTTTGAAGAATGGACTTTTGAAGAAAATAGCCACAATATCAACAATGTCAGTCATGATGTCTGCTTCTATGGATAGACAACGTCCAAAAGATGTTATTGAAGAAACAATAGATGTAGAACAAATATTATCTGACAAGATAGAGATGGTATTGAAAGTGGATTTTCAACTGAAAGGCCAAGAGAATGACTTAGAAAAGGATGTTTCACTGGATCTACAAAAGAAATTGGATGATGGTTTAAAATTTAAAAGGGAAATACAAGTGACAAACCAAGAGAGTGACCTGGACATTTTTTCCTATTGGATTTACAAAAGAGGCTTGTTAAAGCCTTGAAGAACTCTGTGCGATGGGACAAAGAAGAAATGGAGAGAAATCAAACTCTGCAACAATATTTGAATGAACTAAAGATTAAGACTGCTAGAAGTAAAAGGAAGGAATATAAAGTTGGTTTATTTGATCAAAGTTAAAGCAAGATATGTTGTTACTCCTGGCAATCTTTTATGGACCTTCTGCTGACACCAGGATTGAAAAAATGATTTTTTATGGGTTTGTTTATAGATAAGAGATGGGATAGGGAATGAAGAGATAAATGTTTGTAACCTTAGAGGGTGTGAAGAGTCACTAAATTTGTTCATACTTGTGATGAAGGTTGGAAGTCACTTCTTTATATAATTCTTTTCTTTTTCTTTATTATATTCTTACTTTTCTCTTGCTTCTCTTTTTTCTTTTTCCTTGCACTTTTTCCTCCTCCTTTCTCTTCTCTTTAAGTTTAGCTTGTATTAGATTTTACTATTATAATCAGAATTCTTAATAAAAATTATATATATACAAAAGTTTACTTCTGAAACAGATTCAATTCAATAAGTAAAGTATTTTCCTTCTTAATTTTAAAACATTTGCTTCTTTCTAAAGGAGGAATCACTAAATTATCCAGAGTCCAAGTTACTATATTTTGATATGTAACTTGCAGAAAAAAAGAAAATGCACTTAAAAACAACAAACCCTCTGTTTACTATCAGCTTTTGAAATAAATGTAAACTTTTCACAAACTTTGAGAAAACGAAGTATTAACTAAGCCTCCAGGCCTCCTTTTTCCCAATGAGCTGAAATAGATAAACTAATTCATTATTGCCATATGTTGTTCTTCCCCAAAACCTTCAGGAATTACTTTTATTCAAGTCCCTTCAAGTCAATGTTAACTCCTGAAAACTGCCTGGACATGTCCCTGCAGTTTTCTTGGCAATGTTTTTGGAAGCAGTTTGCCCTTGCCTTCCTCCTAGAGCTGAGAGAGTGACTGGCCCAAGGTCACCCAGCTGGCTTCATGCCCAATGTGGGACTAGAACTCCCAATCTCCCGGTTACTTGCCTAGTACTTTAACCACTACCCTAAACTGGCTGTCTTCAGGACTGACTGACAAAGCTGAAAAGATGACCCAATTTACTTTTGGGAGTTTCACATTACACAGTATTTGCCTGCTGCTGCTAAGCTTAACTATTATTCATCAGGAAGAAGCATACTATGCCTGCTGTCTCACAAGACTGCTTATCTGTAATCAGTTTCCACATGGTTTAAGAGAACATTCAATGAACCAACAGTGTAGGAAGCAGATGATCACAAGTGTTGGCCCTTTTCCTGGTGTGACCTTAATTCCCACTGGAAAGAACGTTGTGATTGATTTCTGCCCATGAGGTGGTAGGTCATTTAAATACTGTTCCTCAGCTCAGATTTTATTGGCAGTTGACTCTTATCTGTTGCAGAGATGTAATGTAATTGTTCCCCATCCATGCTCTGCTAATGATGAGTGAAGTGGTTTTTCAGATGAAGCAGGTGGTAGTAAGTTATAGACATCTCCATTTCATATAGCATGCAAAGTCACTATACAGGGTTTTGTTTTACTAGGATGGGAAATTTTTGTGAATTTATAAACAGGGGCCACGCTTAAAAAATAAAGTTTTGTGTACATTCCAGGAGGTGTTATACAGGGGTGGATTAGAACTTGGGGATCATTTGGTAAATTGGGTGTTCTTGGGGCCCAATGTCAGGCAGACTCTACCCTTGGGCAGTATTCAAATGGTCCTTGCTACAGGCTAGTTTTATCTCAGTAGAATACCTACCAGAATACTATTTAAATATGCACTTACTAAATTTATAACCTAGTATAAATAGGTAGTGTCCATAATCATCTAGTGAGGTTCCACAGCTATGTGTGGACCTGAATCTGTAACTTCCCCGTCTCTGTCTAAAGATCCAGAAATGTGGAGAAATGTGCAGCATCTGCTCAATAAATATTTTCCTGGTCTGTGTGGAATTTCAGACAGAACAAGAGACAGGGCCACACTCTTCAGTGATGCACCACAGTATACTCCTCAAGGTAGCTGTACACAGGTATAGGTATACTATATAGTAGCATGAGGAAAAATTAGACTTTTTTCTGGGGATGCTGGATCAGAACAAGTTTGAGACAGGCAGGCAGGTGTCCAAGAAGCAAATAAAGGAAATTACCTCTGTGCTGTGCCTGTTTTTAAAATATATGGAGAGAAAAATAGATATTCTTTAAGTGCAGCATCCATGAATATGTGCCTATCTGAAAGTCTCCACCATTTTGGTTCTCTCTCTCTGGCAAAGCAACTTTTTTGTATTCAGACGTCCTTGTTTTGTAGCTGTATTCATGAGACCAGCTGGAGCTAAGGTTTGAATGCTTGGAATATGAATCTACAACTTGCAGCTGATTTCATTTTCTCTGTGGAAGGAGCTTGATTATGCTGTGAATATATGTCTAAATAAATCAACATGCAGAATACTGTTCAAAATTAACAGCCTGATATATTTTGAAACACAAATTAAGTATATGCTGAGAGTAGGGCAAAAGAAATGAAGTAAGAAAGCAGAGGACTCTGATCTGACAGATCTCTTTTTCAGTAGGCATTTCTTTCCAATTTAACTTGCCCTTTGTTCCCCCCATATTAACTGTTGTGATGTTTCTGATTTGTACATCAGGCTCCCCAACTTACAAGCCTTAATAATTTTAGCAACAAACTGAGGCTTAGTTAATGCCTTGTTAAAATAATCTTGCATTCTGCAAGTACCTTGTTATACCTATGGACTTGTGCTTTGGTAAATAAATAGCAGTGTGCTCTGAAAAATGTGCCTGCTAAAAAGGTAGGTGAAAGTTTACACTCCTTGGAGTCTATTATGGAATTTTGGAATTTTAATTCCACAGAAGAAGATTTATAAGGGGCTATCTGTTCAGTGACTGCAATGGTGAAAATTAGCCTTTAAAAAAGTGAATTTAGAATGGCAAAAGTGGAGGGAAGGAGGACGACAAAGTTTCTGCCAAAAAGGGTCCAATATTTCAGAGAAGAAAATAGTGAAGCAGAGTCCAAAATACTGTGGCAATGTGACTCACATCCATAGACTCAGCATATCACAGTGTTCTATATATTTATCAACATCAGATTACAGGGAAAGCTGTAGGCCTGAATTCGTCATAAACTGAAAAATTTAATCCCTAGGTTTGAAACAAGACAATGTTTGTACAATTGCTGGAAATCGTTGGATACCACCTACAACAGCCCTCTTTTTCCACTACCGTAACATGCTCCTTGCTTACAAGCCCAATAATGTAATTGCCCTGCTGTAGTGCTCTTCTGATTTCATCATCTTTAGTTAGCAGGTCTCAGACCTATCTCAATATTTCATGGTCTCCTTCACAGTGCAGATAAGGGATGGGCTAATCTAAACTTTTAATTGGCTGTTTTGACATGCCAAGCCAATTTGAAAACATTTTTTATTCAGCTTCATCTTTGTTGATGGTGGTGTGAGTAATTCCATAGGCAGTAACTCTGAGCAGTAATTCTGTTCTCCATTTCCTTCTTTTTGTCACCCCAGTTTAGATGGTTTCATATTTGCTTTTCAGTCTTCATCTATCTACCAGCACAATTCTGAATAACTGCAAGTAGTGTTCAGGTTACAACAGCAATTGTGATTGGAAATTCCATCACTAAGCGATGTGGTCATACAGCACAATGTCATGTGACCATGTTGCTTAGTGATGGCAGTTCCGGCAGTCCCAGTTGCCATTGTTAAGCAAGGACCACACAGGTCATTAAGCAAGGACCTCACATGATCGCAACTTCCAACTTCCTGCTGGCTTCCCCATTGACTTTGCTTCTGGGAAGCCAGCAGGGAATGTCAGAAATTATGATCATGTGACCACGGCTTGCTGTGATGTCATAATTGTGAGCTGGGTGCTGAGCGCCCAGATCACAATCAGGTGACCATGGGGATGCTGCAATGGCCAGAACTCTGAGGACTGATTGTAAGTACCATTCGTTCAAGCACCGTCATAACTTTGAGCAGTCGCTGAATGAATGTTCATAACCTGAAGATTGCCCGTATTTACCATTTCTGCTGAGAAGCGCCCCTATGAAGCTGTTCAGTTTGGTTCAACTTGGGGAAAAAAATTAAAAATCACTTATAAATAAATGAGAACCAATTTTCTCCAATTCGCAGTTTTTAATAAGGAGCAAGTTTAAAATATATCCATTAAATTTCAGATTTATGGATTGCACTAAAAAAAGTGCTTTCCATCACTATCACAGCACAAAAAGAGATCTGATATATATGTATGATTAGAAAGTTGCCAAAATGACTCTCCCATTAAAAATACTGATTTTCAGTGAAGGTACTATGAATAGGTACTCTACCTTCTTTTTCGCAGCCCCAGGAAACCTTCAGGAGTGTATAACTGAATTTTAGCGGCAACCAGCAAATCAGAGTGGTTTACTGATAGGCTTAATATAACACTTTTACTGGGAAAAAAAATCCAAACCAAAATGATCAATGCAAAAATCAGTAAAAATATATACATACAGTAAACAATATAAAAGTCAGCCATTAGAAACAACACAATCATCAATAGTCATCACAGAAATCATAGGCATCATCATAATACAGTCCAGAAAATCACAGTATGATTGCAACAAAGAAGCAGCAAAAATGGCAAGGCCCTGGGCACTGGAAAGATTGTAATGTAGGCACCACGGAGCATTTTGGAGGTGGTCTCCACAAATGGGACACCACCACTGAAAAGGCTTTCTCTTGGCATTAACCTTGCTTCATTTTGTGAGGGACCCTGGAGATAGGCTTCAAATGAAGACTTTAAGGTCTTGAAAGATCAATATAGCACAGGATATTTATTCAGTCTGTGCCCAAGCCATTTAAGGTTTTTATTTTATTTATTTTATTTATTTTTATCCCACCTTTATTATTTTTACAAATAACTCAAGGTGGCAAACATACCTAATACTCCTTCCTCCTCCTATTTTCCCCACAACAACAACCCTGTGAGGTGAGTTGGGCTGAGAGAGAATGAGTGGCCCAAGGTCACCCAGCCTGCTTTATGGTTAAAACCAGCATTTGGAGATGGATTCTGAAATAGATCAGCAGCAAATTACTTGTGTAATTGATTGCATTGGCTAGTTGTCTTCTTCTGGACTAATTCAGTTTCCAGACCACTTTCAAAAGAAACTTTTATATAATACTTTGCCGCAATCCAAGCAAGTACCCATTAAACAGCTTATGTAATTGCAGATACCTTCAGAAGGTTAATAAGCAGACAGATCTGCACTTAGTCAGTTGTTAGGTCATTTAAAGCTTCAAAGATTAAGATCAACAATTTTACTTGAGCTTCTTAAACAACTGGTATGCAGTCCATTGGAATAGTATGATCCCAAGCTATGAACCTTATGCTTCAGAAGAGGATGAATCCTCTTGATTGCCTCAAGCCAGGTCCTCTTTTGACTTGGCAGCACTTCTATCACATCTGGATTGGATTTCAATGTCTTCACTTTCACCCAGCCCATTGTAGAATCCAGCTGATATCAGCCCTTTCCTTGGAGATTGGGGGCAAAAACATTAGTGTTGAGTGATGTCACAATATTGAGAAAAACTGAAAAGGAAGGGAGATTTCATTCACACTGCCTACAAAACAAGCTATCAGCCCAGGGTGGCACATCTGCACACATTTATCTGAAAAAGAGAAAAGATGTACCTCATTTATGTATATCTCTACAATGGATGTACAGCACTGAATCCTGTAATATTTTAATGTGTTCTAATGTGTTTCCAACATTTTGCTGAGTTGGAAAGAATAAAAAGAATCCTGAAGGAAGTCAATGGCAAAGCACTTCTATAGTGTTGCCAAGAAAACAACATGGGTGTATCCATGAAGTCACCAGCTGAACTTGATTCAAAGGAGACTTTATTTTATGTATACTGGTCAGAGTATGAATCCATATCCATAACATTTGCATATTTGATTACTAGAGATTCATCAGTCTTTAAACTTCATTTTAACTTCTTCCATAAACAAGTGATGGTGGGCTTGATAGAAGTCCCACACATGTAAATAAGGGGAAGGACATCCCTGCTTTGTGTGTCTTTACTGTTTAACTATGAATCCTCCCAAGAACAGTCCCTGAGTCACGGTATGACCATTGCTTTCCCTTACTGAGCAATTCAATGATAACCCTCAAACAATTTTCATGACACTGTTTGTAGAATGCAATGGACCAGTTAAATCAAGGGCTGCGTTACCTTGCAGATTTGAAGCGCCTGGCTCTGGGATGTAATAATACAGATTGTCCACGTATCTCTGCCAGGCGCTCTTTGCCCATTGGTTCTCTTTTTTGTTTTTTGTTTTCCTCAGCCCTCTTGTGAAAAGACTATTTAATTGCAGATCATATGCTAAACCAGTAGTCTGGCTCACACTCAGAGGGAGCATTGAATTAACATGACATGACCCAGAGATGCAAAGGGATTTCTTTCATTACCCACATTCTCATGCAGAGGGGAACATGAACTGTGTTTCCAGGACAACCACCAATGCAGTAAGCAGACTCAAGAGCAAGCTTTTCATGTGAAGGAAATTGGTTCAGACAATCTTCTTTTAAAACGCACTCATGAAATACAAATCAAAAGAGACGCACTTTGCAGAACATTGGAAATGCCTATAGTTAAGAGGGAAAATAGGAAGTCATGTAATTCTGAAAGTACCTTTAAAGACAAGTTCCTGCTCCTCCAGTTACAGAGCATTCCCATAAAAATGAAGAGAGCCTTAAACAAAGTTCTCCCAATGTCTACCTTCCTCATGCCCTCTCCACTTGGGCATTGGAGATTATCTGTAAGGATCAATCATCATCCCTGTGCTCATTAGATCCTTCAGTACCACCAATGATCACTTGAAGTAAAGCCTAAAATCCATCTCTTCTATACAACGAAGATCTGAATTGTTGAATTGAATTGAATTGTTACTGTAACATTATTCGGGGTTGATGTTGTTTAACACTCAAGAGTATAATTTACTCCATGGCATTACACCTGGGAATGCATTCTTTTGCATAAGATGAATTGCATCACCCTTGATGCTTTCCTGTGATATTCTCCTGAGAAGCAATGAGCAGATGACAGGAGAGCAGTGAACCAACAGCAGCAAAGTTTTGAAATGACAGACCTCTGTTATGTCACAAGGCTATATTGTCTTCAGGTACAACGGATAATTCCTTCAGCTGTAATAAAAATAGATATTACTGCAGATAATATTGGTATCTACTAATAACACCTGGCAGCAATGTAGTTATTGCAAAATTGTTAATAGGAAACCAAGATGATACCAAGTGCTATGTGAAGCATGATTAAAAATCAGTTCCAGTATTGTTAGGTGACAGGTTTTAGAATCAAACTTTGTACAATCATGATGTCCAAAATACGCATCTCAGATGATGGAGTTTGGTTTGAGAACTCCTTTCTTTGCTTTAACTTGTATATTAGCATTTTGGACAAGATCCTCTTTTCTACTTCCAAATCTGAGGAAGTTAGAAACTCAAAATCTAAACATAGCTCAGATTCCTGATTCCTTCCTTGTTTTTTGCTAAGATATTATCATCTAATCTAGGTAGCAGGCAAAATAGGATAAAGAGGTGTGGGGTGTTTTGTTACCAGAAAGAAAAATGAAAGCAACATCGGGAAGATATGGGAAGATTATATGAAATACAACATTTTAAGAACCCCTGGTGAATGAACAATGAGGAATTTGCAATAAATGCACAATAAAGTAACCTGATCATCCCTGTACTTTCCATCTCACTCAAGTCACATTTCTAGTAAGAAAGATTCATTTAGTAAACCTACATGTTTTGCTTCAACAGGCCTGTGTCATTCTGCATATACCACACTTTCTTGTCATGCCATGTATATCATTGATTATCACACTCATTTTAATGGCTGTAACCATTCATATCATAGTTGCCTAAACATCTCTGACACTTAGCCAAGCTTGGGAGCAACCTAATCTCAGGAGATCCCAGAGTTCCCTGCATGGACTAGTCATCCTAAGAAAGCTCCATTGGCATAGGCACCAATGTGATTTCAAAGCATCAATGGCCTATGAGAGCAGCTGAAAACCACAATTCTTTTTACTTCTGACCATTTCTCACCAGTGCCTGCCAGCACCACCTTAACCCTAACCCCAACTCCCTTCAACTTGTTCTTGATAGGAAACAATACTTATTTTGGACTGTGAGAAGCCCAGGAATGGTACTAAGTTTAGCTGCCAGTTAGTGATATAGGTATTCATAAAATATATATGGGAATGCTATGATCAATGACAATGTTACATTTTTAGGCATTGTGTTTTGATGTGAATGTTCTTATGTTCTTTCATTCCTTGAGCCAGTGGTAATAAAAATACAAGAGAAAGAAAAGAAAAGAAAAGAAAAGAGGGAGGGAATTTATGACTTCAAATACAATTCACCAGTCTAGGCTTGGTTACACATTTCCTTGAGATTTTACTTCTGGCCTCTTACCAGCAGGTGTCAGACTTGTACAGATGTGTAGAAAATTACCACCTCTTGCTTTTGGTCTTGAAATACACGTTTTTCTATATAAAAGTGGTACGCTTTCTTTATTGCATGGCTAATTTGATTTGGGTTTCTGTCCTTAATTAAAGCTTGATTTTTGAAGGATGGCATATGAATTTTAAAAATAAAAGTAAAATTGATTTAAAAACAAATTTAAAAGATGCATGGGGTAAGTGCCGATGTTCAAAGCTGCCTTTTACATTCCATTATTTCAAATATGGAATGCTGCAATACAGTAGAGAAGAAAAATGAGGCTGATTTAGCCCATGGCATTTTTTGTAAGAGGACTTCAATAAAAATGATGCTTACTGAGAACTGATTTATTTTATACAAAGACTATTAATTTTCATGAATCGTAATTACATGGCTAGGACATACACTTAGTTTTTTCCACAGTCTTTCTAAATTTGACCATTTGTACATGATAGCTTTATAAGCAGAACTGTTTTGAAAGGTATTTGAGTTTAATTTACAGTTGGGTGAAAATTCCTAGTAAGGAAGCAAAATTTTCTGAAAAATTTCAGATCCTTCAAAGAGAGGAAATTAGGGGACAAAATTGGGGGAAGCGAACTTCATGTAGTCTTGGTGTAGCAAAATGTGTGTAGGCCCTGAATTTAAACAAAAATGCCCTGATAAGGAGGCCAATAATAATCTTTTGTTGTGTCTAATTCCTTATGTTCCCCCGTGTGGAACAGGCTTGCATGTTTTTCCTCTAGAATCAGAAGAAAAGTTGTCTTGATTATATGTTGTTGTAGCTATCAAAAAGTCTTGCTGCTTCTGATTTGTGGATGGTTGTTTTTGGTTTATGCTTCAGTTCAGCGTCTTTTGCCCAACATCTAATGCAATTCCCAGACTCATTTTTGCTCCGTTGATTCCCTTCAGATCATGCTGCCAAAATTTAGCAGTGCATTTTTTAGAAAAGGAATTAAAGACTAAAAGAAAAGCATTAAGGTTTTTAAATAAAACCAGTAACTATTTCAGCCCTCAGGTCTCTAGGGATATCACTGCATCTTTGCCAAGCACATGAAACACTTGGAGGCCAAAAAAAAAATGCAGCCGCCAACTGGAGGAAATTGCTGCCATGCTCACTTGACTCCAAGACCCAGCATACAGAATAAAACATACAACAAAACAACAACATGCAACAAAATATATAGCCTCAAGGCAAGCCAGCAACCTTCCTCTTTAGGAGGGACTGGCTCATATTATCCCTGAAAGGCCCTCTGGAAGAGCCTGGTCATAATGGTCTTCCAAAAATTCAGCAGGGTTGGGGTGGTTCTGCTATTTCACAGAAAGGGAGCAGTGACAGAGAAGCTTTGGCCCCAGAATCCTTGAGGGATCTGGACTCAGCTAGACCTCCCTTCCAGAACTTACTGTGTGAGGAGGCAGTCCCTGAAATACCCAGGGCCTGCACCATGTGGGGCTTTAAAGACAACAACCGAAATGTTGAATTGCATCTGGAAGCCAATAGGCAACCAATGCGCTCTTGATGTTGCAGCAGTCCAGTCAAGAGGTGACCAGGTCATGAGTGACAGTGAGCACAGCCTCCCAATCCAGAAAAGGTGCACCAGTTGAAATTGTGCAGAGGCACTCCTTGTCACTGCTACCTGGAGCCACAAATCCAAGACAGCCCTCAGGAACTAGCTCTATATGAAACAATACTGGGATCACTTGGCTTCCAAACCTACAGCCAGTCCATCTCACTAGGACTGAGCCTAAGTGTGCCACAATAAGAAAATGTATTATAGGCAGACCTGGCCAAGAACACACAATGTTCCAAATTCTAGGCTGTTAGGAAAGCAGCAAGGTAAAAAACCTGGTTCAGCTATAATGCTAACCAAACCGGTATGGGATATTTCCTGATGGGTTTAGCTGCTTCTATTAGCAGAGGGACCCAAATGTTTGGAAAGTAGAATAAGAGCTGAGAATATTTGTTTCTCACACAAAGAAGAGGCCCCAGAAAAAACATTGGTATATGTTAGTAATTCCCCTCTGTTGTAGGACATACTATCTGCAGGAAGGGAAAATAGTCTGCCTTTTAATAATGAAAGAAATGTGTGCCAAATTAAATATCAGTCTGCTGTTTCTGAAATTAAACAAGTGACTCCTTTAAGTAGATTCTCAGCTGTTAAGGATGAAGTTTAACTCAGCCTTTCAAGCATTAAGTGCATCCTTTTGCGTGATAATGTTTTACAGTTGCTTTACTCCATTAAAGTTCAACAAATATTCTAACATTCAAATTTCTCTAGTAAAATGTATCTTCTTTACTCTTTCTTCTCTAATTTCAAAAGTTCTTTTTAATTCTCAACTGTATATTATGAGATGGTACAAAATACCTTTCTTCAGGGGATGAGTGTGGCTGCAGTGCTCTATGTCCTTGCTGAGAATAAGCCAAATTAAACTCAGTGGGTTTTAGGTCTTTGCAGTATTTTCCCATTGATGGGAACTTGGGTGTCTTGCCTCCTAGATACACTCCAGAGAGGGCTGGGTCAGATCTGTTTTTTGAGTGGAAGGGGTTGTGCAAGCTTCATCATTCCTTGCACAAGGGTGCAAAAAATGTGGCCCAGAGGGTGCATGGAGTCTGCCAGGATCTCTTTTGCAGTTTTGATTGATCGACTGATTATGAGCCATCAAATAGTTTTTGACTCCTAGTAACCACATAGATAGATTTTCTCTATGACAATCTGTCCCTAATCTGGTCTTTCAGGTCTTCCAACGTTGCACCCATCACCACTGTAATTCAGTTCATCAACCTTGCTGCTGGTCATTCTCTTCTATTTCCTTTCACCTTTTCCAGCATTACATTTTTTTTCAGAAAGTTCAGTCTTTGCAAAATTTCTCTGAAGTAGGGTAATTTGAGCCTGGTCATTTGTGCCTAAAGTGAGAATTCTGGGTTGATTTGTTTGATACTACATTGCTTTGTTGGTTTGCTTGTTTTGGCTGTCCACAGTATTCTCAGGAGTCTTTTCCAACACCAGCATTCAAAAGCATCAATACTCTTCCTATCCTGCTCCTTCAAAGTCCAACTTTTGCTTTCATGGAATGTCACAGGGAATATCATGGCTTGCACTATTCTGATCCTTGTAGACATCACAGCATTTGAATATCTTTTCCAAGGTCTTTATGGATGCTCTGCCAAGTGCTAGTCTGTGGCATATTACTTGACTGTTTGTTCCTTTACTGTTGATGGTTGATCCCAAAAGTCAGAAGCTATCTACCACTTCGATATCTTCATTGTCAATTCTAAGGCTGGTTGTTCTACCTGTTGTCATTAGTTTGGCCTTCTTTATATTTAATTTTAGTCCCATTTTTTCACTGTGCTCCTTGACTTTTGTTACTAGAGCTTGTAGATCCTTTGCAATTTCAGCTTTCAGGGTAGTGTCATCAGCACAGCCCAGGTTATTGATGTTTCTTCCTCCAATTTTAAAAACATGCTAATCTTCTTCCAAACTAGCTTCCCTTAATATATATTCCACATATAGGTTGAATAAATAAGGGGAAAGTATACAGCCTTGTCACACTCCTTTGCCTACCTGGAGCCAGTCTGTTTCATCATGTTCTCTCTGTACTGTGGCTTCCTGACCTGCATATAAGTTTCTCATGAAGGTAATGAAACGTTCTGGGATTCCCATTTTTCTGTTTTTCTTTGCAGCTTCAAGAGCACATGTATCTTGGTCAAAGTAATACAAAAATACTTCATTGTGATCACTATAACAGTAATGATTCATTATATTGTAGTTATGACATCGGTGTGACTTATGTGGTTTCAAGAGGTAGTCCTGAAGGATCATGGTTATTCAAAGTTGGTTGAAGTTGTTGGCAGATTGCTGGGAAAGCCTTTAGCCCAGGAGAGATCAGAAAAGTCACACACACCAGGCATATCTATAAAAATAATTTATTTACAGAAAGCAAAACAAAAGCAAAACATATTTAAAGGACTTAGCTCTCATTGAGAGCTACCTGGCTTGCTACATGCCGGCAGAGAAGAGAAAGAGGAACTGAAACAAGTCCGGGCAGGTTCCTCCCCCCAGGTGCAATAATTAACATTCGAAAAGGAGGCAGTTGAATTCAACCTCTGCACCCGGCCAAAATGATTAGATACAATAGCACCTTAATCTGTTAGTAGGAAAACCATTAACAGAAGTGGTGGTAATTTGCTATTTCTTCTTAGAAGAAAAATTGCACACAAATTGTATGGGTAAGTTGCAGAAAATGAACAACTCATTTGGGTTTTATCAAATGTTTATCTAGAGTATAGGGCTACCAGAGCTGGACTGCAAACATACAGAGAGCCACTACATGGCAGCAAGAAGTTAGAGGTTTGAGCATCTTTTTGCTGCTATCTACTGGTCATCTAGAGATGAGAGCCAGTTTGGTGTAGTTGTTAAGGCACCAGGCTAGAAACTGGGTGATTGTGAGTTCTAGTCCTGCCTTAGGCACAAAGCCAGCTGGGTGACCCTGGCCAGTCACCCTCTCTCAGCCCTAGGAAGTAGGCAATGGCAAACCACTTCTGAAAATCTTGCCAGGAAAACTGCAGGGACTTGTCCAGGAAGTCCCCAGGAGTCAAAAACTGAGTAAAAAAAAAAAGTGGTCATCTGGATATATTCAGCCAGATCAGGTAGCCTTGGTTAATCTACAACTCTTGGTAGCTCAGGATGGGTATTGGTTGAATGACATTTGTTGCATTTTCCTATCCATCCACTGGAGGGGGAACAGTTTGGATCATGGTGTTCTCTGTATGTTCTCTGTCTTTTGCAGTTAGCAGAAGTGAAGTGGATTTAGAGTACTAATGAGAGATTAGAGTTTAGGATGCCATTACTTGCATGCTTTCAACAGTTTTTCATTTATTAGAAACTGTTATTGCTGCTGATTGATTGTGAAACACTCTCTATATTAAATATTGTAGGGAACCCCAACTTTTTCAGGTGGGTACATTTGGAATTTTGAGAACGTTTTATGGGCATTCTTAAAAAATAGCTGCCATGGTGGGAATGGCCAATCATGAAACTCATTTATCTATCTATCTATCTATCTATCTATCTATCTATCTATCTATCTATCTATCTATCTATCAAATTTGTCACCGCCCATCTCCCCCAACCGGAGGGGGACTGGGCGGTTTACAGCACAGAATAAATATATAAAATAAAAATTCAAATAAACATACAATAAAATTCTAATAAAATCCCATTAAAACTAAAATGATTTCTTAACTACCCCAGCTCATAAAATCCAGATGGCTATGATCTCTTCAATCATTATGTAGGAGGGGCACTTTAAGGCACTAGCCAACCCCAAGTATGTCGATTTGACTCCCTGCCCCAAGCCTGGTGGCAGAGCCAGGTCTTCAACTTCCTCCGGAAGGCTAGGAGTGATGGGGGTAATCTCACCTCCGGGGGCAAGATGTTCCAAAGGGCAGGCGCAACTGCCAAGAAGGCCCGCCTCCTGGACCCCACCAGATGGAATTCTCTTATTGACAGGGTCCGCAGCATGCCCTTTCTGCATGAGTGGGTGGGATGGGCTGATGATACGGGGAAGAGGCGGTCCCTCAGGTAACCCGGTCCCATGCCATGTAGGGCTTTAAAGGTGATAACCAACACCTTGAATTGGACCCGGAAGCAAACTGGTATCCAATGCAGCTCGCATAGCAAAGGTACCAAAAATAGCCCGTGCGGCCGCATTCTGGACCAGCTGAAGCTTCCGGATACTCTTCAAGGGTAGCCCCATGTACAGTGCATTGCAGTAGTCTATACGGGAGATAACAAGGGCATGAGTGACCGTCCGAAGGGCTTCCTGATCCAGGAAAGGGCCAACCGGTGCACAACACGAAGCTGTGCAAAGGCCCTTCCGGCCACGGCTGCCACCTGCTCTTTGAGCAGGAGCCATGAGTCCATGAGGACCCCCAGATTATGCACCAGGTCTGTCTGGGGCAGTGCAACCCCATCCAGAACTAAAGATGACAAAGTCCTGGATACGGAGGAACCCTTAACCCACAGCCACTCTGTCTTACCAGGGTTCAGCCGAAGCCTGTTGTTCCCCATCCAGCCCCCTACAGCCCCCAGGCACTGAGAGAGGGCAGTCACAGCATCACTTACCTCATCCGGGATGGAGATATACAATTGAGTCTCATCGGCATACTGATGATACCTCATCCAGTGATGACAGATGATCTCGCCCAGCAGTTTCATGTAGATGTTAAATAGGAGAGGAGAGAGGACCAAACCCTGCGGCACCCCACAAAGGAGAGGTCGAGGGTCGGATCTCTCCCAACCTATCACCACCGACTTGGACCGGCCCTGGAGGAAGGAGGTGAACCAGCGCAAAATTCCCCCCCACAACTCCCTGAGCCAACCCAAAAGGATACCATGGTCGATGGTATTGAAAGCCGCTGAGGACGATGTCTACAATATCAGCTTACTTCTTCATTTTTTTGTTTTTCTGGGAAGATGAACATGCTTCTGTCAAACCCCTATTCCACAGCTCTCTGCCTCCCATTTTTTAAAAAAAAAATATTTCTGAAGTTTATGTGACCCATTAACAATATTGAAAGTACAGTTCTTGCTTGAAGTCCATGTTCTACCTCTGGGATGCTAGCTTAATTAAGACCAAAGTATGGCAGAAGACCAGCTTCCCAAATACAGGATTATTTATGGTTATTTGCAATCATAAATAATCCTGTATAGTAAATTGGTTTAGGAGAGGGTTGTGGTTATGGGTTTCTATTGTACTTAATTGCTGCTTGGAGTGAGGGTTGGGGAGGACAATATCAGTGATGCAAGTTTGATTCCCATTTGCATTGTTATTTCACAGCTGGATTTGACCATCAGCAGCTGCTCTGGTTCATCAGCTGATAAGAGGCGGCTCCATTAATCTGTGATCTTTTGGATCCATCTTTGCAAAGGAAATAACCATACCTGAGCAATTTCATGCTTCAAAGATTTGTGGCAGGTGGAATAATTGCTTTTTGTTTCAGAGAATTTCATCAGATTTTGAACCAGTGTAGATACTTGCATATAAGCCCTTTGGTGGATACGTGATCCTCAAAATTTTCATGTTTTAATTTTCAGAATTGGCTTATCCATGGGTGGTGCATTTTTCATGGTATTTTGGCTAAAAAATTGAGGGTCTGCTTATATTGTACATGGATGGGCTTATATGCAAGTATATAAGGGGTACTTTAAAAAAGTATTACTGTATATACTCATGGATAGGCCCATCTGCGGATAAGCTGAACCCAATATTTTGTGTGTATTTTGGCACCTAAAATTCTTGGCTTATCCACAAGCATATACAGTACTACCTGGAAAATGTGTTGCATCATCACTTATTAGCACCTATCATCCAGATCTGCAATAAAATTATTGGTTTCTTTTTTTTCTTCCCAATCCATCAGAACATTGGAAAGAAATTATATAATGGGGTTTGGACTTTGTAACTGTCTATCTGCAGGATAACTATCCAAAACCTGATCAGAACAAGACCAAACTTTGCATGGGAGGAGGAGGAGGAGGAGGAGGAGGAGGAGGAGGAGGAGGAGGAGTGAAAATGAGCCACATAAGCTGGGAGTTATGAAGAAAAAAAAGTCTAGGAAAAAATCCCCACAGTGCATCCCTATAAGAGAGGCAGTTGGACAGTGAATTGGAATGTGGTCGACTGCTTCATTCAAAGACCCTGATTAATCCCCTGGAAAAACACAGGGCCGCAACTAGGGGGGGACAAATGGGGCATGTGCCCTGGGCACCGCGCTGGGGAGGTGCCAAAATGAGCGCTGGGGGGCGCCAAAATGGGTGCAGAATCCATGTTTGCCCCGGGTGACAGAGACCTTAGTTGCGGGCCTGGAAAAACATGCCCATATATATGCACATACCATCCACAATTTCATTTAAGGGAAGAAAACACACTCCTATGGTAGTGATAAACAGTTAAAGAGGGTGGTAAAGGGTTGGAAGGAATTTCAGAAGCTACAGTCTTTCCCTACCTTGTTTGCTTTTAAGCAATGTACCTTTGTTTTTCTTCAAATATAACATTATTAAGCATTTACCTAGAACTCTTCGTCTCCATTAATGAACACAGATACCACTTAAGCTACTTTATTCTCCTATTCAGTTTTTGTCTTCTAATATTTATGGGTGTGTGGAAGCCATTTATATTATTGTTCAAGGAGTCCCTGTGTTAACTGTCTGGGCTTTGGAGGGTAGATTTTGAAGGACAGGAACTACAGGAAAAGCAGACAGGAAAATCTAGGAATGAGATTTGGCTTGTCATGGTTGGGTTCCAGTTAATTGACTGATATCGTTAGGCTGGAGTTTTGGTGTTAGAATGCATCGCTCTGACTGGGTACGTTTAAAGAGTATTATGGAATTCCCCGAGTTATTTTAATGAATGCAAACTACTTTTAGAAAGACGACTACTGATTTATAAACAACTTTTATTTCTTTTTGAGAAAAAAGAGTTTATGAATTTTAAACATAGTTTTAGATCTTTATACTTCTTTTCCTGTGAATCTTGCCCTTTAGGTCACTGAAGGAAGAGTTGGCTATGCCTGGTAGTTTATATGTGTCCAGTAAATACATTCTGAGTCTAAAATTAGATAGAAGGCTGCTAGTAATATTTTACCAAAAACACTATAGTTACATCATCCCATTAACTTTTTGAACCCATTTTCATGCATAAATATGCAAGACAAAAACCAGAAATAAGCCTTGAACTTTCCAATTGTTAAACTGAGGTCAGTTGCAACCTAATGAAAAATAATCCACCACTCCAGTGTCATTTGGCAGGTTGTTCTGAAAGGTCCCTTCATCCTCTCAAGCTGCTTTTTCATAAGCAGAAGGAGCTGTGGAAGATAAAGCAGAAAATTATACCAATAAATGTTTGTGGTCTGCGTTATTTCTTTATTCAGGAAGACACAGACTTCCAAAACTGAGATGTACTGCTGTTATCAAGCTTTTGGATAAGGGCTGTATCCCTAAAGCTGCCTTTTGTTCAGGTGACTGTGGTGATCGCTGTAGTATGAAATGCGTATCATGGGGAAACACTCTTCTTGAACAGAGGAAATGTTTAATAATTAAAGAGGGTCAGACTCCTGCCAATATGATTATAACCCAGTTTTGCTTACCACTTAGTTCAAAGACAAAGAAGGTGAAAATACTTGAGGGAACTAAGAAGTGATTAATTGGCTTGTGTTACTTGCCCCAGAATGCAGAATAAAATTGGGACCCCAAAGCAGAATTCACAGAAAGTGGCAAATGAGCCTCCTCTGATCAGCATATGTTGTACATTACCCTGAAAAGCTGACATTTGATCTGACTGGTACTGCACTGCATCAGTCCTATTAAGGACAGGACTGTAATGGAATCATATGGATTATTTCAAATATTGCTCTCATACTAAGTTCCAATTTTTAGCTTTTCTGTAAGAAACAATTACTGATAAGTTAACAGTTTGTTAGTTCTACGTGAAAGGATTGTTTAGATAGCCGTATAGATCTTGCAACTAGAAAGTTCCAGATATTTTTTTCTATCTAGAACATGTCCAAGTTATTTTGAAAATTGAAGTATGCAGTTTGGATTACCTTTCATAAATCAATAAAATTTGAAAAAAAATTATAGCAGGATCTATTCTGTTTATTCTAAAAGAATTTTTCACTCTGTTCAATGGAGCCTATTCTTAAATAAATGCTTGTATAACTGCAGTCTTACTTTCTTTTCAGTACTGGGCAAATAGATATTTTCCTCAAGCATTTTAGATATAGTTTTAAGCTGACAACTTCAGCTACTTTTGAGACTGTTATCTTTTAATTTACTTTTCCTGAGCCAGTGAACAGGGATTGCTAATAGCAGGAATTTGACAAGAATAGGAATAAGAGATAAAGATGACAGAAGAATGGTTGACAGAGAAGCTGTGTTTTTTGAAGGACTGTATTTTCAGCTATGTGGACTAAAAAGGTAATCTCCTAAACCTTCTGAAGAGCAGCTGATTGTAAGGGGTGTATGGGTAATGGAGTGATTATTTCTTGTTGAGTAAGCAGAGGCTGTTGCGGAGAATGTAAAAAGAATATAAGGAGCCATTAGTCAAGGAGTGAATTTGTTGAGTAAATACAAAGAAATCACAGAAGTTTAGCAATGGAGTTTAAAGATGATGTTCCTAACAAATTTTAGTTGATAGTATGTATTTGCCTTAAGAACCTAAAAAGAGAACAGAAAGAAAGAAAAACCTTTCAATTGCTGGTGTCACTAAAGAAACAGGTGAAGACAAATGGATCAGAAATGAAGCCATATCCTGCAATTCTTGTGGTCTGCTGGTGTTCTACTGTTGAAAAAATATAATTATAAATTATAGATGCTACTGATGAACACCAGGTCTGTGTGCATTATGACTGTGTCCATTCATGACATGGTGGTAGACAAACATAGACCTAAGTGTTTATTACTGAGACCTGACTGGCTAACGATAGGGGTGTTTCTGTGTCAGAAATCTACCCAGCTAGGTTTCAGGTCCTACACTAAGTGCAATGCTAAGGTCAGAGAGGTGTGGTTGCCATGATGGTACTTAAGATTCTAGCAGTCATGGCAAACATTGCACTAGAGGTGCCTGTGAATGCGTGTGTATGGAATCAGGCTGTTCTGATAAGCTAGGGCTACTTTGGTATACAGTACCAATCACCTACTTCCCAGCAATGGTTGTTCACAAGGTCCTGGATCTTGTCTCAGGACTGGAGTTGGGGGTTCTTGAGGTTTTAAGTTTTGGATAACTTCCATGGTGGCAATGGAACTTGTCACAAGTAATCATGGCTCCAGCCCACCCAGGAGAACATATCCTAGATCTGGTCTTTACTTCAGAGCAGATTAGGCATGATGGGAATATGAGGACATTAACGTCTGTCCTTTGCCACAGTCACTTCCTTGTCAAACTGCAGATCATGGATGACCTGGACCTTCACTAGGTCACGCACCTATTAAACCAGTCTGTTCTAAGGGCCTAATGATCCAGAATGCTGCCAAAGAGCACTTGGGGAGTTCCCCAATAATTTGGAGGGCGGTTGTTTGCCCGGTTACCAATCCCAGATGGCTTATTGGACCCCATTACATTTGTATAGAAAAGGAATCATTAAATTGTCATGTTGTTGGAGATGTAACCAGAATATTGCTTATTAAAGCACATGTTTTTGCAATGCTCTAAAGTTGCTATGCTCTGAGAAGAATTACATATAGTTTATGTATACAAAGTTTAATATTTTCAGATGCACACATTCTTTTGAACTACATATCTGGAAATTGACAACTGGACAATGGAAATCTCCATGACTTAATATTGCCAAGATATTAGTTCTTCAACATAGAAAGACAAATTTAGAGCACCAGTTATTCAGGGCATTAATAAGATGTTGTTGTTGTTTATTCGTTTAGTCGCTTCCGACTCTTCGTGACTTCATGGACCAGCCCACACCAGAGCTTCCTGTCAGTCATCAACACCCCCAGCTCCCCCAGGGACGAGTCCGTCACCTCTAGAATATCATCCATCCACCTTGCCCTTGGTCGGTCCCTCTTCCTTTTGCCCTCCACTCTCCCTAGCATCAGCATCTTCTCCAGGGTGTCCTGTCTTCTTATTATGTGGCCAAAGTATTTCAGTTTTGCCTTTAATATCATTCCCTCAAGTGAGCAGTCTGGCTTTATTTCCTGGAGGATGGACTGGTTTCATCTTCTTGCAGTCCAAGGCACTCTCAGAATTTTCCTCCAAGACCACAGTTCCAAAGAATCTATCTTCCTTCTCTCAGCCTTCCTTATGGTCCAGCTCTCGCAGCCATATGTTACTACGGGGAACACCATTGCTTTAACTATGCGGACCTTTGTTGTCAGTGTGATGTCTCTGCTCTTAACTATTTTATTGAGATTTGTCATTGCTCTTCTCCCAAGGATTAAGTGTCTTCTGATTTCCTGACTGCAGTCAGCATCCTCAGTAATCTTCGCCGCTAGAAATACAAAGTCTGTCACTGGCTCTACATTTTCTCCCTCTATTTGCCAGTTATCAATCAAGCTGGTTGCCATAATCTTGGTTTTTTTGAGGTTTAGCTGCAAGCCAGCTTTTGCACTTTCTTCTTTCACCTTCATCATAAGGCCCCTCAGTTCCTCTTCGCTTTCAGCCATCAAAGAGGTATCATCTGCATATCTGAGATAGTTGATGTTTCTTCCAGCAATTTTAACTCCAGCCTTGGATTCCTCAAGCCCAGCATGTCACATGATGTGTTCTGCATACAAGTTGAATAGGTAGGGTGAGAGTATACAGCCCTGCCGTACTCCTTTCCCAATCTTAAACCAGTCCGTTGTTCCGTGGTCTGTTCTTACTGTTGCTACTTGGTCGTTATACAGATTCTTCAGGAGGCAGACAAGATGACTTGGTATCCCCATACCGCTAAGAACTTGCCACAATTTGTTATGGTCCACACAGTCAAAGGCTTTAGAATAGTCAATAAAACAGAAATAGATGTTTTTCTGAAACTCCCAGGCTTTTTCCATTATCCAGTGGATATTGGCAATTTGGTCCCTAGTTCCTCTGCCTTTTCTAAACCCAGCTTGTACAAATGGCAATTCTCACTCCATGAATTGCTGAAGTCTACCTTGCAGGATCTTGAGCATTACCTTACTGGCATGTGAGATGAGTGCCACTGTTTGATAGTTTGAACATTCTTTAGTGTTCCCCTTTTTTGGTATGGGGATATAAGTTGATTTTTTCCAGTCTGATGGCCATTCTTGTGTTTTCCAAATTTGCTGGCATATAGCATGCATTACCTTGACAGCATCATCTTGCAAGATTTTGAACAGTTCAGCTGGGATGCCGTTGTCTCCTGCTGCCTTGTTATTAGCAATGCTTCTTAAGGCCCACTCAACCTCACTCTTCAGGATGTCTGGCTCTAGCTCATTGACCACACCGTCAAAGCTATCCCCAATATTTTTATCCTTCCTATACAGGTCTTGTGTATATTCTTGCCACCTTTTCTTGATCTCTTCTTCTTCTGTTAGGTCCTTGCCATCTTTGTTTTTGATCATACCCATTTTGGCCTGGAATTTACCTCCAATGTTTCTAATTTTCTGGAAGAGGTCTCTTGTCCTTCCTATTCTATTGTCTTCTTCCACTTCCACACATTGCTTGTTTAAAAGTAATTCCTTATCTCTTCTGGCTAACCTCTGGAATTTTGCATGTAATTGGGCATATCTCCCCCTATCCCTGTTGCCTTTTGCTTTCCTTCTTTCTTGGGCTACTTCTAGTGTCTCAGCAGACAGCCATTTTGCCTTCTTGGTTTTCTCTTTCTTTGGTGATGTATTTTGTTGCCGCCTCCTGAACGATGTTGCGAACCTCTGTCCAGAGTGCTTCCAGGACCCTATCTACTAAGTCCAGTCCCTTAAATCTATTCTTCACCTCCACTGCATATTCCTTAGGAATATTAGTGAGCTCATATCTAGCTGATCTGTGGGTCTTCCCTAATCTCTTTAGTCTGATCCTAAATTGTGCAATAAGAAGTTTGTGATCGGAACTACAGTCAGCTCCAGGTCTTGTTTTTACTGACTGTATAGATGTCCGCCACCTTTGGCTGCAAAGGATGTAGTCAATCTGATTTTGGTGTTGTCCACCTGGTGAAGTCCATGTATAAAGCCATCTCTTAGGTTGTTGGAAGAGAGTGTTTGTTATGCAGAGCGAATTGTCTTGGAAAAATTCTATCAGCCTATGTCCTGCTTCAGTTTGTTCTCCCAGGCCATGCTTACCTGTAATTCCAGGTATCATTTCACTGCCCACCTTAGCATTCCAGTCTCCTGTGATGAAAATAACATCTCTTTTAGGCGTGTTGTCCAGTAGGTGCTGCAGATCCTCATAGAACTGCTCTTCCTCAGCTTCTTCAGCATTTGTGGTTGGGGCGTATATTTGGAACACTGTGATGTTAGATGGCTTGCCCCAAATTCAAATTGAGATCATTCTATCGTTTTTTGGATTGTATCCGAGCACTGCTTTAGCCACTTTACTATTACTTATGAAGGCTACTCCATTTCTTCTGTGGTCCTCTTGTCCACAGTAGTAGATCTGATGGTCATTTGATGTGAAGTGGACCATTCCAGTCCATTTCAGTTCACTGACACCCACAATGTCTATCTTTAATCTTGACATCTCACCAATAACCACATCCAATTTGCCCTGGCTCATAGATCTTACATTCCAGGTTCCAATGGTGTGTTGATCCTTAGAACATCGGATTCACCGTTCACCACCTGCACTGTCAGCCGCTAGCCGTCCTTTCGGCTTTGAGCTAGCTGCGTCATCACGTCTGGGGCTAGTTGAGCTCATCCTCTGTTCCTCCCCAGTAGCATTTTGACCATCTTCCGACCTGGGGGTGTCATCTTCCAATGGTATACCGACATATCTCTGGTTGTACTGATCCATTTAGTTTTCACGGCAAGAATACTGGGGTAGGTTGCCATTACCTTCCCCAGGGATCGCATTTAGTCTGACCTCTCTGTCATGACCTTCCCGTCTTGGTTGGCCCTTCACGGTTCAGCTCATGGCATCATTGAGGTGCTCAAGCTCCAGCACCATGACAAGGTAACGATCCTTTGCTGAAGAATACGATGTTACTTGTGACTTATAAATGAGTCCTCTATAGACGTACATAAATTATGTAGTATCAGTTACAATTAAATATGGTAAACTTTTATTGAAACTGTTTTGTAAAATTTCGTATCTATACATCTATATATGGATGAGAAACCTTTACATATATACAATTTATGTTGTTACTGCATTTTAAATATTTTTGTTATTCTTTTCTAATTTTTATTTTTTTTAATTAAATCAATAACAAAAAAAAGTTTAATCACATGAAGATTGCTCCACTCTATAATTAACATGAAACAGAGGAGGGATATGAATGCTTTAGGTTGATTCTAACCATACCAATGATTGTGTATTAACAGACTATGCCTGGTTACATGTAGATGGGAAAGCAAATCTCTTCTGAATATAAAGCTACATGCAAAATACTCATCTAGGATCTTACTGTATATATGTGTGTATGCTTATTAGTGATACATTTCCAGAAATGCTTGTAAGAAGGGAAGACTGTCACTCAACAGATCATGAACAATATTTCTGTGACTACTATGACAATATAAATAGTATTTATATACAGTTTCAAATCAAGAGCTAAATTGGAAATAATACTTTCTGTGCTATTTCTATCATAACATTATCAAGACAGCTAACTACAGTGTATAGTCATTCATGGGCCATAATTAAAAAAGACATCACTGCATTCAGAGATAATATCTTTTTCAGAATCTGAATACGAATCCAGTATACTGCAGCTGCTATGGAGATGGAGTTTAACGCTAAATGTATAACTTCTGGTTAGCTTTTTACACAGTGTTAAAATCATGCTATAGAGAGCCAGTTTGGTGCTGGGGTTAAGGCACCAGGCTAGAAACCAGGAAACCGTGAGTTCTAGTTCTACCTTAGGCACAAAGCCAGCTAGGTGACCTTGGTCCAGTCACACTCTCTCAGCCCTAGGAAGGAGGCAATGGCAAACCACTTCTGAAAAACCTTGCCAGGAAAACTGCAGGGACTTGTCCAGGAAGCCTCTGAGAATCGGGCATGACTGAATAGATTTTTTTAAAAATCATGCTAAGTGTACTATGCAGACAGAAGAGTCAAAAACATCCAACATCCAACCATGATGATATGCACACAATGACATCATCATACAAATGCCACCATAACATAGTGGTATCCCAATAATTGGTGCAGTTATGTAGATGATGGCATTTGCATGATGATGTCATCACACACATTCTATCATTTGCCCCCAACACCTTTCCTTCCTGGAGACACCCATGAAAGACATGAATTGAGACAACACTCTAGACTTGTTTTATTGTGTATTTATTACATATTGCTTTAATTGAACTGCTCACATTAAAAACTTAATTAGTATATTGTGTGAAAAAAGCAAACTTCTAGGCTGGTAAATTACAAAACAGGACAAAACTCAGGCATTGTAGTGCTGTCTAGATATTTTGAGAAATGAGAACATATGAAATAGAACATCAACTATGTTCTCAGCATAAGATAATATAAAAAGTTTGATCTTGTATCTATGTGCCCTAAGGTCTATTTACAGTCTAGCTACTGTGTCTGAAATATATAAAAGCAACTTCTTTTTATATAAGAAGTATATAAAAATATATGCGTCTATGAGGGGTGGGTGGGGGTGTCATGCAACAATGTTCCTCTAAATAAAACAATTGATACACTGAAAATTGTAAGGATAGATCTGGCTGCCCTCCATATGCATGGTTTACTGTGATGTCTTGGTTCAGGCAACATGTTGGTTTAGTACAATGCTCTGAACCAACAGATTATTCAAACCTACTTTGTCTTGTCTAGTATGCTGTGTAAACCCCACTATGGACTCCCTGAATTGCTTATTATTCATAATGGAAGCTCATTTGTTAACCAACGGTTTAAATAAAGGTTCATGGGGAAATTGGCATGCAGTATTTCCTGGTAGAAGAACTTCATAGGAGTAAGTTGCAGGGGCAAAGACCTAGAAAAAAATCCTTTCCTATGTCCCATGGTTGCAACAATTCTACTGTCCCTCATCCCTATGTGGCTCCCTTTAATGAAGGAAAAATCAGATATATTAACGTTTGTCATGGCCCAGAGGAGAAGTTCCTATCAAGTCCAGTAGTAAAGTAAAACCCATGCACATGAGAAAAACAACATTTTATTCAGAGTTCTAATATTAAAGGTGCAGCAAGCCAAAAATCTTATTAACTGATGCCTATTGTAACAATTATCTTTACAATTATGTTTAAGACTGCTTAATTCTGTTTCTATAAATGTAATTTTGTTTTTGGAAACATAGGATAGGAAACCACAAATATCAAAGATACATATTTTATGTGCATACTGAAATTTGCTCACCATGTCCTGATTATAAACGAGTACGAGAAAGGACAAATCAAAGAGGATATAGTGTTCTTAGATTGCAGCAAAACACAGTGCAAGAGGAACTAGAAACTACTCCTGAATCCTTTTTTCTCCCTTTCTATTAAACACAGAAAGTATATAATTTCAGTGGCAGAGAACTAATGTGTGCATTTTCTTGCTGCAAAATTAATAATAAATGGCCTTTTCCGGTTTTCTGTACTGCACTTACCCCATGATACAATGATTAGCAAGCTAGGCAATGGTGGCATGACAATACAATGGATACATAGCTGACTCCAAAATGTATGTATGTAAGCCACTCCAATGGATGCCAACTGATCTTCATAGGTTAAAGAAAGCTGAAAGTAATAACATTAAATTTAACAGAGATAGCACCAAAGTTCTCCAAATAGGAAATAAAAAATGCATGTATAGGTGTAGAATGGGGGATATCAGGCTTGGTATTGGTAGTTGTGAAAAAAAAATTGGAATTGTCATTGATTGTAAATTGAATATGAGCCAGCAGTATGCTGGGGCTGTAAGTCAAATGCAGTTCTGACTGCATCAACAGAAGTATCATTTCCAAGCACAATAATAATAAATAATTGTCCTTTATTCTGTTTTGTTCAGCCCCCCACTTCAGATATTGTACCCAGTTCTAGACACCACACTTTAAGAAGTATTCAGAGAAATTGGAACAGGCTCAAAGAAGTGCAATGGGAATGATCAGGGAACTAGGAAGTCCTCTGAAGAAAGACTAAAGGAGGTGGGTATGTTTAGTTAGGTGAAAAAAGGACAAAACTTAAGTCACATTGCATTGTTTCATTTTTTTCAATTAAAGTGCTTTATTTTCCCCATTAATTTGTGTAATATTTCTGGATACCACATACTCCATATGGAATAGAGATCGTACCAATAAACTTCAGAACTATGGATTAGCCATTGAGTGATTGATATCAATGAGATATGAAGATAATAATTTCTAATTAAACAACATTACCAGGATACAGAATTGCAGAGGAAGCAGACTTTGGTTTATAAACACCATGGCCTGAGATGTCCAACCATCAGGGTGACTAATTAACTAATTAATTGCTGTAGGAATACTGAAGCAGTGCAGGACATTTGCAATGGTTTGTTTTAATGTAATCCCTTCAGTTGTTTTGGAAGTTGTATTTACCTAATTAGTTGTACCTGTTTTAAAGAATTATGCAGCCATCCAAAAACAAATTTACTCCTAGGGAAAACAATTAATGAAATAAACAAATATTCTGCAAGCTGCTGAATAAAACACTATTGCACTGTGAAATGTTTGCATCTTGATTTGAGAGTTGCAGCAAGGGGAAAAAACCAAAACCCTGACATCTCATCCTGAGGTCATAAGAAAAGTAATGTACTGACTATATTTTTAAAACCCTTTCACATTGATTCACTAGTAGAAAACTTTTTAACTCCTTTCAGAGTTCTTGAAGACAGTTAATATCTACCTTATTAATTACTTACGACAGTTTGTTGTAGGTATGGATGTAACTGTAACAATTCCAGTGCTGATAATAATTCAAGAGTTTTAGATACAACTAATGCATCTGTGCCAAATTGCAATATTCGAAAGGTGTTTTAATTCAATGTATTGTCATTTCAATTTTGTGTTGTTTGTTCGTTCAGTCGCTTCTGACTCTTCGTGACTTCATGGACCAGCCCACGCCAAAGCTTCCTGTCGGTCGTCAACACCCCCAGCTCCCCCAGGGACGAGTCCATCACCTCTAGAATATTATCCATCCACCTTGCCCTTGGTCAGCCCCTCTTCCTTTTGCCCTCCACTCTCCCTAGCATCAGCATCTTCTCCAGGGTGTCCTGTCTTCTCATTATGTGGCCAAAGTATTTCAGTTTGGCCTTTAATATCATTCCCTCAAGTGAGCAGTCTGGCTTTATTTCCTGGAGGATGGACTGGTTTCATCTTCTTGCAGTCCAAGGCACTCTCAGAATTTTCCTCCAAGACCACAGTTCAAAAGCATCGATCTTTCTTTGCTCAGTCTTCCTTATGGTCCAGCTCTCGCAGCCATATGTTACTACAGGGAACACCATTGCTTTAACTATGCGGGCCTTTGTTGTCAGTGTGATGTCTCTGCTCTTAACTATTTTATCGAGATTTGTCATTGCTCTTCTCCCAAGGATTAAGCGTCTTCTGATTTCCTGACTGCAGTCAGCATCTGCAGTAATCTTTGCACCTAGAAATACAAAGTCTTTCACTGCTTCTACATTTTCTCCCTCTATTTGCCAGTTATCAATCAAGCTGGTTGCCATAATCTTGGTTTTTTTGAGGTTTAGCTGCAAGCCAGCTTTTGCACTTTCTTCTTTCACCTTCATCATAAGGCTCCTCAGTTCTTCTTTGCTTTCAGCCATCAAAGTGGTATCATCTGCATATCTGAGATTGTTAATGTTTCTTCCAGCAATTTTAACTCCAGCCTTGGATTCCTCAAGCCCAGCATGTCGTATGATGTGTTCTGCATACAAGTTGAATAGGTAGGGTGAGAGTATACAGCCCTGCCGTACTCCTTTCCCAATCTTAAACCAGTCCGTTGTTCCGTGGTCTGTTCTTACTGTTGCTACTTGGTCATTATACAGATTCTTCAGGAGGCAGACAAGATGACTTGGTATCCCCATACCACTAAGAACTTGCCACAATTTGTTATGGTCCACACAGTCAAAGGCTTTAGAATAGTCAATAAAACAGAAATAGATGTTTTTCTGAAACTCCCTGGCTTTTTCCATTATCCAGTGGATATTGGCAATTTGGTCCCTAGTTCCTCTGCCTTTTCTAAACCCAGCTTGTACATCTGGCAATTCTCACTCCATGAATTGCTGAAGTCTACCTTGCAGGATCTTGAGCATTACCTTACTGGCATGTGAGATGAGTGCCACTGTTCGATAGTTTGAACATTCTTTAGTGTTCCCCTTTTTTGGTATGGGGATATAAGTTGATTTTTTCCAGTCTGATGGCCATTCTTGTGTTTTCCAAATTTGCTGGCATATAGCATGCATTACCTTGACAGCATCATCTTGCAAGATTTTGAACAGTTCAGCTGGGATGCCGTTGTCTCCTGCTGCCTTGTTATTAGCAATGCTTCTTAAGGCCCACTCAACCTCACTCTTCAGGATGTCTGGCTCTAGCTCACCGACACACCGTCAAAGCTATCCCTAATATTGTTATCCTTCTTATACAGGTCTTCTGTATATTCTTGCCACCTTTTCTTGATCTCTTCTTCTTCTGTTAGGTCCTTGCCATCTTTGTTTTTGATCATACCCATTTTGGCCTGGAATTTACCTCCAATGTTTCTAATTTTCTGGAAGAGGTCTCTTGTCCTTCCTATTCTATTGTCTTCTTCCACTTCCGCACATTGCTTGTTTAAAAATAATTCCTTATCTCTTCTGGCTAACCTCTGGAATTTTGCATGTAATTGGGCATATCTCCCCCTATCCCTGTTGCCTTTTGCTTTCCTTCTTTCTTGGGCTACTTCTAGTGTCTCAGCAGACAGCCATTTTGCCTTCTTGGTTTTCTCTTTCTTTGGGATGTATTTTGTTGCCGCCTCCTGAACAATGTTGCGAATTTCTGTCCATCGTTCTTCTGGGACCCTATCTACTAAGTCCAGTCCCTTAAATCTATTCTTCACCTCCACTGCATATTCCTTAGGAATATTAGTGAGCTCATATCTAGCTGATCTGTGGGTCTTCCCTAATCTCTTTAGTCTGATCCTAAATTGTGCAATAAGAAGTTTGTGATCGGAACTACAGTCAGCTCCAGGTCTTGTTTTTACCAACTGTATAGATGTCCGCCACCTTTGGCTGCAAAGGATGTAGTCAATCTGATTTTGGTGTTGTCCACCTGGTGAAGTCCATGTATAAAGCCATCTCTTAGGTTGTTGGAAGAGGGTGTTTGTTATGCAGAGTGAATTGTCTTGGAAAAATTCTATCAGCCTATGTCCTGCTTCATTTTGTTCTCCCAGGCCATACTTACCTGTAATTCCAGGTGTCATTTGACTGCCCACCTTAGCATTTCAGTCTCCTGTGATGAAAATAACATCTCTTTTAGGCGTGTTGTCCAGTAGGTGCTGCAGATCCTCATAGAACTGCTCTACTTCAGCTTCTTCAGCATTTGTGGTTGGGGCATATATTTGGAACACTGTGATGTTAGATGGCTTGCCCCGAATTCGAATTGAGATCATTCTATCGTTTTTTGGATTGTATCCGAGCACTGCTTTAGCCACTTTACTATTACTTATGAAGGCTACTCCATTTCTTCTGTGGTTCTCTTGTCCACAGTAGTAGATCTGGTGGTCATTTGATGTGAAGTGGACCATTCCAGTCCATTTCAGTTTACTGACACCCACAATGTCTATCTTTAATCTTGACATCTCACCAATAACCACATCCAATTTGCCCTGGCTCATAGATCTTACATTCCAGGTTCCAATGGTGTGTTGATCCTTAGAATATCGGATTCGCCATTCACCACCAGCACCATCGGCCACTAGCCGTCCTTTTGGCTTTGAGCTAGCTGCGTCATCACGTCTGGGGCTAGTTGAACTCATCCTCTGTTCCTCCCCAGTAGCATTTTGACCATCTTCCGACCTGGGGGTCTCATCTTCCAATGGTATACCAACATATCTCTGGTTGTACTGATCCATTTAGTTTTCACGGCAAGAATACTGGGGTGGGTTGCCATTACCTTCCCCAGGGATCGCATTTAGTCTGACCTCTCTGTCATGACCTTCTCGTCTTGGGTGTCCCTTCACGGTTTAGCTCATGGCATCACTGAGGTGCTCAAGCTCCAGCACCACGACAAGGTAATGATCCTTTGCTGAAGATTTCAGTTTTAAGTAGCTTAAATTCCTCCTGTAATAATGCAAATAGCTTAAAACATGATCAGCAATCAGCTAATTTAAAATAATAATGCCATTAGTAGTACCAGCTGTGGCTTATTAGCTATTTTCAATCTGGGATTATCCCAGAGTATAAATTTATCATACCTCTGTCCCAGTGTTTCTCAATCTCAGCAACTTTAAGATGTATGGACTTCAACTCCCAGAATTCCCCAGCCAGCACAGTCCCTTTAGTGCAGGGAACATAATAGCATTATGACTAAAAGTGAAGCCGAGCCCTGCCATGAGATCAAAAGGTCACAGAATATCTTTGTAATTGTGCCCATAAGTGATTTTCTACCTGAGCATCTGCATTCCAAAGGGAAATTGAGACCAGAATATAAATCCAGTGATAGAGCTGAAAACCTGAAAAATTAAACAGTCCAGCTTCATAGGATAACGGTAGTTCAGATTTTTTTAAATCTAGGAGTTTGTCTTCCCATTAAACATTCTTAGTATTTGATCATCTATTGAAAATAAGTTAAAGGTCTCAAGATAGGAATAGGTTTAAAGCAATATTCACTTTAACTGCATGTCTCTTTCCCTATAAACTGAGTGAAATGTTTAACTATCTATTTACCTTAGGTTTATTTGTGGTGAAAAAAATATTAATTTGAAGTCATGAGTGTGGAAAATTTCTTTTACATAGTTGTTTCCAAATATGTAATGGAATTCAAACAACAATTAGAAGGAATGGATGGGAATTTTTCCCAATTAATTGAGTAACAAGTAATTTTTAACATATACAGTATGTGTGTGCGTGTGTATAAGAATTTTTCAAGACAGTAAAAATGAACAAACAAAAATATAGAAAGTAAGAAAAAAGAATAAAGAATGAAAAAAGGCATACAATTATGCCTTCTGCCCTTCTCTCCATCGAGTAATTATCTTTCCCCGTCCTCTTCGTGCCTTTTTAATTCCCAGAGTAATAAGTAATTTTCTGAACTTCTGGACAGCTTGATGGCTCTCCCTTTCCCCTCAATGGCCCAAACCAAAGGATCAGACATGAAACTGACAATTTGTCAGTTCTATTCTTCTCTTCAGCATTGACAAAGCAAAAAGCCAGGCTCCCTGCGAATTCCTTTCCTTTCTTCTTGTCTGGAGGACCTACAGCAACTCAAAGTGGAGCAGTGAGTTTTGCTCCTTGGTCTCAGGATTTCAACTGTGCAGAAATGAAATCAATCATGGATCACCTTTTGGATTACTTCTGAGAACCTGGGAAATAAAGACAGGGGCAGTGTGGATGTATCCTTTGCCATAATGGGATTTGTTTAGTTTTGCCTTAGTAAAATTAGTTGCAGTGATGTGAATAAGGTCAGGTTGCTTAAAATGTAACCAAATAAATTTCTATTTCTAAATTCAAGCAATAGGAAATAAATAATACTGAATTCGGGAATACATAAAAATATTGCATATATTTTTTTTAAAATGTTATAAAACAGAGGGGAGTAGATGATACAGGGATTGCTGCATGATGAATTTAACTCTAGTTACAAACCTCAAATGGCACGCTAATTATTTTGACTCAAGTCTTGCACAGTTTGGTAAGTACTTTTATTGGAACCAGACATAACAAACCTAGTTTGTTATATTGTGGCTGTCATATTTATGCAGCTTAACGATCTGTGTGGCTTTTTAAAGAGGATATTCTTAGAGCATTATTTAGAGATGTTAAAATATAGTGGCAACTTTGCCATTTTTTTCTGAGAAGGAAAATTACATGGAAATCTGAAGTTAAAAGTAATGAACAATTTGGGCTTTATCGTTCACATGAGTGAACTATCTTTGTAGCTCAGTAACAAACCAAAATGGAACGTGCATGGCACATTGATTATGTATTTTCAATGTGACAGGCTGTTTGTAAACTAGTTTACAGGATATCTCTGTTTTTAACTGCATTTTTATTCTAGAAAACAAGGAAAGAAAAATGCTTTTCAGTATCACTACTAAAGTCTAGAAAAATATTTCTATTCCACAGATCAATTAAAAATAATTATTTCATATTGCTTGCTTATAAATGCCACATACAGTATTTAGCATTTATTTGGTGAATAAAAATATTAAATTAAAAATTAAATAATTACCAAAGAAAATAAAAACAATGGACAAGTTGTGTCTCAGTCTCTTTCTAGAAATAGAACATTAGAAATCAATCTCACTCCCCCAAGGAAATGCATTACATAGTTTGGGAACAATAGAGACACAACTCCTTTTGCAAATCTCTGACAAATATACCTCAAACAAGGGGTGTTCAAAAGTGCATCTCTTGCAACTTGAACTTACTAGCCAGATTGTCCATTGTGACAGAAAACTCACCCAAGAAATACCAACAATTGGAGAGGACCCAGTGATGGTTTTATTCTTTCCAAAGGTACAGGTTACAATTTCATTGGTCTCTTGGACCCAGTAGAGCCAAGAGCTACATAGGTTACATAGGTCTAATATGTATTAATAAGGACACAAGATAACAGACAGCAGACGTGGATATTATTCTGAGTGTAATGTAGCATTCTTTAAAATGCAGTATAGCAGCTTTGATATATAAGAGGTACCAAGACACTGTTATTTTAACAAATTGACTCTGTATTTAACTGCAGAAAGAGTAGATATGAGAAGGCAGTCAAAACCATCCTTAAGTCTGCTGCTTCTTACTACAGTCATAAATTCTATAGATATCTGAGAGAACATGGGCACAGCTATAAAGATTTCTACAATTCTACAATTAAATGAGCAACTACAAATACATAAAAACGGGTTAAAGCTATAACAAAGATTGCATGTGTAAGTCGTGGTTTATTCCTCCACATCCTCAATCAATTTGGATCAGATCTGCAACTGGATATTGATTACAGGATGAAGACAGAATTTGTTCCACCATTTGTTCCACTTTTGTGATGCATTGCAGAGCATTAGACAGGCATTCCCACCTTCAGGAGAAGTTTTCAAGTGCAAATACTGAAGGCTTTTATTTCCACTGTATTTGAAAGCGGTAGAGATCAATTTTATTTTTGTAATATGGTGTTTTTGAAATATTTGTTTTATTTATTAATACAGAGAGACCAGAATGAAAGCAAAAAGACTCCTGAAGCAAGCAACAAAGGCATATCCGATGATTTGACAGCAAGTTGCTAACAATCACCAGTTGTAGTTCCAGAAGATGTACAACAGTTTGTAAAGGAGTAGATTTACTGCAGCAAAAAAAATTAAATGATCACACTGTTACCTATTGTATTCTCCTTCTTCAAAGCTGTCAATTTCTCTTCTTTCTGTCTGTGTCAGGGTTTCTCAGCCTTGGCAACTTGAAGATGTATGGAGTTCAACTCCCAGAATTGGTGGCTGGGAAATTCTGGGGGTTGAACTCCACACATCTTCAAGTTGCCAAGGCTGAGAAACCCTGGTCTAGGTCACATCTCATTCAAGCAGGGAAATTCGATTTTCAGAGAGCAACAAGATTAGCTTCTGTTTAAAAACTTTCAACCAATGTCCCTGACAATTAGTAGGCAGTAAGTTCTAGAAAAAAATGGTCCCACAATCTCCATATCAATATGGCATAGAATAGGTGTAATGATTGCCTATCCTGATATACTCAGACTCACAAGCAGATACTTAATGATATCTGATTTATTGGTAGAATAGTATGCAAATACAGAGAAAGCTGAGAATGACTAAAAGCGCGCCAAATACAAACTAAAAACCCTTGGCTCCAAATGTAATCCCTCCCCTCGCCCGGCCATAGCAACCACCCCCCTCCCAGGTGCTGTTAACCGTTTTCCACACATCCTGGGAAAGCAACCTTGAACACATGAGATAACCCAAACACATTCCAACCCAGCCGCCAACACATTCCAACCCAGCAGCCAACAGATAACAACTCCCCGAAGAGGAATCCTCCTCCCTCCTGAGATCAAACACGTATCAGGGAAATGACATGCGAAACGTTACGATGTACCAGGAACATTGGAACAGTGAACATGACAATAGGAGACTTAAAAGCCTGTATAAACTTTTATTGGGCATTCAACTACCAAGAAATTGAAGAAGAACAAGTTCTACTGACACAGTGAGTACTGTCTTATCAGTAATAGCTCTACATGATGACAACTTTGTCATCATAGCTATACCAGGAATTTCATTCTGTAATTTTTATGTCTGAAATTAATTTTTTTTATATAGCTGGACTCCAGATTAATCTCATTTGGTGCTTTTTTTTTGTTTGGGAGAGTGGATCATTGCTGGTTGTAGTACAGGATTAACAAGCAATTGTTAAATCGCTAAAAAATTCTAAAAATCAGATTTCATATGCAAACCTATAGCAGAAAAACCATCTAATCAGTTTTCCCACTGGCATGAAAGAAGAACATCTGCTGCCTGAATTAGGAGAAGGAAAGCCCACAGCTGTGTATTATAATGAACATATGCCTATAGTTTGTACATTATAATGAGTTTTTATTTGTATAGCACTTGGATAAATGTGAACACCCAAAAATTGTGTTATGAAATGTCCTCATGACTATTTAATTAAAAAACTAAACATTATCCACCAAATGACCATTAATAAGTTTGTAATCCCAGACCTGTTATTACTGTGGAACCTAAGAAAGAATAAGAATAGCCCTTACCTCACTACTATAGTTATTTCAACTACTTATTTGTATTATTTTAAACATTATTTCAATTGGCAGAGGTTGATAATCAAAGGAGAATATCATCACTTTGCTCACTGTAAACCTAGGGTTTATAGCATCATACCATTGAAATAGTTCCTGGAAATTTTTAAAAACAGACTCTTTCAATCCTCTTTTTCCAGTTACTATACTTGATCTTAGCCAAAGATCTAATCTTACTGTATTTTTGTTGTTTTTTGGTATCATATTTTATATGTTATATCTTATAGTGGCTGATGCCCAACTTTCTGATATGGTCATTTGACTAATCAATAAAGTTATTCAAATTCAATTCTTTTTCCAGTTACTCTTATTAATCATACATATTGGGTATATTCAGTCCTAAGTAGACTGTTTTAGGGGTTTCTGGGTTCTCAGGATTTTGATCTACAACGTAACACATCAGATTCTTCTTGTGATTTCTTTCCTTTTTTTGCTCGGCAAACAAATTAAGACAAGCCTTAGTTTTGATTCTAGGGAGCATTTCTTTTTCCTGCTTCCCAGCATATTTAACAGCAGCAACAAAGCAATCATCAGTACTTGACTTAGAAGTAGATGCTCAGGCATTTTAAAGTGAGTTCTTTCTGTACTTGCACAAATAAGACTTCCTGAATCTAATGAAGTCTACCAGTTCTGGATAATTTTTAATCAACTTCCAGCCTTCCCTTTCTGGGAAATGATCTTGATAAGGTAGTCAGGTTGCAGCTTCAGAAGGCCCTGGAAGAAACAGATTATCTGAACCTGTTTCAATCACGTTTCAGGTCAGGTTATAGTATAAGGCAGCATTTGATCGCATTTGTTGATGACGTCTGGTGGAGCCGGGATGGAGTGGTGCAACTGTCCTGGTTCTCCTTGGTCTCTCAATGGTTTTTGATACCATCAGTCATGGTACACTTTGGGACTGACTATGGTGACTGAGATCGGGAAGCATGGTGTTGTGATCGTTCTCCTCCTTACTCCATGGCTGGTTCCAGTCAGTGTTGACAGGGAGGAGAAGCCAAACCTTAAGCCCTTGATTTGTGGGGTGCCACAGGGCTCAAACACTCTACATGAAGCTATTGGGTGAGGTCTTCTGTCAACAGGGGGCCAGGTATCAACAATATGACAACGATAATCAGTTGTTATATCTTGACCCCTGGTTGACCAACTTATGTTGTCAAAGTCTTGTTCCAGGGCCTGGAGGCTGTCAGGGTCTGGAGTGGGAGGAACAGGCTTAAGCTCAACCTTGACAAGACTGAGTGGCTATGGGTTCAGGGTTCTTCTGGTGCTGGGGATTTTCTATCATTATTTCTGAACAGGGTTGCACTTCACCAAACAGAACTGATGTATAGTTTGGGGGTCTTCTTGGATTCACAGCTCCTGCTCAAAAAGTGGTGGCAGCTATAGCCAGGAAGGCTTTCACATAGCTGCTGTACCAGTTGGATCTTTTCCTGGACTGTGAGTTTCTTCTCACAGTCAGTTATCCCTTAATCATCTTGTGTGTGGACTATTGTACATGGGCTACTTCTTAAGACCATGCAGAAGGTACAGCTGGTCCAGAATAGAGTGGCACGAGCAGTTATGGGCATGGTTTTGCATGCCCATGTAGCACCTCTGATATACAAGCTGTACTGGTTACCAGTGAGCTTCTGGGTACAATTCATGATGGTAGGTGATTGTCACCTATAAAGCCTTCGTGGCATAATCAGATCTGGTTATCTGTGACACTGTCTTTCTTCCATTGTTTCTGTCCATAAAATCTCTGTAAGATGTGACAGTGAACTTGCTTCAGGTCCCATTTTCAGGCAATGCCATCTGATGGACCTAGGAAGCTGCTCATCACAGTGCCTGCGTCTGGAATAGCATCATCTCAGAGGTTTGATGGGCTTTGAGAACCTGACATCTTCCCCAGGCCCTTGGATAAGTTGGGGGGTATGTCTACCTGGAGTGATCTATGCTGGTTTTGTTTATGGTGCATGTCTGTCCCCCTTGTTATTATCAGCACTGATGGTTTTGGTTTAAAGTATTGTGGCTCTTGTCTTTAATTTGTATGCTGCCCAGCGTTTCTGTTGACTTGGGCAGTCTTAGAAAACTCTAAACCAATAAACAAGCAATTATGTTTGTAGTTGTCATGACCCCGTTGCAAGGCACAAAGAGCCTCACAACGTGGATCATGATCATTAAGAAAAAGAGGAAGGAGATAATTAAATCAGTGCTTGAATCAAGCACCCAAAGCACCCACACCCATGGAATCATATGCAGCTGAATAGAAGGACTTCAGATAAGCAGCGATAAGCCGCACCTGGTGCCCTGGAGGACACACCTGAACCAAGAGGACAAGGACAGCAACCGGGAAAATGCCCCCACAGCCATCAAGAAACCCATCAAGGGGAATGGGGACAATGAAGGGTGGAGGAGCACGGGACCCCGCAAGAGGGTATATACAGGGCACCTCAACACCACACCCCCATTCCCGTTTTTCTCTCTGTCAGTACCGTTTCAATAAACCGGAAATCCTTAATCCCTATTAAGTGAGTCCGTGTCTTATTCGGAGCGAGGCTGACCCTGACAGTAGTCTATGGTGTTGGCTAAATATAAATATTGTTACATCTGTGCTCCATCCCTACTTCCTACTTAGTGATAAGTAAAAGAAAATTACACTAGTTTGTATTCTTTCTCTTGGGCTGGGATTTGCTGTTTCTAGATGGCATTTTTCTTATTTCCTTCAACTGCCCATGGAAGGTAGATTTTGTCCCAGAATGATCCTCTTTGTCCTTTGGAGGTTCTTTGGACCCCTTGCCACTCATGATCATTTGAGTTTGCCCTGGCTTCTCCACGAAGAGCAACAAACCTTCAATAGACAATGCTGCTAGATCCATCCTGGTTTGTAGCCAATATACCTCCATCTCTCCTTCTGTGCAGAAAACTTTCTGTTTGAAGTTTCTGCCTCTTACCAGCATGCCTACATCCTCAAGTCCTAAAAGTTGAAGGTGCCATTACTTAATAATAATCAAATATAAAAACATTTATGCCTTCTGCTAAATGCACATATTTTAATAATTGTTAGGACCTGCTTCCTCATGAGCTGAGGAGTTGCTGACAGATGCTAATGAGCGCCTTTGCAAACTCCAAATCATATTTCCTTTTCAAACCTGGATCACTGCACATTCCTAATTACTACAAAAGTAATGTTTAAAATTATAAACATACCCTATGTTGTGGTTTGCCCAGCAATATTTTTTATTTATTTACCCATAATTGTAATATCCTCCACTATAATGTCTCCTATAGCCAAAGCACCTGCTGTTGAGCTAGAGAGTTCAAAGGGTGGTTACTTGCAGTGAATATACTGCTCTTTGACTAGAAATTATGTAGGTAATATAAATAATGTAGTTTTTACCAATCAATTTCCTGGCTGTCTTGGCTAGAATTTCTAAACAGAATTATATCAGAGATACATGGAACAAATGAATTGGGAGAAAATTTGGGCATTAATCCTGATGATACGTTATATACTAATAATGAACTAAGGAAGATGATGTACAGTGTTGATTATTCTGGAAAGCTATTATATCAGTGTGCTTTCTACATATATATGTATGTTCACGTATTTATAAAATAAGATTTTGCTTCCACATCACACATTTTATGGAGAAAACTTTGAAATATTATAGAGGTTGCATACAGCAATTCTATTTTTTACTTACAATTTCAGATTTTTTAAAAGTGAGGTACTTGTGTAAAAGGAATTAAAATAAACTCGGTTGCTATTTTAAGGGACCTTCCTCTAGTTTCTGTGTGTTGGAAATATTGGTCCTATGAAGAATAAATGAGATGCCTAGAAGACTGGGACTCTGTCAACAGCCTGTAGAAGTTGAACCGTTTTCATGGTTTCTACTGTGGGATACAACTGAAGAATAGTGATATTTATTTCCTGTTATTTTTGTGCCTGAGAATGAACCGTTGAACTCTTTCTAACAGGAACAGCCTCAATAGCTCATCTTTTTCTTATTTCTTGCCAAGAAAAAAGAAAAGAAAAAAAGCAGCTCTACAAAAATAAAAACTGAATTGGTGTTTGATTAATCCACAGCAATACTGAAATGTTCTAAATATAAACATGCACAAATACTAATCAAAACAGCAACTCCTCACTGAAATCTTTTCATGTGAGGAACAATTCCACATGATATTTCAAATGTAACAAACAAGACGTTTGGGGGAGGACAGGACCCAGGTACGAAGTTGCCCAGGAACAGAGCAGCCAGGAGTAGGGCCCCAAGGAAGAAGACACTCCAGTGGCGGTAGTGAGTATTTGGGAGCCTGGGGCAAAACAAACAGAAACAAAACAAAAAGCTGAACCAAGAGAACACCGATCACTCCTGGAGTTCATCAACTGATTTGAAGCTCTGGTCATGGAAGGTGAGCTCCAATCACCAGTTTTACTTCTATTACCCCAACCTCACCAGAACAATGAAAAAGACTCTCAATGGCCAGAGATCAGCAAAAACAAAAATGTCCTTGAGAAAGTAGTGAAGAATGGTGGTGGTGAGAGGGGCAACTCAGGAAAGAAAGGCTACATGTGGATCTGACAAGTTATCACAAGGTGTATGTTGTCTTCCTAATGCATATCTCCAAAATATAGTGGAAAGATTACCAGGCTCATGGAACTGACTGATTGCTATCCATTCTGGCTTATTTGTGGAAGAACAAACAACATCATTAGAAGAGGAGAAGCACTTCAGTGGCTTACAAATGACTTGAAAGCCCTGGGTAGGAAGGCAAAGGAGCTGGGCATGCAAGTAACGTTTTCATCTGTGCTCCTTATGGATAGTTAAGGGACAATGGAAAACTGGATTGTGGAAATGAACAACTGGCAAAGAAAATAGTGTCATCAAGAAAGATTTGGATTTCTAAACCACTGCGTACGACATTCGTGTAAAGAACTCTTAGGCAGGGATGGATTGTGGGCCCAACCAGGCTCATTTGATCAGAAGTGACAAAATTCTTCTAAATTTCTTCTGCCACTAGTACCAAATAATTTACTATTACCTTGCTGCCACTACTACAAAATGATAGAGTTCTACTGATGTTGTCTCCTCTCTTATAAGCTATTTTAAGAGATCCAGCTGGGGAAGAGATCCAGTGTGGGGAAGAGATCCAGCTGATTCTAAGCAATTAAAACATTATTTTACAATACAAATTTGTATAGAACAGGTTCTTTCTATAGAGGTATACTGTATCAGTAAAACGCTCCTTATTACAAAATGATAGTTTACTTATTCGCAAGGGCCGCCTGTGCCTTGTCTTTCATTGGTTGTCCCCTCTCCCTTTCCTTGTTTTTACTGCCAACTTCTCTCATCTTCTCTTCTGCCTCTCTCTCCCCATTCTCTTAGGTTTCTGCCTCACCTTCCACCGAAGGCAGTGAGTAATAAACATTTTTCCAGATATGGATTATTGGCTGCAAACTGGCAGAACTGCAGACAGTACAGAAAAAACAAAACAAATTCTAGTGCTGCTGCTTATTCTTATGGCACAAAAATTCAGAAATTAAAATTAAATTCAAGTGATTTCCTATTTCCTCATGTAAAACTTGAATTTCTGGATAGAGTTTTTAAAAGAATATCCTGAAATTGCCAGTTAAGCATCGAAATATCTTATGCTGTTCGGGACATCACACCTTTGTGATAGAATCTTCTTTTTATGCGCAGCAACAAAAAACGAGTATAGAAATAGACTAAATATAGAAGATGTATATCTTACGTAACATCAATTGCTTCAAATATTGAACTTTTATTGAAGGAAAGCAATCACATCCCAGTTATTGATTTGTTTGGTTAAAAGATTAATCTCCCAAACAGTTGTGAGATCCAAGTTCTATTTTTTGTAAATTGGAAATGCTAACGTTGCATGTACAACAAACAGTTTCCTTTTTGTTTTGTTGTCAATTTTCTATCATTAGTGTTTTGTCAGGGGTTGTTTCTTTTTAATAACAGGATCTGTGGCCTAAAAAAGTTTGAATTAATGACAAGATTATTAAAAACAAAAGCAAAGCAGCAACTGCCAACAAACAGAGAACTTAGCAGTCTGGTGGCACACGACAAAATGGCTGCAAGGGCAGTGACGAGCTCCTGGAGGGGAGGGGCCTATGAGGCACTGCAGCCAATCAGAGCTGGGGCTGCTATTAGAATAGAATAAAGCCCTAGAGACCATTCACTCTGAAGGGCTTAAGATAGGTCACGTCAGAGTTTTTAACTGAAACTGGAAAACGCAGGCACAGGGTGCATTTGCAATGGGCTGGGAGTGGGAGGAGGATGACATCATCTGTTCCTGCACTCAGAAAATGGTGAGTGGCCTGTACCAGCAATGGACTAAGCAGAAAGCGGAGATCTGTCCATAATGTGAAAGAAATATTGCTCATTTAACAGATAATAAAGAAACAGGGTGTATGTCAGTGTTCTGTCCCGACCACTTTGTGTTATCCTGCATGTCACTCCAGTCCTTTCAATCTCTTCTACCATGCCTAACCTCAATTGCACTATTGATATTAACAGCTGCAACATCCCCTACACAGCCACTTAAATGCTGAAATGTACTGCTGCTTAGCCAAGCCTAGGTGTGACTGGATCCAAAGAGATCTCAGAGTTCCCCTGCAGGAACTAGAGGTTCAGGGAATCCTCTATTAGGTGTGACAAGACATTAGCAACCTGTTAGAGCAGCTGAAAAATCAATTTTGCCATACCTTACCATCTACCTATAATTTTATCATTCTTTATTATTCTCAGCAAGCAGCATTTGTTTTGACCCGAAAGGACCTTCATTTGCTCTTCTACCATACTTAAATCAGCCACCCTCAGTTCCTCCTTGTTTTGAAGTAATCAATTTATTTTAGACTGTTAGAAACTCTGGAATGGTATATCTTTGGAAACAGATATATTTCTTATGAGAACAGCTGGAAAGAAACAGGTCTCAAACACTCCTGTTAAAAAGAAGGGAAACACCATGTACCTTACTAGCACAATGCTACTGAAGAACAAATCATAGGGAGCTATATTTTCAAGAAAATAATTAGAAAGCAAGGTGAAGAAAATTGGGTCTTGAAGAAGTTTAAATAATATTTTTCAAACAAATCATTGTAAGATTCAGCATTTCTGTGTGTTGTGTGGCCCTTTGGCAAGAAAGCCTTAATTACCTACCCCTGAATATAACCTTGTTTCTTACACCTTTATTTTTTATTTTTTTATTTTATTTATACGCTTTGTTTTCTTCACACAGAGAGCCAGTTTGGTCTAGTGGTTAAGGTGCTGGGCTAGAAACCAGGCGACTGAGAGTTCTAGTCCCACCTGAGGCACGAAAGCCGGCTGGGTGACCTTCGGCCAGTCGCTCTCTCTCAGCCCAACTCACCTCACAGGGCTGCTGTTGTGGGGAAAATAGGAGGAGGAAGGAGCATTAGGTATGTTCGCCACCTTGAGTTATTTATAAAAATAATAAAGGTGGGATAAAAATAAATAAATAATCTCAGATTATTCCTAAATAAATAATGAAGTGTCTTTGGAAATCATAATAGCAGCAGTGTAGCCAACTGACCAGATATCAGCAGTGGCCTCTGCTGCAGTGTCACCCTTAGCAGATGTCTGATTATGGTAATTCCTGGTGCCAGTCCTGAAAAAAAAAAAGCAGGTTTTTATCTAAACAAGGCTAGCCTGTTTAAAGTTAGGGAAGGGAGGCAGTGGGATTGCATATGTGCCTATCACATGCCTTCAGCATAATGCCTGATAATATCTACAGTATGAACAATTGAAGACATTTGAGCAGACAGTGTTCCTGAAGCTCCACATTTCATATGCACTTCATACTGTTCAGACTCTTTCATACATTATCTTGAATGCTTGAATGCTATTGGGCCAGAACATGATACTGGGCATGAATAGTTTGCACTCCATTTCATGCTTATTCAGATGAGTTTCTCAAAATATCTGTTAATGTGTTAATATATTGTCATCAATGGTGAGAATAATTTTATTGCCAAACCACTGATTGATCCTCTTCAAAGCTGAAAAACAAAGATGTTCTGAATTTGAACATAGTTTTTTCTTCACTCAGTTTATCCGTTTGAGCAATACAGAGTTAAGTGTGCTTGCATTTGTGAGTAGTGCAATCTAATATAATCCAAAGTTGACATGTACAGCAAGTTTACCCTCTTGCAATTACCATACATGTCCCAAAAATCTGCTCCTAAAGCACCTTTAATCCTCTAGAGCAGACATATAGGGCATGTGGAGGCTGCAAGAGAAAAGGAAATTGTCCCCTCAGTTTATTTATTTGTTTATCCTTTGTGGTTCTGCTAATGTAAGGAATCCATCAGTAGCAAAACTGGACTAGATACATTTATCTTTTTTTTTTTTTACAATGTTTTATGTAGTTCCTAAATGTGCTTATTTGCTTGCTTCTTTTTCTTTTCACAATGCACAGCAGATTCCACAAGGAAAAAAAAACTTATTCAGGTTCATTTTTCTGTTGTCTTTTCCTGACAGCTTTAAATGCATTTGTTGAAAATGGAGTACAAGGAAGTCCTTCTCATATTTTTGGATAGCAGAGAGCTTTATATGATGGAACAACATTGGAAGACCTGAAGGACCAGGTTAGGGACAGTTTGTCATGGAGAAAATCTATTTGGTTGTAAGAGTCAACACCAACTTGATCGTGCATAATCAATAAATCACACAGTGGAAAATGTGGAGAGAGAAACAGTAAAACCAAAGGTGTAGCTTTTTCTAAGAAACAATTCCTGTGGCTGCTGCTTGTATTGGAGAAAAATAAAGACAAGCTTTGTTTAGAAGACAACACAATGATAGAAAAGCTTGAATTATTTATGCCTATCCATGTAGATGTTCTCCTACATTATGGAGAGAGAGTGAACCAGGTAAGTACTTGAACTGCACAAGTCTGGGTCGAAAGAGAAAGAAAACTAACTTGAGAGATAAAGGAAGTAATGAATGCTCTGAGGATGTCAATCTAATGAATAGGAGGCTTCTTACACAGAGACACGCAGAGAAAAGTCTTTTAGACAAGGAGAAACAATTCTTTTGTCTCTGCATCTATTGCCCCTAGTGGTCAGTAGGTGAATAGGTGCAGAAAGCTGGTGAATTCAAGGTTGAATTACAACACATAAATCATGCTGTCCTATTTTCAGTAGCAACCCTAGAATTGAGACAGAGTTTAGTCAGTCAGCTTCTTCTTGTCAGCTAGAAGGGGGTGGGGGCATCTATCAGGTGCTTTAAAAATTAAACATCTTGGCTAACCAATTGAGATGGAAAATCTTCAACTGAAAAATGTTTTTCTTTTCTGTGCGTGATTGGATCAATGTTCAATTCCTCTTTTCACTTACGCCTGGCAACAAAAAAAGACAACCAAGACTAGGAACAGAAGGGCTGTGGTTTGTTATAAACCAAATGGATTGTAACTAGTGCATTGGGAACTTATTATTGAATTACTCACTTTGATTTATTTATTTATTGGATTTATATCCTGCCTTTCAGTCAGGAGCTCAAGGCAAGGCTCCTTTTTCTCATTTCCCCCCACAACAACCCTATGAAATAGGTTGGGCTAAGACAGAGTGGTTGCTCAAAGTCACCCTGCATCTTGAAATGTATTGTTGTAATAATAATGATTTTTCGTAATCAATGCTTTACGTGGACGTTGCAACATCTGCTTTTGCATAAGAAAAATAAAGCCCAAATCAGGTTTCCATCTCAAGAAATTTACAATCTGAAATTTGTCAATGGAGACAGAAAAGTGATGTGCTGATATTTGGGTTGAATGAAATGCAAATTCCTAACTAACTCCCTTCTTTTCAGGCAAATGTAAATGTTGCCTAATTATTCCCATCTCCAATTTTCTCCCTATTATTTTAAAACTATTCAGAAAAATAAGTAGTATTGGAGATGGGATATGTTATATAAGGAACAGGAATGAATTTACCAGACACCTGTATCTCTTTTTTACTTGTATACATTATTTGGGGATTATGGGTTACTTCACAGCATGGGTAAGCCAAGGACTGAACTCAAGAGCTGTCTTGGTAGGAAACAGATGAGGCCAACTGTTCTTTATAAACTTCCCCATCTTTGTTCCTAGTTGGGGAGAGAAATGGAAAAGAAGGCCCTGTCTCTTTACTCAGATCGGTATTTCGGAAAAATCAGTGTTGTGAGCTGCTTATGCATATATTAATCAAGGCTGCCTTTTTCTTTCAGCTCAGAAAATTTAGCCTTTCACAGCCACACAGCTCTGTCAAGTTGCAGAGTCCCTCTTGGAGAGCGCCTTGCTTCACTTCACCTGGGGTGAGTCGCTGGAAGTGAACCGTGAATTATTCCCCCCTCTCCAACCCCCCCCCCCGCCCGCCAGGCAGAAACAGCAGGCAGGCACCGGTCGCCTGTTGTCACATTACATTCAATTGCAGTGTGTGCACGGGAGCGCAGCGCCCAGCCGGCCGGAGAGGGAACGCGCGCGCTCGTTCGCTCTCGCCTTTTCTCTCCACGGCCATTCCCACCGCCCCCCCCCCCTTTCCAACTCTGTAAGTTGTGAGGCGCGCCGCCGCTTGCACCTGATCCTTCCCCATCCTCCACCCAACTTTCCTAGGGTTGCCTCTCCGAACATGAGGGATTACAAACGCAGCGGCGAAGCGAGCAGCCGAGTCAGGGCTTCTGGACTGAGGCGAGGGTAGCAGCGAAGGAGGGGTGGAGCGGTGCGTCCCACTGAAAAGACCGACAAACCCGCGCGCCAGCCTGCTTTTGCGCTGCTTAAGAGGTAAGCGGGAGCTATTACGAGTGTAACCAAGTGCTGGTTGCATTGTGTTTATGGGCTGTGCGAACGCAGGACGGTGAGCTTTAAAGTTTCCTTTTGGGGGGCTAGGATTTGTTTTGGTGCGGAGCTTGCAAAGACGGACCGGGTTTGCCTGCCTGGTGGGCTGACGGTGGGTTGAGGACGGCGTGGAGTGTTCCCGCCCTCCCAAAATGGCCAGTGGCCGTCGTGGCGCTGGGACAAGGTGGAGGGGTGGGCCAGCCCTAAGCCTCGGGAATTCTAAGCGGGATCGGACTGTACGATTTATCGCATTCTCCCGTTCGGCGCCCCTCTGCGCTGTGTGGATGAATTAACAAAACGAAAGAAAATCACTTAGGGACCGCAGCGCAAAGAGGCTACTCGTCTTAAGTAGCAGTTCTGTGCACAGTTAATCGACAGTGTAATTCGAATTCGTCTGATTCATTTCCGAGTATGCATGCATAGGATTGGGATAGAGAGCGAATTTATTTTATGCGAGTGAAATCTGGTCGATTTCCATCAGCAAGAAACAGTATTTATCATTTCAGCCTCAGGGTTTTCATGCATAAGTACACAAAGTGTACTTATGACTGTATAAAAAAAAAGCAATATGGAATATGTTATTTTTCCCACTTGAACAAATATTATCCTGTCTTCAAAGTCAGAAATAGACACCTTTATTTATTCCCTGTAAAGAGGAGTTAGTAAGGTTAAGGTTATGAGTAAAGAAAACGATTCTGGGTGTTTCTGATTTAAATATTTATCCTCTGAATAAGATTATATAAATAGATGAATGCATCTTTCCTGACCTATTAAGAAAAACTGAAAAATGAAATTTGAGTGGGAAAATCCTATCCCTTCTGGTGTTCCTACTGGCCTTCTAAAGTTGTTTTTATCATTTCCTTGTATTTGGAAACAAATAGTTTACTGTAGTTTGAAATAAGGTAACATTGGAGTAGGTCAGATTAAAAGAAAAGGCTAATAAGTACACTGTGTGTACTGTCCATAGTAAAAAAAAATCAGCAATAGGTGTCACCTCTGAGAGAGGAGTTGTGGCTCTATTTTTAAAGCTATATACTTTTTCAGTGTAAAATACTTAACAAGGAAAACTGGGTATCCCTCGCTAGGTCTTGAGGAAGTGATACCTGCTAAGTTTCTGCTTGACAATCTGTTCAAGGGACATAGCTTTTGTCAAGATCTTACAAACTAGGGGAAGACAGTGAATACTCCCAATGTGATTCCCACCAGTTTCTTAGCCATACGGTACTTGTGCACTGTTAACATTTGGTGGCAAGTAGAAATTCTAATAGACGAGAATATCTGTAGCTCAGGGTTGAACTGTGGAGTCCTTGAACGGTGGAGTCCTTGATGCTCTCTGAGCTTGCTAGTTTGCTTGCAGACGTTTCATTACCCGACTAGGTAACATCATCAGTGCTGGTGAGTGTGGGGTTTGCTCCCTGTTTATATGCAGTAGCTTGTTCTGCCTGTGTTGGTGGGGGTGCGGTTTTCTCCTTGGCAGTTGCTTGATTAGGGCATTGTTTTCTGCTTGATTGTTTGCCTGATGTTAATCCCTGCTTATCTGGGTGTTGGTTGCTGGAGAGGATGTGTCCTGGTCTTTTTGATTCCCTCTTAGCTTTTCTATTGTCTCTTTCGAATGGTGTGTAAATATGGTTATTCTCTGTGTCAGTTGATGGCTGATTTTAATTTTAATTTTGAATTCAACAGCAGCAGCTTTTGGCATACTGCAGATGCTGTTGGAGAAGGTTGTGCTTGTTGAATTACTCTTTGTGACATATCAATCTTTGAGGCACCTTGTCAAGAAGAAAAGGGCAGTACTAAGCTATCTTGTCTATAAAAAGCTATAAAAAAGAGGTAACTTTTTCAGAGGTACATAAAAATAAAGAAAAATGGTTAAGTCCCAGACATTTTCACTAGAAGATCCTGTATTTACGAGTGAGCCTTCATCTCTGAAAAAGACAAGCAGTGTGCTTAAACTGTACAGATTCTGCTGTACAGATTCTGCTGTATTACACACTTGGGGCAAGCATGGTAATTGTCATAAAGCAATGTTGGAATTGCCTTGTTCAAGCTATGGCAAACAAACAGTTTTGCAACATTGAAGTACAATTTGGCAGTTGGAATGTATGTATATTTTTGTATGTGCATGTCTTCATTCAGGTATGCATAGTACAAAGAGACAAGAATAATTCTGCACAGTCCTTCAAATTCTTTTTCTGCTTCAGTGCCTGGCCAGAGGCAATTCTCTGAAGAGTAAAACTTCCTGATATTTTCAGGTCACAGTGCTCCATTAAATGCAATTACTAATGCTGTTATCATTCTCATTAACTAGTAGCTAAATCCATATATCAGACAACAGAGATTTAGGCTGAGTTAGCATGCTTCAACAGCTATTAAGTAGGACCATCATTGTAGGTCTTCCATAGTAACTATTCCTTAGACAGCTTGTCCATAATTTAAAACAAAATTGGAGTTAGAAATGAACTTTGTAGTAATATTGGTTATTGGTCACTTCTTTAGTTATATAAAATTAATATGTATTCACTTGATAGAACACCATATGAGCACTAGTGACCTATAGTCTATTCTTGTTATCGTGCATTCATATGTGTGTATTGAAAGTTGGGCCCATACTGAACTGAAACCTCTGGCCAGGATTCAGCAAAAGAATTGTGAATCCTAATTAATTAGTAAAGCTTTGAGTTGGAGGGAGATTTATTGATTTGTTGTTTATTTGTTCAGTCGCTTCCGACTCTTCGTGACTTCATGGACCAGCCCACGCCAGAGCTTCCTGTTGGTCGTCAACACCCCCAGGTCCCCCAGGGACAAATCCGTCACCTCTAGAATATCATCCATCCACCTTACCCTTGGTCGGCCCCTCTTCCTTTTGCCCTCCACTCTCCCTAGCATCAGCATCTTCTCCAGGGTGTCCTGTCTTCTCATTCTGTGGCCAAAGTATTTCAGTTTGGCCTTTAATATCATTCCCTCAAGTGAGCGGTCTGGCTTTATTTCCTGGAGGATGGACTGGTTTGATCTTCTTGCAGTCCAAGGCACTCTCAGAATTTTCCTCCAACACCACAGTTCCAAAGTATCTATCTTCCTTCTCTCCGCCTTCCTTACGGTCCAGCTCTCGCAGCCATATGTTACTATGGGGAACACCATTGCTTTAACTATGCGGACCTTTGTTGTCAGTGTGATGTCTCTGCTCTTAACTATTTTGTCGAGATTTGTCATTGCTCTTTTCCCAAGGATTAAGCGTCTTCTGATTTCCTGACAGCAGTCAGCATCTGCAGTAATCTTTGCACCTAGAAATACTTTATTGATAACTAACCTCATTCACAGAAGCTGCTACATGGAATACTTTGCCACTTCCTTTTTCCAGAAAGTTTTTGATTTCTCTGCCTAGTCCTGGGATTGTTTTGAAGGTCTTCAATTAAAATACTAATCAGGCCAAACCTTACTTCTCTTTTTTGAGATCAGCCAAGGTTAGCTAGGTGCCAGTGCTGCCATCTGATCTTTGGAGTGAACCACTATGTGAGTACTGAGTGTTGCTAATATGTTAAACTAAGTTGTGTAACAGTAGGATAAATCTTGCTGCAGAAACCCTTAAACGGTTTAAAGCCCCCTAGATCTTTTCTGCCATGTAGCCTACACAACTTTAAACTGTGCCTATTTCCTTGACCAATTCAGATTTGGAACTGGAAGAAAAGCCCAGGTTCCCATTGGCTCCAATTCCTTTGGGTAGGGAAGAGATACAGTTTCACACCTTGTGTACCATATTGACTTTTCTACACCACATCATGCACATTCAGGGAGGAAAAACGATACACAAGTGTAATGTTTTGCTTGGAAGAGATTTTTTACTAGACTATTGAATCTGTACATTTAGCCATCTTATATATTAGAAGCAAGGAAGATATAAATGTATATCTGACACTTGTCTACAGGTGAGAATGGGGAAAATTTTTGACAACTTAGTTATTTAGAGAACTTAATCCATCTCATATTTCCGCACATTGTCCTTAAATTTGATTTTCATGATTTTCATCAAGGATTGATGTTAAAATTTAACATTTTAACGAAACATTTAAAACAAAACAAAACAAAGGTTTCTCTTAGAAAGGGAATATTATGAAGTACAGACCACGTTGCATTAATTAATATTTCAACTGTAAGCTTATGGTTTTTTTTCTCCCATATATTTGTGATAAAGCCCCACTGAATTCAGTAAACCTCAGTGGACATGCCCAGGATTGCGCCATGAATTAATTGATATATATTCTCAATATAAATCATTGAGGCTATTGCTGAGGGAACGGACGTCCTTTCTTCCTTTTCAGATCTATTTTTTTGTGATTATAAAGGGGTGCAGTATCCCTTTCAACTGTTCTTGTAGTTTCCAACCCATAGAAATATAATTCTAAATGATGTAAATATCTACCAGGGAACTTTCCAGAACAAAATTAATATATAAAATAACTTCTATCTGAATTGAAACCACTGTAGCATATGTTAACAACACGTACACTAATGTTGCATTTTCAATGATTAGCTAAATCTACCAATGTCTTTCTGAAAAGACATACATTCACAATATACACAAAATAATATTTTTACTAAATTAATTTTAATTTTACATGTATAGGAACATGATACATAGTTGTCAAGCTGGTCTTTCATTGAAATTTATGTGTTGGACATTCCATGTATCCCATAGCCTTGAATATTTAATTTAGTATATTCAACAATCATTTATAAATACTGATAATAGGATTATTTTATAGATTTCAGAAGGTACTTTAACCAAAGATATTTCCACTCTGCACTTTTAAGCAAATTGCATTGCTATTGATTGATTGTGTATACACTCCACACTCTGCCCAGGTTCATGAAAATAGAGATTGCTTGCTGTTTTCAATTTTGGATTCCCCATAATGTTGCATTATGGGGGAATCCAAACTGGAATTTTTGAGGTGTTATATCCATGCTTTTGCAACCACATTTCAGCATTTGTGCTGCCTTTTCTTCAAAGTAAAAATAAGTCTGCTCTTTAAAAAGTGTACGTATCTGTAGTATGCAGTGTTGCCTGTGTATACTGGTCTGATGGAGCTAAATAAAAAGGAAGCCCATGTACCTTCCTTGATGCCAAATCTCCACCTGCCAATAAGCAAAGCATTTGGAGGGTGCAAAATATCTCTCACAAATGTCATACAGCTTCAAAATAATGAGATGATAAAATGGGCTGCATCAGCATGGATTCTGTTAGAGGAAGTTATGTGTTTAATTATTGCATACATTAAAAGCACGCTTAATAAAGAAACTGAACAGAGAAAGCTGTAAGTAGTTGAGAACATTTATCCTGATGTACTAATTTTCTAGTATGTTATATGAAGGACCAATCAAAATGGATAACCACACCTGTAGTTTGAAGTGGATTCCCATAACTTATGCTGTATATCTATATCTAAATCAGGAGATCTTTTTCTGTATTATTTATTTATTTATTTATTATTACATTTATATCACTGCCCATCTCCCCCAATGGGGGACTCTGGGCGGTTTACAATAAATAGCATTAAAAACATAGCCACATAAAAATTACATTAAAATATGCATAAGAACAAATGTAAAATCCAAGTGGAGATGGAACACAATCACTAAGAGGTGCTATGGTGCCAGCCATCCCCAGGTGGAGCTATCACTCTCCCCCTCCCAAACAAGGTGGCAGAACCAGGTCTTAAGTTTCTTCCGGAAGTCCGAGAGCGAGGAAACCTGTCTCAACTCCGGGGGCAAGATGTTCTAAAGGGTGGGCGCCACTGCAGACAAGGCTCGCCTCCTGGATCCTGCTAGATGAAATTCGTTTGCTGATGGGGTCCATAGCATGCCCTACCTGCCTGACCGGGTGGGACGGGTCGATGTTATGGGGACGAGACGGTCCCTCAGGTACCCTGGTCCCATGCCATGTAGGGCTTTAAAGGTGATAACCAACACCTTGAATTGGACCCAGAAGCAAACTGGTACCCAATGCAGCTCGTGTAACAGTGGTGTCACATGGGCTGATTTTACAGCCCCAATAACTGTCCGCATAGCCGCATTCTGGACCAGTAGAAGCTTCCGAATACTTTTCAAGGGTAGCCCCATGTAGAGTGCATTGCAGTAGTCTATATGGGAGATGACAAGGGCATGAGTGACTGTTCGGAGGGCATCTCGGTCCAGGAATTATTGAATGTATCTGTCATCTTGTTTAAACTGGAAAACTTTGCCATGCATGAAAGGTTAGCTTGCCAACGTTGCCTCCACTCTGGTTATTTAAAATGGTGTACTGTACTTAAATATGGTTATGCGTACAGTATTCCATAGGCAAGTTTTCCTTGCCTGTTTGAACCGGTTACAAAGGATCTGAACTAGTTTGTGCAGGGCCTGTGATTGGGCCTATGATACGTTACAAGCACCCTCCTCCCACTCAAATTAAGATGAATTCAGTTCATTTGAGGGGACAGGAGATACATTAAAGGAAACTCATCTTCATTTTCTTTTCTTTTGTCCAGTCCTAAATACAGTGATTCCTCCTCTTCCCATTTACAGTATGCTTCATTCTAGTGCCAAAGATAACCTTCTGCCAAGGCTTCCTCAACCTACACCTTCCAGATGTACATGATTACAGGTCTTACCATTCTCAATCAGTATGGCCATGATTTAGGGAGCAGTAGTGGAACACATCTGGATAGTGCCTGATTGTTCTGCACTGTTGTGTTGTTCCTTATCTTTTAGCAGTGATTGTACTGAGAAGAACTGTGCAACAACCCCTTTCCCACCATTCCCTGCGTTCCAGTCCTGTTTTTTCTGTTGGCTTTAGTGTTTGAGTGATTGACAGGGAAGTGAGGAGGCAGGGTTACCAGACAACCTTGCTCAGGTTCATTATTCCACATTCGCAGCTGGAAGTTAAAGATCTGTCTCTGGAAGGTTTGCTCTTTATAAATAACTTTCATTTTATTTGTGTCAGCTCTGCTTAGAACTGGTATATTGAGGATTTTTCTCTCTGAAACATGCCACAGGTAAGTTTTTTACGTAACAGATGAATTATTTGGAAGAAGAAGGAAGAAGATAAAGGGGCAGTAAGACCCGTTCCTTCCCGTCAACAAGAGCCTTTCAAGGAAGGGTCTAAAGAATTACATAAGCAGAACCAACTTGATCTTCTTGTCTCCACTTCCGCTAATCGATTTCAATTTTGTTTTAAGGGGTGTGAATGTCAGATAAAATAATGTGTGTGTCTGTAGCCATTTCTCAGATCAAAAGTCCTTTTGAAAATTTTGAACAAATGCCTAATTCTTTTCAAGAAAGTTCTTTAACAAAACAACCATGGGATTATTTCCAGAATAAAGGACAGCTAGATTCCTACCAGGTATTTTAGTAGAAGAACAAGGGAATGTTTATCCCATTTTGACTTGGCTGGTTTCCTATACGTGCTCACCATGTGCATGCATTTAAGCTAAAGGGTTTTAGCTTCTTTTTCCAAAATGAAATGCATATGTAATGATGTTAATTTAGGATTCTAACTTTATTAACTCAGGCTCCCTTTCTGTTGTGCATGAAGTACAACGAAGTCAGTTGCTGATTCTATTTAGGGTCCGTTTCTAATAAATTAAAATGGCAAATTTCTGATGGATTTTAATTTATTAGAAATGAGCATGCTGTTAAAAACAGGTAGAAACATTGAGAGGCACATTTCCCTTTTATCTGCTGAGTTTATCTTCATTAAAGCCAAGAGTGTATGCTGATTACTGACTGTTCTCCAATTACATCAATATCTGATCAGATTACTGGTTTCACCCTGTTATAAATTATCTAAGTTTAAGAATGCTCTCTCATGGCAATAATGTAAGGAGATTGGAAAAATGTTGAGTCTAGTTCCAGGTACCATGTTTCACAAGAATTTGGACAAACTAGAATAGCTGCCAAAAAAAAAAGACAGTGAGGATGAAGATGATCAAAGAACTGGAAGCTAAATACTAGGAGGAGAAGTTGAGGGAATTTGATACATTGTATTCTGAGAAAAGAGAGCTAGTTTGGTGTAGTGGTTAAGGCACCAGGCTAGAAACTGGGCGTCTGTGAGTTCTAGTCCTGCCTTGGGCACAAAGCCAGCTGGGTGACTTTGGGCCAGTCACTTTCTCTCAGCCCTAGGAAGGAGGAGGCAATGGCAAACCATGTCTGAAATCTTGCCAAGAAGACTGCGGGGACCTATGCAAACAGTCATGAGGATTCAACTCAAAAGGCACAAATAAATAAATTCTGAAACAGATGATAAAGGAATCTGAATGAATATTATTCAGAAATTGCCCCAGCTTATTCTGTATTGTCCTAAAGTGTAGAACACATGTCATAAGCTACAAGAAACAGATTATGGTTCAATGTTTGAAAATATTTTCTAATAATAAGAACTAATTGACAGTCAAACCAATTAAGTGGTAGGCTCCCTTTCACTGGATGATTTCAAGCAGAGGCTAGATGAACATTCATACTTTAATTTGGATTCCTCTATTGAGCAACACTGCTTTTTTCTGCTGCTGTATGCACCCTTCTGCACTATGTTTCTATAAGCAAACAAACCTAAGGGAGGATAGGTGCATTCTTACAATACTACACCTGATCAGCACATTAAATCTTCTGGGGGAGATGGGCGGTAATTAAATTTGAATAATAAAAAATAAAATAAAAATAAAGGGCAATAAATATAAGTTAAGTTCTAAATATTCAGTCATAAAGTGACTGGAATAAAAGTGCACTTCAATGATTTTACTTACTTTTTTAAATATAATTTTATTGACAGTTTTAAAAAATGAGTAAACATTAATACAAACTGAAATAAAGTAAGAAGGAAAAAAGAAAAAGGAAGAAATAAAAGAGAAACCTAAAGTGCAGAATGAAAAAAGGAAAAAAGTAGAAGAAAAATAGAAAAGAAAAAAATATAAAGTGGCTTCCAATCTTCTTTACAGCAGTTATAAGTACATTTGTAGATTTACCTCTTTCTCTAAGGTAATACCATGACTCTCTTCTTTCTATAATCTATCCTATCTAATCGTCAAAAACCATAGATCATAAGTTCATTTTTTTTGTTTTACACAACAAATCCATAAGGGGTTTCCAGTCTAGAATAAACATAGATATTGTCTTTTCTCTAATCAAACAGGTCAATTTGGCTATCTCAGTGGGTTCTATCACCTTCACCAACCATTCCTCCATTGTAGGTATTGCCAAATCTTTCCATCTTTGTGCATACAATAATTTTGCTGTGGTTATCATATATAAAAACAAAGTTTCGCAACCTTTTTTCCCAACTGTTTATCCATAAATCCCAAGAGGAAAAGTTCTGGTTTCAGTTGTATATTAATCTTTAAAATCCTCTGAATCAGTGTATGCATTTAAACCCAAAACCTTCTAGCTCTTTTGCATGTTCACCAAGCATGACCCTTCTTGTTGTTCACATTTCCACCATAGATCTGAAGTACCTTTATACATTCTAGATAATTTTTCTGGCGTCATATACTAATGGTACCTAATTTTATAAAAGTTCTCTTTTAAGATTATTATTGTTAAATGATTTTACTTTCAATGTTTATTAAGATTATTGCATTCATAAATTGGATTACAAACATTTTTCTGTTAGGTATTATCTCTACTTGAGAACCATAAAACGGAAAGCTGTTGTGAAGTCATTTGAAACATGTTTTTTTGTCAAAAAGTATTGAAAATTGCATCTTTTAAAATTGCAAAAAATTAAAGGATACAGCATTTGACTGTATCCTTTAATTTTGTGCTTAAGGAAGTACCTGCCACTTTTCTATATTGTTAATAATTAAAGACTGAGGTGACTTATACGGTATAATGAAAACATGTAAATATATTTTAATTATATCCAAATAACTGCATGAGAAATTCCATGTTCACAAAGAGATTGGAATTTTTTACTTCTCCAAACAGCACCTTACCTAGTGTTGCACAGTAAGCAATTTTTTATTGAAAAAAATGTTGAAATGCATTTTGTGATATAGCATGGCCATCTACTATTGAAAGAAAAAAGGAATATTTTCACTGAGCATATCAGAATTCTTCAGCACAGCTGTGTTTTTTGGATCCCAGTTGTTGAAGTTATTGACTTGTGCTATGTTTAATTTTTAACCAGGTCTAAAAGAGTTATAGGGTTACTCATTAAAAAAAAATCATAGGCTGATTCAGTAATAGATAGTTTTAGTGCTGTGAATGCTGCTGAGAGGTAATGGCTTTGATAATTTTTGCAACTCCTTTTGTTCTAGCTACTTACCAAATAACAGAGAGCCCTTCAGAAATTCATATGGTATTGATTGCCACCTTAAAGTTTTGTTGTTGTTTATTCGTTTAGTCACTTCCAACTCTTCGTGACTTCATGGACCAGCCCACGCCAGAGCTTCCTGTTGGTTGTCAACACCCCCAGCTCCCCCAGGGACGAGTCCGTCACCTCTAGAATATCATCCATCCACCTTGCCCTTGGTCGGCCCCTCTTCCTTTTGCCCTCCACTCTCCCTAGCATCAGCATCTTCTCCAGGGTGTCCTGTCTTCTCATTCTGTGGCCAAAGTATTTCAGTTTTGCCTTTAATATCATCAAGGTTAAAGTTTAGGGTGTATATAATGTTAAACTAATATATTGGAATAGCTATAGCTGGGTGGCCAGAAGATTATATCATTGCAAGAGAAGGTGAATGTGGGAATGAGTGTACTGAGACATACCTCAATATAAAAAGGTAATATAGAACTGTATTATATACATACATTAAATCAGCCATTTAAAATGCATCCTTTAGTAGGGTATTCTCAGACCCGATTTAAATGTCTTTAAATTGGTGACTAAAGGTGGTGACTAAAGGTTTTCCCTTCTATTACTTCAAATGTATGAAATATAATTTAGCTTGTTACCTGCTCCAAAATACTTCTGACAAACTCAGTTCAATATAATATGATGGTTCAAAAGCACCTAGGAGATTTTGCAGGTGGACTTAGCGGACTCTTTTTGAAAACCACAGGAAGAAAATAGCCTTTTACTTCTTAGGCCAAACTGACTTATTGGAGTGAAACTACATTTTGCTTGTAGTTCCATAACTGTCTCCCTTGGGGCTTCCCCCACCCTGCCTTTTTATTAAAGCATTCTAGTCATTGCATAAGTAGAAAATCCAACAAAAGGAAAGGTTGTTTTAATCTTTTCCCTTCTTTCTTACTCAGAATAATCCCTTCCCCTCAAATGTCTAGCCTTGTCTCTTTTGGAAGGGTGAAATAGAAAGCTGTGTCTTTCTTCTTGCAGGTACAAACCCTCACTGGAACACAGGTCGAAAAAACAGTCTGTTTCAGAAATCAGTTGCTAAATGTAGCCCTGTCAGAATGAGCCTGCTAGCATTTAAAAAATTCATCTTGGAGTACAATAAGTCTGCCCCATGTCTTTGCCTTCATGTTTTCAGATTTCATTGCTTTTCAGGAAATTAACTTATTCTTCTGCTATGCATTCTAAAAGAAAAATCAAGAGATTTTCACCAACTCTTTATGTCATAACCTGCCAGCATCTGGATACTGAAAAGAACCATCATACTGTGAAAACCAGCAGTCCCAAATGAGCAAGACGATGAAGAGTTAACTGAATCATTTTAACCATAGCAGAAATTGGGTCAGATAATGAGTCTTTCCTCCTATAACAGTCCCAGAGGTAGAGAAGTAGTTTGTCTATTGAATTACAGTAGCTTCAGTTCAGCTACAGTATTGTCGGCAATGATATAAATAATTATGGCATCAGTGATCAGAGAAAGGTGATAAAATAGTTAGAAAAGGAAACCACTTGGCTATTTTGAACAACACATTCTATTTTAGAGATGAACAATTTCACCTCAAGATGGGCTCATAACTAATTAACTCCTGGCCATGATTTTGCCTAGCTCTTCCTGGATCGGTTCCCCTGATTTCTGTATTTTTTCCCTTTAAAATGAATATAAGAACATTACTTAGAATGAAGGCACTTTTGGTGATTTTATGGAAACAATACTTTAACTCCTTGAAATGGCTTCTCTGTTAAGATTCACAGTGAAGGTTGCTTTGATTTTGCTGCAGTATAGCTCAGGGCAGGCAGAAGAGAGACCTGAATGTACTGATAATTCTCTGAAATTATGGAGAATGGGTTTCTGGCTCAGCCTTAGTTTATGCTGCAAAATGAAAAAGCTTGGAGTCATCCAGACTAGATTTTGTTTCTGTGTGTGGAAGGGCTGGGAGTACTAATCAGTTCTGGTAATCATAGCAAATTCCTAGCCTCATAATCCTTTAATTTATATATGTGTTCTGCAATCACGCAGTTTTGTGCCAATAATTATTCAGTTTCACCCCCATCCTAGCTATGTTCAAGCCAAATTTATACTTTATCAGAGTATATGGGGGTTGTAAATGACATCTTTTGGACTTGGCTCAACTTGTGGTTCTCTAGTAGAATACAAAGTAGATCCTGCAGCCCTGAAGTCTGTCTACCTCTGCTGTAAGTGGTATGACTGAAGGTCCCTATCACATCCTGGATAATGGTAAAATTTAACTAATGATTAAAGGAAGCTGGAGAATTCAGGTTAATATTTGGCTAGGCAGTGATAACAAAAAAATACCATTGTACTGACGGTAGGGCAGTTAGATATTACTACTTTCTAAAACTAGAACATTAGAGGTTAATCTGGCAATTGACACATTAGTTTGTTGGTAAGAAATTACTCTACTTTCTAAGATAGTTTCTTTACTGCCTATTCAAATGTGATCTTTGAGGATATACTGAAGTTCCCAGATAATTACATTGTGTCACAAAAAGTTCTTCAGCTTTATACTTGTTTGGTTGATTGGCTGTGTAACTATTCTGCAGTGTTTCCCTCAGGAGCACTGGATGTACCAAATCCAAAATCACCCTGATAAAACTAATGAAGTGCATACTTACATTTATAGACAAGTCATACTTAGAAATGGAGACATTGACATCTAATTGGACCACCTGAACCCAAAATAAGTTGTAAGGAGAAAATGTTATATTACTTTATTTATTTGGCAAAACTTTTGGATACCTAAATATAGTTGTCTCTCTATATCTGGATAAATCCTGTTACCTGAAGCTTTTAAGTGAGCTGTTTGTTTCATACATCATAATCTACTGAGCCAGTTGATGCTGTTCAGTACCTTCCTAATAATTAAGGAACTTTAAAAAAAACAAAAACTCCAGAGGCTGAGGTGGGCAGGAAGTAAGAAAAAAAGACTGGTTTTCAAGCTGGCTTCTGATTAAGACAAGTAGTTGCATTTCATATAGACCATGTTCCCAGGGAAGAGCTTAGTATTTTCTCCCTCCTTTGGTCACATATGCATAGTTTTTTTTTTTAATTGTGAATTTTATTAAGTTTGAAAAGAAAGATAAAAGCTATGAAAAAAACAAAAAACTACAAAAGAAGAGAAGAAAAACTAAAGTATGAAAACTCAAAAGAATTTTTTTTCAACATTACAGAAAGATGTGACTTCCAACTTTTAACAGCAAGTATATACAAAAATTTTCCATAATCAATCTCTTACTCTATATTAAACCAAAATCACGTTATTTCTATAAATCATTCCCCTTTAGCACATTATAAAAATCACTAAGTACAGTTACTCCCTCCCCTTGTATTAAAACAAAGAACAAAAAATTCATATAAACCTAAACAACGTCCCCCCCAAATAACACTTATTTAATTATTCCCTTCCTACTACTATTCCATACATTTCTGTCTACTATAACAAAAATCAAAAAGAAATAAATTGTCTGCCATTATACTAAATAATATAATAGTTTTAATAATCTTAATAAACCCCCAAAAGAAAAGCAATTTGAGACAATGACCTTAAATCAAATTCTTAAAACCATCCAAATAAACACTTTTTACACCCAAATAATATTAATCCATATCCTTAAAAACAAAATAACATAAAACCCTAAAAGCTATCCAGATAAATGTTCTTTAATCCTTATCCCACTTCAAAATAAACCAAAGCATTTACATATCCCCACAATGTACACAGAGCTTTTCTCTTGAAAAAATCAAACAGCCCAACTGCCCCCCTCAAAAATTCCAGCTTCTCTTCAGAAAACTTCCCATACTTAATGACCCCTTCTTTTTCATGGCATTTCACCAAAAAGTCAATTTTACTTACTGCTTGCAGATCCCTCTCTCTGTTAAATTTCTCCAAGTCCACTATCCAATCTTCATCCAGCATCTCAACAGAAATCCCAATTTCATTCTTAGAAGAAACATTTCTATCACTGTTGAATTCCTCAGTTTCATTCACTACATCCCCAACCAGATGACACTTTTTGGGGTTCATATTTTCCACAATGATAAATCTCGATAAAATAGTTAAGAGCAGAGACATCACACTGACAACAAAGGTCCACATAGTTAAAGCAATGGTGTTCCCCGTAGTAACATATGGCTGCGAGAGCTGGACCATAAGGAAGGCTGAGAGAAGGAAGATCGATGCTTTGGAACTGTGGTGTTGGAGGAAAATTCTGAGAGTGCCTTGGACTGCAAGAAGATCAAACCAGTCCGTACTCCAGGAAATAAAGTCAGACTGCTCACTTGAGGGAATGATATTAAAGGCCAAACTGAAATACTTTGGCCACATCATGAGAAGACAGGACACCCTGGAGAAGATGCTGATGAGTGTGGAAGGCAAAAGGAAGAGGGGCCGACCAAGGGCAAGGTGGATGGATGATATTCTAGAGGTGACGGACGCGTCCCTGGGGGAGCTGTGGGGTGTTGACGACCGACAGGAAGCCCTGGCGTGGGCTGGTCCATGAAGTCACGAAGAATCGGAAGCGACTAAACGAATAAACAACAAAATTTTCCACAATGTCCTGAATGTCTTGTGTAAAAACTTGATGGGAGTCAGAAAAGATCTGTTTAAAATCTTGATGAAAGTCAGAAGAAATCTGTTTAAAATCCTCCATGTCTCATGCAGTAGATTATGGTGCCCCCTAGGAGCTTAACCAGCAAACGTCAAAAATATGGAAAAGTTCCGAAGTATCTTTACACAAAGTGACAGTGGGATAAGCAGACAGTTCCCAAGGGAAAGTAGAAACAGAAAGCTGAAGGTTTAAATCAGCCAGTTCAACGTGTCATAAAATGCTAATATCTTCTATTTAATACAAAATAATAACAGGAAGAGAGTTGTTTACTCTCAATCCTCCTTTATATTTGGAAGAAAACAGATTCCAAAACTTAAAAAATAATTTTTTGAAAAGTAATCCCAAAAATAATTATAAGCACCAAGAGAGCCAGCTTCTCCTTGCTGTAGAAGCCTCTCTTAGGGTATGCATACTTAAATATATATATATATAAAGTTGGTGATTTAAAAATGGGGTGGCTGGTCCTAGTGTCTCTTTAAGGCTACAGTGCGGCTTGGAAAATGGTGACGTCCCAGCCTCCCGGCTAGGTCTTACCAGTTGAACACGAAACACCATTTGCTATCTTCTGGTTGCAAGCAGCCATCTGGAGGACAGATGGGGTTATTCCAGGTGTTTTCCTTCATCTGGAGAACACTCCTGGGCTTCAGGAAAACTTGCCTGAGCCCCCCAAAAATTGTGTTGTCAGTTCTGCCCGCTAAGCCTGCAGGCACAGCTGTTCAATCTGCCATGTCTCCACTGGAAGTCCAGATATGCATAGTTTTGAGATACATACAGAATAACAGACCTATTCAGAATGGGAGACTATTGTATATCACCCATAAAGGCACAAGTTATTTCTGCAAGAATTAATGTGGCATTGGGTTTTGGAGATTAGTATAAGAAAAGTCAATTTTTAAATGGAAAAAGTTCTTTCACTCAAAGCGTGTGTATAGGCAGAAGAGAGAATGGTTTTTAGTACTTATCTGCCTCATGCATCCATGCTTTTAAAAATATTGATTAATATACTAACATAATTGGTTATTGTTCACTTATTGTAGCATGTGAAGTTAATGGTTTTCTAAAGGAATGAAAAAATATTTCTTTTCTGAGGGGGTGGATGTCTAGTTTCTTTTCTTATTTTAACTCTGTAATTATTACTCCAATCTAGTGATCATCTAGATTCTTGCAGCCCATATATGATAATATCTATATTTGAGATAGTGACCTTAATTAAATATGCATACATACCCATCATGTTATTCCCTTTTGGGATAAGCAATGTTATGCAGAATGCAGAAAAGGAACAGGAAATAGTAGGCCAAATAAATTAAAGGCCTGAAGTAAGGGGTAGGGGGGAGGAAGCATACCTAAAACTAGATTACATCAACACCATTCACTATATTTGTTAATACAATCCTGTCTTTCAAACCATCCTTGTTTCCGCAGTATCTATATACAGCTTCATATATTGCCTTTACTTTTTAAACTTCATCATCTGTTTTTGAGGATCCCATCAACTTTATCAACCACAACTTGCTTAATCTTGCCCTTGCTCTTGACCCATCTATTCTTCCTTCATATATTTCTTTTGCAATTCAGTTCTCATTCAGTCTCTGTAAACCATCCCAAAGTACTTCTTTCATATTGGTTACTCACTTCTGTATGAAATCCACATTCATTCTTGACCTTCTCTTTTATTTTACTATATACTCATTGAGTAACCCATTCCTACTGCAGTCAGCTTGCTTTTATGACATTCTGAGCTCTCATTTCCACCTAAGAAGCTGGACAGAAGCTGTTCTTATACACACCCATTTTCATTTCTTTCAAAAACATTAATTACTTGTAACAAATCACATGCTACTCACTATCTTTCTGCAGTCATTTAGGTGTCTTAAGAATTCTCCATCCATTTCCCCATCTTTTGTAAATATTCCACTAAGGTACAAACATTTGTCAAAGTGTTCTACTTTTTTACCATCTTGATAATTGGAAATTGTTTCTTCTATATTCCCTGGCAAATTTTCTCCTTTAATAATTAATTTTTAAATACGTACTCCTTGTTGTATCATGCAGTTATCTAATATTTTTACTTCATCATTCCACCAACCATCCTTTTTCATACTTCCCATTAGTGTACCAGCACACAATTCTGTGGCACTTTTCACTCTGTTCCAAGCAGATTCTTGTCCTCTTTCTTTCCATCCATATTCCATTCATTTTGTTAAAAGTTTAATCCATCTTCTCATACATTTTCATACTGAATTTGCATCTTCTTTTCCTGAATTCTTGTTTCACTCTCATTTCTTTTTCCATGTCCATTTCCCCCCACCCCCAGATCCTTTCTTGATGCTAATAAGAAATGATCTGACCCACATTCAGAACTTCTTCTTAATATCCTTCATTAATTCTTTAATATTTTATCATAAACAGATCAATCATGCTTTTACATTTATTTTAATACCTTTATCAGGTATATGTATGAATAGCCTTATGCTTATACTAGGTATTTGAAACAAACAGCCCTTTTTCTGAACAGCTACTAATCCAGCAGTCACCATTCACTTTTATTCTTTGGTGCCCAAAAGGCCCTGATCACATTTTCCGCACAGTCTGATCTTATTCCCACCTATCCATTCATGTGTAGCAGAATATTTTTTTCTCTTGAAGGTATCCATTCCAAAAGTTGTATATTTCTGGTTCTTAAATTATTACCATTCACTGGAGTGCAATATGTAACTAGCACCAACCTTATGGATTCCCACTCTTATGTGCATTCAAAACAACTTAGAGGACAGTATACTTTCTTACATACATTTTAGCCCTTTTTTTAATCATTAAAACCACATCTTCACTTCTCCTGATTTATTTATCAACTCTACTTCATTAGATCAGATCACCACATTCACATCTATTATATATTTTCCCTTTATTTTATTTCCACAGACCTTAAAAACCTATTTATTTTTCTTTGATTTCATTTTTTAATTCATGTTCTTTTCCATTTATTCATCTTAGATTCAAAGTTGCAGTCTTCCATTTGTCATGCATGTCCCTGATGAGCCCATAGCTACTGTGACCTCTGAAGCTCATCATGGCTTTGGTCAATCAAGGCTTTCACATAATGCTTTTTAGTAAGTGTGACAACCCAGGGAAAGAAAGTCTTTAAACAGCATAGTGCTAAGTGGGTAAAAGTTATTTATTGAATGGAATGTGTCCTAAATGGCCCTCTTGCCCTCTGCTGTGCACTTACCAAAAAACAGAATTTAGAACATGTGTGGCAAAATAAATTCCCTCACAGTTTGGAAGATTTCAAAGCTACTGACCACTTAAATAAGAAGTAGATTTGATTGCACATAAAATATTTACCCCCAGTCTTCAAGAGGAGACCCAAATGAACATTGCAAAGGGAACTGCATAGGCATGGCTCTCAACTCTGGAGCTGATGGGTAAGTCTCAACATCCCATAACATTTGATTGGTTTTTTAATAGGTGTTTTATAGACCAAGTGACTGGTTTACAATCACATCTATAAGACATGATTGTCCATCTTATAAATGTATTTTTTTCTTTACATGTGTCCAGCATATTTTGTGCCATAGATGTTTGAATATCTCACTTCCAATTACCCTGGAATGATGGATCTAGACTGACTGCCAAATATTACTCCTAAATTACACAGTAAAGATCACTACATGATGTTCATGTGACAATGTATTCTAGAATGTTTCTTCTCCTTTCAATATGACAGAGAAGGTATAGACTACATTACCAGCCTTAGTTGTAGAGTGCCACAGGTAGCATTATCTACTAATGGTAAGGATAGTACTGGTAGGTTTTGGCACTTTTTAGCTGGTATGCCACAAGTGCAACTGAAGCCTAGTTTTACCACAAGAATGATCATGCTATTCTATGCAAGCTAGCATCTCTAATCTAGCGTACTGTTACCTGTATCCTATCAACTAGGAGATAAAAGTAGTATAGTGATACAAGGAATGGAGGCACCATAATTACTTTGCAAATATAAATGTCATGAGCACTGATGGTGAGCAGGAGGGGGCCCCTATCCAGGGGGGAAAACGCATGCGTAGTAGTGAGGAGTTGAGCAGCCATTCAAAGAGTCACAGAACAGACCCCCCTTGAATTTTGGGGTTTATCTGTCTGGGTTTTTCCCACACTTCTTCAGTTTGTTAGGATTTTCTGTCTAATGTAGCAGTAATAAACACTAGAGACCTACTCCTTGTCTCAGCGTGGTTCCTGACTTTTAGGACAATAAATTATGGTTTAATAACAGAAAACATTGACTTACATTCTTGTTTTAACTTAATTCCTCATGTCCTCTGTAAATTAATATGTTTATTAATATGTGATGAGGATTGGAAACAAGTTGTTTGTCTCAATACCGAAGTTTATGTCTCTTAAGCTATTCTGGGAGAACTGAGGGCAGAGATACGTGGTTGCTGCATCAGTAGAGCCCAGATAAGTAGCAGCAGCTGATTTTGAAAAGCTAACCAGGTAAGACTTGGCTAATACTTGGACAAGAAATATAATGGCTATAGGCTAGACTGAGAAGTAAAAAGAAAAAAACATCCCCACCAGAAAACATTTATTTATTTATTTATTTATTTATTAAATGTATAACACTGCCCAAATCCATCATGATTCTAGGCAGCATATAATATGAAAATAATTTTAAACAATACATCATCAGGGCCTGGGGGTGGGAGGCCCAGTTTTTAAGGCTCATTTAAACAAGGAGTGAGGGGTATGTAAATCTCTGGGGGATTTACAAGTGGGCATGTACTATGACAGAGAAGGTTGGCTTGCTTCCTGGGTCTTATCAGGTGATACTGTTTAATTGATAGGACCTGGAGCATGTCACCTTTGCCTGATCATAAAGGATGGGTAGAAATTACAGAAGACCAATGGCCCCTCAAATAACCAGGCCCTAAGCCATGAGATCTTTATAGGTAATAACCAGCACCTTAAATTACACCTAGAAGCTTTTTGGTTACCAGCATAGTTCATGAAGCAGCGGTATTATGTGGGCATACTATAGCTTGCCTATAATTGCCAGAGTCGCTGCATTCTGGATCATCTTGCTTCCAAGTGGTATTTAGGACAGCTCCATGTAGAATGCACTGTAATAATACACATGTAAGGTGACAAAAGCATAAGTGACTATCTGAAAGGCATCTTGGTCCACTATGCAATTGGTGTACTGGATGAATTTGTGCAAATGTCTTCCTGACCTGCTCCTTGAGCAAGAACTGTGAGGCCAAGAAGAGCCCCAAACTGTGTATCAGTCCTGCAGGGAGAAGTGCAGTCCTGTTCAAAACTAAATATAGAACATTTCTGGTCCTAGCTGCTTCAAATATACACAGCCACTAAGTCTTGTCAGGACTGAGCCTGAGTCTGTTCCTCCCCATTCATGCCCATACTATTTCCAGACACTGGAACAAGACCTTAGGGTTGAGCTGGGTATCATCCTGTATTGATGATACTTGAACCCAAATGATGGGTGGATGGATGATCTCACCCAGTGACCTCCTACAGGTATTAATCAGGATAGGCAAGAGCATCAAGCACTGAGGCACCCTACTTGTCAGGAGCCATGGACTTGATTGCTCCAGTCTCCCAACACCAGCTGTATCTGACCACAGAGAAAGGATAAACGGTGCAAGACTGCGACCCAAAGGTGGCCAGAAGGATACCATAGTGGATGATGTTGAAAGCCACTGGGAGCTCAAAGATAATTGTACTATTCCCCTCCAAGCTCTGCCAGAGATCTTCAGAAAGTGCAAGCAATGTTATTTCAGTACTGTATCCTGGTCTGAAATCTGGAAAGGATCTAGATACCAGTTTCTTCCAGGATCTTTTAAAGCCACAGAGGAAGTCAGAGACCAGCCCCCTTCTCAACAACTTTTCCTAAGAAAATTTTCCAGGTCTGTTGGAGCCAGCAATAGCTTCTTGACAGGAGATGTGTTACCGCCTCCTTCAAGACAGGTAGGACTACCACCTCCCTCAATGAAGCAGATACTCCTACATGGACCCAACCACACATTACCTCCTGGGTGGCCTTCACAGCCAGAAGGGCCATGGATCTAATAAATAGGTAGCCAGGACCCTGTCCACATCCTTCAGAGGTATAAATTTCAAACTTGTCCCAGCTTAACCACACAAGACCTTGGTTCCATTACGTTGACAGGACTTACCCAATGCAAACTTTATCAAAGCCTACAATTTGGGATAGTACCATTGACAACACCATCTATGCTGCAACTTTTAAAATAAAGTTAGTATTTTCTTAAGAATAAGCTGAATTAACTGCTGCCTTGGAGGATACTCAGTGGGAGCACAGGAGTGGCCTATTGCTGCTTCTGTGCTCTTACTCTCTGAGTACTCTGAAGCAGAAGTCAATTGTTTCAGCTAATTTCTATGAAAAATATTTTTATTTTAAAATGTCATGTACAACTATAACTTTAGTTGTGGTTAGTGCAGTGCTTCTTTTTTATTCAGACTATCAGATCTGGGCTGCAAGAATCTGGGTGGCCATAGATGGCAACGAAGAGACTTGGAAACTGCTAACTCTTTGCTGCCATCTAGTAGTCTTGTGGATGTTTGAACTCAGTTTGGATAGCCCTCTTTTTAATAATTTGGCTAGCTAGCAGGTAGACGTGCAGTGAGGAGGCAGATTCTTGCTTATTGTATAAGTTCCTCTCATTTAAGGCAGTAATAGCTACAATAGCCTCCATGTGTAGAGTTCTACACATAATTGTCACTTTCTGCAGAAGTTGGATTGTATGTATGGATGCCTGCTAGGGCTTACGTTTGATGTATTTGTAGTTGTACAGCTTGGTTGTCCACATCTCACATATTTGGCTAAATAGGTAATATGATACCTAAATAGAGCCACAGAATGGTAGACAATTGAGATTTTCATCACAAAGGGAAACATAGGGAGGATTATTAATTCTCCTGTAAATAGCAGCCCCTAGTGGAAATGTGCTGTGTGGTCCATTGATTATGATTTGAATAATTCTCGCATTGGCATTGGACTAGTCTCTTCCTCTCCCAGTCTGTACAAGTAAGATTGTATTGCAGAATATTTCACTTTGTTGGTGAATGAACCAGAAGAGCCTTGTTATCTCCTATCTACTGTTTATTCTAGGAAGAAAGAGGCTTAGTCTGTGTTTTTGCTCTGTCTTCTTTTAAAAAATATATTTAATTTTAAGGTTTGGAATATGGTTTCGTTAATATCATCATGAGGGCTATTTAATTTGTCATTCATCAGTGCAATATTCAAGAACAGACCATTTGCATGGTGGCTTTTTTTGGCCTTGGGTGTCAAATACTCACCTCTGATTGATCCATGTAGCTGTACTAAAAGCAGCAGAGCAATGCACTGCAGATTTATTTAACAAAAATCTAAATAAAAATATTAGACCTTTTTTAAAAAAAAAACTTGGTTATCTTAGCTTTCATTTTGCCCAGTACTTTAATATAGAAGTATATGGGTGGCTTAGAATTGTTGTTTGTCTCCAAGTAATTTGTTGCAAAATATTACATCATTTGGACTTGTACATTACCCAAGTCTCACTTTGTCCCCTAATTGTCTTTCTTTTGTTGTCCCAATAACCCATTGCGCTTTAGGTGGCTTGAAAAAACTTGTGTTTAACTTTTATAGCTTCTATTATGGAAATTAAAAAAGAAGTTTTCCTTTCTTTTTTTTTTCTTCCCTTGCGTTTTCTTTTTTCTTCTTTTTCTTCTTTTTTGTCTTTTTCTTTAGATTTGACTTTTACTGTATGTACAATTCTTAATAAATATAAATAAATAAATAAAAAGGAAATAAAAATGTTTTGCTTCACATCATGGAGAAAGACATGTTTGCTTTATTTAGATCAAGAAAAAAATGAATGCCTGAATTATCCTCTAAAATGCCTTATGTGAAATAGTACTTAGTTGCACCAAACAAGTAAATAAAATATTATACAAGAACATACAGTATATTACTACAATTAGGAAGAACCTGCTTATATCTTGACATAGAGCCAAAGGTTTCCACATGCAGAAAATAGTAACGAAAGCATTCCTACAAGTATAAATTCTTCCTGTTTTCCTAATCATGGATAGCATTCAGACACCTGCAAACAGAGGAGGCTTTGTTTTACAGAAGGCACAGTTCTTTAGTTGACACTCCCATACATGACTTCGTTGAACAGGTTTTTGAAGCAAATTAGCTTATGCATGTTAGTCTCCGCTACCCAGTCACCAGTATACTTGAGATTTAAGCTATAAACTAACACAAATTATCTAACATTTTTCAGTACTGACAATATATACAGCTATCTTCTGACTTGCAACTATAGTAACTTTACTTCTAATCAGTTCTTCCTGTAGAAGCTTCTTATCTCTCTCACATTTCAGCATCATCAACAACTATATAGTATATACATGCACAACTCCTTTGAGTTGTGCCTGGCTCCTGGTGTCTACAGTACAAATCCATACAGTTTTCTTGCAACAACATAGAAGTGTTTTGCCTTGTCTTCTTCCGGAATGTTTTTTTCGGTGGAGTCCTTGGTGCTCTCTCAGCCTGGTGGTTTGCTTGCAGACGTTTCATTATCCAGCTAGGTAACATCATCGGTGTGAGTGAGCGTGGGGTTTGCTCCCTGCTTATATACAGTAGCTTTTTTTATTTAGTAGTTTTTTTATCAACAAAGTGACCAGGTGAGAAGTAGCAGTATAGACTTATGTGAAAAGTTTCAGTGCAAGCAATATAAAATACATTTTATTAATCACTATGCAGTCTTGCACTTAGAATCAATTATGTCTTAATATATGTCAAATTGAGGATCAGATATATTTATTTTGAGTTTACAGATGCATACATATAAGTACATCCAGGGTCACGTCATTATTTTTCACCTCCCTCTTTTACCTACTTTGAATTTACCAGCTAAGAGGCAATGAGTCTGAAGTTGAACTAAGAACTAATTTCTTGAATTACCTAAACCTGTTTCGATTTATCTTGCTATTCCTTCACCATACATCTCAGATTCAGGTATATGCTCGGTTTTAGCCACTGCGGCCGCATATTCCTGGCTGGCATGAGATTCATTCAAGGTTGGTTTTTCAGTGTGGAGAAGAAAATATGGAAGAGACACTGGTTTCTCTAATGTTTTGGAGAAAAGACCATGAGGCTTCCTCTTCTTTTTTTAGAATGTTTGCGTACCTCCAAATGTTTGCAAACATTTGGAGATTATGCACCATTAAAATCTTAAGAGATTTCAAGGAATATTTTAGAAATTATTATTTATTATTAACTGTTGTTTATTTATTATTACCTGTTCAAAGTTCGACTTAGAAGGTGTGTGTTTATATGCTGTAAATATTACAGCAAACTATTGTAATGTATATTTTATTTACATCTCACTAAAAGTTAATTTGGAAGATTCTATAATGATAGAGCCAATAAGAATATTTTTATTCCTTGTAGTATTTCCTCTTTCATTGTGTTTTTTCTGTTTTCATAGCTAATTTACCAGTTCCTTTCTTATTTAATCTTGCATTAATTACTGCAGAATTTTACATCTTAGTCTTTTGCTTCTGAGTCTCTTCACCTTGGTTTTCATTCCAAACCCTTATGTTTATCTGATTGCTATTTTTAACCCTGTTTGTCATTTGCTAAATTTCTGTTTTTATGTACTCAGGTATTTTTAACAAGCTGTAATGATGTCAAAATGATATCATTGCAAAAATGAGGCAATTATATACTTGTTTCATATCATTTGACATATACATAAATCATGTCATTTGTATCATGACATACATATTGTAGATGCCCCTGATCATCACTGATTAATATGTTAAGCCCTTATCCTAAAACAGAGGTTCTTAAGCTTTGTGACAACACAATTCAGTAAATAAATCAGTCCAACTCGCTGGGAATTTCCCAGGCAAAGCAGCAACAACTTTTGATAGTGCTCCCATTCTTTGTGAGGGCTTGTGCAGGCAGTGTGGGAGCACCATCAAAACTCACTGCATTTGCCCAGCAAAGCAGGAGAGAGTTTTGAAAATGATTTCACTTTACCTGTATCAACCTGCTCAGCTTTGAAAAATAAAATTTTACTTAAAAAAGACCTTCTACCAACAAAGTTTTAGGGTCAGCCTGTAGTTTGAGGCTCCATGTCCTTAAGTATTTTTAAAAACCAACTTACAATTTTAATACGTAACAATGTGTATTCTATTGGGATTTCATTAAGTCTATTCCCAAAAGGAATCAGTAGTCAACAATTTTCATCTAGCAACTGAAATATGAAATAGTATTTTATACAACAGCGAGTATTCATAAATTCTGTATCTTCCAAGACTTATATATTGCCCTTTTCAAATAAACTTTTTAGATACCTCATGGACATTTCTATGACTGTATGTTGAAGTAGACATATTCCTCTTTGTGCAAATAACTGTAAGAATTACTGAAATGCTTTCTTCCTAAAATCAGTTATTTGATCTTGAGCCAGAAAGGATTGATATGGTGAGATATACTTTATGATATCAGAAACTATGTACTTTTCCATTGAGATGTTTGAACTCCAGTGTTAACTCATTGAACATTATTTATAAATTGATTGTCTTCATGGAAAGGTATGAAAATAAAGTTTCTGATTGGTATGCCTGTAGCTTCTTTTTGCTTTTGCTTACATTGTATAGTTGGTATTGAGATGGTTTTGGATGAGCAGGAAATTCAGGTTTTCATGAGGGGACATTAAAACATTTGATTTCCTCCATTACACTTTGAAATGAAAAAGTCCAGCAATATATGCATAACGTGGAGCAGTTGATCAAGTATCTTGTCCCTGGGTGCTCATTTTTATGAGTTCCAAGGCGTGTGTGGGGGGGAAGCATTTATTTAAGTATTACATTTTATACCTTTCCTCTTAGGAAGTAAAGACAGGTGATATTGGAAACCTGTCCTCATTTTATCCTCATAGTAATAAACCTGTGAAGCAGATTAGGCTGTGAAATATTTACTGGCCAAAACTACCCAGCTAACTCCATAGTCCAGGGAGGAAGATCTTGTTCAGCATACTTCAGGAATAGGAGGAATGGAAGTCTATAAAGCCAAAAACTCAACTTTCATTAAAGGTGAGATTTGTGAGTCCATTTCCCACACTGTAACAAGTATAAGGATGATCACATTGTTATCCTTCTTTTAACATACGGTATGAGCTAACTATTGTAGTTCTGGGGAATAATGAGCTATAGTAAGGAAATATGTTTCATGTCATTTGCATGAATTATTTTGTTCTCAAGCTAATCAGACATTTACCTGATTGCATTAGCATTTCATAAAGAATCTTAATTAGTACATCCTATAATAGTATTTTCATTTGTTGATCATGTTGACTTTCTAGCATCTTACCTATTTTCCCTGTAGTATGCATTCACACTGCCACCTTGGCTTGTTGGAAAGGAAGTGCTTTACCTTTTGTATGATGAATTAGAGGTGTTAAACTTTTCTTACAACCCTTCATTGTTCCTGAATGTATTCCAATTTTTGCCCCTCGTGGAAAGTGTCAGTGAATAAAGTTCATGGTAGAAAGTGACTTGCAGTTATGGAAATGAGATAGATAGAAACAAATCCATCTCTCAGTCCAAGCACCACAGTTATTAGAACTTGTTCTCCCATAACTTTTGGCTATAAAAACAAGTTTCCTAAATCAGTCCTGACTTAACCATGGGTAAAGTAAATCAGCAGTTCCTACAATCAATAGAAATGAAATCTCTGTTGGGTTATGGTCTCAAAAACTGCTTTTGATATATAAAAAAATCCGCTACATCAATGTCAGTTTAATTTGATTTATGCTGGAGGCTTCCAAAAGGAGGAGACAGAGCAGTTCATTCAGTAGAAAGGAGATGCTTATGGAAGAAAGTGTCCTGTTTGATAACCTCCTCTCATATGCTTAAGCAGAGTTAAGAAGATGGCAGTATTTATAGAGTTATAGAATAGAGCCAGTTTGGCCTAGTGGTTAAGGTGCTGGGCTAGAAAGCAGGAGTCTGTGAGTTCTAGTCCCACCTTAGGCATGAAAGCTGGCTGGGTGACCTTGGGCCAGTCACTCTCTCTCAGCCCAAGTCTCCTCACAGGGTTGCTGTTGTGGGGAAAATAGGAGGAGGAAGGAGCATTAGGTATGTTCGCCACCTTGAGTTATTTATAAAAATAATAAAGGCAGGATAGAAAATAAATAAATAAATATATTATGACTGAAGCAGCCCATGGAGTTGCACTTGAATTGAAAGTTTAAATGAAAGGCTATTTAATTTTGGCAGACTCCTACCTCTTTTCCTTTTCAGCACCTTGGAACACTTGATAACAATTCAGTTCCTGAATGCAGCACATTCCTTTTGTTTATATATCAGCAGGCTGTTGCCATTCAAGTCACATTTTGTGACTCATTGTTTATTTCATAGATGGAAAGCCTTATGAGTAGAGCATAAATACCTTCTCATTAAATTGTTTTCTGTGGACATTTAATTCATGACTTGAGGAAGCATGGTCACATACAGCTTTGGATGAAGACACCTGCTATTTCTGCTTGAACGGACACTTCGTTATAAATTTTCAGGCATTTGTCTTGTCAGCTTAAGGATTAATGTCTGATAACAGGCTTGAGTAAGTGGATGAGTGTATTTATGTGTCTGAAGTGGCAAGTGCCATCTAATAATTAGAGCTACAAAGATGTACTGTTCAGTTTTCTCACCAGAAGAGAACAAGTGGCAGCTTGTTCTCTACTGGTGCCAACAGCTGCTGCTCAAACAGCAGTGACAGCTGCCACCTTCACCTGGGGAGCTACCACCCGCACACCGCCCTGCCTCCTCTGCCGGCTCCGTCCCACTGCCTCCTCCCCGGCTGGGCCTGGCAAGCTCCCCTCGGCCTGGGTCCTGGGCAGCAGCGTGAGGAAGAAGACAGTGGAGGTCAGCTGGGGTCAGTGGGGGGCAGCAGAGGTAGAGAGAGGCAGCGGAGTGCAGGGCAGTCCAAAGAGCAGAGATGGGGAGGGAGATAGGTGGATGAAGGGAGTTGAAGTGTATGCTGCAGTTGTAAATGCGGGCCAGTTGCCAAGCGCCCGAATTTTGATCACATGACTGTGGGGGCACCGCAGTGGCTGTAACTTTGAGAACCGGTCATAGCTACCATTTGTTAAATGCCGTTGTAACTTTGAACGGTCGCTGAACGAAGGGTTGTTAAGTGAGGTCTACCTCTAAATTGTGGGCCAGCATCTTTAAGCCCTGTTTTCATTCTAGATAATAGTAGTTATTTAGAAAAATAGACAGATACACATATACAGTACTAAGCTAGAAGCATGTCTTGCAAATAGGTATGTGCCTAGAGAAGCACCAGACTGCACAAATCAGTTTGTTGTTGTTTATTCGTTTAGTCGCTTCCGACTCTTCGTGACTTCATGGACCAGCCCACGCCAGAGCTTCCTGTCAGTCGTCACACCCCCAGCTCCCCCAGGGACGAGTCCGTCACCTCTAGAATATCATCCATCCACCTTGTCCTTGGTCGGCCCCTCTTCCTTTTGCCTTCCACTCTCCCTAGCATCAGCATCTTCTCCAGGGTGTCCTGTCTTCTCATTATGTGGCCAAAGTATTTCAGTTTTGCCTTTAATACCATTCCCTCAAGTGAGCAGTCTGGCTTTATTTCCTGGAGGATGGACTGGTTTGATCTTCTTGCAGTCCAGGGCACTCTCAGAATTTTCCTCCAACACCACAGTTCAAAAGCATCGATCTTCCTTCGCTCAGCCTTCCTTATGGTCCATTTTAGATTTCATGCTGAGGCTGTACTTCCTTCTCTGCATCTTATTGGTGAAAGCTGCCACGAGAAGGCTGGAGAGGCCAGGTTTGCCTTGTATAGCTGTCAATCATCTTGCTGAGGAAAGATGACTGGAAAATGAAAGTATTTGTTGTTTGTTTAAAAAAGGAGGGAAATCTGACGTGTTTAAAAAAGGAGGGAAATCTGACGTGGGTGTTTTGTACTTAATTTACTATCAAATCCTATGAACCCACAGGAAGCCCTGGTTGCAATCAGTATTGTGCTATAAAATTGTAACATTTTATTCATATTAATTATTCAGTAAAGGCAAAGTCTTCCTCAAATTGAGCTTGACTCATGATAACTGCATAGACATATCCATGCTATTTTCTTGGCAACTGCACAGAAATGGTTTTGTTATTGCTTACTTCCAAGTTTTGTTTTTCTTTTCAATTTGAATAATAAATAAATAAATTTCCAAGTCTTGTGTGCAGCCTTGGAAGTTCCTTGCTGTTTCCCATCTAAGCACTAGCAAGCTTAACAAAGTACTAGCATACTTAACATGCTTAACTTTTTCAAGCTGACATTTTCAGACAAAGTTATTGCTACAAGTAGGCTGCTTAATCTTTCCAGGATGGAAGAAGGAGCCCTTATCCGCACACATGCTGTAATGGAGTGTGTGCTTGCATGTGTATACGCAGGGATTTGGTGGGTTGGTGGATTTGGTGGCCTACGAGATAATCTGGTAACGCCCACAGTTAGGGTTACCAGATACCTCAACAAGCAAAGGAGGACATGGACAACTGGAAAGGAGAACAAATGGCGAGAAAGGAGGACAAACTAACTGTTTAACTTTCTTGGCATCCTCAACAAGAACTACAGTGAAAAACTGCAAAAAAAAAAAAAGTATTTAGGCCCACATGCATATGAAATTACTTTTTCCAGCACCAGAAAGACTGTTTTTTCAATTACAGAAATATGCTAGAGACAGTTAGTAGGCAAAAGCCTTCAGCTAGTAACTGATTAAGGTCTTGCCAATTTCAGGCAGCAGCAAGCCAGCCAGAGGGTACCCAACAACTAAGGTCACAGAGCAGAGCTTGTTAACTTGTGGTTAGCATTTATTAGGGAAGCCCTGTGCTGGGGAGAGAAGCTGATCAGGAAGAGATAGCTAGCAAATGCTCAAAAAGCTGGACAATATTTGATTTTAAGGCTATGCCTGCTGGACAGACAACATGAGGACAAAAAGGAGGACATGTCCTCCTTTTGCTGGATGTGTGGAAACGCTACCCACAGCCCCAACTGTTGCACCCTCCAGCAATCCTGGGAGAATCCCTGTATATATCTTTACTCAGAAAGGAAGGAGTTAAAAAACTGTCCTCCCTCAGTTTTCTTGCCTTTTCTGTAGGTAGCAGAGTGAGTGGGATGCATGGCAGGCTAAATTCCTTGTCAGAATGAGACTATTGATTTCAGAAGGTACAAGCTGTTCATTATGTAGATTAAGGTTAAGGAGCTAATTGATAGGAAGGGGAAGGGAAAATATCATGAAGGCTGCAGGCTTTAAATCACGGCTGATCTTCCAGGCAGGAATCCACATCCTCGCACTCAAACAAGAAGGTAGGACAAAAGAGGACTGAGTGTACAAAGAAACGGAGCAGATCAAGCCATAATATAAATCAAAGAAAAGGGATCCTAATCTGTATCAAAAGAGCCTTCGAAGGCTCTTTTCTTCTGATGCTTTAACCCTCCTTTTGATTTAGGCACTTTTCTTTCTTGGTAGGCATTACTGAAGGCAAAAGGAGAAGGGGATGGCAGAGGATGAGATGGTTAGATAGCATCACTGATGTAATGAACATGAATTTGAGTAAACTCTGGGAGACAGTGGAGGACAGGAAGGCCTGGCGTGCTGTGTTCCATGGCGTCACAAAGGGTCAGACACGACTGAACAACTGAACAACAACAGCACCAGGCATCTGAGAAGACATGTAGTCTCTTCTAGGGAAGGAAGACAAAGGACAAAGGAAAAATGGATTTGGACCCCTCCCCCCTTTGTTTTGCACTTTTAAAAATTAACTAAATATAAAAACAAAGAAAAAGACTAGACTGAATTATAAAATAAGAAAAGAGAGCTAAGAAAGAAACAAAAACGTACAGGGCATATATTCAACCCCCCTCCCTTTCTAAAAATCTCACCTATTGGGTCCACCTTCTGATTGGTTCCTGCAGGTTTGTGCTTCCAGGCTTTGCTGATCTCAGTCCACTATCTAGATTGACAGGTTTATGTTTGACTGATTAACTCTTTCATGTCTGAACCTTGTGGAATGTTCCTCCCTTCTCCATGTGCACACAAATAGGCGTTAAATAAATGCATACATATTAAAAGAGTCACCTTTTCGGGGGAGATGGGCGGTGATGGAAATTTGAAATATAAATAAATAAATAAATAAAATTAATATCATTATTTTAAAACAATCCCTTTACATGCCTTGATTTACATACAAGGCATGTGCAGCATGCACCACTGCTAAAGTGTATTGAGTTTTTAAATTAATGGAATGCATAGTTTGTCTTGGACAAAAAAAGAAAAAGAAAAAAATTAGGACAAGGTAGGTAATATAAATAGCAAATTAATAAGTATCCTTGTTACTTTCATGCTGAGAAGCTGGGCTGCAGCCGAATATCTCTCACTAGCTTTTTGGGGACAATTTGTTTTATAAATTTGTTATTTTGATTTTCCCTTCCAGTATATTAAAGTGTTTTTCATATTTGCATATATAAATATAGGCAAAGTTTGATAGCAGAGACTTGAAAAATAATATGATTTTCCTGATAATGATGGCAAATATTTATAAAGCCTCTTGAGTTGGAAAGAAAGGAAACACATAGAGAACAGGGAATTATTTTTATAAAAGAAAGAAAATTATACTAATTTTAAATAGTAGAGAGCACTTTTGAATCAAAGTAGTAATATGCTGGCATTTATGAAAAAATATGTAGTCAATATGAACTTCTTCTGGAAGACTTGGTTTAAAAAATTACAAAAGAGAGGTTTTCAAGGACAATGCAGTAATTTGGATTTGAAGGACAAAATGTGATTTGGAGTGCATTCCCATAGCATCTCCTGGGACTATCCTAAACATGTATTTTCTCAAGATCAGATGTTACCTATAAAGGGCAGCCATGTATGCTGAAAAGCTTTAATGTGTTCCTGATAGGCACAACATGCCCACCCACATGAACTTTGAATTAGAGTTTACTCTTCAAATCTGGATTTCTGCACACCTCTAAAGCATATTATATTTTCATGTATTTGCTTTAAATAATATATTCAGGAAGGATTTTTTTTTCTTTTAAGTGATAAGCTCTTGGTACCTGTGCCCTCCAGCTGTTTTCTAGGGAATTAATACAGATAGTCTTCACTTAATGACCATTTGTTTAGTGATGGTTGAGACTAATGACAGTGCTGAAAAAAATGACTTAAAACTGTTGCTCACACTTATGACCATCGCAGCACGTGATTGCCATTTTTGACCTTTCTAGCCAACTTCTGGCAAGCAAAATCAATGGGGAACTGTGTGATTTGCTTAACAACCACATGGTTCACTTAACAACTGTGGTGATTTGCTTAATGACCGGCACAAAAAAGATTGTAAAATCAGGTTCTAAGGCAAAACCAGAGAATAAGACAGGAATCAGATTAAGAATCTAAAACAAATAAAAGCACAGATAGAACATGTTGCTTGAAAACCTGTCTCTTACCCAGATATATTCACTTGCTAGTCTGGGTGAGTTAAATCATTCCAAAAGGTTTGTTATAAAAACATCCTTCTCTACTGAGAAGCTACTAAAAAAGGAGTTGAGGGAGCTATATCTAATTCCACTTTTTATCATCATTTACCTGTTGGGTGACTGCTAGACTTTGGGCTGTGATAGGTGCCATTTTAGACCTCCAAAATGCCATGTAATGTGGGATTTGAGATAAAGGCCATCTTCTATGGCTCTGATCATTTTCAAAGTATAGATACTGCCTGAAAAATAAACAGATATGGGGAGTGACTTGCAATTTCATTTAATAGTGCCAATGGAATCAGTAGATCTGATTCCTGTCTTATTCTCTGGTTTTGCCTTCCAGTTTACCCTGCCTGCTTTGTCTAACTGACTTCCCTGTCTCTGACTCATTTCTCTCTGCTGTTCAAAATTCAGTTTTGAGAAATAAGCTCTTCTAACAGAAGAAAGTAAATGGAGGGGCAGGTATCCATTAGTGTCACTGTTTTGAAGGTGCAAGAGAATCTAACACCAGTTCATCAAATCCATATCTTCACCCGGATATAATGAAGAGAGGCTGCTATAATTATGTTGCTCGTATCTCACTCTAAATCTCCTGATACCAAGAAAAGTAAATTGTACTATACACTACAGGTATCAAAAAATAGCAAATAAGAAAATATTAGAATATAAGAAGCATGTAAAAGTACATTTATCTCTATCTCCTACTATCTTTTTGAAAATATTTCTAGTTTTTTCTTAAATACATTCTTAAATACTTTTTTCTCTCTAGTTCCAATAGATCATATGACAAAGTTTTTCTACAGCTCAGATGGTTTGCATTCACTAGACAACAGTGCTATAACTTGTAACTGAAAAATATTCTTCTTTATTAAAGCTACTGAAAATCATCAATGAAGCAGGAATGTAAGGATTTCTATTGAAGAATAGTTGGGATAGATTTGGATGGATGAATTTTCAGGAGGAAGTCCAAAAAAAAGTTTTGGACTTATAATGCTAGCCTCTTATTTGTAGTATGCACAACAATATGTTTAAATTCATAATTCCCAATGTAAATTTCAGCATTGTCACAAAAACCGACGAGTTAAAAACATAACATTGTCTAGATTTCCCACTGGTTTGTTTTAGAAGACTAACAAAATAATGGGACATATTAAAAACCTGTATACACACAGACACACAGATGCAAATTAGCAATAAATGTAATTTAGAAAGTGAAGCTATGATTAATTCTGTACTGCTCTTAGTTCATTCCTGTGTTTTAGAAGTATGCGGATATACTTATCAGCATTACTATTTTTAGTGCATGACATTTGATGGTACTTGTTCCATCATAATAACATGTTAATGCTTCTATTCTATTACATAAACTGTATTTAGAAATGTGTATCACTAATGGGGAAAATCTAATTGTATATTTTAATGATTGGATTCAATAATTATGTTGCTTATTCCTGTAAAGCAACTTTGGGATTTTAAAAATATCTGGCCTTAATTTGTTCTCTAGCACCATTTGTATTCAGCAATTGCTTGAGTATAAAACAACTCAAACCCGGCTAGTTTGGGCAAGTAATGTGAGTAAAAGATGGACTAGACAAGCATATTATACTTGATAAGGTTCATGGAAGTAGAAGGGGAAGGCAAAAGTTAAGTGGCTGGACAGGGTTGAAAATGTTACTGGAATGACTTTGAAAGAGCTCTGAATTATAGCTGGGGACAGACTGAGATGGTGATCATTTGTTCATTATCAACAGAACTTGGGCTATCTTGATGGCAACTGAACTTTCTTTTTCCTGAGACCCCTGGCAACTCATTGTACTCCTTAAACCCTCTCCAAGGAAGAGAAGGCTCTCCTGAACAGTTGTGACTGTGTCATACAGTATTGGCATTGGTCCCAAAATGCAAATCCCCTAAAATCAAAAGCTTTTGTCACACACCTCTAGCTGCAAGGCATATAGGAATAAATGTGAAACTTTCTATTAATTCTTTTAGTGGAACAGGCTGGTGGGAGAGCAGGAAACTTCACTGAAGACTGAACAATAATGGGTTACTTCCTCTTTAGTTAGAAAGTGAATTGAAGGTAAGAAAAAACTCTCAACAATAAACAGTGTTACTTATTTGGAGAGAAGGGCCTCTTATAGGGGTATGTATCCTAAAGAACAAAAAAAATGCTAAAATTTATTTCAGGGACAGCTTGAAATCAACTTGAAAAAGTAGCAAATAGGTGATAAAATTATACCCATTTTTTCATCTTGCAAGGGAACAGGTAGTGAAAAAATCTCAGAAACTTTGAAAACATGATGTGTTGTGTGGAAAAAACTCTTCTGCTGAATAAGGCTTTGAAAGAAACCAAAGAATAAAGAAATGGAGAATGCAGCCCATTTGGTCACCCAGAGAGCCAGTGTGTGTAGTGGTTAACGCACCAAGGTAGAAACTGGGAGACACTAAGTTCTACTCCCACCATAGCACAAAGTTTGTGGGTGACCTTGGGCCAGTCTCGCTCTCTCAGCCCTAGGAAGGAGGCAATGGCAAGCCACTTCCAAAATCTTTCCAAGAAAGCTGTAGGGACCAGTGTCTAACAACAACACTGTGGAATAGGCTGGTCTGAGAGATATTGACTATTCTAAGGTCACCGACTGAGATTTCATGTGAGTACAGAAAATGCTTTTGAGATTTGGTTATCTTGTGGCTTTGGAGGATGGTGGGATGGATGGATGGATAGAATAGGTCCTTGAGTACCATATTGCTAACCTAATTAAATATTTTCTAAACCTTTTGAAGTTTGTTTTAGCTCTGTATTGGCCAACATAACTCTTCATTTGTGAGATTGGCATCAGTAGGAGTATAAAGAAGCCATTACAGTGTTTATGCTTTTTATTGACTTAAGGTATTACAGAGAGCTGCTGTCATGAGTACTGATGGTGAGCTGGAAGGGGCCTCTATCCAGGGGGGGGGGGGGAACGCATGCGTAGTACTGAGGAATTAAGCAGCCATTCAAAGAGACACAGATCAGGCCCGCCTTAACTTTTGGGGTTTATCTGTCTGGGTTTTTCCCACGCTTCTTCAGTTTGTTAGGATTGATGTCCTAACCGTCAGAAATCACGCTGAGACAAGGAGTAAGTCTCTAGTGTTTATTACTGCTACATAAAACAGAATCCTAACAAACTGAAGAAGCGTGGAAAAAACCCAGACAGATAAACCCCAAAAGTTAAGGCGGGTCTGATCTGTGTCTCTTTGAATGGCTGCTTAATTCCTCAGTACTACGCATGCGTTTCCCCCCCTGGATAGAGGCCCCTTCCAGCTCGCCATCAGTACTCATGACATCTGCATTAATTCACAGTTCAGTGAAGCGTAAGAAAATGAAATACACCCTCAGGGATTTTTTTTTGCTTAAAAGAAGTCAGTGTAAACTGGCTTCATCTCAAACATGGTATTTCAAAGCTGTATCACAATATTTATTATTAAATACAGATTTAGCATATCAGAAATAGCACTCCAGAATCAGTGAGATTTCTATGGGAGATGCTTTCCATATAATTTCATTTACATAATTATTTATTGAACATATAACTTCTACTATGGTTAGGGCTATTTACAGTATCAGCAAAATACATGACAGAAAGTTCTAATTGTGAGTATTTATTTTGCCTATAGTCCCAATAACCTTAACACGCTTGTTCTAACTCATATATTAGGACTGTTACTGCCTCCTAATGCAAATGGCAAGGAGAATTCCCATTTTAGCAATGGAAAAGTACTTGTTTAATGTTGGATGTAAGTCCAGTGACAGAACTTCCTGATAAAATTCACTAAGCTACTTTTACTCATAGGACCTCTATTAAGTATTAATTGTATGATCTTTCCTAATGTCAAATATTTCAACAGTTGATATGCTTTTGCTATTTTTTACCCCATTAAGTAGAGAGAGTGAACTTTCACAGATAGTCCTTTGTAAAAGCTAAACATTATATTATATAGGCATTATACTATTCCTACAGTGTTTGTATTCTTCAAGTTCAATCCTTTGTAAAGGTCAAACATAACTTTGTATAGGCTTTGCAGTATTCCTACAGTGTCCTGTTCTACAAATCAGGATGAAATGTACGTGAGAATTACTTTTGCTTCCAAAGAATGTTACATTTTCTATGATGATAAGTAGTATTCCAATGCTAATCTACAGCATTACCTAATCTACCAGATTCTCTATTTTCCCAAGATTCCCCCACACCAACACTTGCAAATTTAGTTAGAAAAGACTAAAAACAATATAAATAAATAAATACATAAATAAATGCCATTCTCTTTCTGGGTTCAAAATGTTACATGTGAAACTGATTGTTGCCTTGTCTTTTGTGTTTTTAGTTAAGCATAATATATGCTGAACATGCCTCGTAGTCCAACATCAAGTGAAGATGAGATGGCTCAGAGTTTTTCAGATTATTCAGTGGAATCAGAATCAGACAGCTCCAAAGAAGAAACCATTTATGACACTATCAAGGCGACAGCGGAAAAGCCAAGTAGCAAAATGGAAGACACCCAGAATAACACATTAGTGATACGGATTATAATACCAGATCTACAGCAAACTGTAAGGATAATTCCATGAAAACATCTATTGACCAAATTCATTCAACAGTATTATTAGAATGTTTAATGATAAAAGGCTTGTTGGTAACTTTTCTGAAATGTAAAACCATAGAAATCATAGATAGTAATTAAAAAGAATATGTATTGTATTTTGTGGAAGGTAGTTTGATGAATATAGGTAGTCCTTGGTTAACAGCGGTAATTGGGACCAGGAATTCCATCACTAAGCGATGCAGTCATAAAGCACGATGTCACACGACCGTGCCAACTTACAACAGCAGTTCCGGCAGTTCCAATTGCAGTCCTTAGGTGAATCCTGCACAGTCTTTAGGCACAACGTCATGTGACTACCATTTGTTACCTCCTGCCAGATTCCCCATTAATTTTGCTTGTTAGAAATTGAAGTGAATGTCCAGCTTCTAATCGGGTCCTGCCTTCCTTGGCTTTCCAAGATCAGCTAAGCAGTGCCACCTAGTAGGGAGGTAATTAATTGAATTGGAATTTTTTAAAAAAATTATCAGCCCTTGGAGGTAGACCAGGCCAGGAAATGGGCACCACAAGAAACACTAGAACTATATTGATATGGGCTATAATAATAGAATCTTGAAAGCCTGACAGTATTAAAAAGAAGTCAGATGATTGTTTTAGGTCTTCAATGATATTTTACTGTTTGGTTCATATATAGGCACTTGAACCAAAAGTCAGAAAAGGATGATGAAGAAGAATATGATTCAGTTAAGTTTTAAGTTTTCAGTCCCATTGAGTTTGATATAAGAGATTAAAGTATGTGCTTTTAACTTTTCAGTTATTATCCATGTTGGCTGAATTATGTCCTTAGGGTAGAGACTATAATAATTCAGTTGTCTCATGTTCATATTACTGATTTTAGCCTTGAGAATTTGCCAGAAGGTAATGCTTGCCTTTACCTAGAATTGTGAGTTCTCCTAGATCAACATTCGTTCTGTCATCCTGAAACAATTTTTCTGTATTTGCATTTTAGAAATTTTGGATGGATGCCATGTATTATAATAATGCTCCTATATCATTTTATCACACTGTTGCTTCAGAAGTAATTGTATTTTTCTTTTCTTTTGATTAGGATGATCAATCTGACTATAAATAATGAGTGAAAGTGCATATAAATTAAGTTATTGTTCAGTTTTGTCTATAATCTCTATAGGTTTAGGGTGACAAAAATATAAGGATTAAATAAGCCAATATGGATGTAGCAATATTATTTATTTATTGAAATGTCTGCCTTATTTGTATAGAAAATTAGGGATAAGTGGGGTCCTTTCCCATGCTCATCCGACAATCTGTTTCCACAGCACTTTTACCCAATTGATGTTTTGCTGAAAGGCATGAAAGAAAGCCCTTCTTCCTATTCCTGTTAACGCAAAATATATTCTACTGTTTTATGTGAATAGAATAAATACAAAGATAGTAGTTCACTGAAGGATCATGAGTAATCATTTTCACCCATCTGAATATTTCAAACCTCTTAGTAAACAAAAGTCTATTTCCAGAGAGTAGGTAAAGAAGCCAATTCCTTCCCAGTGAGAAGAACGCCCTCTGAAAGCTACTTTTCAGACTTGTACCTCAACTGAAGGCAGTAAAAATGTTGGGTAATGTGGTAGTATCCAGCTGAAAAAGTTACTGAATTTGTGGGTTCACATACTCAACATATGCCTCAACTCAGGTCCTAGTTATTCATTTAATGAAAGTGCAGATAAATTGTTTCTCTCAAGCAGCCTGAGGAATGATCTTCACCCACCTGGTTATTTTCCAGAATATAACAACAGCAACAACAACAAACCCAAACCACCCCACCTTTATAAAACTTTCTCAGGAAAGGAAGTGTTATCCATATTTTATGGAATAGAACATTAATCACAATTTTAATAATATTTCAAGATAAGTCTGTCTTGGTGGAGAATAAAATTTGGGGCCTGTTATTGTGACAGAGTAGAAGAAAGTATGATCTAGTATATGGTAGGCAAAGAAAATGTTTTATTTGGTAAACTCATATTTTGATGCAAACAGAATATTAACACATTATAGAAATGAATTAAAAGTACTTCAAAGTATCTGGTTAAAAAGGGAGAATTCACCTAATAGATAGAAATGTATTACTTATTGCATAGGTATCCTACAGGAATTACTGGTGCAGAAGGTCTCCATGAGTGCCAACTTTTGATGGGGAAGAAATTTGGTCCACATTTTAATACCAATTTTGCTATTTAAAAACAATATTCAAACTGAAACTTAAAATGTACATTTCTCCAGTTGTGGCAATGAAGTTCTCCAACCAGAAGTCTATGGAAAAAATGAATTAGGGAAAATATTCCACAAGTATATTTATTAATAAAAATTATTTACAAAAGCACAGGGTGTTTTTTTAAACATTTTTTAAAAATCTCAAACTGATACAACATAAGAAAAATCATATTTAAGATTGGAAAAAATAACTCATTCCTAATATGAGATGAGTAAACAGTGATCAGGCTGACAGGAAGATTGAACTAAGTTGAAAAAAATATCAATCAATCAATCAATAAGCTTTTTTATTAGACCAGTGATTGTAACCTTTCAGGAAAACTTTCTAAAAGCCTACAAACTCATTTCTACAGGATAAAGATTAACAGTAAAGATATAAATATCAGAACTCTAAAAAAAAATTGGACATAATGCAGGATGAAGTTTCAAGTAATGAATAATGCTAGTTGTCTGGCTACCAGTGGCAATTGCGAAGCGTTATTTCATATATTTCTAGCAGACTGATTCTGCAGTATCACCTGATTTAATAGGTCCAGAGATAAGATAGGCATATAACCTAACTTACAAAAAGCATAGTCATATAGCTGAAGAGCTCTCAAAAGACAGTCTTCTGTTTGAAGTCATAATAGATCTGGAGGATTCTCCAATAAAAGTCCAGTATAAAGATAAAGCCTTATAAGCAAGAGGGGTTGGCTTTGACATCCATAACAGCCCACAGAGCAAACTGGTCAGATACCTTAATCTTCTAATTTCCTATCATTTCCTTTTGTGGTATATTCACTGTTTCTAAGTTTGCATCTGTACATCATATGCAAGCTCTTTTGATTTCTTTTTACTGAGGTGTTTCCTCTTTCTGGGTCCTTTATAAATAGCCATTCTACCAAGAGAATGGTAGAACTGACACCTTGAGCCCCAATAATGACTTGATTCATGCACATATGCAGAATCCAGATTTATTGAGAGCAGTGTACAGATCGGAAGAAAAGCTGCGATTGAAGATTCCTGCCTAAACACCTAATTAAAAATGAGCAGACACCCCGTTCCCCCCCCCCCCCATGCATCTCTTCCCACCTAATTTCAATGGTTAGGCATGCCAAGCACAGATGTCTCTGCTGGTATGACCTTGACTTCTCCCCTTAGCCCAAACAGCATAGTTTCACACTCCTCGATGTTCCCCCTCCCATCTGGTTCTTGACATGCATTAGCTCATCATGGAAGATGAACGCAATCAGAAGATTCATCCCTCATCTGATTATGGAATCTGACAAGGATTGTGGATTGTGCTGTATATTTTTCAGCATCAACTTCCTAGCCAAGTTGTCTGACTAGAAACTCTGATGGTCCAGGAATAACAAATACATGGAGAACTGATTAGGAATGGTTTCCCTTATTGGAACCAAAAGTCAGTATTCCCTTACTGGATTGTGCTTGCTACACCATCAGTAATTGTAGGCTGCATACACCTATTTATATGCACCTATTTCATTCTGGAGACTGGCTGTCATGTTGCAGCTGTGCTTGGGAGAAGCTGTCAGGTTAGTGAAGAAGCAATGGAGCAGATGAGAAAACTAGTGACCATCTATGCTCTCATATCCTAAACCGATTGCTTATAAATGAAATGGCCAAAGTGCATGTCATCTGCATATTGCATTCTTATTGAAGAGATTAAGTAATAACAATTTAACGAAGAAGATGTATGCTTTTTCAAGTCCACAGACTTTCTCTAAGGAATGAGTCTGTGTCTTGACAGATTTTGGATAGATTCATCGTTAGACATTATATATCAAGTATTGCTCAATGAGGTGTACTTAATCTTTAAAAAGATGGTATGTTTTCTAAGCAGTATGTTAAAATTCAGCATGCACTGAGCAGTGAGCACACTGGGATTTTAATAGCCACATAATTTTCCTGTCACAGTTGTTCTTCAAGCAAGACAAATAATTTGCCTAGCTCTTTTTAAAATCCCCTTTTGAATGTTAGTGTATAAAATACTTAAAATAATTTCACCCTACTCTATTGGCATGTTCACTGATATTAGAATATCTTCCATGAATGCTAATTTTATCCTCCACTTGGCCTGCAAACCTGTATGATAGTTCATTCAGCATAGAAAACAAATTATTTCCAATTTGTAGCTAAGAGCATTGGCTTGGATAGGGCTATTACAGTATGTGAAGAATATATACCTGTAAGTGCATTCATATTTTATTAAATAGCTTATCTGCCTAAAAATTAATAGGGGGTCTCTGAAATATATGCCAAGATGAAAGTAATTTTGAGGAAAGTTGAAAATTGTAATCCAAAACTCTTTTAGTTGTTACTTTCCTATTACATAGAGCTTATTGAAATAGTTTGAAACAAGAACAAATCATTCATACTCTGTTTTCTGAATGCTCTGTAGAAATTATACTGTGTTAGAAGACTATACAAGGCTTTTTCTTCCTCTGATAGAATTGCAGTTTCCACTTCCTGTGGATCCAGCCATACATTTCTCTATTTAAAACAAAACTTACTTTTGCTTAAAAAATGTTTAAACCTTGTATGTACTTAAAAAATTGTGACCCTTAATTGTATCTCTTTTCTCAATAAATTACTAATACTGTTTATTAATATTATGTGATTTTTTTTAAAAAAATAGGTCTTGTAGAAGAAGTTCCCTGCTGAGCTAGACAGAATTACAGAACTATCTTAACTGTGAGCAGTTCAGATTGATAAGGTTTCCTTGACATTAAGTCCAGTCGTGTCCAACTCTAGGGAGTGGTGCTCATCTCCGTTTCACAGCCGAAGAGCCGGCGTTTGTCTGTAGACAGTTCTGTGGTCATGTGGCCAGCATGACTACACGGAACGCCGTTACCTGCCCGCCGAAGCGGTACCTATTAATCTACTCACATTTGCATGTTTTCGAACTGCTAGGTTGGCAGGAGCTGGGACTAGCAACGGGAGCTCACCCCGTCATGCGGATTCGAACCGCCGACCTTCCGATCGGCAAGCTCGGCAGCTCAGCGGTTTAACCCGCAACGCCACCGCATCCCTTCAGATTGATAAATGTATGATATTATCAGTGCTGTTTTTGTTTTTAGGGATACTTCCTGGTTATTCTTGGAAAGGTTTTATATAGGTCTTACTAAATAAGTAAATACACATGTATTGCCAATTCGTCTGTACATGTTACAATTCCCTATTTATTACATTTGAAAAAAAATTCAATTCTTCAAACCTATTGATGAAATTCTAATGTAAAATTCCATGAAAAGATTTCCTTAGTAATCAAGAAATGTTAACTTGACCCAGACTTTATTATTTGTTTTTACAAATATACATTAATCCAAGTTAACTTCTGTTTAATACTTCAGACCAGAGGTTTCCAGACTGTTTCAACTCATGACATATATCTCATAGACATGACTTCTGGGTTGTGAAACCAGAAGTCCCGTTACAGGTTGCTAGGACTGGGGAGGAGAAATGGAGGCAGTCTGTTCCTGGTGATGGAGGTGGAATTCTGGGTGATGGAACATACCTGCAGAAATTTTGTGGCACATCAGTGTGCTGTGGCAAAACGGTTGAAAACTGCTGCTTTACACTTTGTGCCATTCTGTCAAATTCATGATATAAACACTTAATACACACTATGACAGCTTTAAATTCTGTGGCTTTATAATATTCTGAAATGGTTGATTAATGCAATGTATTAATTAATCATCTCACTGATTAATGCTTGGTAAATATGACATTATTTTAGCATTTATTCACCTGTACGTTTTCTTGCCAAATCTTTGTTGGTAATGTTTCAGTTTCAGTTTTATAAATAATTAGCTAATTTTCCGTTAAGTCATACAATCTTCCAAACAGAAATTTGTGAACACTTATAATGTTAGATATCTCCCCTCCATACATAATATATGTGTCTGCCTGTAACACTAACTCCATGGTGTCATTTATTTGTTTTTGGCTTGGTGTACTTTGTGAAAAAGTGCTCATTAACTTGATGCTGCCTAGTGGTTAATGCTGTATGTGAACAAGCAGTTTACTGATGTAGGCGATTATGTAGGCCATTAGAATTATTTGGTAGGCATGTTTGCCCACTTACAGTTTCGGATTAAACAATGCTAGTCAGTACCTAAATTTCAATTTAGCTTTGGATTAAACAAAGTTAAATTTAGTCGTTACCAAGTTCAGTTGATTTACTCTGATTTTAGATCCAATTGTTATACATTATACAGCAAGTATTGCTCAATGAGGTGTACTTAATCTTTAAAAAGATGGTATGTTTTCTAAGCAGTATATTAAAATTCAGCATGCACTGAGCAGTGAGCACACATAATTTTTATGTCACGGTTGTTCTTCCAGCAAGACAAATAATTTGCATAGCTCTTTTTAAAGGGTTCCAGTGTTCTGCTGCAATCTATTCCCTGGGCTGAGTTTTAAGGGATACCTATTTAGAAATGTGAACCAGTCAGATTTTAGGATTAACCAAGAGTATAACATAAAATGGAATGACTTGACCTCTTTTGGTATTAATAAACTTTGTTGCATCCCTTTCTGGCTTTGGTATGTTTTCTCAATAATCTTCAAGAGACACAGAAGTAACTTCAATCTGCCATATCTTTGTGTAGTAGCACATGAATTAATCTGGCTTTTGAAGTCATTTGTCCAAGGATTCAGGATTTTATGTGACTCTGGAGAAAACAGTTAATCCAGTTGGCTGAACTAGGCTTAGACTGGAATTATCTTTCCACCTTCCTGGTAGTATGTCCCACTGAATTCAGCTGCATTTATTTCTGTTGGTACACATAGGATTGTATCAGTGATAAGTTACTATACAGTCCTTGCTTAACAGCCACAATTGGGACTGGAACTTTGGTTACTAAGCAAAGTAGTTGTTGAGTGAATCCAACCTGATTTTATGACCTTTTTTGCAGCAGTCATTAAGCAGATCACCACAGTTGTTAAGCAAACCATGTGGTCCTTAAGTGAATCATTCACTTCCCCATTGATTTTGCTTGCTGGAAGCTGACAGAAAAGTTAAAAAATGGCAATCATGTGATGCTGCGACAGTTGTAAATATGAAGCGGTTGCCAAGTGCCCTACATGTGATCATGTGACTGTGGAGACACTGCAGTGGTCATAAGTACAAGGACCGGTCGTAAGTCAGTTTTCTCAGCACCATCATAAGTCCAAACCATCACTAAACAAATGGTTATTAAGCGAGGACTACCTGTATTTCTAAGAAGCTTTATGGCTGAGTGTATATTTAAATTCAGATTTCTTCTGCAAATGTGAATAAAATGTCAATTATACTGTCTTGTCTCTCTAATCTAGTTGAATTAAATGTTGATTAAATTAAACATAATAAAATTGTGGTTGAAAAGTAAAAAATTATGAAGTAGACATGAGGAAAATTATATACTTTGTATGAAGAGAAGTATAACATAAGTATTTGTATTAAATAATAAAATTAACTGGTCATCTGGTGTAGAATTGATGATAATCATAGGAATTGCCATGTGTGTTCTCTCTTTCTTTACAGAAGTGTATTCGATTTAATCCTGAGGCTTCAGTATGGGTTGCAAAACAACGAATTCTTTGCACGTTGAATCAAAGTTTGAAAGATGTTCTCAATTATGGCCTATTCCAGCCAGCAAACAATGGGAGAGATGGGAAATTTTTGGATGAAGAACGTCTTCTTATGGAATATCCACAAACTGTAAACAAAGGTGTTCCATCCTTAGAGGTATTTTTTTAAAAAAAAATTATTTCAAGTTTAGATACTAATAACAGTCATAATTTAATAATGTAGCAACTATAAACAAACAGCTCACAGTTTTTGAATCACAGTATCTTTATGAGATCTTTTGAATTACAATATTTTTATGAGATGTTGAAATCTTAAATTGCAGCAGCAGGGGGAGAGCAATTCTGAAAAAAATGTATCTAAAAAATGATGCTAACGTGATTGGCAGCTACATGCTCCCTGAAAGGGCTGGATGTAGGTTTTGGGGAACCTTGGGCAAAAAGTCCTTGGCCTGCCACTGCTGTGACCTTCCGGGGCAAAGGGATGAGTGGAAGTTATGATGGAGCTGGAAGGAAGACTTTTTTTCCCCATACTTGTTGGTTTATGGGAAACTGTAGCTTGTTGAGCACATGAAGTTGGATTGTGTTATATAATTTGGTAAAGAGAAGGAGAGAAAATGAAGGAGAGGAAGGTGGATGAAACATTCAGATGTAATTTTCAACATTTTGATGTAATTTTGGCAGAAATATTTTAAACTCTTACATCTCCATTCTGTGACTACTGAATAATACTCACTTGTAACTCCTCTGTACCAACACTTTCCTTTTGAGCAGAAATAGGTTATTGCATTTACCCCCAGACTTTCTATGGATCACAGTATAATAATTTCAGCTCCAAATTTAGTTGAAATGTTGTGTTTTGTTTATTTGGCAAATAGTTTCTAGAGGCCAAAAACAAGGAACAAACAAGCTGAGCCCATATGCTACATATTATGCCTGCCTGCCTGCCTGCCTGCCTTCTTAGCTTCACAAATTCTTCTACATGAGCACAAAAATCATTCACAAAGAAATCTATAGTCTATGAAAAGCTAGGAACATTATCAATCAGATAATCAGTAAAAGCAGAAGGACCCCGTGATATTATACCAAAAATGTAGTTAAGGAAGCTTAATTCTGATTTAGTATGGAAGATGCAGTCATAGTTAGGGTTCCATAGAACAGCTAGGGCAAAGGCTAGCTCAAAGAAATTTAAGTGTTCTCTTAGATATTATAATGCACTCTTAACTTTGGTAATTATTTGAATTTATGCTGAAAAAATAATTTAACTCTTGCATACAAGATTTTTCCTGGAAATTATTTCTGAAATACTAGGATATTGTTCACTTTTCAGTTTTGCTACAAGAAGAGAGTATACAGACAACTAAATCTTGATGAAAAACAAGTAGCCAAATTCCATACTAAGGTAAGTCCAGGTTCAGATTTTTATATATTACAGATTAGAACCTGCTATTGTTTTCTGTTCTATGATTGTAGTAATTTTTTAAAATTTTATTTGAACCTGCTATTGATATTTTAACAAAAATCTTTGATGTTAACTATATACTATACACTTCTAGTTAGTCTGAAGAGAAGCAGATAAAAAAACAATGTATTTAATATGTTCCAAGAATCTAGAAGTTAGAACAGTTTAGACTATGACTTTGTGCAGACAAAATATGGGTGGAAAGTAAAATAAAACTTTTTGGAAATTTTCTCACTGGAACTGTGAATCATCAGAAATAAGTTTCACATACTCATCTCAGATCAAAGAGGAATTCCAACACCTCTCCCCCATCTCTTCCCAAACATGTACTATAATCCAGATTTGTAAAGAGTGTTTCCACAATAAAAGAACTGGAACATGTACAGAGCCAGCGATCTTATCCATAGTACAAATCAGTTCATAAGAAGATATCTCATGTAGATGTATAATCTCAACTAGCACTGCCAATGTATTTAGCACCAGGGAAGGCAAATATTGACATGATGTAGATACATCGCAATACTAAATGAACCTGTTTATTTGATTTGTTTTTGAACTTATATTTCAGAGGTAAATAAATAGCAGGTGAGAAGATATGTTGAATATGGACAGATTTGTGAATGTTTATACATGATTGTGTATCTGAAAATCTATCATTTTTTCCTATGTGAAATGCTTATCCCCAAATTAATATTTTCAGGCTAATTTTCGAAAATGTATGGACCTTGTTCAACACCACTCAGTTGAAAAAATAATAAAGATGCTAGACCGAGGACTTGATCCTAACTATCATGACTTAGAAAGTGGAGGTACGAAGTAAACAAAACTGTTAGTAAGAAACTAATTTATTTAATGAAAAATGAAAAACATTGAATGTATGAACTGTTGAAAATGCATAATAAAACCCTACTGTTTATTTTCATTCTTGTCTACTGTAGAAACCCCACTAACTCTGGCAGCTCAACTTAGTAACACTACAGAAGTAATCAAAGCACTGAAAAATGGAGGAGCTCATTTAGATTTTAGAGCCAAAGATGGAATGACAGCATTACATAAAGCAGCTAGAGCCAAGAACCAAGTGACCCTGAAGGTAAATTGAACAAGGCATATTGTTTAATAAAAAAGATATAAGTAAAAAGTTCTGCATTAATTTCCAGTGTGCTTAATGGATTTTTAAATCTAGTTTTGCTCAAAGGTTTTTATCTTTGGCTTTTGGCTTTCAAGACTTATTTTCAACAAAGAATTCATTTGGTAGAAAGGAAAAAGGATGTTGAAAATTTACAGTGTCAACTGTCATACAATGTAATATTTGTCTTTAGGAAAATGGAATAGTTCAAAGGTTATTTATCAAAGTGGTTTCAACCTAAAATGTGTTTGTTCTGCTTGTCCTTTAATAATCATTAATTTATTTTGCTTTCTAAATTTGAAAGCATACAGATTCTGCTTGTAATACAGTCACAGATTCTGGAATAGTAGTGTTCTGATACCTGAATTAATAGAAATCATGGTATTATCTTACATCATTTCTTTGTGATTATATACTGATGAATCTTTTTACATTACCCCACAACCCTATGAATTTCACTGTAGTGAGAAAAAAAATGCAAGAGGTAAGAAGAGAAGAAATACATGAATATCTCTTTTCTTTGCCTCTATCCTAAATTTGGAAATCAGACTTTGCAAGTAGAATGTGCTTCCCAGCAGCATCCACACCTGGAGGGGTGGGGGACAAAGGGGAATTGGACCAATAAAAGCAGGGTTGTGGCAAGCCTAACTCTTGCTATGCGCTTCATGATGTCTCTTGACTTCCTAAAAGATGTGGAGTTGGCATTCAAGGTTCTTCAGACATTGCTGGGACTTACCATTACAGCCTGATCTTTTAATCCTAAATACATACTGTAGCTAGTAAAGGTCCTATAGGTTTAATGCAATGCATTTCCAAGTAAATAGTCATACTGTACAACTCATACCTTTGTGTATTTAACATGAGAAACATACTGGCTTTGCACAGCACACAAAATTATGTGGTTTGTTTATCTTGGCTTAGTGTAATGTGTGAACCCAGCCATTGTGGTTTGTAAACTGTAGTTTATGGATTAGTATTATTTATAAACCCATCATTTTGTTTGGTCAACAAATAATGGCTTAGCCAAAAGGAAAAACAAACCGTGTAGTCATATGGTTCACTATATTCTCTAGGACCTGTTCTCAAGTAAGAATACATTGGACTGCGTGATCAGTTTACCACTGTACTGAAAAGGATAAAAATATAAAAATAATGATCGTTTACCTTCATACTTTTGTTAAAACTTAAAATTACTTTACAGACCCTCTTAGAGCTTGGAGCATCTCCAAACTACAAAGATAGTTGTGGGCTGACACCATTGTATCACACGGCTGTAGTAGGAGGGGATCCATATTGTTGTGAGCTGCTGCTACATGAACATGCTACAGTTGGTTGCAAAGATGAAAATGGATGGCAGGAAATCCACCAGGTATAAAAGATAACACTAAGATAATTATTGATTTTGCTGAGACATTTTTATCTTTTGCTCAGATATTTTGTAATCTTATAATCTATGTAATGAAAAGATATTATGAAGGAAAGGTTCTGAAATCAGTTGCTTGGAATCCTCCAAATGACTGTACTTAAAATTTTGCTCCAGTAAAATGGCTTTAAATAGAACAGCTGTTTACTAAAATCATACAACAATTTGAAAAAAAAACCATATTGCTGTATCTATAAATACTGGATATTAACTCGTATGCTAACATACTGTTTTAGTGCCTGTTCACTTTTGCACAGAAAGCTATTTCATTTAGGGATGCAAAGATAAAACTATTTAGTTCTGTGCTCACCTTCATGAAGGCATCAGCTTTTTGATTATGTTTAGTAGGCTCAGTGAAAATATTCATATTGTTTCATTGTTGGTCCTTTCTGTGTTATTTTCTTTGCTCACTTCAACTTTATTATGAGGAGAGGATTTGTTTATTTGTTTTTAGTAACTTCAGTTGATTCTGATGTTTCCCTTCTAACCAATTACGGTTCTGTTTCTCTGAATGGCTGGTTTACGCTTCTTGATAATACATGTTAATTTTGTTAACAGAAAGGAAATTTTATTTATTGTACTGGTAAAAAGATAGTAAGTGAGATAATAATGATACGATGCATCATTCCAGATATTATCAGATATTGCTTTCAAGTTTGTGCTGTAATGAAAAATGGAGGTACATTTTTACCACTCCTTGAATGAAAGTTGTCATAAAGTGATTAAAGTGTAAGTGTCCCATGGTTCCTGTTGTTGCAAAGAGTCTCTGTCACTGTGAATGTGCTTCAGTTTTTTAGCAAGTGCAAATATCTCCTTTAGAACAATCATTTTAAAGTTCATCTTAGTGTTTATAGTGCCCTCTTGAGCTGATCAATAGAATTAACTTATTCATTAGGCAATGCTGAACTTTCTCATTTAGCACGTAATATCAGGAATTCTGAGGAGCTAAGCCATAGGTGTGTTTGCATGACAAGCTCTCCCATGTTTAATTTAATCATAGTTTATTTAGTTGGCCCAGTTTTATTGGTGAATTAACCCACAGTAGGTTTATATAACTTTTCAGTGCTTTAGGAGGTAAACTTGGAACAATGTGATCATTTTGATTGTTGGACTCATAGATGGCACTGGTAATCTTAGATCTAAACCCCTGTTTTATTTATTTCATTAATTTGCCAGCCACTTTTCAACTATAGCTCAAGAGACACTTAACAGATAAAACTCAAAATACAATAAAGACAAAATTTTAGTGAGTGATTAAAAATATGGCATAAATAAACCTTCTCCCCAACTGAAAAACCAGGATAAATATCTTACTTCAGATATGAGGAAGAAGAGCAGAATTCTAAGAAAGATCTTCTAGGTAAAATTCTTCTAGATTTACGTATATATTGAATTAAAAGATCACAAATTTAAGAGAACATGCAATTTGGCCGTTAGGACAGTGCCACGCTTCATAGACATGCTGTTTATATATCTCACTCATTTCTTGTCTTTCTTGTATAAAATATGTATACATTTTGTTTTCATTTTCAGTAAGGGATCAAGAACATAATGCTGATTGTAGGACCATTGACTAATAGGCCTATGACAATCTACTCTGGAGAAGGACACAGTACATAAAGGCATATCATGCCCAGTTATTGCATTTTTCAACAAGAAAATTTATCTTCTCTTCTAATGTAGGTTCCCTAACTGGATTTCCTTTAGATTTGCTGAACCAGCTAATCATGCTAGGTGGGGAGTTGTCAACTGACATCCCTGGAAGGCATCTTTTTAGGGTATTGTTTTTAATTATTATAAAACACTGCTGCTGGTGTTTTGTATGCCAATTTTGCATAATTTTTTTTTTTGCCAAATTCATAGCATTGAATCCATGGCTTCTAGGAAGGATGGTGGAAAGCACAATTAGTACAGAGAAGTTGGATATCTGATGCTATGGACCCATAGGTTTCTTAAATCCTGTTTTGCTTAGAGGAGCAGTAAACCTTGACTGAGACCAGTATATTTATGTCTTTCTTGACTGTCATATATTCAGGCATAATTTTCTATTAAAAAGATTCTGTGTATATTGTATTTCCTAGTTTGCACTAAGAAAAAAAAAAAATCAGTGATAGTGTTTTTTTGGCTGTAATCAGAGACAGATCAGGTTGGTTTATATCTGTGATGTAAACATGAACAATGTAATTACTCAATTTTGGGTTAAGCAACCTTTTTCAACCTGATGACCTTCCTGATATTTGAGAATGCAACTCTTAAGATTTCCTAGCTAGCGTTGCTAGGACATATTTAGGAATACACTGTTAGGGAAGATATCATGTTTTCTTCTACTAATTGTGTAGCGTGTGAAATACCTTGTTCTGATGAAGAAGCTATCTGTTCCAAGTTGGGTTTTTTCAGTCATTTCAGATACACCCACACACACCCACACATACAGAGGCACAAATACACACATACATGTATGTATACACACACGACATACTCTCTATGGACCATACCCAGTATTTGCAGCCAACTTATTTCCTGCTTTTTAAAGAATTGCTTTCTTAGGTTGAGAGTATATGTGTGATGCAAATCATATTTTTGAGCATTCCATAGATAAAGTTTTATAGCCTGCTACATAATCTTGTCATTCATGAGTTTTTGTTATTTTGCTGTTATGGAAGGTTCTGTTCTAGGTTTGGAAACTGCATGATACAAGCAAAAAGAAAAAAAATGTAAATTTCCATTTTTTTGGGAATTGCTATTGCTCATATTCTAAATTTTGTATAATTTTCTTCCCAGAACCATTTTAAATGTTTTATATGTAATTCTATCTATCTATCTTTAGCCAGAAGAGATAAGGAATTATTTTTAAACAAGCAATGCATGGAAGTGGAAGAAGACAATAGAATAGGAAGGACAAGAGATCTCTTCCAGAAAATTAGAAACATCGGAGGTAAATTCCAGGCCAAAATGGGTATGATCAAAAACAAAGATGGCAAGGACCTAACAGAAGAAGAAGAGATCAAGAAAAGGTGGCAAGAATATACGGAAGACCTGTATAGGAAGGATAACAATATCAGGGATAGCTTTGACGGTGTGGTCAGGGAGCTAGAGCCAGACATCCTGAAGAGTGAGGTTGAGTGGGCCTTAAGAAGCATTGCTAATAAGAAGGCAGCAGGAGACGACAGCATCCCAGCTGAACTGTTCAAAATCTTGCGAGATGATGCTGTCAAGGTAATGCATGCTATATGCCAGCAAATTTGGAAAACACAAGAATGGCCATCAGACTGGAAAATACCAACTTATTTCCCCATATCAAAAAAGGGAAACACTAAAGAATGTTCAAATTATCAAACAGTGGCACTCATTTCACATGCCAGTAAGGTAATGCTCAAGATCCTGCAAGGTAGACTCCAGCAATTCATGGAGCGAGAATTGCCAGATGTACAAGCTGGGTTTAGAAAAGGCAGAGGAACTAGGGACCAAATTGCCAATATCCGATGGATAATGGAAAAAGCCTGGGAGTTTCAGAAAAACATCTATTTCTGTTTTATTGACTATTCTAAAGCCTTTGACTGTGTGGACCATAACAAATTGTAGCAAGTTCTTAGCAGTATGAGGATACCAAGTCATCTAGTCTGCCTCCTGAAGAATCTGTATAATGACCAAGTAGCAACAGTAAGAACAGACCACGGAACAACGGACCGGTTTAAGATTGGGAAAGGAGTACGGCAGGGCTGTATACTCTCACCCTACGTATTCAACTTGTACGCAGAACACATCATGCAACATGCTGTGTTCCTCTTTGCTTTCAGCCATCAAAGTGGTATCATCTGCATATCTGAGATAGTTAATGTTTCTTCCAGCCATTTTAACTCCAGCTGTGGATTCCTCAAGCCCAGCATGTCGTATGATGTGTTCTGCGTAGAAGTTGAATGAGAGTATACAGCCCTACCATACTCCTTTCCCAATCTTAAACCAGTCCGTTGTTCCGTGGTCTGTTCTTACTGTTGCTACTTGGTCGTTATACAGGTTCCTCAGGAGGCATACAAGATGACTTGGTATCCCCATACTGCTAAGAACTTGCCACAATTTGTTATGGTCCACACAGTCAAAGGCTTTAGAATAGTCAATAAAACAGAAATAGATGTTTTTCTGAAACTCCCTGGCTTTTTCCATTATCCATCGAATATTGGCAATTTGGTCCCTAGTTCCTCTGCCTTTTCTAAACCCAGCTTGTACAAATGGCAATTCTCGCTCCATGAATTGCTGGAGTCTACCTTGCAGGATCTTGAGCATTACCTTACTGGCATGTGAAATGAGTGCCACTGTTTGATAATTTGAACATTCTTTAGTGTTTCCCTTTTTTGATATGGGGAAATAAGTTGATATTTTCCAGTCTGATGGCCATTCTTGTGTTTTCCAAATTTGCTGGCATATAGCATGCATTACCTTGACAGCATCATCTTGCAAGATTTTGAACAGTTCGCTGGGATGCCGTCGTCTCCCGCTGCCTTGTTATTAGCAATGCTTCTTATGGCCCATTCAACCTCACTCTTCAGGATGTCTGGCTCTAGCTCATTGACCACACCGTCAAAGCTATCCCCGATATTGTTATCCTTCCTATACAGGTCTTCTGTATATTCTTGCCACCTTTTCTTGATCTCTTCTTCTTCTGTTAGGTCCTTGCCATCTTTGTTTTTGATCATGCCCATTTTTGCCTGGAATTTACCTCCGATGTTTCTAATTTTCTGGAAGAGGTCCCTTGTCCTTCCTATTCTATTGTCTTCTTCCACTTCTGCGCATTGCTTGTTTCAAAATAATTCCTTGTCTCTTCTGGCTAACCTCTGGAATTTTGCATGTAATTGGGCATATCTCCCCCTATCACTGTTGCCTTTTGCTTTCCTTCTTTCTTGGGCTACTTCTAGTGTCTCAGCAGACAGCCATTTTGCCTTCTTGGTTTTCTCTTTCTTTGGGATGTATTTTGTTGCCGCCTCCTGAACAATGTTGCGAACTTCTGTCCAGAGTTCTTCCGGGACCCTATCTACTAAGTCCAGTCCCTTAAATCTATTCTTCACCTCCACTGCATATTCCTTAGGGATATTAGTGAGCTCATATCTAGCTGATCTGTGGGTCTTCCCTAATCTCTTTAGTCTGATCCTAAATTGTGCAATAAGAAGTTTGTGATCAGAACTACAGTCAGCTCCAGGCCTTATTTTTACCGACTGTACAGATGTCTGCCACCTTTGGCTGCAAAGGATGTAATCAATCTGATTTTGGTGTTGTCCACCTGGTGAAGTCCATGTATAGAGCCGTCTCTTAGGTGGTTGGTTTGTTTACTTTTGACTTAATATATGTTGGCTTAGAAGTATGTATCTCTTTCTCTCTCTGTATATATATATCTGGCCTCTATCGCTCACTCAGCAAAACCTTGGTTACAAAACATAATTTAATGTGATGCTTCCATTTTAGGTTAACAGATGTAGTTACAAACTGTCAAATAATAGGCTTTCTGTTAATGCAGTTCTTAGCTGTAAACCAACAGAGTATGGACAAGAAGCTAATTTAGCACACCAAGATTTCAGGTGATCAGTTTCTCTTTCCAATAGAAGATGTACAGGAGGAGGGATATCAAGAACAGTTCATTTCTATTGATATAAGTCCCTTAGATAGTGGGCTGTTTGAAGATATTATCATATAAATATTTCAGCCAAGTTCTTCTGTGTGTTTTATTTCCAAGAAGAATTCACAGAAAGGTGGTCCTGCACTGGTGATAACTCATTCATTAAAATGCCTAAGGTTTCCCAGTGGAGTACTGATTTTTTAAAATATAAGTTAGTACCCAATCACAAGATTATTTGTTTATTTAGTGAAACAATTTATATAGACACCCATCTCACTCTAGGAGGCAAACAGTGTTTAAAACTGAAACAAAAACACAGTATAAATAATAACCAAAAACAACAAAATGAACTTAAGCATGTGCAGAGATCTAAGAACATTCCATTTCTAATCCAAGGATTGGAACCAAACAGATCAGCCAACAGAGATCATTTAAGTCTCGGTCCAAAAGCCTGGGAGAACAACCAAGTTTTTGATGCCTTATGAAAGGTTAACTCGGTCTTATATGAGCAATGCTTTAACAAAAGGATGTTCTTCGTTGTATTTGGTGCTATTTTAAAATTGTGTCTGCCTGCCTGCCTGCCTGCCTGCCTGCCTGCCTGCCTGCCTGCCTGCCTCTCTATCTATCTATCTATCTATCTATCTATCTATCGATCGATCGATCGATCGTATGGACATTTTTATTCTTGTTAGCTATCCATTTGATTAGGGTGTTACTAGAGAAAAACCACATTATGACAACTATTTCTGATGAGAGTATCTGGGAAGTCAAATTATTTATTTATATATTTTGTTCTCTGTTTTCTAAAGTGTTTTGGGGTTAGAATATGACTCTCTAATTACACTGTTGTTTAAATGTTTAACCATCAAGTGTTTTAGTACTTCTGAAAATGGGCCAACTAGAGTCACTCTGAAAACACAGTTGCAAACGATCACTTTATTAATTATACAGTTGGCAATAACACACATTTCAGCTATGTAAAGCTAACATCAGCAATCTCTTCAGCTAGTGGACACTGAATTATAATTTTATATGAGCTTGCAGAAACCAAAAATAACATTTTTACTTGTAAAAATAGTTTTAAAATTAATCTAAAAGGAATCTAAAAAAAAATTAAGTGGCCGAATCTCACAAGTTTACACACAGAACATAAAGGTTTGTGAGATATTGGCCATTTTTAATTTAAAAAACCCGAACTGGTCAGTTGGTTGCTTGTGTCAGTAGTTCACCATCTAGTGTAAATAAATAACTTGTGTATTTATTTAAACTATGTAATATTATGTAATTAATTATTATATAATTATGTGTATTCAAAGCTTTAAAACTTCAGGGATATAAAATATATTCTACATTACAATTGACAGATTTTTAATTAAAATGTGAACACTTTATTTTATAGGCTTGTCGATACGGGCATGTCCAGCATTTAGAACATTTTCTGTTCTATGGAGCTGATATGGGAGCTCAGAATGCATCTGGAAACACAGCATTGCATATCTGTGCTCTTTACAATCAGGTTAGTTATTACAGCTTTGCTATTGATGGAATAGGAAAATATTCTCTTATGCATGAGAAAATTTAAGTTGCTATTAGCATACATAATGCTCAGTTTTTCAGTCATAGTTACTCATGCTGATGTACATAACTAGTTGTGTACATCAACCTCTGCATGGGTTGATGTTTTGTGTAGGGATGTAGAAACTTACTGGGTTTTTTTTTCCAATTGTACTGATCTAGTTGTTTCATCTCCAGAATATCATGAACTGCTTCCTATTCTGGAAAATTTACTAATAGAAAACTATGACATTATCTCTGACATAGTAGGATCAGTATGATCCAAAAAGGAATGGAGTGTTCACATATTTTTCAGAATGTTTCATCTCTGGAATGCTGCTTTTTGTACACAACTGTTTTGGGGAATTTTTAGGCAGGCTTTTTGAACATTTGCAGCAGCTGGGAACAGCAACTTGGTTCACATGTAATGCTGGCTCATAATATCTTTTGTTTGATTTTTGCTTAAGTTGATAGGTGATAAGTTTAAACTCTGGTTTTAAAAAAATCTGGATTTGTATTATGTTTGAACCAGGCCAGTCAGTGTAATCAAGTTGAGATGTCAGTTCCACTGTAGTAGTACAAGCATTCTTATAAGCCCGTAGAAGGTGACTACCTTAGGGAGTCATCTATCAAAAACTGTAAAATACAGGCCATGAATGCATTTATTTGGAAGTGGGCTTGGTTTCAGTACATTTTATTTTTTTTGGAATAGTGCCAGGTACTTAGATATTCCTGGATCTAGCTAGATCAAGTGCAAGCAGCAGTTAATAATTCTATGGCTAGTTAACAATTCTTGTAGGAATGTCAAAATGGGAGTAGTAAAGGGATGAAGTTATGATTGGGGTAGAACAAACTGAGAAACAATCAGAGAAGATAATGAAATAATAACTGAGGAGTTTAATAGTTTAACTTGACTAGAATTTTTTCATACAAACAGCTGGAGGTTTTATAAGAGGAAGTAGAAATTAATTATTTACCCTGGTCATTTCACCCACCAGAAGAAAGCAATTTATCAATTAGTTGATATACAAATATATTTGCATAAATGATGTATTCAGTGTGACTATAGGAAATAACATATTTTTATGGTATAAATCTCTGGTTGTTTTTGATGTTGTGCATAAATGATGATACCTCCACGCATCACACAAATCATCTTTATTAGTTTTGTTAAAACCAATGGGTTTCATATTTACGACAAACAAGGTTTTAGTTTATTTTATTATTTGATCGATTCCCAAAACTTCAACATTACAGTATTGGGCTTCTAATGCTACTCTGTGTTAGAAATACATAAGAAATGAGGCCTGTTGTAACATCTGTTAAAACATCTGCTTCTTAATTGCTGCTCAGTTGTGAAAACCTTGTCAAAGCAAATATATTTCCTTTCCTTGCTATGCTAAAATGCCTGTTCATTTTAGAAAGGATTAGTAGTTGGGAGTTGAATTTATCAGTATGATTAGAAAAAAATGCAAAAGGACATGTATCATGGGGGGCAAAAAAGAACTTTTTGACAATGTCTTATTTCTCCTTCAGTTGATGGGCAATGCAAATAATTTATTCCTATATTTAGGATGGATAATATAGTTGGAAGATAAATTATATTTCACTTAATTTTTGTTTAAAATAATAGATCCATTATTGCTGCCCCAGGAGCCCTAGAAACTGTGATGCCAAAATATGATAACTCACTAGTTTGGGGTGATATGATTTCTTTGAGTTCTTAAAACTCAAAACAAGTGTAACGTATTTGCCTTAAAAAATATTCATCCCCTTCCTTAAAAAAAAACTCTAATCAACCAATCGCCAAATCAATAGGGGCCTTAAATTTTGGACTATCCCCTCTATTGATGACAGTGTTTCAGCATAACTTTCTCTCTACTGTCCTTGGAGGCTCGAAAAGTACAACTTTCAGCCCCAAAATGATTGACATTCCTGATTGAGATGTGAGAAAAAGAAAATTATCTGGTGGTAGTAATCAAAACCTTTTACTTGTTTACCTCAGAGATGAAAGTTTCTATTGGTCTTAGTTTAGAAGAATGTTACAAATAATATTTCAGTCCTATTGAAGTCAGTAGTGATTAGGATGAATGCATTTAATAAATCAGAAACTAAATCTGGAAGCTCTTGCAGGTGGTAGACAAAAAATTAAAAAAAATACATTAACTACTGTCTACTTGAGTATCTGGGAAGCTTTCTGGGGAGAAATCATTGTCTAATAAATGATAGTTGGGAAGTGTATTTGTGACCAATAATATCTGGTTCAAATTGTGTAGGTTTATTGGGCAAGATTTTGGAAGTGGTTTGCCATTGCCTCCTTCCTAGGGCTGAGAGAGAGTGACTGGCCCAAAGTTTCCCATATGGCTTTGTGTCTCAGGTGGAGCTAGAGCAATGTTTTGTTTGGCAATATATTTTAGAATAATTCTTTAAGGCTGTCAAAAGAACACTTCAAAAATCTGAAACAAAATGCCATCTTCAAAACAAACAAAGAAAACCCATCCTTCATCAGGATAGGCAACTTGGTGCTCTCCAGATGCTTTAGCCTACAACCTTCTTTTTGTTGTTGTTGTTATATTGGCTGAAGTTGACAGGTGTTAAAAACCAAAACATCTATACATAAGAAGCAGGAAGTCTGTCTCTGTACTACATTCTTGTTCGGCTGTTTCAAATTTAAAATACTTCCAAATTGATTAAAACAGGCTGGCCATCATCATTCCTCCCTCCAGATGGGGAAAGAGGGAGGAATGATGAAAGAAATGTGAAAGAAAAAGAAGAGCAGAAAAGGAGGGTAACAGCCAGTCTCTAACTGATTAGCCTGAGATAAAAGAACTGAATATTTCCTGGGGTCCAAAATGGAGCAACTTTGGTCCGTTTTGGTTTAGGAGAAATTTTTTTTCCTTTACACTACTTTTCTGATGTTTGAATGTATTTTTTGGATTGGGCTTAGGGGAAAACAGTTCTCAGTGGGACAAACAGTGCTTCAGCCCCAGTTAGCTCTTACTGTAATTGATAAATACAGTAAGAGAATGCCTTTTTCTGAAAACCTAGTCCCTATCTGGGCGGGATTAAGATTATTGTTAACAGTTTTAAAAAAAAGCCTGTGCCTTCAGATAGCCTGCTTACTCTTATGCATATAGAAATGAAGATTGTAACAAACTACTTATTTACAGGACAGCTGTGCAAGAGTATTGTTGTTACGGGGAGCAAACAAGGAATTAAAGAACTATAATAATCAGTCACCGTTTCAGGTAAGAATAAGTAAAGCATGCCATCTTCTTCGGTGTCTATCAGTTTAAATTGCAATTGAATATATATTTAATGTATTGGGTAAAAAAGTATGAACGTGAAATCAAATTACTGTACACTGATTTTCATACATTTGTATGCCACTCTTTGAGAAGATCATGGTTTTGCTTATAGGATTTATTTCTTCTTACATTTACAGTAATTTTGTGATAAAGGAGAGGCTAAAATATTACATGAAATGCTGGTTTAGTAGAATTTTGGTTTGTACTATTTTGGGCTCTGTAGGATTTTGTAAATATATGCCTACATAATAATCTGCCAGTGCAATATATAAAGAATTTAATTTTTACACTTGATGTGAAAGATTATTACCCAGAATGAAAGATTTGGGGTTTTTTTTTAGATCTTATTATTTTTGTAATTTTTCACAGAATGAAAGATTTGGGTTTTTTAGATCTTATTATTTTTGTAATTTTTCACAGGAAATTATACTGACGCCAATATTTAGACCCACTTCTCTTTCAAATTAAGAAAGGCAACAGAGATAATTAGAATTATGGTCACAATTATTTTCTCCTTCCTATTTTTTTTCAGTTCATGTAGCATAAAAATGGAAGGCAAATGTTTCAAAATGTTCACCAAACTGGAGTCTGAAATAGCACCAACCAGAATTCTATCACCTTGGCCTTCTTACAACTTCACCTAGCATAGTGTATAAAATGATTTTGGGACCATAGTGATTTCCCAAGGATACACAATAAGTTCCAGATATGAAAAAGGTTTTAAATTTGAATTTTCCATATGGAAAATCATACCAGTATCTGTGTATCATTATACTATATACACTGTGCCCTCTGTTGTGGAATACTGGTAACAGTATTCCTGCCTTGCAAGGTGAATCTCTAGATTAAAACTCCTGAGTTGCATAGCATAGTGTAAGTGTGCTTGGTGTAAAACTGGGCTATCGTTATGCTTGTTGCTCAGAGTCTCTGTATTTACAAGACCACCTTTCCCAGATAGATTCTGCCCATTCATTTTGGGTGAACAGAGAATGTCTGTTGAGAGGTACAATAAGAAGAGGGCATGAAAATAGGTTTTCTCTGTGGGGTATGCCCTCTTCTGGAACAGCTTATCCCCCAAGTTGAGGGCAAATCTATTCTCATGGCCTATGGAAGATTGTTAAAATGTAGCTTTTCTGGAAGGTTTTTGGAAATTAGACAGTAGTGGAGTCATTGGCACCAGACAGGTAAATATAGTCAGTTAATACAGTGCACTAAGAATAAAACATAATCCATATGTTTTATGGATTATGTTTTATTCTTAGTGCTCTGTATTAACTTACTGCATTATTAAACTTTGTGTATTTACACATATTTATATTTCTAAACTCAATTATCAATCACAGTATACCTTTTCCTAAACCCTTTTTGTTCTTTCCCAAAAACATCTTTTTCAACTGCCCAAGTCTCCAGTGTGGTTAACAGGAATATAACACAATTTTTTTGCCACAGTGTTAATTAAATTGCTAGGTCTGTAATCTAAAGGCAATGATCTATCACTTTTTTTAAAAGACTGGGGCAATTATGCTGCTGTACCATGCATCAGGAATAAATCAAGAATGACTGATATGATTAAAATCTTATTATAATACACTCTAGCACAACAGATTAGTTTATCCTTAATCATTTCACCAAATAGGCTGTCTTCACCTGCTGTTTTTATAGTGGGAATATTTTAACAATACTTTATGTTTGATTTTGTTATTCATTTGGGCATATTGCTTAGATTATTGCTATGTTGGTTTTTTTTTACTTACACTGTTATTTTGTGCACTACTTAGACACCCTCAGGATTGTAGCAGTACATATATTCTATAAATAATAAATACTAGCCAAAATGTGTTATATCCTTATACCATTAGCATTGAAGGCTGCATGAATACAAACAGAGCAAGTAACCCAGTTGATTCTTTCCCTACCTTACTAAAAGTAAGTAGGAAAATAAAAGTAGGAATCCATAGGCTGGCGATACCTGCATGTTGCATTCCAGGGAATGGTAGTAATGCAATGGGATGAGTTTTGGAAAAAACTGAACTACATCCTGAATGAATGTGATCGAGGTGGAAAAATTATTCTCTTAGGTAGCATTAATGAATAGATGGCAATAATATAAGAGTAGAGGAAAAAAATGACTTTACCATTTGGAAGTCCAAGAATGTATTAGAGATGGGTTTGTTTGGTGAGTATTTGTTTGTTTTGACACATGGTTTAAGCCTAAACCTATCTGCGTGTAGGCATGGCAAAAAAAGAGAAAAATATGTATGATGAAAGACTGAGGGAATTAGAGAAGGATGCAAGGTTGACAAGACTTTTTGAATGTGAGACAGATCATCTTTTGATAATGCAAGAGTGGATCTTGACACTATCAAATGGACCTGGAAGAAAAGAGGGGAAAAGGGGATATACACAGAATGGAAGGAGAAAATGTTATGGAAATGTATGAGAAGAAAGGTGAATTTTCTAATAGAATGAATAGAAAGTGGATGTAAAGAAAGGATGTGGAAGTTGCTTGAAATAGAGTAAAGGAATTATATTATAAAAGCAAATAAAGATGGGGAGATAAGCAAACAGGACATATGAAAAAGATGCTTGGTGAAATGAAGTAAAAGAGGCTGTAGATGAGAAAAAAATAAACATAAGGGTAAAAGAAAGGTATTTTATAATCAGAATAGAAAGAAAAAGTTGAAAGAATGAAGAAGGGGGAGGCATGAATTGTTAAGACTAAAAGAGTGAGAGAAATGGCAAGGCAATTTTGATGGAAACTTTAAAAAAAATTGGAAGTATGTGAAGAGGTCTAAACAAAGACCCTCCAGCAGAGTGAATAGAATTAAGAATAAAAGTAATCCAATAATTTGGGATAAAACTGATGCAAGAGATACTGAAATGAGCATTTTTAGAGATCTGTAAAGCAATGGTAGTGATAAGTCAAATAATAGAACTGAAATGAATACTACAAATGTTAACGTTCAATAAAAATGAATGAAAAGGAAATGATAAATGCTTTGACAATGGTGACCTCTGGCCAAGTTGGAGACATTCTTAGTTTCAATTTGGTCTTTTCTCCATATGTAAGCTGTTGAAAACTATATCTGGATTGCTTGCCAAAAATATTTGATAAGCAGAGATATTAATTAAAGAATTTTCTACTAAGTTTGGAAGTTTAGTGATAATATGCCTCGTAAACATAAGAAATAAGCTACTTCTTCCCCTCCTATTTTGTCCACTGTCTCAAACAACGATAAGCAAATCCTTACCAGTTGCTGGAACACTTATTTCTGTGCCTGAGAGTTTGTTCCGTCAGAAGAGGCAATTGTTTTTGCTGATAATCTTAAAAATCAGATTGGAGATGTGCAGTGTGCAATTTTAACTCTTTGGTTGCTATCCAGAGTTGAATGAAGAGAAGTAACTAATTTTGAGTTCATTTCCATGATATATTCCCTAAATAGAAGGTTCATGGAATATGTGTCAAAAGATTGCATTATGGAAACTATTAAATATGTCACTTGTCTCCTCTTCTATTTAATTTGGTTTTAGAAACACTAACTTGTTTTATTAGACAATTTAGTGATATTCAAGGTATATAAGTAGCATACAAATTGTTACTATGTGCAGATAATATTTTGAGTCTTCTCAGTGCTTACCAAAATTATTTATATAATTTGCGCATGTTGCACAGCAATATGGTACATTTTCTGAATATAAAATAAAGTGGAACCATTTTAATGTTTTGCCAATAGGTAATTAGGTTTCTATGGAGCTTCATTTGTTTAAACTCCCTTAAATAAAGATAATTATTCCTAACAGTATATATTTATTGGTAGATCTGAATGTCACAAATGTATAGCAGAGATTAATGTTGATATTAATAGATGCTTAAATTACCTATGAGCCTATAATGACTATACATTCAAGTAGGTGGAACAGTCTCTACATTGTATAGAAGAGTCTGTGCAGGCATAGTATGGAATTTCCTCCTCACACGACTGCTTAACATAATGAAGAAAGAAGTATTATCAATTTTGATTTGATGGGGTATTAAAATTGTCAGGCACCAGGCTCTGAAGGTTGGAGGCTGAGGGATCAAATATTTTCAATGTTTCTTGAGTATGAAAAAATGGGACTAAAATTAAATGTAAAGAAGACCAAACTAATGACAACTGGTAGAACAACCAGCCTTAGAATTGGCAATGAAGATATCAAAGTGGTAGATATCTGTCTTTTAGGATCAACCATCAATAGTAAAGGAACCATCAGTCAAGAAATATTCCACAGACTAGCAGATTTGGTAGAGCAGCCATGAAGGCCTTGGAAGAGATATTCAAATGCCGTAATGTCTTTATACTCACAAAGATCAAAATCACGCAAGCCATGGTATTCCTTGTGACACTCTATGGGAGTGAAAGTTAGACTTTGAAGAAGCAGAATTATGGTTGCTTTTGAAATATGGTGTTGGAGAAGACTCCTGAGAATACTGTGGACAGCCAAGAAAATAAACAAATGGATTGTCAAAGAAAACAACCCAGAGCTCTCACTCAAGACTGAAATGACCAGACTCAAATCACCCTACTTCAGACACATTATGCGAAGATCAAGCTCTCTGGAGAAGGCTGTAATGCTGGGAAAGGTGGAAGGAAAGAGAAGAAGAGAGCGACCAGCAGCAAGGTGGATGGACTCAATTATAATGGTGATGGATGCACTGTTGGAAGACTTGAAAGACCATGTTAGGGACAGGTCACCATGGATAAAATCTATCTATGTGGCCGCTAAGAGTTGATAACAATTTGATGGCTCATCATCCTCATCCTCATCATTGAAGTATGTGGATAGATTGGAACTGATTGGCGATTGACATGTGCATAGTTATGTAATGTTTGATTTCTAAGCAAAAGCTATTTCCCAGATGATCAGATCATACCAGATCCATTCAGTTTATACATCTGCTTTATCTGTTCCACTGTGTGAACTGGTCTAATTATGCCTGCAATGAAAAAGAATTTAAAAGAAGCTTGATTTTATAATGCATATATTTTCTTCTACCTTAAGATAAATTTCACAGAACAGAAAAAAGACATATAGTTAAAGTAAAATTGTATCTTGGATAAGATATCAAAAAACATTATTATCTTTAATTATAACCAGGCACAATTTCGTTCAATTAACACTGCTTTAAAATTATTTCTCAGTTGTATTATCTAGTCTTGATCTTTTTGTCTGAATTTGATTTCTCAGTGAAAATACATGTCATTCTAAGTACTGTACATACTGTACACATTACAGTATTTACTCATTATTTTACATCCTAATCATTAAAAACAAGCCATACATTTTCTGTGATACATAGAATATTATGAATGAAAACTAGCATCTTGTATTATACTCCAAAGATATGGAAGAGCCAATGCTGATATTGTATCATTGATATAATAATTGTGTGTACACTTGTTAGAACAAATTGGTACAGTCTCACATAAAGCATATGATTGCAAAGTAATGCTGGGTAGAAATTACAGACCTGTTTGAAAATGGCCCCCAGTATTCATTAAGTAGATTGTGATAGGTATTTCTGGCTAGTCTCACAACCTATAATTTAGGATTAATATGGGAGTATGTTGTCATTGTTAGTTGCCGTTGAGTCATTTACAACTCATGGTGACCCTATGTATAACAGAACGTAATGCTGTTTGGTCTTGTGCCATATGCCTGACAGTTCCAATGTTTGCATCCATTGTTGCTGTAATTGTATCAATCCATCATCGCATTGAAGGTATTCCTCTTTTCCACTGGCCCTCGACTTTACCAAACATGATGTCCTTTTCAAGCGATCAGTCTTTCCTGACAATGTGCCCAAAGTATGAGAGTCTAAGCCTCTTCGCCTCTAGGGAACATTCTGGTTGTATTTCTTCTAAAACGGATCTGTTTGTTCTTCTGGCAGTCCATGGTATTTTCAGTAATCTTCACCAACACCACAATTCGAATGCATCAATTCTTCTATCTTCCTTTTTTAATGTCCAACTTTCACAGATACATGTGGCAATTGAGAAGACCATGACATGAGTCAGACGCACTTTTGTTTTTAAACTGACATCTTTACTTCTGAAAACTTTAGATAGGTCTTTGATGGCAGATTTTCTCAGCGTGATACGTTGTTTGATTTCTTGATTACTACTTCCCTTGGCATTGATCATTGATCCAAGTAGACTGAAATCGTTGACGACTTCAATTTCTTCTCCATTTATTGTGACATTGTTTATTGGTCCATTTGTGAGAATCTTCGTCTTCTTCACATTCAGGTGTAGTCCGTATTGCTGACTACAATCTTTGATCTTCATCAGCAAGTACTTCAAGACTTCTTCACTCCCAGCAAGCAGAGTTGTATCATCTGCATATTGCAGGTTGTTAATGAGTCTTCCACCAGTTCTGATACCTGTTCCTCTTTGTACATTCCTGCTTCTCGAATTATTTGTTCAGTGTACACATTGAATAAGTAGGGTGAAAGTATACAACCTTGCCGCACACCTTTTCCAATTTTGAACCACTTGGTATCACCGTTTTCTGTTCTAACGACTGCCTCTTGATCCGTGTACAGGTTCCACATGAGTACAATTAAGTGCTCTGGAATTCCCATTCTTCGTAATATTAACCATAACTTGTTATGGTCCATACAGTCAAATGCCTTTGCGTAATCAATGAAACAGAGGTAAAGATCTTTCCGGTATTCTTTACATTCAGCCAAGATACATCTGACATCAGTAATGATATCTCTCATACCGTGTCCTCTTCTAAATCCAGCTTGGACTTTTGGTAGTTCTTTATTGATGTAAGACTGTAAACATTGAATTATTTTCAGCAAAATTTTGCTAGCGTGTGAAATTAATGAAATGGTTTGATAATTTCCACATTCTGTTTGATCTCTTTTCTTTGGAATGGGTATGAATCAGGATCTCTTCCAGTCATTTGGCCAGGCCGTTGTCTTCCAAACTTCTTGACATAGAAGAGTTAGTACTTCCACTGTTGCATCTGATTGTTGACATATCTCAATTGGTATTCCATCAATTCCTGGAGCCTTGTTTTTCGCCAATGCCTTCAGTGCAGCTTAAACTTCTTCCTTCAGTACTGATGGTTCTTGATCATATTCTACCTCCTGAAATAGCTGAACATTGACTAACTCTTTTTTATACAGTGATTTTGTATATTCCTTCCATCTTCTCTTAATACTACCCGTGTCATTTAATGTATTGCCCATACATTTTAAGGATAGCAACTCAGGGCTTGAATTTTCCCTTCAGCTATTTCAGCTTGAGAAATGCTGATCGTGTTCTTCCTCTTTGATTTTCTAACTCTAGGTCTTTGCATATTTCATCATAATATTTTTCCTTATCTTTTCGAGCTGCCCTTTGAAATTTTCTATTTAGCTCTCTTACTTCATTCTTTTTTCCATTCGCTTTAGCTACTCGGTGTTTAAAAGCAAGTTCCAGAGTCTCATCTGACATCCATTTAGATTTTTTCTTTCTTTCCTGCCTTTTTAATGATCTTTCACTTTCTTCGCATATTATGTTCTTAATGTCTTCCCAGAACTCTTCTGGTCTTCGGTCATCAGTGTTTGGTGCATCAAATCTATTTTTGAGGTGATCTCTAAATTCAGGTGGGATGTTTTCTAGATCATACTTTGGCACTCTTGGACTTGCTTTAATTTTCTTCAGCTTCAGCTTGAACTTGCACATGAGCAATGGATGATCTGTCCTGCAGTCAGCTCCTGGCTTTGTCTTAACTGATAGAATTGAGCTTCTCCATTGTCTCCTTCCACAAACGTAATCAATTTGATTTCTGTGTAATCCATCTGGCGAGGTCCATGTATAGTCATCGACTGTGTTGTTGGAAAAAAGTGTTGCAAATAAATAAATAATTGGTCATATGAAATTCTATCATGTGATCTCCAGTATTGTTTCTGTCACCAAGGCCATATTTTCCAACTACTGATCCTTCTTTATTTCCAACTTTTGCATTCCAGTCGCCAATAATTAACAGAGCATCTTGATTGCATGGTCGATCAATTTCAGATTGCAGCATTTTGTAAAAGTTTTCACTTTCTTCATCTTCAGCATTTTTCCTTCCTCCCTCCCTCATCTTTGGCATTCGTGAATCTTTGTCAGAACCTAGCCTGCCTCTGACTCGGAAAGCGAAACTCTTTCTGAGTCGGAGGAGGCATTGGAAACTTACTGGGCTGAAACTGGGGAAATGAAACTCCAGGATGAGTCAGCAGTGCAAGAAGAACCCAAGGCATTGATTGGCCAAGATTTGGAGGAGAATTTGAATCCTCCAATCAGCATGTGCCAACGATGAGTCGAAAAGCGTGTGAAGGAGAAAGCAGCCCAATTGGCTATAGAAGGGTCCAGGCATGCCAAAGATTGGAATAAAAGGCAGCTGTGCGAAAAGCGAGCTGCCAGAGACAACCAATCCTTCAAGCCTGCAGCTTCAGAAGAAGAGTCCTTACCTGCGTCGGAGACGGCGTCTGTTGCCGAAGAGGAATCAGCGCCTTTGCTCAACTCCAAGAAGGGATTGAATTCCGCTTCTGCTGTTACCGAGGAATCTGCGTCAGCCACACCCAGCAGCCTTCTCTTGGCATCCAGCCTTGAAACTCCGCACTCTCCACAGCAGCGTAATAATGCCTTGAAACTCCAGCACCACCGTTTGTCCTTAGTCCTGTGTAAATGTCCTTTATACGCTCAGCTGTGTTTGGGAATTTCACACCTATCTTGTTCAGGATCTGTGTCCCAGTCCAGTCCGGGGCTTCCAGCCGGGTCCAGCCTAGTTCCAAGTTCCAAGCCTTGCTCCAAGTCTCCAATCCAGAGAATCCAGTTTAGTCCGGGGCTTCCAGCCAAGTCTCTCCTTGTTCCGAGTTCTACTCCTGCTTCAAGTCTTCAGTCCAGTTAATAGTTCTAGTCAAGCCCAGCCTTGATCGCTGTTCATAGTTGTGCTTCGAGGTTCCAGTTGCCGCTTCCAGTTCAACACAAGTCTCCAGATATCCAGTGATTCAACACCAGAACAGTTCCAGTACCGTTCCAGCTTGAGACCTGCTGCCCTTAGCACACCACACTCCAGTCACATCCAACTTATAATTCCAGTGAGAAGTCCTGTTCCGCCACCTTGTTGTGGCCCAGTTGGTATCGTGAGAGCTATGTTAGACACATTCAAAATGCATCAGTTTTTATTAGTGTTATAAATGGCAATTGCCACATCATCAAATGCACTTTAGTTTAGCAGAACATGTAGTTAGCATAAGGGCAGGACTGGGAATATCATATGCCCTTTGGTCTCCTGTGGAATCAAATTGGTTTGATAGATAGTAACTACTCTTGACATTGTATTAGTTGATGTGGAGCAAAGCGGGAAAGACTTCATCCACTTTGAACACAATGTGTGTGACACTAATCCTGGCTTCATTCATAGGATTCTTTAAAAAGGCTAGGTTTTCTGTACAAGCCATACTCAGTTGTATCCAAAATTTTATAGACATAATTGTCTATGATATAATACCATGTTCAATTGTCTGTGATGTATTCTAATTGAAAGTGGGAATGATGGAGTAATAACCAGACTAAGTGAGAACCACTGTTGACAAATCTTAGCTGCTTTCTATGACCTTGAAAGCAATGGCCGATGTCCACTTGGAAATGTGGGAGGAAAAAGCCTACAGTTGCAATTGTTCTAGACTGAAGTGTAACAGACATAATCTCTCTGTAGCCGGAAAGATGTGATTAGGACTGTGTGAATACTAGTCTTGTGTGGACTACAGGATCGGAGGGAAAGATTTACTTTTATCTTTCATGGTCTACAATCCTGTTCCTATCCTCCACTTGACTGCTGATTAGCAACAGCTGAAAACATGTGTTAAATGTAATTACATTTTGTTCATTTGTAATTTGAAAGGTGGTTTGGGTTTTTTTTAAGGGTTTATTTTATCTGTACTTACATGTACAGACTTGTCTGAATGTGATCATATCTTGGCAATGTATTTCTTAAGTTTCTTAAGTTTCTTGTTCACTCCTAAAATAAGCTTCATATTTATCTTTATGAAGTTGTACAATGGAAAGGCATCCCTTTAAAAAAACAATGTTGCAATGTTTTAGCAAATGTAGTCTGATAAATAAATGTTGGATTTTTCCCATGATTTAAATTTGCAAATGCTAAAACTAGTTGTTGAACAAATATACAATAGCTATTCTGAGACTACTGCCTGTCAGTATCCAACTACAGATGGTACCATGAATCATAGCTTGAATAAAGAAATTGTTAGGTACTAAACCAGAGTTGCTAGGAGAATTTTTGTGCACAAATACCACATGTGATGCTAAATTTTGGGACAGAATCAGTATGCATTGGGGCTGAAAAATATCTGTGGTGGAAAGGAAATAGATTAAAAAGACCAACAAAAGGAAGCTAATACTAATATGCTTGGTATTATCAAGGACATAAGATTTATATACAGCCAAATCGACTATCGAAAGAATCTAAAAGGTAAAGCTCACCAAGAAAAAAATGTGCACAAGGACTACATAGCAGAAATGAAAAGATAAATAGGTCTGTGTGTGTATGTGTGTTTGTACAGCATGAGCTAAGCTTCCATTAATTGTGGTTTTGTTAATTAAATTTCTTTTTTTTTAAATTACCCTGGCTGATATCTCTAAAAGTTTGCATGTCTAAATCAAATCAAATACTTCAAAATTGTATAATTTTGGAATGACATAATTTTCATGGCTAAGCATGGAGTTAGCAGATTACTTTGGAAAGTATTGAGTATTGTTTAGCAATGTTTAATAATTTGCAAGTGAAATATTCTGAGATATATAAAACTCAAAATTGTATTATATTTTCAATATCTGTATTAAAATAAATACTAGGACATAATCATCTTGTTTTGAAACTTGCAGGAAAGCTTTGTAAATACTTTCTATGTATAAGATATTTAAGAAAAATATGGGTGTCAGCTATCAAATGGTTCTCAGCTATTCTTTGTATGTCTTGTGATATTTCATTGGAATGCACATGATTTACAGCAATTAATCTCATGGCTGAAAAGAACCATAAGCATTATTTAATGTCATTTATTTAATATTTTATAAGTGCTAGCTTTTTATTTTGTTAGAATAGTGTAAAATTCTACTTTTAAAGTATAGATGTATGTTTGATTATTTTATGCCAAAAATATTTCTTAAGAAGTAAAACAGATCATTTACTGTGTTGAACAAATATTAGTGTTATAACATATACTTATTTTGGGTAAGCATATTTAAAACTTGTGTACATTAAAAGATACAGATAAGTGATGATTGAATTAAAAGATGTTTTAATTTAATTTAATTAAGATGTTTCTTTCCTTCCTTCTCTTTTTAGAAATTTTTATTTCTGTGTACTTTATAAACTTGTTTGTCCTCATTTAACAATAGCTCTGTTTGGCTCCTCCAGTCCTATTCAGTCTGAAAAGTGGTTGGCTAACTGCTAGATGCTAGTGTCTGTTCCATTCATCTGAATTCACAGAATGGATATAAAGTTCTTTTTTTGCCATGGGAATTGCTGCAGTTTCACCATTTCTGCACCATGAAACCATATGGTAGCATTGCTTCGGTAATGTGGAGAAAATCCATAACATGAACTTTTCTGAAATTAGCATTGCAAAATGAGCAGAAGTTGCTACATAACTCAAAGGTAAACATGATAAAGGCCCAGTTTAATACATATTCATGAATGCTTTCTTGGGTGATTCTTCAGTCACCAGCAACTGCTTGTCTATATCTATGATAAATTTTTCCAGAGATTTAGGGCCAGAAAAGAAGCAGATACAGCCAGAGATCAAAAGCCAGCACAGCATAAATGTGAACTGGAGGAAAACAGAAGCCAAGATAGAAATCAGGTTCATAAATAGAGGACAGGCACAGAGATTTCAGGGTAGCAGAAAAATCAGGAACAAAAAGGGATGACTATTGACATTTGGTGTTTGAGACATTTTTGTATAGAACTGGCCTTTCTCTTGTTTTCCCCCATGCCACTTTATATTAATTCACGTAATTTCAGGAAGTCAAATTCTTTCCGTTTCTCCTACCCTAAAGTTAGATCTTAGACACCACTGTCCACCTTTTTCAATATGTATAATTTTTTATTATCATGGAAGTCACTTTATTGTGAGATAAAATGGGACTCGCCAGTAAATGTAAAAATTTAGACAGGTCTAAGTAACAGGAAGCCATCAGGAAGCATTAAGACAATCTTATGTTACTGATTTTTTAAGAAGTTATATCCAGGAGGATTATGGTTATATTCCTGCTATTGCTATTCAAGTCATTGATTTGGATGACTAAGATAATTTATAACAGAAAATCTGACCAGAAACCAGTTTGAAATAGATCCAGGCCTTTGAGAAATAAGTGCAAAAACTTTAAAGCTTTCATCTAACTGATTGTTCCAGTCCCTCATCATCTGTTTAGTGATCTAAACCTCCTCCACAAATTCTGGATTTTGGAGGAAAGCAGATGGAGATTGCTACTTTATTACTAGGCTTAATGGACAATGATTTTTCTTCTCTGAATAAATTAATACAATGTAGTACAATGTTGTTGTTGTTTAAATACTTTGTGTTGGAAGTGAAAGATATTTCTTTGAAATGATTCATTAGACATCATCAGTTTGACATCACAGCTTTTTCAAACATTATTTTCTAATATTTGTATTATACCACATTTGTTATATGTCTTGATTTTAATGTAGGCTTACTTAATTACAAGTTCAGGACTAAAAGCCAAATTATATTAGTCTTCACAGAAGGTATTATTAATTATTACTATTATTAGTATTTTCATAGACCACCCAAACTAATGCTGAATAATGTTCTTTCCTGACTGCATTCTAAAATCAATTTTCTTAATTGTTGTTTGCTAGCAGAAAACATATTTGACAGTTATTAAAGTACCTATACACAACACAAAATACTAACTACTATACTATAAAAAGATGGCTATTCTGCCTTCCAGTAAGTTTCCTGTCAACGTTTTATCTTTTATTTTGACTTTTAATGACTTTATTGGCTTAGACTAACCTTCATGAAAAACAGATTTTGTTGTTAAATCTATTTACTTTGCTCTGTAGAACTCAAACAAGCACTATTCCTTTGTTGTTATTTTAATCCCCAGGAATTCAAAGGATATTGGATTAAACTTCATCAGGAGCAGAGTTTTGGGTGGAAGTATGGGAAAAAGTGGGTTGCTATACATTCTAATGTGAGACATAGAATCTCAATTAAAGTGAACAGGGTGTGGAGTTGTAGCATGTACGTGTGTTAAACTGCAGAGAGGTAACTACTAGAACACATGAACTGAAAAATTATTAGCAGGCACTCTACATGTACTCCTTGAGAGTATTCAGTTGTGGTCAATGTCACATTTGCTAACATTCATCTACACTATGAATAAGCTTTTCCATGGTTTTAATTGGTCAGGTACCAGAATGTTTCATCATACCCACATGTAAAAAATCAGTCCCGAAAATATTGTTTAATGTTTTTATGTCAATTACTTTTTAAAATATATTGTTAGTAAAAAAAAAAGTTCATTAAAATAAATTCTTTGCATTAGATTGTATATGGAGCAAGATCTGATCCTTTCTAAAACATCGGAAATTGGGATGCTGTCAAAAAATTTAGCTTCTTAAAAGTAAGGAAAAGCTACACATTTACATAGGATAGCAACTTTGTATTGCTAGGACTTTTTCTTACTGATGCTGATATTCAGAGAACATAAAACACTACCTGAAAAACAGCATATATGCTGCCACTGCAGGATCTGGTCAAAGAGCACTTCAGTGTTGAGAAGTGTGACTAGGTTCTTTCACTGAGAATCAGGAACCTAATGATGCTAGAATCCGCTAAAGGTAAAATCTAGTTCAAATGGAACTTGACTTTTAATGACTTCACAGACTTGGAAATAATTCACCATTGTTTTCTTTGAGATGGTTTATTCAGCTTTCAAGCCTAGCTTATAGAGATTTACGAATGGTTTCCTGCTTAGCTTTTTGAAGATCACCCAAGGTCAGTTAGGTACTGTCAATTAGTCTAAAGAGAAAGCTAGAATCAATCACTCAATATCAATATATCAAATTTAGTCACTGCCCATCTCACTCAAGGAGCGACTCTGGGTGGTAGAATAGAGAGAGTGAAGGTATAGAGAAGGGATAGAGAAGGCAGGAAATGAAGATAAATGAAAAGGGCATTTGAGGAAAGTTCACATCACTTATTCAGGAGGCTCTGAAGATAGGAATGTTTGTGGATTCAGCAGAAAGACGGATTGATGGATGGTAGGCTGTTCTGAAAAACCATTTTTTGGTGACTTGGATTTATTGTGTTACATCAAACTTTTGCCAACAGCATTTCAGTTTAATAATTACACCTTGTGTCTCTTTAAGTTCTAAGTGGTAAATGTTGAGTGCTGATTAAAATAGATTATCATTGTATAAACAGTGGTAATGCTTCGGGCTATTTCTCTTCATGAAATAGATTGTTTCTTAAAATTTCAAGACGAAAACAGGCCCATTCAGGACATTTCAGCCCACTAAAAAGTATTGCAGGGAAATGTCCTGAATATTATGTGGTCCATGTTGGCATTTCTTTGTTTTTTGCACGGACCAAGCCACTAGATTATCATGGTAATTGAGTACTTTCTTAAGTATTGGCAGGGTGAAGAGGTCGAACTTAATTGTCCTCAGTTTGGGTGTTAAAAGCTGCATTGCCTGGGGGAGGAACTTGCCTGGACTTGTTTTAGTTTCGCTTTTGTAGCCTTCCAGCCTCTCTTCCCAGCCCTCTCTGAGCGCGTGTGAATTCACAGCTTGAAAATACATTTTTGTGCTGTCTGTAAATACATTTATTTTTATAGAAATGCCTGGTGTGTGTTTTTTCTGATCTCTCGGGCCAAATGCTTTCCAGCACTCTGCAACAGTCCAGTGAAACAAAACTTGGAACAGTTTGAAACATTTCAGGGGTTCTGTTATAAGGAACAAGGGGAACTCTAAGCAAACCCTTGATCCCTCATTTTTTTCTCCCAGGATCACAAAAACAATAAAATGGTAGTCCATGCTATCTATCACCCAAACTATAGAAAGGTTATGATTGTTTTGAAAATATTTTAAAAATAATCCCCAGAGGAACAATGGAAATGAGTTAAAAACATGCTTTTTGCAGTATAACACTGAGCCCAGCAGTGGCCCAGTAAATAGTTAAACATGAATTTCAGCATTTTAGCATAGCCTATGAACAACAATTGCAAAAGCCTTTTTGACTACAGGTAGTCCTTGCTTAATGACTGCCCTGTTGGTGATCATTCAAAGTTACAGTGGTGCTGAAAAAATAACTTTACGATGGCTGTTGTAGCATCCCCACAGTCACGTGATCGAAATTCACGTGCTTCACAACCAGCAGGCATTTATCACTGTCCCATCATCTGGTGGTCATGTGATCACCATTTGAGTGCTTCACAGCTGGCTTCCGACAAGCAAAGTCAATGGAGAAGCCAACAGTAAAATTGCAAGTTGGGGTCATGTGATGTCTTGCTTACGACCATGGGTGATTTGCTTAAAGTGACGTTGTATGTCCGGTGCGGTAACATGATGTTTTGCTTAATGACTGTGTTGCTTAGTGATGGAGTTGCTGGTCCCAATTGTGGTTGTTAAGCGAGGACTACCTGAATAATCTTGAGAAAGGTTTCTTCCTAATGGCCATAAATGCCTGCAACTCTGAATTAAAATATTGTTTTCTTTGCATAGTTCTATTGCTATAGTTAGCAACCAGTAAAAGAGTCCTTCTATACTCTTTAAAATGATTGAACATTCATTTCAAAATACATGGTTCATATATACTTACATTGGTTGATTATTTATTGAGCTTATACATTTGTGGACCATGATCCTATTTGACTTTATTGATCACAGTGAACAATGCTATAATAATTTCTCTTGCAGTGGGTATTGCTAAATAGCAATTACATCATTTGCTATAGCATAGCATAGAGTATCCTTTGGTCTATTTTCTTACTGCACTGTATGTAACAGTACAGAAGAATGGAAGATTTCCATATTCACCATTTCAGCTTTGGATCTGATGAACAGGTTTTCTTTCATCTTACATTTGTCTCAAAGGACAACATTAATAAAGCATTGCTTGAAAAAGTCCCCAAAGTAGCTGATAAGCTGCTACTTATCAGCTGAAGCTGATAAAACAGAAAGATGATAAATGCATATTTCCAAGCATCATGTACACGAAATAATTATATTTCCCCCATTGCCTTCATTTACCATATCAAAGTAAATCTATTCCAAAATTACTGTGTATTAACATCTTTTCAAATTTATTTTCCTTGTACTGTCTATGTGTTGGTACTAGGCAATCATTGAAGGTTCTCTGTTCCATTCCTCATGATGCCCATGCATTAACTATTAAATATTTAGATATTATTAAGTGCTTACTTTATATATTATTATGTGCCTACTAAAGTCACCTATACCTTGTTATTTCAGAAGATGGTAGTGTTGAGAAAATATAATCAACCAGACAAGTATTACCTAGCTATTTTTAAAGTAAACATTTGCTAGTCTAACTTACTTACTTACTTACTTACTTACTTACTTTATTCACTGCCCATCTCTCCCCTATGGGGGGACTCTGGGCAGCTTACAATAAAACAGAATTAAGATATAAAACCATTACATTACAAAATACAGTAAAAATACAAATATAATAAAATCTACATGGCGAAAAGATCTTAATCAGTCCTTGAGTGTAATAGGCCCCTCAGAATCACTTATGGCGCTAGCCATCCCCAGGTGTAATTATTCCCCCTCCCTTTCCAAGCCTGCAGACAAAACCAGGTTTTTAATCTTTTGCAAAAGTCCAGGAGCGAGGGGGCTTGTCTCACCTCTGGGGGAAGGATGTTCCAAAGGGCGGGAGCTACAGCAGAGAAGGCACGCTTCCGAGACCCCGCTAGATGGGGTCTGTAACATGCCCTCCCTGCATGACCGGATGGGGCGGGTTGATGTAATAGGGATGAGACGGTCCCTCAGATATCTTGGTCCCATGCCATGTAGGGCTCTAAAAGTGATGACCAACACCTTGAATTTGACCCGGAAGCAAACTGGGACCCAGTGCAGCTCACGCAACAAAGGTGTTATGTGTGCATAAATAATTGCTTATTTGTCAAATGTATACCTCTTGTTTTTACTATAGTCCAGAAAACAATTGACATCATTTGTAAAACATGGCAGTTTGGTTAAAAAGGTTAGGGACTCACATTAAACATGAAATAAATAGATATATGTTGAGAATGGTAAAGGTAAATCAACTGAAAAATTATTTTGCAATATAGTAGGAGGAGAAGTAAACAAGTAGAAACTAGCAGTAACAATAATAAAAAACAAGGAGGTTGTTCAATTTCCTTTTCATTTATATCTGAGTAATTAGATGGTGGTAATCAGGTGGCAGCTGTGGCCAGGAGAGCCTTTGCACAGCTTTGTGCTGTCTATCAGTTACGCCCCTTCCTGGATTGGGAAGCCCTTCGAACAGTCACTCATGCCTTTGTTATCTCTCAGATAGACTATTGCAATGCACTTTACATGGGGCTACCCTTGAAGCATATCCAGAAGCTTCAGCTGGTCCAGAATACAGCTGTGTGGGCTGTTTTTGGTGCCCCTAGGAGGGCACATGTAACATTGCTGCTGTGTGACTGCACTGGGTACCAGTCTGCTTCCGGGTCCAATTCAAGGTGTTGGTTATCACCTTTAAAGCCCAACATGGCATAGGGCCAGGCTACCTGAGGGACCACCTCTTCCCCATTACATCAGCCCATCCCTCCTGATCATGCAGAGAGGGCATTATGTGGACCCTGTCTGTGAGAGAACTTCGTTTGGGTCCAGGAAGTGGGCCTTCTCTGCAGTAGCTCCTGCCCTGTAGAACATGCTGCCCCTGGAGGTGAGATTGGCCCCACTGCTCCTGGCCTTTAGGAGGAGTCTGAAGACCTGGCTCTGCTGCCTTGCTTGGGGCGGAGAGGGGAATAGAGCTACATGGGGATGGCTGCTATAGACAGTTCCTCCTACACATGGACTGTTTTACATTCTCCTGCCACTTGGACTTTATTCATATTCTTATTTTTACTCTTATTTTTATATTTATTTATTAGGAGTAATGATATATTTATATATTGTATTTATATTGTATGTTTGCTGTTTTAATTGACTATTTTATTGTAAACTGCCCAGAGTCCCCTGATGGGAGGAGATTAAATCAATCAATCAATCAATCTGTTACATTTACATTCATGTGATGTGCTTGAGCACACGCTTTGCATATTGAAGGCTCTAAGTTCGGTTACTGGTATTACTAATTTTTAAAGACTCAGGTAGCAGATTATATGAAGCATTTCTGGTTGAGACCCCAAGGAACTGTTGTCAGTCAGATTATTTCACTAGATGGACAAATAAAGTTTGCATTTTATAAGGTATTTATTATGGTCCTAATATACAATTTTAAAAAAGATTTTCCAAGTATTTACATATATTTACCACTAACGTTTACCAGAGTTTTGCGTATGTCCTACTGATATATAAAGGATCTGAGTGAATAAAAAACAGTGCGGTGCTTCTTTAATTTATTTTACAAGGTTAACTAGCATCACTGTGTCTGTGTGAAAAAGTAATTGCTCCTATAGTTGAATCAATTCAATAAAAGGATAACCAGGACCACTCATGTAAGTATTTCATTAATCAGTGAGGAATTATTTTGGCCAGCTCTGTCATATATCTCACATAATTTGTCTCCCTGAATCACAGTTAAGTTCTCACCTCACAGAAAGATGCCCTTCATGCTCTGCTTAAAAAAAAAAAAGTTTTGAAGACCTCTGTAAAAAAATTATGCCTATAAGACTGGAAAAGGTTAAAATCATTTCTGAAGCTCTCGAGTTCTGCTACTTCAGAGACATTATCTTGAAACGGAGAACATTTATGACAATAGTGAATCTTCTCAAGAGAGGCTGTCCTATCAAATTGCTCCAAGAGTGCAGCATAAAATTATTTGCTGCCTTTTTCATCTTGGTTAAAGTCTGCATCAGAAAAGCACTGGGTAAAAATGAGATTCATGGGAAAGTAGAAAAATGGAGGCCAGTGTTCACCAAGAAGAATGTTGATGAGTCCTAGGCTTCCAGCAAAATACCTGGATGACCCTCCAAAATTTGGGAGGAATGTCCCCTGGACAGATGAATCAAAAGTAGAACATTTTGGACTATGTGGGTGTTATATTTGGTGGGAACCATGGACTTCTGGCAAGATGGGAATTGCAACCTGGTGAGTTGCTGAAAAAATATTGTGGATTATTTTTTTTAAATAACCACTAAGTGAAATTACTAATTGAATTATTCTACACTATCTTTTGGAATTTTGTGGGGGATAAAGTGCATTGTGAACAAAAGAAATAGGTCTCTCCCCCTCCTATTGTTCAGTTGTCTTCCCTTGCATATCTGGTCCTGATACTGGCTTCTAATGAAGCAATAGCTGAGCTGAGAAGTAGGAAAAAGTTACTTCCTCAAGGAGCAGAAGTTTTTGCTGAAATTCTATCAAGTTATCACTTGGGAGATATCCATGGAGTGATTTTAATTCCAGATAGATAAGTGATTAAGAGAAAACTAATTTAAATGAATTAGCTAAGGTTTCTGTATTGAAGGAACTGATGGAGGTGATCACAAAATAATTTTGATAATCTTTAGAATTCCTGGGATTTAGTTTTCAGAAGACTGGAGGACCAGTAAGTTCCCAGATGTCATCTCCATCTTCAAAAAAAGGAGGACGACACGGGGAAATAGAGACCTGTCAGCTTGACACCTATACTGGGCAAGGTTCTCAAACAGTTTGTGAATGCTTGGATAGGCATGCTACAAAAGTCAGCAGAGTCTGTAAGAAACAAACCATGTCAGTCTAATCTTATCTCTTTTAATAGAGTTACTAGTTTTGTAAATCAAGGAAATGTCATAGACATTTTGTACCTGGATCTCAGAAAAACCTTGTGATATTCTTCTTAATAAAATGGAAAAATATACTACTTTTAAATTGACTCACAGTTGACTCAATAATTGCACCAAAGAGTGCTCATTAATAGCTCCACTTCAGCTTGAAGGAAAATATTAAATGGAACGCACAGAACTGTTCAACGTTTTTAGCAATTAATTTGATGAGGGAGTTGGAACACTTATACAATTTGCAGATAACACAAAGCTAGAAGGGGCGGCTAATATATTAAATGAAATGGATCAGGGAAACAGATCAGTGGGCTGAAATTATTAGGAAGGATAGGAAAAATGTATGGCCCAAGTACAGCATGGGGAAGACCTGGTTTGGTAGTACTACATGTGAAAGGGATCTGGATTTCCTTTGCTGACCTTGAGCCAGCAGTATGATGCGAATAGCAATTTTTTAAAAAAGGCAAATGCTATTTTAGGGTACGTTAACAGGAGCAGAGAATCCAAATCACAAGAAGTAATTTTTCCATTTTACTCTGCCCTGGTCATACCTAACCTGGAATAGTGTGTCTAGTTCCGAGCAGTACAATTTTAAAATGGTGACAAATTGGACAGTGACGAAGTTCAGAGAAAGGCAACCAAGATGGTGAAGGGTCTGGAAACCAAGTCCTGTGTGGATTGTTTAAAGGATATAGGTATATTTAACCTTCAGAAAAGGTAACTGAGGGGAGATGTGATAGTAGTCTTTAAATATCTGAAGGGTTATCACACAGAATAAGGAGTGGATTTATTCTCTATTGCCCTAAGAGGTAGGACCAGAATTAATGGGAAATAATTAATTATTAAGGAATGAGGTTCATGCTCAGGAGAGATGTCTTGACTGCATGAACTTCCTTTCTCTATCCCACAATCTTTGGCCTATCCTTACATCCTAGCTTGACGAAATTACCTTAAACAGAAGCTTTTACCATTCTATGTGACTGCTTCCTTGCAAGTAGTACCGGTTATCTTGGAAATCAAGTGGCTGCAGTTACACAATCAAATGTGAGCTGGGCACAAGGAACTATTTTGTTCTTATCCCCAAAATGCCCACAACATCATTTGCAAGCCTTGCATTCTTCCCCTCCCTCCAACCCAGTCTAGCACAGTGACTCAGCTACCTTTCCAGAGAAATACTCAGACTTTGCAGGTGTGTTTGGGGAAGAAGAGGCAACTTCATTGCCCCCCCCATCAAGCATTTCTGTTGTTATAGCCAAACTCAATAAAAGTAGTTTTAGAGTGGAGCTGATTTCCTGCTTGGTCTACCTAGTGGGACTGACAGCGGTGATGGGTATTAATACTAAATTCTCCTGGTCTGATTTTCTGACATCCTGATGTTTTGCCAGCAGCTGTGGTGAAGTGAATTGCCACAAAGTGAATCACTCACTAGTATAAACCTTGGTTGTTGTGGCTGCTGTTTGATCTTTAATTTGAATTATTTTCTAACTGGATTGTTTAATGGGATTCAGAGATAGATGGTTCCTGACTGGTTCTTCATTCAGGTGAATTTTCAAATGATCTGATGTGAGGAAGTTTAAAGGAAACTGGTTTCTGAATTTCTGAATAACCTTAGAGTCTTTGAGACAAACTCTTTTCTAGGTGAGGCTACTGTAAATTCCCATTTTGGGTGTTGGTGCCTTTGAGTCAGTCTGGCAACTGCCTAGACAGGTCCTTGTAGTTTTCTCGGCAAGATTTCAGAAGTTGTTTGCCATTGCCTGCTTCCTAGGGAGAGGAAGAGAGAGCAACTGGCCCAGCGACACCCAGCCGGCTTTGTGCCTAAGGTGGGACTAGAAGTCATGATCTTCTGGTTTCTAGCCTGGTGCCTTAACCAGCACACCAAACTCTCTCCTAAATTCGCTTTGCTTGTGGTTAATTAGTATAGGCTAAAGCTGGGATCCAGGTTTTATTGACCTTTAACATTTATTCCTTCTTGTTAAAGTTGTTAAGAGTAGTTGTGAATCTTGATGGCTTCTCTATGCATTTGTACATTATAAGATGCTGGCCACAGCTGCAGAGTATCAGAAGATTAGACCATAGCTATTTACCCACCAAACTCCATTTAATTGATGCTGCCCGTGGAAGCCTGCAACATTATAAAAGTGTTGATTACCTAAAACAAAGATAGCAACTGCAACTTCATGACAGTCCACTGACATGTAAGTTCATGGATCGGAACTTTTGTCTTTTTTTTTTCTTTTTAAAATTCTGGAGGAATGGAGAATGAGAAGCCTGAGCCCCTTCTGAGTATCTGCAAGAATTCTTATAGGTATAATAGAGCTTTTTGAAACACTTAAAAAAAAGGTTCCATAAAAACAAAGAAAATTTCCAAATTTAAAAAGAAATGTAGAAAGACATTCATTTCTTTCTACATTTCTTTTTAAGTTTGGAAATTTTCTTTGTTTTATGAGGTAGGGAGCAAGATGATGAAGTGAAAGGATCCTACTATTAACAATCTAGGTATTTTCTTATATTTTCATTTTATCAGCTATTTTGTGTTGTTTTGTTTTGTTTTGTTTTGTTTTTATGAATATGGAGTTAGCAGCAGCCAGGGCTGCTGCTTCTGTCTTATACTATTTCTTATACTAATTCTGTTCTTATAGTGTATATATTTGTCTTTGAACTTGAGGTTTTTGTTATTTAAGTAAATTATTTTCTTAGGTAAGTTATACTTCAAGTGTTTGTAAGTTTAAGTAGAATCCAGGAACATGTCTGTTCTTTCCTTATGAAATCATATATTCTCAGTTTATGGAGTTTTATTCAAGTCTCTATATCCATAAATGTAGAGGTACTTACTGAGCAGATATATCATTTTTTATATGGAATAAATATTTCAAGGATTTTGGAAGCACGTTCAAAGAACCTGAGATAAATCTATAGCTTTAAAGGAAATATTTGATGCTTTTTGTTGGTTATTTGTTCAGTCACTTCTCACTCTTTGTGACTTCATGGACCAGCCCACGCCAGAGCTTCCTGTTGGTCATCGCCTCCCCCAGGGACAAGTCCATCACCTCTAGAATATCATCTATCCATCTTGCCCTTGGTCAGCCCCTCTTCCTTTTGTCTTCCACTTTCCCTAGCATCAGCATCTTCTCCAGGGTGTCCTGGCTTCTCATTATGTGGCCAAAGTACTTCAGTTTTGCCTTTAATATCATTCCCTCCAGTGAGCAGTCTGGATTTATTTCCTGGAGAATAGACTGGTTTGATCTTCTTGCAGTCCAAGGCATTCTCAGAATTTTCCTCCAACACCACAGTTCCAAAGCATCTATCTTCCTTCTCTCAGCCTTCCTTATGGTCCAGCTCTCGCAGCCATATATTACTATGGGGAATACCATTGCTTTAACTTGGCGGACATCTTAAGGCTCCTCAGTTCCTCCTTGCTGAAGATTTGATGCTATTAAAACAGTAAAATTTGGTAAAGCCACAAGACCAGATGGGATTCTATTGAGTGGCAAAAAAGAAATACAAGGAATATCTGGTTCCTGTTTTGTTAGGAATCAATAATGAATCTTTAGATAAAGGAATTCTACTTTTATCATACTATGAGGCTATATAATGCTTACTTTTGAAACAAAAAAAATCCTACAAATTGTGCAAGCTGTTATCCAACATTCTTATCAAATGGAGATGCAAAGTTTTTGACAGCTACTTTGCAGAAGGTATTACCTATAGTAATTCATCCAAACTAATCTGGATTTTTGAAAGGCCATCAAGCCTTTAACAATATCGTACTATTGGTAGACATTGTAGCATTGTATTGCCTTTGTTAGATGTGAAAAAAGTCTGATGTGAAATTTAATTTAATTCAACAAAAAATATGTTTTTATCTCCGTCAATACTTAAATGGGCTTCAGTTACAGGTAGTCCTTGACTTATGACCATTTGTTTAGGACCATTTGAAGTTACAATGGTGCTGAAAAAAGTGACTTGTGACTGCTCCTCACACTTTTGACTGTCACAGTGTCCATGTGGTCACATTATCAAAATTTGGGCACTTGGCAACTTGCATGTATTTACAGTGGTTGTAGTGTCCCAGGGTCATGTGATTGCCATTTGCGACTTTCCCAGCTGGCTTCTGACAGGCAAAGTCAATGGGGAACTCTGTGATTCACTTAACAACTACAGCAAACAAGGTTGTAAAATTGGGTGCAGTCATGTGATACCTCACTTAACCACCACACCACTTAATGACAATTTTTCAATTTTTCTGTCTATTAATGTCATGAGTAAGGATGGCGAGCAGGGGGCTCCCATCCAGACTGTCAAGCGCATGCGTAGCACTGATGAATTGTTCAGCCATTCAAAGAGACACAGATCGGGACCGCCTTAACCCTTGGGGGTTATATGGCTGGGTTTTCCCCACGCTTCTTCAGTTTGTTAGGATTCCTGTTAAGTACTAGCAATAAATATTAGGGACCAGTTCCTTGTCTCAGTGTGTTTCCTGGGTTGTAGGTGCCAACGGGTCAGGCTTCTTTGGTACAAAGAAGGTAGGAGCAGACGCTGGGGAAGTAGATGGTCGGATGAAACCCTTTTGGAGATTGGAGTCCAAGTAATCCTTTAAGGTGGCTGTTCCTTGGGGGACATGGGATATTGTTTCCTTGCTGGAATCTTGGCTCCTGGTATCAACTCAATGGTGCAGTCACAGTCCCTATGAGGGGGTAGTGCTGTGGCCTCTTGTTCGCTGAAAACGTCTGCAAAATCTGCATACTTGGCTGGCAAGTGGACTCCCCCTGCTACTGTGACTGCGTTGGCTGCTGGAGAGTGTGGAGCGGCTTGAATCTTGTGGTGCTGGCATTCCTTAGCTGGGAAGGAGATTGCTCCTGTAGTCCAGTTCATCAACGGGTTGTGGATCCTCAGCCAAGGCGTGCCTAGGATTACCGGCACATTTAGCGATGCAGTAACATAAAGCTGGATCCACTCAGTGTGGTCTCCCACTGTCAGCTGCACCGGTTCTGTGAGCCTTTTAATCGGCCCTGCCTTGAGTGGCTGGCCGTCAATGGTCTCCACTTCTATGGGGCATGGTAATTCTCTGGTCGGGACGTTGCAGTCTTGTACGGTCTGCGCATCAATAAAATTAGTTGAAGCTCCAGAATCCACGAGGGCCTCTAGCTTGACTTGGTGCTCTGGGTTGACCTGGATTTTTACTGGTAAGTAGTAAAAGGCTTGTCTGGAATCCTCGGAATGAGCCCTCCTTAATTGATTTATGGTCTCCCTGCTGAGCTCTGTGGAGGGAGACAGACGGATTTTCCCTGGTTGGAAAACAGAGGCCGGGATGGTTCTTGTTTCAGCTGCCTGCCCTGGGGGTCTTACTAAGGCTGCTTGGTCTCTCGCTTGGCAAGCTCTCACCATGTGCCCCTGGGCTCCGCAGTAGAAACAAAGGGCTCTCTCTCTCCTTCTCTGCCTCTCAGCTTCGGAAATCAGTCTCCTGCTTGCCCCAATCTGCATTGGCTCCTCTTGTGTTGAGTGAGCGGCTGCTATGGGGAGGGTTGGAATTCCTGAAAACGCCCTGAGGGTTTTGTTTTTCCCCGGTTGCATCTGCCTAAGCTCCTCTAGCCTGGCATCTATGACCACCGATAACTGACATAGGGCTGCTAACGTAGCTGGTGTTCCCTGGCGCACTAATTCATTCTTAATTTCCTCATCCAGCCCCTGTTTGAATTGGTCTTTTAATGCACTCTCATTCCAGTCCAGATCTCCTGCTAATAACTTGAAATCCGCAATGTAGAGTCCCACCCTCTTGTTACCTTGCTTGAGCCTCCGAATTTCCCGGCTGGCCGTGGCTTCTCTGATGGGGTCGTCAAAGTGTGCTTGGAACCCTGCCAAAAAGTTCTGGTAGTCGTTGAGAATCGGGTCGTTGTTCTCCACCATGGGAATAGCCCATTTGGCTGCTGGTCCCTTTAGCAGACCTAGGATGAAGGTGACTTTGGTTCTGTCTGTGGGGAACTCTGCGGGTCTGCTGTCGAAGAACATAGTGCACTGTGTGAGAAAGGTTCTCAGCTGTCCTGCTTCTCCTCCAAATTTCTCTGGTAGACTGCCCTGGGAACTCAAGACTATTGGCGGGGCTGCTGCTGCTGGTGCTGGTGCTGGTGCCGGTTGTGGGTTAATCGGAGCTGGTTGTTGTAACTGCTGTAGCATGGCAGCTTGTAATGTGTTGATCTGGAGATCTGCTTGTTGTTGGTGTTGTTGTAGGGCTGCTGCTAATTGTTGGATGGCGAGCCGCATTTCTTGGTTTTCTGAAGACATTTCTAAACGTATCTCCTTAATTGCTTGTTCCTCCCTCTTTCGATGGGAGTAGGAGTTTGTTAGGATTGATGTCCTAACAACCAGGAAACACACTGAGACAAGGAACTGGTCTCTAATATTTATTGCTAGTACTTAACAGGAATCCTAACAAACTGAAGAAGCGTGGGGAAAACCCAGCCATATAACCCCCAAGGGTTAAGGCGGTCCCGATCTGTGTCTCTTTGAATGGCTGAACAATTCATCAGTGCTACGCATGCGCTTGACAGTATGGACGGGAGCCCCCTGCTCGCCATCCTTACTCATGACAATTAAGTTTTCAATTTTTAAAAAAGTACCTAAGTTATTAGTCTATATTATTTAGGGATTTTTCTTAATATCCAATTTAGATTGAATTGTTTTATTTATTTATTAAATTTTTATAGCTGCCCATCTCAGCAAGTGACTCTGGGTGGCTATCAAGTGACTGGGCAGTATGTACATGTTTTTCTCCTTTTCTTCTACCTAGTCTGTACCTTTAAGAAAGGATGGCTTGCCATCAGGGAAGGAAGCACGAGTTCTGATTTGTATCAGAGACTCCTAAGGAGAGTATTAGGCAATCTATCTTAACAGCTGAAGCACAAGTGGGTCATGCAGTGATAGAATGATTCTAGACATGCAAACAAGTTTACAGCAACTAGGAAAACAGAAAATTCAGGGTTTTGTAATGGCCAAGTTGGGAGTCCAGACTTAAATTTCACAGGTTCTGGAGCAGAATCTGAAATAAGTAAGTCATGCTTGAAAACTAAATCATTACTGAGTTAAGTTTTTAAAGGTAAAGGTGGTGAATCCAGTTACTAATTTAAGGGTTAATTACTTTTTCACAATGGAACATTGCATATTGGATGACTTGGTTTTTGAAATAAATGAAACATCCACCAAAACATTGGCATTATAAGTTCACTCACATTCTCTTTATATTTCAGTATGACCTACAGTACATGAAGTTCTGATAACATTTAGTCGAAAAGATAAGGAACAGAGAATAGTTTTTTACAGTCATGTAGATGAATAACAATAATATTCATCAATCTCTAGTAATGTTTGTAGATAACTGAGTGGTTAGGTTAGTAAGTGAGGTGAGATCATTTTCTGAAATGGAGGGTAATGTCATCAGATAATACCTTGTGTGGAAATTTCAGTTGCAAACTGAAAATGCAGTGTAGTTCCTAGACCAATACTGTTAATGCTCTAAAGCAGCTTGGGCTTATTAGGCTTAAACTGAGTGGATTATTACATGATATAACCGAGGGGATAAACAAGGAAAATCATCATCATCATCATCATTTTCCTCCTCCTCTTCCTCCAAGCACAAAAAGAATAGTAACAATAATAAATACCTACAGTAAACTTACTTATTTATTACTTTTATAGTGTTCCCTAGTCTTTATGACTCTGGGCTGTGAGGATTATCCATGCCTATATATTAACTTCAAGTCATTATCTTGTGAGGTGGCGGGGTTAGTTTCACAGGATATGTTCAAGCAAAGGTTGGACAGATATGTTTTCATTTAGATTCCTCCAGTGAGCAGAGGGTGATACTTGATGGCCAAAATGGCCCCTTCCAACTTTTAGTTCTAATATTCTGTGATCATATTTTCAGTTAAAAAATATAGCATTCAAATATTTTTTGGCTAGGACAATTCCTTAATCTTTTTCTACTTAATTTTTGTATATAAAAATCAAATATTGCAGCAAGACTTTTGGACTGCAAAATTAAGAATATAAAAATTGAAAACAAACATTCATGAACTTTTGTGGACTGACAGTAACATGTACTTCTAAGATTTTTGTTTTGTATTTGCATTTATTTTGATGCTTGCCTATTGGTGGAAAAATATTGTCACATGTCACTATTAGGAAGTGTTGCCTATGTGCTTGTGCTAATTCTGTGGCCAACAGAGGTTTCTGTTTTTTGTGATCATCAGTTGACCAGTCTTATGTTTAAAGTACAATTTTACAGAAATAAAAAGCTTCTTTTTAATGGACAGTATGTATATGAGTCATTAGAAGTTGGAAAACATGCAAAAGGCTGTGCAATGAAAATCTCTCATTATCTATATATTGATTCCTATAATTTGAAACATATATAACATATAATAGGTTATGCACTGAAATATTAGATGTAACCTGTTCTCTCATTTTTCAGGTGGCAATAATTGCTGGAAATTTTGAGCTTGCTGAATATATCAAGAACCATAAGGAGACTGATACTGGTATGTACATTGGGATTTCCATTCAGTATTGTATGGAAGTTATTACAGTAGTCAATTATACAGAATGAGGATTAAATGAAAAAGTTTTTGTATAATATGTTAAATAATTGTTGACATATGAAAACCTAAGTTGATTAAAAGTGCACTTTGAAAAACTCTAAAAAATTATCCAATACAGGAAAATGGATTTTAAAACAGCAATATAAAGAGTGGTAAGAGTTGTGTGCATTGGGCTTCACATATATGTCAACAAGGAGTAGTGGGTATGTCAACAAACTAATCATTTTCTAGTATCTGTCAAAATGTTACTTCTGTCAGAAAGGTATCAGAAAAAAAGATTAGAAAATGTTTCTAATGCTCTTATATAAATTTGGGGAATGATCAATGCAGTGCAATGCAATACCTTGTTCTTTAAGAGTTTTTAGATGTAGAAGGTATGTCAAATGTGTGATTGGAGAAAGAGGGAGGACCTTTCCTGAAGTGGGAATATTTTTGGTTATTGGAACTTTTTAGTTAGAGAATATTGAGTAAAGTAAAAATCGTACAGTTTTAGAACATTATTGTCCTAACAGTCAGGAATCACGCTGAGACGAGGAATAGGTCTCTAGTGTTTATTACTGCTACATAAGACAGAAAATCCTAACAAACTGAAGAAGCGTGGGAAAAACCCAGACAGATAAACCCCAAAAGTTAAGACGGGTCTGATCTGTTTCTCTTTGAATGGCTGCTTAATTCCTCAGTACTACGCATGCATTTTCCCCCCTGGATAGAGGCCCCCTCCTGCTCACCATCAGTACTCATGACAATTATTCATACTTGGAAGAAAATGGATAGAGATAAATTCTTTGAGGGTTTGAAGTATGATGTGGCTACAACTCTCTGAGATGTGTCCAGAGGGTTCTTCTAGGGTCCTTTATTTTGTCACCAGAGCTTTGTCCTTTGGGGTGCAGCAAGATTCTATTTTCCCTGTGCTTTTTGAAAACAATCTAAAAACGTTGGGAGAATTTTTGGAGACTTAAACATCAGTATGAGATGATACACTATTCTATTTTTTCTGAACATAGGATATGAGACAATGAAGGAAAGCAAACTGAAGCTAAATCCTGATAGGATGGACATCTTACAGGTAGTCCTCGACTTATGACTGTTCATTTAACAATGGTCTGAAGTTACGACGGCCTCGGAATGGGTGCTTTATGGCCCGTGAAGCACTTCCAAGTGTCACAAAATGTTGTATCACTCCCCCGTGGTCACATGATTGCATTTTGGGTGCTTGGCAGCCAGCTCACATTTACAACCAGTTGCAGTGTCCCAGTCACATGACTGCATTTTGCAACATTTTTTGCTGTTTTCTGGCAAAAAACACCCATTGAGAAAGCTGGATTAACTTAACAACTGTGGTGATTCACTTAATGACCATCATAACAATGGTCATAAAATTGGGTCTGGTGACGTGGTAACTTGACTTACGACTGCAACAACTTTACAATGGAAATTCTGATCCCAATTGTGGTCGTAAGTCGAGGACTACCTCTATAGATCAGTAAGTTTGTTGGAGGGAGAACAATAGGCATCCACAGGGAAGTGCAAGTATGTGTGGGGCAGATGATGAAATGTGCATTGTGGCATAAACCATGTGACTTATGTACTTGTGTCCAACATTGGGATGCAAGTACAAAAGACTAGGTTTGCATTGTGATGTCACAATGCACATTTCCTCATTCCCTCATCATGATTTGCACCAGATTTTTAATGATGATACACAGATTCTGCTTGAAGTTACATTCTATGAAAGACTGAGGCTTGCAGTCTGCAGGTTGTCCTGGGCTTGGCAAGATCAGCAGAAGTATAGATGGCCCTGAAATCCAGGAGTATGGCTGTATATGTGTGGGTTTTACCAGCTTCATTTTATTCACCAGCAGTGGACTTAATCGGAGAAAACACGGTCACTGTCTCTCAGCCCTAGGAAGAAGAAGAAGGCAAACCACTTCTGAAAATGACTCAACAAGTCACAATGAGCACACTCACACACTGAGGATTTTGAGGGCTGGCTTTAAAGTTGTTTTGGAAACTTTATTTGATATAGAAAGTGTCAGCATGAGAAAAAACTGTATTCTATCATTACATTCACACATTTTTAGCCTAGTGTTCCTTTATAGACAGAGAAGCTAGGAAAACTTGTGAAGCTGAGACCTGCTTCCAATCTCTTCCCATTCTGAACTAAAAATAGCATCTAAATAAGCTCTTGGCTTGTGACATCTTGTTAGTACATCACTTGCTCTAGTAGAACTATTTTTAGATCAAGAAAATGGTCAGTGTCTGCGTTTCACTTTAAAAAAAAATCAAATTCTTACTTGGAAAGATACAGTTCCAAGATAGAGAAATATTTAAATTTATTTTGTAGCATTTTTTTGAAAGGACAAGCAAGTTCCTGGTCCTTAATATTTATAGACATTTAATGGGTGAATAAGACTTTCTGGTTGTCAGTCATACATACTTCTTTGATAGGTGTTTGTATTTTTAGAATTACGCTAAATGTGATTTATTTTAAATTATTCAAATTTCTCAATTTTCATAGACTTTTATATAAACCTTACAGGTATATCAGAGTATTTTTAATAGATAAGCACATTAAATTATTCTTGGGAGCTACATCATTTCATTTACTGCAGGTGTTATAACCAGTGTTCTGTCTTTTAACAATGAAAATCTTCAGTGTCCAGTAACTAAATATCCTTCATTGACATGATCCTTGCCTACAATTAGTTGTCACGTTTTATTTTTTATTTATCTGAAGGGAAAGTAATAGATTAAAAGCTACGATTAATAGAAAAGTTAATCCTTGATGGTTTTCATCCAGTCTGCAGCTGTCTGTGACTAAATGAGCACAGAAGGTTTAGAAAGCATTTGCCATACAGCATTAACTAGGGCCTCTATAGGATGGAGATGCAAAAAACTAGCAATAATATGTATAGGAATCTGGACTATCTCTTTAAATGCAGCTCTGCACATTTTAAATATGTTGCCAACCGAGGATCCTTTGACTTGGATAATCTATTTTTAAATCTTCTTTTTATTTTGTTTTGCCTTGGCTGTTTGTGATAAGATGAATTATCCGATGGATTAAATGACATGGGTTGTTCCTCTTCAAGTGAACAAGGTTTGTTTTATTATATTCCATTTCCTTCGGCTGCTCTGAAGATAGAAACAGGAGGGGTTTTATTTTAAATATGAAACACATTGAGGTGGTGGTGTGTGAGTTTTGGTAGTTGATTAGCAGACTAACTAATACTTAGATACTGTTGCTAGGATTCAAGTCAGGGTTCTTGTATTCCTCTATAATTATGCAGAGATGTGTATATGTGATGATTTGTGGGTGTTTCAAGCATTTTTTAAAATTTGATTTTTTATCTGTGGATATCAAATGGCTGCTGATGCTTCAAACTCATTCGTTATTATACGTGCTATATCTGGCAATTGCTTTAGAATTAATATATTAGTATTCCAGATATCAAGGCACTAAACATACTGCTTATAATGGAAAATGGGTTTTGTTTATATTTTGAAGAAACAGCTGTCGTTTCTGCTTATTTGCATCTTGAGCATTTATTTTGAAGCCAGAGTGATTGAGGTCAATATTATTGCTTCTTAACTAGGAATTTGAATTAACTACCATCTGGTTTAATTCTATTAATTTATTTATAGCTTTTCAAATGAATTATTTAAGAGTGGGATTTATAAAAAAAATAGTTCTTGCAGGCTAACATAAGTATCAGAATTTTTAAAATCCTAATTTACATGAATTGAAATTAGGAATACTAAAGGAACCTTAAATAAAACAGCAGCATGTGTGAGTTGCACTATTTTATCTTGCCTTCCTTAGAACTAAAAAGGGTAGGAAGTATTATTGTGGCCATGTTCATTCACCATTTTAGTTATGAGTAATCTTAATCTTCAAATGCTATAGTGAATTTCTCATGGCAGTTTTATTTTAATAGCCAAAATAAAAATGATATTGACAGTTTAACATATTTACATTTTAAGTATCAGATGCCATGAATCTAAAGCCATTGTTTGTTTATCTGTAACTGTAAAATTTAAAACTTCTATTCTGAGGCCAGACAAGGATATAACACCTCACTGTCTAAATCTCTTTGGTGCATTTAACTGATGTTAAAAATAAAAATGATTGCAGTTATGCATTATCAAGTTGATAGCCAATATGGAACAACTAACTGACATGTCAAACATGAATGTTAAATAGCCGTGGGAAATAAATAGCTTGCTGGGAAGTAGGTAAGCTACTTGCTCCTGTCTTGCTTGATAGAATGCAGAAATTTTCATTCTTGTGGAACGTAAATAATGTTCTCCTAATCTTGGGCTACTTATAAGTTTTAATTACCCAGTCATTCTTCCCCAGCTCCAAACAGTTCAAGATACTCTATATCCCTGTCTCCCATTTGATCTCAGAAGAATCCTGTGAGGTAGGCCAAGTAGAAACAGTTGGTGCTTGTGTAGAGAGTAGTCCAAGATAATCCACTAAGAAAAGACTACAATTACATTGGCCAGCATATATATTTTTCAGTCTTATAATAACAGCCATAGGCCTGGAGGGTCCACTTTGCCATTTACCCAATAGATTCCAGTCAAGCGTGAAGCTGATGTCGTTGAGTGCATATTGGCCTGTTTGGCAGGATAGGTGAAGAGTGGCCAGAAGGAAAAATAATGTTCCCTTAACATTAAAAATATTACTATAATTGCCAAGAAGAGTTAAATAGCAATTGTATGCATGTGTAGTTTTATTAAAGTTCTAGATTAATTTCTTAATTTTTAAAAGGGTGAGCTTTTGAATTCAGATTTGTTAACTATGTAACTTCTAAGTTAATGTGGGATGGTTAAAAAGCTTCTGATGAACACAGAGTCCATTACTGCAGCATGGTTAAGCTAAAAAATTGTGCCTGTAGACCTTTAATAAAATCTGTTGGTCATAGTTCAATTGTTAAGGTTTTAAAAAGTTTTAAAAGACTTGCCAAATGCCATAGTGGAATTTGAAATGACAAAGTATTACTGCTTTGTGATTCAATAATTGTTTTTCTGTTTTGTGATGGCCTACTAAGTTGACAGAGAGAAGTTGACAGAGATAATAAAAGTTGACAGAGATAATAAAAGAATTTCTGAGTCGTAACTTTCTAAGGGCATTGTATGAGGAGGAACTTAATGCTTTTCTGAAGTTTTAATTATTTTCTGTATTTGTTTAAAATAGGAATGAGAATGGTAACATCATATGAAATAATGAGTATCCTTTCTAACTTTTGAAGGGAAATGGATTTTATAAATGAAACAAATAAAGGATTCATTTTTAGTAAAGTTTATGGAAATTAACATAATTAGATAAAGTAGGTTAAAAGTAACAATTATATGAGCTGTATTATTTTCATTTATGATGGGATGCTATAGCATCTTTTTACTGACTGTTAGTATGCCTATTGATCATTCTTTTAAAAAGCACAGTGACACAAGCTTTGAAAACCATGTCACATTTTTCTGTGCCTTTTAGGGAACAAGATTCCCAGATATTTAAGTATAATTTTGCTAAGCAGAGACAAAAGGAAAGGTGTCAGAACTGAATCCATAATATGTAATACTGTACTTACATTAAAATGGAGTAGGGTTTTTTTAAACTACAGGTAAAAAAAAAATGAAGATGTTTGGGTCAAATACAGTTAAAGGCAGCTAGATAGCCTGCTGAGCACTCTCCCTGATTCAGCTGCTGCGGTTTGTGTTATTGCAGGAATCTACATGATCACATGGATTGTTGTCCTGATTCTTCCACCAGTCCTTGCATGATTGGATTTTGGGGGCTGTTATCAGTTGAAATTGCTGGTGTTCACCTTCTGGTCTATGCATACAGGGAGCTCCAGTTTTTTGAATAACTTGATTACAATTCATGTTCCTGTACAGTCGGCTTCATTGTGCCATCAGGATCACTTAGTTTTCCCTGTTGTCAGAAGGGCCACCTGACATTTTGCTCTTTATCTTTAGAATTGACATCCCTTTGAATTATGTTTGGAGTCTGTCTCCTGAGACTTAAATAGGCCCTCTCTTTTTTTCAGGACCTTTATGAAGCTCAAAGAACTTTTCTTTTCAATGGCAGTGCGCAATGCCATCTTAAATTACAGTAGCATTTGGGGACCGGAATTTCGGTTGCTAAGCGAGGTGGTCATTAAGCGAATCCAACCTGATTTTATGATCTTTTTTTGGTAACCATTAAACGAATCACCGCAGGTGTTAAGTGAACCACGTGGTTGTCATGCAGTTCCTGATTGATTTTGCTTGCCGGAAGCCAGTCAGGAGGGTCAAAAATAGCGATTACGTGACCACAGGACTCTGCAACAGTCATAAATGCAAACCAGTTGCCAAGCGCCCAAATTGTGATCACGTGACTACAGGGATGCTGCAATGGTCATAAGTGTGAGGACCTGCCTCAAATAGTTTTTCCAGCACCGTTGTAAGTCCGAACAATCGCTAAACAAATGATTGTTAAGCGAGGACTACCTGTACTAGTTTATACTGCACTGTGATTTTTATTGTTTTGCTTGTATTCTGCTTAGGTACAAGTGGTTACCAAATAAAAATATTTTCCTCCTCCTCCTCCTCCTCCTCCTCCTTTGTGCTCCAAAACATAAGTGCTCAGAAATAAGCAGACAGCCTTCCTTGAACTTTGTTTTGTTCACCTGAAAATTGCTGGTCGAGAGCCATCTGAACTTTTTGTATTGTTTTCTAAAATTGAAGCTGGTCATAAAGCTTCCGAATCACAGGGATTACATGAGCATTTTTGCTGCCATGTGCTCTGTTTGTCCATCTCTGCACTCCCTCTTCCACTAAATCTTATCTAATGAGGTCAAAGAAAGGTTTTCTGTCTTCATTTTGGAATTACTCTGATTATGAGGATACTCACATTTTTAGATGGATAATAAGGAAGAATTATATAATTCTTTCTTTTGGTTTATGTTTTTTATGTTTCTTACTTTCTAGCCTGGCTGCCCTGTGTCTGCCACCTCACCTCCTCTTCCTTTTTCCTCTGAAATATAACTTCCTTTGACTTCTTTCCCTCTCACTTTCGATTCTTTCTCTTCCCCCTCCTTTTCTGCAATTTCTGTAATTAGCCTATTAATTGCCTTTTGTATTATTATTATTATTATTATTATTATTATTACTATTATTTACCAAAAAAGCATTTCCTACAAGAGCTCCTTGTTGCTCCTCCCATGTTCCTTTCAGAGGTACAGAAGTATGTATTTGACTTGTTTCCCTCTGCATGCATGCATGCTGCCTTCTGTTGGACAAATGCTCATGTTTTTGGACTGTCTATACCATACTGACCTCAGTCTGTCCTCTGCAAGAACAGTGCTGGAGAAAGCAAATGCATGTGTGAATGTTCCTGAGAGCAAGGATTAGTGTTGAAGTTTCGTGAAAGAAGATGAATTTAGGGAAAACCTGAAAGGGATGGGCAAAGTCTAGCACCCAATTAGCTACATTCTATCTGGGAGAGAATAATTTAATAAAAAGGCTCCAAGCATGCATGGCTTGGGAACAAAGGCAAAAGGAAGACCCTGAGATTAGCAATTTCATAGCGAAAGGACAGGCTGAATAAAAACAAAGGGAACACAGACTAACTCCCTTTTTATCTATATTCTACCCTTTCTTGTTGCCAATAGATTGTGAGGTAGATTAATCTACATCTTCACCAGCTATTTGTGTTGAAGAAAGGCTTATTCCTGAAACATGGAAAACTAGTTTTCAAATTCATAAGCATACAGAAAGTATGTAAATTGCTGGGGGCAAGGGGGCAGGGAGAGGAGGAGCAAGATTAGATCAAAGAAGTATGTGATATTGGGAATGGAATTATCAATCTGGAATCACTTTTCCTTGTAATAGAAATGTTTGAAGGGATTATCTGCAGGCTTTAGTGGAACATATGCATAACTGAATGCTGGGGGTGGGGCAGGCTGGACCCGGGGGATTTATGACCTTGTACGCGATATGCATGCATGCATTCAGTCAGTATGAAAGTGAGGTCAGAAAAGCTTTTTGTATATTGGTAGGGACAAGGAAAGAATCTTTTGGGTATGGAGAGAGAAGAAAACATTTGTGCATTATCAGCATTTGAGAATAAAAGTTTGCTCATATGTATGTAAAAGTTTTATAGATGCTTAATTTCTTGACCATGTGCATTTTTTCACTTAATAGCCTGAGGCTAGGTTCCTCAATTCTTGAAGTAATATTCTCTCCATGGGTTTTGGATCTAGTATCAAGAATTTGTTCAATTTTATAATCTGCTATCTTGAAATGTATTTTTTTTCTTTTTTTCTTTGGTCCTTTTTCAGTATTTGCTTGATCTATATGGTATTTCCAAAAGGCTCTGTCTTCCAGCTCTTCTGATTCTATTTTAAAATGTGCTGGGATTCATATAAATAGTTGGGTTGTTTGTGGATACTAAGATGCTATGAGACGGGTTTGTTTCACTATTTCCAAGACTATAAAGCTGGCAGAAAAGCAACAGTCAATAAGGTATTGCATGGTCAGTAATTAGTGCCTTGTTTTGCCCTCTCAATTTTACACCTAGAAATATCCATTCCCTTTTAAAAAAAAAAAAAAGATATTAAATTGCTGGCATTTTCTGTGTTTGCCACAGAGATGTACACTCTCCGAGTCTTCTGCATTAAACTGTATGCATTTTAATGTGTAGTGTCAAGTCTGAAATCTTCTCGAGTTAATTAGTTTTTACTTTTACTTTATACTTATGACAGAGTTTAGAATGGAGCATTGTATTTGGTTGGTCTTTCAGGCTGGGATCATTTGGATATAGTGCTTGGTAGAAAGATTCTCATAAACACATCTAATTATGCTAACTTTGGCTATACAGCGCATTGCATTTTCCATAGGTTCTGCTCCATTACTGATGGGCTCCATCCACAAGTGCTTGCTTCACTGGATATTCATATTCATTGGATATTGTATCTAGGCTCCATATCTTGCCTCTTCTATGTTCCATCTGTGTCCCAGGCCCTGTACAACTACCAGAATTTGTCTCAGGTAGCAGTTCTGTCTGCCTGGGATCAGATTTCAGAGTGTTTAGAAACTTACTCAGTTGAGAAAAAATTCCATAGTTCGCTTCCTGGATGAGGCTGGTATATATAAACATGATCAGCTGACTTACAGCAGATGCAGATCACAAGATGGTGACTTTGTCTAAACATGTATTTTTATTTGTTTGTTTGCTTTTTACTGACACAGTTGTGAGACTCCTGGCGTGTACAGAAATATCCATGGTAGAAAATTAAATGTCCATTGTACAAAAAATAAAATAAATTAAAATCACACAAACATAAAGAGCACACAAGAAGGAAATTCAAAAGATAGTGTCATATTAATTGAGTTAAAACTAAGTTTAAAAATCCCTCCAGAAGAGCTCCATCTTCACTTGCATCCAGAAGATAGTTGGTAGGGCAAGTCAGAATTCTTGGGCTTTTCCTACCTTGTTGTTATTTTTTAATGAGCTGTTATAGCATGTCTAAGAATGTAAGGTGTGACCTAGTTCAGATATAACTCTACTAATTAACTCATTAGATGGCCCTTGGGCAACTCACTAGTCTCTCAGGATTAAGTCTGGATCCATCTAATCATCAGTATAGGAATAATTATAATGATCTGTCAAGAGTTTCCTCATTACCAGTCCTTAGCCCTTGTATCAATACAGTATAACTTTTTCCTAGTTAATGATACACTGTATTGACTCTCCTTGCCATACTGACGAACCAAAATGTACTGTTCTCATTGGTGGAGAGGTGGAATGAAACCATTTTGAGAATGCTCATTTGCTGACGAATAGCAATGGAATGCATTTTCTGCCCTCTCCTAAAATATAGACACCTCCATGGAGAATCTACCTGTAATTGAGCAAGGTTGGGTCGGTCCCTGAAACTCAATCTCATTTACACACCATGGCTCTGTAGAAGGGCAAAGAAAATAGAAAAATGATATTCAAAGGGTTTAAGTGAATTATTTTTATGGTCAGCGTTATGAGGGAATTTTATACCATTTAAGAGCTCCATGGTAACTCATTAGGCTTCAATTCCAAGTCCTCTTCCCATAGTTTTAAAATTTTTTTTATGAGAATTGTTATATTTGATATACGTGTTTTATAGAATATAGAATAATTGATACTTGCATCAATTATTTTTGATACCATTCTTCAAATACTGTTGATGTTTTTTTTTCCCCTAATAAACATTCATGAACTTGAGAAGACTGCAGTTGTCTTACTTGAGAAGAGGTTGCAATTTGTGACCAATTTTTCAGGAAATAATCCTGGGAATGATAGTTCTTATGAATAATAATATCTCCAGTCCAATTCCAGTATGGATCATACTACATGTTTAAAACTTGAGGCAATCAAGAAATGGAAGATGGGTAGTATTGGAGGCTAGAAATTAAATCTACCTTTTTAAAACACACAAACAGAGGACTAGTTTTAAATATAAATTGTGATGGTAGACAATTTATTTCTTAATATCAGGGAAGGATATTATTTATAAAATTGCACTGTATTATTTATACTAGTTTTATACTGTCTTGCAAGAAATAGCATATAACCGTAAATTGGAAGGAATCTGATAACACCATTTCAGACTAACAATTTTTTATTATTTGTGAGCTGTATCTCACTTCATTAGGTGCACAGAGTAGTTAAACCAATGTAAATTGGAATGAGGCTAGGGGTGGGGAGCAGGGGGGGTTATATAGATATACTGTAAGTTACATGTGAGATAGATTACAACTACCTGATGAATTAGCAATTGCAAAGTGTGAAGACTTTCTGAAATGGCCTGAAACTTTTTGATGTAGCTGAGTTCCACAATCTCTTGCTTAATAGTGCTGGTGTAGTTTAATTGTTTCAAAACATCTATCTTGAGATCTATAATCAAGTGTCCTGGGAGGTTAAAATGTTCTGATGCCACTTTGTCTGGTTTTTAGTCCTGATGTCAAACTCCCTGCAACAAACCCAGAAGTATACTTTCCTCTACATTTACACCAACTGCACCATCACAGGCCCCAACAATTTCACAAACAAAATTAGAAGTGCCTTCACATGCTTTTCCTCTAAAATGATATATGCCATCATCAGCCAGCAATGCTGTTCTAGATTCTAAGTTAAACAAACAGGCCAGACTTTGTACAAATAATTAATGGACACAAAAATTTGACATCATGTATAAAAAGTTCTACCAGTTTCCAATATTTATGGATTATTTTTATTTTAAATTCAGTCTCCAAAAATGTTAAAAAAAACCTTAAATGTGTTTTCAATTTTTAAAAATAATTTCCATGTTTCAATTAGTTCTAACTTTAGTTATAATGCATGAAATTGATATTGCTATGTCAGATAATAATAGTCTATAATGCAGGTTGAAACTCTTGTTTTCAAACTGTGTATTACTTTGTTAACTTTATGCCCACCATAAGGGATGTAATAGCTTAATTCAAGCCTGCAAAACTTGCGACTTTCTGAGCTGAAATGATCAATCTACTATATATTGTGTATTATTAACAGGGAAGGAGAAGAAAACAAATACTCATAAAGTGTCATGAATGTTCCATGTTGACCCTTGCCTAATTTCATGTGATTTTCAGTCTAATAACTCTGACATGAACAATTGGCAATGACTCTTGCATAGGAAGAAGACAAAGAGAACTTACATACATGCATATCCATCATGTTGTTCCTTTCTGGAATAAGTAACATTATGCAAGGTGCAGAAAGTGTAAGAAACAGTAATCAAAAGAAATTAAAGGTAGGAGATTAAAAAAAATCTGACTAAAACTAGTTTAAACCAACACCATTCAGTATACCTCAGTACCCTTCTATCCTTCCAACCATTCAATTCTCACTCCATTCAACTTATATGTTTCATTTGATATACCCAGCTCTCACTTTCATATAGTAAAGTGGGCAGAAGCACAGCATTTTAACTACCTTTAAAAATCCTAACTGTTCTTTGCCTTCTTTTTTCTATAATATTTCCTGACCTTATTTTTTGAATATAAATTTATATACAGTTTTTATTTGTCAAATTTATATGACTACTCATCTCACACAAAGTGACATGAAGTTTTATTTCAAGTACATCCTCTTTCATTTCAGTATTCCATGGAATATATTTTTTTCATACTTCCAAATAGCATTTTGTTTGAGTTGTGACCATTCTTGGAATGTAAGGCTGTTCCTGACTGTTTCTTTATTAATTACTATCATTCATTACTATTTGTGATTGTCACTCATGCCCTTGTTACTTCACATCTGGACTATTGCAATTCTCTTTACATTGGGCTGTCCCTGAAGACCAGTTAGAAGTGGCAGATGATTCAAAATGCAGTTCTTGGCATTTGTGGTATTGCCTATGAGACATCTCTCCTACAGGAGCTGTGTTGATAGCAATTAGCTTCTGGGTGCTGTTCATAATGTTGGTGATTTCATTCATTCATTCATTCATTCATTCATTCATTCATTCATCACATTTATATAGTCAGCCATCTCACATATGTGACTCTGGGTGGCATACAATAAAAAGACCATAAAAATCAAACATTAAAAATTATACCATAATAAAAACATTAATATTAATTTAAAAGGCTAGGAGAGAGCATCTTGATATTATGTACAGTGTAGAGATCTCATCAGTTCTCCATTTTCTCAAAATCCTCAAGCCTGCTGACATAGCTACATTTTAAGAGACTTCTGGAAGGTTGGCAGAGATGGGGCTAATCTTTAAAGTCCTGTATGGTTAAAAGCCTGAGTATCTCTGAGATAGCCTGTTCTGGGTAGATCAAGAAGAGAAGACATATTAAGAGTCATACCTCCAAAATAATGTGGACATCATGGATGCTGTACAGCCCTGTACATGAGCCATCTCAGTGATAGCCCTTTTTCTGGAACAACCTCCCTTGAGGCATAAGATCAGCCTTCTTGCTATATCTCCGAAAAGCAGTCAAGACCTGGCTGTTTTGAAGGGCTTTGTAGAATGGGATGGAGGAATAATCTTAACCCTGGGGGTGCTGTTGATTGTTGGATGGTGAAAGTTTGTAAATTGCTCTGATTCTTTGGATTGGAGCAGCACAGCAAACTGAATAAATACAACACAATTCTGTGGCACGCTGTAACATTATTCCCCTGTTTCTGGCAGTTTCCACATTTCTTTCTTTATGCCCACTTTCCATTCATTCTGTGGCAGATTAATACCTGGTACTTCTCTTCTTGCAGCCATTTTACTTTCACTACTGTTTACTTTCCCATTCTTTTCCATATCAATTATTTCTGAAAATTTACTTTTGACACCACCAGATAATGGTCTGGCCTGCATTCACAACCTCTCATCATTCTTGTATCCTTCACTAATTCCCTAATCTTTCATCATAAACAATCACATCAATTATGCTTTTCAATTATTTCCTTTGCCATGATAGAAAGGGAAGAAGCAAAAATACCAAATGTTAGGGATACATAACATGGACAGGCCTAGTCATAAAGCTACAATCCCAAATTTCTCATCAGCCTGCTGGCAGCTTTGGCCTGTTTTCTTTTGCTAGAACTTCTGACAAGCTTAGGTCTCATATTAGAGCATATAAATTAATCCTGGCTGAGTTAGCAGAGCAGAATTCAATATGATTCCTGTAACAGATGTAGCATGACAATAAAAATTATAGGGTGACATTCACATCTAATTTGATATCAGTGGATTAAGTTTCTTGAAATAGAATAACCCCTTTTAGCTTGAGTTGATATCAGGTTGATTGGAAATAGTATGCCTTGGCTGCTGAAGGAAAGCTCATTTTAAGAAATTAATACATTATTGAACCTTAAATGTAGTTTTTGTATTATACTGTAATTTTTTTATATGTACTTTTTATTAAAGATTTTTACATAAATAAAACATGGAATTATATAGTGTGAAATTAAGAAAGAGAGAGAGATAAAAGAAGTGGAAAAGACAGTGCAGGTAGAAAGAAGAAAAAATATGTAAAGAAACGACTTACAATCTTCTTTACAGCAGTTATGAACAAATTCATTATCTCTCCTCCCTCTTTAAAGTTACAACATGGTTCTCTCCTTCCCATATTCAACCCCTTTTTATCAGCAAATCCATAAATTACCAATTCATTTTTTCCATTTTCAGCAAAAAGTCTATAAAAGGTTTCCAGCCTTTTAGAAAAATACTTGTTTTATCCCTGACCAAACAGGTCAATTTCACCTTTTTCGCAGGTTCAGCCATCTTCACAATCCTTTCCTCCGTTATGGGTATTTTAGTATTTTTCCATCTTTGTGCATTTATTAGTCTTGCTGCAGTTACCGTATACAAAATCAGTCTTCCATAAATCTTATTTAATTGGCTATCTATAAGTCCTAATATTACACTGGAAGTTTTGATGTTTCTTTCAGTAGGGTGATTCAAATTCTCTTCCACGCAGAAGTATCTTGCTTTTGTTTGTAAAGGGTAGAAAGGTAGAGATTTAATATATGCAATAATTCCCAGTTTAAAAGATTTTTCTATGTTCTATAGAGGAGAAGTGTAACTTGGACAATTCCATTGAAAGATTATACTTCTCTTGTTATTTTATTATTGTGACATTAAACAAGTATAGGTTACTATATCCAGTTATCTGCTGGAGATTTGTATGTCCCCCACCTTGTCTACCTTCAGGTGATCTTTAAGAACTTGGCATTTTCCCTAAGCCTTGGGTTAGGATGGCTGGGCAGGATGAATTTCTAGAAAAACCTAAATATTTATCTAAAGCTAGAACAGTTTTTCTGTCTTATTTTTATGGTTAAATACAGCAAGCAAATAAAAAGATCAAGATACAAACAGATGCAAGGAAAATAATAATATTGCAGTCAAAACAAAAATATCTTAAGAAATATTAGCGGAGTTATTCCCAGCCACTCAGTCATATTCTAACAAAGAGTAATTGCAATAGTGAAAAAACCTTAGTGACATTTCTTCGTGATCCAAGAGCATAAAGTTTATCTGCTGCTCTTCTATGACTCCTGCCCTTTTGCCTGTGATCAAAACTATATGAGTCTTTCAGGTTTCTCAATACAGGGGACTTTGCACATGATCAATTATCCCAGTTGCATCAAAACCCAGGACAATGGCATTCTAGGATTTTTTCCCCCAGAGCATGCCTAAAAGAGCCACAGGCAAGGTATTGAACCAAAGTAAAAGTTTAGTTCCCTAATTCCTTTAAAAATGCTAGTGTGTTAGATCTGCTGGAACAATATGACTATTGACATATTGCACAGTATTTTGTCTGGAAAGTGCTGTGCTGCATGCATATCTTTGTTCACTTTAGCAGTCCTTCACATGCCAGTATTTGTTTTTGGTTTTGAAAGAACTATTGCCATCTCCTCTTATTATGATGACACTTGAGGCCTGAGGCTGTCAGTGAGACATTCTGTCTGAAGACAGGATGAACTGATTTTTTTTAATACTGATGTAAAACTGTTCTGTTTTAAGAGCTGCTGAAAATATCCTACATTGTAAAGTAGAGATTTTGAGGGCTGTTCCTCACATGTTAGCAAATCAGCTGTAGGCACATGCTTATGTACCAGGTTTCCCCAAAACAAATTCAGTTTAACAACTTTCACAATAGTTTTCATATGTTCTCAGCTGTTAATTAAAATTTACACAATTTTTTGTGTGCTCAAAATTTTCATATTGAAATATTCAAGTTTGATGAGGAATATTTTTGGTAAACAAAAATCACATTTCTCTGTCCTGTACACGGTGCAAAAGCTTTGAAAGGTTAATCTTAAACATCGCAGATCGTGTACTTCAAATTTGTGCTGGGCAAAGCAATTCTGCTGCATTTTTTCCTACCAATTCCCATTCACTTTAATGAAAGAGTTTGCTTTAGAAATTGTATCAAAGGAGAAGAGCGTTTGGCTGGTATGCCAGCTGAAGCCCTACCTAGTATGCTAGGACTTTGCAATGGTAACTGTCCTAACAGCCAGGAACCACGCTGAGACAAGGAATAGGTCTCTAGTGTTTTATTACTGCTACATAACAGAAAATCCTAACAAACTGAAGAAGCATGGGAAAAACCCAGACATATAAACCCCAAAGACTAAGGCGGGCCCGATCTGTGTCTCTTTGAATGGCCACCTAATTCCTCAGTACTACGCATGCGCTTTACAGCCTGGATGGGAGACCCCTGCTCGCCATCCTCACTCATGACATCACCCTCCCCTCCAGATTCACATTCCATTTCAGCCCCCTCTCTTCCTGAGGCTGGATAAGATTCGACGTCTCCTTCTAAGGTCCCATGGGAACTGGGCAATGATGGAAAGTCTTCAAAGGAAAACTCCTCCAAGGACGAATCAGTGCTGCTCTCCAGGTCTGATAACGCTTCTGGCCCAGGTGGCCGCTGCTGGAAAATAGCTAGATAATTAGAAGAGTCGTCCCCCCTCCCCCCTGAGAAATGCATGCCTGAGGTGGAGGGCTGTGGGCCCCCCTCTCCTCTGTAACTGGAGTCAAGGCTTCAGGCGGGGGTGGAAGGTGCAAACTTACGAATTCCTCTGCCTGCTCATCCAAGTGAGGAATCTCTGGTAGAGTGCGAGGCTTGGGTTTGTGAGGGAAAAGCTGATGGAATCAATGAACCAGTGCTGGAGCATGTACATCTCTGGCATTCTCCCACGTGCGCTCTTTCTCAGGGTACCCTTTCCAGTGTATGAAATACTGGATGCCCCTTCCCCTCCTCCTAGAGTCCAGAATTTCCTCAACTTCATATTCCTCCTCCCCCTCCACAATTATTGGAGGTGGGGGGGGCAGTTGCGATCGTAAGGCACTTGGGGGAGGGTCTTTGGCTAGCAATGATCTGTGAAACACTGGATGGACTTTCATGGATGCTGGTAGCTGTAAACGATAAGCCACTGGATTTATCTGCTGTACCACAGTGAAAGGGCCCACAAACTTAGAGTCTAATTTCTTGGAGGGTCTGGTAGAGTTCAAAAACTTGGTAGAGAGCCACACTCTGTCTCCTACTGCAATCGCTGGCCCCTCTTGTCTGTGAGCATCTGCAGCTCTCTTGTAAGCACTCTTTGCCCTGTTCAGCTGCTCCTTTAACAACTCCTGTGCGGCTTGTTGCTCTTTAAGAAAATCAGCCATGGCTGGAACAGTTCCCTGCTGGGAGGAGGTGGGCAACACCCGAGGGTTAACCCCGTAGAGTGCCTGGAAAGGGGACATCTTGGTAGAGGACTGTACAGAATTATTATATGTAAATTCTGCCATGGGGAGCAGGGCTGGCCAATTGTCTTGCTGATAAGTGGTGTAACACCTGAGATACTGCTGTAACCATTGGTTAATTTTCTCAGCTTGCCCGTTACTAGCAGGATGATGCGCTGATGACAGGTGGATCTGGACCCCTAATGACTGGAAAAGCGCCCTCCAGAACCTGGAGGTGAACTGTTGGCCTCTGTCACTCACCAAGTGATTCACCATGCCTCTATACCTAAAAACATGGTCCATGAACAACTGCGCTGTGGCTTGTGCAGATGGGAGGCCCTTGCAAGGAATAAAATGCGCCATTTTTGTGAAAAGATCCACCACCACTAGTATGGAAGTCAGCCCCTGGACCGGGGGTAAATCAGTGATGAAATCCATGGAGATTGTATCCCAAGGCCTACTGGGGGTGGGTAGGGGTTGCAAGAGTCCTGTGGGCTTCCCTGGGAGAGGCTTGGCTCGTCTGCAGGTGTGACAAGAAGCAACGTAACCCTTTATGTCTGCAGTCATCTTAGGCCACCAGTAGTCTCTCAGAGCTCTATGGAGAGTTTTGAAAACACCTCCGTGGCCTGCCGTTTGATGGTCATGGCAAAGTCTCAGTACTTCTTCCCTCAATGAAGGGGGAATATATAATCACCCACTATGCCAGAGGATTCCTGCCTCCACATTGAATGGGGGGGCAGTGTCTTGCGGGGCCCTCTGGAGGTCATCCATCCTGGCCCTGGCATACGGGTCCTGTTGCTGCTGAGCTCTGACTCTTGTAAATAGGTCCTCTGCTTGTCTGCCTGCTGCTAAAATCTCTGTTTGATTCCCTCTCATAGACTGCTGAAAGTTGTGAGGTTGTAATATAGTAGCCTGTACCTCCTGGTGAGTGGCGGGGGTTGCCTGAAAGGATCGAGACAGGGTGTCTGCCAAGCAGTTTTGCGCCCCGGGCACATAAGAAATAACAAAATTGAAACGGGAGAAAAACTGGCTCCATCTGATTTGGCATGGGGTGAGGGATCTGGTGTTTTGTAGAAGCTGTAAATTCTTGTGATCCTTTCACAGGAAAGGTTGCACCTTCTAGCCAGTGCCTCCACTCTTGGAATGCTGCTTTAATTGTCAGCAACTCCTTGTTAAAAACATCATAGTTTCTCTCTGCTGGTGAGAGCATGCGTGAAAAAAAAGGCACACGGAAGCAATGTATTCTTGGTTTTGTTTGTATATTGCAATAACACCGCCCCAATGGCAATATCGGAAGCATCTGAATGCGTTATGAATTGCTTCGTGGAATCAGGGTGTCTTAACAGCGGCTGGGATGCAAAGCATTGCTTAAATTCTTGGAAAGCTGCTTGCTCTCTCTCCCCCCAAATGAATTTTGATCCTTTCTTCAAAAGCTGTGTGAGGGGTCTAGCCCTGTCACTAAAGTTTTTTATGAACCGCCTGTAGAAATTGCAAAATCCTAGATATCTTTGTACTTCTTTAACATTTCGGGGAGGTGGCCAAGAGAGAATTGCCTGGACCTTAGAAGGATCCATGGATATGCCTTCTGTTGATACCTTATAGCCCAGGAAATGTAATTCAGTTAAATCAAAGGCACATTTCTCTAGCTTGGTGAACAGCTTGTTCTCTCTCAGTCTTTGTAAGACATTACGTACATGGGTTACATGAGTTGTAGCATCCTCAGAGAAAATTAATATGTCATCTAGATAAATTGTCTAGTAAATCAGAGAAAATTAATATGTCATCAGATACTTGTCTAGTAAATCAGAGAAAATTTGATTCATAAATCGGGAAAATATAGCTCCTGCATTAGACAAGCCAAAGGGCAAAACAAGGTACTCAAATTTACCAAACCTGGTGTCGAAGGCAGTCAGATATTCGTACCCCTCTTTCATCCAGATCAGATTATACGCATTCCTGAGATCCAACCTGGTAAAAATGCATGCTTTCTGTAAGCAATCCAGCAGATCAGATATTAGCGGGAGGGGATAAGTTTCTTTTTTTGTGAGTTTATTTAAAAAACTGAAATCGTGGACCACTCTCATGGGTGTCTCCTGGTTTGCCAGTGCCAACGGGTCAGGTTTCTTTGGTATGAAGAAGGTAGGAGCAGATGCTGGGGAAGTAGATGGTCGGATGAACCCCTTTGGAGATTAGAGTCCAAGTAATCCTTTAAGGTGGCTAGTTCCTTGGGAGACATGGGATATTGTTTCCTTGCTGGAATCCTGGCTCCTGGTATCAACTCAATGGTGCAATCACAGTCCCTATGGGGGGGTAGTGCTGTGGCCTCTTGTTCGCTGAAAACGTCTGCGAAATCTGCATACTTGGCTGGCAACTGGACCTCCCCTGCTTCCGTGACTGCGTTGGTTGCTGGAGAGTGGAGAGCGGCTTGAATCTTGTGGTACTGGCATTCCTTAGCTGGGAAGGAGATTGCTTCCGTAGTCCAGTTCAGCAATGGGTTGTGGATCTTCAGTCAAGGCGTGCCTAGGATTACAGGGACATTAAGCGATGCAGTAACATAAAGCTGGATCCATTCAGTGTGGTCTCCCGTTGTCAGTTGCACCGGTTCTGTGAGTCTTCTAATCGGCCCTGCCTTGAGGGGCTGGCCATCAATGGTCTCCACTTCTATGGGACATGGCAATTCTATGGTCGGGATGTTGAAGTCTTGTACGGTCTGCACATCAATAAAATTGGTTGAAGCTCCGGAATCCACAATGGCCTCTAGCTTGACCTGGTGCTCTGGGTTGATGTGCATTATTACTGGTAAGTAGTAAAAGGCTTGCCTGGAATCCTTGGAATGAGCCCTCCTTAATTGATTGATGGTCTCCCTGCTGAGCTCTGTGGAGGGAGACCGACGGATTTTCCCTGGTTGGAAGCAGAGGCGGAGATGGCTGTTGTTTCAGCTGCTTGCCCTGGGGGTCTTACTGAAGTTGCTTGGCTTCTCGCTGGGCAAGCTCTCACCATGTGCCCCTGGGCTCCGCAGTAAAAACAGAGGGCTCTCTCTCTCCTTCTCTGTCTCTCAGCCTCGGAAGTAAGCCTCCTGCTCGCCCCGATCTGCATCGGCTCCTCTGGTCCTGAGTGAGTGGATGCCACGGAGAGAGCTGGAAATCCTGGAAGCGCTCTGAGGGCCCTGTTTCTCCCTGGCTGCATCTGTCTGAGCTCTTCTAGCCTGGCATCTATGACCACAGACAACTGATATAAGGCTTCTAGGTTAGCTGGTGTTCCCTGGCGCACTAATTCATTCTTAATTTCTTCATCCAGCCCCTGTTTGAATTGATCTTTTAATGCACTCTCATTCCAGTCCAGATCTCCTGCTAACAACTTGAAATCAGCAATGTAGATTCCCACCCTCTTGTTACCTTGCTTGAGCTTCTGAATTTCCCGGCTGGCAGTGACGTCTCTGATCGGGTCGTCAAAGTGTGCTCGGAACCCTGCCAAAAAGTTCTGGTAGTCGTTGAGAATCAGGTCGTTGTTCTCCACCATGGGAATAGCTCATTTGGCTGCTGGTCCCCTTAGCAGACTTAGGATGAAGGTGACTCTGGTTCTGTCTGTGGGAAACTCTGCCGGTCTGCTGTCGAAAAACATAGTGCACTGTGTGAGAAAGGTTCTCAACTGTCCTGCTTCTCCTCCAAACTTCTCTGGTAGACTGCCCTGGGATCTCAAGACTACTGGCAGAGCTGCTGCTGCTGCTGGTGCCGGTTGTGGGTTAATCGGAGCTGGTTGTTGTAACTGCTGTAGCATGGCAGCTTGTAATGTGTTGACCTGTAGATCTACCTGTTGTTGGTGGTGTTGCAGGGCTGCTGCCAATTGTTGGATGGCGAGCCGAATTTCTTGGTTTTCTGAAGACATTTCCAAATGTCTCCCCTTTAAATTCTTTGTTCCTCCCTCTTTCGATGGGAGTAGGAGTTTGTTAGGATTGATGTCCTAACAGCCAGGAACCACGCTGAGACAAGGAATAGGTCTCTAGTGTTTTATTACTGCTACATAACAGTAAATCCTAACAAACTGAAGAAGCGTGGGAAAAACCCAGACATATAAACCCCAAAGACTAAGGCGGTCCCGATCTGTGTCTCTTTGAATGGCCACCTAATTCCTCAGTACTACGCATGCGCTTTACAGCCTGGATGGGAGCCCCCTGCTCGCCATCCTCACTCATGACAGTAACTCATGTCTTACCAGTTGTGGGAACAAACAGAGAAGATTTACAGTATGTAAGTGGAGTATTCCTAAAGTTCTGTTGTTTACTTGTTCGTTCACTTCCGACTCTTCATGACTTCATGGATCAGCCCACGCCAGAGCTTCCTGTCGGTCGTCAACACCTCCAGCTCCCCCAGGGACGAGTCCATCACCTCTAGAATACCATCCATCCACCTTGCCCTTGGTCGACCCCTCTTCCTTTTGCCCTCCACTCTCCCTAGCATCAGCATCTTCTCCAGGGTATCCTGTCTTCTCATTATGTGGCCAAAGTATTTCAGTTTGGCCTTTAATATCATTCCCTCCAGTGAGCAGTCTGGCTTTATTTCCTGGAGGATGGACTGGTTTGATCTTCTTGCAGTCCAAGGCACTCTCAGAATTTTCCTTCAACACCACAGTTCAAAAGCATCGATCTTCCTTCTCTCAGCCTTCCTTATGGTCCAGCTCTCGCAGCCATATGTTACTACGGGGAACACCATTGCTTTAACTATGCAGACCTTTGTTGTCAGTGTGATGTCTCTGCTCTTCACTATTTTCTCGAGCTTTGTCATTGTTCTCCTCCCAAGAATTAAATGTCTTTTGATTTCCTGACTGCAGTCAGCGTCTGCAGTAACTTTAAGATCATTCTAATGGGGCCAGGGACAAGCTCCTTGATTTAAATTTTTCCTCTGTGGACAATATTAATACTATAATATATTAATATTTCATGGAGAAAATCTATCTGTGTAGTCACTAGGAGTTAAAAATGACCTGATGGCACATGATCAATATTAATATTAGTATATTAATAGTATAGTGTAGTTTACTGACTAACATGATTTCTCTGCATAATTAATATAATGGTATCTCTGAGCCAAAGAATTGAAATCCCTGGAATATTAAAAAAAAAAAAAAGGCACATACTGAATCACTTTTGGGGTGCAATAGCTACAAAGGTTGTGGACCTAAAATACAAGTATTAACTTTAATATTAAATAGAAATATGACACACTTTATTCCCTTCAACTGCAGAGGGGGGTGGAAAGTTAGAGTTATAACATTTCCGGAAAGGATAGAGTGAATACCATAGATTTTTCATGATTGGTTATGAAATCTGTCTGAATTCTTTTCTTATATACCTTCTGCCTCTTGTTATGCATGTTAGATTGAATCAAGCTATCATTATATGCCAGATTTGATGACAGATTACAATCTGCATAGCTGGCACTTTTCATCTAGCAATACAAAGTTTTAAGAACTTTTTCAAGCTGTTTCATATATTGCAAGATTAGATTGGGATTCTACAGTTTTTAGGGGATCAAAAAATGGACTTTTACCCAGTAAAGTATGAACTATAATTACATCATGACTTCGGTATTACAGATAAATAATTTCAAGGTAATCATAGAAAATATAGGTGGAACTGACAATAAAACTGAAAACAAAAACTAAAAGGCCTAAATCTATTGAGATCTACTGTTCTGTACATGTTACGCTCCTTTATCAGGAATTTCCCACAAGTCCTGCTATGCTGCCTCTTTGTGGCAGGATGAGCAAAAAACAGTAGGAGTACGCACCGAGAGTATATATTCCCAGCAGGATCACCCAAGGCATGAAGATCATCCCAGATGCTCAGCTACAGCAATCAGGTACCTATATTGGATAGCAGCGATATAGGAAGATGCTGGAAGTGAATGATCACTTTAGTAACAGCAGCAAAAGGATAATTTCATCTGTGCAGGAGAAGGCAATAGTAAACTACACCTACATTTTACCAAGAAAACCACATGGATAGACATTATTAGGTGACTGACAATATAGGGCTGGACGATGAATCCCTCAGATCAGATGGCACTCAACATTCTACTGTGGAAGCCTGTAGATCTTTCAGAGTTCTAATGGTGTTTATGATGCAGCTAGATTAAAGACGTCTGGTTGTTAATACTGGCATTCAAGAAATGAAAATCTGAAGATGCAAAGACAGAATTACAGTGGGAACATGGAAGATAAGCAGCATGAACATGGGAAAGCTCAACACAGTGAAACATGAATCAACTACACATTGACATCTTTAGCAAACAGGAATGGACTGGAATTTGACACTTTCAGTCAGAAGATCATAATGTTTTCTACTCAGGACACAAAAAACAAAGATAGAACTGTTGTTGTCAGAGTCAGGAAGGATATAGCAAACATAGTATTTGTGTACAATGCAATCAGTGGCCAAATAGTATGAATTAGACTTTGTGGACAATCTGTTAATATGATGATTAGCATAGTTTATGTAAAAGAAGAGAAGGTTGATGAGTTTTATGATCACATTCAGTTTGAAATTGAGAGAGCATGAACACAAGATGTGCTGCAGGTGGTGGTTGGGGACTGGAACACCAACACTGGAAATAGTAAGGAAGGAAACATAGTTGGCCTTGGAAACAGAAATGTAGTCAGAGAATGGTTTAACAATTTTTGCCAGTCCAATGATTTCTTCATTCATAACATAGTCTTCAAACAACTAAAGCAAAGCTTATAGACATGGACATCACTAGATGGAGTACCCAGAAATCAAATTGACTATGATTATTAGCACAGGGAGGTAGAAGAGCTTAATGCATGTTTCTGCGCCTGTTATTTTATTTATTTATTTATTTATTTTATTTATATTGCTGCCCATCTCAGACCAATGACTCTGGGTGGCTAACAATAATAAAAACAGTCATAATATAAAACAGTAAAAACAATAACAAAAAATAAATATAAATATAAATACAGCCAAGCGATCTTAAAAGCCATGGTGTTAACATAACCATGAAACGGGGCTCTTCCCACACTCGGGGCCCCAGGCCTGGGCACAAAGCCAGGTCTTCAAGGCCTTCCGAAAAGCCAGCAGGGTCGGGGTCATCCTAATATCAGGAGGGAGGATGTTCCAGAGGGCAGGTGCCACAGCAGAAAAGGCATGCTTCCTGGTCCCTGCCAGCCGACATTCCTTGGCTGATGGGACCCGGAGCCTGCCCATCCTGCTGGACCAGATTGGACGGGCAGAACTAGCTGGGCAAAGACGGTCCCTAAGGTAACCCGGTCCCAAGCCATGAAGGGCTTTAAAGGAGACAACCAGCACCTTGAATTGTACCCGGAAACACACCAGCAACCAATGCAGCTGTCGAAGCAGAGATGTTACGTGTGCCGAGTAGCCCACAATATTTACAACCCGGGCAGCTGCATTTTGTACCAGCTGAAGCTTCTGTATGCTCTTCAATGTAGAGCACATTGCAGTAGTCCAAATGGGAGGTCACGAGGGCATGAGTGACAATGAGTAGTGCTTCCCAGTCCAGGAATGGGCACAATTGGTGCACAACCTGAAGATGTGCAAAGGCCCTCTTAGCCACGGCTGCCACCTGCTCTAGCAGGAGGCGTAGTCTACGAGGACCTCCAAGTTGCGCACTGGGTCCGTCTGGGGCAGTGCCACCCCATCCAGGACCAAAGATGGAAAAACCTTGGTACCAGGAGGCCCAAATGCCCCAAACCACTCAGTCTTGCTTGGGTTGAGCTGGAGCCCATTGTGCCCCATCCAGGCCCCTACAGCCTCCAGGCACTGAGATAGGACATCCACGGCATCACTCAGCCCAGGGTGGAGATATGAAGCTGGGTGTCATCAGCATACTGATGATACCTCACCCCAAACCTTCAGATCACCTCACCCAGCAGCCTCATGTAGATGTTAAATAAGAGGGGCGAGAGAACCGAGCCCTGCAGCACTCCACACAGTAGGGGCCGTGGACTGGACCTCTCCCCTCCCACCAACACCGACTGGAACCAACCCCAAAGGAAGGAGGAGAACAAGCGCAGCACAGTGCTGCCTACCCACAACTCCTGAAGCCGGTCCAGAAGGAAGCCATGATCAATTGTATCAAAGGCTGCTGAGAGTCAAGAAGAGCAAGGATGGTCTCACTGCCCCCATCCCACTCCCGCCAGAGGTCATCCAAGAGTGTAATCAGTGCCATCTCAGAGCGCATTGGTGTTGTCTCTTATGTCTTGATGGCTTCTGTATGGCTTCCCCAATGTCATCTCCACAGTTTCCTTTACTAACAATGTCATTTCTTAACCCAGGTCATATGAGAAATCTCTCTTTTTTAAAAAACTGAAATAAGTTTTAAAACAATTTATTATATAATATTGGTGTCTACTATCCAGATAGATAAAACAAGAAATACTATTTTATTGGAGGAAGTGGTTTTTATTATCTTGCATCTTCCTGTTTACACTCTTCAGATAAACTTGTGTAATGCCCTAAAATTTTATTTATTTATTTATTTATTTGGTGATGGATGAGGCTTAGCTCAAAAAGGAACTGACAATTATAAGCAATATTTAAATGTTCTTGAAAATCTCTTTTTTCTGACAAGTTTAACACTATTTGTAATTGGCATCTCTATCTGTCAGCTTCTCATACCAGCAGTATCCCCATATAAGCAATAGATGCCTTTTACCTGCAGCTGTTGGGCCTTTGTACTGCTGGTTCTAGAAATGTCAACAGGAACAATGGGAGCCCCATCTTTTTCCTTTCTCTTTCTTCCACCTCCCTTACATCACTTCCCTCCTGATGCTTGGAACCTGCTGTGTGCCCCTGGGAAAATTACATGTTCCAGGATTCCTGGTGCCTAGAGAGCTACTACAGCTGCCTTCTAAGAACAAGGGAGGCAGAGATGGAGGGGCGGGGGAAGACAGAGAGAAGAGGAGGCAGGAACAAGGCGCCTCTCCTTGTTGCTGCTGCAGGAAAAGCCAAAAACATAAAGAAACAAAGATCTGGGAAAATGAAAGTAATTCAACAAATCATAAATTTTCTCTAATGTTAATCTCATGTTCCAAAACAATTCATTATAAAATGCACCATCACTTTTTTGTACTGCTGGGTGCTACTTCATCTGTCTGTGTCCAGTTCTTTGAAACTATAGTTATGAATTGCTTTATTCTGTCTCAACACATTAATATATAGAGAGAACTTCTTCGAGATTTTTTATTTTAAAGTAAGTGATCTGAGGCAACTTGAAGTAAAGAATGATGTACTTTGGAGCATTAATCTATGCTTTTGTTGTTATTTAGAGACTGTCCTTGATACCAAGCAGTTATTTTCCTTTTTGGCAAATTACTTTCTAGACGTATTTCAAAACTTTAAAGAAAATAAGATGATTAGACAGATTGGAGGTGGTGATGATTAGAAGATCCACTTATCATGGCCATGAAACATCCCCCTTTAGCACTGTTAGAGGCCAGGCTGGGAAATTTCTGTGGTGGTTGGATAAGGAATTGCAAAATCAGATCACCTTTTTCTAGGTTAGGAGCTTATTTTCTGAAGGGAAATATTTAGTCTGTTGATAGCCTAAATATTATAAAGTGTTTTACTTAAATGGATTGCACTGTTACTTAAATATTCAGTTCATAAGGGCACTTCCTCATGTACTGTACATGGATTCCTCCTGTTTGAACTGTGCTGCGCTCATGCTGAGGTTTGCTATGCTTCAGCTATGAGGCCAGGAAGTGATGTTCTTGCAAATCTATTGTGAGACAGTTTTAGGATAGTAATTGGTGGATTCTCCAGCTTCCTTTCCCTTCCTGCCCAGTATTACTTACCAGCCGGTCTCCATAATGTGTGATGAGACGAAGTTCAAGACTCTGAGCATTGCCTCTTCCACAATCCTCCTATTCCCCATGGACCAGTCAGATCACATATACGTATACGTATACGTATACATATACATATACATATACATATACATATACATATACATATACATATACATATACATATACATATACGAGTGGTTAGTAGGGGTGGAGCTCACACAGAGATCAACAGAGCTCCCTAACACTTTGTCCCATTCTTATATGTGTTTTTTTTCTTTGACATAGGACTATAAAACCATCAGTTTCCTGGGAGATTAATAGCCTCTGGCAAAACAGCAGCAGCAACAAAATAACCTGTCAGAATAGTGTCCATGTGCAAATCAGTAGACCTTTTTCCTACTTAATCCTACTTCCTTCATACACCCATTGACTTGTCCTCTGGAACTTCTTTTGTTACAAATAATTTTGTTATTATTGATTGTCCCCTGCCAAGAACAAAACCAAACTCAGCTGACAGGTCTATTTTGTAGAAGTCAGGTATGTAGTCTGTCTTGTAGTTCAAGCCAAAATGAACATAGAGGGCAGTGCCCAGCAAGAAGACAAGAGATTTATATTGTTATGATAAAAAAAGACAGCTTTCCAGGAGATTATATGAAAGGCAGATTGATAGATCTTCTCTCTTTATGCAGCACTCCTTATTCTCACTGGCATCTCAGTCAGGGTTTTTTGTTTTTGAAACAAGACTATGAAACTTCTGGGGGACCAGCATTCATTCAGTCTTCCAGGAGACTGATATTCCCCTGCTAACAATCACAAAAGGCTGTGGAAGTCAGTGACTGGTCTATCTTTCAGCCCAAGACTGTAGAGGACGGTGACCAGAAGGAAGAAAGGCATGCCCACAGCAAACTTAAATGGTCAATAGGAACTGGGCAAATCCCTGCCCCTAACTACCTCATCGCCAGCTAATCACTGTAGTGTCATAGCTTGTTTCTAGAGCAACACATACATACACACACACATACCACAGTTTAGTAGCAGAACAACTAAAATGACTTCAGGCTGTCTCTACAGTGGGGTAGGAGTGAGATAAAAGATACATTATGAAGATATTTCCCTTAAAAACAGCAAGGTAACTTTTTGCCTTGGTAAGTGGAATGTGAGGATGAGGAACAAGTCTGTTGTACTAACACCAAGTAGTGATAAACACCCCTTCACTGCATGTATTCAAGCAGAATTTAGCAATCTGCAGGTGGTACTTTAAACAGTATTCTTGCATCAGGTAGGAGGTTAAACTCTGCAGCCTAAATTATCTTCTAGGTGTATGATTCTATAAGTAACAAACAATTTGAATTTCACTATTGGATGTAATTAGGCTGCTTTCAGTGTATCTAAATGAGAGAAATACATGTGAACTTCACCCAAACAAAGGTCCAGACAGTACACATGAATCATGGGGAGCAGTTCTTTGTGTTCTGTTTTATTTTCTACTTTTGATAGAACGTGGGCTTGACTCAGAAAAGGGGCAGGAGACTCCCAAGTTGTTCTAAAAAAGATATCTGAGTTCCAGGAAAGTAGAAAACATAAGAAACTCAAAACAACTCTGCCTTGATTATGTTACATATCAATTGAAGTTGAGAGGGACTTTGATGGGCTTTCAAGATTCTATTACAACACCCTAACCACATTAAAATCCATCCCAAGACTCCTAGTAACTCCTGTTTCTTGACCTTGCCTACCTCAAAAGGCTGACACTACTAGTGGTTCTACTTTACTTTTTTGTAGTCGTGTTATATTCTGTGGTTGACAGTTTGGCAATGAGATCTGAGAAAACACATCTAAAACTGAATGAGGGATCCTGGGTACATGAGCTTTTTTGTGTCCTGCTACTTGAAGTGGATGTTTCCAAAGGCTCTTAAAAGCCTTACAGCTTAAACAGAAAAAAAGAGGAAAAAATCCTAGAAAAATTTAACACACTTATATAAATCAAATATATTTCCATATTTCATTTAATCATGTAATAACAATGTAGCAAATTTTGCATTAAAAATTATCTGTTCTTGTAAAACATGAAATCTATGTGAAAGGAAAATATGTCACTTTTTGATTAATAGAAAAAATAGCTTTTTCAAAAATGGATAAATTACACATTTCTTGAACCCAGTATGTTTTCCTGCTTATTTTTTTCCTCTTTTTGTCTTGATATTACAATTTCTTAGTTAATTTGTTGTATATTACTGTTTTTAAAATTCATTTTTGTGTATTATTTTTTTCTGTACTTCTGTTTTAAAAATTCCATTTTTAAAAAATAGCCTTACAACTTGACATAATTGGTGCCTGATGAGGGCAGAAAAACAAATCGCCTACCATAGTTTTGAATCATTTATTTCTGTGATTATGTATTGTGTTTAGATGAATTTAAATGTTTCTTCCAGGCAGGGTAAAATGAGGAAAAACAGTTCTGTCAATGAGTGGTTGTCAAATAGCCACCTTCATAATCTATATACTTTAATAGAATATAGCGTACAGTCCTTGATTTCGACTGCTGCTTGATGTTATGTTTTGCCTGTGAATGAACGATCATGGAATGGGGGCGGTTGTAAGAGACTTAATCCAATTCCCTTCCTACTTCAGGACTCCACTACTGTGTTGTTCCCCAAGATAGCCATCCAGCCTCTCTTGTATTTACAGGAAAGGTGAGCCCATCGCCTCCCAAAGCAGTCTTTTCCACGGTTGAATAGCATTAATTGCCCAGGATTTTTATATATATATTCAACCGAATATATATATATATATATAATTTATATATATATATTCAACCGAAATGTACTTCCTTGTAATTTGAACCCATTCTTTCTTGTCCTGTCTGCGGAACAACCCTGAACAGTTTTGTCCCATTTTCTCCATGCTGTTTGAATGGCCTGCTATTCTTGAATAAATTATACTTTCAATCCTTGAGTTCCACTGATGTATTCTGACCCACCGGATTTCAATAATGCTTATTAAATCATATCTGCTTTCCTACTTTTAGACTTCTAATCTTCTTTATTGCTCCTCATACCCTACAGTCCTGTAGAGGTACATGGTTTGATCTATTCCTCCTGTATTTATGTGCTCATTATTGGGTGCCTTCATATCCTGCATATCCCTTCCAGTCCCAGTCTCAGTAGTTGGCACTTTTGAGGCTTTTCTCTCTCTCCTCTACAGAACCCAGTTTAAAGCTCTCTGGATGTGTGTTGCAAGGTGCTTTCTAAACACATTCTTCCTAGTTCTAGTGAGATGCAGCCCACCACTTACCAGGAGTCCTGTCATTTCAGAAACGCATTCCAATTTCAAGGAATCCAGACCATTCCCATGGGCACCATCTCTGCAGCCAGTTATTCTTTTCCAGTATTCTTTCTCCTCCTGGACCATATCCTTTAACAGGAAGGAATGAAGAAAACCTCCTGCTCCTTCACCTTCCCTCATGGTCTTTTGTCTTCAGGGCTGTGTCTGGCTGTATTATTTATTCCCACGTAGATTAGTAGAAGGGGATGTTTGTCATTGGGCTGAAAGAGACTTGGGAGTGTTTACATAGCATCATGAATTTGTGCCCCAGAATATCAACAAACATTTTTGATAAACCGTCAAGCCAGCAGATTGCTGAATCACTCCCTTTCTAAATGGAGTCTTTCATAATGTCAGCCCCACTAGGTAGACCAGGCTAGGAAATCAGCTTCACAGGAAGACTAGAACTACTTTTATTGAGAGTGGCTATAATAACAGAATCTTCCAAGTCTGATTGTGCTGTACCTCCCTTCCTCCCCGCTCCCCCTTCCCCCAATACTCCAGTGTATCAGGGAGGCGTCTGTCCGAGCCGGTTCCAAATGTTATCTTGTTTCTCAGGGCTTAAAAATGTTTCAGCCCTCTTTGCCTAGGTAGTAGTTCTTGCATATTTCCATCAAGGCCATCTTCCTTTCATTCTATGTGTGGCCACTGCCTGTAGCTTCCATCTTTTTAAGGGCAGAAGCAGGAATCTTTTTCTTTGCAAATCTTGTACAATTCTCTTCCTCAATCCCCAAGGCTTGTGAAAGCTGCTGTTCATCCAGGTACCCAGAAACATCACCAACGGTAAGACCCTGGAATTTGTTTTGAAGTTCCAGACTATAAGAGTGCTTCTGGATAGGTTTGGGCTGTTATACTGCATTCCTCCATCTCTCCATAAGGGGGGTTCTTCTCTCTTCTGGAAGGCTTTTTGGCATAGTTGTTTCTCTGTGCTCCCTATGTGCAATTTAAGAATTCCCAATCTTCCTTGATACCTTTGGCTTGGAGGGAGGGTGGGCTGGGGAGAGTTTTGTTTATTCCTTCAGCCTCTCTTCTAGGATGGCAGTCAGTCTGCTGTAGTATTTACTGTACTTATTATCTTCAGGGGAGAAAACAAATAAGGCACATCCATCCATCTTCACATTCCTCTAATCAACTGTTGAACAATAACAAAAAAGTCCCCCCTTTTGACCTCTCTTGCAACTTTTATTTGCTTACTCAATGAACTTGCTCTCTGGGATGCTGGCTTCCTTATATGTCCCCTGAAGTTGTCTCAGTTAGATCTGGATCAAACAATACTGCAGTCACAGGAAGTGAACAATCAGTGTTCAGTCAGCATCAATCCTTATAAAACAATAGCAACGGCAGCAGTCTCTTTACCTCCTTGGCTCTTCCTCTGCCTTCTCCCTCCTCTTTCTCCTTCCTTTTCCTTGATCAAACTACCTAATTCCTGTTTGCATTTCCTGTTCACTCACACAGTAACCTTTAGAATGTCCGTGTTCATGTTTCAAGAAACTTTAGCAAAGCTCACTTCAAAGTTTGTTTTGCTTGGGTTTTTGTTTGTGCCTTGTTTTATCTGTTTGGGGAGCTGTGACCTCCTCCTCCTCTTCCTCATGTGGCCAGATCCTGTAGACTTACAGTGGTGTACAACAACATCAGATTACAGTAAAAAGTTCACAATAAGAAAATTAACATGGGACTTTCACACTCTCTTAGTCCAACCTACCGCACAGGATTGTTGTGGCAGGGACAAAATAAGTCTTGTATGGTGCTTAGAAATAAATAAAAATACTAATGCAAAACCCATGACAGCATTTCACAGCTCAGCTTATGTGGATTAGAATCCTCCATGCTATTTTTCACAATAGTGAATTGAATATAGCCACACAGTTCTCTCAAAATGGAAACTAATGCTTCTCTATTTTGAAAGTTAACCATGAATATTTAAGAGGAAGCAACCTGTCCCCTTGATTTATTTTTTTATTTTTTATTAGATTTTATATATCATCCTTCAGAACAAATATTTTCTAGAACATTTTACAAAATACTGTACAAAAAATACTATCTAAAAAACTGAACTATAAAGATCACCATAAATCCTAAAAATATATAGCATATATAATAAAGCAAACTAAGTAGTGAAAATTGGTTCTAGATAGAAAAAAATGATACAAAAGAATTTTATATTGGCTTGTTTAGATTTTTTACTCATTATGGTATGCCATTCCTTATAAAATAGCCTTTAGTTGTTGCTTTTAATGCAGCATCTTGAATCTGAGAATTTGCAGGACCAGAGACAAATGATTTTCCTTGCATTTAATGAAAATGTAAATTACAGTGCCTCCTGCTAAAAATAGGCTTACTTTAAATTCATCTATTCACCATCCCAAACGTATTTTCACATCTTCATTCTCTTAATGGAGTTGACTGTATAGAAAATGGCAATTGTTACCAACCAACACCTACATATTTGTACAAAGATAACCCTGCAATGCTGCTGCGAGATTCTTTTTTTAATCATCCGTTATTTATACAAGTATGATTCATTAACAGTTGTTCTTACAAAGAGGAAATGCAGCCTACTAATACAATTTAAAATGTTCTAAATATTTGGTATTAAAAATCATTATCTCGGGATGTTTTCTCAAATTTATTTTTCAGAAAGAAAAGATACATATTCATTTGGTCACTTGAAGTATTTTCTTAAAAGTACATACATTAAACATACATATACCCTTCACACTATTTCCTTTCATGGTAAGTGATATTAGACAAAGGATGCAAAAAGTGTATGAGGTAGTATGCAAAGGAAATTAAACATCAGGAGATAAAACAAAGGGCAACAAAGTCAACAGCATCATATAAATACCTTTCATACACTCTTTGTACTTTTGTATCCTTGCAAGCCATCCTTGTTTCCATCACATCCATATTCCGCGCTTTGTTCTTTAACCCTTCCTGTCTCTCTTTTTCAGGAACTCATATACTCATATACTCATATATATACCTTGCTCAATGCTGAAGCATTCACTATGTTTTCTATTTTTACTTATGCTTGTTTTCATCGTGTATTCCTCTTACTGCTTTTAGCACCCAAGCTTCAATTCCTGGTTTTTGTAGAATATTCCATAATGAAATCCATTCATGCTATCATATGCTTTATCTAAATCAGCAAATTTTCAATAAATGTTCTCACATTCATACATTTCCCAGTGACTTTTCAAAGAGAAAAAATCTGGTTTGCACACCCACTGTAGAGAGTAAAGAGGATGGCCTTGATGGAGAGAGAGATCTGTTACCAAGGCAATAAGCAGATAAACATTGCAGAAGTCCAGAACAGGGGAGATGGGCTTGAAAACATCTGAAACAGACACGCTCCAAATTCACTTAAAGATAAAAGAGAGAGGAGGAGAAGCACATTCAGATTTGCAAGATTCTGTTAAAATAGCCAATCTTAATAAAAGTAGTTTTAGGCACGCCTGACATCTGTTTCTTGGTTTGGTCTACCTCATAGGACTAACACCCACTGTCCAGCATAAAGCAGCACAGCATGTCCCAAATTTATCTCATTGTCACCAATCAAAATTCTGCCAAGCACTTTTCCAGGCATAGTTATTAAACAAAAATCCCCTGTAGTTTTTGCATTCACTGTTGCTCCCTATCCCTTCATGTAAGGGAACAGTAAGAGCATTATTCCAGTTGTCGGCAGAGATGCAGTCTTCACACACATGATAAAAAAGTTGCAAAGCAACATAAACAAACTACACCTGTATTTTAACATTTCATGTTATACCATCTACACCTGCAGGCCTATTATTTTTCAACATTATTGCAGTATTTATGACTTCCTTTTCATTGTTTCTTTTTTTGGACATTTACTGCCTTAGTTTCAGTTCTACCTTCCAACGTATCCATATCGTCCCCTTACAAATCTCTAAAATACTCTGTCCAGCATTCCACCATTCTCAATTTCATCACACATTATTTTGATTCAGTTTGCCTTTTTTTTTTTTTTTGGTGCTTGTTTAGATTTTGCCAGCTTGTCTTAGTTGAACATACTTTTGTGTTTTTCCTAAGCACATTTCTGAAGATACAGCCCTTCTATTCTATTCTTATTATATAATATAATATTATTATATTCTGAAGATACAATCAGACTTGCAAGATTATTATAGCAAATCTCAAAGTAGTTTTAGCCTTCTTTTGGAGATGATTTCTTAGTTTGGTCTACCTAGTGGGCTGACATCAAGACATTTTGTGAGTCTGATTATGTTGTACAACCTCCTTTTTTTAATAGTTCAGTGAATTAGGGAGATGTCTGTCAAAGCTGCTTCCAAATGTTATCTGGATGTTCTGGATTTAAAACATGTTTTACCCCTTGTTGCCTTGGCAACGGGGCTCATATGGTTCCATCAAAGTCATCTTACTTATTTTCTATTATTGGTTTCTGGATCCAATTTAAGGTGCTGATTTTGAACTACAAAACCCTTCATGTCTTGGCATCCTGATACCTTCAGGACTGCCTTCTCCAGCCAACTTTGGCCCATTTGATTAGCATTAGTATGGAAAAACTGCTGCAAGTCCCACATTTTGGGGAGGTTCAAGGGTGGGGAGGCTGAGGCAAGGAGACACTGCTTTTTTGTTGCAGTGCCAATATTGTGGAGTAGCCTCCCTGTGAAGATCATGGTGGGTCTCTCTTTGTTGGTTTTCTACAAGCTTCTAAAGACTCAGCTTTTTTGGACACCCTTTCCCTGATTTGAATGGCTGTTGTCATATTTATTCTTTTTCTATTTTTGTAGTGTTATATTTTTAACTTTTATATGATGTTTGTTTTATATTGTATTTTTTGTATGAGCCACCAAGAGTTGTTTCTAATTACAGTGACATACAAATATGTTTAATGAATAAACGAATACTCGTATCTATATGGAAAAGATGGTAACTGGCCCGTTTTGTTGTTTCTTGGTGCCTTGCTATGTGTTTTATTTTGTTCTTTATTTTTTTATACTGTGTGTTTTATCTTGTTATGCACTCAATGTTCATTTCTGAAAGAGAGCTCAACATAGATCTTGTTTTAGTAATACAGCCTGAGGTTACTAGTTCATAGACTTGGACAAGATTATCCCTGTCCAAGAAAGACTGTAGTTGTATCAGCTGAAGCTGATAAAAGGGCATTTTTGCCCACTAAGGCTACATGGACTTTCAGTGTCAAAGCTCAGTGTACAAGGACCTTCAGACTATGTACCTGTTTTCAGAAAGGGTACAAATCTATGCAAAAGAGGCCAATTATGTAAGACCCAGAACCAGGAATTACGTATCTGTAGAACTAAAGTCTCATTGGGATTGAATTTTGGTCACTTTGCTCTCATCCAACTCATAGGCTTCAGTTGTGTGTGGCTACATCTCACTGTATTATAAATAGAAAAGAAATAGATCTATATGATACAAATCCTCCAAAAACATATTTCTCCAAATTCCCTGTTAACCAATCCTAGTAATTTTGTGTATGTTAAATAGCGTTAGGGACACAATGGTGCTACACAGTTTCCCACAGTATAGTTATAAAAGGGGCTGAAACAGTTTCCCAGTACCACAGCCTGAAATAAACTCTTCAGGTATGAGTAGAAGCACTACAAAACAGTGCTTCCCGTTCCAGCTTCATGAAATCAATCCAGGAGGACACAGTGGTGGGTTGTATCAGAGCCACTGAAAAATTAAGGAGAAACAGAACCATACTCTCCCTGTCTCTCTCCTGAGACAGGTCATTCACCAGGATGACTGAAAGTTATTTCTGTCCTGAACCATGTCTAAAACCAAGACTGGAGTCAGTCCAGGTAATCAGTAATCTCTTTCAAGCAGCTGGCTCAAAAAGGAGATATTTGTCACTGGGCAATAGTTGCAAGCATCTCTAGATTCAGGAAAGATTGCTTTTCAGGACTGACGGCATGACAGCTTTTTCAAAAACAGCAGGGACCACTCCACTGTGCAATCATGCAGTCACCAACATCTCCCTCCCCACCCCCAGATAGTTATAACAGAGGGTAAGCATTTGACTGCTTTTGGTGAGAATCTTGTCAATACCTTCAGACAGCATCAGCAGCAACTCTCAATATTGAGAAAGGCAGAGTATTGGACACCTCGATAGGTGTTCAGATCACCATGGAGACAGATGATTTTATTCTCAAAGTATATTGAATATTTAGTACCAAGTATATCCCTAATGGAATTCTGTTCTCTTCCAAATATTAACATGTTATTGGGAAAACAGGACAGTTTTATCTCATTTTAAAAATCACCATTTTAAAATGAGACGTATCTTAATAAATTTGAGTTCTTCATATTACTGTTAAATGTATAAAGCAAACATTTACATCACTGATGGACTTATTTATTGAAACAAACACACATACCCCTCTCTCACCTTTCAATTATGTCATTTAAAAATGACTTAACATTAACTAAAACAATGCTTTAAAACAAAGTAAAAATGTGTTACTCTCCCTGTCTCCTGAGACAGGTCATACACCAGAGAAATTTTATACATTTCTATAAAATAACAGAGAAATTTATTTTTATAACAGAGACATTTCCAGTTGTAATAATACACCACTTATCTAGAAGTAAGCACTACTGAGCTCAATAGAAGTTAATTTGGGACAGCAGAGATGTGTAGATTGTACTGTAAAATGCTAGTACAATGAACAGAGCTTTCCTGGCATTTAAAGGTTATGAAATGTAGTGCCAGTAAGCCTCCTTCAGAATATTCTAAAGCCAAGGTGAGAAAGTTGTTTTTACAGTCATCAATGGAAGCATATTGAAAGAAGAGCCTCCGATGGTGCTCTTAATAACTGGGCACGTTCTTGTGGGAGAAAGATGAACCCCCCAATATTATTGAAATTCAGGTCCCATCAATCCTAAGCAGTGGTGAATGTTAGGGAGGGTTGATGAAAACTGTAGCCCAACGAAGTCTGAAGAGCTGTATGATGTCAGTCAGGATCCAGTTCTCCCTTCCAGTTGCTTACTTGAGTGTAGAGAAAAATCAAAAGGAGAGCTGAAGATTCTACTCTCAGTGTGGCTAGGTTTTATATGTGGAATTGGGAACACAATCTTTCCTTTAATTGGGGCAGCAAAATATATTTGAGATTCCCCCTAAAAACCAAATGTTGACACTGATTCTTCCCTTCCAAAAGTGTACTGGATTTTGACCAGCACTTTTCTGTGGCTTTGTACAGAAAATCTGTGATAGCACATGTTTCTCAAGCAGTGCTGTTCCATAAATCCCATTGGAAATCTGCTGATTCATTTCTGTGGAGGGGAAAAAGAGATAACTGGGTTCAAATTAGTTCAGCCAAACATATTCACATGTATATTATTAATGTGCTTTAAGAAGGACTTTGGAGGAAATAGTAGTAGAGAAGGGGTAGGGAAAATGTTCAGCTGTACAAATGGAAAATTCTGAATTCATTCTTCAGGTTAGAAATTTTTTTATCTATGTTCGTCTTTTAACTATGCCTAAACCGAAACTGTGACAAGAATAATTTCTTGATTTAACGAGTGTGCTGACATGCAAGTGTCACTGTCAAAGTCTCATGTGGGTGATTTTTGAAAAATGTTTTGATTCTTATTTCAAAGGCTTAAGTATCATTTGGCAGATGAAAATAGGAATATGTCTGTGTATGAATACAAGGGATGAAGCCTGACAATCTAGTCTATGCTATGCTATACAGTGGTAGCACAACAGAAATCTACCACAGACATAAAATAAGAATTAAGTATTGATGGAGGTAAATGTTTCAGATAGAGCACTGAAGAAAGCCATAGACATGTATGCTGTATAGAAGAGATTGGTCCCTTTTTACTAAGATACAGAATAATTAATATTTGATTTATTATTATTTTTGTATAGCTAAAGTTATTGATCCAGTTTATAAAAAAGTTATAAAAACTGAATTGAATAAAAGCTCTTTCTTTCATTTATACACCAGCGTTGCAAAAATTAATCACCAGCTTGCATTAAAAGTCAGCCAGTATGACCCTGGATTATTTTCTTTCCTTCATCTCCTGGACTGTGTTGGTAAAATCACAACAGTTAGGGAAATGCAGATAAACCTAATCAGTAGTAAAAGCATCTAATTTGTATTTAATACAAAGAAATTGGGAGGAGGATTTGAGATGAAATGAAGTGCAATGTCTATCAGTATGTATATATGCAAATGAGGAATAGAAGACTAGAAGTATTTATTTATTTATTTATCAAATTTCATCACCACCCATCTCCCTCAAAAGAGGGAGTATTACTGTTTTTTTTAAAAAAAATTGCAATAAATGAAAGATACGGCTTCCTTCTGAAAGATTTTGAAAAATACGGTTATGTCAGCTAAATTTGAAGACATACAATTATCACATGCACATATTTATAACAAATAATGACATTCCTGCTCTTAATGTCCAAATGAGTCCGTGTAAATTTGTGGTTTCTAATTTCTTGTGTGCATTTTTCATCTAAGGGAGATTTTATTCTGAGTCATTTTGCAGAATTATTCATCAGATGTTTAAAATAAATTCCAAACCTAAAAATAAGAAGGTGGCTGTTCCATTAAAAATTAAGGGAAACATAAACACTACAATATTAAGTGAATCCTAAATTGTTTGCATTACATATTTATGCTTACTACTTCTTTACGGCAATCGTATCAGAACTATAGAGGGTAAAATCTAACTTCCTGTGACTTATATTTTTCCTTTTTTTTTATTCCTGAAGAAAGAATCTTAACAATTAAAAGATCCAGAATTTAATTGTAGGTAATCTGCAAACAACTGGAAGATACTGCTATAGTGAGATGATTATTATTAGTAAATAATATATTTATTCATATTTAGGCAAGTTTTTTTTTAATCACACTACAAATTTAATATTGTGGCTGAGAATACAAGTGAATTTCTAGATATCTGTATCTCAGTTTTCTTAACAATGAAATGCAGTACATAATATCACTTCCAGTGTGCAGTACACTAAAAAGGAAATGCTGCTTCCAGTTTCTTTTTTGACTTCCATTATATCATAGGTTGAATCCCTGGCAAACTTGAGAAAAATATATTGAAGTCAACTGTTTTCCAGACAGGTATTTACAGTTTCTAAAAACATATACATCCAAAGACAGCTGTTTTTCTGAATATCTGAATATCTTCCCAAGGCCTTCATTGCTACCCTACCATGTGCTAGTCTGTGTCATACTTGTTGAGTGCTAGTTCCTTTACTGTTGATAGTCTTAAAAGGCAGAAGTCTTTTTTTATTTTTTTATTCCAGAATAAAGCCTATTTTTGTTAATGAATGGTAAGATTATGTTTCATATTCACTGGGAAAAAGAGAGTCTATATTCTAATCAAATAAATGTCCATAAAGTACCAAAGAATATACTGTGATGGCTGAAAATGCAAATGGTCTGTGAACTGTGTTAATGAAAGTGAAGGAAGACCAAACTAATTATTACAGGTACAGCAACCAGCCTTAGAGAACTGACAGTGAAGATTTGGAAATGGTGAATCGCTTCTGCCTTTTAGGATTCACTATCAGCAGTACAGGAATTAGCAGTTAAGAAATATGCCACTGACTAGCACTTGGTAGGGTAGGATTGAAGGTCTTGGTAAAGATATTAAGATGCCACAACATGTCTATATATAGAAAGATCAGAATCATGCAGGCAGTGGTTTTCCCTGTGATACTCTATGAAAGCAAACATTGGACTTTGAAGAATCATGGCTGGAAAGAATATTGATGCTTTTGAACTTTGGTGTTGGAGAAAACTTCTGAGAGTAGCATAGATAGTCAAGAACAAGATAGCTGGACTTGACTAAAGTCACAATGGATGTAGCTCCTTGGATGAAGGGCCTCCAGATTATCCTGGAGGAGATCTATCTACCCTATGTAGTCTCTTAGAGTTGACACCAACTTGATGGCACATAATCAATAAAGCTGAATAATAAAAAGATGTTGCACTTTTAAAAATATGCATCAGCCTTTTCCTTTGTGTGTTTAGGAAGAATATGAAACTTGAAAGAAGTTAATTGTATACTAGTATGGCATAGGAGTACAGTAGAGTGCTTTGCAACAAATCTGTTTGTAACTTGTCAGGAAGGATTTAGGGTTTTAATGATGATTGCATTTCATCAGTTCTGTAGCTCCCTCTCTTTCAAGATTTTTCTCTTTAGTTTGTGAAATGCTGCCCTAAGAAAAAATGAATGACTGTTCTTCCTCTATTTTAAATGTTAATTTTTACCATATTCGGTCCGCATCATCTCTGTTTCAGTCATCCCTGTTTTCTTACTCATAAATGTCTTAATTACAAAAGTGGGAGAACATTTGAAAGACTCTGCCGATGGTGTTCACATGACTAATACTATGAAATGCAGGAAGGTTTTTTGAGCAGCTCCAGTCTACGCACAGTTGGCTCCCAGCTGACAGACAGAATGTGGGGTGGGCTTTTTCACCAGAACATTGGGAACTGGATGCCCAGCTATGCTTGTAGTTATATAGTGCCTGGAAATCTGATGCTTATGCCAGAATTCAGGCAGTTAAATAGTATAGAGACTGGATAGCTTTTATTCCTGTTTCATTTCAGCAAAGGTTACATAATGAGGGGATTGCTGCTTAAGTAAAAGGAAAAATGAAGTCTTTGTTAAATGCCTTAACAAAGAAAGAAGGTAAGCACTGAACACAAAGCACTTGATGCTTAAGAACTGCTATATTTTTTCTGCACGCTTAATATGATCTGTTAGTTACTATAATTATAATAAGTTCCTTCTGTATTTTTTTCCTGAATTCCTTTATGTTAGGCTGTCCTTTTAGACAACTCACTATAAGAGCTTGCCTGTGGCTTGCTCACTTTAGTAGGTTTTTGAATGATCATCTTCCATGTGTAAAAAACTCTGTTATTTCCTAATGTATGCATTTAGTAAGTATAAGGAATTCCTTAGATTTATATATTATTAAATGTTTGTGGAAGAACGTTCTGGAGATTATGAGATATTTATATTTAATTCATGATAATCATGATAATTATTTAGAAGCATGCTTTTTATATATTGTTATCTAAAACATTACAAGTATAATTAATTCTGGGAAAGAAATGAATGTAAAAGTGGAAACCAATCCCATACAGCTTATAGAACATGTACTCTTATTCTGTGAGTTTTCATATACAAGTATGTTTTTATCACAAACATAGTACATGTAGGAAAAACATTGGAAATATCTATCCAGTTGTATTGTGCAAACTATACTGGAAAAAGGGAAGAAAACACTGTGTAGCAGGAGAGGCTTGTTTGTGTCCTTAATTTTTGTTACAACACTTACTGTACGTGCATCGTTCATTTAAAAACTGTACCCATTTTTAACCTAATATTTAAAGGAATGTTTTGTCAATATCAGGTGAAAAATAATTCTCAAACTAATAAAACCTCTTTACACTTATGCCATGTAGTGAGAAAAGAGGATATGTGTTCTTAAAAAAATTACTTTGTACTCTGTTTCTTCTTAAATGTAGGAATCTTGTTGTGGATTTACAGTACAATTTAGGAGCAAAGTAAATTTGATTCCATAGATTGAATCTGTTTTATTCTTCTTGTTGTTTGCTGTATAATTAAACTGAGATCTGTACATGGTTTGGATCCTTGTTTGAAAAGGCAAAAAAGAAAAGAAAAGAATAGGAAGCTGTGGAAGTATCTTCCTGGAGAAGGGAGGCAGGGTTACTCTTTCTTTGATTTCCTGTTTCCCTCTGCAGCTTTCCAGGTCCCTTCTCACAATGTTCTGGAAGGTCACACCAGAAGAGAAGATGACACTGGAGACTGCAGGCTGAAGGGGGAATTGGAGAAAATTGCTATTCTTTCCCTTGTCCTCCAGCACCAACAGACATCCAACGAGTGCAATCTGGGTTCCAACTTGTTGAATTCAGCATTTCCACACCATTTAAAGTGTTTTCTTTTATTAGACCCTTGGAAGTATGATGCTTTTCATTCAGAAATGGTAAAACAAGGAGCAAAAACCAATGCCCTTAGGTGCTGCAGGTCCTGCAGCAATGCCCAATCATGTGAAAGAAGAAACACTCGGGTAGTCCAGTCCTTGCAAGCTGACTTCATACAGAAGGAAGGGGGAAATTGACAAACCCATTTTGTCACCTATTTTATTCCTTCTCATCTTCTGAGTTACTGAAAGGGGAGCAGCGTCAAAGCTTTCAGGCTAGTATTTCCCTTATATGACCTGAAGCTCTAGAGCTAGGAGGAGGGCTGAGAGAAAAGTTCTCATAAAGGAGGAAATGGAGCTATAGGACTTTCAACTATACTGTAGCTGAGCTAGAAATGAATCAGCTTAGTTCTCAAGACTGCTGATGTTAAAGGAAGATCTGAGATCTGTAGCTACTCTCAGGCTGACAAAACTCTTCATGTGGATGTTTCCTGAGTCACATCCATATGTTTTGTATTAAATGCTCTGGAATTCAGTCCAGAACATGTGAGGAAACTTCATGCAAGGCTGAATGAACATGAAAGGGTCTTTGAGCTAACTCATATTCTGGAGGAATGCAAGTCAAAAAACACAGAAAAAGCTAGTCTTTGTCATGATTGGAATCACTGTCTAGAAGGACTTCAATTAAAAAATTAAAGGTATCATGATTTTGTCCTGAAGTCATATATGTCATTTAATTATTAAAAAGGTAAAATCTTCCTTGAAGCAAGCTCAGTTTTAAGTGACTACATGGACATGTCCTAGTGTTCTTGTCAACAGTACAGTAATGCACTGTAATATAGTAATACACTGCCTTTTTCCAGGATGCTTTTTCAGCTCTTCAGTCTAGTCTATCTCCCTGTGAACTCCTGGTTGTCTTCCATTCAGTTACTAACCAGATCTCACCCTACTTAGCTCTTTTTGAGATTGACCAAAGTCGGTTAGATGCATCCAACTGCTATTACTTTTTGTTGCTACATATGCAAAACATTGTTCCTGACTATTTGAAAGAATTCAAGAAATTCAGTTAATGAATACAATGATTCTGTTTCTTTAAGAATGTATACCTATATCTGTAGTTATCAATCTTTACAAACATATTTGAACTATAGTATTATCCAATGGAAATAGAAAAGTGGTTATTTCTATAAAAGTTAAGAAGTAGAAATTTAGGGCATCTGCAAATCCAACATGACCTAATTACTAAAAAAGGCTTTAAACAGGTAACACACAGTTTTCTGCAAGGGAGGCAAATGACGTCACAAAAAGACAAGACTTAATACTTGAGTCAGATGTTAAGGCACAATTACATAATGGCATCATGATACACATGATGTTTTGACACCTCTGAGGCTTGCCACAGACATATTGATAATAAGTTCACATCATCCCCTTAAAGCTTAGGCAGAAGGGAGGATTTCTGCCTGTTCCACCAGATCTAGGCCCTCTCCAGTAAACAGTGCCATCTTGCAGGACTGAGGAGGCATGCCTTCTCTGTCACAGCACCTGCCCTACGGAACAGCCTCCCTCCTGAGATTTGGAGGGTCCCAGTTGTCTTGGCTCTATGGAAGGCTGTTAAAACCTGGCTTTTTCCCCAGGCAGGATGTTGTTGTTGTTTATTCATTTAGTCACTTCCGACTCTTCATGACTTCATGGACCAGCCCACGCCAGAGCTTCCTGTCAGTCGTCAACACCCCCAGCTCCCCCAGGGACGAGTCCGTCACCTCTAGGATATCATCCATCCACCTTGCCCTTGGTCGGCCCCTCTTCCTTTTGCCCTCCACTCTCCCTAGCATCAGCATCTTCTCCAGGGTGTCCTGTCTTCTCATTATGTGGCCAGAATATTTCAGTTTTGCCTTTAATATCATTCCCTCAAGTGAGCAGTCTGGCTTTATTTCCTGGAGTATGGTCTGGTTTGATCTTCTTGCAGTCCAAGGCACTCTCAGAATTTTCCTCCAACACCACAGTTCCAAAGCATCTATCTTCCTTCTCTCAGCTTTCCTTATGGTCCAGCTCTCACAGCCATATGTTACTATGGGGAACACCATTGCTTTAACTATGCAGACCTTTGTTGTCAGTGTGATGTCTCTGCTCTTAACAATTTTATTGAGATTTATCATTGCTCTTCTCCCAAGGATTAAGCATCTTCTGATTTCCTGACTGCAGTCAGCATCTACAGTAATCTTCGCACCTAGAAATACAAAGTCTTTCACTGCTTCTACATTTTCTCCCTCTATTTGCCAGTTATCAATCAAGCTGGTTGCCATAATCTTAGTTTTTTTGAGGTTTAGCTGCAAGCCAGCTTTTGCACTTTCTTCTTTCACCTTCATCATAAGGCTCCTCAGTTCCTCTTCGCTTTCAGCCATCAAAGTGGTATCATCTGCATATCTGAGATTGTTAATGTTTCTTCCAGCAATTTTAACTCCAGTCTTGGATTCCTCAAGCCCAGCATGTCACATGATGTGTTCTGCGTACAAGTTGAATACGTAGGGTGAGAGTATACAGCCCTGCCGTACTCCTTTCCCAATCTTAAACCAGTCCGTTGTTCCGTGGTCTGTTCTTACTGTTGCTACTTGGTCGTTATACAGATTCTTCAGGAGGCAGACTAGATGACTTGGTATCCCCATACCACTAAGTACTTGCCACAATTTGTTATGGTCCACACAGTCAAAGGCTTTAGAATAGTCAATAAAACAGAAATAGATGTTTTTCTGAAACTCCCAGGCTTTTTCCATTATCCAGCAGATATTGGCAATTTGGTCCCTAGTTCCTCTGCCTTTTCTAAACCCAGCTTGTACATCTGGCAATTCTCGCTCCATGAATTGCCGAAGTCTACCTTGCAGGATCTTGAGCATTACCTTACTGGCATGTGAAATGAGTGCCACTGTTCGATAGTTTGAACATTCTTTCGTGTTTCCCTTTTTTGGTATGGGAATATAAGTTGATTTTTTCCAGTCTGATGGCCATTCTTGTGTTTTCCAAATTTGCTGGCATATAGCATGCTTTACCTTGACAGCATCATCTTGGAAGATTTTGAACAGTTCAGCTGGGATGCCGTTGTCTCCTGCTGCCTTGTTATTAGCAATGCTTCTTAAGGCCCATTCAACCTCACTCTTCAGGATGTCTGGCTCTAGCTCGCTGACCACACCGTCAAAGATATCCCCGATATTGTTATCCTTCCTATACAGGTCTTCTGTATATTCTTGCCACCTTTTCTTGATCTCTTCTTCTTCTGTTAGGTCCTTGCCATCTTTGTTTTTGATCATACCCATTTTGGCCTGGAATTTACCTCTGATGTTTCTAATTTTCTGGAAGAGGTCTCTTGTCCTTCCTATTCTATTGTCTTCTTCCACTTCTACGCATTGCTTGTTTAAAAATAATTCCTCATCTCTTCTGGCTAACCTCTGGAATTTTGCATGTAATTGGGCATATCTCCCCCTATCCCTGTTGCCTTTTGCTTTCCTTCTTTCTTGGGCTACTTCTAGTGTCTCAGCAGACAGCCATTTTGCCTTCTTGGTTTTCTCTTTCTTTGGGATGTATTTTGTTGCCGCCTCCTGAACAACGTTGCGAACTTCTGTCCATAGTTCCTCCGGGAGTATTAGGGGAGCCCAATATGTGTCTATCTGTTTTCATGCAATTGTTACATAGTGCCTTGCTTTTCTTTTTGTATTGGATTTTTGGAAATGGTTACAGGGTTTTTATATTGTTTTTGTTTAGATTGTTTCCCACCCAGAGTTATGTATTTAAGTTGGATGGCCATATAAACTTTTGAAAGAAAGAAAGAGCCAGAATTTCTTTCGTTAAAGGTTCTATTATTGCATAAGCATTGTACAAAAGTAAGAAATCAAAAAGCAAGATGCAAGAAGGTATAGTATAATACAAAACACATTGTAAAAAGAAGCATTCAGTAGTGTACTTTGCCCCTTCCTTTAATTTTCCCCCTAACCACTAACTACTCCTTATTTATACTTTGCTTTAAAAATTTACAGTTGTTTATATCTATTTTTTTTAGCTTATAAAAAATATATTTCTCTTTTTCCTTCAAAAGCTATATTCTAAATGTCGTAGCTTGCCTTGTTGTGCAATATGTTGTGTGTAAGGGAGCCATTCCTGCTTGCATTTGGTTATACTTCTGCTGTGAATATATGCAGTCAATTTCTCCATTACTGCATATTCTCCAGTTTTGACCTCCTAACCTTGTATTGTCAGCAAGGACAGCCAGAAGTTGTTGAATTAAAACTGGAGAGACTCTATATCCCATGGAAATCACTGGGTGATTTTGGACAAGTTACCATCTTTTCAGTCCAACTGCAGTTGTTCGGGGAGAAACTTGGGAATTCCTCTACAGCATTCAACTGGGGAAATCATTGGAATTAAGATACATATGAGCTCAGTGTGAGTTATTGTATAGCACATAGTTGAAGCATTTTCACACTGGGGAGGAAGAGTTGCAGTAGAGACACGTGTGAAAAGAGAAATGGATTATACATTTCCCTTTACAAGTGTTAACCTTTATTTGATTGGACTGCCTTTTTTAATTGCAGTTTAAAAGTTTTACGTTCTTCAAACAATTTTTGAAGGATTAATTCATATAAAACTTGAACTTGGGAAGTGTTATGCTAACCCAGTGCTTCATAGGATCTGGGAAGATTCAATATGATAGTGCAAGGCATGGCTTTTCTGTGTCTTTTATAACAGCTGCCCATTTGAGCTACTTCCATTCACTTTAGCTGTATGGCTGTATGTCCTAATATTTGTGTAATGTCTCTCTTTTTTGGTAAGAGATGATGGCAATGGAATTGTTAAATGTGGGTTTTACATATGTGGAACTGAAGTTTGAAATTCTGAGCAACTTCCGTCTGGTGTACAATTACTTAATTCCATTCTTTTAAAAAAATGTTCTGCTTTTCCTTTTTATGTCTTAATTTTTAATATTTAACAACAATCTGAGTATTTATTTTAGGACTTTTTTTTTCCAGATAACTTAGTGAAAATGAGTGAAGTAAACTGAAAATCCTCTAACAAGTGCCATAATAGTCTTACTGGTGGGGAATATATTTTTGTTGTGTTAAAAAGGGCCACAGATTTATAAAACTTCTGTTGATTCAGCAGATAACCAGTACTGTACCTATAAAAAAGGAGAGAACTTTGCACGCTGGGTGGCTTCCTGAAAATATGCCATCATTGCAAAGCCAGCACATTTTATAATTATTGTTCTGTGGATAAAACTCAGATCCCTTCGACATGCAAGATTGCTGAGATCTCACCTGTGCTTCTGTTTCCCATGATGCCAGGAACTTGGATTTCAGGAACCTCCCAAGCTGAGCTGGTTAACTGTCAGTTCAGCTGTTGCTCCAGGGCAAATGCTACAAGGACAGTTTGCCCAGAGATGCAGAGCAGATAGTTCCCCAGTGTCAAGGGAACGCCATTTTCTCTTGGCTCCTGATATCTCCCCTCTCTATCCTTCATAACCCTTCCCATTTTTAGGAGTGATCAGAAAGGTACTTTGCTGCATGATCCATGTAACTGGAGTAGGGGACAGTGCATTTTCTACTTCTCCGTTGGACAGCTGAACAACCTTCCTGTCCTCTCCCTTATTCTCCTCAGTCCAAGGGAGCAGCAGTAAGGATGGTTGCTTGGCAGTATAAAATTGCAGTAGAGCAGCGTTTATCAACCGTGGCAACTCTTAAGATGTGTCGACTTCAACTCCCAGAATTTCCCAGCCAGCCTGCAGTAGAGGGTAGTAAGGATAAGGCTGGTGACTGTGCAGAGGTGATCTCAGCATGATAGCCTTACATAAGTTGATCTCCTGGTTTTGCATAAAGATTAGTAAATGAAAAACCCTGGTTGAGGCTTCTAGCATCTTGTTCCTTTTAACCTCTTCCTCTTGAGGAGACATCTCTAGGGTGGAATCTCATATCCTATATTATGTATATTGTAACTGCAAAGCAAGTTAGCACAACTTAAAGGCCAATTGTGGATGATTCTGTTGGGGGAAAAAGTCTACTAGCCAGTTGTTGCTTTCTGTCATAAAAAAGTTACTTCGCAGCATGAGGAACTCTCTATTCTTGCCATATTATAACATCTATTTCTCTATTTTTTAATGAAGCTGTTCATACCGCTCACTGTTTTATTGTTCAGATACTTTATCTTCATTGCTGAGTCTTAACGTCCAGTTCTAGATTACTGAATAGAGATACACTATTATTCCACTTTATACTAATGAGTACAAGATTATACTAATTTTATTAAATCTGGTTCTTTTTTCTTTTTTAGTTTTCCTGTGGAAATGATTTTTAATTTTAATTGCCCTTTAAATGTGATTCTAATGTTCACCTGGATAGGCAGGTGTATATAATACTGTATATGAAAAATCAAAAGGATGCTACATACTGCTGAAATGTATGCAGGCTGTGATAAATGTTCTTATAAAAGAGAACTACTTTTGTCTCTTTTATTCCAGTGCCATTCAGAGAGGCTCCCACCTACTCAAACAGACGACGGAAACCCCACAGCACCTTGGCCACACCTCGCCTCTTGCTTCGGTCTAATAGTGATAATAATTTGAACATCAATCTTCCTGACTGGTCAGCCTCTTCTTTAGCTTCTTCACACTGTAGCCTTTCGCCTCACCTATTCCAACAGATGCAGAATAATCCTAATGGAACTGTGAAAACTGTTGGAAGTTACACTTCATCCTCTCGGAGCCGCTCACCATCATTAAATAGGCTAGGAGAGGATGCAAAGCGCCAGCAGCAACGGCACATCAGGTAACTTTGCACTATTTGTTTTTTTACAATGAGAATTTTACTGTAATTTTACAAGTCTTCTCTTGTGCCACCTCCCTGTGTGCCTTCTTTCTCCACACCGGCATTTCTCATCCCCACAAAAGGATATAAATAAAGGCTTCTTTCTACAGTGTGTGTTGGTAGGAATACTAGCGGAAGAAAGGATATGGAGATTACCAAGTAGTTTGCAAGATTTCTGGGAACCTGTTAGGGAGCTAGCTAATGGTTCTTTCTGGATGTGAAGAAAGTACAAGAATGGGTTTGTAACTAGTTTTCTAGACCAACTCTCCTGGAAACCCTGATATCCTGATACAGAGAGCTGGGGTTCAGCCCTCCTTCCATAAACTCTGGATCTGGTGTCTGTTCTCCTCACTCATATTACTGCTTTATGTAGAGGCCCAGGAGAGAGAAGGAGCAGTGCTCGTTTGCAAAGAGAATAAAGTTGCACAAGTGAGGTTGCTTTTAAGTAGCACATGCCCTTGAAGTTCTAAGCTCTGTAATCAGGGCTGATAGGCCTTGCCCTATTTGGGAGACATGTATGTTTAAGGCTTTCCAAAAACTGCAGCCCATTCTTGTGTGGCTCAATTTGTGTTGTAATTTCAAAAATGGAAAGGGAGAGGGACTTCATTACCTATAGTTGTTTCTCATCTGCAGTTTGTCTCTATATTTCTCTTGAAATCATTATAATTGCTAGAAGTGGGAGATAAAAAAATGGGTTTTTATAGAGTATAGCTGAATTCTGGAATTGACTTTGGCCTACAGTGTTGCTGGCTCATAAGGACTCCATCCATGCAGCCTCACTGCTCCAGCTCCAGGATAGCCATGACCATATTTTGAGGACATGTCCTCACAGCAGGGCATCCGACTTGTGTGAGCCTGCTATTGAGGCAGGTTGAAGTCCGATCAAGGTGACCCAGCATGAAAATGAGAAAAGGGAACATTCTAGTGTGCATGAAGGAAGAGCCTTCAGAAGTGGGTGGACTGCAGGGCTCCAGTTGGCCTGCTGTAGGACCACATCCTTTTGTCTGGTTGTGGGGTTCTGCACCTCCATGAGCAGTTTTGTGATGGCTGCCCAAGGGACTGGACAGTTGATCAACCAGTCTATTTTCTTTGGGGCAGGCGTTATTTATGAAATGCTGACTTTGTGGAATATTGACCACAAATAGAATGGCTCTGCAGGGCTTGTGTGAGAGGACAGAAAAAAGGAAAGAAGGAAAGAAAGGCAAGAGAATTGGGCTGGAAAGGAAGCTATATGGCAGCATCTAGCAAAAAGCTGAATTCCAGCTGGGATGTTTATCCCTTTGTCTTTGCTTGAACCTTCTGTCTTGCTTTAGAAAGAGATCAGGTTTCTATCAACCTAACCAAGAAATTGCAAAATATTGCAAGTCATCCTGGTGGATGCAGCTTTGTCATAGAAGAAGGTGTAGTTCTTTTAACAGGAATAGGTAAATTGAGGGAAGGAAATGAAGAAGGAAAGAATGATGTTAGCAGAGAACACACTTGACTCTGCAACAGGCAACTTTCTCTCCCACTGCAAGTGCTGAGTTTAAAGGGAGAAGGAAGGGCCTTGGTGGAGGCCCTGCACACCTCCTCCTGTAGCAGGAGAGGACTTTGCCTGCTGCTTTACCCCAACTCAGAAAGTTGGAATGGGAAAAAGCAGCAGGGAATATCCTTTCATGCTGCAAGCACTGTTTTTTCCCAGCCCCAAACAACTAATAGCTATCCTGCACCCCACCACATTACTTTATATGCAGGCAGGAATGTTACCAGCCTAATTCTTGAAATGTGGTAAAAGGTTGGCTGCAGGGGGCAGCAATTTTTAAGGAACATACTTGCCTTCCATTTGAAGGAGAGGAGGAAAGCAGATCAACATGGTTACTGTATATGGCTGCCTAAGTACAGTAAATCTTCCAAAAGTCAGAAACACCAATGGATCAGAAAATCATAGTGCTTTCAGTGAAAAAAAATACTGCAATTAACTGACATTTTCTCCTTAGAAATGTATTTGAAGTTTTTTAAAAATTGTCTAAGCTGCTAGATAGGTAGCAGATAATGCAGTACAATTTTATGCTGTTCTGTGGGGCGCAAATGTTTGTTTCAAAGATAAAATTGTTTAAAACAGTTTTAAAAGATGAAATAAAACCATTCTATTCTGCTCTCTTACAGTGCCAATTATAATCCCAGTGCCAGCAAAGACATTATATCTGCCTTGGATTATCAGGGTCAAAAACGCAAACTTTATAGTGCTGTACCTGGAAGACTATTTATTGTCGTGAAGCCATATCAACCTCAAGGAGAAGGGGAAATACATTTGCACAAAGGGGACAGGGTAAAAGGTCAGTTTCTGCTCCTTTCAAAAGTTCTTGGAAGCCATGTAGTGATTTTTTTTAAATGAAGCAGGCAGCTGAACCTAAAGGTCCAATCCCCACATAATGATGCTTCAGACATCTGGATTTCGAGCTTATTTTTATTAAGCAAATGTGCAGGTATAAGGCAGTCAGCTGATGCTGTCTTAGTCTTCCTGTCTTTGAGGGGTAGGCATGATTGTAAGATGAGATTTCCAAAATTATTAGACTTAATTCTTGATTTTGAAATTGATTTTTATCCTGATAGTGATCACTCCTGTATTATTACAAGATTATCTTATAATGCTCTTGCATCTAGGTAGAATATATCTGTGCTTATGAAATAGTCTTGGACAGGGACTAGTGAGTATGAGGAAGTTACGGCCCAATCTGTAGCCTCCTGTTTTAGGCAATTTATTTGAGCTGCAAAGGGCGAGAGGGAAACACTATGCATTTTTCCACAAAAGGTCAGCGTCATCCTAGAACTGTTAAAGGACAAAACAAACTATAGCAGAAGTAAATCCAAATCAAAGTCCTGACTTGACCATGAATGCATTGAAGCCAAGGTTAAATTAGTCAAAGCCTGCATATCCTTCAGAAGTAATAATGTGCAGCACCTGCAGGAGGCAGTACTCAACCAGAAAGAATACAATAAGGCCCTGATGACAAAGGAAAAACAGGAGATGCAAACAGCAAATGGCAGGAAATTAGCTCAATCAATTAAAGGTTAAAAGCCAATCTTGTCACCTACTCGTCTCCAAAAACTGCTTTTGGGGCAAGGACTAACTTCATCAAGACCTGGGTTGAAAGCTTCTGGGTTTTATCGGGTGAGGCTAAATAAACAAATAATAAATAATTCAAACCATCAAACCGCAGAAACATAGAATGTAAGGGTTGGAAAGGACCTAGGAGATATATAACCCAATCCTTTCCCCAGTGCAAATAATGCATTATTACAACCTCCCTGACAGCTGCCTTCCAGCAAGTGAGAGTCCAACATCGCCCAGAGCAGTCTCTTCCATTGTTGAACAGCTCTTACTGTAAGGAAATTTTTTGTTGCTGTTCTACCAAAATTTGTTTCCTTGTAATTTAAAGTGGTTGTTTCTCCAGCTGCCTTCTCTCAAACTCTGACTAATTTTGCTCCGCCTTCTGCCTGACCACCTTTTAGATGCTTGAAGACAGATACCACGTCTCACCTCAGTCTTTGCTTCTTCAGGCTTAATATGCCTGGAACGACCAAACTTCCCTTGTACATTTTTCTCTCCAGACCCTCATCAACTTGGCTGCTCTCCTCTGGACATACTCCAGTTTGTCAGTATCCTTTTTAAAATGTGCCCAGGACTGATACAAAATTCTAGGTGCAGTCTGATCAATGCAGAATAAGCAATGGCAAAAGTGAAAGATGAAAAGTATCCCCACAGGATAAGTTAAGGATTTGAAATATGTAAGAGTCACCTTCCAGTTATCTAAAGCATGGAATAAATGAACAAAACATATCATTGCAATGTATTATACTACTTACTTGATGAATGTTGTTATATGTAGCTTTTTATTTTCTTCATTTTAATTAGAATTTATTGTAATAAAATAAATTACACTTTTGGATCTTTGATCATAAATAATAATAACTTACCCCGCCTGGAAATAGGGTGGTTGAGCAATCTAAGGGAAAATTTTTCCCCATCTGGTATCCTCCATATATGTTGCACTAATATGTCAATCCATGGGTAACATTATTGACGTGTGATGGGAATTGCCTTCCAATAAATCACCAGTTTTAGAAAAACAGGGAAAAAATGAAAAGCACAGCACAGTGTCGCTCCTACATTCCTTCTTTTCTTTTTCTATAGTTCCTGGCAGTAAGACAAAGACATGAGAAACGGTTATATGCTATGCTTTCGTTCTTTTCTCAAGGGTATGATAAAACTTTAACTGGGGTTTTGGCTTCACTACCCACAATGACTGCCTGTTGTATCCAACACGTAATTTGCTCTGGATCTTAAGGGCTTTTGCTCTATGACTGCAAATTCTATTCCAGCTACCACTCCCTGAGACATGGTACATTAATCTTCAGGAGGTTTTCCAGCTATTATAAAAAAAACTGCAGAGAAAAGAAAGAGGTAGGAGGTCCCCATGTAAATACTGCATTCTGTTACTAAAATCATTCAGATAAAGCTTAGCATAAAGATCCTTTCCCTGATCTTCCAACCTTATCCATCTCTCTGCTGTTATAGTTTCATAAACCACTATACTCTTTCATGTTCCTTATATTCAGTTCCCAAAGTTCTTTTGGTCCCTCAAAAGAGTCCACCCTCTCTTGCTTGTTGCTTCTCAGAAGTCAATATAATACCACAATTCTTGCAACTATCAACTATCAACTATCAACTATCAATTTCATTTTTAGTTCATGACCAGGTTTATTATGCTTTACTGCAACTTTCCCAACAAATTGCTCTTTCGATTTTTTGATTACTAAAAGAATCTAAAAAATTTAACAAGCAGGTTGGATATTTCTATCATCTGTAGTGGCAATGTTGTAAAAATATAAAATGAATAAATGAATTGGCATTATAACATGTTTACAGCTGAAAGTATTTTATGTGCTTTTTCTTCGTAAAGATCTTTGACTCCCTCTTTAGCTAACTAAATTCTGGGACTATGCCTCAATGTCTAAAATAACTTTGTATTTAAAAATAAAATCTGCTATAGAATTTAATTTTACTTGGGAAAACCATTCCTGAACTACGTGGAATTGTGCCACATCCAAAATTTGGTTTTTAGAGTTCAAGTTGTGTAATTTATAGTATTGGTGGAATGTATTTTTACTACTTACAGTTATCTTTTAATAACTTGAACAGTGTTAACTAAGTATTGATCCTGGAAATTAGGTACAATACTTGTGTTCCCTTTGGAAGGTTTGTGGTGCTGTTCTGAAGTCTGTCCCTGCTTGACTGCATATGCCAAGGCTGCAGGTGGGACCACCAGGAGTGCAGATAGGCAGGGATAGTCTTTCAAACAGCCTTCCAAAGCATGGGACTGATTTTATACTGTGAAGACAAGTGCTTCATTTGCTAACATACTTTGTAAAGCATCTTTTGAGAGCTTTGCACAGCCCTAAGGTATAGTCCTGTTAGATGTCTTCATGTGATGATGCCCCTCTCCCTTTGTGTTACTGTCTGCAGCAGGACTGTCTTTTTCAGTGATTAATACACAATCCAGATTTCTAGGAGATGATTGTATCCGGTGATCTGGGACATCTGCGAATACGATTGTTATTCAGCTCTTGTATTATGTGTGGAACTTGTTTGTCCTTGCATGTTGAGTAACAGTTGTGCAAATGCTGCCCTTTGTCTCTCCTACCCTTGCCAGTACTTGCCCTGTTGTGTGGCCATGTATCTTAATCTGTCTGATTATATATTCCCGGCTGGGTATAGTAACAGACTAAAAATAGTCTTCTTAAAATCAAGTTTGAATTCTGATGTCTTTGCTGACAGTTCCATGTGGTTCTCTTGGCAACAATACAGAATGGGTTTTCCATTGCCTTCTTTCCTTCCATGCAAACACATTTTCTTTTTTGTTCCTTAAGTGTTTGTAGCATATATACACAAAATCTAATTCCTGTCTTAGATAGGATGAAATACTATCTACTGTAGGACAGGAGAGAGTATCTTTGGCCCTCCAAGCATCAGCACGCTCCAGAACGATGGGAGTTTGGAATATGTATTTGCCATAGAGTTCAGTTTGGAACCTAGTTTAGTAATTCAGAAAACAGACCACTTCATCTTAGTTTGATTTGAACAGATTGTCCTGATGTCATTGGAAATCAACAAAAACTTCTACAGTGTTGTTCAGCTTGTCATGATTGGATGAACTTTGTTCAATTTTTTTTTTTGTGGGAAATAGTGACAAAAATTATGTGTAGCATACTGTGCCTCTACCTAAGAAACCATAATATTTCAAAATGATATTAGCAATGACTGTTACAGAAGAGGAGCCATCAAAATTGTGGAGGGGAGGAGAAATGCACATTATTTATACACTTATAGATGTATTTATTTATCTGTATCTATTTTAGCAATTTACCTATAACACATGTGTCTTCAGGCAAGAAGCCTGCAAAGTGTCAGGATTAGGAGATTTTCAATGGATAATGCACTAAGATTTTTTAGTTTAATGTTTTAATTTGTTTATTAAATTCATATAATGACATAATCCATAGGGACTTCAAGCAGTTAACAGCAGTAAGGAACAGCATACATTGTAACAATTAAAATTTCTGTGATTAGCAAAATAATTAAATTCAAAGTAAAACTGGAACAATATATATAAAAAATCCATATATTGTCAGCTTACTTTCCAAATTCTCTCTGGAAGAGCTCCGTTTTTGACAACTACCAAAAGGCAATCCATCTAATTTCTCTAAGCAAGGCTGTTCCAAATGAAAAGTGCCAACAACCACCAGTTACACCAACATTTTAAAAATTGTTTTCAAAAGCAGTCCAATGTTGAGTATGTTGCAGTAGTCCAGCCAGTAGTGATGAGGGCATGAGTTACCATTGCACTACTCCAGGTATGGCCTTAACTGGTGCACTAGTGGTAGAAGGCTGTCCTGGCCACATTCACATGACCGTTGAATGGTGGGTATGTGTCCAGGAGAACATCCAAGTCATAAACCTGCTACCTCAGTTAACAGCTCCCTCTCCCTCTACAGAAAACTGAACAAACAAATCCTCCATCTTACTTAGGGTTCTAATGTATCCTGTTCCATCTCTTCCAAGCCCTAATAGCTTCTAGATATAGCAACAAGATTTCAGTAGGATTTCTAGCACAGCCCAGGATAGATGAATAGCTGGTATAATAAGCATACTGATGATACTGCACTCCAGATTGATGAATAACCTCCCCTAGTAGACTCCAGTAGTTGTTAAAAAAGCAGGGAAAGGACCTAACATTGCAGCACTCCACACCATCTAGTCAATCTTTCCTTCCCCATAACTACTGACTGCAACTGCCCACTAATGTCAGCCTTGCAAGGTAGTCCACACAAGAAGCACGCACAGATGAACAATTTCTACTTTTTTGTAAGGTTGCATTAACAAAATTTTGCAAGTCTGAAAGTACGTGTCCCCCCCCTCTTGACTTTACAGCCCAAGAAACTAGGGAGGGTCCTTTCTGAGGCTGTGCCACACCCACATTCCTGCTGCAGGCTAAGTTGCCTCTTATTTGGCTGTTCCACCTGCCTCCCAAGGTCATTCCCACGTACTATTACAAGTAAGAAGGAGAGGAAGCACTGTAGAAAAGTGTCTGCAATTCCCAAAGTTCATAGAAAATCCAAAAAGATATATAGTCAATGGTATTAAAGACTATCAGAGGGCTAATAGGATCAAGAGGGATACACTACTCCTATTCAGGTCACAAAAAGATGATCCAGGCTAAACCCTGGTTGAAAGGGGATCCAGATAATCTAGGGCAGTCTTCAGTTGACCCCCATCAGAAAGGAGAAGTTGGAGACTGGGAAATAATTTCTTATTGTAAGTCGCCCAGAGTCGCCCCATAGGGGTGAGATGGGCAGTGAATAAATTTGATAGTCACATATAGATAGAGATAGACCCAAGGAGGGCCTTTTAAGAAGAGGGCAGACCACAGACTCCCTCAGATCACTGCCATCACTGTTTCCTGAATAAGAAGTGCTAAAACTTCATTGTCCTTATTGCCATGGTGCATGTTTGAACTAGAACTTATATTCATGCTCAGTCAAGTTCACTTTTTGTCTTCCTCCACTCATTCCAGGAATCGTTTCTACCATTGTATCTACCAGAGATATAAGCCAGGGAACCGCCTGGGATCAGCCAACAGAAGCAGACTTCTCAAGAGCAATCATATCAAGAGCCCTAATTATCTCCTGTTGCTAGAGCTTTACTGAGTGTTCAATGGAACCATCTGCCAGTTCACTCGGAAATTCCCCTAAGTACCTGTTGGCAGTAGTCAGTACTGTCTGAGCCAGGAACTGATCTGACTAGAACAAAGGGCTAAATGTAATACCTTCCATATCCAAGTCAGAACAAGCTATTCCCAGGCAGAAGCAAGGTCCAGCATGTAGTTGGCTGCTTGACTGTGTCGGGTCAGAAATTACCTGGAAGAAGCAGATGGTTGCCATGGAGGCCATGAGCTCCTGAACTCAACGTCCAATTATCCTCTGTTGTTCCACCCACACCAGTATCCCAAAACCAGCACTCATAATGAACTACAAAAAAGTAACACTTCTAAGCGTTCTTTTAAGAAGTTACAGAACATGCAAAAAAGAATAGGTGACAGATACAAGTATACTGTGGTACTGAGATTTGGAATATGTAGCACTTTTTCCTTTTGTGCTCATACACTGTGCCAGTGAGGTAGTCATCCTAGTTTCTTGTCTCACAGTTTTCCATCTCCAAGTGTATCATACCCTCAATGGCATTACATCATACCATATTGGGAATTAATGGGGCCAGGTCAGAGCGGCACTGTGCCAATTAATATCCATTCATCATGCTGGATTGTAATTTGTGAAGTTTTAGTTTAGCATATCTGGAAGACATAAGACTAGATGAGACTAAATCATGCATCAAATGATTTGGACAGTAAACATTATTCCAAGAAAGCCAAAACTGGGTCAGGTTCAGGTAAAGGTTTAAAAATACATATAAACTATTATATTAATAAACTATTATGTAATTAGCTAAATATATCTCTCTACTTTGAGCCATTAGTCATGCCCAGTGACATCATTTCTGTCTAACACTCATGACACAAGAAAACAACAGCTGATAAAAATAAATTTGATAAACTCCCCCCCCCATGCAGTGCCAGTGATCAAAGTGGAGTCTCAGACAACACCTGTTTCAGACATCATAACATCATAAGCTTTATTAGTTTTTTTTCAATTACGTTGCCATGTTAAATTAAAAACCTTATCTGTGCAAAACAAAACCCATGCTTAATCTACAACTTTAAATATATTTTGTGAGATAAATGTGATTCATAGTGAGCTACTGGACTGCTGCTTAAATGGCCTTCAATAAAATATTCTTAAGTGTTTCTTCTCCCATAATTTGATTGCCTAGGTTTTAAACCTTCAGATAAACATGAACAGTTTAAGGAATGAGAAAACAGATAGTTGAATGGGATTGAAGACTTGATTATTGAACGTAAACTTAGCGATCAGCTTTAAAATTGACAGTAAAGATATTGAAGTGGTGGATAACTTCTGCCCTTTAGGATCAATTAGCAACCATTAATGAACTAGCAGTGAAGAAAGGCACTACAGACTAGCACTTGGTACAGTGGCAATGAAGATCTTGAGAAAGCTATTCAAATGCTGTGGTGTATCTATACCTACAAAGATCAGAATTATGCAGGCAGTGGTTTTTTTGGTGACAATCCATGGAAGTGAAAATTGGACTTTGAAAAAGCACGATAGGGACTTCCAGGTGAGGATCTATGGCAGACTAGACGCCCCTGAAGGAGCAGGGATGGCATTGTGGAGATCGGCAGCCAGATGGTGAATTCTGGCTGGGGCAGTCTTTCTGGTCAAAGAAGAAATTGTGACGTTACCCACTTGCACTCTGGACAGCTGCTCCTCATGAGTAGGCTGCAGGAACTGAGGTTTTTGCGGTTGACTTGTGAGTTGAAGGGCTGGGAGTCAAGGAATTTCAGTCAAGCTCACAGCCGTAATGCAGCCTGCATGGACAAAAGGTTCGCACATACCTCACTTTCTTAAACACTTCCGGATGTAATTAATTTACAGCTAAAAAGAGGTTTTCTGAGTGGCAGGGTAAGAGAATTCCACTTGGTGAGTCAACATTCTTTCTGGATTAAAAAAAAAAAGGCGGGGTCAAAGATTTGAAAACTTTTGGCAAAAAGCTCAACAAGGAGTGGGTGTAAGAAAGTTTGAAACAGATAAAAAGGAAAGTTATTTTGAAAGGTTATTTTTTGGTGAAAGTGCTTTTGAACAAATTGGAACATGTAGTTGCTAAAATGTATAAACTTAATTGTAATTTGAAACAGAAGAAGAACAAGTGGTGGATATGTAAAAAAGCTAGAAAATTCTGGATTCGAATACACACACTGATTCAGAGGATTTTAAAGATGAATATACAATTGAGACCAGAGGTTTTTCTTTTGGGATTGATGGACAAACAGTTGGAAAAAAGTCACGGAACTTTGTTTTTGTATATGATAACTGCAGCAAAATTACTACATGCACAAAGATGTAAAGATTTGGCAATACCCACAATGGAGGAATGGTTGGTGAAGATGGCGGAACTTGCTGAAATGGCTAAATTGACATCTTTGATCAGAAAAAGGCAATATTTACTGACTGATTGCTGACTGGAAATCCGTTATGGACTTTTTCCATAAAACAGAAAAAAAAAATAAACTTACGATTTATGGTTTTGATGATTCGACAGGGTAGATTATAGAAAGAAGAGAGTCATGTTGTAACTTTAGAGGAAGATTTATAATTGTACTTACAATTGCTGTAAAGTTCGGAAGCTACTTCTTTATATCTTCTTTTCTATTCTACTTTTTTTCCCCTTTCTTACACTTTTAGCTTTGTCTTTGATTTATTTCTTTTTCTTTTTTCTTCCTTACTTTATTATTAGTCTGTATTAGTTTTTATCTTCCTTTTTAAAACTTTCAATAACATTATAAAAAGAAAGAAAGGAAATGCAGGATAGAAGAGCGTTGATGCTTTTGAACTTTGGTGTTGGAGAAGACTCCGGAGAATACCTTGGATAGCCAAGAAAATCATGAAATGAATCACTGAACAAACCAAACCAGACTTCTCACTTGAGGAACAAATGACCAGGCTTGACTCATAGTATTTTGGTCACATTATGTGAAGACTCAGTTTCTTTGAAAAGTCCATAATGCTGGGAAAGGTAGAATGAAAGAGAAAAAGAGGACAACCAGCAACAAGGTGGATAAACTTGAGTGCAGCAGTGATCATTGGAAGACCTCAAGGACCATGTTGGGGATAGAATGTGCTGGAGAAGGTTTATCTATGTGGCTGCTAGAAATTGACATTGACTTGATTAAGCCATTATTAAATCATCTATTAGTGTAATTTATTGATAAATTACATAGTCATAGAGCATAGGTTTTCATGGCTGGTATTCATTTATTTACTTATAAACTTAATCTGATTGCCTGAAAGTGACCAGACCCTTGGTGGCTTACAGAGTTTCACTATAAAAAGCAGAATAGAAATCTGAAAAAATTAAAAAGGTGACTAAAAATACAAAGCAAAAAATTTCTGATAGTATATGTGAGATAAATATGTGTTTGGAAATCATCAGCAGATATTCATTGTGTCACACAGCATAACCCAGAAGTCATTTCATGAACATAATATTCACTTTATTACTATTTATTCATTACTAATGTTTTAAGTGGATTTCCTTTGTAGTCATAGTCCCAATGCAGGGTACAACATTCATTAAGGATCTATAAATATTGGAATAGATGATAGCTTATTGATGTATTTATTGCAAGGAAAGTTTCCCAAAATTAAAGCACATCCATATACTTTACTTCCAATATTTCCAGCTTCCCTCTCTCCAGACTCCATATCCTATCATACAGCATAAGTGTTTGAAGAAAGGAAGACAATCTGCAGACCTCTTTCCAGACCCAGAATTCCAGCTCACATAGAAGCCCATTTATTAGATTTCTCATTTGCCAACATTCATGTTTATGTATGATCTCACTGTTTTACTTGAAACACTTTTCTACTCAAATAACATACGAAGAGGGGCTGAATGTAGGCTGTGCCTAACTTGATAACAGTAGTTATGATCTATTTAAGTGTAATATGTTATTAGTAAATGATATATTAATTTTATTGACATATATTACTTAATAGTATTTAATTATTATTGTAAGAATCTGACACACTTGTCCCAATAATGGTCTGACTCATGCATCAGTTGAAATGCAGAATTCAGATGTACTGAAGATGTGTATAGAATAGAGGAAAAAGCCATGACTAAAGATTCCTGCTTAAACTACCTAATTAAAAGCAAACAGGCAAGCCAGAACCCCCCTCCACATTCCTTCCCCTCTTGCACCAGCGGTCCAGCATTCCACTTCCAGATGTCTTCTGTTGATACGACCTTGACTCTCATCATTAGCCCAAACACCGTATTTTCACACTCCTGTTGAATCCCCCTCCCTCCTGGTGCTTGACACGCATTGGCTTGAACTGGCAGATGAACATGGTCAAACAATCTATCAGTTCTTTGATCATGGATTCTGACAATTACAGTAAATATTTTAATATTTAAGAACAAGTAATATAAACATACATTAAAATTAAATATAGTTAACTATAATGCCTGGATCTGTGTGCCAGTGTATATGCTTTTCTGAAGAAGAATGAGAGGGAGAAACAGTGTATTACAGTATTCCAATCAGACCTGCACAAGGCAGGAGAACAGTCATTAACTGTTTATTGAACTTTAATTTTCATTTCTCTTTAAAAAGAATCCTTAGTAATGTTTTTGTAGCTTTCAGTTTTACAATGCTCACATTTAACATGGAATGCCTATGTGTACTTTTAGTCTTTTTAAGAAGAACATGTGCTACCGTTGTCATTTTTCTTCAGCAGTGACGCAATTTTATGGAATTCAAAAATGTATACTGATTGTAAGTTGCATGAACATGGTTTTTAAACTAAAGCTGTTAGTCACTGACATAAGTGGCTTTCCTTTGAGTAAAATTAAATTAATCATTTCCAACACAGTTTATGAAAGGCTTAACATCTTAACTTGCAATTCATATAGCACTTACTTTGGAGCAGTATCTCTGAAGTCTCACTGAATGTTCAAAACTCATTTTCTGGAATTTCTGATAACTCGTTTTTAAGATTCACTGAACGAACTTCTGCTAATTGTGTGAAAAATGCTTAGAATGTAAGGCACCTTTTATATTAGTCTATTTATTGTACTTTAAAATATGTTATTAATTCTCTGTTTTGGTCCTTTGTCAAGACATGTTCTGTTAGTACAGTCTGAATACTATGTATATAACTGCTTATATTATATTGCGTTTTTATTCCAACTTGGGCATAAAATTATTTGTATAAATTAATTCTTGATTGTGTCTTTAGTTTATTGCTAAAATTACTACAGGTAGGTCTCTATTAGTGTTGATAACAAATCCCATGAAATGGTCACATTATTTAAGTTTGCACTATTTGAAGTGATATTTCTTTGGAAAATAGGGTAATTGGTTCCAGCTCAATAGAAATAGGAATTAAATTTTTTAAACATAAATGTTTATATGTTTATTAATTAAATATAGCAATAAAAGATTAAAAGAATATACTAGCAACTTAAATTTCTTTTTAACAAAGTCATAGAATAGTAATAGAAAGCAAAATAAAAACAAAAAAATTCTAAATAACATTCCTAAATGTAAGCTTGCACTGACAAAAACATCTGTGTCATGTAATACAAGATGCGGTATGAAGATGGTTATCTAGACCACACTTCAGTTCTTTTTTATGTGGTTTTAATGTTTTTTATTGCTTTCTAATGGATTATAACTTGCCATGCAATCTTCTAGATACAGGTAGTCCTTGACTAACGACCATTCATTTAACGACCGTTTGAAGTTACAACGGCACTGAAAAAAGTGACTTATGACCGGTCTTCACAATTACAACCATCGCAGCATCCCATGGTCATGATCAAAATTTGGACGCTTGGTAACTGGCATGTATTTATGATGGTTGCATTGTCCCGGGGTCATGTGATTGCCAAGTACAACCTTCCCAGCCAGCTTCCAACAAGCAAAATCAATGGGGAACTGCGTGATTCGCTTAACGACTGCTGCAAAAATGTAAAATCGGATGCTGTCACATGATGCCTCGCTTAATAACTGCACTGCTTAATGATGAATTTTCCGGTCCCTATTGTGGTTGTAAGTTGAGGACTACCTGTAGATCTCATAAATACTTAAAATAAATCAAGTAAACAAAGGACGAGCTGGAGGATAAACCCATATCCACAGTGTACCTGCAATCTCCTGTATTTTGTTGTAGTTCTTCAAAATGAGCCTGTTCTTTTTTGAGCATTCCTCAGATGGAACCTTTCTTTTCTCCATTTTGCACACATGACGACTAGTGTCTAAAACCGCAGTAGCAACTGTGCATACGGTAGTCTCAACTGTGCATGTGCTAGCCTAGCATTAACTGAATTTTGGCTCGCATTAAATACGACCTGGTATCAATTTATGATTTGTACTAAATTGAATCTTGCACTATTTGAACCCGCATTAATAGCAACCTATCTGTACTTAAGTTTGGGGGTTATTATTTAAACTTGTATATTAAACAACAAAAACTGAACAGTATTTTCCTATTTTATATCTAGTTTTGAACGTCGGAGAGGGTGGATTCTGGGAAGGCAGTACTCGAGGACATGTTGGATGGTTTCCTGCAGAATGCGTTGAGGAAGTGCCATGTAAGCCAAATGAAAGCAAACCAGGTGAGATGGTGCAATTCAAGAATAAGCAATGCCAAGTTTCTGACAAGTATAATTTTTCACGAGAAAGTACAGTTGACTAGAAATTACTTCAAAAAAAGAGTAACTGTAGATTTAATTTTTAAAACCTATAGCTTTATGTTACTGTGCAGATACTTCTTTTCTAAAAGTATGTGAAAACAGTAGAAGAGTTAAATGCATGGACAATTTGATTCTTCATTTAAAAAAGAAAAAACGATGGATGATTTTTTTAAAAAGTATTCCTTTTCTGTTGAATATGTGTTTAAGTATGGTGAGCAACTGGGTGACCTCCAGATGCTTTGGACAATTTCCAAAATTCATTGGCCAAAATATGGAAGGCATCAGTCTGCCAAGGCCTCCCTTATGCATCTAATGCCTATTTTAGTCCCATCTCATTTTAATGAGACAAGATGACTCACACATTAACATGCTTCACTTTCATTATATTCACTTAGTGAAGATGAGACTGAAACCAAATTTAATTTATGTGCTCCTGCTTATGATTGGTTGGAAACTTTTATAATCTTGAATGTATGAAACATTAAGGACTGGTGTGATTTTATCAAGAGCTTTTTAAAGTAATGACTGATTTTATTTATGAGCATTTGTTACAGTATACATGAAAAGGTATTCCATCTTCAAAGTGAAAAAATGTCATGAGTTCTAGTATTTAGCATTTGTTAATGAAATTGATAAATATTCTTCCATTGATATTTTAAATTAAATAATATTTCAGTTAAATGGTTATTTCATATTTTTATGGTTGGTTTTAATAAATTGAGATTTAACCATTTATAAATAAGATAAAATTATGAACAGAGGTACAAATTTTTTATTCTTTATTTTTATTTTTATTTATAGTATTTTTATAGTATTTTATTTTTTGTATTATTCTGATGGTTTTAATCACTTGTTGTAAACCGCCCAGAGGCCTCTAACGGGAGGAGATGGGTGAGGATAAATTAGATAAATAAAATAAATAAAATCAGAAATAGCTCATGATTCAGTGTTCTCAAATGGTTGTTTTCTGTGTTGAAAGAAAATGGCTATTTCAGACAGTTTTCAAATAGTCAATATTAGCTAGAAAATAAATGAAAGACAGATAAAGACAGTGAATTGTTAGTGGTAAAATATCATCTAAGGTTAGTAAATGTATGTCAGCTGAGAAGTGTCAAAAACCTTCAAGAATTCACACTATGAACTCTGCAGTGTATCAAAACAACCACATAGTTTTGTGGATATGTGGATGTTAGATTCATCTCCAAGAATTAATTTGTTGCAGTGTCTGATTACAAGTCTAGCTTCTTCTGGCACAGCACCGTTAACACTCCTATCGTTCTTTTAGAAATTTGGTAGAAGAGGCTTACCTGAAAGCCCAGATATCAACACAATTTTTGTACTCCTTAAAGTGAAGGCAACCATTCTTTCTTCCAAACATATGTTTACACCTACAAACACACCAGCTGTTATATGCGCAGAGAGCTTATCGTGATATGTGAGAAATATCTGAACATATTTAGCCAGTTTTTGTAAGTGGGTGTAGTCCAGCAATAATTTTTCCTGTTGTGGTTCTGTCTGTCCATCCTTTTACATAGCCTAATAGGAAAAGAACTCTGGTAGGTGTACAATTAGATAGACATATAGAAAGAAAATGATACAATAATATTTATTTATTTACTTATTTTATCAAATTTATATTGCCGGCCATGCCATACAAGGTGACGTATAACAAAATATAATATATTTGTATAATATTATAATATTACAATATAATTTGTATAATAAATGTAAATAAAATATAATATGTATAGTAATACAATTATATTTGTATAATATTACAGTATAATACTGTATAATGTTATATCTGTTAGAAGACACACTGTGTCAAGTGTGATCCTTCCAGAAAGTTTCTGACATTGGTGATAACTTCTTGGTTCAGAAAATGAAGCGAGGCACAAGAGGATCATCTTACTGTGACTACATACTAACCAAAAGTGAAGATTTAGTCATTGTAGTAGCAACACTGGAGAAAGTGATCACATAATTCTGGATTTTTTGATATTCAGGGAAACCAAGCTGAATGTAGTCAAATGTGTCTCTCTGATTCCAAAGCCACATCCAGCTGCTTTGTTGTGTTCCCTCCTATCCCAGAGCTGGCAAGAAATCCTTTTGCTCTAAATCCCAATATTCCCACAGCACACCCTTAGTGTGTACCCAGAATGAGTCTATTCTGTGCTGATATTGAATTAACATTCTAAAGGCTCTGATTGCTGGTTCCTTTAGCTCAGGGGTCCCCAACCCCCTGGCCGCGGACCAGTACCAGTCCGTGGCCTGTTAGGATCCAGGCCTCACAGCAGGAGGTGAGCGGTGGGCAAGTGAGCGAATTTACAGCCTGAGTATTTACAACTGCTCCCCATTGCTCTCATTACCACCTGAACTCTGCCTCCTGTCAGAGAAAGCAAGCCCACTGGCTGCTATCTCCAAACAGCACAAAGAAAAAAGAATAAAAGGTCGGGAAAAAGAGGAAGTGCTTGAATCATCCTGAAACCATCCCACTGTCCGTGGAAAAATTGTCTTCCACGAAACCGGTCCTGATGCCAAAAAGGTTGGGAACCACTGCTTTAGTTGAAATTCAGGCCCTGCCCAACATCTTCTACTAAGTGAAAAGCCTTCTTCAACTGGCATGCACAATGCTCCTGTGACTCCATGCATTGCATTCCTTTTTCTTTCCGTTTATTCCATTACACTGATTGAACCAAAAAAAAAAAAATCCTTGAAGTTATGGGTTTTAGTCCTTTCATTCATAATTACTGTATATCTGTATTTTTACTTCCCTACTATTCATGAATGCCACTTCACAAAATCTGACCACCTTCATTCAGATCGTTTACATTCTTACCCTTTCTATTAGTTCCACAGCTCCACATACCTATTTCTTCCATTTCATTTGTTAATTCATGCTGTTTACAACTGACTCCTCTTCCATTCAAATCACAATCTTCCATATGTCATGGTCATCATCAAATGGGACACTTTGGTCAACTGAGGCTTCTCCATAACACTTTTTGGTAAGATAGAGAATTTGTAGTCTAGGCTAGCAGGCTTACTCATGCCACACGTAGCATTTCCTGCTAATGGTAAGGACTGTACCAGTCAGTTTGTCCACAAATCCAGTTAGTCCCAGAAGTGCAACTAAACCCTAGTTCTACCCAAGCTTTCTCCATATTGCAAGTGAATTAAACGTCCTACACTGTAAGAAATGTTATTGCCTCCTTCAGCTGTGTCATGTTGACAGTAGTCATGACCTTTTGCAGCCCTCCTGGCAGGGCACAAAGAGTATTTCTCCAAGGCTGGAAGAGTTTGTTTGAGAGGAAAAATTATTGTATAGCATTTTGATTCAATGAAAAATATATTGCCTTTCATTCTATAGGAATACTGTCTTACATACATATAAATGAATTCTTGTAAAACAATTCAATTGCACATTTACTTTCGCTTTGAGAAAGAAATAATTTTGTGCCACATGTTCTAGAAGTATTTAAATCTACATAAACTACTTATGCAGTAGTGCAAATGTTATCTATTTGCAGTTTTATCCAAATATCATCCACTATATCTTAAGTGTCATAACTAATGGCAGTAAGTAGATGGCCTTTGGTAATCTCAAAAAAAGTTAAGCAAGTTCAGTTCTAGTTTGTTTATCTTATTTATATTTCAAATTTCCATCACTGCCCATCTCCCCCGAAAAGGGGACTCTGAGTGGTTTACAATCAGAAGTTAGTATTTAGATGGTGACTATTAGGAAATATCAGAGCTATAAACTTGAATGGGAGTTTGAAAGAACATCCCAGAAGAAGGGAATGGCAAACCACTTCTGTACTGTTGCCAAGAGCGTGGCATGGACATGTCACCAGTAATCAAGCTCAAATTGAGAAAGACTTAACTTCTGATATAATTAAGAACCTTTCTTACAACATTAAATTTCTCATTTTGGTTATATATAGCAAATTAAATTGTACCATGTGATCAGAATTACTGCCTATGATTCATGCGACACTGCAAGTTTTAGGAACACAGTTATCCTGGAGCTACAAATATGCCCTTTACATTTAAGAGATTTAGCAACATGTTAAAATGACAGACTTTTTTACACCTACTCTCTGTATTTTTTAAAACTATAGGAATTATTTAAATGTGATTTCAAAGTTTTCATATCAGAATCTGAGTTCTTTACAAAAGCTGACAACAAGGAAAAAGAATAAGGCTAGGGAAGTCTTAGTCACAACCATTTTACTGTCAAACAAATTCACGTTGTCTGATGTGGAAAATGGTGCTAATGGATAGTAGTGAGATTTCATCTGGAAAAATAAATGGATCTATTTGGTCATTGAGTATAAAAGCACATTCTTCCAGTTTAGTTTTGCCTGGGTTCTGACTTTGCTCTGCTCTGGGTAGCAAACAACTATTGAAATTAACAATAAAAATATTTTTAAAAATCGCAACAAGATCATATGCACTCCACAGGCCCCTGAAAACAGGCTCCTTAAACATCTTGGCTCAATACCTGGGGAAAAAGTCAAGTTGTTAACACCTTACAGAAGGCCATCAGGCCATCTCAATCTCAAGGGGTATGCTGTTCCATAGGGCAGGCACAGTAACAGAGAAGGCGCTCTTCCATCAAGAAGACATTATGTAATCAAGGGGACCCAGAGCATGTCTAGTCTGTCAGATCTCACAGGTTGGGCAAAAATAATTGGAGAGAGGCAGTCCCACAGATAACCTAGCCCTGAGCTATGAAGGGCTTTATAGGTAAAAACCAGCACGTTGAATTGCACTTGGAAACTACAGGGAGCAAGTGCAGCTTGCACAGCAGTGATATTATATAGGTGTATCAAGGTACACTCGTAACTACCTCACTGCCACATTCTAGACCAGCGGCAGTTGCCAGGTGCTCTTCAAGGGCAGCCCCACCATGTTGCAGTAATCCAAATGGGAGGTGACCAAACATGAGTTACCATTAGCAGGGTCTCCTGGTCAAGGGATTGTTGTACAAGATGGCTTTGTGCAGAGGCCCCTGAAACCACAGCCACTGTCAGCCCTATAAAGTAGACCAGATTAAGAAACCAATGCCATATACGTAGGTCAGGACTACTTTTATTGTAACAGGTAAATTAACAGAATCTTGCAAGTCTGAATGTGCTTCCTTCCTCCCTCCTTTCATATTAGTGTGAATTAGGGAGGGTCCTCACTGAGACATTTACTTGAACAATTTTCTTGGAATAGGCTCAAGCTGTGCTTGTCTGATCATTACCTTAGTAGTGTTTCTTCCTCCTGTCCTTTAAGGCCGTTTCCTATGTCCTTTACAGCCACCACAGCTCTTGAGCAGGACCCAAGTGTCTAAGAGGCCCACAGGTTGCTCACAAGTTCTGTCTGGGGCAGTGCAATCCCATCCAAAACTAATTAGGGGAAATCTCCAGATCTGGGAGCCCCTAAATCCACAACCACCTGGCCTTGCTGGAATAGACCTTAAGCTTGTTTCTTCGTACCCAGACTCCCACAGATACTGAGAAAGAATCATGACAGCATCACTTGGTCAAGCAAGGTTTGACATGTAGGACTGAATACCATCAGTTTATTGATGACACCTGATTGCCTGCCCTCAGATGACCTCTCCCAGTGGCTTCATATACTGTATAGTGTATTTCAGAGATGAATCCTATTGAGATTCAGTTCACATAGGCCCTTAAAAGTTACTTTTGGTGTCCATTCTTTCCTCATGTAGGCCTTCTTCAGTTAGGGCTTTTCTCTGTATGTATTTTACTTGTGTTTTATTTATCTTGCTTTATTTTATTTTTGCATTTGAAGCTTTTGTCTTATTTTTCATTGGGATTTGGGAATAAACTATCAAAAGACTAAAAGTATGACCTTCGCTAGGTGATCTTAAGATTCATTGTTGTTGTATATTGGAAATATATTAGATATATTTCTACTGTCTTCAAATTAGCTCAGAGCAAATATGCTGGCAGCAGTTTGTTGTGTTAAATTGGACCCTTTCTCTGACTTCCCCTCTGGAGTATATCCAGTCCAAATTTCTAAGAATTATACTCCAGGTCCCCCAATGCCTCAGAAATGCTGGCTTGTGTCTTGAGGCAGCTGTGGTGAAAGCAGAAGCTAGAGTATGGGTACCTATATTCATTTATTGGCTGAGATTATCCTGTTTCCCTTTGGGTCTAGCCTAGGCTGGCCATATTTCCTTGAGACAAAAACGGGACATTGGGATGGCAAAACGGGGCAAGGCTGGGCGACGGGCTGGATCGGCAGGCAGGAACTCCTCCAGTTTTCTCAGGCTGGGAATCTTTGGATTCCTTCGTTTGCAAGAGGCAAGGCTGGGCTGGAGAGTCTAGTGAGCGGTTGCCCCCAACAAGCCGTTCCTCCTCTGGATGTGCTTTTACGTTCTTTTCTTCCCGCCATTTCAAGGCAGGAGCCAATTGATCACCGCCTATCAGCTGATTCTGGTTTTTTTCTTTTTAGGTTTCCCGCCCGGTTGAGCTCTGCAGCTTTTTCCCCACCATTTCTGCTGAGCTCCCCCTCCTTCCACTCAAAGTCAGGCTGCATTCTGACAGGTTCGCGGGAACTTTCAAATTTTTAAGTAAGGTTTTTAAGAAAACGGGACAAAATGGACATTTATATTAAAACGATGGGACGGTCTGGAAATGTTAAAAAAAGGGACATATGGTCAGCTTAGTCTAGCCCCTCTCACTTTAGAGAATGGATTTGAATCTGTCAGGAAGCAGTCTGCAGAGAACCAATGGCCTTAGATAAACTCTGGAGAAACAGTTACAAAAACAAAAGTGTGCTTTGAGCATGGGAAACAGACAAAACATAAAAGAGAAGCTCAGACTGGCTTCACCCAATTCACTGATGTATAAGAGGAAGGGAAAATAAAGTTAGGCTTTCAAGGTTCTGTTACTATAGCCTATGTGTAATGGTTGCCTATTCTGAAACACTATCAGACTCATAAGCAGGAATTCAAAGATATCTGATTTATTAAAGAATAGTGTACAGGATCACAAAGCTGAGAATGATAAAAGCACGCCAAATTCAAACTAAAAACCCTCAGTGCAAATGAAATCCCTCCCCCCGTAGAATCTTCTCAAGTTCACAATCCCAGGTGCTCCTAACGGTTTCTGATGGTCTGCGGGAAAAGTCCTGGAGCAGAGAACATAACCCAAACACGTTCCATTGAAATGAACATAGATACAGAGCTTGACACAAGGTTTCACAGCAGCTCCCTCCCAAACAGAAACACGCGTCAGCGCCATGGCATGTGAAACGTTACGATGTATACTGTACATTGAAACAGTGAACGTGACACTATGTTAATAAAATAGGGTTCCAGTCAAATTTGTGGAATCTGTTTCCTGACCTGGGCTACCTGGTAGGGCTGGCCCAGTCCCTGATGGTAATGGTAACATCTTTAGGGGTTTCTCCTATTTACTCTCATTAGGATATGAACAAGTTAGTTCTGATCTTGAGTAGTGAACATTGGATATGGAGTGGAAGGCTGATTTAAGTACAGGAACAAATATCTCTTTTGGTGACACTTGCAAATATATAGTAATACTTGTGATGCATCTTATACAACTAGAATCCCCAAAATACAGAAAAGCTTTTCCTTTAGGCGTGTTGTAATGCTCTCCCTTTGGCTGTTTTGCAGAGAAATTATAGGAAGATCCTATTTTTGGAATGACTGCATTCCTCTTCAGGTTCATTTTATAGAGACATTCAAAGTGCTCTTATTTCCCTAGTACTGTACTTGGAAGATTACCAGGTCACAGATTATATTTATCTATACTTAGCATAGATATAGTATTGTTGTTTTTGTTACTTTCATACATTGTTCTAATTTTTAGCCTATAGTGTATTTTTATTTTTTATTTCATAGTTTTTGCTGTTTTAGTATTGATACTTATTAGAATTCCTGTATATATACTTCAATGTTGTAATGTCCTAGCATTGTGTTAGTAATGCTAACTTTTAGATACTTATCGAAATATCTATAAGACATATTTTATATCTCATAGATTTGATGATTATTATTGGATGGGCCAGAATGCTTACTACTTTTATGTTCTCTTGTGCTGGACTATGATTTTTTTAATAAGAATTTTATTAAGTTTAAAGATAAAAACTACAAAAAAGCAAAAAACTACAAAAGGAAAAAGGAAAAAAACTTTAAAAGTGTGAAAAACAAGAAGAAAAGAATTTTAAAGATTACAAAAAGAGTTAACTCCTGGCTTTTAACAGCAAGAATATACAGCAATTTCCATAATCAATCCCTTATAGAGTAAACCAAAATCACATTATTTCTATAAATCCTTCCATTAGCACATTATAAGAATCACTAAATACAATTGTTCCCTCCCCTTATATTAAAAGAAAAAGAAATATATAAACCTCCTACTCAACTTCCACCCCCAAAGACATTTATTTAATTATTTCCTTCCTACCACTATTCTATACATTTCTGTCTACTATAATAGAAACTAAAAAAAATACATAAATTGTCTACTTTTATAATTAATAACACTATAACAGTCTTAACCCTATTAACCCTAAAACCAAGCAATTATTATTATACCTTATAAATCTTAACAAATCATTAAGAAGGAATAAAAACAAGCAAACCTTAAAAGCAATCCAATTAATCTTAATCCAAATAATTAAAAAAGAATAGAATCATACAACCCTTAAAAGCAGTCCAAACAAACATTCTTAAATCTTTACCCCACTTCAAAATATATCAGAACATTTACATATCTCATATTACACACAGGGCATTTTTCATAAAAAAGTCAAACAGCCCAACTGCCCCCCTTAGAAACTCAGACTACTCAGCAGAGAACCTCCCACAGAGCAGTTTCTTCTTTCCCATAACATTCCATCAGAAAAAAAAAATCCATTTGTGATTTGATCTTTCCCTTTAACTCCTTCAGCACCAGAATCTGGTCATCATCATCTGGCATTTCAACAAAGGCTTCAGTTTCACTGTCAGTACAAACATCTCTATCTTTATTAGGATCAACGTTTTCCACAACCTCCTCAGCCAGATGACACATTTTAAAGCTGATATTTTCTACAATGTCCTGAATATCTTGCGTAATAGCTTGACAGGAATCAGAGAAAATCTGTTTGACCTCACAACGAAGCTCTGAGAATATCTGCTTAAAATCCTCCATGTTGCAGACAGTAGATTTTTGCTTGTCTATGATTGAAATAAAGATTTGATTTGATTTATTATGTTTCTAGCATTAAGTGTCCTAGTTGGGCAGAATGATGGGCTACAAGTGAAAAAAATATAAATAAAAGCACCCTATAATAGAAGATAAGGAAAGACAGATTTTTATTATGCAGTAACCCTGATTTCACAGGCGGTAGTATTCATAATCCTTATTCTTATATTTATCTGTTAAGGAGAGAAGGACCTTTGTCATAGCTGCCAAAATTCCTTTTGATTGATCATGCTGAGAACCTTCTGTCTAGAAACATTCTCAGGATATATTCAGTTCCCTAATTAAGATGTTAAAGATATGCTTTGACAAGTTACTAAAATTTAGCTATGGCCCTGATTAAAACTAAACATATGTATCTTCATTAGAATTATTCTACCCCTTGCACTGAGGCAGCATTAATTATGCCTTGAAATGTTGAAAATCTTTCTTGCTTGGTAATGGAAACAGGTTGTATAATAGACAAGTACCAACAGTAATGGTACAATGAACACATCCCCCTTGGATTCATCAGGAAAGCTTAATGTAGCAGTCTGAAGTGTACCTCAGTTGCTTTTTAAGACCAGTTGAGAAGTGGCTTTTAGGCCAAGAAAATGTACTAGCGGTAAAGTACTCATAGTCAGTTCAATTGAAAATGTCATGTGATAACCTAATAGTATTAAAATTAATAAATTGGGATAGCTGGATATAGATCATTTGCATGAAATGTAGTCTGGTCCATCTAAGAATATAGAAAGTAGTACTGGATCATATTTAGTTTGTGGTTTGTATAGTCTAATTTTTTAATGATTTTTATTTTTTTTATAATGATTGTCTACATTTTTATGATTGTTTTATGAAGGACCCCAAAAGACCTTTTGTTTGTATGGGTTATATTTATCAATATTTACCATATTAAAATTTATTTATTTATTTATCTAATTTGTCACCGCTCATCCCACCAGAGGGACAAAATTGATGCATTCATAGAATGTTTATTTATTGAATCATGTAAAAATAACAATATTAAACCCATTAGATAATTAACATAAATCCTTTTTCATGAAAAAACCCTATTTTTAACGAATTTTTAAAAATAATGAAAAGAGTGTCATTGAAATGTCTTCAATATCTGGCAAGTAATTTTGATTTCTAAGACCCCTGAGAGGGTCTTGGGGGACCCCCAGGGGTCCTAGGACCACAGTTTAAGAAACACTGCTCTAAACTAATGGAAATTTATTTAGAACAATTAAAGACATTTTCATGTTCCAAAAGATTAGCCTATCAGTGCAAAGGGCTTTTTCGCAGCTAGCTGCCTCTTTGAGTTATTTCCATTTTTCCTACTGCTGTAGATTCATGTGATGAAAATAAATGCTGCCTACACCTCTCAGGATTCTTGGCTCCTGTCATCTACAGCTGGGCAAACAGACAGATTGCAGTTTCCAGATAAGGAGATTTAATTTGCAAACCCTGCATTAGTGACTTGGAGTTTGGAGGTGGAAGTTTGTTTCTCTGATGTTTTTCACTCAGTAAATTTGGCAAAGAAGAAAGCAACAATCTTTTAATGGTAGAACAGCTGGGGTATATGAGCCACTATATTCCTGTATGGGAGGGCATACGTGTGTGTATGTAGGAAATAATATTTTGCATATAAGATAATACATTTTCAAGTTCTGTAAATGAACCCTAGAGAGAGACTCTAGTGCAAACTTCTATGGGCTTGTTGAGAAACAAATGTCACTGTTGTTAGTGGCATTTCTTTATTTTGTTGCAGTTACATCCTGCTTTTTGCTTGGGGAGCTCATGGCAGTTTACATTTTTTCTCTACCCTATTACAGGTAGTCCTTATTTAGCAACCACAGTTGGGACCAGCAACTTGGTCGTTAAGGGAAGCAGTTGCTAAGTGAAACCCCAACTGTGCTTATGATCTTACTTAGCTTTGCTTTGCTTCGGAGACCTGCAAAGATTGTAAATGCAAGGATTGGTCACAAAGTTACATTTCATCACTGTCGTAACTGCAAACGGTCACTGTCTGAGGCAGTCACAAAACAAGGACTATCTGTAGTTAAGTTGGACTGAGTGAGAATGACTACTTTTAGTTAAGCATGCATAAGATTGCAAACTGAGCTTCAAAAATATATCTCAGTGAAACCAGTACATGAAGAAGCCACAAAAAATTAATATGTTTTCATTACAACAGGGCTTGTACAGGGACAGAGGAAAACCACAGAATCTTACAAAATGGGAAAGGGAAGAGAAATAGGATTCCATAAAAGAATTCCCCTAAAAGAATTAGTCAAACCCACTTTTTCACTAATACGGATATCTTTTTATGTCAAGATGTCATGCTCCCAGATAAAACGTTGCCAGAACGTCTGATCCAGCTTGCATGCATGAATGGAATCAACACAGGTTGAGACTTGCGAGTCAGTAGAAGTGGGAGGGGGAACAAGCCAGGAGTGTGAAAGCATCTTGCTTGGACTATCTCTGGCATCCGAGGTCAACCGGCAGAGCCATTGCAGACATCTGCACAGAACCGAACTGACTGGCATGAAAAGGGGGGCTGCATACCTAAGAAGGGGGTGGAGGTTGAATTCCAATCGAAGTGAATATTTGTAGCTCAGGGTTGAACTGTGGAGTCCTTAGTGCTCTCTGAGCCTTGTTGTTTTCTTGCAGATGTTTCATTGCCAGACAAGGCAACATCTTCAGCGCGAACAGAGAGAGGGCCTTGCTCTCTGTTTATATACGGTGGCTTGCCCTGCTTGTGTTGGTAGGGGTGTTGTTCTCTCCTTGGGAGTTCTTTGATTGGGCTGTTGTTTGCTGCTTGGTTGATGGACGTGAGTTAATAGTTCCTTGATTAGGGTACATTGTGCTGTTTGGTTGTTCATCTGGTGTTAATCCTAGTGTTGGTTTTTGCATCTCTGGGTGTTGATTGCTGGCGAGGAGGTGTTCTGGTCTTTTGGCTTTTCTATTGTCTCTTTTGAATGGTATGTAAATGTTGTTTACCTCTATGTGTCTGTTGATGGCTGCTTTGTCTGAGTGCCAGGCTTCCAGGAATTCTCTGCCATTTTTGGATTTGGCTTGGTTTAGGATGCTCCCAGTTTCCCAGTTGAAACTATGGTTGAGTCTGTCCATGTGTTGTGAGATTAAGGAGTTTTCATCGTGTCTTCTGACTGCTAGTTGGTGTTTGTGGATGTGCTCTGCTAGTCTTCTGCCTGTCTGTCCTACATAGTGGCTGTTACAGTCCTTACACTGTATGTTGTAAATAACTCCTGTTTTTTCTTCTTGGGCTACTGGGTCTTTTGGATTACTTAAGATGTTTTGAAGAGTTTTAGTTGGATTATGTGCTATGGTGATGCTGTGTGGTTGTAACAGTCTGTTGGTGGTTTCTGAGATGTTTCCGATGTATGGCAGTGTTATCCTTTTCATGGCTTCTGTTGGTTGGGTTGTAGTGGGTTGGGTGGTGAGGTACTTTTTGATAAAGTTGGGGGGTATCCATTTTGCTGGAAGATGCTGTATAGGTGATCTGTTTCCCTTTTCTGGTGTTCTGGGTTGCTGCAGTGTGTTAGTGCTCATCTGAATAATGTTCTTATGTAGCTCCTCTTGTTGGAGGTTGGGTTGTTGCTTTGGTAATGGAGCACTTGGTTGGTGTGGGTAGCTTTCCTGCAGACTTGTATTTCTAACTTGCCATCATTCCCTCTGCTGATGAGGATGTCCAGGAATGGTAGTGTATTGTTGTTTTCTTCTTCCCTTGTGCATTTTATTCCATTAAAGATGTTGTTGGTGGTTTCATGAGTTTCTTCCAGTTGTTTCTTCTGTATTATGACGGAAGTGTCATCCACGTACTAGATCCATACTTTGGGTTGTATGTGTGGGAATGCTATCCTTTCCAGATGCTGCATTACAATCTCTGCTATAAGTTCTGAAATTGGTGATCCCAGAGGTGTTCCTTTGATCTGTTGGTGTATTTCTCCATCAAACTGAAAGTAGATTGTAAGTCAGAGGTTGATGAGGTCCATTATCCTGGGTATTTCTATTTTGGTGTATTTGGCTAGGTCAGGTGTGTTGCGCAGAACTGCAGCCATGGATTCTTTCGCTAGTGCCGGGTCTATGGATGTGAAGAGAGCTGTAACGTCGAATGACACCATGATCTCATCTTCTATTTTTAGGTTTTTGATTTTCTGGAGGCACTGTAGTGGAGAATTGATAGAATATTCACTCTCCTCTGTGAGATGCGTAAGTTTCTTTGTAAGCTCTTTAGCTATGTTGTATGTGGGAGTCCCTGGTAATGATACAATTGTAAGGATTGCCTACCCTAATAGACTCAGACTCACAAGCAGGAACTTAATGATATCTGATTTATTAAAGAATAGTATGCAAATACAGAGAAAGCTGAGAATGAGCAAAAACACGCCAAATACAAACTAAAAACCCTCGGCTCAAACGTAATCCCTCCCCTCGCCCTGCCGTTGCAAACTCCCCCCCCCCCCAGGTGCTGGTAACCGTTTCTGCTGATGTCCTGGGAAAGGAACCTTGAACACACAAGATAACCCAAAGACATTCCAATCCAGCTGCTAACATATAACAATCCCACGAGATGGAATCCTCCTCCCCTCCCAAATGAAACACGCATCAGCCAAATGACATGCAAAACGTTACAATGTAACACTAACATTGGAACGGTGAACATGACAACAATGGGCCGAAGTGGTATGCCCGGCTTGTGTATCTTGGGGCGTCCATAGAAGCGTGGGAGGACAGGTCCACTGCTTTTCACCCACCTCTGTTCGTCTTGTGTATTTTGACCTTTCTTGGTGAGGTTGTTGAGAATTCTTTTTATGGGCAACTCTGTCGTTAAGTAAAGCAGCTGCTAAGTGGAAAATCATGTGGCCGCAAATGTGTTTATGATTTTACTTCAGTTTTCCTTTGCTTTTCAGCATTGGAAGGATACGATTCCAAACAGCTGGGTGAGCCCAAAAGGCAGGGTAGGTTTCTTGAACTCAACTCGTGCGGAAGCCAGGTAAAAGGGCAAATCTTACAGCCCTTTTCCCTCATTCCCCTGCTCTTTGGAATGCTCACCCTGGCGCTGGGATAATTAGCTTTTTATTAAAAGTTTTACAAAGAACATAAAAACTAAAACTAATAAAGAGTAAAAGGAGCAAAGAAAGAAATATGGAAGAAAGAAAAAAACAAAATTGCAGAAAGAAAGAATAAAAAGAAATAGAAGAAGCTTCCGATTTCCTTTGCAGCAAATATAAGTACAGTTACAAAATTATATCTTACTCTATGATTACAAAAAGCTCACTTTTTTATTATCCGTTTTTTTCCTAAACATCAAAACCTCAAGTCTTAAGTGTTTTTTATTCCGTTTCATGCAAAAAGCCTATAAGGGGTTTCCAGTCAGCCATAAATGCAGGTACTGTTTTCTCTCTGATCAAGGAAGTTAATTTAGCTATCTCCACAAGTTCCATCATCTTCACTAACCATTCCTGCACTGTGGGTAGAGTAGAACCTTTCACTTTTTGAGCATATAATAGTCTCGCTGCAACTGTCATATAAAAAAACAAAAGTTCCATGACTTTTTTGTAGTTGCCTGTCCATTAGTCCCAAAAGAAAAGTCTCTGGTTTCAGTTGTACTTTAATCTTTAAAAACTTTTGAATTAATATACAGTATGTATTTTTGTCCAGAATTTTTTGGCTTTTTTATATGTCTACCAAACATGATAAGATGTCTCTTCATGTTGTTCACATTTCCAGCAAAGATTCAAAGTACTTTTATATATTCTAGACAATTCTCTGGTGACAAATACCAATGACACATCATTTTATAAAAGTTCTCTTTAAGGTTAAAACTTAATGTAAATCTCAATCCTTTCAGCCACATATGTTCCCATTGTTCCCTTCGTAAATTATAACCAGTTTTTATATTGTATTATAATATAATGTATTATAACCATTTTATCATACATTATTTCACTTGTTCTTTCTTTCTAACAAAATGCACCAAAACTTTCCTAGGAATATTCCTCAATCTGGCATAACTGGAATTTATTCTATACATTTTAACAGTTTCTACCTCCATGTTTTCCTCTTCCAGATCCAAAAAAATTGCCAAAATATTAATAAGCCTGTACTATTCTCATCTAGAACCTCCAGAAGAGCTCTAAATCTCAACAGAATTCTTTCTCAATACCAGCAAAGCCAAATTATCCAGTTCTTTTTCCAACTCTTTGCTTTGGACTTCTGACTTATTCTCTAAAATGTCAACTCTGTCATTAATTTGTTTTACCTCTCCAGATATTTTTTTTCAACATCTTCTTTCATCTCCTCTCTTAATTTTACAAATTTTTCATCCATTCTTTTTTTTAAATCACCTATTTTTCCCATCTGATCAAACTTATCTACCTTTTGTAATTGCAGGTTGTTCAAATGAACCCCTTCTGCTCTCTCTTGCCATTTTTCTAGTAGTCATTTTTAATCCAAAAGGGGAAGTGTCCCAAGCAGGCAAAATAAAAAGACAAGCCTATCTCCTTTTTCCCCCTTATTTTCCCTTATTATCTTCTTTTTTCAACCACTTTCATTTCAACCACAACAAACGTCACACCTCCATGGTAACTAAACATCACAGTCGGAGTCTTTGCCTTATTTTTTGTTATGCAGAATCTGCCAGTTACATGCACTCTTTAAAGATAATTAACAAGCATTCCCACACCAGGCTATTCTCTTTAACTGGCTTTAGTGAAGAATTATATCAAACCACTGTCGTCAAAAATAAAAAAAGTAAAAGTAAAAATAGAAAAATAAGAAAAAAAGACTGTCCCCTTATCCGTTTAAAACTTTCTTAGATCTTCTCTTAATTAAGCTTTTTGCAAATAATTCTTGAGTCTTCAAATCAAAGTCTTTCTTGTATTTTTTGTAATCTCAGAAGAAGCTTTAACTCACCACAAGGAGTCTTACCTTTACTGCAGAGGAAATCCCTCTTCATCTGTAATTAATTACTTCCTAAAGTGATTGAGAGATGGGGAAAGCAAGGCTGTAATATCCTTATTGGCTCTGCTGCAGTTAGGAGCATAGATGAAAATCCAGGGCTCCCAGCAACTCAACTCCTGATTAGCTGCAAAAAAATTTCCGTTTCTGCAGTTTAATCAGAAGGAACCACTGTCCAGAACATATGTGGTCTATCTCTTGATCTCCCTTTGATCCAGGGAGATAAACGCTGGCCAGAAACTGCCTCCCAGGCAGAGTTTTCTACTGCAGCGGCTCTCTGCACTTTCAGAGAGCGTCAGCCTACCATTCTTCCCCACCAGAAACTCGTGCTGGGATAATTAGCAAGAAGAGAACGGATGTTTGTATTTATTTATTTTATCCCGCCTTTATTATTTTTTATAAATAACTCAAGGCAGCAAACATACCTAATACTCCTTCCCCCTCCTCTTTTCCCCACAACAACAGCCCTGTGAGGTGAGTTGGGCTGAGAGAGAGTGACTGGCCCAAGGTCACCCAGCTGACTTTCAGGCCTAAGGCGGGACTAGAACTCACAGTCTCCTGGTTTCTAGCCTGGTGCCTTAACCACTAGACCAAACTGGCTCTTCCATTAATTGGAGAGGAAGGGTTTACAAGAGAGTAAGCACAATGAGGAATGCACATCAAAAGGAATGTGCCTGCACCTTCTGTTTAGCATGCTTGGGGCTGTAAGCCTGAGCCACTTAGGAGGCAACAAAGCCCTCAGTGTGAAATGGATTAGGGTCTTGTCAGTGTCAGGCAGCAGTGCCAGCGGCTCTAATCAATTAATTAAGGTCATAAAGCTGAGCTTGTTAACTTGCAGTTTGCACTTTTTAGGGACACACTGTGCTGCAAAGAAAAGCAGCTCTGGAAGAGATTGTTTAGGCAATCTCTCCACTCTACGAGAAGGGGAAAAAGAAAAAAAAACAGGTCAGGCATAGGATAATGCATGACTGTAATGACAAACATGTGCCTGAGAGATGACTGAGAGTGACATTGGTCACAAAGTTACTTTTTCCATCACTGTCATAACTGAGCAGTCACTGTCTGAGGCAGTCGCTAAACGAGGGTTACTGTGTTTGATTGTGTGTACAGGGAAACAACTGACATTCAGCCTTCAAATGAGAGCTTAAATCTCACTTGAAAGGTTGTTCCCATTGAGGCGAGAGGAGCACCATGAATTTCTGCCTGCATAATAATTTGGTAGGCAGGATTTGGAGGATGCATGACGCACCAAATACTTTCTCAGTGGCATCTCTATCAAATGAATGGAGAAACAGCACCTGCCGGGTATTCAGTTCTGTAACCCAGCCCAGCACTGATGTAATAGATTGTGATGAACTGTGGGTACACTATCATTGATTAGTGAAGCCTTCACAGAAATCTTAATAGTTTAGGTGGTGTGGAATATGAAATGGGTTTTTTAGATTGTGGTTTTCAAGGTTTTGAAACATGAGTGAAAACTTCAAGCATTTTATACTTTTGCTTAAGCTGAATTATTTCAAGTGTCCATCAGTATGTTACTCCTCAGCAGCCTAGTAGACTATTTAGCAGTTACAAGATTAGTGTATAATTTTTGGCACAAAAAAGTTCCATGGCTTCTTCAAAATTAATATATGAATACTCATACAGCATTTTATAGGTAATAACTACTTTATCAGCAGTTCTACTTAGAAATGTATTTTGTTCTAACTATTCTATGGTGTAGATGGTCACTAGATGGCACTGTTGAAGTACAAAAGAGATCAATAGCAAGCATTCAAAGCATTCTTTACTTTCTTCAGATACATATGAAAGCAGCATGAAAGCTAATCTGATATAGTTTGGCAAACTGGAGTTACTAACCAGCCCAGGAAGAAACAATGCTATCATAACTGAAGCTACTAAATTAGTATGAAATGTGGTCCATGTATATCTGTTTAGGATATGTGGCAATGATACTCCTGTGTTGCAAAACAAATTCACTTCCAAAACTAATATGCAAGGCAAAACAGATTCTTGCGCCTTTCTAGTTCTGTATATATAAGCTTATTAGTGTAAAGAGCATTCAGTGATATGAAACTTTCAGTAGCCTTTCCTAGCCTACTACCATGCAGATGTGTTGGACTTCAACTTCAGAGCTGTTGAAGATACTCAGCTAAGCATTTTGTATTGCTGCAGGATTTATCCACAGTTTCTAATGTGTTCATCTAACGTATTCATTAGAAACTGTGGCAAAAATCTTGCTGTGCTCATTTGGGTCAGTTTATACCGAGTTTATTCCTACTCCTTTTACAGTGCCCCATGAACAAAAAGTATTTCATTATCTATTGTTTTACAGCATTCCATTAAAAAAATGTGCCCAGGTTTTAAAATAACTGAGTAGCTTTTAGGCTGATTGGAAGAGCCTGTGTCATGTTCATTTATTTATTTGCTAAAATTTATGCTTCCTTTTTCAGTTGCAGAGGGAAAAAAGCTAAATAGAGCAATATGCCCAAATTTTAATGCATCCTTCTGATTTGTAAATGTGATTAAACTAAGTTGGCAACAAATTGCTTTATCCATTTTCCTTCACCATGATACACATGCTGTGTTTTGGGAACAGGCATTGAAGTTACCAAGTTAGAGAAGAGCAGCTTGTGGATAATTAGTGGTTGTGTAAACTGTTTTCTTTCTGCTTTTATTAGACAAGGGAGAAGACACATTTTAAACAACCAGTCACAACAATGACAAACCCCGTCATTAACACTCAGTGAATGCTGTCATGGGAAAAGCCATGTAGGAGCAATTCCATCCAGGAGTTAGGTCAGTTTGGTCATAGCTATTAACATCAAGTGCAATTACTGCAGAGAATTCTGAAATCAAATGGATTTGTAATTCTCTGTAGCAGCCCATTTTAGGGGATCCCCCACTGCTGTGAAAGTTTTCAACTTCAGTGGTAATAACTATGCCTTTAGCAGATAATGTATGTTCCCTGACAATTAAAATGGAACTGCTGGTGAAGATGCAATATTTTTAGAACTGTAAGGCTATTATGAAAGTGCTTGTGATGCTTACAGACATACCTTGCCTGTCCCAAATCAAGTTCCGTGAACCAGGCTGCATGTGATGTTAATCATGTGCTTCAGTAATGACAATTTGTTTGGCAGATGTATTTTTATTAATTGAGGGAATGAGGTACTGCCAGATGCCTCCTAATCCACACTAAGGTCCTGTGCCATTTTTTTTTCTGGAGGAAATCTTAATCCCCTGTTTTTTGTCCCTGGAAATGGTCAGTGCAGTAAATTTGTTTGGTAAGTTAGGCAGAAGGAGTTATTTATTTATTTATTTATATTTATTTATCAAATTTGTCACTGCCCATCTCCTCCCACCGGAGGGACTCTGGGCGGTTTACAACAAAATACTCAGTAAAACAATAAATATATAAACTACATTATAAAATTACATATTATTAATAATATAAATAAAAATAAAGTCCAGATGGCTGTATCTCATTCAATCGTCACGTGAAAGGGGTACTTCAAGGCACTAGCCAACCCCAGGCATGACTCCTCTCCTCCCCGCCCCAGGCCAGCTGGCAGAGCCAGGTCTTCAAATTTCTCTGAAAGGCCAGGAGCGATGGGGCTAGCCTCACCTCCAGGGGCAAGATGTTCCAAAGGGCGGGCGCTACTGCAGAGAAGGCCCGCCTCCTGGACCCTGCCAGATGGAATTATTATCTACATAGCAGACCTGTTGGTAATCTCCTGTGAATTGTTAGCATGGGGAATGGATAAGATTCATCAAATGTATTGTTCCCAGAACAAGTATAACCTTCAGGACATCGCTGTGACTGAATATATCTACTATACAATGACTAGACATGGTCATGCAAATAGAGAATACTTCTCATGTGAAGTGAAGTTGGTTCTGTTGGGTATTGTCATGACATATTTTCAACATACTGGTGACCCTTAGGGCTGAAGCACATGTTACATTTACAATAACCCAAAGTAGCTAGCTATAAAACCTAGAATTACTGATCCATGTTTACCACTGTATTTTGTCAGTTGTCATGCCATTTTTCAGTTCAGCAGCAGAGGTGACATGGCAGGTATAACACATAGCAGTGATCTTGGTATGAGAATTGTATATACAGTAAATTAAGGTTGTGTCCTAAGAGCAAAGCAGAGTATGCAATTATTTTCTTGCCAAGGGCAATGTTTTGCTTGAGTGGCATAATAGAACCTAATTCCTGGTACAGCCAGGACAAAATGCTTCAGGCCATGTTTAAATATAAATTAAATATTTATTTTAACTTTAATAATCAAAACTAAATTCTCTCTATATTTAATTCCAATGTATTTAATCATTTCCCCCTTCTTCCACATTAAGCATTCTTAAACAGTTCAGAAGCAGGTTTTGGAAGGTGCTTTAATGTGTTACTGTTTTTATCATAAAAACACAGAGAAGAAAAACATTACCAAATACAGGAACTTTAAAAAAAGGAAAAGGAAAAGGAAAAATACATAATGAAATAATGTGGTTAAAAACTCAGTTCTTAAACAGCAAACTAAATCTTGACCATATGGAATAACCTTGACCAGATTTTCCACATAAGCGTTGATAAAAAAGCCAATTCATGTGTAAAGAGTAAACATATTTCCAACCAGGGTTTTAAATCAAATGTAGCAGGGTCTTTTCACCAGAATAAAATAATCCTTTTAGCTTCAAATCACTCACAGTAAATCCATAGTTCTTTATACTTTGATAGATTCCAAGTTTTTGTATATCATTTAATATCACATTCACATCTTTAACTCTTTATTTTTCTTTCCAATATAGCAACCTATTGAATTAACAACATTGTGAATATTAAACCAAAACAGTGGAATTGCAGAGCAAACCAAAAAACATTGGAGTTTTCTTCCTCTGAGGTGTCCAGTGTACATGAAAAAGAATCTTTTGTTGAATTAATTTGCATCTTAGTATCACAGGATACTAATTTAACACTCTTTAAAACTCCAGCCCATACATATGTTAAAACAGGATATTATAACACTTCATTCCAGATTACTTGTAGTTTTTCCATTTCATCTTGGGTATTACCTTTCGGATTTATATAGAAATTAACTATAAATTTGAAAATCTCCATTTTTTTCTGCATCAGGCCTAGCCAAAAACATGTTTTAATAGAGTGTATATGTACTGTATATGTATTCATTCAGTTATTTTAGGCAATCCAAAATGCAAGACATCAACTGTCAAAATTGATTGACAATAAGCTGATCCAAAGTGTTAATAAATTGTGAGGAATTCCAGAATAAAGATTTACTAGCAATTTTCAGGCTGGGATTGTCCCATTAAAGATATCTTTGATACTTTTGGCATAAATTCAGATGGTTAAATAAATAATTCAATTTGTGATAACTCTAGTTAGAGTGTCACATTTTAATCCAATCAACAACATTGGAAAGGACACCACATTTAACCAAGACATGCTTCAGAAATTTAAACTGTAGCATAGTGAAGTTTTTCTCTGCATCAGTGTTCTGCCAAGTGTCCAAGCAGTGATCAGGTGCTCAGACAACTGGTTCTTTTAGATCCAGAGACAATAAGCACACCAGTGGATAAAGAGAGTTTAAGCTTTGTTATAAACTTAAACAAATTTAAACAGAAACACAGTTTAGGCAGATTAAACAAAAGCATAAAAAGCATAGCATAAAGAAAGGAAATTTTAAGATACCAAAATGAGGTGAAACCTTATTCCCTTCAGCTTCCAGGAGCCTCCTGACCAAGGCAGCAGGAATATCCCAGGACAGCTTAATTCCACAGCACCCAGTGCTAGGTCTGTGCAGAAGCTCCCAAACTCAAAAAACAATTCTAAGGGTTTTATCAAAGTCTGGCCCTAAAACCTTGTGACTTTGTACTGAGGCTACATGGCCCAACCTTGACTGGGATAGTTCCCAGGGTCTGAGCACTTGCTAAGCTAGTGCTTAACAAAAACAATCAGGGGTTTTTCTCTTATCTCCCCCCCGCAAAACAAGCAAGTCAGCTAAACATTAGTATAACTCAGAATAAACTCTAATCTTCGTGTGAGGGAGAAAATCAAAATATGTCACTTAACTTCTTGAAATAACAATGGTGTTCCGCATTGCCACTACAATCAGGCAAACAACACAGGAAAGGACGTTTCTCATCACTATTTAAAAATTCCTTAGCTTTATTGCCTAAATTTTCATGTTTTGATATTTTTTCTTCTTTTTCCATGTAGCATAGATGATAATCCAACCTCAAATGCATGTGTTAAAGGATTCCATGCAATGTTTTGTGTGTGTGTGTGTGTGTCTGCACACACACACATACACACATTCATGATCATATTCATAGTGAGATGGGTTCAGAAGTTGAGATACATTTACCACATAAATAGATAGGCTTGTAGCTTTGTCAGTTATTATGAGCTCAATTTACATGAAACAGAATTGTGATCAACTAAAGGATCCAAAACTCCAGCCATAATTATCTGATCAACTGCAAGACTAGAAAGATAAGCAAAACATTGGGGTAAAACATCTGGCTGACCTTTAGTTGGCCCTTAGTAGTTAATAAGTACTATCCTATAATTACAACTTCTAATTACTAATATTAGAAGAATATCCTTCTGAATCACGTATTTCTGATTGCTCATAGAAGACTTATTAATCAGGGTTACTCCACGCCCCAGTAATCTGGAATTACCATTTGTTCTAAGTATTTACTAGATTTTTTTTAAAAGCCCTCTTCATCTGTGAGTCTGAATTTCTTCTTTTAGAATACCAGGTTTTACACCATCCAGTTTATAAAAAAATATCTCTCTTTGAAGACCATCTAACCTCCTGTCCTGGTCCACAGAAATCAGACACATAAGTGAGTCTTATATCTTTACTAAAAAGGTTTTCAAGCTGAACTCTAATGGCAATGAGGTTTGAACAATGCCCAAAATTCCCAGCCCACAAAATTTCAACCAGCTTAAATTAGAGGCAAGAGAGAGTTCAATTAATAAACAAGGTACTAGAGGGTCAAACAAATGTGGTATGGGGGTCCAGGGTCACTACTTGAGAAGGCAGGCTAAGGAGTTGAGGGACATGGTAGTGAGGTAAACAGAGAGATGTCGCTGGAGGATTTGTGAGGCACATGGCTCCCCTCATATAGGGGCAGTGTGACCCAGATTTGTTCATTTGGCGGGGTGGGGTTCTTTCTGGCCAATAGTCTTGCTGAGCACCTTTGTTCAGCCCTCCTCTCTTTGTGGCAGGCCCTTGCATTGGGGGTAGGTGTTAGCTCCGCCTCTTTGCCTTCTGAGGCCAGCGATAGCTGCCTTTCCTGGTTGCTAGGCAATGCTGCTTTCCCTGCCTGTGACTCTTCTGGCTGAATCCCCTCAGATTGATGACCCTCCTGTAACACCTCTTCATTTTCCGAGTCTGAGCTGGCCATGATACCTAAGGCCTTGAACAGTCCAGGAAATGACTGACATGAACATAAAAACTGTATGCAGAAAAGCATGCTGAAACCATTGTACAGACACTCCATACCAGGATATCCATCTCAGTTTTTTAAAAAATGTAAAAATAGTAGAGGAAAATAACATGGGATCCTTTTGACCTAAATCTGTCCACAGTTTATGAATCAAAAAATTTCACTGCATCCGAATCCAGAGATAAACAAAACATAGATATAGAAAAAATGATTCATAATCATTTTGTTTTGCTGCTAAATGTGTCCCATTAAACATGTACATTTATGAACTATCTGTGGGTTCAAATCCAGAAAAATCTTAACTGTCTTTCCATTCCAAAGAATCAGGTTTTCTGGACATCAGTAAAATATCTCAAGTAATGGACCATAGCTGGGTCTCTGTAGTGAATGAAAGTGGAGTCCTGAATGGTATGTAGCTTCTATCTTCAGGTTTTATCCAGGCTATAATGAGAAAATTTCATCTTGTTGTAGGGAAAATAGGAGGCAGGAGTAGTAGATATGTTGCCACCTTGAGATTTATATAGAAAAGGTGGGAAAGGAAGAGGAGGAAGAGGAAGAATTATTATTATTATTATTATTTCCATGTATAGCACCAAAACATGATTTAGGTCAGCATTATAGGGAATATTCAGAAAACAATTTCTATGTACTAAGCCCTGTCAGCGAGAATTTCATTTTGAACATCTTTATTTCCTTTCGCCAGCCTGTCAACATCCATAGCAAATTGTTTATCAACACATTGAAACTGTTTCTTTCTTTTCTCATGAGATGCAAACTATCATTTTGAATTCCACTCTGTTCATATTCAGGAAGTCAATCTGTGCTATTATTCCTTCAACAAATGTTTGTAGAACCTCTATAGACTATAATAGTTTCAGTAACAAAAAAGTTTTAAAATTACAAGAATTAGGCACCATCTCTGGAATCTCAGAAAGGTCAGGGGTTAATCTAACTCTTTGGAGTTCCTTAGAGGTAGGAGGGCTTCTTCAGCTCCTTTAATGAAAGCCTATTTTCTCATTCTCTAATGGAAGACAAAGATTGGAGAGTGGGAAGGGATTTCCTTCTCTGATGTTGTGCTTTAGGACCCTACTTGTTTATCTTGTTCAGCTATGCAAATATGGAACATGCCAGGACATTTTATATACTAGATATATTACTAAGAATGAATTAAGAATATGCTCTATGCATGTTTACGCAGCTGACATCTCATAAACCTCTAAATGAAAACTCCACTTTCATGAATTTTCTAATACTGTTTGTGATGCCAAAAACATATCAATGAAAAGTGTGAAACTTGTATATATTATGGCAATATATTTGAAAATGTACATGCATGCTACAGAAATCAATGCATGATAAGAAATGTGCACAAAAATATGTACAGGATTTGGGATTGTGATGATGAGGATGATGATTCACATTCATAGTCCAAAGCAGAAATAAAGCCAAACATATTCCTGTAGTTGGAAAATAAGTATCCAAGTGAAAGCAATTCACCCATCTTGAAATAAAAAGTGGTGGATTTGCCCACATTTTTAATGAACTGGATTTTCAAAATAATGATGTGGCTATAATTCCAATCTTCATAAGACTGAAACTGCAATTAAAGCTTCAGGTGATATAAATGGAGCAAAATGGAGCAGGTTGCTTGTGGGAAAAATGGGCAATTAGATGCATGTACCATTGACTGTCAGTAACATTCTGTAGGCCACCGAGGATTGGTTCATACTGAACATGATACCTGCCCCTTCTTCTGTTACAACTAAACATTCAGAATCAATAACAAGCTTAATATACTATTTATACCTCATATCCACATTCAAAAGAATGTCACTGAGTTTGTATTTATGAGCTGCTTATTTTATATCAGATGTGGCATTCATGTAATATTAGCAAAACATACTTTTGTTATGTTAATAGCAGAGAAAGCAAAAAAGATCAACTGGCAGAGAGCAGTGAAAATATTAATGGGTTTGGGTTTGTATAACGTGCTAGTCATTCTATGGCTTGTTTGCTTTTGGCTTAGCACAAAGTGTGATCTAATTTTATTTTATAAAGCATGATTCACAACTTAGTATTATGCATATATCAGGCCACTGTTTCTTTGTTTTAAAGAAACCATAGTCTAAAAAATTATGGAGATTTATGTCACCAAAGGAAGATTGCTTAGCATTGGCATCTTCATGTTAGCTGAGCTTGGTTTTCTTCTTGCATGTATTTCATTACCAAACTAGGTAACATTGTCAGTGTCAAAGCAAAATGTCAAAGCACTGACAATGTTACCTAGTTTGGTAATGAAACACATGCAAGAAGAAAACCAAGTTCATCGAACACCAAGATGCCAACATTCCAGTTTAAGCCACTTAGTGCTGAATCATTTATGGTCCAAGGTATTTTCAGCATTTTTCTCTAGCACCACAATTGAAAACCATCCATTTTTCTTCATTCAGCCTTTCTGATGGTGCAGCTTTTCACATATGCTACAATAGATAAAGCCATGGCCTTGAAAAGGCATATATTTGTTGTAAGTGTGATATATTTGTATTTCAATATTTTGTCTAGATCTGTCATAGCCTTTCTTCCAAGTAGCAGATGTATCTTTATTACATGGCTAGTCATCATCCCTGTGAATTTTTGAGTTTAGGAAGATAGTCTGTTCAACTTCTACTCTGCCTATTTGCAGTAGAGTCAAATTGCTTTTAACATAATCTTAGTGATTTTTTAGTTGCTTTCAAATAAGATTGCTGCTGACATTTAAGAAGATGAAAAAACTGAATCTAAGCTTGATACAAATTTTATTTTCAACTCTTTGTTAATACAGAGTCAAAGGCAGATATTACTATGGCTGCTAAAGGCCAGAGTCAGCAACTGGCACAGAAAATGCACTGTTTCTATTGGTCTTCATGGAGCTGCCATGTTTTGATTTTTATATTGGGCAGTGTTGCCAATTGCCTATATGCATTATATTTTATAGTGAAGTTTACAGAGTTTGCCAGATTAGAACTATAGTGTTTGATGTATAATAATGATTTCTAAATCTGAAACTTTAGGAAAATAAAGTCACTACTGTACTCAAATGTTACATTAGTAATGGGCCTCTTCTTTTGTAGCAGATCTAGTAGTAATGTAACCTTTTCTCTCAAATTTTTGATGTTTTTCACTATCCACTATAATTTAGGAATAGAAGACGAACTCTGTGAATGTTTACTGAATACTTTTCATGAATGAATGTCTCTCTACATTTTTCTGCTGTGAAAGTGAAAGTGAGAGGTCCCCTGCGCTAGCCCTGTTAAATTTTTCTATTGATATAATGGTCCATATGCTGTGGTTGGTGGCTTGAGGATGCTCTCTCCACCTTTTAGCTTTTCACTTCATATATTTTTATAATGGTTTTTATGATCTTTTATTATAAGCTGCTCAGAGTCACCTATATAGTGAGATGGGTGGTATATAAATTTGATAAATAAATAAATATGGAGCAGTTGCTTTGAATTTAGTGGTCCTTGTGGGATTTAGATTATTTCTATATATCATTAACAGCATCATGAATTACTGTTTGACCTGTGTTTTCCCCAAGGAGCAGAAAAATACAGCCCATGTGTGTCCCAGCTGCCTCTATCTGAGTAGCATTCTTCAAGAATGATACCGTCTAGTCCAGCCTTTCTCAACCTTCTAACCCTGGAGGGACCCCCTTGAAATATGTTTCATGCCTTGGAGAACTTCTGCACATTCAGGCTCAAGTATAGGCCAGAAGTTACAAAATGATTATATTTGTTTCATGTGTAGGCCTATATATATGCATTAATGGTGTTCTTAAACTAAAAGTAAAGAATGAAACTTACCTCTTTAATGTGAAGTTGCCTAAATTTGAAATAATTTTTTACATAAATCGTGATCTCCCAAGGAACCCCTTGTGACCTCTCATGGGACCCTGGTTGAGAAACCTCGTCTAGTCTTTCTGTTCAGATATCTTCCTGGCATTACTATTGTCTTATTGTGTAGATTACATTCAATCACTAATAATGTAAGTTAATCAAACTGATAACAGTTAAGGGTTTCTTCATTTCCATTGTCCCTCTATGTATCTGCTTCCTTCATTACTTGTACTGCTGCAGTTAAATGTGTTAATTAGCTTTTGATTTTAAGAATAATACTTGGATAAGACATGATAGAGTCAAATGCTGAAAACTGCAGCCTAAAAATAAATCCTTATAGAAAAAAACCTACAAACAACATGCATGGCATGTTCATGGATGCACATCCCCACCCCGTGTGCATCATCCAGATTGTTTCTGATTTTATAGCTCTGCCTATATGATTAAGTTGAGTTGCATGACAACATGATGACACATACACCACTTTAAGGACAGCACCATCTTTATCTTCTGTCCCTCATTGTTTATCTGAATCTGTTCTAAGAGCCTTCTCTAAGAAAGTCATTGTTGCTTTACCTTCAAAGAATCTCTCATCCCCTAATTGGATACCAGTTTTGAATTGCTATTGACCTTCTGTCCAGTAAAGCCCATTTTCTGAACATTGGCTCACATGCCAAAGATTGAAAAAAGACCTATGGAGGCTTTATAAGGCTATTTTGCTGTTACTTAAAACTTTTCTGTTTGCAGTTTTTATTGCATCTTATGATCAGGGCAGTAGGAAGAATGAATGAATAGCTCAATTAACTGTTGTGGTCACTGAGAATAAAAATAACAGAAACAGAAGGATCCTTGTAATTATCGTTTGCTGAACAGAAGTGATGGGTGATGGTTGTGAAAGGATATTGGTCAATAGGATGGACCTTGCTGAGTAAAACAGTGCTTTGTTAAATAATCATAGAACCTGCATTTGAATTCCATTTCTAGACTATTATCTAATGAGGTGTTATTTTGAAAAAGCAGCAACTGTCTAGACTAGTTCTTTCTGCAAATGAAGTATCCTTTATTTCTTGGTTGAGTGCTTTTATTGTTGCCTTTTCCCCCTTTCAGTTTCAGGATCCTCGTAAGAGAGAATGGTTTTAAAATCACTTCTGTGAATTTCTTAATTTGTGTAATTATCTTGAGCTTATCATTTCCATCTATATTGTATAAAATCTGTATGTGTCCTAACAGCCAGGAACCATGCTGAGACAAGGAATAGGTCTCTAGTGTTTTATTACTGCTACATAACAGAGAATCCTAACAAACTGAAGAAGTGTGGGAAAACCCAGACATATAAACCCCAAAGACTAAGGCGGGCCCGATCTGTGTCTTTTTGAATGGCCACCTAATTCCTCAGTACTACGCATGCGCTTTACAGCCTGGATGGGAGCCCCCTGCTCGCCATCCTCACTCACGACAGTATGTAGTTTGAAGCAGTTTTGAAAAGGAAAGACTCAAGAACTTTGCTTACATTCAGTTTGAGTTCAGCTGTGTTTGAAGTTGTTTTAATTTTAATTCAGGCTGATAAAGTGTGTCATGCTCCATTTGTTGTTGTTCAGTTTACTGTGGATGTTTTAATAGTATGAAAAAAGTTGCATATATGACTATGTTGGAAGTAGTGAATAATAAAATGATGTCAATATTATATCATAAGGTGGAACAATAGGGAACTATTACTTGATCAAGATAACTTTTGGTGGAAAAAATGCAGATAGTTGGAGACATAAGTGTATGGTAGGCATGTTTGCATGTTAAAGCTGGTTGTTATATGATGACAGGTTGCCATCTAACAAGGTGACCGAAGTATATTGTTTTTAGTCAGTACAATTTTACCCCAAGCTTCTAACAGAAGTATATTTATTCCGTGTTCTGACCAGATGATAACCTTGTAGCTTTGGAAAGTGAAAAAGGAAAAAAAATATTATTTCACTGTCCTGACCTCCTGACATCCTCCCATGTTTTCCTCTTAATCACAAAAAGGTTCAGGCATTTGAATGTATTATGTTTATTAATTTATATATTAGTTTCTGGTAGTCAGCAGGCTCTTCTTGAGAAGCAGTAAAACTATTTGGTAACAATCCATATGATTAAGAGAGAAAGAGAAGCTTTAGTGACTTTATAAGCTTTAGATGGTTAATTGATGTTTTAGAGATATGAAAAGAAAAACTTGAATTGACAGTAGGGACTTCATTGGATGCAGAAGAGGGATTTGATATGGTGCCGATTAAATTCTTGGACTTTGTCTTGATAATGATGATTTCCCTTCTGTTTTTATTAGCTGGATTAAAATGTAATATGTTAATTCCTTAGCTAGAGTTATTACAAATGAATTATTTCTTCACTCATTAAGATGTTTTGTAGAATTTGTCATAGGTGTCCTTTACCTTTTCTTATATTTAATTTTTCCTTTTAATTTTGGAAGCATATAGTAGTTTTATTAGGCAGTCAGATAATCCCTTTGGGTAAACAAATGGCTGGAGTTGAACACAAATACCTACATAAATATTTTGGGTTTTATTGTTAATTATCAATCTTCTTTTTCTAACCTTGTGGACAACAGTTTGTTAAATTATCAGGATATTCAGTAAACAGGAATATGTGGAGTCCTTGGTGCTCTCTGAGCCCCTGGCACTGAAGATGTTGCCTCGTCTGGCAATGAAATGTCTGCAAGAAAACAACAAGGCTCAGAGAGCACCAAGGACTCCACAGTTCAACCCTGAGCTACAAATATTCGCTTCAATTGGAAACAGGAATATCCAGTAACAGTTTTATCTAACAATCCAATAACAGTTGGATCTAAGGTATAGAAATTTGAAAAAGTATTTGTTTATTGTATGAATTCTTTTAAATATTTTGAAATATTATGCATAGGAAAATATCTTCATTTGTTGATCTTACTCAGATTGATATTAACAGTTGGTTGAAAATTACTACATGATTGAATATATAGGGAAAATGTTAAAATTAATTGATTGATTCTAGTTTGATGGAAAGAGGGATTCCTATGTTGATTTCTCTTAGATACTTCAAACAGATTGATAATTACTTAGATACAGAATCCCCAGGGTTTCACTATCTAAACTGCAACTTCCATATAAAGACGAAGATTTTACTTTTCTGTCTTTTCAACATTACCTTGGGCTTTTATTTTGGTGTGTGTGTGTTTGTGTGTGTGTGTGAGAGAGAAAGAGAGATTCAGTGATTCCCCCTCCCCCCAGCCATTATAGACATAACTAAAAAATTATTACTTGATTTGTCTGATATCTTTAAAAGGTTTTGGTTCTTATTTAAGGCAAAATTCAGCTATACTTTTCCAGCATTAAGGGATGCAAGATACTATTGGAATATTTTGGGATGGCCCAGTTGCCATGAAAAATTGATACTTTGGGATAATCCTGATTTCAAAATTGCAGACAGAAGCTGGTGTTAGTATTCAAGATAAATCTATTGCCTAGTATTTCTTCAAAATATTTGATGCATTGCCAAAAGAATTTTGGTTTAACTTAACTGCTGAATGGCAGTATATTCAGTAAAAACATCTTTTGGTTTTCTCAGTTTGGACCTGACATGTTCACAGCTTCTGAAATACTCAAATTACTTTTATTGGAAAGACCTTTGGAAGAGTTTAAGGGGCATAGGTGCCCTGTCAGGTTGACCCATTGTGAGTACCAGCCAGTAACATTTCTGGAGGGCAGGAAGAAATGACATTGTGTTCTACTCACTTCTGTGACCTCTGCCCATGTTGAAAGTTGTGTTGTCCAGTTGTGTCGGCTCATGTATCGCTGTCTGTTCTGCTTCCTGTGCTATACTTTCTTCTAGGCAACACCCCACACTTTAGTTGGCTCTTGAACAATGGCAGGAACATCCCCTTGGTTGAGTTAGTGGTTGCTGCCCTGTCCCTCTCTAATCTCTCCTGCAACTACTATTGAGGAACAGGTTATAGTGGTTGTAACACTTGCCTGTCATATAGAACAGTACTGATTTGAAACCTAGCAATATTTTAATTACATTTTTTCTTTCCCTGAACTACCTACTGTTCTGCTTTTTATTTTTTATTTTCAAATACATCCACCATTGCATCATTTCCTTGTATTTCCAGTCACTTGATGGTAATTGGTAAGCTGAAATACTTGCTTTGGTTCACAGATTGTCTGTCCTTCAGATATGAATGCCTGAGGAGTAGCCTTATGAGTCTGTTATATAGACAGATTCTTTAAAGTGTCACTCTGTTCAGGTTTGGCTGAACTTCCTCTTCAGTCCATAGTGATTTATGTTTCCACCAATTATACTACACAGATAATTTTATTTTGTAATATTAGCCATTCAGAATGATTTAAATACTCCCAGGAAAGAATTGGTGAAAATTATTGCTTTTAATTTGGGTCATGGACATTATGCTGGCTTCTCTTAAAACATTTTAACATATGTTAATTCTCTAGTTGCAAGCAGTAATGATATCTATGTCTGCTATTAAAATCTTGACATTTATGACTTGGCACAAGTTTAATTTTAAGGAGTGTCACAAAAATATTATCCAGCTCATAATGAAGGAACTCTGTTTTGATCAAATATCATGTATTCTCTTTATAAATATAATCCAGATCCGCCTCAGAAGTCTTTGAGGCCTCAACAGGAGAACCCTTTAAAAATATATAAAGCTTGATCTGCTTTTTGCATTATAGTGGGCTTTACATGAGTAGGTATTCAACTGATACTTTTTGAAATTCTCTATACACCCCAGAAGAATGTTATAATTAGTTGTTTGGTTCTGTCCACCAGTCTGGCTTGAACTGAATTGTTACTTAATGCTTTTGTAAAATAAAAAACAGGCATGGGGGACAGAAAGCTATTTAGATGAGGATTTCAGCAGAAAGGGATAGAGTTAAGTTCCCCATCCCACACACCACACTTCCAATCTGGATTTGGTCTCTTGTACTTACTCTAGAGTAAAAAATGGCATAGCTGCTAGCCAAATCTTTGAAATAACATTTGTTTGGCAAGAATCCATACATAAATAAATTATGCTGATATACAGTCACAAGTGATTATGCTCAACTAGCTACTCTTGGATCTAAGGTTTTTATGCTTAATTTTAGGGCTTGGGTCTCTTTAACATCAATCAAAGAAGCCAATACTTTTCTTCTCTTATAGTACTAGTGGACTGAAACTAACCTCATGCTTTAAAAGAAGAAATTAACATACAGTATTAAAGGCATGGCAAAACAAGCGTATTTGGCCTTTGTAGGAGGGGAGAGAATTTGCATTTGAAATGCTTTAACTCCTAGCATGCACTCATCAAGGTTATTTTTATTATGGGCGTGTTAGAGACAGGGCAAGCAGAGTGGGTTTTCAAAGCTGCTAGAGCAGATTTTGTTTAGCATTGAACACTAAAATGTAGAAACGGTAGCTATTAGTAACACAGTACAGCTGGGTTGAATCATTCTTTTTCCTCTCCAATGGCATGCGTAATTGCTCTAGGTTTTCAGGCGTCCTTCACCCGCACTTACTTACTTTAGTGACTGATGCATTTCCATGGAAACCTTTACTAAAAGACTTGGGGAAATGTGATGGTACAGTGTGAAATAGAAGGATATCAACTGTATTACTGAGCCTTTAACTTGCATACTGATTTCCTGATTTTACACTGATGTTCTGATCTCTAAAAGTTCTTCTCACAGCCATCAATATAATGGATTTAAAGATTTGAAGCTTTTTTTGCTTCTTTTTGAAAGAGATTTCCCAGTAGTAATGAGAAACTGAATTCAAGTAATTTGAAAACTGGAGACTATGTTTTGTGTATTTGTGATGATAGAAGTACACAACAAATGCAACTGAGATGGTTACATCCAGGTTAGAAATTATGGCTGAAAATTCAGGATTCAAGAAGAAAGTTCATTTTGGAGGTATTGTGTAACTTTCAAAAGTATAAGTGTGTGTACTTGTGTATATGTGGTTTTGTCAGTATGAGTAACAGTGGCTAAATGTGAAAACTGCTCTGAAAACTAGCTGTAAAAATATTTTAGTGCCTTACCCCTCTTCTCCTTATGTTTAAGTTATTAAATGATGGGTATTGGAAAGCTCACTGATTAACTTCAGTGAGTTTTCAAAATACTGATGTATGTGATTGGTTTAATCACTTCCAGTATAAAATACTATTTTAGAAATGGAGAAGTAGATGAACTTCTTCATTGTCAGGGTATGTTTACATGTTTACAATGTGGGATTTTTTTTTCACGTTTATGCTCAATTTTGTTGGAGATCACTAAGTGTTACAATACAGTCATAGAATATAAGTGTTTAAAGGAATCACCTGCTCTACTCTAACCCCCTGCTCAGTTCCTGGAACCCATTATCCCATTTGTGACAGGTGGCTATCTAGTCCCAGTTTGAAAACTCCAGCAAAAGGGACTGTACCACTGTGGTAGGCAGATTTTCCACTGCTTAACAGTTCTTAGAAAATAGGAACTTCTTTCTAATATTCAGCCTGAATCTGCCTTCTTATATTTTCATTCAACTGATATTTATCCTGTCCTCAGTTTCAGTACATTGCCTATAACTTCATTTGATACTATAATCTTGATTGAGGATGTAGTCCATACCCATTAATGAATAACTGCAATTATTCATTTTGTGTTTGTTTTGTGTTGGATTTATCAGCTAAACTCACTGGTTATTACTTCTAAATACTTTTCAGTTACTTCTTAATTTTCACATGAATTATGTGTTTCTCTATTTTATTCATAGTAGTATTTTCATAACAGTAATTTTTTTCTTAGACAACAGAGGATTTTGAAAATAGATACTGAGCCAGAAGTTTAAATCTTTTGTAAGTTATCCAACACATTTTCACAATATTGGAAAAATAAGGTTGCAACCTGATAAACACTCACCTAGGAATAAGCTCCAATGGAGCTCCTATTAATTTATAGATAATCTGACCCATATCTCTGAATAGGTATGGGTCAGTTTGTCTGTAAATTAGCAGGTAACTTTAAGTTCAGTAATTCTAATGAAACAAATGGTTGCTGTTGAAGAGGGTAGCTATATAGCTGTGCAGCCCTTTTAAAACTTCGTATAGTCACATGGAAACTATTTAGCCAGAATCTAATTAGAACTGCAACTTTGTGGAAGGTGTACTTATAAACACTGTTTATTTTAATTTGCTTTAAAAAGAGCTATTTGAATCACAGATTAAATATTTAATTATTAAAATATATTATTTTTCTACTTTTCATTATTTTTTTGACTCAATAACTAAGCATTTCATTTTTAATTTTGCAGTAGGTGCTGTTGTGGTTTTTAAAATTCTGGAAGTCTTTTCATCCCTTCCTCCAAGCACTAGCTCCCTATGCTGCCCCAGAAACTGAAAATTAGACGAGTTTAATTGACACTTTGCAGTTGTAGGTTTGGAGTCTATATTTTGGGTTGAGAATGGTGTGAGAAGAGGCAAGAGCTACCTGTCCAACAGTTGCTCCATGACTGGTGCTTGGGTAGTAAATCAGTTTAAGACACTAGAGATAATAAGAATCCTACCAGAAGTTCATTTTTAGGAGATTAATTGAGCAAGTGCAATCAGTGAAGTGTAATAATGAATTTCATTATAGTTTGAAAGTACTCTAAATTAATGTTTGGCTTCAATTCAGTGGGGAATTATGAAGTTGAAGTCTAGCATATCTGTAGGTTAAAAGTTTGAGAACTGTGTTAGAATTTTAGTATTTCAGTTCCTGTTATCCTAATTAGATGCTTGTGATTGTCACAAACTTAACAATGAGAAATAAGATAGTACAATGATAGTTTTTAGTAGAGGAGCCTAATACATATTCTTGTTTCCTTTGATATTTTAATTATTGCCCTTGAAAGGGTTGAACTGTGGAGTGCAAACATTTCATTGCCAGGCTATGCAACATCTTCAGTGGTACCAATCGAAGAGAATATTTGTAGCTCAGTTATTTGTAGCTCAGTTATTCTCAATTTGTAGCTCAATTTGTATTTTCAATTTGTAGCTCAATTATTCTCTTCTCCCACATATGGGCGTCAAACGCTCCAGAAAGCACGCAAATGGGAGAAATTTGCAGGTAGGCAAACCTTCACCAAAGAACAGCTATTCTTTCTGCATATAAACAGAGAACAAACCCCACTCCCTTCTCAAACTGAAGATGTTGCCTAGCCTAGCAATGAAATGTCTGCAGGAAAACAACAAGGCTGAAAGAGCACCAAGGACTCCACAGTTCAGATATACAAATATTTTCTTCAATTGGTAAATTGGTTATGTTGAGTGTGTGTGTACGTATGTATGTATGGGTTGTGCATGCTTTGAAAATGATTCAAAAGAGGTATTTAGAATGCACTGGAGTATGAGTGCAGCACCTCTCTAAAGCAGTCACATTGGTATTCAGGCTAATGTAGCAGTCTGAAAAAAGACTCAGCTGCTTTAAAGAAGTTCTGCAATTGTGCTCCTGTGTGTTTAGAAGCACTGCTTCTGAGCAGCTTTTGAAGCATACACAGCTCTAGTATATATAACCACTCTATTTAGTACCAATAAAAAGGCTTCTGGCTTCTAGTGACCTTTGGAGTCCTTGGTGCTCTCTGAGCCTTGTTGTTTTCTTGCAGATGTTTCATTGCCAGACTAGGCAACATCTTCAGTGTGAACAGGGAGTGGGCCTTGCTCTCTGTTTATATACAGTGGCTTGCCCTGCTTGTGTTGGTGGGAGCGTTGTTCTCTTCTTAGGAGTTCCTTGATTTGGCTGTTGATTGACTGAGTTAATAGTTCCCTGATTAGGGTATATTGTACTGTTTGTTCCTCTGGTGTTAATCCTGGTATATCTGGGTGTTGATCGCTGGCGAGGAGGTATTCTGGTCTTTTGGCTTTGCTATTGACCCTTTTGAATGGTATGTAAATGTTGTTTACCTCTATGTGTCTGTTGATGGCTGCTTTGTCTGAGTGCCAGGCTTCCAGGAATTCTCTGCCATTTTTGGATTTGGCTTGGTCTAGGATGCTGACAGTTTCCCAGTTGAAAGTGTGGTTGAGTCTGTCCATGTGTTGTGAGATTAAGGAGTTCTCATCGTGTCTTCTTACTGCTAGTTGGTATACATGGATGCACTCTGCTAGTCTTCTGCCTGTCTGTCCTACATAGTGGCTGCTACAGTCCTTACACTGTATGTTATAGATGATCCCTCTTTTCTCTTCTTGGGCTACTGGGTCTTTTGGGTTACTTAAGATGTTTTGAAGAGTTTTAGTTGGATTATGTGCTATGGTGATGCTGTGTGGTTGTAACAGTCTGTTGGTGGTTTCTGAGATGTTTCCGATGTATGGCAGTGTTATCCTTTTCATGGCTTCTGTTGGTTGGGTTGTAGTGGGTTGGGTGGTGAGGTACTTTTTGATAAAGTTGGGGGGTATCCATTTTGCTGGAAGATGCTGTATAGGTGATCTGTTTCCTTTTTCTGGTGTTCTGGGTTGCTGCAGTGCATTAGTGCTTGTCTGAATAATGTTCTTATGTAGCTCCTCTTGTTGGAGGTTGGGTTGTTGCTTTGGTAATGGAGCACTTGGTTGGTGTGGGTAGCTTTCCTGCAGACTTGTATTTCTAACTTGCCATCATTCCTTCTGCTGATAAGGATGTCCAAGAAGGGTAGTGTGTTGTTGTTTTCTTCTTCCCTTGTGAATTTTATTCCATTGAAATAGGACCTTTCCTACCTTTCCAATAGGACCTTTCCTCCCTTTTCTTCATCTCAGGTGTCTTTTCTTCATCTCATGCATCTCTCAAATCTCCCCCAAGAAATATACAATGACTGCATGTTGTAGGGAGAATTGGTTCTACCAATCATACCCATTTTGCTGGTAGATATGCTTACAACTTACTGCGTATGCATCCTTGATTCCAGTAAGGCTTCCTGTGTTAAGTGATACACATACACAGAGAATATATGAATTTGCTCATATATGAACTAGGACGACATAAGAAGTTATTTCACAGCATAAACCATGTTACATGTTTTGATACAATAAAGCAATATGTGAATATCATGTTTGATCTATATACCGGTATTTTTATACATGAAATCATTTATCTATGAAATCTAAAGAGGATTTAAGAAATTTTATTTCTGACATTCTGATAACATTCATTACATTGTTATAAACAAATAATTTTACATATACAAATAAACTATTATATACGTACAGGTTCATAAATACAATTTTATATATAACAGTGTAGATGCAGAACAAAAACACATGCATGGAAAAAAATCTGAATTTTAAACATTGATGCATGTTTTAGATAGAAAGAACAATTAAAATAAAATATAACTAACAATTCGCACATCTCCATTACAGGTTAGTATTCTATTGACCATCTGTTGTAGGTTGTTAATTAATCATTTTAATTTACTCATTTTGTTTTCCTATGTTCTTAATTAATGTTACTCTCATAATTACTGACACACACACACACACACACACCACACACACAACTTATGGTTCTATATATAATTAAGGACAAAGACTCGTCCACAATCATTTTACTCTCTGAATTTATCCTGCTCATTTTTTTCCCAACATACTACCCATGCACCCAAAACAGTAATAAAGACCACAACATAATGCCAATAACTATTGATGCAACATGGCAAGGAATTTCCAAGTTTTAAAAGGCTATGTTTAGTTCCTTCCGCAAGATGGAAGGCTTCCAAAAGTATCAAATTTGTTTTGTCCCAAAGAGCAAGCAGTGGGCAGCAATGTGGAAGAATTTCCCCCCAAAATCCCCAAACTCTGCAGTAATCATATCCTCCAGAATATGGTCCGTATTTGTAAAGTGTTGTGGGAAAAGAAAAGAAAATGCACAGCTTATATCTTCATGGGTGGATTTTTTTTTTTTTTTGGTTAATGGCATATGTGGGAGGAAATTGAGTACACAGAGAAGGGAACAGAAGCATAGAAAGTTGAAATAGATTAGTAAGAAAATTGGAGATGGAGGGCAAGAATATTAAGATTGGCACCATATAATTTATCCCTTTTCACCTGAAGTTATATAGTTATTTATATTTTAAATTCCACTTTCTTGTTCTGTGTAACTCTAGAAATTATTACTGTAGTACTCTATCTTCTCAGTTAGTTGTTTATGAGATCTAATATTAGAGGGACTATAAACCATGTCCTGTGTTAGTATTAGGATAGGTCTCTTCATCCAGAATGCACAGTCCATGAGCTATGCTTGTAATTTACAAACTCGATACTTGCAAACCACTAAACTTTGCCCATAAGTCTGACAACATATCTAATCAAACATAGCCCACAATAGTTTCCTTGGTGACGAGTGTATAGCTGCTAAAATAGACTGCAGCTTAAAGAGTAGAAACAAAGAAGCAAATAACCCAAAGTGTTCCTGTTTTCCTAAATGCTTCCATAAATTATACAAATTTGACTATTTTCAATACCGACTTTCTACAAGCGCTATGTTTTTGGAATTGTAAATTGACTGAACTCAACGTGTGATTAACAAGAAATGAGCTTTTAAAAAAGGTTATGAACCCCCACAGATAATAAGTTGTGGTCTTCTGCACTAAGTATTAAGTGTGTTTTGAATCTGTTGGTTGTTTAAGAAATGTCCAAGTTGCTGCCAAGAAAGGGGAAGGTTTATTGAAGAAAAGAGCACCTCAGGCTTGGTTGTAGGTTCTTTTAATAAGAACATTTCAGCTTTCCAAATGGATTGAACTTCAACTGCCATAATCACTACCTGACATGATACAAGGCAAGTCATTAGGTTGGAGTACTAAGTTGTGTTCTCTTTGCAGCCTGTTGAAAGAGAAGCTATTACTATTTATCTGATTTATATCCTAATGGACAGGATTCACTCAAGGAAATCTGAGATATTTCTGGTTGTGTTTGTTTTTTGTTTCTAATTTTTAAGATGTGTTTAGTTCTTGGGTCTCTTTAAGGCCTCTGGCCAAAAATTGGTAGCTGTCATGTTATTCATGGATTTGTTTATGGGATATAAGTAAATTTATGCACCTTTTTTCACCAGGTCCTCCTTTTCTTGGGAGAGATTATATATTTTTCTCTCTATTGAGTTAAAAAAAACCCACTTTACAATGATCCTACATAATATATATTACTACCTTGTCCTTTGGATTATCTCACTTCTCCCAGTAATTCTTACTCCCTGCAAATGCACTTATAGGAATATTTAAATTATTGCAATACCATTTTCCTTTTTAAACTTTTTGATAGCTGACATGGTATAAAGCTTGTCATTTGCACATTTTGTATTTCCTCCCACCCACTTTCAGTACAATAATAGAATTCTGAGAACATACCTATAGAAACTAATTTGTCCCAACAGCTGACTTTTCTAAAGAATCTATAATTTTGGTGTTTATAGGCACTGTCAGAGCAAATAATGCTTTTTTCCATAGTTATTCACCTGAAAAATTGGGTTTAATGTTTTCCATGCATTATGACAACTGATGGCAAACTGCACTGTAATCAATTCAGAATTACCTTGGTATGTGCTTTCTTCAAGAACTTCTCCCCAGTCTCCACTCAAAGAGCCTGCCTTGTGAGAGTTTTCTCCCTGCTCACAATGACAGAACCTACGCATGGAAGCAACTTTTCAGAGTGCCTTATTTTCAACTGATTCTAAATATTTAAACTGTTTTTCAGTGCCTGGACTTTAATCACCTTAATTTCCACAAAATACCTTTTAAAAAGCCACTCAGCTTCTCCCATTTGTATGATATCATGAGATTTCAGATAATAATGCTAAGGATGATGTTGTCCATCTTTGCTGTATTCTTTGTAATTTATAAACAAGCAGCAACTGCTTTAATGAGTTCGTAAAGGCAGAGAGAAACATATCCTTCGTTGAGCATGTGCAGACAAGAAGCATGGAGTCTTAAATTTGGGGTCTTTTGTTTAGTTCTGGGTTATAAATTTTTATTTTATTGTAGACTGCCCAGAGTCCCCTTTTCGGGAGAGATGGACAGTGATAGAAATTTGAAAAATAAATAAATAAAATAAATAGAGTGTCCAGAATTTCAATTAAAAATACTGTATATTTGGAAGCAGAAAAATGACTTTAGAATGCTGGGGGTTTTCCTTGGATCTCCTTCATTGAACAGACTTTTGCACATAAGCCTACAAGCAGCCTGTTCAACCCAAACATTGACAGAGTTGACAGAATATACCCAAACATTACTTGCTAGATAAATTACCAGTCTGTAATTTTATAGTTAAATTATAGATTAAAGTTATAAAGTTAGATTATAGTTAAAACTTTAGGACTGTTGCCTCTATTATAGGCCAAACTTATAATTCAAGCTTTTTAAAAATTACCCAGATAGTTTGAGAAGTTAATAAAGTTATATGGTTCCTTCTAGAGGACACCACTTTTGGTAATGCTTAATTTTAACATATTTTCAGAAATTATTTTGTATCCTGCTCTAGCAATATTTAGTAAAACAGTAGGATGTAGGAATGTACAGTAAATTTCTGGTAAACTAATTGAGATTCATTGTATATTAATACTTTACAATGGCCAATATGGAGTTTCAAAAAGAGAACAGGATCTTTTAAAACTCTTTGTGGAATGAACAGGCAACTTTCATGAGCTGATTAGCCTATGGCCCAGAGGTTGTCCATGCCTGATCTACTGCTTAAGTTCTTACTATATTTTTTGTATATACATCTTGTAAATAAGAATTTATGACCTAAATTAATATCTGGAAATGTTAAAACAAAGTCCTGATTATTTATAGTAATCACTGCCCCATTTCATGGTAATTTGTAAAAAAGAGCACTTGATTATCTTTTTGGACATAGAATATGTTTAATAAGAATCTATTTTCATTTTTAACAGAAACTCGAGCAGATAGAACAAAGAAATTGTTTAGACACTATACTGTTGGATCATATGACAGCTTTGATGCTTCAAGGTAAGATGCCTTTATTTTATTTCACAATGTAAATTGTGTCTTTTTTCATACTTAAAAACTTCACTTTTCACATGTAGACTTGATCTCCAAAACTCTCAAAGCAGTAAATGTTTTCCACTCCCCATTTATAGACCCATTTATTGTTTAAATGGCACCTGGAATAGAGAACAGCCAAATACTTTCCCAGAGTGAACAAAGGATGATGACATCATGTCCTGTTTCTATAAATGTCAGTAGTCCATACTTTCTCTTACTTCAGCATGCCAGCTAATTTACCCACAGATTACTAATCATGCAATCTTTCTGGAGCCCTCTTATAAATGAAATTTAGTAATTGCCTATAGATAGTTGTTGTGATTTTTGAATGGTACCTACAGTACTATTTTTTATCTAATCAGAACAGTGTACACACCTTCAAGAATTATCCCCTTTTTTATTCTTCCCATCAATTCCTGTTTCTGGAGTTACTGTACATTCTAATGCCACATAACTTTTCACATTTTAATGTGGTTTTGGAAAGCTTGTTTTGGGGCATTCCATTAATTTTTGTCTAAAATACTGGCTTGCTGTTTTTTGTACTTCCTGTGTTTATCTTTGAGTTGTGGCAGTCTTGCTGTATATGACATATTCAGGAATAGAATTTGAATTGGTTTTGAAGGGGATAGTATTCTCCATGAAGAAAGAGGTTTAGAGTTTCAGAGAGCTTCTGGATTTGCAAGTGATTGTAGCCAGAAATACATTTACCCATTTCTGATAAATTCCAATCTAGCTTCATTCAGATTGGATTATGGTGATGTGCTTGGTTTCATGTACCTTTGAAGAATCTTCAGAAACTGCAACTGATCCACAGAAACTGCTGTGGGGATCATATTATGCAGCTCCTGTAAGGGTGCACTGGTTGCCAATTTGTTTCTGGGCATATTTCAAAGTGTTGCTGAATAGATAAGTTAGAATAAAAAAAGATTCTCAACAGTCACATCTTATCTCTGGAACTTTCTAACTAGGGATCCAAATTGGCACCTTTCAAGACATTTTCTTTTGGGGGGGGAAGCATTGTTTTAATGGGCTTATCCTGTCTATGCGGTCACTAACAGTCGATACCAACTTGACGGTAATCAAATTTTCAGTGTAAATTTTGGATTGTATCTCCTACCTTTATCATTTTTATTAAATATTTTGTAATAATTTTTAGCATTGCTTTTGCTTTTCTCTTCTAAACATTTAAGTTCTGTACTGATTTTTAAAAGTTTTAACCATCATTTGAAGGTTAGAAATCTCTATAAAAATAGAATTCTCTAGCTTGAGTGATTATACATACATTTCAGTGAATTGCACTCATATTCATGGAGGTGTTTTAATAACCTGCCATTCATCTAAAGTTACAATTGTATGTGCAGATCAGTTGTGACGTGTAACTTCCATGGCATAACTTGTTCAAAGCAGGTGGGCTGTATCTGTAGTCTTACTCTCTTTCTTCAGTAACATTAGCATGTAAGTGCCATATGCACACTTGGAAGAGAGGATAAATTTTGCATGTTTTATATAAATAAAAAAGTTAGCAAACTGTTTACACTGAACCTATTTTAGAGCAGTTTTGAAACTAGAACTGGGGACAATGAAATGGGAGGAGTATTTCTTTGTTAAGTACAATGCGATATACATTGGAGAAAATAATAGCGAATATAGATAATACATTTGCAGTATTTTAATTAGAATGAAGTAAATAATTGGTGGCCCTTTAGGTGCTGTTGAGCTACACCTGCCAGCTTCTGTTCAACCATGCTGCCTCAGCAGCTGAGAATTATGGTTCAGCTACATCTTGAAAGCTACAGCTTCCCTGCCTCTGACTTAGTAGAAGGTTGGACTGAGTCACTTGCTTTTCCAGCCCTTTCTCAGAGTATTGGGGAAAATCTTTGGAACTGGTTTTAGGGATACATAAAGAGATGCATGATAGAGCAGATTAGTCTACTTGCTGACATTGGGTGTCACTATGTATGTTTCTATATGCATGTAGGTTTGGCTGCATCTTATCCTTAAAGGAACAGAGCAGAAATGGCAAAAATACTTAGAAGAGAAGGGAATGGAAGAGATTGACAGTCCTTGCCAATCAGTATAGATAATGGTGAGTTGGATAGTCCAGTACAGGTAGTCCTCGCTTACAGACTGCCTCATTTAGTAACCCTTCAAAGTTATGACAGTGTAAAAAAAAAAAAAGCTTTGCAACCAATCCTTGCATTTATGACCATCACAGCATCTCGCAGTCACATGATCACTATTCGGGCACTTCACATCTGGCGTACATTTACAACTGTTGCAACATTCCATGGTCATGTGATTTCAAGCTTCCCAATTGGCTTATGACAAGCAGAGTTAATGGAGAATGAGGAAGTAAAATCACAAGTCATAGTCACGTGATGTCTCACTTAATGACTGCAGCGACTTGCTTAACAACATCCTAAGTCCATTGTGGTCATGTGATATTCCGCTTAGGAACCATGGTGTTTAGTGACGAAGTTACCAGTCCCAACTGTGGTTGCCAAGGAAAAACTAAAAGGAGAGATAAAACTAAAAAATAGAACATCAGTAGAGTTTAAATTATGTCCACATTAAAACTTCTTTTAAAAATTAAAGGAAACATATTTAATAAAGGAAGAAGGGACAACTATATTTTGCTTTTTAAAGTACAATCAAGTTATTGAGCTGATGGAAATATATTAAAAAGTGCACTCAAAGATGCTTACATCTCCTGATTCTATTTCTGTTTTAACTACCTCTGGAATATTTACTGTACATTATAGGTTAAATAACCAACACTTTTATTGTAACAGAAGTGTTCCAGATACACTTCAAGCTCACATTTCAATAACATATCTCCTATGTTTTCTCATTCTTTTTCTTTTTCTCTCTCATATGAGTACATACCATTAACATGTTTGTAACCTTTCTTCCAAAAACTCTTAAGTGAAACTTTGAAAACTGAATAAAATTACTTAGGAATATTGAAGTAATGTACAGAGGAGAAGAAAAGAAGGGTCAGTATAATTCTACCACACAGTATGGCTTAAATTTTCAAAAAGCAATTTAAAAACTAGAATAAAATGCAGTATACCTGCTGATTCTATATACCCCATCCTTTCATGTGGAAAACTACTACTTCTGGCAAAAAATTCCATAATTCAAGTATGTAGCTTATAGCCAAGAACAACAACATTGATATGGGACTTATCTATTAAGGTGTCAGCCTTAGCTTCCAATTTGTTGACTTTGTGGAGTGTGAATCAACCCAAGGTAGCCCTACCTGTGATATCAAGTCAACAGGTTTTCTGAAAACTGAATGTTATCTAGAGAATTGTTTTATTAAGAATGCCCAATTCATTGTTTCTTTATTTTTTTTAAATAGTGATAGTTAAAAAAATACATAACAAAATGAACAGAGGCAACTTTTGCATAACATAAAAGGCTAGATTACTGTAAAGTAACTCCAGTTTTAGCTTTGTTTTATCACTTGCAAATAATGAATCCCTAGGAACCAAGTCTGATCTGCCATTACCTGAACTATTAACTATGTTTAAGGTGAAGCTGAACCTACAATTCTCCTTCAGCTTTCTAATCCTTTCTAATCCTTGACACATTCACTCTTTCCAGGTATCTAAACTGCACTTGGTCTTGTAATAATAGAAACATCATACTGAGCAAATGAGTAGTATCTGGATTTCAGATGGTTGTTCATACAGCAATCACCACCTCTGTGGCACTTACTAGAAAAGGTGTATTAGTTACAATCCATGAGATTTAATATGAAGCGGAATGACCCTCCCCCCACCCCCGTGAGCTGCCTGAATACATTTGGTTAGCTGTTGTGTCACCCAGGTTGGTGTACTAGATGATCACTGGTCTCTTCTAGCAAGGATTTTTTTTTCATATTCTTATATATGAAATTCATTATATTTTATTTTTGGGTAGTTTTAACACCAGAAATGTAATGTTATATGAGGATCCCAAAGCAAACACATGCTCAAAATTAATACAAATCAAGGTATACATTTCTTTAACTTGCTTTATTGCCAGAGTATGGTAGAAAGAAGGAAGTAGTAATAAAATATTACAGGTAGCCCTAGATTATCGACTGCTTGTCCAGTGATTGTTTGAACTTACAGTGGTGCTGAAACAGGAGATTTACGACCAGACCTCAAACTTGCAGCCATCACAGCATCCCCGCAGTAACGTGATCTCAATTCAGGTGCTTGGCAACCAGCGTACATTTATGATGGTCACAGCATCCTGCAAGCACGTGATCGCCATTTGGGAGATTGACAGCCGGCTTCTGACAAGCAAAGCCAGTGAGGATGCCAGCAGAAAGTCACGATCAAGTGATGTTGTGCTTAACGACCATGGTGATTCACTTAATGACCACAACCAGAACTTACATCATAAGTTGGGCATGATCATATGCAGTATATTTACTGTATTCATTTTACAACCACATCACTTAGCGATGGAGTTGCTGGTCCCAATGGCGGTTAGTAATTGAAGACTACCTCTATTTGATATAAAAGTGTAGATCTTCTTTTCAGTTTTAAATGTCCCACTATTCAAGTATGCTAATTCTATTATCTTCAAGATTTATATATTAAAAAATAGGAACAAGGATTCTAGATTACAGGCAACAGCTTGAAAGCTGGAGACATTAAGCAGGGTAGGCAAACTACTTGGAAAGGAAAAGTGGAGCAGTGGCAGCAAAATGTAGTGCTGTAAGCTGAAACAAAGGATGCTGCAAGCAGAGTAATGATGTGTATTTGGAACGAAGAAAGGAAGGTTGAATGATATGGGCATTTAGTCCTTCTGTAAGCAAAGGGGGTTTAACACATGCCCAAATGGAATTAGTGTAATAAAAGATAAAAACATGGCAAAACTGAAATACCTTACTGTCCTACCTGACATCAAATGCCTTGGACTTTCCGGTAACATATTTGAGGGTCATCTGTCTTTTCCACCATGAGACATTGGAAGCTTGGCTAGATGAACCATGCTGTAGTAGTGGATTCCTACAATGACAGGAAGTTGGATTAGATGATCTCCAGTGTCCCTCCCGACCCTTATGTTCTATGATTCTTGAATCCAGTTGTGCTGTTACTGTGATCTTATAAGGCAGGTTTAAAACCTTAAGTTTTATTTTGTAAGCCAGTAACAGATGAGAACATTGATCTGGAGCAGGAAAGTTAAATGTATGGATAGAAAAGTCTTGGATAAAGTGTTTGACCAGTAAGTAAAGTGTTAAATGTATGCTTTGATACAATAGATTTTTTTAAATAATAAGAATAAACTATTTCAGAAAGTGTCAGGATGTTTTTTCTATTAACGTATTTAAATTATTTTTATTGTAAACCGCCCAGAGTCCCCCATCGGGGGAGATGGGCGGTAATATAAATTTAATTAAGAAATTACGAAATTAAAATCAGTGACTAGACGTCAAGTGATTCATTTCTTGAATTATTTTGTTGTTTTTTTAATTATGTCCAAAGAATTATCAACTATTCTTTTTTAACAGCTATTTGAAGGGTATTTTTCTTTTTTTCCTAGTAACGGCACCTTCTCATGGTTTGGAAAATTATTATTATTTCATTGAAGTGTTCAGTTCCACCTGATGGGCTATTGGCATTAATCTGGGGACTAGTATATATATTTTCCAGATGAACCTGGAAATTCCTAGAATACAAATCCCTTGTCGGAATAGTGGATTTTTCAGTAACATTACCTTATTTTTCTTTCAATGTTATCAATTATTATTACAAATGCTACTTTTATAGGAAATTGTCTTGCATTTTGAAATAAAATGAATTCTCTGATGGAACTAAATCCAACCCTGAAAGTCATATCTGAGTTCCAGTGTTTCCCATCTTGAATTCTATACTGGTATATAGTTGCATGTAACACTTGGCACCCCTGGTCAAATTTTATGTTTCAGTGAATCCTTGAGTGAACTGACACAACCTCCACGTGGAATAATAAAGCTTGATTTCTGCATATACTTATTATTTAGAAGCAGTTGTTTACAAGAAAGCAGTGAATATGTCAAATACAGAAGTTTGGACACCTTTTCAGTTGGTACTTTGCTGTACCTCCATATGTTTTCCGGCCAAGTGTAGCCTGCTAAGTCTTTTAAGTTTTGCTTTTGGATTTTTTTTCCTATAGTGAACTCTTCTAGCTTAGAAATATTCTTAAATCTTTTTTCATGCATGGCATGTTTGAGATCTGACATAGATTTTTCATAATATTCATGTCTAGGGACTGTGAAAACCATTTATACCTTTTTTTCTTTCAAACCTGTAATTGCTTCATGGTTGATTTGGAAACATGCTTCAGACTGTTGTATTGCTGAATGATCCAACTTCTTTTCAATTTCAATTTCTAGGGACATTAGCTTCTTAGATATGTTGATAGTTAATTGAATTCCTTCTGCCTTCCACCTGCACAGTATTTCCTGTGCCTCTTGTTGCCATATAACCCCAAAGTATAATGGAGCCATCGCTGTACTAATGGATGGCAATGTTATCATTGTGGAGTTTGAACCAACCTAACAGGGTCAGCTGTAGGCACAGACTGAGTAGGCACTGGCCCAAGGTACCAAAGCTTAGGGAGCATCAGTGTTGCCTCTCCTTCTAAATCATTCTAAAAATGCAACTCTTCACATTGGCAGGAGATGACACCATCAGTCAGTGTGGCCTAGGGGTGCTGTATGCCCTTGAGCTGGCACTGCAACCCAAGATAGCCTTAACTGTGATGGCAAGCAAACAGGTTTTCTGAAAACTGAATATGAGGCTGGAAAAGTCAACTTTACTTAGAATTCTCAGTCAATGTTCCTCTGTTGTTGTATTTTTTAGAAAAGCGGAACTTCAACAAAGTGATGACAAAGGGAATAGAGTCAGCTTTTACACAATGTGTTTTCAACAGCCCATATGATTATAAAGTAACACCAATTAATGTTTTATATTTTTTGACTTTTTTTTTTGACTTTCAAATAATAAATCCCTAGGAACTAAATCTAATTTGCCATTACAGATAGTCCTCGACTTACAATCATTCATTCAGTGACCGTTCGAAGTTACGAACTCGCTGAAAAAAGTGACTCATGATCAGTACCAAAGTTATGGCCGTTGCAGCACCCCCGCGGTCACATGATCAAAATTTGGGTGCTTGGCAGCCTGCCCACACTTATGACTGCAGGGGTGCTTCAACTCCCCCACCCCCAACTCCCTGCCATCTGTGCCATTTTGGCCCCCTGCACCCTGCCTTACAGGGCAGCAAGCAGCCCAAATTTTGCGGCTCTGGGGTCTGCAAGAAGCCCTTGATCTGCAGTGCACTGCAAAGCCACAGCTGCCCCTGGAAGCCTCAGCTACCTCACCAAGCCACAGCAGCCAGGAAGTGCCAGCAAGCATCAGCAAAGATTTGTTTGCCCAGCTGCCTTCTCTCCCATTTCCCCACACTGACCTTTTGTGCCCAGCCTCAGCGGTCGGGAAGCGCCAGCAAGTGTCAGCAAGCGTTCATTCTCTTTTTCAGAACCAGCTTCTCCTGCAAATGTTTCCTCCACATGGCGAGCTGCGCTCTCTTCTCAGAGCCTTTGGAAAGAGAGGGCAGGTCTCCAAAGTCTGCACAGAACTCTCCGAACTCTGCACTGTCCTCTCACCGAGGGATGCATTCACCACTGTCCTAAACTAGCCTTCTGTCACCTTCCTGGAAGCTTTTGATAACTAGGAAGGGCATGGAGTCAGACTATAGATAATTGTGTTAATGTTGTCCAGAACCCCATCCTCTTCCTCAGGAGTAATTGTTTCAAACTCATCACAGATATTTTTGCAAATCACATTGCATATACCTCAGGCCCCCCAAAGCTCAAGTGGCTTCCTATGTGATGGACCCTTAGACAAGTCCAGTTGTCAGACGGGCCAAGAATTCTTGGGCTAACTCAGATACCTCCTCCAAGGAAGGCAAGTTAAAGTCCCTTAGCACCATAAACCTGGAGATTTCTTGCCAACCCAGAGTTGAGGTCAAGCAGCCCAGGCAGGGGTATCCCTGGGCAGCGAGGGGACAGTACATCAGCAGTAGTCCCAACTTGCCCCAGTGCCCAATTTTTCAAACAAGACCTCACATTTCATCAATACCAAGCCCTTCTCCTCTCCCTTGAACACAGAATGCACCTGACATTCACTAGCAACAGCCAGAGACCAGGATACCTAAAGATCTGGTAGCCTGATTCCCAGAATAAGGACAAAGGACAGGAAGCAGAGATTGGTATCAAGCACCCAATCCCCCTTCCTCAAGAGTGGCTCATCCCTAGCCTTCCATCATATTTACCTCTGTAATTACTCTGCTCTTCATTCCTTATCAACCTCTATCCATCCACAGTGACCTAGCCCACTACTCTTCTGAAAGAACTCCATTCTACAATGTAATACACCACCACTCTCTTACTCCAACCCACCAAGGGGCTGTATTTGAATAAGTTATTTGATGGCCACCTCAACTCTTAATGTCAAATCCACTTTCCAATCAGCCCATAACCTATTCCTCCCCTTCCTTGGTCCTGCTCAGTCCTGCTCTCACAGGCTTGAACTTATTCTCTCACCCCAGAAACTTACCCTACCCTTCCATCTCTCACCTGCAGTGCAATCCTTCCTTTCTTCCAACTCCACCATACCCAAAGTTCCACATATCCAAGATAATAGACTTTTACTATTGTTTTCCCATTTCCTCTTCCATCTTTGTGTCTTCTTCAGTGCTGGCCGAAGCTCACAGAACTGCTTCTGCTGTATATAATTTCTTAAGAGTAGAATCTTCTCTATCCATAGGTTACTGCCACGAAACCACCATAAAGTCTTTCCTCAACTAGACAGAACAACATTCGCAGCCTGAGATAAGAAGGATGAGAGTATTAATTCACTTTTGGAGTTGTAGACCTAACAAGTCAATCAGCTTTTGGAGGCTCATCTTTTGGCATCTTATTAACAAGTTTAGAGACAGGTTTGTTTTTAAGTAGCATTAATTCAACTAGAAAGTATCAAAACTTCTGTACCTGTGTCAGCTCTTCAAGGTAGACCAGACTAGGATACCAGAGTTATGAATGCTAATGCTACTTTTATTATAAGGTTATAGTAACAGATAAGTTATTTTAAAGGAGCCTCTACCCTCCCTCCCTTTATTTTCATGAGAACAAGGGAGGGTCATGTCTGAAATGCTTTCTTAAATTACACATCTGCTCCAAACTCCAAACTAAATCCAAACAGATTTAGTTTATCTGACCATTGCCTTGGTTGCAGCTCTTCCTCATGTTCCTCAAGATTATTCCTACTTCCCATTACAACCTGCCATATTCATTGTTTTCTTATTTTGAATATGTGAACAAGTGCATAAATACCAAGTCTCATTCAAAGTTGCACCTCTTTGAGTTGTAAAAAATATGCGCTAGACAGATTATTAATATTATATATTATATTAGAATATTTTATATATTACATGTGTATACATACAGGTAGTCCTCGCTTAATGAGGGACAATTGGGACCAGAATCTCAGTTGCTAAAAGAAGTAGTCATTAAGCAAATCTGACCCAATTTTACGACCTCCCCTGGTGGTCGTTAAGCAAATCACCATAGGCATTAAATGAACCATATGGTTCTTAAGCGAATCTTATGGTTCCCCATTGATTTTCCTTGCCAGAAGCCAGCCGGGTGTGAAGTTTGAGTCGGATCCTGACTCTGAAAACGAAACTTATTTTGAGCCAGAAGGGGAAACTAAACTTATCAGGAAGGAATTGGAGAAATAGATACCAGGAGTGACTCTGCAGAGTGGGAGAAATCGGAGGTGCTGATTGGACAAACTTCGGAGGGAGGTTTGAATCCTCCAATCAGTGCTCAAGAGAGAAGAGCAGAGAAGTGCATGAATCAGAAGGCAGTCTGATTGGCTGCAAAGGAGAAATGGTGTGGAAAGGATCACTTAAAAAGGCAAGTGTGCCAAGAGCAAGCTGCCAGAGACAACCAATCCTTTGAGCTCACAGCACCTGCGGAAGAGTTCTTACCAGAGTCAGAAGCCTCGCCTGTAGCCTACGCGGAATCATAGCCAACTCCTTCTGCTGTCACGAGCCTGCTTCCTGCACACGTCACTCCAGTCAATGTTCTTGCGGTTCCAGCCCAATTCGGCCTTGCTTCCAGCTCCACACCTTGTCTTGTCATTCCATTTCAGTCCAGTCCTGCCTCCAGTCTTAAGCCTCATTGTGATGCTCCAGTCAAGTCCAGCCTTGTTTTTAGCTCCAAGTCTTGCCTTGATGCTCCAGCCCAGTCCAGCCTTGTTTCCAGATCCGAGCCTTGCCTTGAAGCTCCAGTCAAACCCAGCCTTGTCTTCAGATCTGAGCCTTGCCTTGACACTCCAGCCAAGCCCAGTCTTGTCTGCAGACCTGAGCCTTTCCTTGATGCTCCAGCCAAGTCCAGCCTTGTCTCTAGATCCGAGCCTTGCTTTGACGCTTCAGCCAAGTCCAGTCTTGTCTCCAGACCCGAGCCTCGTCTTGACGCTTCAGTTCCGTCTTGCCTAGCCTTTGTGGATCAGCCTAGTCTAGCTTCCACGCCTATGCCTCAAGCCTCCTCCTTGCCGCACGCTCTAGCCTCACCGAGTCTTGCAGCCTTGTTAAGAGAATTAGCCAAGTTCTGCCTCGCTGTTCTGCCACGATCCAAACCTGCAGCCTTGCCTGGTTGTCCTTTACTGCCTTGATTGAAGACAGTAGGTAGAGGACAATCAAGAGGTCTTGACTGAACTCCACTACCTAATCTATTTCAAAGACTTTTGATGCTGTAAATAGTTGTTGTAAATAATTTATTAGTAATTTTGCCTGGTCATCTAGTAGTCTGAACAGGACACCAGGAAGGTAAAAAATGGTGATCGCATGACCACGAGACACTGTGATGGTCATAAATCCAAACCGGTTGCCAAGCGCCCAAATTGTGATCATGTGACTGCAGAGATGCTGTGATAGTCGTAAGTGCAAGGATCGGTCGTAAGTCAGATTTTTCCACACCATTGTAAGTCTGAACCGTCACTAAATTAATGATTGTTAAATGAGGAGTACCTGTATTACTATGGAATAGTCTTCTACTGGAAGCTACACTTTCCCTGATATTGTTGATTTTTCAGAAGAGAGTTAATACGAGCTTTTTCCTAGGATTTCCTATGAAAGGAGATCTCTTAACTAGTGAGAGATGGTTATGTTGCTCCAGTTAGGTTTTGATTTTTTTTAATTATTGTATCATATTTTCTTTTACTAAATATACCATGGATGATATATTTATTTTTGTACTCTACCAAGATTCATATGATTGTGGCAGTTTAAAAATCTACTAACTCAATAATAATATAGACAGCTAAGTGCAGTACTGTACCATTATTTTAGTATAATTTCTTTTAGAGTTTATTTTTTGCAATGTTTATAATGCACTGTGTAATTCTTTATTTGTATTTTCATAAAGAAGTTTACCATGCAACATGTAACAAGACAAAATGGTCCCAATGATTCTTCAGAGATGGGCAATGTTTGTAGTGCACTGTAGTTTGTACAGTGCAGACTTCCAGGGGGATGAATCAGGCCATTTTGTGATGCTATGGTTTTGCCAAACAGAGGGCAATTTTTTTTCAGACTGTTTTGGGGGGAGGGATTGGGGGTTTTTAAGAATGTGAATGAGAGCGGGAAGTTTATGGAAGTCAACATATTCACCCCAACCCCCACTAGTGCCCCCATGTTATAGCACTAAAATTAAGACAATTTTTTGCCAAAGTATGGAAAAATGATTGGTGTGTTTCAGAGGACTACAACGAGGGTGCTGGGGACCATGTGGGGACTGTATACCATGGATTGCTGACCCCCATCTTAGCTGCTTTACTTTTATTTTTCTATTTGGCATGCATTCCCTTGTTTTCATTTACTCTTCATCAAGGATTCAAGAAACATCACTTTGTCAAAAGCCTTCCCAGTATGAAAATGTTAAGATGCCAGCCAGGGGCCCTTTGCATTGCAGGAAGCACTGTAATGCAGTCTTCCTAAGAATTGCTCATGGATTAGCCCCAAAAAGTCTCATGTGCCAAGTAAGTATTAGTTGAGAAAAGTGCTTCCTGTTAAATCTGTTATCATGTAGCTGTCACACTTTTATTAAATACAACAAAAAATATATTTTCTGATGCATTTTTAATGGACACTGACAGACTCAGGGTTCTGTTTGAAAATATTATTTGGTGCATGTATACAGCTTGCTCTTGCAAAATTAAAATCTTATTTACCATTCAAAACATTAATTATCTAAATGTGGATCCTTACATAGCCAAAGTCTTACCATCTATATTCAAAGGATACATGTCACAGGACTTCTATTTAATTTTTGTATACCCAAGTTTAAAATTGCTGTGACCTGAACACAAATACATCAATAAGGAGGAATAAAAAATGTATTGAGTTTTAGTGGTGCACAGCATTTTAACAGATCTCTGGGAGACTGAAATTATTTTACTGTGAAAATCGACCTTGGAGATTTTATTTTATTTTATTATTTTAAAGATTTATATGGCCACCCATCTTAAGCAACTCTGGGTAGCTCACAACGACAATAAAACCAATGACTCTAAAATAATCATGAAACAGTAAAAATAGTACAATTTTAAAAAAAATCTTGCACCTTAATCGTCTCCTTGGGATGCCCCACAGCATGCTCAGTTGCCCCCATTCCATACTTTCTACTTATACAATCCTATCCGAGTGGCTGAATAAAAAGCCAGGTCTTGATGGGCTTCCAAAAGGCTAAAAGGGTAGGGGCCTGTCGAATCAGTGTTGGGAGGATGTTCCACAAGGTAGGGGAGCCATGGAAAAGGCATGCTTCCGAGGTCCCACTAGATGGCAAGATTTCAGGGAGGGGACCTGGAGTGTGCCCACCCTGTCTGATTTAGTGGGATGGGTTCTTAGGGACAGGTGGTTCCGCAAATCACCATCATGTGGTATAATTGGTTATCACATTCATTAGATATTAATATAACATCTTCTGTATCTCAATGTGGGAAGCTCTGCATGATATTCATTGGCGCATTCTGCTTTTTATTTTTCGTTACATTTTTAAATTTTATTTTTAACAGTATCCTGTAATACCTTTATTACAAGTAACACCTTCTGGTTTCATGTGAGTTTCACAGCATTCTTTGAAAATAACAATGGTGGATAATGGCTTCAACCAAGGGCATTGTTTTGAAGCAAAGTCAGCTACCCAGAAGGGGTGAGAGATTATGATAGAGTTGAATTATTTAATACATAATAATTATATAAAATATAGCACTGAACTATTTCAGTGTTACATTTTATATAATCAGATTCTTACAGCATTGATCAATGCTTCAGAAAAGGTTAGAAGGTGGTGTGTACAACTGTGAAATGAATGTTTTATTAAGCTTTGTGAAGGCAAGTACACGGTTTGGCATTTTGAGATTCAGTTTGTTCGTTTTATAAGTTTAAAAGAATATATTTTTATTTTGGAATTGGAATTGGATTTCTATTTTGGAAGAGCCAGTTTGGTGTAGTGGTTAAAGCATCAGGCTAGAAACCAGGAGACTGTGAGTTCTTTCCCCCCATCTTAGGCTCGAAGGCAGCTGGGTGACCTTGGGCCACTCACTCTCAGCCCTAGGAAGCAGGCAATGGCAAACCACTTCCAAAAAACCTTGCCAAGAAAACTGCAGGGACTTGTCCAGGCAGTCACCAGGAGTCAAAAACTGACTAGAAGGCACAAAAAAGGCGGGGGAGGGAGTGAGGCCTAAGTTCACTTTCTAGTTAGGTCCTTGTAGCAGTTCCTTCGATCTTCACAAAAGTTTCATGAGCGACCACAGCCACTATGACAGCCATTTTGGATGAGTGTCCATGGCATGTACTGAAAGTTTCATTCATGAATAAAACAGCTATATTTTAGCATCCCATCACATAAAGAGATTGGAAGCTGCTGAGCCCATGTGATGGTAAATCAGCTTCTAGTTTTGTCTGAACTTGGTAACTATGCTTTGCGTAATGCATAGTTTGCCGTTGCCAGCAAATTGTAGTGTCAAACATTTTTGTATCCTCCTTGTTCTGCTGAGATCCGTTTTCACTTGTTTCACTTTCCTATGAAATTAAAAAAAAAACCATAGGAAACCTGTTTACTAAAGGTGGTGAGCAGGAGAAGCCATCAATTTTGTGCTCATTCTTAAACCTTTAGTTTCACAGTATTGGACAATTTATTGCATTTTGCACAAATAGATTGCCTTAACACAATAGTCCAAATAATATATCAAAGTATACTAACTCAATTATACTTCATATAAAACATTTGAAGAGTGCTAAATACTTCAGTTACTTCAGTTACCAATATCAGAATCATTATGACAAAGCATTTCTTTCAATAATTTATATTGAAAGACCTATCAAAAAAGATTCCTTATTTTCAGTGAAAGGAAAAAGGCGGATGATTAAAGCTTTAGAACATTTATGTGTTGTTCACCATCAGTGATCAAATGCTACTCATAACATTTTACAGTTCTACATAGTTAGACCATGGACTTGTGTGTCCTCTAGTGGATACTCTGTGAGGGATTATCAGAAATATGTTCTGTTTGTGTGTGTGTGATTCATGACAGTCAAAAAAAAAACACCCGTTGTCCTATTTTACCCATTCTTGGGAGCACCTTTGCTACTGTAGTCCATCTGATTATTTTCTTCCATGTTTAAAACCTTTCTTTTTTGGAAGGCATCTACTGCTTAATGATCTGTGGGTGCTGATTTATGTTAGCATCAAATATTTTCTGTTTCTTGATAATGAATTGCAAGCCATTTTGATGGTTAGGGTTGACTGTGAAGTGGGATGAAAACTGATTTTTTGAAAAACTTATATGACCCAGTTATTTGTATGAACAGGAAGAGATTATGTGAACCTCAGTCCCTAGGGAAACAATTGTGCCATTTTTTGGTATCTGCTCTTTTTTGCTCTAGGCCATCTTCCTCTTAGAACAGGGATGGACACCTGCACTCCATGGGTCACATGTGGGTTCCAAACCCCCCTTTTGTTTCTTTTTTTGTAATCGCCAGATTGAAAATAGGTTATTCATTTTCCTGTCATTTTGAGGCTGGGAATGCACAAAAACTGTAGTTTAAGTCTTAAAATAGACTTATCACAGTTAAAGAGAGAGAGAGACTCCACCCCAAAAAACCTGCCGCCTCCAGAAAAATCTGCCCCTGCTCATTTTGCATAATAGCTATAGTTATTTCAGCCCTCAATTCCCCCTCCATTTGTTAATACGGTTCTCAGATAGAGAGTTGGTACATCTCTTTCCTAGAATTTAGCCTGGAAATGGCTGATGTAATTAAAACTCTTTCCAGTTTAATATTGCTTGACTATTCCTACATTGCTCTCAGTACTACATTGCTCCTTGCACATGACTAGGTATGGTGCTTTTTAGCTAGTCAAGTATCTTGGAGATCTTTCAGACTGTTTCATTCAAATGTCATAGGCATATTCTTGAAAAAATCATTTCCATTCAGTGTGCATCGTGTCCCTTCATTTGTTAGGTAGATATTTCTTTTGTTCTCATATTGAGGGTGTTTCCCATCTTGCTCTGCAGCTGAGTAAAAAAAGTCAGTGAAGAATCCGTAAATAGCCTGGTAAAGATGGCAGTCCTCTTGCAAGATATATATATATAAATCACTGTGATTTTTGCCCATGATTTGTTTGGAGGAAAGAGAGGATAATATTGTTCAAAGAGTGTTTCCCAAGCATCTAATTGCTTCTAAATTTACGTAATAGGACCAATATTCCAATAATCGTCTCACCAGAACTAATTCAGGCCAATCAGCATATGATACTCCATATTCATTTTTATTTGGGGGAATTTTTAAAATATAAAATACACATGCGTGCACACACACACACACACACAAACACTACAAGCATGCATAGAAAAAAGACTCACACTATGGCATGTGGAGAAAGCCTTTGCATTTTAATGAAAAAAGATTTTACAAAGGTCATTTAAGGAATTAATACTTGCTTTTAGAAGATATCAGTACAGTAGTTCAGATGTGTATGCTTTATTCTATTAAAGGGGAACGAAGTTACTGAGCATTTACAGAATACTTTGCTTTCAACTGATAGAAAGAAAGCAAATTAGATATCAGTTCTCACTCTTTATTTATATTCTATAATTTGGCTGATCTCTTTGAGCAGGCATGCTACTATAACGAAGTATTGTTTATTTCACTTGGAATGGCCTGTGTCCAGATTACTTGAAGGTGGAGATGGGTAGCTCAGGTATTTGATAGGAGATGGAAGAAAAAAGAGGGAAAGATGGATTGTTATTTTTAAAGAGCTCTAATCAAAAGTTAGCCTTACTCCTACTACGAAATGGACTGCAATCCATGCAAGCTTATGTGAGGATAAATATTTCAGCTTTATACATTTTTAAGGCATTTTGGGCTTGCTTTTATTATACTTTTTCAAAATGTGTAGCTTTCTGCTGTTCTATTTTATGTTTAACCTATGTGGCTTCTGCTTTGTTACAATATAGTATCTGAAATACTGAAAGTATTTCATAAAACATACCCAAGAATAATATGAAAGAGAATTGACGTTATCCAGAAAAGTGTAGGACTTGGTTTTTATTTTCTCTCTATATACGTATTTTTCTGGATTTGATATTTTTATGTGAGTTTTTGCAATTTTGCCTTTTAATATATTTAATGAGACATCAGTTCAATTATAATTAGTTGTATTATCTGTGGTGATAGGTTTCTTCAGAGAAATGATTGCCAGTTCTTTTTTTTTCTTTTTTTTTGAGATCTCCTGGAATACCAGATTCTAGGACCATTTCTAGTTGTCCATGCATTAATTTGGTAGTTTAAGTCCCTGAAGACAATTGATATAAATTAAATAAGATCAGATTCTATTATACCTCATGATAGCACTTATTTTATATTTCTGTCCTTGAATTCAGGAAGTCTACTGTGGGAAATAGCAATCCCTTACTCTGTTGTGATATTTTTGCAAAACTTTAAAATCACTCCTATATGGTATGTTTTGAATATCAACGAAGAAAAGAGGAAAGGTCAAAGATTTCAGCTGTTCGTTTTTGTATAGGTCAGTCTTACTTTGGGTTTCCTGAGGATGTAGAAAAATAGATAGGATTTGACCATCCTGAAGGGAATCTAGAAGACTGATTTCAATTCTAGTCTTCCCTGTCTGTGTCATGTTCTTTACCTGATAAGAGAAAGACCCTGAGGCTGAGGACTGTTTTATTATTGTTGATTTAATTTCTAAGCCTGTAGAGCAGTCATATACGTCTACTAAGACTAACTGCTGCTTTGCAAACCAATCCCAAACCAATTCTTTTGTCACATGATATCCAAAGAATGTTTGTTTGTTTGTTTGTTTGTTTATTGTATGTATGTATGTATGTAGCTGCCCATCTCAAGTACATGACTCTTGGCAGCTAACAATTAAAAACAGAATAAAAGCAATTAACAGAACTATAAATGACATAAAATAGCAGCCTGGCAACAGCGCTAACAATCATCCCAGTCAACACAGCCAAGAAATGGGCTCACCCACACCATCAGGGCCCTGGGCTCAATTCCAAAACCAGGTCTTGTGAAAAGCCAGCGGGGTCAGGGCAAGACTGATCTCTGGGGGGATGATGCTGCAGAGGGCAGACACCATGACAGAACAGGCTCTGTTTCTGGGTCCTGCCAGATGGCACTACCTCACAGATGGGACCCAAAGCATGCCTCTCCTGCTGGATCTCACAGGATGGGTAGATACAACCAGGGAGAGATGGCCTGTAAGTAACCTGGCCTCAAGCCATGAAGGGCTGTAAAGGTAACCACCAGTACCTTGAATTTTACCCAGAGGCATACTGGTAGCCAATGTAACTCACAGAGCAGAGGTGTCACATGTGCTAAATGACAGCCTCCATAACTGCACGTGCTGCCACATTTTGCACAGCTGAAGCTTCTGAATACTCTTCAAGGGCAGCCCCATATAGAGTGTGTTGTAGTAATCCAAAAGCAATAGTCATCGTCGTCATCCTCCTCCTCCTGATTTTAACAAAATTAAAAAGTATTATGTCTATCCTTCAAGGTGTCACCAGCTTTGTTCAGTTAAGCTCTGCATATTCATTGATATGATTTGATACTGATTTGCACAGGATGATTATTATTGGTTCCTCATTAGTATTAGCTGGGTCATCTTGCTAGTGTTGTTCCATGGCCCTGAAGTTATTTTGTGATTCCCCACTGACCTCTACAATACTTTCCAAAAATGCTTCATTTACAGATTTCTTTTCTTTTCTCAGCCCATTCTGCTCCACAGTTGCCAGTCCATCAGTTATACTTGGAAGAACACCTATAAGACTCACCATCTTAAATGAGTGGGGACCTGTTTCACCATTCACATGGGCTGGCATAGCCCAAGTGGTGACATGAGCATTAAGATTCAAAGGTGGTAAAGCCCTGGAGCCTTGATTTTAATAGAAGTTTTACTTAGGGGGCCACTTTCACTGGGTGAGTGCAATACTGTGGATAGCAGTACATTGTAGCAACCTGGATAAGAGGTTTTCTGCCAAAGAAAATCTTAGCCGGGGAAAAACCACAAGCCAAATGAGTAGCCAGAACAGCCAGAAGGGGATCACCCTCAAAAACAGGCTTTTTTCAGTAATTGTTTTGCAATCTTAACACCATAGTCTATAAGACTATTGGATTGTGGGTATTTCAAGGTGGATATTATAGGAGAGAAAACATATTGTATAGTAAAGAAGCAAAAGTCATGACCAGAGAACCAAGGGCCATTATCAGGTAAGATAAGAGCCTTCATGGCCTATCTTAGGGCAAAGAACTACGCTGAGACGGTAGCTTGAGTCTCTAGTGTTTATTGTCCTAATCTACTAGACAGAAAATCCTGCCAAACTGAAAGGCCGTGGGAAACTTCACAGATAAACCCTAGAATCAGGGCAGGTCTGCCCTAAGTTTCTTCAAAGGAAAGTTCAAAGCCTCTAAACTACACATGCATTTTTCCCCCTGGACAGGGGCCCCCTCCTGCTCAATATTAGTATCCATGACACTTCATGTGGTAGATAATCTTAAAGGGTTGTATCATCTAAGAAAGCAATTTCCAGCTAATGAGAAAAATAATCTACCATTATTAACATTGTAAGAGGAGAAACATGTTAGTCAATGGTAGTCAAAAGGCCTGGTGGCACCTTTTCAACTAGTACATTTTATTAAAAGGTTTTGTGAGCTACAGCTCACTTCATCAGATGAATGGAGTGGTTAAACTAATGTAGGATTTCATCTCAATTTAAATTCTACATCATTCCAATTTAAACCCTTTAAATAAGGTATGGACCCTTTAAATAAGGCTGAGAGATGTTTGAATCCAAAATATGGACAATAGGCTCCTGGCTACAGCAACTGTAAGCACCACTGGCAGATCTCTGATGGTACTTTCAACTAGCAAACTAAGTGGGAATCGCCTGGCCATTATAAACTTGTAATCAAACATGTTTACCCAAGAGACACTGTGGCGGCTAAAGTAACTGTTCATTTGTAAATTTAGGAAGCATATTTGCTTGTGCTCCAGGATTCTTTTACAGCATATGTAACTACCTGCCATTAGTTTCTAGTGCAATAGTCCTCCAGCCCAACATCCACAGTTCCACCTCTGCATGATCATCATCTGCTTCATCTTGTAAAATTGCATTTGTTTACTTGGTTTTCCCCTAAATGCAGGCTGCTCCTGAATGAAGGTTCTTGAAAAATAATTAAATTGTTTGCATGCATTACACTGCTTTCCAAGTGCAGGACACTGGCTGATGGAGGATGCCATATTTTGTGCAGGTAAAGCTTTCTAAACTCTTTAGGGTTGCCCTGAGGGAGAGAATTGGAACAAACTCCATGGTTAGTTGGTTTCTTAACTCCACCATGCTGACTATATTGCTAGCTGTACACATTATCTATAGCGGCAGTTTCAGCTGCACTACTTTGTCCTGAGTGAAATTAGTATCCCCAAAAAGTGATTTTTACAATTTTGGATCTGTACAACCTACAATTTTGAGTCTGCACATCCATCCTTTTATCAGGGATTCAATGAATTATCCAGAATTACAATTCAGGCTTAGCAGCTTGAAGTCACTGAGGAAAGATTCATACCCTTTTTGAAGTCTTCTATGAAACTTAAATCTCTCAAATGTCTCCTTTGGTTTTGGGATGCATTATTCTGCAATATTTTGTTGGACAGTTCCGTGCTTTTTTCCTTTCTTAAGTAGATTACATGCCATTCAAAACATCAACTGCTGCCTGCCTAGCTATATTGAGGGCAATTTCTCCTTTTTGTTTAACTTCTTTGGCTGTATAACTAGTAGCAAACATGTGATCAAAACTGCTTATACTTTTTCCAGGATTCAAGAGTGTTACTTTAGAATAGGCAACCATTACATAAAGCTGAGAATGATAAAAGCATGCCAAATACAAACTAAAAACCCTCGGTGCAAATGAAATCCTTCCCCCCGTAGAATCTTCCCAAGTTCACAATCCCAGGTGCTCCTAACGGTTGCTGATGGTCTGCGGGAAAAGTCCTTGAACAGAGAACATAACCCAAACACATTCCATTGTAATGAACACAGATACAGAGCTTGGTACAAGGTTTCACAGCAGCTCTCTCCCAAACAGAAACGCGCGTCAGCGCCATGGCATGTGAAACCTTACGATGTATACTGTACATTGATACAGTGAACATGACAGTTACCACCTCTTTAGGAACCTTTAATCTCTTCTGCTTTGGTTTTCACTTTGTCTTTTGGGAGGGGGGGGTCACACCCCACTCTTGCTGCTGTGTAATGTTCTTGAATTGCTAAAAGAGGCCTAACAAAAACACTTTTACTATTGTTGATTTCAGTCTTTACAGGAACCATATACACATGTCCTGGCTGGTTCTCTTATCGTATGACTTCTAAACTATTCTAAAAGTAGTAGTACTACTCCCACAGCTCATGCTTCCTTTGAAAAAGCTGTGTTAATTTCTATACATAAAGAGATGATGATTGCATCTCATTTCCAGAAATCGTTCTTGTAAAAGTGAGATTTATTTCCGTGACACTCTTTTGATGGACTGCAAAAGTTCTGAAACAGTTTTAGTTCCTCCTAAGTGAGATATATTTCCTATATTATTCTTGCCTGACTTTCAACCAGATAATGCACTTTTTTTCTCCTGATGGACCATCTGAAAATGGTTGCTGACTCATACTACTAAATTTCTTTTGCAGATTTGTTGTTTGCTGTATGCTTTAATATTGGGTCATTTGAACCATTTTGTCTGTGTTAAGGTATTAAATTGTTTCATAGATTTTTTTTCACTCTGTTGTTTGAGTCAGTATTGATTAGGGTTTTATTTTGTGTTATCTCATGTTTCATGAAGCCTCTGGGTGAGTTTATGCATTCGTGACATGAGATATCATTAATGTGCTAAAGATATTATCTAGTCAGGTTGCATCTCAGAGGTGATTGATATTCTGACCTTCCCTTGGAAGATGCAATCATACCAATGTTGCAGTGTCTTGAATTCTTGAACCCTGTGTTTTTGTTTAATTGAACAAAAATAATGCTAACTAAACAAATAATGCTAACAAGAGGTTCTAGATGAATATGCAAAGTAACAAATGGAAGAATTTTGTTCTTGCAAATATTGTACATGGAGTTTCCTGAATATATTTCATAGATGTACAGAGTTTTATACATTAGTTCAGATCATGAATTTTGCACCATTAATCGTACTCCCATATATAGTAAGCATAGTAATTTCTTGTGTCTAAGAAAGCTAGGGCAATATTTGCAAAAGTCTTCTCTTTTTTAATTCATACAATTTAACCAGATCTATTTGTTATACTTATTTTTAAATATTTTTTGTCTTGCCTTTCTATACCAAAAGATACTCAAAGGAGCTTATAATAAAACACTCTATTTACAAAACCATTAATACAGAGTCAAAATAAAACTGGAAAATGGTGATTTAAACAGTAAAAAGTCTAAATTAGGAAAACACTTGCGTAAGATCACCTTAATCTTTTACTGAAAGCAGTGGTAGGGCCAGAGATAGGTTCCTGAATAGCAAGGGAAGATAGAATTGGTCTCCATAGTGAATTAAAGTTCTTAAGCAGGTTTGTTTGAGATGAGACATTTCACTTCACTTATGTTAATATGCCCAATTAAAATTATTCTGCTCATTAAAATTTTAGCCAAAGTAAGATCAACAAATGAAGATCCTTCACCTATCCTTCACCATGTTGTTTCAGCAAACTGAGCTTCATAAGTAATACTATTCAGCTGATTTTATGATCAAAGAATTGTATGTATAGCATACCCACTTGTAAGTATAGCCTTCTCATTTCCATATGCACGTTTTGTCTAACTGGGGTGCCAAGATATCTACCAATATAGGAATGAAAAGGGAAAACAGCCTGAAATAAATCCTACAGGTTGTTGATTTCTGGGCATTACTTAAGATAGTGATTAATTCAGGCATACATGGGGTGTAAAGGGCCTAACTAGGTATTATGTGGGAAATCAGTGAGTGAAATCAACTATAAGGGATATGGGAAACTGAACTCTAAGCCAAATCTTCCCTCCTTCCCCTCTGCAGCTCCTTTTAGAACAAGAAAATTACAGCGGAGGTCCTTTACTGAATCTCCAGGGCATTATCTAGTTGCTGTCAGATGCTGGGGGGAATCTTAACTAAGAATTGGCAGCAGGGATAATATATTTTATTCTTTACAAACTATTGGGTTTACTATTGGATTTAAAACAAGAAGCATCTGCTGGCCTGCTATTTACCACCATTTGTACAGGATGATATGGTAGTAACAGAGATAATATTAGTAAAACCTCCAAGACTTTTGGAATCTGTTTGGAAACAGGTACAGGTTAAAGAACTCTGTTAGTGCCAGTAACCAATCTGACTGTTTGTGTCTTATTACTCTAGTACAAAGTTTATTTTTTAGTAGTTCAGGTCTTACTATTTTTTAATTTAAGAATAAGTATTTTTCTCCAGAATCTAAAGAGAAATACTTGCATCAAAATGCTGATAAAACCTTGTATGTGATGCTTGCTATGAAATCACACAGATTTCTGTTGTTCCTGATCCTCAACTCCAGGAATTATTTGTATATTTTTAATGTGCTCCAAAGGTAATTTTTTCCCCTCAAAAACTATATAATTGATTGTAGGGATGTGCCAAAGTTTTAAAATAGGTTCTTTGCCTGTTTTTCAAAGGACATGGTTGTTTTAACAATTTAAGGAAGGGTGCTTTGCCTGTTTTTGCAAAGCACAAAGGGTGCTTTGCCTGTTTTTGCAAAACGCCTCTCCTCAGATTGTTAAAATAGCCATATCCACAAGCTTGGCATGGCTGCTTTGAAGGTTTCCCCTGAGCATGCATGCACATGCATAAACAATATTTCCATTGGTATCAATGGCTGTGCATGCACTCAAGTAGACCCAAATTGTCATGAGGCTGGCTAAAACAAAAGCGTGCAAGCTTGCTAATTGTAATTACATTTTAAGAAATGTAATTCTATTTCCTGTTTAGAAACAGTGCTTATGTTTCTGTGATAAGAGGAATGACTTGAATGCAGGGCTAAATGCACTATTGGAATTCAACAAATAATTAACATTTTTTTCATGAATCATGTCAGGGCTACATTTTTATAATCATATTTCACAGATAGATTAATTGCATTTCCTGGCACACTTATAATCTATCAAATACAGGATGTATATCAAGTTTAAAGCTGCTAGTTACTGGGAATCATTCACTTACTCTTGGAAAAGGGGAAACACTAAAAATAGGCATTTAGGTAGACCTCAGAATTCGTTCTTCAAGTTATAATATATATGTTAGGGGGATAATGCAATTATGTATTGAAGACTTACTGGCATACTGTAGTTCGTAAACATTTTGGAAGAAATTCAAAGTTGCATGTATTGTTCTCCCACAATATGCCCTTTGTACAAGCAAATAATTGTTTGTGCAGTGTTTTGGACAAACTTTTAAAATATTTAATCTATTGGAGAGATGATTATTTATACAGAAGTTCAGAGTTCTGTTAATGGAACCTGTTATTCTATGGATAAATGTTTAGTCCCTAATCTCCAGATAAATTCCATAAATTAGATGTTATCGAGAAACTATTTCCTCTATTTCTTTGTGACTTTAATCATAGCATAGAATGTGAAATCCAGACAATTATTTTAAATAATTTTATTGTGTTAACTAATAACCAAAATAAAAGTATAAGTATATCCAACATTGAACTATATTAATGAAGCATATTAATTAAAGAGTATTAACTTCAATCTTAATAAAAAAGAGGAGGCAAAAAGAAAAAAGAAAGGTCTGGAAAATTAAATCACAAGCAGCACCACTTCCCAAATTTTGACTGGATTGCTCAAAATTCTTTTTCCTTACCCTATTGCCCAAAGAACCAGAAATCAAATGTTGATAGATAATGCATATCAACAATACATCATTGCAAATCAAATGTATATTCTCCTTCTACAATCTTGTAGTCATTCTTTTAGCCAATCCCCTTATATGAATAGCCCATACTTCTTAGTAGCTCAATAAATTCCAAATAATGGGCATATAGCATCTTTAACATAGCAGTTGAGCCAAGATCATATTAATAATCCTGTTGTTGTCAAATGTTACAATAATCAGATAACCAAATCACATGAGTTAAAATTGCAGTTCCTAAGTTGCACTTCCAACAGCAAGGTGATTGTAATCAACCCTTATTAAATATTTACTAGAGGCATACAGTATATATAAAATTAATTTTAGGCTTGTACTAGCTTCATTTTAAGATTGTAGGAAATGAATTACATCATTTAAAGTACCTCATCTTTGGTTTACCAAGACAGGACATTCAGTCTTGTTATATTTGAGAAGTTGCACATACTTACTGTACTTACTCCCTGTTTTCAAAAGGGATTACTAGTTTAGGGGCCACAGTGCATTCATTGAACTTTTATTGTTTAGAAGTAACTATAGCATCTGAACTAAAGAAACTGAGTAACAAATGTTCAACTTGAATAAACTGCGAAGAAGCCATCTGTGATAAATCAAACTCATTTTTAAATTCTGCAAACGTTTTTAAAATGGCTTCCTCAGAACTAAGTTGATCCAAAATACTAATGTTGTCAGAAGAACAGATTTAGATGCTACTTTTAAGCTGGGATTACATTATTCATAGGCATGATCCCAGCTTAAACTATATGGCATAGGTTACATAGTTACAGTAACAGAATTTTGCAAGTCTGAATGTGCTTCCCCCTTCCTCACTTTATCTTTGTGTGAACTAGGGAGGGGCTTGTCTGAGATGCTTTCTCAAATTAGTTTCTTGGCCCAGGCTCAAGCCCCTCTTATCTTACCATTGCCTTGGTACAGTCTCTTCTTCCTGTCCTTCAAGCCATTCCCTATGCCCTCCAAAATAACTGAGACCAAATAATTTCTACTATTCAATAAAATGAGTCACTAGTACGCATGAAGGAAAAATCTTCAGCTGTGGTTAGCAAACCAAGATGGATAAAATGAAGAGTCTGGGCACTGCACAGGTCTTTTGTTTCTCTCTGTAATTTTCTTTTGTCTACTCTTACTTTGTAGGGGGATCCTCTTAAATTCAGAATCCTCCTCTTTTCATGTTAATACGGCAATATATTAACCAGAACCCTTTGGCTTTTATATTCCTCTGAATTTTGTAATGTAGGTCTCTAATAAATCTGTACAAAAAAATTGCATATATTAGGTTCGTGCAGACATGACAAAAATATCAGATTCAGAATATTATGCAATATTATGCAAAAAAACTACACTCACAAGGTTCCTGGTATATTCAGAGTCTGAGTTTGTCAGAGTTGCTTAGAAGAGGATGAAAGCATTCCAGTTACTGTACAATAAATAACCCTCTCTGCAGGCTTTTAGGTACCGAAGAGGCCCAGTACTAACTGAAGTAAGAGCCCTAATGTTGTGCCAGTGAGCACTTTTGAGTTTTAAACCAAGTATTAATTGTGTCATTTCAAAATAGCTGCTGTTGTTACGTGTGTTTGTTCATAAAGTGATGGTCCTGGGAAACTTAGCCAAAAACAAAACTCCTGTTTCATAGAAGCAAAGTAGTTAGGATAGGGGATAGGGGAAGGGAAGGTCTGAATTTGCAGACACAGAACCATTCCTTTAAAACCACATTCATTGGAAGGGTATTTTAAAATCAATTACTTTAACAGAAGAAGAAAACATGTACACACAACACAACAAAGGACAGAACACACACACACTCATACACACAAAGATATTTCTCCAGCTTTCTGTTCTTGTGCTCTAATTGCTGTTACAGTCCCACAAATATCTCACTATTGCCTTCTGCTCCCATCTCCTGATTGCATCATCCCCCAGCCTTTCCATGAGTGGCCTGTACTCCCTGATTTTCTCAGTGTCTCCAAATTTACCAGATGATATCAAGGGTCTAAGATTCTTTATTTTCACTTTAAGAGTTATAGGAGTTGAAAATCAGTTTTAAGCCAATCACCAGTCTCCGGCTACCATTTAATTTAATTTAATTTCTTGGATTTATAAGGCGCCCAATTCAAAATAACTCTAGGCAGCATGCAGGTATTAAAAGCAGATAAAAACAATTAACAAATGATGACAGTGACGCAAAATAATCAAAATGCCCCACATAGGCAAGAGCACTCTTAATTTAGTTAAATTTATTGGATGATGTCAGCTGAACTTAATGAACAAACAAGTAAACATTCTGGGGGGAGGACTCAAGATGCAGGTGGAATAGCAGCTCCTTAGTAAACTTTGCTCAATTTGTTATTTGTTTTGCGTCTTTGTCAGTGTCACTTGTATACCTTTCTGAATGTGAGAAAAAATAGAAAACAATTTTACCTCATAATCTTGTTGCTGAAAGAGGGGAAAATAAAGACTCTTGAGGAAAATGAAGACAAGTAAGGGCAAATGGGAAAACAAAAGAGAAGACAAAGATCAAGATTTACACCAGATACAACAAACCTATCCTAAATGACTAAATGAGGGGACCAATAAGTTGCCATGGTTTAAAATCTTGAGTGGAACTCTTCTGGACTGTAATAATCCAGATCTAGGCCTCCAGTCTTGCAACACCCAATTCCAAGGTTATGCAACATTGGAGATGTATTTAGGAACCTGCAGATTTTGATCTTAAAAATCTAGATTGTACCCTCTTCACTGGGATTGTACAATAAAGTACTTGTGCTATTACTTTGGCCTCATAAAGTTTCAGGGCAGCAGAGATATTCTGCCACCCTAAGAACTACAAAAAAAAAGAGATAGAAAGGACATACTACTTCTTTGAATTGTTTGGGATAAGGAATCTAGATGGACTTCTCACCTCCTAGATTCATGAAAGGTTATACCTAAGTTATTAGAAAAATTGACTTCATCTATTTTATTGTTATTAATGGACCAATTATACTCTTTTGCTTTCCTAGTACAGATCATGACTTTTATTTTCTAATAATTATTTAACAGTTTCTGGTCTTCACAGTAGTGGGTGAGTGCTTTTGGAGCTTTCCTTAGGCCAATTTGGGGAGATGAAAATCTCAGCTGTTAGTGTCTTGTACTTTTTGTTGTTGTTGTTTTTATATTGACTGGATACTGACCTTAACAAACAATAAATGAATGTAGGCAATCGTCATTTTCACAAAACTTTTAAATGAATTTATAATTTTTTTGTACCTATAACTAGTTTTTTAAAACATCAACAAGTTGCTTTAAGAAAGATCAGAGATAATTTGCCCCCTACTTTTTAATGGCTTCCATGAATGTTGGGTTCCAAAAATTAAGATGATGGTTGAAAGGCAAATATTTTGATCTGAAGTATGTTCTGACAGTCAGATATATGCATATATTTGGAGGTTTTGTTGGTGCCAAGAAAGTTGTCTGACAGTGGTCCTTTAACCACATATAGTTATGTGAGTCTTGAGTCTTATGTCCCTTACTCCAAGTTCTCCCCACTTAAAAGTTTCACATAAGGTGGCAAAAATTATTCAAATAGTTATTTGATGTTCTAAGTTAAGGGAGTCAGTTTCCTAATTATTTAGCCCCAAGCCTCCAGTCACTCCTACTAGAGCTCTAAGCCTCCAGTCACATCCTATGGAGAGGATTAGGTAGATGTGTATATTTTAATTCAGATGTTAGTGACAGATGAGATATGTAGATAAAGCATGAAACATTGATTAAGGTAGTTGTTTCAAGTCTTGGTGTGAAGCTCCAAGTTGATAGATAAAACTCTTTAAGGTAGGTTGGGGGGATAGGTTGTTTGACAGGCCAAGCCTTTCTTGGACCTATTGATGGAACTGTTTGAAAGTTGTATCATATGCAAGGGAAAGAAATATATAGTACAGAAAAATAGAGTGGCTTTCAGAGAAAAAGAAACTAGAAAATATATGGAAGCATAACTGATTGATAGTGACAGGAAGAAAACTAGACGGAATGAATCTGGAATTGGGCACAAATGAAGGAATTTATTTAGTATGTGATGCCAGTGGGTAAGAAAAACCAGGGATTCTCAGAGTAGATATGGGAAAAAAATGAAGGAAAAGCTAGAGAGATGAGTCTGATGTACAGTTTTGGCTCTTAATCCTATGTCTTCCTTCAATATTATTAAACATGGTCTCTTGGATTAGATAATTCTGAAAAGAATCTGTTCTCATTTTAGGAAAAGATATGTTTGAAAAGAATAATCCCATGCTGTTCCTAATGAAACCCTTATATCTCTCTCTTGCTCCCTCATGTAAAATCTGTTGATTTAATTGTAACTGCTGGGTTGCTAATCCATTACCAACATGCATTTTTCTGTCATCATTTAGAAATCGGAAGGGGTGAAAATTGGCCACTTGATTAGCCAGGAGGCCAACTTGGCTGGCTATCTGCCATATGTGTTTCCCAGTAGGAGTTTCCACAGAGAATGCTGGCTGTTTTCATATCTATTGGTAGAAAGTTGATGGAACTCTTCATTATACTTCTGTATCTCAAATGTGAATTTATAATATTTTGTGCAAGTTAACCAGATCGTTAGATTAAGATACAAACCAAATTAAACCATTACATGTATATGGGTGCAGGGTATTAACCTTAGAGATCAGTTCTGTGATTCTACAGGACCATTTCCAATATTTCCTTTTATGTTATTTCTCATTGCCATTCCAGTAGTTTATGCCATTTCACCACCATATCGATTCAGTATTTATTGTTTGTTTTTAATGGGCATTGCCTAGTATATTAAAAATGCTTTTTTATAATAAAAACAAAGCAGAAATCATTTTTGTTTTTAAAAAACGTTTCCTGCTTAAATACAGAAGCATAATTTAAATGATTTATTTAATTATAAAAACATTAAGGTACGATATTCTAGCTTAGAATATTTGACTAATTTCGTTCTTTAAATAAATCGATTTCTTAAAGAAATGAAAGAAAAATAACCTAAGTGAAATGTCAGTGAATTTTGAACAAGCCTCTTCTTCATTTTAAGGATGGAATGCCTTGCTTTTTCGAGCACACTGTTATTAGTATTTCACTGTGCTGGTTTTCAGGAAGGCACTGTAATTTTTGATAGAAAAAGGTGATCATGAACATACATGCCTTGTTACTATTTAAATTATGCAGATTCTTGATGCTGTGAAAATTTGTGCTTGATGACGCCAAGGCAGCTGCACGTTGTTAGCATTGTAGGCTGTCAGATGATCATGTGGGATTCTTGCAGTATGCAACATTCAATAGGATTGAAAAGGGCTTTTGATGCAAGGCATAGCTTCTGAATATATTTGTGCCTTTTAGCTCCTTACTACAGCAAACCAAGCTTCCTTTAAATTTTAAAATGCTGCCTCATTTTTCTTCTGGTTGGTTTCATTTTGGCTTCACTAGAAGATGCATCTGGTACATCTACGATTGAGGAGTTTATTAATGCTACTGTTGTTCAGTTCACTTTCTTTTCTGTTAGACTCCTAGCTAGCACACAAGTGACATGATCACACATTTGTTCAGCCACCACCATGCATGGTTTCTTCCTCAGCCTTCCCTGCATTATTCCCTCTGTTAAGTTGCACTGTCATGTTCTCCTTTGCTATTAAGCCTTGTTTCTGTCTCTTTCCTTCTTCTGTTGTGTGCTATGACATTTTCCCCATGTTTGGTTACTGCACTATTATTTGATTAACTGGCTGTGATGATGATGAACCTGCACACTGGAGGAGTAGCTACTACAGTGGTGATGAAGGGATGTAATAATGGTCGCTATCCTCGGAATTCTCTCTACAGTGACTGCATTATAGAAGAAAAGGCAGTGGTCCTGCAGAAAAAAGACAATGAAGGATTTGGGTTTGTGCTCAGAGGGGCCAAAGGTATGTGGATTTTTTGTATCTGTGTGATTGGGTGAGTGCTTATGTGAAAAATGGCATGCATTTCTGAAAATAAACAGGCATTATTCCTTATGCCTTTGGTTGCTAGACAACAGTGTTCTCTCTGTGCAGTAGAGCACCGATATAGATTTACTGGTTTCTGATTGAGCAGTTTTGAGAGAAGTATGTGTGTGTGTATTCACATAGTGTATGTTTGTGTGTGTGTGAGAGAGAGAGAGAGAGAAAGAAATAATTGATTTGTAGAATAATTCAGAGGAGAAGTTGCTTAAATATTTTGTATGCCTGTAACCATCCTTGCTGGGGAAGAATAATAGAATTGCTTCATATAAGGAGTTATTCCACTAAAATGATTTGCTACTTGAAGGGGCATGTTGAGTTTTTCCTTGAAATGGGTTTGTAGCTCATTCAAAATAAAACTACTGCAGCTTTAGGAAGAAAATCAGATCATTTTTGTATTTTCATAAGCTGCATGCATGTCAAATGGCCTTTTAGCATGTATACTGTTTTGAGGATTGCTTATGTCTAAATGTGCCATTTCTTTCCAATGCAAAATCTGTTTCAGTAGATTTACACAGCAAATATTTTTAATGCTATCTGTTTTATTCCTTTGGCAATTTTTATTAAGTGGTGGTATATCCCAGTGCCTGCTACTAAACTCCCCCTCCCAGTTAATAAATGGGCTGTTCCTCAGACTGCTGTCTTCAAGGAAAGGCTAGACCATATATACTTTATGGAGGAATCTCCACACCCTTGTCTAGCAATACCATTTTATCATTCCTCACTAGAGTGTGGCAAACACCTATTGGGTTTCCCTAGCTATGTAACAGATTAACTCTCCTGGCTAAACATACGTTTTGGTGGGGTCGTCTGGAAACCCAGTGACTTCATCACTGTGTCGATCAGCTGGCGCTGAGCTCTCTATGCAGCAAACAGAGGTCCCTCTCTATACGTCTTAATTTCACATGGAGTGAGTTCTTCAGGTGGAATATTCAAGTACCCATTGAAAACATATACTTATTTCAAGCTGTATTATTACTGTTTTACAAAGGTGGTTTAATTGTATCAAAACTATAGATGGCAAGCATAAAGCATGTATGTGAAGATCGTACAGAATGTGTGTCTGATACACAAATACAGCATCATCCTGTTGGATTTAATGGCTTTATACCATACTGAGTGCTCACTATGCAATTGGCTGCTTGAATACTTGAAATTCTTGGTGTACCTATATGAAGATTTAAAATACTCCTTTCAGATGTAATCTCCACATTATCAAATCCGTGGCTTCTTGGTGTTTGTTAGCAATTAAAAGTCAGAGCTTATTCATTTGCTGACTAAACCTAAGAGATGATTAACATGCAAGAAAATAGGAAGAGCTATATATGGCAGGGCAGTGTTTTACTTAAAGGCGTTCTGGCCTTGTAACAAGCAATACTTTATGAAATAACATTGTATGTTTTAAAAGTTTATTCAATTGTGTCATTTATTATTCCCAAAGCTGATACACCAATAGAAGAATTCACTCCAACGCCAGCCTTTCCTGCTTTGCAGTACCTGGAATCAGTTGATGAAGGAGGGGTAGCATGGCAAGCTGGCTTGAGAACAGGAGACTTTTTGATAGAGGTAGGAAAATCTGGTTAATTATTATGGTGGTCATAGAAAAATGCTGTCCCAGTTCAGGAAAACGGATCTTTCTGTCTACTGGCAGAAAGGCTTATTCAGTCTGATTCCATTACTGTGCATATGTTTCTTGATTACCTTGTTCTAATCCTATTTTGTAAACGTTAACACATGTTGTATGACTATAGATGTGCTAGACAATACATTGTGTTACATTTGAGAAGCCTCCAGGAGAGTGTCTGTTAGATTAATTCCTCTTTCTGTACTTTGGGTAAATTTAATTTTAAGAATAAATGAATTGATGCATAGTACATAATACTGTGTGTAAAAATGGGTTTTAATTATTAGACTGATAGATCACATATATAGCATCAAGTAAGGGACAGGCAATATTTTGCTGTAGAGATATTAATTCCATCTTTATGATGGCATGATTTTATTTATTTATTTATTTTCTATCCCGCCTTTATTATTTTTATAAATAACTGAAGGCGGCTAACATACCTAATACTCCTTCCTCCTCCTGTTTTCCCCACAACAACAACCCTGTGAGGTGAGTTGGGCTGAGAGAGAGCGACTGGCCCAAGGTCACCCAGCCGGCTTTCAGGCCCAGGGCGGGACTAGAGCTCTCAGTTTCCTGGTTTCTAGCCCAGCAACTGAGCCACTAGACCAAACTGGCAGAAACACTGATATTTCTTCCCCCAGCATTATTGGAAACTTTTATATATTAATTTTAATGACAGATATCCTGGAGTTCAATTGGTTTTTATCACTTGAAAGGGAAAAATGCATCAAATTATTAGGCATCAGGGAGTAAATGTGTAAATACATTTCATGAAAATGGAGCAGAATTTTTTGGGGTACCTGATTTCAAAAGTTTATTTTCAAATATATGATATCAAAACTTAAGGTATTTGTTTTTCTCAAGTTTGTGCAATAACTGACATCTTGATTAAGATACCTGTATATTTTAGCCCATTCTCTCAGTGGTAAACCAGACTTCAAAGATAGAAACAGTGAGCTTTCTTATTTCTTAATATTAATTCTGGGCATTTATATTGACATTTAGCTGATGTACAGCCCTTTGTGCTCTTGGCTATGTTGGTTTTAGCAGTATATATTGGAATAAAATGTATTGGAAATTTGCTATTTCTTTTTGTATAATCTCTGCATAATTTGCTTTAGACATTTTGCATAGTATTTATTTGCATGTTGATTGTCATAGTCAATTTGCTATTTAGAGGGTTTATTCGGGAGATTATTGCATGAATATCGAAGTTTAAACTTCAACTTCAAGGGCATTTTAGTGTCTAGTCATAGTTCATAATGCAGTAATCAACTACATGTGTATGACAGAACATACAACAAAGGATTCACCTATGGTGGTCATGATTTAAAGACATGATTAGGCAGACCTGAAAGCTGAACATTGCCACTTAGATTTTGAGACTTTTTTCTGTGAACAGGAAACATTTAAAGTATTTTTGGGTGTCCTGAAGTTTCAGAATGAGTTTACCATGAGGAATGGATAGATTGCTGCTCAAGAAACACAAGCCCCAAGCCTCTTTCTACCATGGAAGTTGTTAAATGTGTTTTTGGATGCTAGCCAATGCCAAAAACTGTAAGTGTATGTCAGCATTGCAGAGATACCTCTCTGGTGTTGCTAGAAGATAATAGAGGAACAATAATCTAGGGTTAGGGTTCAGTAAATTATAGAATGATAAACTTGAAAGTTACAAGGTTTAGGAAAGCATATTGGGCTTTGCACAGTGTAACAATTTTGTTTTTTAGTTTTACAAATACAAAAATAAATAATGCTAAAGTTGTATGCAATGCAGATTTAGTAAATCACCCAAAATAAATTAGGCATTGATTTAAATCAAGTTTCCTGCTTTAAAGTTCATTTACTTCTTGAACAAGCAAGAATACTATAACTTGAAATAAAGCAATTTTTGATTTTCATTTAAGCAGAAGTTTACAATCTAGAAACTTAATTCAAACTTTTAGTTATGCAGATCCATATGTGTTTTCAGCTGCTGTGAAATTGGGTTATGATAATGTTGGCAGTGGCTGGCCTTACTGCTTGTTGCCAAGTGATAGAAAATCTTAAGAGGCTCAGATATTTACGATATTATATTGTACGTTATATCTTTTTGGGAATGGGTGTTTTCTTTCAGCAGTATGAAACATTTGGAGGGATGTTGTATTGAGAGACAGTATATAAACTTTTTTCACTTTAGTTTGTATACATGCAACAAGTAAGCAAGCAAAATGTGTGCTTGGAGAATAGGCTGCAATGTTTAGCATGTTCATTTGGAAGTAAAGCTTATTAGAAACAATGACATCTAAATAAACTTGAATAGAATTGTTAAGTATTTAGAAATCTCTAAACAAATGTTTCACTTTGAGATGTAAACATCTATACTATGTGGTTGGCAGAGTAATGAATTATCATAATTTGGGAACTGAACAACACTCTTTGCAGTTCAAGTAACTGGAAGCTATAAAACTGAAATAGAAATGCAAACTCACCCAGATGGGCACTGTGACTGATCATAGGCATGTTCAGGGGGTATCTCTCAGATATTATTGTCTGTGAAGATTTACAAGTTCCTAGTCTCCTAATCTCAAACTCAGAATAATATATCATATTGTATAATTTTGTAATGTTTTACTAAAGAAGTCTGGGTTTTTCATTTAAAAGATACCATTAATTTAACATTTTGTCTGATTTCTGTTAATTTTAGGCATCATCTCTAAGGGTGATAGGTAAAAGGTATATTTCTATTCATGTAACAGGATCTCTTATTTCTGTTCTCTTCCTCCACCCCCCCCACCCAAAAACACCAGGGCATTGCAACATAAAAAAGCCCCAGATCTGCTCTAGATGACCCTCTAATCTTTTACAGCAGATCTCTGGGGGAAAAGGGAGTCTGTTCCATTGTATGATAGAAATATATCTTTCACCAGCTGGTTACCTTTGGATGCAGCCCAAGATATTAATGCTTTTGTCTATTATACAATTCGGATTTTCTATTAAGCCCTGTTATTTTTAAAGATTGCTAACATAACCATTTTTTGAAATCAGTCTGTATATTACAATTTTTCTCTGTTCTGACAACAGAACTCTGCAAAGATCAGCCATTTCAGCCATTTTTTAAATAAGAACATACCAAAAAATTGGCTGAGTCAGTCTATCTTTGGCAGTGGAAGAAAAATGACTGGCAGTCTATTTTGCAAGCAAAGACTGTTACATGATCCCACGTAATGCCCATGATGAGATGATCAATTCCCTGCAGTTTTAATTACCACATTAATGTTATAAAATATCAATTCTATATTGTAAAATAGGAGTCATGAGTATTATCATTTAAATAAATATTTTAATGAAGGATTGTTCTCTGAATTCACAGTTTTTCTGCTACTGTATAGTTAAGGAAGTTGCTTGGATTTTTTTTTTAAAAATTGCATACATGTTTCATCTGAGAAACAATTATTTCCAGTAAGAAAAGTAAGATTCACATGTTCTTTTCACTGCTGTGAAATTGGATTATTGATAATGTTGGCAGTGGCTGGCCTTACCGCTTGTTGCCAAGTGATAGAAAATCTTAAGAGACTCAGATATTTACAATATTATATGGTTGCCCTCAACCTCAGTCATATGGCTGGAGTGCCATTATTGTGAAAGAAAAATAAACCCTTTGATAATTTGATATTGTGTTATTTCATACAGATTGTTGAATGCTTATCTTGGATCTTTGAAAATACATTAAAAAAAAAATTAATTTCCAGTTGTTATGATTTTATAAATGGACTATAAAGGTTTAGTTCATGACTTTTTTTTTCAAAAAGTGTCCATGCTGATTCAGAAATGAAATTAAAAGCATGAGTTACAAAAATAAAACATAAACTTTGTGTTTTATTGTTAAAACAACACCAGAGTAAGACCAAAACCAGAATAAAAACTTTAGAAGCCTATGAGTCTTCAGTAAAAGAGTCTGCAATTGATACTGCAAAGTTTACAAGATAGATGATAGTTAAGCTTCTCTGTGGAGGACATTCCACAAGTGTGGCACCTCATTAGAAAAACTTCCTTCCCTGGTGACCATATAACTTATCTGTGTGCTCAAGAAATCCATGACAGTGTGTGTTGTCTATGGCAGTGTCCTTTTGACCAACAGAGCAAAGTGGCTTCTGTCTGACGATCTTACTACTGTAGTTGGTTCTTGAGGCCACTTCATGCTTAATGTGACACTTATGTCTGACTACATATTTGTAGGGAATGTGTATATCAATTATAAGTATTGTTCTTTAGTAGACAATTTTTGCAGCATCAGCAGGTCAAGGCTTCCAAGTATATATAAATGATTTTTCAGAGTATGTTCAGCAGGTACATATAAAATAGGCACTAGTCATTCAGGTAGACTGCTCATCCTTTATTTATTCTTGGGTGTCAGTTCTGCTAGTTTAGATGCATGCCAGTAATTCTGTTTTGCGATTTTTTTTAACTTTGAATTTTACGCTTTTTTGGGGGGGGAAGCTTACTGGTAACACTATCTATCTATCTATCTATCTATCTATCTATCTATCTATCTATCTATTGTCCCCGCCCATCTCCTCCCATCGGGAACTAGCCTATTTAGTGCAGAGAGCCAAGACATCTTTTTAAAATCCTCTTGAAAATAATTCTTGCTGTATATGAATTTGTTTTTTAATTTCAAAAGTGTGGGAAATTTTTGCTCATTTATCTTTTAGATAGAAATAATTGGTTTTGAAAAAAGGAAAAAAGCAATTAAAATGTTATTCTGTCCCTTCACTTCTCACTGCCCTACACAGAAATGAAGAATAGTAAAAAGTAATAAACAATAAAGGTAAAGAGAAACTATCTAAGAAGCAATTAGTATATTTTTCCACCTGTGCTTGCCGGAAAAAAATTAAATGAATGGGACATATAAGGAAGAGTATTTAAAACTGGTATCACTGCTGAAGTCTTGAAATGGGCTTTCTTTTTAGGAAGATGAGGAAACATATTGTTAAATAATGTTGCTATCGTAAGGGCTTGTGCAAAATTTCTATTTTTTTATGTTTTGCTAATCACTACAAAACAATTTGTCAATAGTGCTAATGAACTCTAGCTCTAATGTGTAAGCAACAATGTCTCTTATGATCCTAATATTTTGAAGCATCTTTCAGAATCATGATTTCAAATTTCAATGCATAAGTTTATTATTTGTGGTTTATATTATGATTTCATTGATCTAGTTTACATCTGAAACGCAGAGAAAGAGATTGAGTGAAGTAATTCTGTAAATATTTTGTGTTAAAACTTTAAAGTTTTTTTCTCTCTTTCTCACAGATACCATCTTCTTTCTTGCATAGCTTTGTTTTGTATGTATGTTGTTTGTCAATTGAATGCAGAAAGCCACTATGACAGCTGAAAAATTAAGAGCAGAAATACCTCTAGTGATAGAAAATTGGCTGCATTTGGATGAACTTTTCTCTTTTTTTGCCTTTGGTCTCTCAGGGAAGCTAGACCATTATGAGGTGAAGAAATTTGCTAAATATAGTAGAAATTAGCAGAACAATTTTCAGCTGTGGTCCTTTAAGTACCCATTGTTTTATTATTTTTGAACAGAAATGTGATTAAGAGTCCCTCTTTGGGGGAATATGGGTGGTAGCACAAATTTGAGAAACAAGTAAATAAATAAATTGCAGTAATAAATGGTTTTACTGCTATGCATATGCTAGACCAATCCCTACACTTAAAGCTATAACAAATTTCTAAAATCAAAGAAAATACAAAACTAGGACTTATTTGCATTCATTGCTTAATATCCAGGTCATATTGTAATTTATTTATTTATTTGATTTTGACACTGCCCGAGTCCAGACTGATTCTGGAACTGGGTCCAAGCTGAAATGAGCATTACAGGAGGTACGATTAGGTCTTCATGCAAGTCACATCTAAACTATTACTTACCTGGATATATAAAAATTAAATATACTTATGTTTCTTAAATTACATATGAGAGCCAGTTTGGTGTAGTGGTTAAGGCACCAGGCTAGGGATCTGGGAAACAGTGAGTTCTAGTCCTACCTTAAGCACAAAGTTGGCTGAATGACTTTGGGCCGGTCACTCTCAGCTCTAGGATGAAGGCAATGGCAAACCACTTCTGCAAATCTTACCAAGAAAATTTATCCAGGGAAATGCCAGGAGTCAAAATTGACTTGAAGGCACATTTCCCCCTGCCCCCACTCCCAGAATTAAAGTAATCCCACTTGAATTCTATGGTGTGCAGAGCTGCCCTGATAACGATACAATGTATTTACATTTGTCAGTTCTGATGCATCCTCTTCTTGCTGGAGATATGGGCTAGACTGAGTCCAAGATGCACACTTTTAATTAGCAGACATCTCCAATGAAATTTCTAATGTTGGTAAAGTTTGCTATGCTGCAATAGGTATCAGAAGCCAAGGGGTTTCAATGTGTTTACGCCTGGAGTTCCTGATTGTTTGGGCGACTATAAAGATAACTAACCAGTGCTATTTACTGTCTTATTATATAAAAAGGGACGCGGTGGCGCAGCGGGTTAAACAGCTGAGCTGCTGAGCTTGCTGATCGGAAGGTCAGCGGTTCGAATCGGCGTGACGGGGTGAGCTCCCGTTGCTAGTCCCAGCTCCTGCCAACCTAGCAGTTCGAAAACATGCAAATGTGAGTAGATTAATAGGTACCGCTTCGGCGGGCAGGTAACTGCGTTCCATTTAGTCATGCTGGCAACATGACCACGGAAGTGTCTACGGTCAAACGCCGGCTTTTCGGCTTTGAAACGGAGATGAGCACCGCCCCCTAGAGTCAGACACGACTGGACTTAATGTCAAGGGAAACCTTTACCTTTACCTTATATTTGTCTTATTAAAAAAAAACCCTCTGTCTTATATGATTTTAACATGTTTTACCTGTCACTTTATCTCATTTATTCCTTTTTCTTAATTCTACTTATTAGTCTCAAAAATAGTGAATCTCTTTTTTCCTTTTAATACAGTCTTTGACAATAAATCTATAAATCAATCAATAAAAATACCAAAACCAACATCTTTTAAAAATTTCTGCCTCTGCCAACTTGGCTGCCCCCATTTTATGAAGAAAACTTATCTTAATTTATGAAAGAAGCTGGCAGCATGAAGTTTGCTTATGTATTTTCAGACAGCATGCCTGTAGCTCACCAAAACTAATGGACATTTCAGAAGTTACTTTTTAAAGTGATTGCTTTGAAGCCTACCATAAGGTTTGCAGCTATCATATGCCTGTATGAGATGCATTTATTGTATAGGTGCAGATATATAGCAGCTATAAACATTGTCTGCTTCCAATCAACTGCTTGGATTTTGTTGGAACTAAGAATTTCCTTCTGCTGCAAATTGCAGGTTTCTGAGGAGCAATTTTTCTCAAGACTACAACAGGGGAAGAAAGTGCTCTTGAGATCCCTCTCAGTGTCCTTCTTTCTCTTGAAATGCTGATAATTATAAGCCTTCCCTCTCCAGCAGCTATTTGCTTTTTTAAAAAATGCACATGAAAAGCAAAGACACATTTAATACTACATCCAATTTGACCATGAATATTAAGTACTCATGATACCCAGGATAGGGGCTTGTTTGCTGATCACAGAATAAATGTGCCCTGAGATACTTTCTCTCTCATCTTTGTATCTCAACGTTAGGTTGTATTGAACTCAGAAACAAGGTTGTGCCCCTGAGAACTAATGAACACTATTAAGCTCCTTACGAAACACAGTGAAGGCAATGTGGAAGTTTTTTACTGAGCAGATACAAGTCCGAGTTCTTTTGTTGTCTTGATCTTCTTTTCTTATTTATTTGCTTACATCCATTTTCTATGCCTCCTATTCTAGTGACTCTAGGCAGCTTACAGTATATGAAATCAAATCAACTATCAAATCATGATAAAACAATTCCCAATAAAAATGTTAAGAATTATTAATAAAAAGTATTGCTACCATTAGGCAGATTTTCCTGCCTGAATGAAGAGGAATTCACCATTTTTCTAAAGACAGAAGTGTGGGGGCACAATTGATCTCCCTCTTCTGGTCTCATTCCTGCCCCCAGCTCAACTTGTAATTTCATGTAAAAATAGCAAACATAATCAAATATGTATCAGTAAAAATGTCTTGACTTCAGATCTACTGAATAACCATGATCTGTTCCATAAATGAAACAAGATCCTCATGTGAAGCTTATTGCATTTGAGAATCTGTTTATTCAGCACTGTACTTGGATTGAAATAATAGAACAGCCATGAAGATGCAGTGTTAATCCACCGTCTTCAGTCTCTAATATAAATATGACGACTTTGGCTTATGCAGACTAGGGGGACTTCTAGACAGGGGTACAGATTCGATCACAGCTTGAGTTACCTCTTGGTGATCAAACAGTTCTATTCCTTTGTGTTTTCCATTGTGTGAGGCCCCGGCTTCCTTGTATTGTAGTTGTGTGGTTTGGTAGAAATGGGAATCCTTATTTGCAGAGACTGAATCTGCACTGAGGAAATGACAGCACTTGACTCTTTTGTTATGCTCTGGGAACTCTTAATGTTTGTCATGGGGAGCTCCTGGTTTGGCCCACTTCCCAGTGCCCGGTATCTGGGCATTATGACTGGGTGTCAGCAACATGATCAGGGCTACAAATACAGGGCAGATTGGTAGCTCAGCAGTTGTCACTGTGAAAAAAAGTTGTTGTAAACAAATATACAGACAGGTTTCTCAGAGCAGAAATATATCGGCTTAATATATTAGACCCTCCATTTGTGTCCAAAGCTACCAATTTAATTTTTCCTTTGAAGAACAGTATTGATGGCTACGTTCCTTTGGAATTGGATCCAAAGATTGCAAACAACTTTGGTGAAAGTAACAAGTTTCCTTTCAAGTCTGCAAGGATTCCGGATGAGTTACATCATTGCAGCTACAGCAGGGTTCCTGCCATACTTTGCAACCTGTTGTGAAAAAGTCACATTACCTAATTTCTTCCATATGTACTGTGTGAACTTTGTTGCATGCATATGATCACATAATTGTTTCACAATGGTGGAATTGTTCCATTGTTGTTGTTTATTCGTTTAGTCGCTTCCGACTCTTCGTGACTTCATGGACCAGCCCACGCCAGAGCTTTCTGTCGGTCGTCAACACCCCCAGCTCCCCCAGGGACAAGTCCGTCACCTCTAGAATATCATCCATCCATCTTGCCTTTGGTCGGCCTTCCACTCTCCCTAGCATCATCATCTTCTCCAGGGTGTCCTGTCTTCTCATTATGTGGCCAAAGTATTTCAGTTTTGCCTTTAATATCATTCCCTCAAGTGAGCAGTCTGGCTTTATTTCCTGGAGGATGGACTGGTTTGATCTTCTTGCAGTCCAAGGCACTCTCAGAATTTTCCTCCAACACCACAGTTCCAAAGCATCGATCTTCCTTCTCTCAGCCTTCCTTATGGTCCAGCTCTCGCAGCCATATGTTACTACGGGGAACACCATTGCTTTAACTATGCGGGCCTTTGTTGTCAGTGTGATGTCTCTGCTCTTAACTATTTTATCGAGATTTGTCATTGCTCTTCTCCCAAGGATTAAGCGTCTTCTGATTTCCTGACTGCAGTCAGCATCTGCAGTAATCTTTGCACCTAGGAATACAAAGTCTTTCACTGCTTCTACATTTTCTCCCTCTATTTGCCAGTTATCAGTCAAGCTGGTTGCCATAATCTTGGTTTTTTTGAGGTTTAGCTACAAGCCAGCTTTTGCACTTTCTTCTTTCACCTTCATCATAAGGCTCCTCAGTTCCTCTTCACTTTCAGCCATCAAAGTGGTATCATCTGCATATCTGAGATAGTTAATGTTTTTTCCAGAGATTTTAACTCCAGCCTTGGATTCCTCAAGCCCAGCTTGTCGCATGATGTGTTCTGCATACAAGTTGAATAGGTAGGGTGAGAGTATACAGCCCTGCCCTACTCCTTTCCCAATCTTAAACCAGTCCGTTGTTCCATGGTCTGTTCTTACTGTTGCTACTTGGTTGTTATACAGATTCTTCAGGAGACATACAAGATCACTTGGTATCCCCATACCACTAAGAACTTGCCACAATTTGTTATGGTCCACACAGTCAAAGGCTTTAGAATAGTCAATAAAACAGAAATAGATGTTTTTCTGAAACTCCCTGGCTTTTTCCATTATCCATCGGATATTGGCAATTTGGTCTCTAGTTCCTCTGCCTTTTCTAAAGACAGCTTGTACATCTGGCAATTCTCGCTCCATGAACTGCTGAAGTCTACCTTGAAGGATCTTGAGCATTACCTTACTGGCATGTGAAATGAGTGCCACTGTTCGATAGATCCTTAGAACATCGGATTCGTCGTTCACCACCAGCACCGTCAGCTGCTAGCCATCCTTTCGGCTTTGAGCTAGCTGCGTCATCACGTCTGGGGCTAGTTGAGCTCATCCTCTGTTCCTCCCCAGTAGCATTTTGACCATCTTCCGACCTGGGGGTCTCATCTTCCGATGGTATACCGACATATCTCTGGTTGTACTGATCCATTTAGTTTTCATGGCAAGAATACTGGGGTGGGTTGCCATTACCTTCCCCAGGGATCGCATTTAGTCTGACCTCTCTGTCATGACCTTCCCGTCTTGGGAATTAAAAAAAATTCTGTCTTATTTGATTTTAACATGTTTTACCTGTCACTTTATCTCATTTATTCCTTCTTTTAATCCTACTTATTAGCTCACAGATATGTATTTTCTTTTTTCCTTTTAATATGGTCTTTGACTCTCAATTTATAACTCAACCAACAAAAATTCTCTGAATCGGCATCTTACAACATTTCTCTCTGCCAACTTGGGTTATAGAAGAAGCTGGCAGCACTGGCTCTGCTTATGCATTTTCATTCTATTTACTTTATCTCTATTCATTGGAATGTAACATCCAGCTATCATCACCTATGGATTTCTACTTTGATATGCACTGGCAACAATTATTATGACAGATTCGGAGATACATTTCATCTTTTGCATTCATAATTAAACCTATGTCTTCACTTCTCTGCATGTATTCATCAACTCTGCTCTAGAAGATCAGACCACCTTCAGTTGAATCCATTATATCCATTTGCTTTCTCTTAATTTCACAAATATGTGTCTGTTTTTGTTTATTTGATTTCATTCATTACTTTATACTCTTTACCAATAATGTTCCACCTGCTGTGGTTATCACAAAATGGGTCCATAGAAATTAATCTCCACCACCCCAAACAGCTTTAATCGATTGAAGCTTCCACATAACATTTTTAGCAAGATAAGGAAAGTGTAGACTTGATTACCATCTCTAGTTATATATAAGCCATGTGCAGCATTTCCGGCTTTCGTAAGCATAGTACCAATTACTTTTGGCATATTTTGGCTAAAATGCAACAAGTGTTAACCAATATTTAGTTTTACCCCAACTATGCCCAAGCTATTTTATGCAAGTTAAGATCTAGGGTCTCTGCCTTGCAAGCCAACATACTGTTGCCCACATTCTAATATTTTGGAGGTACATGGAGTGCACTGTACTAAAGATTCCTATTCATCATATATTCAGTATATACAGTATGATGCTAACTATACACTGGCTGGTCTTAAAGTGTAATAATAATTGTTTCTGAATTATATATTATCCCAGACATTGTGGTTTGTATAGTTTATGGTGGGAGCACTGTTATTAGGATTTCTTCAATAAACCATAATTAAATAAACCATAATTAAAAACCTAATTAAAAAACCATTAACACAATGTGTGAACCAAGCCATTGTCTTTCACAACATTTCATTTTCCTGTTCATCCCTATCATGTCTTAACTGAAAATTTAAATTATCAGAGTTGGTTCTATATGTAAACTGACTACCCAACAGATTTTTAGAATTACTTATGTTAACACCAATGAGAAAAGCCTCTTCTTTAATGCTTGAAAGGCAACAAAATGGAATATTAGGATTTCTTGCTTTTAATCAAGTCACATCAGATTATTTCTTTGGATACTCTAATTAAGGACACACTTATTTATCTGTTACACTTGAAACACAGCAGCATATCTACCACATCACTTAATATCCATTTAACTACACTGTCAGTATATTATCACCCAATTAACAACAAGCAGCTGTTCTTGTAGCAAATCTCTTCAACTTTTCCAAGGTTTTCTTTTGTTTTGGTTTGAATTTGATTGACTGTCAGTTTAGGCACTTTGGACCTTTCATTCCCAGCAAGATACTTTCTTTAAGTGAAATGTTGCTGCATGCTTTTTTATTGAAGTGAATGTGTAACATAGAGAACTGAATTAATTGGTTTGCATAGTCTTATAGGATTATCTGATTAGGATGTTCTGGAGTTGCATATATATGGATAGAAAAATTGCTGGGAAAAAGAAAATAGGCATCTTGAAGTTAAAAATGAAGTTTGTGCATGACAGTTGTGAACATGCTTCAAAAATGGTTGAGAAGAGGTGTTTCACTATGTGTGGACTGCAACACCTCTTTAAAGCAGCTGTGTCTTTTTTCAGGCTTCTGTATGAGCCTGAAAAGAGAGGTGGCTGCTTTCAGAAGTCAACTTATTAAAGCAGCCATGAAGCTTCTTAAAGTAGCTGTATCTGTTTTAATGTTTAAGCAAAAATCTGAAAAAGACAGAGCTGCTTTAAAGAGATGCTGCACTTGAACTACCATGCATTCCAAAGCACCTCCTGTGATTCATTTTTGAAGGATGCATAGACCTAACGTACTTGTATCTATGAACAATATAACTCTGTCTTAGTTTTCAAACTCAGTGCTTTCACATAAGTTCAGGGAGTTCTAGATTAGCAAAGCAGAAAAAGAAGCATACCTCAGCAATTTCTACACTGAGATGATACATTGGTAGCATTTACCTTCTGGTCTAATTCTGAATAAAGATAGCATATAAAATATAGGCAGCTTTTCAAATTAATGATTGAACAATCTTGTTGAAGATGATCAAGGGCTATTGCATCGGTAGAGGATGCATCAGTAGAGGATTTTGAGGCAAAACGTCCTAGATTTCATTAGACATTGAGGTTGTTTGTACAATCCATACTGATTTTAAAGGAGCAGGATTGCAGTAGTAGCTTTCTATCATTCCCTGCTGTTTGCCTCCTGAATAAGCCTACAGTTACAGTTTAAAAACCAGTTTGCAATAATTAACAGTCATCATTTATTCAATTATACAAAATCTATTTCATAGAAAGAACAGAAGGCAAATTATTATTCAATTAAACTTTCTAATATTTCTTATTAGAATATTTTTAATATTGCTTATTGATTTTGTAATATCTTCAAAAATTAATAGATTCTTTATTAAAAGATACAGTATATGTATGTAATACATATACTAAAAAGATGTATAATGTTATAGTTGGACAGTTGGATATGTTTTCAACCATTTTCTTTGTGTAAGTTTCTGAGCTTGCCAAGTTAAATCATTTAGCTTAGTACTTTGACTCTGGAGAATGATAATCTGAAAAACTATGACTGTTGTCTGAAGTCTTTGGAAATACTCATGATAGCTAGTGTTGCTGTTGCGTTTTTCTTCTGAATTGATGATACAGGAAGATGAATTCCTTTTAAAATGCACCAAAGGCATTTCCTGATTTGTTTGTCTTAAAATTTTTATACTTAGTGTAGCAATTAATAGTTTCTAGAGGAAAAGTTAATATAATTGCTATGGTCATTGTGTTATAGTGTTAATGTTTCCTACTACAGATTAAGGTTGCTATAGTAACTAATCATTTTGGCCCGGTGAAGAGGTTGAATTTAATTGTCTCCTTTTCACGTGTTAATGGTTGCATCACCTTGGGGGGAGGAATCTGCCCGGACTTGTTTCTGTTTCTTTTTCTCTTCTGTGCAGACATGTAGAGAGTCAAGCTGCTCTCACTGAGAGCCCAAGACTTTTAAATATGTTTTGCTTTCTGTAAATAAATTATTTTTATAGAAATGCCTGGTGTGTGTGACTTTTCTGATCTCTCCTGGGCCAAAGGCTTTCCCAGCAATCTGCCAACATATAGCACCTGCTTCTGTTAAAACTAGAAAATACCTTGAAAAATGAACAATGAATTCTGTAGAAACCACTAACTGGGAAAATAGGGTTCTTGTAATCTTTATTTATTAGACAGAAACAAAGAGTCTACCCTAGATTTTAAAAAAAGGTTTTAAAAAACATTTGCCTATCTACTTAAATCAATGCATTTAGTTATTAGTTGGAATCTGGTTATTTACTGTGTTCTAAAAGGGTTTAGAAAGCATTTTTTGACTTGGAAGAAGTCAAGGGTTAAGACTTACAACATTCATAAAGGACTTCCTTAAATACTTTTCTATTCTTGGATCTCCAACTTGGTATCCCTGGCAGTCTTCCACTCCATTTTACTTTCCAAAGAAAAAGAAATATTTAACCTCATAATTTGAGTGCCACTGGGAAATATACAACAGAAGCTTCAATTGGCAAGAGAATCTTTTCCACATCGTAAATAATGTTCATCTCTTTTGCTTCCTCCTTGCTTCTGATGTATGCTTTTCATAATCCAAAAAGTTTATGGTGCGTAAATCCATTAGCCCAGTCTTTTCCAGTTTGATGTATCTGGAGAGCACTGGATGGAGGAAGCCTGATTTAAATACTGATAGCTTTTAGCCTTAGAGCCATTAGAGAAAAGGCTAGAGAGTCATTTATTTTCTGTAGTCTGCTATGAATCAATTGTGGTATTGAAGCCCATTAATATGAACACCATTAATTCTATCGAAATTGTTTAAGAGGCAGTATCTTGATGGAGTAGCGCATATTATAGTAAACGGCTTCTTCAGCTGATTAGAAGGTAAAGTGACATATATCTGATAATTATAGAAATCATTTTTCATGGACTCTCAGAACTATAGAATTCAAAGACCCAGAGGATAAACCTGTTTCCTAATTAAGTAAGTAATATCTAATTAAGTGAGTAATAATTTATACACTGATGGTTTTAAATGGTCAATTTTATTGTAAACCACCCAGAGTTCACCTTTTTGGGGGGAGATAGGAGGTGATAGAAATTTGAATAATAAATAAATAAATAAAATATCCACTGCAAACAAGCATTTGTTTCCTATTCAGTTCTGGTAACTATTATACAGTTCAATAACTTTTCTGATTCATCTAGAGAATGAAAAGTAACCAATCTATTTTTAACATATTTCTTTTGAATTATCAAGTAATTGAACATTATCAAGCAATTGAACTCAAGGTAGCCTCTGACTTTAAGTGGTATAAATTTCTCTTCTACTGCAGGACCTTACTGCTGCATGGCAATTTTTTAAATATATATATGTTTATTGTTAAAATACTGAAATACAAAGAAAGTAGAAAAAAAGCAAATATTAAAATACGAAGAATGTTAATTAAAGTGATGCAAAAAAAAAGACTACTACATTTGAATTTTAAAAATAGCAAAAAAAAAAAGAAAAGTACATTACTTTTTAGTGATACATCCTCTCCTTCCCTTCCATTTGTATCACCAGCCATGAACCATAGTTTAGATATTTGAATTCTGCATCAAACATAAGTAATTGCTGTTCATTTCTAAGTCCTAAAAACCATATTCCAGATGTCTAAATCTGCCTTGCTCTGAGATATATTGTAAATAAGGGAACTATTCCTGCTTGAACTTATTTAGACTTCCATTGTGGGTATACCGTCAATTTTGCCATTGCAGCATATTCTCCAATTTTAGTCTCTCAGATTAATATCGTAGGCAAAGTATCTCTTTTCCAATGTTGTGCTAGGCGAAATGTTACAGAAAAAGCAAAAATACCTGTATTGGTCATGAGGGAAAAAAACCCCCTACAATTATCCAATTTAAACCTACTTGATTTAAAGATAGGCATTATTTTCCAGCTGCCTGAAAACTAATCGAAGCAAAAGTGATCATACAGTTATTGTATGATGCACAATTAAGACCTTATTATAGCTTACATACAGCAAAGAGAGTGCAGTCTAATATTTTAAGAACAATTATGCAAGTCACTAGATGTGTGTCCAACCCAAAGTTCTCTTTTGAGGCACAAATGACCAAGTTTATATTGCAGAGAAAGATGAAGGAAAGAGAAGATGGTCAATGGCAAGGTAGATGGGCTTCATTACAGTGATGATGGGTATACCATTGCAAGACCTGAAGGACCAGGTTGGGGAGAGATCATCCTGGAGAAGGTCTACCTGTGTAGTCACTAAGGATCAACACTGATGTGATGCCTCCCAATCAATCAGATGTGTGTCCAACACAGCTTTAGAACTGTGTTGATTAAGATTACAGTAATCACAAAGACAGAGGCTCAGATTTGGACTGTCATATTTAATTGCTGGCTGAAATTAATGTTTATGTCCACAGGGCTGATTCCTCTGATAAACAAGGATAACTTTCAGTTTCCATGGAAAATATGTATCAGAGAAAAATTGACTGCATATGGCTCCTCTGGTGAGACATTTCAAAGGATGGGATATAACAACACACACACACAAAGGGGGAGCAGGGGAGACTTCTTGATACAGAATGGCAGCATGTGTGGCAACGTACATCTTGGAGGCTTAGCTTCAGAAACATGCCAGCTGACTCTTGCTGATCCCGAAGACATTATAGGCATTGCAGAGCATTTGTCCTAGTCAGGTTTGATGAACTTCCTTCAGCAGTCACTGATGGTAGATACCAAAAGACTCCCTACTATGAAAAAGTCTGCCCTTGTGACTCCTATGCTATAGAAGATAAGTGACATATCCTACTATACTGTACTTTTGATGGGGATTTACAGTACATGCTGCATTAATTAGACTCCACATGAAAAAAATACAACAAAACTACCAGGTAGATATGATGATTGTATATCTATTCTTTCCTGGCAGCCTACAGGACAATTGTTACCTACTATGTGGCCACATTTTGCCTATTAACTATGAGGATGCAACAGCAAATACTATCCAACATGGCTGAGCTCTTGTTTAAAAATATATATTTTAAAAAAATCTTCACATAGATTTTTTGTGGTCTCTTTCATCCTTTCCTACTGTTGTATCTATGAATTATGAGGGATTTTAAGCGTATACACTGGTCTAATACTGTAATAAAAAATTTACAGGTGGTCCTCACTTAAGAACCACTCGTTCAGTGACTGTTCTCACTTAGAATGGCATTGAACAAGTGGTACTTAAAACCAGCCCTAGAAGTTCCAGCCGTCACAGCATTTCTGCATTCATACAGTTGCAACCTCTGTGCTTGGCACCTGGCTTGCAATTATGTTGTAGTGTCCCATGGTCATGTGATAGCCATTCACAACCTTCACTGCCACCTTCTGACAGGAGATCACAAACAGCAACTGTGTGACATCATGCTTCACAACGGTGTGGGGTTCGCTTAACAATGGCAACTGGAAGTGCCAGAACTGCCGTCACTAAGCAGCACGGTCACATGACATTGCACTTTACAACTCTGTTGCTTAGCAATGGAAATTCCTGTCCCAACTAGCATTGTTAACAGAGGACTACCTGTACTTACTATTGTCCTATATGTGTCAGATGGAATATATTGTATGAAATAATGCCTTTAGTTCCACCACCTACCCTGCTATTCCCTTGTCTCTACGCACTCTTCTTTTCCTTTTCACTTATCCCTGTTGCATAAAATCTTAACTGATAAATTAGACTGATTTTGTTATGTGCTCTTTACTGATAGTATTCTACCTGTTCATTGTCTATATTTTTCTGTTCTAAAATATTATTTCTTTGGGTATGGAAGGCAGGCAGTTCAAATATTATAATTCAAATCTGTGTGGAGGGTTGAGTGCTGCTGGCTGTGATGACTGCCCTACTCAGCTTGCCATTAAATTCAATTCATACATGGTTAAAGTAGAAATCTCTTTAACGGAGTGTAGTGTGCAGCACAGTGAAAAAGTTGTGAATAAAAGTTCCCGCACTTTCTCCAAGTTAAACAGCCCAATGAACTCAACTCAAACTCTTCCTCCTTTGGTATGCAGCCCCCTTTTTCATGCCAGTTCAGTTCTGTGCAGATGTCTCCAATGGCTCGGCAGCTTGACCTTGGATGCCAGAGAGAGTCCAAACAAGATCTTTCACACTCCTGGCTTGTCCCCCACCCCTTCTACCAACTCGCAAGTTTTGACACATGTTGACATCATTCATGCACATGAGTCTGATCTTATATGTTTGGGTATGTGTGATCTGGAAGCATGACACTGGCACAATAGTGACTCACTGTACATGTATAGTAGATGAAGTTGAAATCAACCTTTCCATTTTTTCTTGTACATACTCGCAAGATTTTAGTAGTAAACACCATATTCACCATAGGGCTACCTTTCCTTTTGAATGTTTTCTAAAGTACTGAGAAATTCTTTTGGAGTTCCAAAAGGGGCAACACCTTTGATAGAGTATTCAGTCTTCTCACCAGAATATCCCTTTACAACCCCACAACATTTTGTAAGTTTTACTAAAATTGATATCATCATGGAAATTTAATTCTTTTTTTCTCAAGCTATACTTAGCTTGAAGTTACCCATGTTGTGTTGCATAGATTTCAAGGCAAGAGACTACACTGTTGTCACCATTCTCTGAGCTTCCCTTGCTGCCTGACAAGATGTAATCACATGGAATGATTAGTTTAGATGTAGGTTTGCAAAAACATGTGGATTGCTGATGTTAGTGTCCACATGATTTGACCACTCAGACTACAGAGATTTGTCGTGTACAGGGAACGTAGCTGAATCTCGATGGCTAAACCTTGATTTATAAAGTGAATGTCGTTGCTAGTTCCAGAAAATCACTTTGCATTTTCAACCTTTGTTTTCTTTATGAGATTCTTGTTGGTTTTAGACTTGCTTTCATGTTATCCAGCATCTATTTGTTCTAAAATTTTCAAAAATGGAGCATTTGAATGTTGTAGACAAGTATGACAAAGAGTTTTCTGTTGATCCATGTGTACGTGAAAAAACTTTGAAATATATTCATGATCATAAATGGGAAAAAATACCTACTGCAAAACTCTAAACATGTTCCTACAAGATCCTGCATTATTAAAGAGGTGAAAGTGATGTATAGAATCTCTTGCAGAATTTTTTTTCTTCATTTCTTCATTTTTTTTCATTCAGCCTTTCAGATGAAAGTTTACATAGTTTACAGCTGCAGAAATCATGGCCTTAACAATACATGTCTTTGCCAGTGTGATGTCTCTGCACTTTAATATTTTGTTTAGACTTGCTGTAGTCTTTCAAGTAATGTACTGTATGTCTATTTTATGGCTACAGTCACTATCCCTGTGAATTTTTTAGCATGGGGAGATAAAAGCTGTTACTACTTTAACTACTTCATTTATTTGCATTGGGTTGGCATTGCCTTTTAACATCATCTTGGTTTGGTTTTTCTGTTCATTTGTTTTTCATATTGAGCAGGAGACTGGCTTTAGTTCTCTCTTGTTTCACCTTCAATAAGAGATTCCTTCCACGCTTCCAGCAGAGGTTATTGATGTTTCTCGCAACAATTCTAATTCTAATTCCATTTTTTTCTTCTAATCCAGCATTTCACATAATATATTCTGCTGATGTGTTAAATAACCTGATAACTTTGGGACACTCATTCCCTATTCTGAACCATTTAGTTATTCCATATTCCATTCTAACTATTGCTTCCTGGTCATCATATAAGTTCTTCAGTAGGTAGATGAAGAGGCCTGGTACATCATACTGTCACTGATGATGAACTTGAAGAAACTCAAAGAAGATGTCCTAACAGTCAGGAACCACGCTGAGACAAGGAATAGGTCTCTAGTGTTTTATTACTGCTATGTTAGACAGAAAATCCTAACAAACTGAAGAAACGTGAGAAAACCTATACAGATAAACCCCAGAGGTCAAGGCGGGTCTGTTCTGTGTCTCTTTGAATGACTGCTCAACTCCTCACTACTACGCATGCGTTTTCCCCCCTGGATAGGGGCCCCCTCCTGTTCACCATCAGTGCTCATGACAGAAGCCGTTCCTGACAGATAGTTCTGGTGAACTAATGTTACTTGGGTCACTAAGAATTCAAAACAACTGAAAACAACAATATTATGGAACCATGTATTCCTCATCCTATATCTGTACACTTGATTTTCATCTCTAAGTGTAGAACTTGCATCGGTCTTTGCTTGCTTGCTTGCTTGTTTGTTCAGTTTTTCCAGCTGCCCACTCATGCATGACTCTGGGTGGTTTACAACGGTTAAAACAGAATAACAATTTAAAACAACCTGAAAGCAGCCATGCTGGGATGGAGGTGGGGGAATCTACCACATTTAATATCAATCACTCAAATTTAAAAGTGGGCTCAGATGATGTCCTGGCTCAGTGCTTGAGGAAATAACCAGGTTTTCAGGGCTCCTTTGAGGGACTGCAGGGCAAGGGGTTTACAGATCTTGGGGAGAAGGTTAGATTTCATTCTGTTACTTCCAACTTATTTCTCAAACTTCTCTCAGCACCCTACCCAATTTTGTGTCATCCCCAAATCTGATAAGTATTCTGTCCACTTCTTCATATAAGTCATTAACAAAATTATTGAAAGAGTAGAGGGCCCAGGACTGAATATTGTAGCTGTTTATCCTCTTAATTGTCCTATTATTAATCCCATGCTTAATTAGCTTGCTAAGAAGAATGCCATAGTTCTTTATCAAATGCTTTGCTGAAGTTCAACATAGAGAGACTCTTTTTAATTATGATGGGCTACAAAATTATTTATTTATTATATTTTTACCCTGCCACAATCAAAAAGAGACTACGTTGATTTTAGCAAAAGATTTAATTATTATTAGTAGTAGTATTTATTAAATTTATATGCTGCCTGACTCCCAGTGACTCTAGGTGGTTTACAAATTGTTAAAAACATTTAAAACAGGTAACAATATAAGAAACACAAAAACAATTCAAAATGAAGGAACAGAGATGGCAGAGAAAACAAACCTGGACAGGAATAAGAAAAAGGCACTGCCCCAGACAGACCCAGTACATAACTTGGGGGTCCTCGTGGACTCACAGCTCCTGATCAAAGAGCAGGTGGCAGCTGTGGCCAGAAGGGCCTTTGCACAGCTTCGTGTTGTGCACCAGTTACGCCCTTTCCTGGATCGGAAGGCCCTTTGAACAGTCACTCATGCCCTTTTTATCTCCCATATAGATTATTGCAATGCGCTCTACATGGGGCTACCCTTGAAGAGTATCCAGAAGCTTCAGCTGGTCCAGAATGCGGCCGCACGGACTATTTTTGGCGCCCCTAGAAGGGTGCACATAACACCTTTGCTACATGAGCTGCATTGGAGACTAGCCTGCTTCCGGGTCCAATTCAAGGTGTTGGTTATCACCTTTAAAGCCCTACATGGCATGGGACCAGGTTACCTGAGGGACCGCCTCTTCCCCGTTTCATCAGCCTGTCCCACCCAATCATGCAGAGAGGGCATGCTGCGGACTCCATCGATAAGAGAATTCCATCTGGTAGGGTCCAGGAGGCGGGCCTTCTCTGCAGTAGCGCCCGCACTTTGGAACATCTTGCCCCCAGAGGTGAGATTAGCCCCATCACTCCTAGCCTTCCGGAGGAATTTGAAGACATGGCTCTGCCACCGGGCTTGGGGCAGAGAGGAGAATAGTCATACTTGGGGCTGGCTATTGCCTTGAAGTGCCCCTCCTATGCACTGACTGAATGAGATCACAGCCATCTGGATTTTATTATATGTGGCAGCTCTGTGAAATTGTTTTATAGTGTGTTTTATATTGAAATTTTATTACATATTTATTGTTTTATATTGTAAACCGCCCAGAGTCCCTCCGGTCAGAGGAGATGAGCGGTGACAAATCTGATAGATAAATAAATAAATAAAATAAAAGGAAATAAAAAGGGGTGTCATTCATCCTTGCCAAAGGCCAGGGCGAAAAGCAACATCTTTAAGGCTGTTTGAAATACTAGTAGGGTGGGGGCTGTTTGAATCTCAGGGGAACATCATTTTAGAGTGCAGGCACTGCTACAGAAATGGTGCACTTCCTGAGTCCCAAAAGATGGCATTGTTTAATTGATGGAACCTGGAGTGCACGAAACCTGCCAGATCAAAACAGCCAGGCATATACTATGCTGGTCTTTGACCATAATAAAGATTTGTTTGTTGTTTACTATGGGAGACAAGCAGTCCCTCAAGTAACCAAGTCCTGTGCCATGTAGGGCTTTATAAGTTGCAACCAGCACCTTGAATCACACCCAGAAAGCAAACTTTCAGACTTGTAAGATTCTGTTACTGTAACCTTACAATAAAGATAGTGTTAGTACTCATGGTTGGTGCTTCTTGTCTGGACTACCTCAAAGAGCTGACACCAGTCTTGCAAGTCTGAAAATACATCTTTCCCCCCTCTTCTTTACAGTCCAAGAAACCAGGAAGGGTCCCTTCTGGGACATTTGCCACACACCCATTCCTTCTGCAGACTCAGCTGCTTCTTATCTGACTTGACTAGTCTGCAGCTCCTCCTCCTGTCTCTCAAGGACCTTCTCACACACTATTACCACTTCTTGTGTTTTCATTTCCTCAACAAAGTCTTCACTCAGGTCTGAACAAGGAAGTTGCCAGCAAAACAACTCAGGAATTTCCCGGATGGACCATGCCTAACAGAGCATGTCTCCAAAGATACTAGGTAATTAAAATAACATCACTACTACTTTATCTCAGTTTAAAAGATCTGCAGTTTGCTTGGGGAAATTACCATCCATATGTTCTAAGTTTGCGGGGTGGGGTGATAATAGATACCATAGCTTTGTTGCTTTTATTTATTCTTCATTTCCTTAATCTAGATGCCAAATTTATTTACTGGTTTATTTTTTTAATAGGAGTAGAGACTTTTAACATACACGACAACTCCTCCTTTTGTATTCTTCCATTACTGTATTTTAATCATGGGAATAATCCCACCAGGTCTCTATTATGCCCATAAAATTGTATTTGCCTTCTTATAATAAGAGTTCAAACTCATCTCATTTATTTCCACTTTATGTATAGGACCCATTACAGCAACACTCCTACTTGTTTTTACAGTAGACAAATATTAATTTGAAATTCTTAGCATTTTCATATCCAACCCACATAGTAATCAGTTTAAAGCTTTCTTAATCAAATCCATTATCCTTCAGCTGAGCAGATTTTACCAGTCCTAGTGAAATGCATCCATCTTGTGCTGTAGGCCATTGTCTAGATAATGTCACTAACCTTTGGGTAACATGTCATTCATTTGCAACATTCTTCAGTCACCTTCCAATTCGTTTTCATGGAGAAATACCACATGAGGTCCAAGACCTGAAGCTCCTTCCCAGATCTTCAGAATCTGGGTGCTATGCTGTTCTTTGCAGTATCATTTGCTATTAGCAGGAAAGGATAATTCAGTGGACTAGACAGCCTTGGAAATTGTTCTGTTATTACCTTGATTCCTGCACCTAGAAAACAGCACACATCATATCTTCTTGAAGGGATACTTGCATCTCATCTTCACTTCTCCTGAAGGCTCAAATCCTTTTTTCTGTAGAGGCCTGAGGGCCAGTGGCTCAGGATATCTTCTGTAACTCTTATTACTGGTTGTTACCCCCATCACCTTGCTTTGTCTTCTTTCTGGAGAGTTGCCTCCACCATTATTTTCTGTTGTGGTGCCTCCTTTCTTTCATCTGATAAATATTCTTTTTCATGAGCTGAAATATAGTCACTCATTGCTCCAGTTGACTTTTTCTTCAAGGATTGATATAAACCTGCCCTTGCAGCAAATATGTGGAGGTTGTTTTCAGGCAGGAAGACAGATGTGTAATAAACATTGCAAATTAAAACTCAGGTCTTTTCACTGTTGCTTTTTTTCTGAAGATACCAACAGTAGACTGACTTACATTTCCTCTTGTTCCTTTCTCAGGCTCTTAGGTTAAGTACAAACTCTTGACTTAGAAATAAAATTTTATTAGGGATTCCCCCTTAAAGATTCCCTCCCCCCTCCTTTTGGAATAAAACCTTTCAAGAAACTAGGAATCTATCAAGAAAATTAAAAACTATATTATTTTTGATGAAAAACATTTTTTCTAATCCTGCCTCTCCCTTCTGCACCATGGTAATCATACCACCCATACTTCTCCTCTTATTGTACAGCTTGACTTGCAATACACATGCAGTTGTGATCTGGGTTCAAACACCTGATGATGCACCATCTTTGACAATAGCAATGCTGTTGAAATATATTTGATGGTTACAAGTCCTTTCCATCTCAGAGTTTTTTTTAACTTCAGTTTTAAAATATGTATTTTCTTTATTCTTTCACCATAGGGAACAATTGTGCAATAGGCAATACTTTCCTTATTGTGTAACTTAAAAGCTGGAGATCTTCTGAAATGTGAAGTGGAGGTTTCTGTCTATCATATTCAAATGGTTCATGTTTTTTTCTCGTTATCTATACCTCCTTTTCTACATCATCTTATTTAAACTCATTCTGTTTCATTTTTCAGTAATACTTTTGCCATTGAGGGGACTGATGCTTGATTCTCTGATTTCATCTTTGCATATGTCCGTTGGTTATATTCAGAAATTCATATTTCTTTTTAAAAACTATGTTATCTATTTTTTGTTCTGCCTTTGCAAAAATCTAAGGACAGGAACCCAAGTAGGTGGTCTCTGCAAAGCAAGCTATTCTCATCTTCACCCATAAAGCAAACTCAAGTCCTGCAAAACAGCACAAAATTGTAGTTTTGCACACTTTGGAGGGTTGGAGTCTATGATATGAATGGTTTCTAAGGCCTTCGACTTCGAATCTTGCCTGGAAACATAACCAAAACTCCCTAGAACAAAACAAAACAAAGCAAAACCCAAACTCTCAAACCTTGTGAGGCTGACAGACTCAGGAAACAAGAACCACTTGGTTCCCTGAAAAGATCTTTACTTTTAATGTAACTTTAAATCTTGAAAGCCTACCTAAGTAATCCTCCCACACAACTTATACCTAGTGGAATACATACAAGTTAATAGTTGATATTGTTGTTATTATCAGTACTCATTAAAGTGGAGTTATCCTGCTTTCATGCTTTCCCCCTCCCCTGGACTCAAGTGTCCCTTCTGAAATGGATCAGTTTTGCCTTTAACTGGGGGCTGCCTCCTCTGAGTTCCCAAGATCTGCTTGGCGTTCTTTCACACTAATGGGCAACTTAGAGGGCATTCAAGGATGCTTAAGGATGAGGAGGGGAGCAAGAGGCCTTCTGCTACAGATGCACTCTTGATTCTGAAGAGAAAAGGACAAAAAAATCTTTTCCAATCCTGATTTATTGTATTGTCATTTTACATATTACTTTTTGCTGATGGACAGAAAAATAATCACTAGACATAAGTAAAATAAACAAAAAATATTATAAACACAGTTCAAAACATCTTTTTATAACATTCAGCTAGCACCATTGAGAGAGAATAAAAGCTGTTACTTTATAAGTTTATTACAAATGAATTTCTATGTGACATTGTGGGAAGCCACAAATGACTGACTATTGTAACTACTGAAATGTGAAACAGCTGAAATTTAAAATAGTTGAAACTGCAGTTTCTTGAGAGGAAAAGTTTAGAAACAATTTCTGTTTTCTCCTATTTTAAATGGCAAAGTCTGATTTTCAGGCTTATTTAAATATGCTTCAGCACTAACTTTGAAACATGATGGTGTTTCCACTGATTGTGTATATTCCTCCGGAAAGGTCATGTATATCTGAAAGAAGTACGTTAATTTGAAATCCTATATTGTGGCCTTTACCTCAGTGCCTGAATTTCAGGATGGAAGAAGAGTGTTAGACAAGCTAAACTGTTTATCTTTTGAGTACTAACTTATACTGATCAAGATAAACTGCTGACTCTTAAAAACAAATCAGTCTTTCACTTTAACTACTCGAATAAACTATAAAAAGTCATTTCCATTTTTATTCCTATAATATAATCCTTTGGAAAGGATCTCTTAAATTATTCATTGGTAAATACATACATCATTTATAATGGATATGTGAGAAGACAAGTGACTGGACAACAAGCAGAATGTGAGTAATGTAATAGACTAACAATTATTGTTGCTAGCAGCACTATTTCGTACTGCTAGTTTAGTAACTCAGAGTAACAGTCTCCTAGCAACAAGCATTGCACTGTGTCACTAGCTGAGATGTAAAGCTTGCGGAGGAGAACTGGGGAAAAACAGGACAGCTGTTGCAGCTTTTAACACTAGCCATTGAACTTGCAATTTTATCTAAGATGCTTTGAAAAGGGACAAGGTAGAACTCTCTTTATTTAGAAAACAGCAAGCCTATAATTACTTGCTTGCACATCTTAATCCAGAAATTGATTCAACTGATAAACTAATCTATCTCCTTTTAAATAATCAGCAGATGAATGGCATTTTTTCTTTGCAATACTAGGCTTTAAATAGTGTTTATTTAAAGTTATACCTGATCTTTTCTAATGATATGTTAGATTGTATTTCCTGTATTGTGATACCTGGCCAATAGTTGCTTGCAAGACATCTCTCCCTAGAGGTGCATGAGCATAAATGTATGATTTGTTATCCTTTTAAAACCTCTGCAAAGCTCTTCAGAATATATGAAGACCCCTTCAATCTTGGTTGGGCTGGATGGGTGGGTGGGAATGATTTCCTTCTTCTACTGTGCTCCTTATGTGTCTCTGAAGTTTTCTAATTTATACAGGAGTTTAAAGCACATAAAACCTACTTGGTCTGTGTGAGACGTGGTTGGGGGTGGGGAGTATACTTAGTTTTGTATGATGGCAATTCGAATTCTCTACACATTTAGAGCATTGCTTACAAATCCTAATTCCATGGATGTCTATTCCTATTTATATGCAAATAAAAGACATTTCAGATTTCCTTATGTAATAATAGGAAATCAAATACTGAGGCTGAGGAGATAAGAATGGTGCATGATGGAATCTGTACATTCCTTATCCTTTTTGTGTTTCTATACCTGCCCAGGCATAACATGTAAACACTTACAGAGCCAGAGTTGTATTTCTTAAGATGGCAGCAATCTAAGCCAAATAAATAAACAAATAAATAGTGCAGCTGTTCTAGCTGTGTATCCTGTTTCCCACATACTTCTGTACCCACAAAAGGTACTATTGTTACTGTGAGGTCAAAACAGTCATCAACATCTTGTCCAACCCCTTACCCAAAAGGAAAAGGACCTCTCTGACTCTAGAAACAAAGGTGGACATATTATGTCACACCAAAGCTGGTGATGGATCCTCAGCCCAGGGACTAGCTTTTGATTTGGGCAGATCTACTGTGTGCAACATAACAAAGATTGCTGATGAAATTTGTAGTGCTGTGATTCATTCTCTCTCTATTTGCCATGATAACCATGCATATTAGAAATCCAGCTGTAGAGAAAGATGGAGAAAATGCTTTTATTATGCATGAAATAAGGAGGAAAACGTTTTTGAGTAGCTTAAGAATATGGCTCTAAAAATTTATGAGCACATTTGTTAATGCAGGTGGGATACAAAATTTGGCACCACACCCGACAACCCCCTTTCTCTCTTGTATGCACTCTTTTTCTCTCTCTTATTTGATAGCTTTATTTTACACCTTTCCTCCAAGAACTCAAGATGACCTACATAATAATTCTTCCTCCAGTTCTTCCCCACAGTGAGCCTGTGAGGAGGGTTAATCTTTAAGGGAGTGATTGGCTCAGATTAATCTACTGAGCTTCCATGCTTAGGGGGGACTTAAACCCTTGTCTCCCTGATCCTAGTCTAACCTCTTAACCACTACAGCACACTAGTACAATGATTCAGGAGAAATAATAGGAACATATTTGTCTCATTTGTTAACAGTAAAGCAACCTTTTTTTTTCCATCCTAAAACAGAACTGGAATTTTTATCCATGAATTTTTGGAGTTTGGTCAGCAGCATGAACTCATGCACTTTATCCAGAAATAAAATATTCAGTATTAGCCAATACTTATCAAACACACAGTTCTAAAACTTTGCATGTATTGCTTCTATTTAACAAGTTTCTCTTCAGTAAAAATGATCAATGGATTATTCTCCCTGCATTTTTTCACAATGAACACAGATATAAAGAATTTATTTCATGATAATGTTTTTTTAAATATATGAAGTAGCCTTTTTTACAAATATATTTTCCATTTTTTAAAATAGTTATTAGACCAGTAATCTAACTGATCTACTACACAGTCCTTGAAATAAACTCCATTGAATCCAGTGGAGCGTTCTCTGGTAAACAGTTTTTCAATCCAGCATTAAAATAAATAGGAGTTAGCCAAAATGAGTAAGTTTATTAACATTTGTTCAGTGATTATACTTTTCAACTGCTGGGATTGATATAAAAGGTTACAATGTGTCTGTGTTTGTATGTTGTTTTGACATGAATGTGCTAGTATAAATGACATTAGAAAGAGCTTTAATTTTTTCTTAATGTTTATTTTGTAGTTTCCAAAAAATAAATTATTTTGTATTTCCTTTTGTAACTTACAGAATAGGTTGTAGAATGTAAAGTAGCTCAAGGGCTCGATTCTTACCATTTGATAGCCCAGCAGGCCAAGTGATACAAAAAAATGTGGCTTTGGTTCCAGCCCCCTTTTCCTGCCTCCTCTAGTCATACATTATTCCTTTCTCCATCATGCATAGACTGAGAGTGATTATTCCTCCATCTGAGAGTAGGAAGGTTCCTCATATGTCATGAAGGGAGAGCCGGGGATGATCTTCTGTCCCCTCTTTCACAGAACACTGCCTCATTAGAAGTGCTTGAAGAGATGAGGGGGGCTCCCAAAGAGGGTTTTTGAAGAGGCACAGCTGCTAAATTCTAAGTTGCTGCAGATCACAGATGAGGAGTTCTGTTGCACAAAGTCTGTTCTAGGACACCAAGGAAGGGAATGAAGCCTCACTCAAGTCCCTAGAGGCTGGAGGTTCTGCATCCATCCTCTACATCAGTGTTTCTCAATGTCAGCAACTTTAAGATATGTGGACTTCCAACTCCCAGAATTCTCCAGCCAGCATGCTCTTACCTCACCTCACCTCACCTCTTATGCATGGCATGGCATGGCATGGCATGGCATGGCATGGCATGGCATGGCATGGCTTGGCATGACATGGCATGCTGGTGAATTCTGGGAGTTGAAGTCCACACATCTTAAAGTTACTGAGGTTGAGAAACACTGCTCTAAATGTATGAACTTGTGTTACATTATGTTAGGAAAAGCTTCCTCACAGTAAGCACATTTCAACAGTGGCGTCAGTTATTTAGCAAGATGGACTTCTGTTTGCTGGAAGTCTTTAAGCAGCCATCTCCCCAAGCACTGGAATAGGGTGAGGTTGGAGCCTGAAGTTACTGGTTTTGGCTGCACTGATGGAGATTGGTTGTGGCACCAGATTTTTTTAAATACTATTTTTGTTTTTATTGCTTTTTTAACAAAATAAAGTTTGGTTTTATTCAACTGTTGTGAGCTGCCCAGAGTTGTGTTTCTTAAGATGGGCAGCCATATAAGTCCAATAAATAAATGAACAAATAAAGAACCATTTGCCTGGAATACTTCTGAACTGGAGAAGGTTATAATTGATGTTCTAAAATTTCCCTTCCAACTTTGTCTGGTTGGATGATTCTGTATGGCAATATTTTCACTTGTTAATTAAACTCATGAATATCTCATTCAGGTCAATGAGCAAATTTTTAAATTTCTTTGAATTTGCACAAATAAAGGAAGTTAACTAGAGACCTAACTCCAAACCACACATTTATTTATCGAATGTATATTTCATATTTTCATTGCTGTTTTATGTATCAGAAACCAATACTCTTGCACATGATTCAGAAAGTTATGCAATGAAAAACAATATAATCTCATTCATTTACTGGGAAGGTACTAGGTACTAAGTCTACTTCTTTGAGTTGAATAAGGTCATGGACAGTTTGTTTAAAACAACCACCACCACCTCACAGTGCTGTTCCTACAATTTTATGGTAAAGGCTGAAAAGTACCATAGGCATTACGATTACTCAGTATTTAATAGCATTATAATTATCACCCCATACTTCCTCCTCTCTAATTTGGAATGATTAATATGACATACATTTCAGTTCACACCCAAACAGTAGCAGATGGTTTTTAAGAGACAGAAGTAGATAGATCTCTAGGGCCCTATGATGAAGGAACATGGAGGTTATATATTTATAATTATATATTTTTAACATTTACAGTTAATTAAATGGAATTGTTTTAAGAAATGAACAAGCATGTACTAAGTTCCATGACATTAATATGAAGAACAGATCATAAATGCCTTCTGTTACATATTTTTGTGGCTTTGAGTCAGACTTGACTCCTGGTGACTCCCTGGACAAGTCCCTGTAGTTTTCTTGGCAAGATTTCAGAAGTGGTTTGCTGTTGCCTCCTTTCTAGGACTGAGAGGGAGTGACTGGCCCAAGGTCACCCAGCTAGCTTTGTGCCTAAAGCGGGACTAGAATTCACCATCTTAACCTGTATACCAAACTGCCTCTCTACAATGCCTTCTACGTGTTACAAATTCCATCCTTTCTACCAAAAGGGGTAGATAGTTCTGCATCTTAGTTACTGTGGTTCACTGAAAGTATCTTGACAGGGCCTAAATTATGCAGAAACATGACCTTAAAAGTATCCTAAGAGAAGGGTCATTAACTAAAATCAAACTGTTGCATGGCCAACTAAGTATTTTAAGGCACCTGTCTGATGTTACCATATATCATTTATTGCTCTCTTTTTTTGTTGGAATCTGTAAGGAACCAGAGCAGGAGAGGAACATAGATTTCTGTGCATCTCTCTAATACTGCAAATTGTCAGGGCAGAATGCCAAAATAACACGTATAGCTTTTTCAAGCTATTTTTTTCATTTTATATAGTAAGGATATTTCATACACTGCACTGGAATGTATGATCTCCATGTGCTGGGATGCAAGTTTTGATGCTTGTATGCCCTTCCCAGCACAGTACAGGATCTTTAATGATTTGAGTTCTGTGGGCATAAATTCTTACTTTAATTTAAATTGATGTGACAAGCTTGGGATCATATTCTTAGTTCTAAAGAAAGGGAGAAAGAAGGATCAACATTCAAGATCATCCTGTGAATATTGTAACACAATAAGGATGGCCCCCAAATATTTTACTGCCAAAACAGAGGAGCAGGTATACTGTACCTAAAGTTACTTTGGTACCTGAGGCAGAAAACTATATTGTGCCTTCCTTTCTCCACTTCTCCTCCCAGCTAGTAAATATTGTAATAAATTTTCTTCTTGGTCTTGGACATATTCCGATACATAGAGGGAAGCTATAGGAAAGATAGTCAAGAACTATTTTCCATGGCCACAGAAACTAGGAGCAAAAATAACAAGTCTAAATTGCAGGCACCTAGATTTCATTTAAATTTAAGAAGAAAGTTCTTGATGATAAGATCATTGCGGCTGTGGAACAGTCTACCAATTGAGGTTTTGGGTTCTCCAGGCTTTTAAAAGAAGCTGAACAGCTAACTCTCATGCATGATTTAATTGGTTTTCCTGCACACAGCAAAAGGTTGGATTAGATTATCTTTACAGTTCTTTCCAATCCTGTGATTCTATGAACACTTCAAGACACCAGGTTTTCAATGTACCTGGTGAAAACCGCTGGATTAAAAAAAACAGTATAACTGTATAGGTTTGTCCTTGTGTCTTATTAGTTAATTGTGTTTTATTAGTTTATTGTGGGATTGTATATAGTCAAAAGTTATTTATCAATGATTAAGGGTTAGTGACATGTAACAAACTGGAGTAGGGCATCTAATCAATATAAGCTTACTGATTATATGGTAAGCAACTAGCTATTTCACTGACCTTATTGTTGTAAACCATAACCTTTTTAAGGCCTATCTGAAATCCTGTTGAGTGGCAATGGATGCAGTGAAAAGGGTTTTTCTGCCTCCATTGTATCTGTACAGAATAGGTTGCTGATGCTTTTCTATGCTGCTTGTCATCTCCTCTATCAAGAATTTGGGTGGTGAAGAGTAGCCGGAACAGTTGGAATGTCTTTATGAACAGTTTTCATCATTCTTTGCAGACAAAGTTGATTGGATTCTTTGAAACTGGGAATCCAGTATATGGACATATGGTAGAGGAGTAACCTTGGCAGTCTCCCGATTGTCCTGTTCATGTGGATTTTTTCAGTTTATATGTCTTTATATATCTGGAAGACATGGATAGAACATGTGGAAAGATTAGGGATACTGCTGCCTTGCTTAATCCTAGCCCCCAGCTGATTTAATCAGCCAAATTGGGACTGAATCTATGCTTAAAGAGGTGGTCAGTGTTTCTCTGAGCATGGGATGTGTTCTTGCCTGCTTAAATGAGGTAGTTATAAGACCTTTACTTAAAAAATCATCTCTTGAGACTAGTCTCAAATTTTCCATTCTTTGGAAGGTGACTGAGAAAGAGATATTTGTTCCAGATACTTTGTATGAAACCGGTTATCTAGACTCATTTCATCTGAAATTTGGTATCAGAATTGCTTTGTTTGTTTTTGTAGAAGATCTGAGCTAGAAATTAGATTAGGGCGTGCCACCCTGATAAGTCTCCGAGACTTCTTGGCTGCTTTCAATACTGTTGACTATACCATCCTTCTTGGCTATCTGGTGGTTCTAGTCTTCTAGTTAGGATATGTTCAGAGTGTGATGTTGGGAAACTACTTTTAAACAATCATTTTTTAAAAAAAATTTGGGGCATCCTGAGATTTCAAGCAAGAATACCAAACTCTTACAAGATTCAGCAATCCTATGAGAGAAATACACATGTGCATATATTCATTCATTCCTTCCTTCAATGTTCATCAAGAATTACCTGCAGTATTATTGGCTTCCTGTTATTTTTTCATTTATTTTGATTTATTTTAGCTTTGTTTTTGTATTTTATTAGGTACCATGTACATTAGAAATAAGTCAGAACTTTTTTATTATAAAGAAACTGACAATTCAGAAAAATATAGGATTCTGTCATGGATATTCACTTGATAGAATTTTAAAAATTGCAAATATAACTGAAATTGGCAAATAAAGGCCATCTATGTCTGAAAAGATGCTAAAAAGTATTACTTTTTTAAAGTATCAGTGGGTTATTTGAGAATTACAGACTTCTCCACTTTGTTTTCTGAGCCTGGCAAATTAGTAAAGCTAGATTTATTGTTAAAGGGCAGTTTTACTGTGGAAAGAAAGGTAAGACTTTTTCAAATAAAGATCCTGCCTCAGAAGTTAGATTATACACTCAATACATTTTCAAAGGTCTTTGAAAAAAAAACTTTTGCCAAATACCTATGATAATGTTAGCAGGCATGATGTAAGACAATGTTTGAATTATTAAAAGGAGCATTCATATATATGTCTGAATGCACATAGTGCGGTGAAATTCTTTAAGTAATTGCCAGGCAAGTGGACATTTTGATTGGTTACACTCCTGAAATCAAATACAACATATGGCTGGAAATGTTAGTGAAAAGGAAGTCTGCTACCATCCATAGATTTTTTTTTTAAAAAAATATTTGTAATTGTGTAGGAAGATGCTTTTCTGGGGTGGAGCACAGCTAAGGAGGAAGGGAATTCCCCATGCAGTGATACCTCCCCAAATTGTTCCCTCATTTAAATTACTTTTTAAAAATCAGAAGGCGAAGTTATATGTGCTGCATTTAAGGATAACAGTAACACCCATTCTCCCTGTGATGTTTTTTGTTTTTGTTTTTTTCCACTTTCTAACACTCTTGCTTCCATTCTTTTTCTTTCTGACATTCTCTTGTTTCTTTCACAGTCAGCAGAAATAGGACTAATAGGTCTGACCAGAGGTTTCAACTGATCTCTTGCAGAGGCTTCTAAAATTAGGCTGCAGCCACATCAAATTAGGGCCACCCCTGCTTAAAATCCTATAGGGTGGGTATGAACTTTTATATACAATGAAGAGCCTCCAGACTTTATGCTTTGCGGGAATCTACCCCAATTCTTCCACTCAGAACTCTTTCTGTACTTACTCTTGAAATCCTGCACATTGTAGAGTGTTCAGAGATGTGGTTCAAATATAAGATACTGGCTAAGCATGTAAGATGTCACAGTTTTCCAGCCTTAATATCCAAAAATACTGACTAGCAATAGTGAGGCAAAGCTATCGGGTATTTGGGGCACTATTTAGAATTAGTGTATTCTGTGAAACAGATCCAAAGCTAAAGAAAACATCTTTCCTGGTTGTTTGGAAGGATGCAAATTACAATAAATACAGTACCAAAATTATGAATTATCTTTGCTATGTTTTATTAAGGGGAAAAAATCCTTTTGAAATTTTTCACATTTTGTTTGGCATTACTGTTGCTCCCTTTTGCAAATCACTGTCTCACTTTGCATTCAGATTCTAGTTTGTTTATAAGTAAAATAGCATAAACCAACAACACAGATGCAACTAAGACCCTACTATTTATTAAGACTTAAGACATGTTTAAAGTAACACATTTATATTTATACATTTGTTTTCTTCCATGCCTGAAATTACTGAAAACTAGACAGTTAAACTGCACACTATACATAAAGCATATCCTGCCCCATAAATAAATATTCTGCCAAAGACATCACTGGAACTTAATCTCTGTTCAGATAGTAAACAACATTGTAAGTAGACTACTATATGTATTTTAGTTATTTGCAGGAACTGCTAGTGAGTTTAGGATAATTTGTTTTGCTTCAGTCTCATTAGAAGGAGCATAGAATGGTGCTGAACTCAGCAAAACCCTCCTTTTTTCTACAACAGTCCCCATTTGTGCCATGCAGTGTACATCATAATTAAACTTGCCTTTTATCTAACAGCTCAGTTGGCAGGCCTAGCTTGGTCTACTGCTGCCTCCTACAATACTGGAAGGGCATTCAATTTTTCAAGTCAAGCACATTGAAATAGAGCACTGAGTCATTTTAATGTAAGCAAGAAGTACATGAGCAGATTCGGTTAGTTGGATGGATAGATATAGTAGTGTCTGTGTGCAGTAAGACAGCAGCCAGAGAGTTCCTTTCTGCAGATTCATGCAATACAATGTTGTTATTTGAGGGACTGCCTCTCCCTGGTTACGTCTACCCATCAGGGCCAGCAGGAGAGGCATGTTATAGGTCCCATCTACCAAAGAGTGTCATCTGGCAGGACACAGGAAGAGACCCTTTTCTGCTATGGCGTCTGACCTGTGGAACATCATCTAAAATTGGCATTGACCCTCCTGGCCGTTAGGAAGGCCCTGAAAACATGGCTCTGCTGCCATGCCTGGGGGTCTGGCATTGGTGGGGAACTCTTACAATGGCTGTGTTGAACTGGTCGTCCTGTTTTAAATTGATTATGGATGGTTTTTATATGTTTGTATATTGGTTTTTTAACTTATTCTTACTGGATTGTTTTTTACCTGTTGTGAGCCACCCAGAATCACTTAGATGAGATGGGAGGCCACACATACAAATTGAAATAATAATAATAATAATAATAATAATAATAATAATAATAATAATAATAATAATAAAAAAAGGGCAGAGCTTTGTGATTGCCAAGTTTGACTCCCCCTGTGGATATATGAATAGCTATTTCTGAATTCATAAGATTTATATATATGAAGCATTACATAGAATAATTTTCCTTAAATTCAGTCTACATTTTATTCTGTTATTCATCTTAGAATTAATGTCTTTTTAATTAAAAATATCTGTTGATTTTTATTTCTTTTAAAATTATTTGGGAAAGAGGCATATTGAGTCAAACAAATGGCATACATGGGCTTCGAGGGGAACTGCATTTGCTTCAGTAGGATCCATTTATATCAAATGCTGAAACTTGTGTCTTAGCCTACCATGGACTGGAGAAAATATCTGGCTACATCTGGCTACATGGAAGTAATGAAAAAATAGTGTGTGGCAAGAAAGGCTAGACAACGGTGAAGCATTCCCTCTTGGTCCGTAACACGAGTTTTATTTGCCTATAGTGACATCTGTTTCTCTTACCAGATGAAGGCAAACCTCTAAAAATAATAATGAAATAATTCCCTATTGGGAAAAAAAGGGAAAGACTACTATGGAAGCTGGTTTCTTTGAGTACTTCCTACTCCCCACTATTTAATGCAAATTGCAAGCTCAAGTTTTACATTTAAAAATAAACAAAAGTTGGAGAACTACAGATTTTTTGGTATTTGGTTTATTAAAGAAAGCAGTACTTTTACTAAGTATTCTAGACCCAATTTTGAAATATGGAACCTGCAGTCAAGAATTTATCAGCCTGCAGCCTTTAATATCATCCAAAGGTTTGGGCTCTGTAGCCCTACTCTTGCTGTCTTGCCCATCCCACAGAAAAAACTTTGCAGTACAGAGAGAGATTATGCTAACTCCATCTGTGTTCATCTCGGATTTTATCAATGGCATCAAAAATACATTGTGGATGAAACAGAAAATATGTTCATTCTGTGTGTAGAAGAAACAAACTTTGTGGTTTGAGGTTTGATTGGAACACTTTCAGGTGGGTTGTGGTCCTATTAAACAAATACTCAGAACCTCTTGATTGTTCAAGGTGTCAGCTGAGATAAATTCTAGATAGATCTTGTGGGGCAAGTAGGTCAAGACTGTTGTGCTCATCGTCTCTGTTTTCCTCAATGGACTGTATATGTGTCTACCTGATTGTCTCACCATTTTCCTTCCTGCTTCCTTCACAGCCACTACCATGCTTGAATTCAAGTACAGCATAATGCAACTGGCCTGCATATCCTTTCCCTCAAGTTTTCCCGTTCCTTCCTTCTCTTTAGAGTCCTTTTGTGCAATTGTATATAGTCATCACCATTGTTTTTTCCCCACCCTCTCCCACTCTAGAACATCTCTATGGTCAGAACATAAGTATTCCTTGTCTATTCCTGGACCCACAAATACATTCCAAGTCCAGATGGAACAGACTATATGTTGGGACTGGAAAAGACCACCAGAACCTGCCTGATTCATGCATGGAACAATCTGTACACAGAATATTTTGCACATTTCAGATTAAAGTCTCATGTAGCCTTAGTGAAGTGGTTCATTGGCATTAAAAATCATAGGTATACACTGAGGTTGTTTATACAAGCAGTGATATTTTTTTGTTTGGTTTTAGAAACAGAAGCTGACATTGGCTGACTTTAAGATATTTTCAGTTGCTAAGAAACTGGCATAGCAAACAACTGCAAGTTCTTGCAGTCCAAGGAATTCTTAACTAGCTCTGAAAATCAAGGTATATTTTCACAAACAGAGCTGCCCTCCACTGCTATCCTTAACAAACTACTTTTGAAAATAAAGGAGTGCAGCATGCCATCTGTTAAAAAAAACAACCTGGTATATGGATACCTTTGAAAGTACATAAAGCAGTTATATGGGGTGAGTGGCATTATATACTTCAAGAGGTATAATTTTTGTTTTGGCATTTGTAAGAATGGATGTTCTGTTGTTGAGTCCTTTAATGCTGTGGAATATGCACTTCCAATCAGAAGATGGTTCAATAAATAGGTGACTTCCGGGGAAGAAACGGCGAACTGAAATCTTTGAGATGGGACAAAGAAAAAATGAAAAGAAATCAAGTTCTAGGACATTATTTGAAGGGACTAAAGAATGTTAAAAGGTATATAAAGTCAGTTGATTTGATCAAGGTTAAAATAGATATGTTGTTATCTCTGATAACCCTTATTGGACTTTTCCTGGCATCAGGACTGAAATGACAAGGCTTTAAGGATTTGTTTAAGATAAATGGGAAGATAAGAGATGGGATATGGGAAGAAGAGATCATTCGTTGTATTTTAAGAAAAGATAAGTTACTGAAATTGTTTATACTTGTTGTGATAAAGGTGGAAGTCATTTCTTTATATATTTATTTTCTTTTTCTTTACTACTGTATATTCTCATTTTTTTCCTTTTCTATTTTTCTTTCTATTTTTTTCTTCTCTGCACCTTCTTTTTTTTCTTTTTTTTCTTTTCTTTTTTTAGTTTGTATTAGTTTTTATCTTTGCAATTGTAATTTTTAATAAAATTACTATAAAAAAAGATGGTTCAATATAGAGACAATTGGAAAGTGTCTTATCGATCACATACACTAATCTATTTCAGTGCAGGAGTCTACTAAATCATCCCAGCAGGTGACCTTCCGTGCCTAGCTCCATTAACCATTCTTAATGTGGCTTGGTTTTTAGATCTCTTACCTTGGTAGATTTCCTGTGAACTCATTCTAGCTTTTTAAAGTGTGAGCCCAGAAGTGGACAAGTGTGGTCACATAGTATTCTAATCAGCACAGAATACAACAGAACTATTATTTCCTATGATCTGGATATGGTACTTCAGTTAACACAAGATTATATTAGCCTTTTTAGCTGGTGCATCAAATGGTTAAAGTACATGTTACAGAGAACTGCTAAATTCAATGTTAATAGGAAGGTTGACAAATGCATGTACCTGACAGGTCATAATATATGGCTCATTGGTCATGTGAAGTTATGGGGAAAGACCTAGCCTAAGGTAATAAAGAACAGTTTAGCTTGCTGAACAGACATGATGTACCTTCCCCAACCTGGTCCCCTCCAGTTGAGTTTGACTTCAGTTCCCATAATTTTCCATTCAGCATGGAGAATACTTCTGAAGAATGTTAGATTACTGAAAGGTTTATAGGTGGTCTTAGGCTTAGTTAAGTACATGTTATGCAGACCTGCTAAATTCTCTGAGCGCATATTTTAGCGTCTCATGCCCTTCCTTTTAGTACATAGTTTTCTCCAAATATTTTAAGGGAGGAAAACTTGGCTACCAATTAATACTGGAATTAGCACTAGGAGGTTATAAGAAAAATAAGAAATAATCTAATGCAAAAATTGTTAAATATTTGTTAAATATTAAACCAATAATTGTTTTGTCTGCAATATTTTGAAAATCAGGCAGTGCCTCTTTCTGTTTTTTAACTCTGTCACACACATACAAAATTATTTCTGTTGTACATATCATACAACTACATTTTTAAATGTCTGTCTTTTATTGAGACTGTAATCCACAGAAAATATTTCTTTCAGTTTAACATAATCTTTGATTACCTTCTGAGAATCACCTTTGAAGTCTTTGCACATATAAAGATAAAATGTTTGTTAAATGTGAGGAGTGGGATGTTTGTTTTATTTACAGTATAAATGCATGATATAGGGTATTTCTTTCTTGAAGTAATAAGGTTTCAGACAGGTGACAAGAAACTTTTAATTAAAGAAAAATGGATTATCCTTTCAAACCAAGTATTTGGCCATACTTAAATCAGGTGACATCCTAAGTGTGCCTTGTTCTAAAGAGCAGGAAGTTCAGAATAAGCATTTCAAGGAGTGGGAAGATAGGAGTGGAGGTGGTTGCAGACTGCATAAAATATAGCTATGGCAACATGTCCCCCCTTTTTTTAATAAGCTTTGTATGTCTTTAAAATTAGTATTATGCCTTTGTGACAAATTAAAAGAAACCCATATTGATCTGCTTGACATGTAAGATATAACACTACCTTTCCATGTTTATACTACTTATAACAAATATTTCCCTGAATCTGTACAAACTTAAACCATAGGGCTGTGCATGCTTTGACAGTGATTCAGAAGAGATACTTTGCACCTCACACAAGTACAGTATTTCCATGCTATTCATTAAGTAATCCAGACATGAGCCTGAAAGAAAGATCTCACTGTTTAAGGAATCCACTCATTAAAGTTAATGTGACATTTATAGCATTGGGACCCTTTCTGAGGCTTGCATGGAAGCCTTAAAAAGCTAATGTGCTTTAATTAATAGCAGGGAAAGGCAGCACTTACATCAGGTCTGAAGCAAGTCATTCAAATCACTTTTGAAGCATGTACAACTGTCCTATTAAATAGCCAAAATTATTAGAGCTAATTCATCATGTGACGGGAACATGGTAGCTATTTCTATTGGATGAGAAACCCAGAGTATATAGATAATTTTCCAATAGTCTATGTTCAGGCCACTCTGAAGAGACTAGGAAAAAGTATTTATGCTGTACTAAAATCTCGCTTACAATTTATCACAAGTTTTCTGCTCTGTGAAAGAAGCTTCCTTCTCTGTCTCTATCTCTGTTTCTCTCTGTTTCTCTCTCTTTTGCCATACTCTTAGAATGCTTGAGATCTCTTTAAGATTTCTCCTGGTGGTTTCAATTAAACATTTTTCCATTTCCCTGAAGTCTCCCTAGATATGTCAATGAATTAAACTTAACGGGAAGAGATCCATCCTCCAAAGTCCCCTTAGAAATTTAATTCAAATTTGGGAAGTGAGAGAGGCTGAAGACTGTTCTTAAGATATTACACAATGAAAGACATTCACATGCATCCTTGGCTACCTCCTAACTAATTAAATGTGAGAACACTGTACTTCAGCCATAAGACTTTCACTTAAATTCTCTTCTCGTTGGAAATAAATGTTGAAAACATTTGAGTAAGATTATTTTAGTGGTGTAGCTGATAGTTTGTAACTAAAGCTTCAGGAGCCACTTTGTTGAGGGTTTCAACCAGCCATGTTCTTGTCTAAGCTGAGATAAGAGTCCGTTCATTCTCTTCTACCTTCAATCAATTTCCAATGATCTAGGCTTAATTTCTAATCAAGAAAAACCCTTGATTAGACCCTAATCCCTCTCTGAGCATGTTTGGTTCTCACTAAGTTGTTTCTGATGACTTCTGGCTTATTTTTTAAAGTATTTCCACTTGAATTGTTGTTTAATACCTCCATCTTGTTTCTGGTGTTTTCACTCCAATGCTCTTGTCACTGAATGACATGAGTTCAGTATTACAGAGAATAATGATACATACGGTATGGATACAGCTTTCTGCCAGGCTAGGATGCTTTGTGAAAGGAGGTATATCCGCAGGGGGCCATGTCTTGTGTCAGAATCAGCAGTACTTGGTAATACAACACTATCAACATCTATAACTGGATTCCAGTTAATACAAGAATATATACACAAAACAAACAGAACTGATACTAGCTCTTCCAAATTGATGGTATATGTAGCTTATTGGATTCTATGATATTGTACATTTCAAAACCTGGTCTTCCTGATCGTAAAATAATATACTCGGACTGGGTGTAGGTGCTTTTTCAACAATGAAGCCATTATTTCCAGGCCCATTAAACATGCTAGATAAGGGATATTGTGGGAATGAAATGTCTGGCACATCATGCATTCAGAAAAGCTCTTCAGTTTCTAAAAAATTTAAATTTACATGCTAAGGATAAATGCAACAAATTTTATATTAAAATGCTTTAAGAGCCTTGTAATTTTCTTCCATTCATGGAAGCTTTGTTGTCAATTTATGGTAATTCTACCATTTCATAACATTTTGGAGCTGTTTGCTCTTCACTTGCTTCATCAAAAATACATTTCTAAGTACAGTCTGTAGCACTGTGCTAAAGCATATAATGTGTGGGCATCATCTTCTATCTCTTTCTGCCATGATGATTACAGGGGGAAACCTGTGCCTTTTGGTGTTGTATCCGTTTGGCTTGGTATTATTTGTGTAGCCTAGTAACATGCAGCTTGAGCAAAATCAACAGAATAAAAATGACATTTTTTAGCATGCTGAAATTTGGTATCTGTGGCAGCTTCGTTATACACTAGCCTCTTATTTTTATCTCTCTGCTTCTAATGGACTAAGAAATCCAGTGAAAATTGGATGATTAACAGGGTTTATGAGATGCCAGTAGCTTGAGTGAATTAAAAAAAACCCCGTCTATGAATATCGTTCAAAACTGGGTGGGTTCTCTTTCACTCTTTCCATTTGATTTATCTTTATACAAGAGGATGGGAAGCATGATAGTATCTGCTTGATACCTGGAAAACTATCTCCTTAACAGCTGTATCTTAAAAGATTCTGTATGCAATCCTGTATAGGATTCCTGTGCTATGGCTAGACAGAGGGAGAGAATCAGTTGAGTCTCTCTCTCTCAATCTAGCCAACTCTGTACAAAGTGTTATGACTGTACTATTAATTCTGAGTAGGGCCCTTCTGTTTCTCCCCAGATCCTGACTTTTCTTTCCAAGGTGGAGCGTACAGCTCTATTCCAGTTCTAGAAGCTGGATACAGCTCCCCAAACTTTTTAATCACAAATGCTGAAAATAGATGACATGATACCTCATCATTTTTAGGCAGGGGACATATGAAACTGTACTTTAAGCCCTAAAATATGTGTAACTTTTTTTTTTTTTGAAAAATAAAAATAAAACTCAGGGTGTTCCTCCCAAAACTCAGGAAAAATATAGAAAATCTGGTCCTGCCCTGTCCGTATGTATGACAGTTTGTCACACCTGCATCATTGCCCTATCCAAAAAAAAGCATAAATGGGGCTTCTTCTAACACTAATCATTTTTACTATGAAATGAAACATTAAAGGTATTTTTATTAAACACACACCACTGTTCTAATCATTCTTTATTTTGAATATAAAAAATATAAATCCACTGCATATATATGTGCCCAGGCCCGAGGCCCTGAGTGTGTGCAGGGACCCGCTTCTTGGCTGTGTTAGCGATTTGGGTGGTTGTTTCTCGGCTGCCTGTATTTTAACTTTTATAATGTTTATTATTGTTTTTATTCTATTTTGATTATAACCAAATCACCAACTGGAGTGCTCTCTGGAGGCTGCCCTAGCAAATGCCACCCCTGTTACCTTCTTCCAAGAAAATGGAGGTGCCCACACTATTCCTTCTCCCACATATGCAGCACCCAACTCACGCTTCTTCTCCCCAGTACTGCCTAACTACTGTCAGCAATGCCTGTCCTCTCTACCTGCTTCAGATCCAGAACGGACATCCTCTTTGTACCTGTCAGCTGCCCCTTTAGAAGTCAGCTTTTCCTTGGCCTTGTATGGTAGCCATGCAGGCTTGGAAAAATATGCATTTGAGCTAAGATGGCAACAGTAGGGTGCAACCATTTATTTGTTAGACTGATCTGCTGCCTCAGTCCACATGGACTCTACACCGTGGCACTGTGTCACAGCCTCCTTAACTCCTCATTAACTCAAATACATATTTTCCAAAGCCTGTGTGGCTCCCATGCAAGCCCAGGAAAAGGCTCTTTAAGGAGATGCCAACAAGTACAAGAGGGTGCCTGTACTGGATCTGAAGCACCCTTGCCCACTTTGGATCTGAGTAATGCCTGCCTTCAGCTCAAGCCCTCAGAAACAGTTTGAAGGGGAATTCTACTGATGGAAATCCTTTACTTGCAAAGTAAAGAATCCATTCACTTCCACTCCTCCCAAAAGAGGAAAGGAGAAAAAATTATACTTGCTGGCTTTTCCCTGCTTAAGAAAAAGGAGGCACTGCTAGCATTCTGTAAATGTCGTCCCAACTTCCTTACTGTGGAAGAACTGCAAAACCCTCAACCTAGTATTTCTCTTATAGGAACTTACATAGCAGCCAGGAAAAGGGTTTGAAATGAGGCTGTTCCACGGGGCGAATGGAGCCAGTCCAGCATCTCCACAAACAAAAACTAAAGTTTCAGCTGCCCTGTGGAAAGTCTGGCATAAATCAGCTCAGCTCTTCAGTAATATTGATGTTGTGGGATCAGCTGTTTTCAATCTGACACAGGAGCCTTGTGTGGAAGTGCAAAAATACAGAAGTCTGTGCTGCTGTGCCAGGAGGCCTTATTTTGTTATTAGACTGTTGATAAGGTTATAATGCAAGCCTTAAATTAGAGCCCCATGTGGCAAGTTAGCATATAATAAGAATAGTACATGCATGAAACAACAAAAAGTGTGCATGTTATCTAATGAATTAAAGAATATATTCTGAAACTATCATTGTACTAAAACCAAGAATTCATTGGTTAATTTCTGAACTGGATTCTTAAACCTATATTCTTATATATTGATAATAGCATGGTAACTTAAAAGAATGTGGGCTATACATTTTTAATGTGTGTTTTCATGGAATATTGGGTGCTTTTATTTTTCACACCCAATTTGTCCATATATCCATATATATGTGCAAAATAATACAGATTTGTATTTATTTAAATGGCTCTTGAAATTACCTAATGACTAAGGAAAATTAATGCCTTTTTTATTAAAATGCAATACAGGTAGTCCTTGTTTAGCAACCACAATTGGGACCAACAACTCAGCTGTTAAGCAAAGCAGTCTCTAAGTGAAACCACAACTGTACTTACGATCTTACTTCAGTTTTCCTTTGGTTTATGGAAAGGTTGAAAATGCGAGGATTGGTTGTAAAGTTACTTTACAACCATTGTAACTCTGAAAGGTTGCTAAACAAGGCAGTTGCTAAATAAGGACCACCTTTATATGGAGTGGCCTTAGTATTGCTCAACAGATTTTTAGTTCATTTAGATTTGTGCAGTGGCACAATATTTAAACAAATACAGCATCAAGCTAACTTGGCTGTTCTTGAAAAAGTTAAGCAGGGTAAGACCTTGTTAGCACTTGATTGATCACCAGAAAATACCATAGTTGTTAACTTCACTGGAAATTTTTTTTTAAATCCTAGAAGAAAACAATTACAAACCACTTCTGAATTCAAGCAGTGAGGAACTTTTGAGCTGATTTGTCATGGTCTAATTTTCTGGTGTTCTGACATTTTGCTGTCAGCTATGGCTGGCATCTTCAGAAGCACAGTGAGCTGCTTTGTAGTGTGCTTTGTGTTAGCTCCAGGCACCTGAACAGGGACTGATTGGGCTCTTATATTTGTACCTGGCAAGCTGATCTCTAATTGGTCTATGTTACAGCAGTCCAAGAAACTGGTTCCTAATTGGTTCTCATCTAGGTAGATTTCTGTTTGGTCTATGTTGAAGAAATTCCGAGAGAACTGGTTCCTGATTGGCCTGTCTTTGAGCCAGGCTACTGCTAGATGTTCTTTCTGATGAAGCTGCTGCAGATTATCTTTGTTGTTGATTAGTTAAGGGTTGTTTAGGTATTACTTTCAGTGAAACAGATATTCCAGTTTGCCCTTTCGGCTTCAGGAATCCAAAGTACATTCCACCTCAATTTCATGTCTCTCCGCACCTCCCACAATAAAATTGGAAGAGGATGTGGGACAGAGGACCATAAGGGGCATGGAAGGTATTTCATAACCAGAAGGGAATGGTGGAAAACCAGTGTATTTTTGTTAGAGATGAAAGTTGTAGGTGAGAGACAACTGAGTTAATCCAAATTGTTACAGAAAGGCCAATAAATGTGGTGTCCTTTTTCTTGAATGGATGTGTTGTATGGTAAAAACTTGGTAGAAGTTGCCTTTCTGGTGATGACAGTCAGCAGTATGTTTATAGGAAGCTTTACAAGATCGTCCTATTCATTGAGGAACTGGTGTCCTCTCTGAAGTTCCTGAGGAAATTGGAAGCCTCAAGGATAGACAAGTCAGGCAGTAGGTGAGGATAAGAGTTAATAAGTGAAAAGGTGATATGCAAATAGAAGAATGAACAGGTTTACTTTAGGCAGACTCAGCTTTCGGTGTGATCATGTGACATCATGCTTATATCTGCATCACTTAGTGATGGAGGTCCCGGTCCCAATTACTGTAGTTAACCAAGGACAACCTGTACAAAATGTACTGTATCAGCCAATAGCAAATATATCTCTTTTCAACAAGGGTGATTGAATAGGTGGAAGGCATTAAATTATAGTCATTTTTGAAAGATGTGATTATCCATGGATGACGATAGATAGATAGATAGATAGATAGATAGATAGATAGATAGATAGATAGATAGATAGATAGCAATCTCACTCCCAAGATACATACAGGCTTTCTTCCCTTCTTCTCCTGAAGATAAGAATGAACTAGGCTGAGAAAGCAAATGTGTGGCTTGGCTTCCATGTCATTTCACTAAATGTCATCTAACTGCAATCAGAGTACATTGCTGTTACATTTATCACTGCAGATGCTGTGGTGACAATTTTATGTGTGTGTCATATTCTTGAAAAGAGGCATCCTCTTAACATTATGCTCACAACTGGAGGTGATGGTGCAAATACACTGGAAAGGGATAGTCATTCCTTTCCTAAACAAGCTTAACTCCTTTCTGAAATAAAATCAACAGCATTGCTACCAAGTGCAGAATCTGAAGCAGAGTAGAGGCCCAAAGAATTGCAAAAGGTTTCCTTCCATTTTCTACATAGTTGGGTTCAACTTTTAAATATGCAAATAACCTCTCAGTAGCATCTTGCAGTAATTCTTCTACAGAGAAATTCTGTTTTGTTTTGTTTTTTTTAAAACAGCCTGTCTTTAAAAATATATTATGACATTAGGCAAAATCCCTCAGACTTTCTTTGATTACAGGATGGTTGCTTAATTTCAGCTGTGATAGACCAAAATTACAGGTAGTCCTTGCTTAAAAATCATTCGTTTAGTGATGGTTCAGACTTACGACGGTGCTGGAAAAAACGACTTACGACTGGTCCTCACACTTATGACCATTGCTGCATCCCCCACAGTCACGTGATCACAATTTGGGCACTTGACAGTTGGCCTTTGCCACTTGGACTTTTTTATTTTTTATTCTTATTTATATTATTTATTATTGTAATTTTATATTGTGGATTTTATTATTGTTGTTTTAATTGATTACTGTAAACCGCCCAGAGTCCCCCAACGGGAGGAGATGGGCGGGGACAAATTAGATAGATAGATAAATAAATAAATAAATAAATTTATGATAGTCGCAGTGTCCCATGGTCATGTGGTCACCATTTTAGAACTTCCTGGCTGGCTTCTGGCGGGCAAAATCAATGAGAAACTGCGTGATTTGCTTAACAACCATATGGTTTGTTTAATGCCTGCAGTGATTCGCTTAACAACTGAAGCAAAAAATATCGTAAAATTGGGTCAGATTCGCTTAATGACCACTTCACTTAGCAACTGAAATTCTGGTCCCAGTTGTGGTTGTTAAGTGAGGACTACCTGTAAGTCTGATAGGAGAAAAAATCTAAATTTATCCACAGATCTGACATTGGAGACTGGCATGGCTTCAAGATTTGAAGAAATTCCTAAGTAGCAGTGTTTGATAAAAAGATTTAAAATATTAAAATTAAAATTGCCCAAACTAGAAAAAAATTGCCACTACCTAGAAATTCTCCTAAAAATACCTTCTGGCAGTACACTGGTCCTCTACTTCGGATTATTCATTTACTTAAAAGCATATTTCCACTTTCATATGAGTTTGCTATAGTAATAATATGTGGGTAAGTTTCTGCTTTAATTAGAAATGCACACATATATTTCCACATGTACATCTTATATGGGATGTTTTTCCTTTTAAGTGCAGATCTTTTCTCAAGAAATAATGTCATACTGCAACATAATAAGAGAAGAGCAAGTGCTGATTATCTTGAAAAGTAGGCTGCCAAATCATTTGTGAAGTAGGACTGAGTTCACGTGTGCATAATGCATAGAGAAGGCGCAGAAGCCTTTGATTTGGAGTCCAGATAAGAAGAGAAGTAAGTCCTTGTATATGAAGCTGATGTGCTTGTAGGACTGACTCCCTAGCCCTAACCCAGAATAAGAGATGAACCCAGATAAGAGATTAGAGCAATGCCATTTCTTAAAAAAGCTCAGTTCTCAGCTGCTATTATTACAGTATTGGTTAAGCAATCTTCATTGGGTGACCTGCAAAAAATTATTGGATTAGAATACTACTGCACTTTTGAAAATATTTGCATGTCACATTGAAGTATCTTTCCATGACCCTTTCCCAAGTCTTCTGATCCATTTTGGTTTGATTGTCACTTTTCATATCTTTTTGATATTTCAAATATTGTTATTACATACATATTTGATACTTTAATTCTACTGAAGTGTTCAGAAGGGCTCATTGTAGGAAAGAGATGGCTTTACCTCCCCATTTTGATATGAAACATTTGAAGAGAAACTATAATTGCATTCAGCTGAATATGAATACTGTTATCTGTGAACTTTGGAAACTTGCAAGGGTTCCTGATTCAGAGATTATTTGAAGAGGGCTTTTACTGAACTGTGGCTCAGCATTTTTTAACTGTGCAAGACTGCTCTCAGGGTTGTCATATGTCTGGCAAAATTATTTCCATAGTAAGACCATGGTTTGCCTCTTGTCTTGGAGGTTTGATAGGATTGCATGTGTGTGATAAAAGTCATGCAAGGGGGGAGCGAAGTATGGGGGAATCCAGAGGAGGGGTCAAATTATTGATGATTATGTCTGCTTTTGGGGGCCCTGCTATTAAATTATTTAGTGTTTAAGAATAATCTTTTATTTTTCCTAAGTAAGGCCAGCATTGGCTTTTAGATAACTGTTTTTCTGATGTATGGAGGGGTCTTTCAAAAGTACAAAAAAACCATTAAAAAAAAACAGATGGTTGCAGTGCTGTTACATCAAGATCTTTTGGTTAGCATGTTTTATATTTTCATACAATTTGCTTCCTGACTCTAATCTGTGACAGTTCGTGTTCCATAGACAGTCCTTTTTTAGCTCATGGCAATATACTCTGGGATTACAAAGTAGAGCTAGATCTAGTCAAACAAAGATTACTCCTGCAGCCATAGAAATACAGAGCAGTGAAGCTTATTTGGGGAGACAAACTGAAAATTTCAAGTGGCCAAGGGGGATCTTGCATCATCTATTGGAATATATAGAAGTGAGACCCAGAAATTGATCCATAGCTCTACTCCTTCTCTCTGTACCTGAAATTGCTTAAATATTTTGCTATATGACAACAAAGTCATATGAATATGGAAAAACAGAAATCTGTTGTAAAAAAAAGTTTTATACTTTTTGAAAAAAAGGCTTAGAGTTGTGGTTTTGCTGTATTGTTATACTGTACAACACATCTGTATTCATAATTAATCTGTTTCTGTCCAGTGCATTGTTCAGTTCACATTGGCTACGTTCCATAATATACAACTTGTCCCATGGGTTGGATTTGTATGTTTGAACAGCATCTTTTTTTGCCAAGTACCAGTCTACTTTTGAAACTGGGTGGATCCTTAAAAATCATTTATGGCAGGAGTGCTCAAAATCAGGAATAGGACTACCCTGCAGGTCATGAACAAATGGGGGTGGGGTGGGGTGGAGTGGAGTGGGGTGAGGGTATTACAGTTTTTTTTTAAAAATCGCAGTTAGGCTTGCACAGGCAAAACTGGAGCTCCAGCAAGACTCCAGGTTTGGTTACCCCCCTTGTCAGTGCAAGCTGTTTATATACTTACCTAGGCAAAATGGGACTGAGTTTAGACAGCGCTCTTATGTTGCAAGCGGAACAGCTATTAAAAGTCACTCTGAGTTTTGTTGCTCACTTTGGTGGCACATGTCAACAGCAGGTATTTGTGGTACCACAGTTTGAGAACTCCTGTGATATATACATTAAAATTCAATTCTTAACATTAAGAACCAACCCTGACACCAATGAATTCAATGGTTTATTCACTGGGGAGAAATCACACATTCATTTACCAACTTAAGGTATGATAAATGGAAGGAATCGGGAACAGGACCAAGAGGAAGAATATTTAGTCCTTTTCTCCTGCACCAAAGTTCTGCTGAAATTGTTATACTGTAGGTGCAAAACTTCAGCACTCTCATTTATTAATATATACAGTGGTCTATACACTATTTCCTGTATTTCTTTGTTTTGCACACCAGATAAAGTGTTTGAATTGTCAGAGAAGTCTCCTAGTTTCAAAACCATGCTGAAACTAAATTGTCCAACATAATGGCATACTTCACTGAAAGTTCCTGTAGAAATTTGACTATATCCAAAAGCTTCTTTGAACCACTAAATGCTTAGTTTTTTTCCCATTTGGCAAAATGGCAGATGTGCATTAATGGCAGGAGGTGGGATAGGAAGTACTGTTGAATTTTGGCTAAATAGAAATATGGGAGAAGAGAAATAGATGTCTCCATTCTCACACAATGGCTTTTTAAAAAAAACTATGTTACCTACTATTTGTATGTATATCTAATTATATGAAATAATTTATTCTTCATAAAATATTGATAAAAGTGAAATCTCCCTTTCTTTCTAGCTTCCTCTCTGTCAAGAATGCTTTGTTCTCTCTCTGACTTCATTCAATGAACATTGTATAAATGAATATGTATTTTATGTTATGAGTACGGCAGTATGCCTGATTTCTGCAATATTTGGTTTCCACTTACTTTGACGCTGCTGGCATCCAGCTGATCCCACACAAAGGCTTAGCAGTTTCTCCTACACATGTTCTCTGCCACAAAGTCATTTTTATGCTGCAAACTTTTGATGGAAGAAAATCCTATTTTCAGAATTTATTTACACAGTATAGCAGCCAAAACTAAATATTTGACCTCTATAACTTTCTTGTTTTGAATTTGGTTTGCTTCTAGAAGGAGAAATACTTCTAAGCTATAGTTCATTGTTCCTTTTGAGGTGCATTTTATTATATTCTGTTCCAGCAGAGTACTGTGTGTTGGGATCTGTCTCACTTTTCTATTTTTTATTGATGCTGCAGTTTAATCTGTGATTTGGGTTCAAGTCACTTGTTTGTGATGCATTATGCTAGGCCATTTCCATACAGTTGCAAAGAAAACTGCACTGATATTTATATGAAATCCTATGAAAGTGAGTTAAGCTCAAAAGAGACTTTTATGCTTGAAGGGATGGTTATTTGTGCTCCCCTGTGCTAAACTCCTATTTGAAATGTGATAATGGTCATTCCAGACAATTTAACTTGACTGTATAATTTAGCACTAGAGTTAATCAGAAACGGGTTAAAGGCATGAGGACAGAAATAGCAGAGCAGGTATATATTATTTGAATGTTTTTTAGCTACCTTAAAAAGTAAAAACTATGAGAAGTCAAACATTTCACAGTGATAATGAGATGGCACTATGAAAGAAATGGTGAAATGTGGTCACCTTTTTCTCTCTCCCAGACATTTTGAACCTCAGACTTGGACCAGAAAGGTGCTGTGCATCAGCCTGCTATTATTTTGGGGGTTTCTGACCAGCTGGTATACTTTGTTTTTCCTCTGCAGCTCTCTTAATCTATATACAATAAAATCTCTTTGGCATTCACCTGCTATGAACCGATTGTCTTTAAATCATAGAATTTATTGGTCACCAGCTGGCCACTTGTGCAAACATGATGCACTTTACTTTACGAAAAAGAAGCCCCTAGCTGAAAGACTCAACAGGACAGTCCTATGTTTGAAGACATCCTTTGGTTGAATAATTATCAAATCAAAATCTGATTGAAAAATTGAAAAAAGAGAGGGAGGAGACAAACAGTAGTTTAGAAGTTGCCTATCATCACTTAACATCTTGATACACAAGACCAGAAGTTCAGAAGAAGACAGTCATTAAAATTTTGAGAGCCTACTTTTGGTTATTTCACAAAATGTCAGGCAGTCACATATCAGAGAATGGATGTTTCCCACTCTCCCCTTTAGCTTCCCTAGAATGCTTAGTACTGCCCTAATATACAGTTTTTTTAGTTCTTTGGACAGGTAGACTCAAAACAGTTGATTACAGCTACTTATTTTTATTTTTAAGAGAGATTTAGAAGCATTTTCATAAGTAAATAATACGGTAGGGGCTGACATTTTACTATTTTACATACCAAGAACCCATTAATTAATTAATGAGAAGATTAAATTAAAAAGATAAAGTCAAGAAGAAAACAGGGAGTTAAACAGTTAACAGTTGCAGGGTCTTCAGACACTTTGGTGCTTTAGGTGCCAAATCGTTCTCATTATTTAAAGACATTTTGCATTTCTATTTAAATTACTGTACTTCTAAATTTGCAATATATATGTTTAAATTAACACAATGCATTGTTAGGAAGATGTGGTTCTTCATATAATATGAATAAGAATACCTGCTCAAAAATTTTCAATTCAAATGTAAGCTATCTAACTTTTTGAAAATTAATTTAAAAATCTGTTTTTCTTGCCCAATCATACCACTATTAAGCAAATGCCTACATCATTGCAATTAACATTTGCATCATTTTGAAATGGTATTTGAAATGCACATGGTCTTTCAGGAGATCTGCATGAACTATTACCATCTGCTTAAAATCCTGTCATTCAGCCTCTCTCTCATTTGGAAGATTCCATATAGCAGCTCATAAGGTTCAATTTTTCAAGAAATGTGTACCCCTTCCCCAAGAAGTAATGCTGGATTTAAAGAAATATCATACTAATGGTCAAAACATCAAAGTAAAATGCAGTATTTCTGGTATAACCAGAATGGCATAATGGCACAAAACTAACTTCAAAGTTAAAGCTGCTCAGTTTTTTACTGTCAAGCATCATGTCACCAAATTCTGTTTATGATAAATTTAAGATAAATTGCTCAAACAAACATGTAAGAAACTACCATTTCAGCAGCATATCCAGACTTTAAATATCCAATGAAATATATAAGTTATACTATAGGATTATGACATTTAATGTTGCCATGCAAGCATTCTACTTTTTTGAAGGGCATCTTTGTCATTACCATAAGAGAGACTCATTGAGGAAGAGGTTTTGACTACTCCCTCTATGAAAGGATAACATTCATAACCTATTTAGTAGCCCTTCTCTTCCATCACAACCACAGAACACAGCTTTGGCTCATCCACTGAATCAGATGAAGAGCTGAAAGTACCTTTGTCTTCCTAGTTTCAGAGTAGCAGAATCAAATGAAAACCCATAAGCAGGGTGGCCAGGTGGAAGTGATCATGCTGTAGATCAGTGCTTCTGAACCTTAGCAACTTTAAGGTGTGTGGACCTCTGGGAGTTGAGGTCCACACACCTTAAAGTTGCTAAGGTTGAGAAACACTGCTATACTGTAGATCCTCACTGCCTATATAGGGCTTCAGGTTGGTTTTCACCAGCTGTTGAGACAATGTCTTCTACCTGTTCCAGCAGTGGAACTTCAGCCAGCAAATCTTACTTTGTTCCTAGTTTCTGTGACCTTTAACATAGGCAGGTGAGTGCATTGGCTCAGCTAGCCTATCCTTTCTGATGTACTTTCCTTGATTGGATTTTCCTTGACCAAACTTCACCAGCTAGATTTAACATTTCTTTTTTTGCTGTTTCACTTGCATCATTAATTTATAGTATGTCACAGTATCAAGACTGACGTACAAGTCTTTTTCTTTTTAGCTTGAGAAATAAGTCTTGTCTAGATTTTTATTGAAAACAGACAACTGTAGAGTCACCGAGGAAACTACAGGGATACATCTGTGAAGTCTAAAGGAGCTGAGCTCACCTCTGAGATTTACCTTTTTAATATGTTATTTTATTTCACACAATTTGTATGTGGCCCCAGTCCAAGCAGCTCACAGTAGCCCTTCCTATTCAGTGAACTGAATAAACTATGCAGTGCAAGTTATATACAGATTCAGAGGCAACCCTTAGTGTTCAAACAAACAGTTGCTATTGCTTTCGTTTGTTTTATGAATATTACAGAATGCACAGATGTCTCAAATTCAGAATATGCCATCCATCCATATAAAGAGCTCTCACCTCAGATGAGAACATTTGAATTTTCCTTGTCTCCCATTTCAGCATTCAAGATCATCTCTGACTGCCATCATAAACTTTGATTTTAAGTGAACTGGTAAAAGAAGGTGCTTAATAGGGCTTAGGCAAGAGACCTACTAGAAAGTATTGGGTTGGCAAGGCTTCCCAGCCCTCCATTAAACCACCAGCCAAACTGGGAAATACAGATTTTTGTTAACACCACTTGGAAGGGATATGAGTCACAAACCCCTTTCTGCATTGTCTAGATTTTATTGAAAAAAAGGCAATGGCAAACTACTTCTGTAGAGTGGTTTCACCTTTCCAGTTGTCAGGGAATTAAAAATTCCAAAGTTAGCTTTATAATGCTGCCCATGTCTTAAAAAACTATGTGATCAATAACTAAAAAATAATTTCTTTTTTATATTCTGACTCATAATTATTGTTCTCTAATGTTTTCCCAAAAATTGATATAGTACATATCCTCAGTAGTACTTCTTGAATGAATTTAACTAAAAGTAATACTTGTGATCTTAAAAATTAAGGTAACTTGTTTTTAAGAGTGGTGACTTGTAACATTTTTTGTATGTTATTTGTAATGTGCTTGTTTGGCATGGCCTATAGGAAAATGAACGTACATACTCATTCTATCATGAATAAGCTGTTGTGTAGGTAACAAAGCTAAATATTTTTCAGTAACAAAAGCTAAAACACATTTTATACAAAACAAACGGGTAACAGTAATTTGAATAGTATTACAAGGTGAAAAGGAAATACTTTAAATAGTAGAGAAGTTTTTTTCTAAGAGGTTTCCTTTATTTTTTTATTGATATGTGCCATCAGGTTGTTTTCGATCCCTAGCATGCACATAGATAGACTTTCTTCATGATGATTGGTCCCTAAACTGGTCTTTCACTCCTCCAACAATATACCCATTGCCAGTGTAACTGAGTCCATCCACCTTGCTGTTGGTTATTCTCTTTCCTTCCACCTTTCTCAGCATTACAGTCTTCTCCAGAGAGCTGGGTCTTTGCATATGTATCCGAAGTAGAATAATTTGAGCCTGGTCATTTGTGCCTTGAGTGAGATCTAATATAAAGAGTTAATTATGTAAACGAACAAATGCTATTTCTTGGGGAAAGGCTTATTGGTGTCAGTGGATGTTTGCTGGTTTATGAGATGAAAATAATAAAGACAACGATCAAAGAATGTTGTAACATCCATATTATCAGTACTTCTGTTCATGTTAAGTGTAAGGAACACATTTTGAGTATAAGCATATTTTGAATTCCACCATTAGTATTAGTTTTAGAAACCAGTTTATATTGTATTACTGTTAAAATATTGCTAACTTGTATGCACAGTAACACATGTTCATTTGGGGGCAATAGTAGAAAGACTGAAATGCTGGCTGATTAGAGACAATAATGGATAGATCTATATGAACAAAGGATGAAAGGAAGCTTCTGAATATTGATGTATGATTAATGATGATAGCTCTTGCCATCTGTGCTGAATAAATACTGATTTTACCAAGCATGTTTGTCTCTTCCATTTAATTGGAACTAATATAATTAATTGATATTCTAATCAATTGCTATTCTAATTGGCATGATTTATTTTTCCATAATTTTAATATTTTTAAAATCTTGAATTAAACAATTTGGTTGATATTTCTTTGTAGGGTAGCTTCACAGGTGCTCACTTATAATTGCTTATCAACCTGTAAACAAAACTGAAAGTTTTTTTATAATATTTGAGCCACAGTAAAGCTATCTGCATCTTGTGCTTTTTTCTTACTTTTTTTTTTGCCCAGAGTTTTTAATTACTTCATTTAAATATTAATTCCAGCTGGCTTAATGTTACATCAGCATACCTATAGAGCTGTCTTATGCTTAGCAGCGGCATAGAGGGACAGAAAGAATTAGGGTAATTGCTTCTCCACTAAATACACATTTAATGCACAGCTGCACAAAAGAGATGAAAGAACACTGCAGTGCCTACTTCAGAAGCTTATTCAGCTGGACTCTCCTCCTTTCACCCTCCCAAAAGGGCCTTAACACCAGTTGCCTTAGAGGAAGCATATCAGAAATGTTATCTTTGTTGATTAAAATATTTTTAATCAAGTTTTTATGATTGTTGATGAACCTAGCAAGCTGCCTTAGATTTGAATCCTGAGGTGGTAGGAAGAGAAGGAAGAATTGGTAAGATTCTTGGACAGCTGCTCTGGCTTCTGGAAGGAGAAAGTCAGTAGATGATGGTGAGTGGGACTGTTGCACCACAGATGTTGTAGTGAGTGTTATTACTAGCACAGACTGTCTTCATGCACATATAAGCACACATATGTGCTTACCAAATAACACAACAGATGTCCTAACAACCAGGAAACACACTGAGACAAGGAACTGGTCTCTAATATTTATTGCTAGTACTTAACAGGAATCCTAACAAACTGAAGAAGCGTGGGAAAACCCAGACATATAACCCCCAAGGGTTAAGGCGGTCCCGATCTGTGTCTCTTTGAATGGCTGAACAATTCATCAGTGCTACGCATGCGCTTGACAGTCTGGATGGGAGCCCCCTGCTCGCCATCCTTACTCATGACAACAGAGATCACCAATAAATTTGAGAAAATACAAATGTTTAGACTGAATAATGCATTATTCATCATTCTTGGTTGGGTACAGAAAAAATATAAACATATTTGTACATTTGAGGTTTGCTATTGTCTGCTTTATAGGGCTGAGAGACAGTGACTGGCCCAAAGTCACCCAGCTGGCTTTGTGCCTAGGACAGGACTAGAATTCATGCTCTCCTGGTTTCTAGCCTAATGCCTTAACCACTACACCAAACTGGCTCTTGAACGTATCTAACATATCTATACATATAGTGAAGGGATAGACTAGTACAGGCAAATGGAAAACATAAAGAAAGTCAACAATCTTCTTTAGGAAAAAAAAATGTTAATTGTAGAACATACATGTTAAATGATAAATGCTTTAGAAGAATATATGGAAAAGAGTTACTGCCTTTAGTTACTGACAGAATTAATAGAGAGAGGAAACTTATCAAAACAAAATAGCCTTTGACACTGATCCTACCTGGGAATTGCAAATGAAATTTTTATTTTTTATGGAAATATTTCTTCTTAGTATACATAGATCCTTTCTACATATTGTAAGGAAACCCTTTTTTACCAAATTGGCAGTACATCCCTGCCTTCATTGGACAATTATGCATAATGTGAGTGGTCAGACTGGAATACCTGACGCTGGCAGCAAATTCATTAGGAACAGCAACATGGCAAAAGCTGGAGTTACGGAAATTGTATGGAGTTGAGGCCCTTGGAGAAGTGAAAACACTTCAGCTGTATTCTAATTCTTGCTCTAAATTTTCATACTAAAAATGCAGAGCTTCTGTACTGGATATGAGAAAGTTTGTTTCATTCCTAGACTTTATACCTTGCTTCTCATGCAAATATATTTTAAAATAATGGGAATATAGTTGTTTGGGGATTTAAGCTACTGTGTCTATATATTTGTTATTTATAACAAATAAGTTACTGTATATATAACTGAACTGTGAAGGTAGGAATAATAACTGGAAGGACTTTAATACAATAAATGGTGTATACAAAGAAAAGTAACTTTTAACATTGTTGTGACACAACATTCAATTCTAGCAACAGGCCTTTACATCTTCTGCAGCTCTCTACATAGATTTATACTATGACAAATAAAATCCAACTGTCCTGTTCAGACTATGCAACCAGGCAGAGTAATATCAAAATACTCTTTATTAAATAACTATTTACAATAAATAAGTCCTTGATATACAAAGACTTGGGTTCAATGAGCCCAACTGGGCCACAACAAGGTAGCGGAACAGGACTTCTAACTGGAAACGGAGGCTGGATGACTGAAATGCAATGTGCTGAGGAAGCTGAAGGCAACAGGTCACGAACTGGAACAATACTAGAGCTGCTCTGGCACTGGATTACTGGATAGATGGAAGCTTGCGTTAGACTGGAAGCAGCAACTGGAACCTTGAAGCAGGACTAGGAACTGGGAACGAGGCTGGACTTGACTAGAAACTCTGGACTGGGTTGAAGACTTGAAGCAAGACTGGAACTCGGAACAAGGCTAAACTCGGTTGAGAGCCCTGGACTAGGCTGGACTCTCTGGACTGGAGACTTGGAGCAAGGCTGGAAACTAGGAACAAGACTGGACTTGGCTGGAAGCCCCAGACTAGGCTGGATTCCAGATCCAGAACAAGATAGGTGTGAAATACCTGAACACAGCTGAGCACATGAAGCATGGTTGGATGGAACCGAACGCACATGGTGGCACTGGAGTTTCAAGGTACAAAGAAGCCGCGTGGAAGATCGTGAAGTTTCAAGACTGGAAGCAAAACTGAGACTGCTGGACTTGGCAAGCCAAAGATCCTCAATGGCAGCAGAAGCAGGATTCAAGTCCTCTTCAGAATGGAACAAAGGCGCTGATTCCTCTTCGGCAACAGACGCTGTCTCTGATGCAGGTAGGGACTGTTCCTTGAACGCTGGAGGCTTGGAGGCTAGGTTGTCTCCGGCAGCTCACTCTTCACACGGCTGCCTTTTATCCCGATCCTTGGCGCGCTTGGACCCTCCTGCAGCCAATTGGGCTGCCTTCTCCTTCACGCTCTTTTCAGTCCATTGTTGGCGTGCACTGATTGGTGGATTCAAATCCTTCCCCGAATCTTGGCCAATCAGCACCATGGACTGTTCCCACACTGCTGACTCATCCTGGAGTTTCGCTTTCCCGGTTTCAGCCCGGTAAGTTTCTATTTCCTCCTCTGACTCAGAAGGGGTTTCACTTTCTGAGTCAGAGGCAGGCTTGACTCTGACACCAACTTCTGTGGCTAATTAAATTTAATGCTAAATTAGGGGAGATAGGAGAATATTTATTGGGTAATTTGGAACCAGAATTTTCTTCACTAAGTGATGCAGTCGTTTAAGCACAACGTCACATGACCGCATCACTTAGTGACGGCAATCCCAGCACACCCCATTGCTGCTGTTAACTAAATTCCACCAGTCATCAGCCAAGGACCCACCCCAATCCAAGCCATTGTGGGCTTGGTCCCTCCCAGCCCTGAGCCTTGGTAAGGTAAGGGACTGCCTCCTCTTTGATCACCCCCTGGGGCTGCTTGCCACACTGTGACTCAGGGGCTTCTTGGCATGCTGCGACTCTGGGGCTCCAAAAAGTTCTTGAGGCGCAGCTGCCCCTGGAAGCCGCAGCCACCCCAGCCCAGTCCCAGCCACAGTCGCCCTGCCCACCCTGCACTCGGAGGCCCCTGCCACCCTGCACTCTGCCACCCCAGCTGACCTTCGCAGTCTTCTTGCTCCCGCTGCTGACGAGCTGTGCCCACCCTGGTCCTTTATGAGGCAGCTGCTGGCCATAAGAGGCCACCTTCCCCAGGTCTCGTGAGGCAACTGCCAGGTGTGACCTGGGGACGAAAGCCTCTTGCGGCCAGCAGCTGCCTCACGAAGGGCCAGGCCATGCATTCCTGGTCAGCAGCAGGAGCAAGAAGACAGTGAAGGTCAGCTGGGGCGGCAGGGGCTGCGCAGTGCAGGGGGCCAAAAGGGCATAGATGGAAGGGAGATGGGTGGGTGGGGAAATTGAAGGCCCCTGCAATTGTAAGTGCGGGCAGGCTGCCAAGCACTGAATTTTGATCGAGTAATTGCAGGGGTGCTGCAATGGCTGTAACTTCAGGGACAGGTTCCTTCGTCCCTTTGAGCAATTGCTGAATGAACGGTCATAACTCGAGGACTGCCTATAACACTATATAGTTATTTAGCTCTTCAGATTTTTCCCCTGTGGTTCTTTTTCTGGATTTTGGTGAACTGGGTTTTAAAGAGCTATCTACAAATAATTTGATCACTGCTTTGCACACAGGCAAAAGAAAATAGCACACCCCCCCCAAGTTGTGTTCTGTCATCATATCATGTTGTGGAAAGGATAGAAAGTTATCTGAGCAGTTCCAACTACAGGACAAACTAAGATCAAATCAGTAGGAAGAAAGTTTTCAGGCAGGCAAAAAAAAATTACCGCAGGGAGCTTTGATGAGGCTGGAAGCAAGAGACGTTTGTTTCTCTGATGCTGTGGGTTTTTGTTTTGGGGTTTTTGTTTTTTAACTATAGGGCTCTCTGAATTAGTGAATAGGCTGTTCATTTCCCTGATGATCAAGGAATGTGAAGGTATCCAGAATGTGAATTTCTGTCAGGCTCTGAACATAGCTTTATAGTAAAATGTTGCATACTGAGGAGGAAAGGTAGGGGGTTCTAAGTAGGTAGGACCTTTGAGACATATTTCTGAAGAAGATTTTTATGTTGGAAGCTTCCTTCTCTGCAGAAAAAGCTTGGGATTTTGGATTATGACAGAATCCCAGCAGACATTATAGTCCCAATAGGAAAATAAATCATGCAAATTCTGTTGGGAAGAGAAACAATTTATAGAGTGAAGAATGAATTATGTTCAATCCTGGAACATGAAAAGCTGCTTCCAATAGATTTCTCCCTTAAATCTTTGACCAAAGCTTTTGCCTTCCAAATTTCTTGGGTAACATATCTATAGCAGGACTGAGTGAGGTTGCTCAGATATATCTGAAATAAAAGATAGGCTTCAAAAAGTCATCCCTAGCACTATTCTTTTGTCAATTACAGTGATCACTACTTTACACAGCATAGGAATAATATCACCTATTTATGATCCAAGATTAACTAAATATTTTTTTCCAACAGCAGCTCTACTGGCTGAGTCTTGGATGGATACAGAAATATAGTTCACCTGGAAGAGCATGTTGTGACAGCAACATGTTTTTAAGAATGAACTTTCATTTGAGAATTCAGACATGGACAGAGGGATACTCAGTGCAGTTGATGATTATTAAATGCATGACAAAGTCTTTTTGACATCTTTTGAATCTTTGAAAATACTATAAGTACAGATTGAACATCTGCACTGAGACCTAAGGATACATCCCTTCAGTAGCTGATGGCTGTAATTTATTTTTGCTAGCTGAAACTTGAACAGTGGGAAAAGCCATGATGGAAGTGTGGACAGGCCCATAATACAAATTGTCCCCTGACGGGAGGAGATGGGCGGGGATAAATTAGATAAATAAATAAATAAATAAAATCGTGTAGAAGAACGGTGCAATAGGACAGGAAATATTAAGTAAATTTTTAAAAATCCCCCAAAGATCCCCCTTTATATAGGTTATTTGTATAGGTTATTTGCTGAGAAAAAATTACTACCATAGTCTTTTGAGAAAGTTATCTCTGGAAACTGTATAAGGATGTGCCCTAATAAAGCCAGGTGTATTCCACTGATCTGGTCTTTGAGCAGAATGTTCTAAGCAGTCCTTCTGCTGAAGATGTTATAGCTTATATAATTAAACATAAAAAGTGTCATCTGAGCACTTGAAAGGTACCTTTTCATTATTTTTTTGTGAATGGCCATATCTCCTAAGCATCCATCCCTGTGGACACCCCTGAACCACCTATTGAATAATTAGGGTTTTTTTTAATGTTTTAGGGAACTAAGAATACAGATGACTTCATTTCTGACAGAGTGTATAAGTCTGAACACATGAGAATTTGAAAACCAGCACCTAACATGTTGAGGGCAGAGTGTGCGAAGGAAGCTGTGTGTGACGGCCCCAGTACCAGGATCTTAACTTGAGAAATTCTCCAGACAGTCCATTAGGAAGCTTAAAGAATTCATTTATTAAAATCCAATTACACAGGGCATTTGCAAAGCTCTGAATAACATTTTGGCACCAAAGCATTCAAATTAAATCATTCCCTCTGACATAGTCTCTCCTCCCTGTTTCATCTCACAGACAACCCTGTTCGCACTCCTGATCTTCCCCCTCCCATCTCCTTAGACTTAATTAGAGTCCAGGTGTCTTATCAGCCCATCCTTGGCTTCAGCGACTTGTGAAGGAATGTGATTAATGATCCTCTCTTTCTGCAAAGCTGCAAGAGTGGACACGTGTTTGCTCTTGTTCTGGCATAGCATTTAGCAGCTGATATGTGTAGCAGTGACTTCATGGCAGGTGAACAAAACAAGCCTGACACTGTGTTGTTGTTGTTTTTGTTGCTGTGTATTAACTTAGAATGTTGCCAAATCTTTGGCTTACCATCACATGCCAAAATACAATAAAATATCCACACTAAAGAGAAAACACAGTGTAGGTTTAAATAATAAAACCAGCAATTAATATGCAATAAGTAAATAAACATCCAAATGCTAGAATTTCCTACAGGCCTTCTAGAAAAGTTTGGTCTTCAGTAGCTTCTAGTGGGGCGTTCTATCCTAACTTCTAGAGGGAGGCTATTCCAGAGCATTGGTTCTGTGATGGACAAACAGTGCTTTCTGGTCCCTATCCCTCACCTCACAAAATTGGGATACTATAAGGAGCTTCTCTTGGGACAATCTCCTTGGATGGGTTGAATCTGGTTGGAGTATGCAGCCCTTGACATACCCTGGTGCCAAGCTATGTAGAGCTATGTAAGTCAAAACTAGCACTTGAATTGCACCCAGAACCCAACTGGTAACCAGTTCAGGACCCTCAAGATAGATGTAAAATGATGATAACTAGGATCAGTAAATAGGGCTGCTGCATGTTGGAGCAACTGCAGTTTCCAAATGGCCTTCAAAGGCAGCAACATGGAGAGTGCATTGCAGAAGCCACCATTTGGTGATAAGGTTGAGAGTCACTGTAGCCAGATGTATTCATATTCATATGAACCTGAGTAATAAGAGGATCATGGAGATATTACAAGTATATTAGCATGTCTATACAGGACTTGGATATAGTCATTTATCCCTCCCCCCAACCTCTCTGAATTTGCAATGGTAGCTAGTATACCGGTAGAGCTTTGAAAAGCATTGCCCTGAAGTTGGCCACCTCTCATAAATAATCAATAGTTTCCTTTTTGTAGGGATTGGAACTATGAAATGGGGTGGGGAGCGGGGAATATTTTACACAGTCCTGAATTCATTAGGAAAATAACTATCCGTGCTTTTCTTAATAATCAATTTTTAAAAACAGTTTCATAGGTTGATTCTTTGAGTAGGGGAAGGTTCCAAATAATGTTCTTCCCTCTTTTATTACTCCCACTATTATGTCTGTATGTTATTAAGGATGAAGACTTGCCTCCTGACATACAGAATGCAAATTTAATTTAAGTAAATATTACTTCTTTATGTGTTTTTCTCTGTGTTTTCTGTAAGTGTTCCTGCTCACTTGAGAATAACAGAATGGAAGTGTAATGATATGTGAGAAAGACCTTGAGAAACGGGGTGAAGAGATGCTGCCTAGGGAATGGTCAGATAAGAGAGGCATAGCCTGCAGCTGCATAATGGGTAGAGAAAGAGGCTCAGAAGGGACCCTCCCCAACTTCTCAGGCTGTAAAGGAGACAGCGGGAGATTTGTACTTTCAGACTTTCAAGATTCTGTTGATGTAGCCTTACAATAAAGTGGAATTAGTTTATCTGGTCATGTTTCCTGTCTGGTCTACCTGGGAAGGCTGACAAAAAGACGGGAAAAATTCAAACTTCCTTCAGTGGCCAGCTGTTCTTAATATGAGATAGACTTGTATGAACAAAACATAAGCTGGAAAATCTGTTGAACATGTTGCAGAAGAAACATGGATAAAAATTCACATTTAAAAGCTTTTGGGATGACCTATCAGACTGAATATTTGTTCTCCTATCAATAATCATGAGGAAAATCATGCTTTGTTTAACTGAGGCTAAGTACATAATGCAGACTTAGAGTCTAGAATAATGTGGCATCAAGAATTCTGGGATGAAAGCAAAAACGAATTCAGCTTATGTTGATAATGCCCCATTAAGTTACATTAACAAGACTAGTTAACGTTTTCCCAAGAAATAAATTTAATCTCAATCTTTGGATACTATTTTTTTTTTCTTTTCCCTACCCTATGTGCCTTTCATAGGTTATGGTTACTTTTCTGAAATAAAACAATGAATAACAATTATTTTTCTCTGGCACTTTATTGCAATTACATGCAATTACATTACGTTCTCCCTTTCTCCTGACTTGAATGGCTAAATCTTAAATAATCTTACTTTCTGTCCATATAAATTAGAAATAATTCTAGTTAGTATGGCTGAAATGAGAAACAGATGAAAATAACCTGATCACAGCTGCCTGTCATTAGCATAAACAATAAAAATACTGTGTTTGTCTTGAGTTGGACTCCTGCTTGATTACTTTAAACATTCTAAGATAATGTGACAGAAAATGAAATATTAATAGCTTGATAAAATTTGAGACGTAAACCACTGTTGTTGGTTATATAGAAGGGAGATCATTTTGTGTTGTTGTTTTTAAAGTGGAAAGTAATTTCCATTAATACACTATATTTTAACATCCTAAATGTTATATAAAATATAAATGTCCTAAATGTTTTATAAAAATATACTGTGATAAGTTTATTTATTTATTTATTTATTTGGTGCCTTTGAATCAGTGTTGATTCCTGGCAATTGCCTGGACTAGTCCCTGCAGTTTTCTTGGCAAGGTTTTATAGAAGTGGTTTAGCATTGCCTCTTTCCTAGGCCTGAGAGAGAGTGACTGGCCTGAGGTCACCCAGCTGGCTTTGCCCAAGGAGGGATTGGAACTCATGGTCTCCCAGGTTCCAGCCTGGTGCCTTAACCACTACACCACACTGGCTCTCAATAATTGTTTTAGAATGGTCTAAAATATATTTTATTTTTAAGTATGACTATAACTGTATGTTTTAGGTTTCTGGAAATAGCATCCAGAAAGGCAATGTATTTTTTTTTCATCTGTCAGATTAATGCATTCTCTTGCCAAAAATATTAGAAACATTTTGGGTAAGAAAGTTTTTTAAAATGAAAGTTTATTGTATAATATGTTGCTGGAAAAGATAAATCTAACTTGTTAGACAGCTGATTTATAATAAATATATGGAAATATTCTGTTTGAGATGTTGGGTGTGGACATATTTCACAGAATTTACTACATAGAAATGTAATCTGGATGGATCATATTTTTACTTTATACACATCTTCATGTTCATCTCTTTCTATCAATTGCTTAATCACTTGCAATATTTATAATAAAATGGACTGTGTATGATTGTTTTATATATGGTATCCAACTGAATGCTCTTGTTAGGAGAAAATATTTCTGCTAATGGAAACTGCTCTGGAGTACTCTTCAATGTTCCATCAAAAACATGCTATCAAGTGCTTTTGAACTGTTCAGACTCAATTTAGAGACCAATAAAAGGCTAAAAGGAGGATAAATGAGGAGAATTAAATGCTTTTAATTATACATATACAATTGTTGATTCAGAAAAGTGTGCTTGTTTTCTCCTCATTTGATGTTAGTGGTATCAGATAAAGAAGCCACTGGGCTGTGATGCTGTCTGTAAGAACTTCAGCTACCCATCCTGTCATTAATCCATTCACACTCATTTGAGGTGCCAGAGCAAAACAGAGAATTCTGTTCCTGCTCAAGCAGATAATTTGGCTTCCATGCTGGGTGAGAAAAATAAGTATCGTTTCCTGAATAGCAGAGAAATCAGGTAAGCTGCCTAAGTGGGGACAGAGTGACTCAAGCATGAAAATGAGGAAAGATCATGGTCTGAATTACACCCTTTTCTAAGGGTGACAAGCCTTTTCCCCCTCCATTCTTCACTATTTAGAGTCCTGTGTTTTGCTTTGTTTTGTTTTGTTGATCCATATGTGGATCCACATCTTGAGAAATCAGGATGGGTACAGTATCTGGTTTCTCAGTGACTTTCTAAATCCTAAGTAAGTTGTTAATGCATGTTGTTATTACATTGGAGTGTATAAAATTAGCTTGTCTTTTGTGTGACAGATAGTTCAGCAACTTACATTCTGATTGAGTATTGGCAAGGCGGAATTTATTGCAGGCAGGGTATTTTGGAGATAAAAAAAAGATTTTCTTAATGCTTTACTGAATGCAGAATTTGAATACGTTGCTATGGAACAAACCTTCCCAAGGGCAAACAGCAATATCTTTTTGGCACTGTTAAGTGAGGCAATATATTCATACACCCAAAGAAATCAAGCATAAAATGAACATTTTGCAGACTGCTTCATGTCTGATTTTTACTCGTAACATTACAAGCAAACTAAACGACACTAGATGTCACCACAATTCATCATGTTTTATAGTTCATGACATTTCATTTAGGATAACATTTTACTTTCATATGGTTTACAAATAAAACCTGGAGTAAGAATAGTCTTTGGCCTGTGAGTGAGCCTAGCTGTGACATGCATGAAAAGTTTAATTCAGTAAATTGCAATTCAGTATAATCAACTCAGTATAATCAACTGATCTTGTAATATAGCCCCAAGTACGATGAAACCTCAGTGTACATATTGAAGTTTGATACAATTTGATTTTGTTGTAGTAGTTGTCCTTTTTTGGTCACTGACCACCAGAATTTATGTTCAATACTAAAATTAAAGCCATACCATTGTGCCAATAGTTTAACCTATGTACTGTAAGAATAACTAGGGGTTCTCTTCAGATTTTATAAATCATTCATACTAAAGAATAAGTAGGGTTTAAAATGCTATCACAAATAGATAAACATAGTACCTATACCATAGAGAGACAGAGACAGAGAGAGAAAGAGAGATGTGTGTGTGTATATATATCTTTAAGATTTCAAAATCAATGATAAATACAACTATATAAAACTATGTAAGATGTGTCCTATTTATAAAATGACACATAATGCTGAAATGACAATACAAATAGCTAGACAGTATATAAAATCACTAAATTACTAAAATCTACAGATATTTCAAACTGAACTGAACATTAATGGTGTGACTATGGGGCATAAATTTATGTCGGGCATAAATGGGATGAGGGAGAATCTAAAAACTGAATGGGCGTAGCCTTAATCATCCTGATGGCGCCAATGCCTAAGAGAGTAAATTGTGGCAAGTAGGTGTAACATACTGTATAAAATAACGTATTTTTTTTAAAAAGTAAAATTAGCACCTGTGTCAATAGCTGTTATTGGCCATTTGTGGGTGGAGTTTACACAAAACCTAACAGAATGTTGATACTTTTGAAGAGGTAGTTATCTTGATCGTCTACTAGATAGTGTACACAGAAATTATCAGAATCTCCCAGAAATTTCCTGTGAATAGGAGAGAGGTAATCAGCTAGTGACAAAGGTTCCTGTAAAAGTGATAATGAAGAAGAACATAGACCATGTTTTCTATCACATCCATGGTGCAGGAACAATGCTGTATTTCAAAGGGAATTTTCTTATATTTCCCTTCCCAAACAGCTATGGGGAGGGCATTAAAACAAGCTAATATTAAAGCTCTCCTACATTTAGTGATTGAAATTTGGTATAAGTATGGAACTGGCTTGGGAGCTAAAATTCAGTTGTTTATACTGTAAATTATAACATTTCTGTTTGGCCTTCTGCGTCTAAAATCCCCTGTCTTAAGGCTAATTTAGCTTGATCTGGCCCTAATGATAAAATAGCATCACTGGAAAAGCTGCAATAGCCCAATTTCCATTGGACTGCTTTTTCCCAGGAGGATTTGAAATTATCCGCCAGTATTAGATGCACCAGTCCAACAGGGGCATGGAGTAGTTTCAGCCAGTAAGTAAAAATATTTATCCAAAGGCTGGATTCAGCTTTACTGAGTCCTCCTTTCTGCCAAAGTACTGCATTCAGGATACAGCTAGTGTAATGGGATGTGAGAGTAACTGTGGGAGACAGGAAGAAGAGTTGCAGCCTAGATAATGGTCTGATAAGAGAAATCTGAGTCCAAAGGAGGGATGGGTAGAGAAAGCATCTCAGAAGGGACTCTCACCAGGGTAGCCATGTTGTTATGTAGTCCTAGTTGATCCCCATATAGCAGTTGTGCTCAAGCTTTAGCTGCAAACAACGTAATTGCAGCAGGTATAAACTATGCTCCTTAGGTGGAATAATAAGCTTGATAGCTGACGGTGATCTCTGTGCATTTTGGACAGTGCATATTATGTGTCATAAACAAAACATGTTCCCTTAATAGACAAAAGATGAGGAGGAGCCAATGACATTTACTAATCATATTTCTGACATATTTTAAAAAGATGTTAACGCTTGTACAAGTTCCAAAAATGAATTAAATATACATGCTGAAATACTAATTTGGCAGCTTTGATCTCAAAGGTGGCGACTCTTTTCCAGAGACAAAATGTAACTTAATCAGATACAGTTGAAATTTATATATTTATGCCAGAACATAATTAACAATTATGCTTGCACTTATGAGATGGCCATCTCTCCAGCAGCCTGGAGGACCCCTAGGTTGCTCAGTTAAATCCCAAGAGAGACCTCATGAAGATGTTTGTTTCATAGGGTGTTTTCAGTTCTGTGCAACTATTACCACTGAAGAGGAGTCCAATCCTTGAGAAATAGTTGGAGAAATATTTGTCAGATTTAGAGAGCCAGAAGAGATCTTAAAATGAATATCTGGACACTACAAGGTCTTGGAAGAAAAGCAAAGGAAATGGGAGCTGAAGTAGGGTTGTTGCTGTCGTTGTTTTGAAATCCATCTTTCAGTTGGGGGTCATGGCCAGAGGCATTCATTGGGGGAGTGTCAAAATCTGCAAAGTGGTTAATCTGTACATAATCTAAGTGAACATTTCAGCTTCCAGAAGCTTGAAAAACCAACTCTAAATATTTAAAGGTTTTGCTGCTCGGTGGTGTGTCCACCTAACTTCCAGATTCATTGTTTTGAGGGTTTGAAGAAAGTAAAGATTTGAGTCTTGGCAGAGTTTTTTGTTAAGGTCTCCTCACTGGAGTAATTGATGAGTGATCCCAAAGCTCTTCTAAAGCAGATGTCAGGCCTAGCCCCAGAATGGCTTAGAATCAATCCAGCCAAGTTCAGCTCTTTATTTGCTCACACCGTATAGGCAGAATCTTTCCAGACTAAACCTACCCTATTCTAACCTAAACGGAAATAACCTGGGAGGTTCTAGGTCATGGTACTCTGAATCTCTTTCTCTTCCCACATTCTCCCTCTGGGCTATGTTGTCTCTTGACCTGCCCCACTGCTTGGAATGTGCTCCCTCCTTCCTGAGAACCAGCTGTGTTACTGTAGTCCATCACATCACCTCCCCCTTCATAGACACATTCCATCACAGCAGTAGAGGTTAAGGACAAAATTACTGCATCTTCAGCGTACAGTCATACAGTGATGTGTCTGTAGGATAGTTTGGGAGAACAAAAGGCAGAATAACTTAAGTGGGGCACGGTGGACTTTGTATGAAATGGATCAGTTTTCTGCAGGGATTTATGTAATTTGCATAATGATACTATTTGCATCAATTTATGTAATTTGCATAATGAAGTCATCACATGAATGACATAAAGTGTTGCAAATGACATACTGTATCTCCATGATGATGTACTTTTATTTTTAATGGATAGTTGTTAATAATGGACCCACCTTCCCCCTAATTAGTCTGTTAAAATGAGGTTTCACTTTTCTTATGTACAGTAGTTGAGTACATGAATGTAGGCAATTATGAAATGTGATCGTTTTAGTGTAGAGCTAGAGGTAGAATGTTGGACAAGAGAAACCCAGATTCAAGTTCCCTCTTGATCATAGAGTTCTTGCATATATCTATTTTTTCTTTCTTTTCTCCTCTTTCTCCGCTCCTCTCCTCTTTTTCCTTTTTTCTTTCTGTTTAGATATAAAATAAATCAATAAAGGCAGGGATGATTTTGTGGGAACAAACCAAAACCACTTTGTACACTGCTGTGAGAATATATGTGCAATGAATGAATTTTATAATATTGAGCAATACAAAGTACATCTGAAAATATATGTAATACAATGGATTTGTAGTGAGTAACTGGAGGAATAAGCTGGATCTATTAACAAGAGTGTTTTGTTCTGTGTAGCAGAAACTGTAATTTACCTCCAAGATATTTAATAAAAAGATTTTAAAGTAAACTTTGTGCAATATCCAAGTTTTGAATTTTTAGCATAATGCAGTTCCCGATTAAGCCAGTGGATTTACCAGTCTCATAAGAAGGAGTTATGCAGTTCAATATCTAGTCTAAAGTACAGGAAGACTGAGAAAGACCATGGGATTCTGATTTTGTTCTTGTTGTTGTTGCTCACATTTATTTGTTGTTGTTGCTCACGGGAGTGCATTGTGGAATAGGTAACATTTGCTGCAGTTGAAAGAACACACAAAAGAGATGAAAATTAATGATATCAATATATATCAGAAAAAATCAGTTTGTCATCTATCTAGAAAGTCACCCAAGAAAAGGATAATACATATAAAATATAAGAAAAAGACAAAACAGATTAGAATAGTTAGAATTCTGTATTGTTGATTTGTTTTTGTTTTTGTGTCTTTAAGTCATTGTTGACTCCTGGCAATTGCCTGGACTAGTCCCTGCAGTTTTCTCAGCAAGATTTCAGAAGTGGTTTGCCATTACCTCATTCGTAGGGCTGAGAGAGAATGACTGGCTCAAGGTCACCCAGTTGGCTTTGTGCCTAAGGCGGGACTAGAACTTTCAGTCTCCCGGTTTCTAGCCTGGTGCCTTAACCACCACACCAAACTGGATCTCTTTGTTGATTAGTTTGTTGATTAGTTTATGACAAATAGGCCATGATTTGAAAAATGGTATTGTGCCATTACTAGCTGTAACCAGGACTGTCACATGAAATGATATAATCCACATTTGTCCTAGCAGAATTTTCTGACTTGTCATTTATACATGCTGAGCCCACTGAAGGTTATGTTTTGTTGTGTTTTTAATTTGCTTTTTGGAATCAGGCTGCTATCATAGATTTGAGCAGAATATACCATCGTTTTTGAATGACAGTAATAGAATACAAATTGTATGTAAAAATTGTTCTTGTAGTTCAAAAGGGAAAGATTCCATATTGCAGCACAATAGGTCTATTTTTTAAAACAGGGACCATTACTGAAATAGTATTGTGTGTCATGCAATTAAAAAGGTTAAATGTTGGGCAGCTAAATAGAATGAAAACAATTCACTTCAAAAGTCACAATTACTTACTTCTGTTCTTTTGCTGACCTTCAGAAGAAATAAAATTTGTTTAAACTACTGAGCCTCCATTTAGTGACTTTTCCTTCCTCTGGGTATGCAATTTAAACTACAGACAAAAAGACAAAACTATCTTTTTCTTATGTTAGTCAAGAATTTTTAATATATCAAGACAGTTATGCATTTGTATTTGCATAATAAAAATACACATCATAAGAGCTGCTTAAATAATACGATCTTTAAGATTTCATACAGTTATATAATTATAACATTTGAACTATTGAGTTTTCTAGAGTATGGTTTATATAGAATGGTAAAACAGATTATTCCAAGAAATAAAGTTCCTTCTTTCTTTTTTTGGGTCATGATGGTTGCCCAAAACCCCTATCCCTTTAGCTCCACTACAATGTATTTTAATATCAGGATTCCTCCCCCCCCAAAAAAAAATCCCTATGTTTTGAGTGAATGGAGTAGTGTGGGAAGGGTTGAAGTTCCCTGCTGACTTTGTTTCTGACTTTGGATGCTTATTGATATCCATGGTCAAGGTAGGCTAAGGAAGAATTGTGATGGAGACAGGAGTGCATTGTGAAAAGAAGTCAAGTGGACATTAATAGGTCCATAAAAGTTGGAGAAAGTGACAAAGATGAGTATTTTTGGAAAGGAATGGAATGTGGAAGGAGAAGAACATGGAAGTGGAGAAAAAGAAGGAAGTAGGAATGGAGAGTCAAATGAAGGCGAATGTTAGAAGTGAGAAGACAATAACTAAGTGGTGGCAGGTGAGGTAGATCAAGAAACTTTGAAAACATCTCCGAATGTCAGAGACTGAGGATTCAAATTAATGATTTTGTGTATGACACTGGGGAGAAAGTTGACAGAGGTAATGGAGGGAATATAATTTGGGCTAGTGAGATAGGGGAATGGTGGAACTTAGTGACCTCCTACATTGCTGCTGTTGTTGGGAGAGAAAGGAGTGGCATTGGAGGAGAAGGCAAAAAGCAAAAAGGTACAGTGAGAATTACTTTTCATACTGATAAAAGGTTAACAGCTATCAAACCAGTGAACAAACATAAACTGTTCATCCTTCACGAAAGAATTATCCTAAACCTCCAAATAGAAAGTAAGTTAACAAGAGTTTTGCCACACTAGAATTGCCTATATGTAAGTTTCTCATCTGAACATAGAACACTTGCTGGAATTCTTGTTATAATGTTTGCCTTCCTTCTGATACATTCTATTAACAAGTGGATTCTTGTTCCTTGCATTAGCTGTGGTCAGCCCAAACTGCAAGGAGGAATGTCTGGCAGTCACCCCCATTAGTAGAGAGGCAGCTTCACGAGTAGGGATTCAAGGGAGCTGCTCTTGCTGCTACCAGTGCCAACAATTTGGCATGTAGTGACTACTACATGCCAGAGTCCTTAGAACAGATTATGGTGGAACAGCAAAGAATCTGGCAGGTGTGCTCACCACCAGCAGTCCCTTGCAAGTCTGAAAGTACAAATATCCTGCCCTCCCTTTTTATTGTTTGGCTGGTCAGGGCGGATCTTTCCTAAGTTTCTTCTTTAGACCATTGTGCTCCCTTGGACTCCCTTTCTTTTTATCTGATTGTTCCCTAGGCAGCATCTCTTCCCTCTGTTCCCCAAGGTCACCCTCACATTCCACCACATTTCCTCTGAGAATGTATCCAGTAAAGAAGAGTTATTGGGGGAGATATGAGGAAAGCTTCCCACTCTCTGGAGGAGAGATAAAGAGTGGATGGATAGAGCCTGACCTAATTCTGGAGTGAGAAGAATGTCAGGAGGTTGCAGTACTGTGCTGCATGAATACTGGTTGTGAACTAGGGTATTTTATTATGTTGATTAGCAGAGTAACATTAGCTTCATGGCATTATATCAGCCTTTCTTGAACTTTTTTCCTCTCAGGACCCCTTCCCACTTTTAAAAATTATGGAGGACCCCAAAAGAGCTTTCATTTGTATGGGTTATATTTATTGATATTTGCCATATTAAAAATTAAACTTGATGTATTTGCTGCCGCTACCGCTTCTCACGATTGTTTGATGGGTTTTAATATTGTATTTTTTTCAACATAGGCTAGCAATTTCGATTTTGCAGATCCCTGAGGGGGTCTTGGGGATCCCCAGGGGCCCTAGGACCACACTGTAAGAAGCACTGGCCTGAATCAACTTAATTATGGGCATTTGGGTAGTGCTGGATAGGTGGAGGCAAGCACTAAAGCTTGAAGCTTGCCACGTAGGGTTAGGAATGAGGTAGGTCTCTAGATCTTGATAATGTCTGACAGGGAGAGGTATAACCATTGGCATTTGGGGTGACGGTTACAGGAGAAGGGGGACAGGATTGAGCAATTTGGTGCCAGCTCCCTCTTCTACTCTAATAGTCTCTTCCCAGGGCCACAGGAACGTCTTCACTTGGCCTTAGGCTGTTGTTTCATGCAAGATCTGTCTGTAATAAGACTGCCCTGCTCCATGATTTGGTTCTGAAGGTGCAAACAGATCTGATGTTTGTCACTGAATATTGGCTGAATAAAAATGGGAGTGTTCCCCTCTCTGAGGTTTGCCCTCCATGCACAGCTCCAATGCCAAGGACTGGAAAGTTGGGAAGCAGTGATCTTCTGAAACTGGATTACTTCCAGAGGTCCTACTCTAGAGGAAACTGAATGCGAGAGTCTCTATCTGGGATTGAGCTAAGGATTCTGCTGGTGTTTTGAACATCTACCTACTCAGCAACCCTACCTGGGCTTCCTGAGCTCATGCTAGAGCTGTTCGGGTTCTCAGGCTGGAGGACTTCATCTCCATATCCTTTGGATAAGGTTGGAAGTATCTCAGGAGATACTTGATTTCAAACACACATTAGGGAAGTTTCCCAGTGATACAGTGGTGAGATATTAGATAGGACTGTATTTTTGCAGATTGCCACTAACAGCCCTTTTTGGACTAGGAGGCTCTGGCAACAGTCACCCATGACTACTTTTATCTTGTGATTGGATTACTGCAGTGCACTGTAACTGTGACTATCAAAGATAATCCAGAAACTGCAATTGGTGCAGAATGTAGCCGCCTGTACGCTGATTTATGTGAGCCAGTTCTGCAGTATAACACCTATATTGTGGCACTGTGTTAGCTTCCAGTAGATTTCAGATTACAGTTCAAGGTGCTTATTTTAAGCTATACAGTCCTATAGGGTGTGAGCCCAAGATTTCTGTAGGACTGTCTTCTCCTGGTTAATTCCAACTGGCCAGTTTGCTGGCCATGAAGATATGCTTTCAGTACCCTCAGTCTAGAAGACAATAGGGGAAGGGTCCCAGAAGCAGTGTTTCTCTGTTGTCCCTCTAGAGCAAACTTCTCTGCTTCTAAGATCTGTTTTATCTTCTGGAAAGCTATCAAAACATGACTGTTCTAAGAAGCCTTTTGAGATTAATATGTATGCTTTGCCTTTCATGTGATTGTGAATGTGCTGCTTTATTTTGTATTATTTTCATTTTTGATGTAGTCTTATGGTTTTTATTGTTTTATGATTTGGATTTGTAAACCATCTAGATAGGTACAAATAATGGAAAATAAATGAATAACTAAAATATAATGGAAGATGCAGTTGTTCTAAAATACAACCACTGGCCTGTTAATTCAAACGTGGAATCCTGTATCAATTTCATTGGTTCCTGGACCATTTTCAAGCTCAGTTTTATTCATTATTATTTAATGTATAGGCTGCCTGACTCCTAAATGACTTTTGGCAGCTTACAAGTAAAAGCCAACATATTAAAAGAAATACAGTCAATCAGAAGAACAAATACAAAGAAAACAAGAATTAAACAAATCAGATCAAAATAAAATAAAACAAGAAGGCTCCACAATCAACCTGTCCCCAAGGTGTGGAAGAACAACCAAGTCTTCAGTGGTTTTCTGAATGACATAAGGGTGGGAACCACAAGGGCAGGAATCACAACAGAGTAGGCGTGCTTCTTGGGTCCCACAAGGTGACATTCTTTAATTGATAGAACCCAGAGTGCACCCACCCTGTTGGACTGAACCAGATAGTCTGCTTTAAAGGTGATAACCACTCCACTGAATTGCACCTGGAAGCCAACTTGCAACTAATGCAGCTCACGAAGCAAAAGGGTTATACATGCATAATTTGGTGCCCCATCACTGCCCACACTGCTGCATTCTGGACCAGCTGTAGCTTTTGGATAGTTTTCAAAGCAGGCCCATGAAGTGTGTGTTAGAGTAATCCAATTGTGAGGTATCTCGTGCATGTATGACTGCCTGAAGGGCCTCATGGCTCAGGAAAGGGCACAAGTGGCACACAAGATGTACCAGTGCAAAGTCCCTCTTGGCTACAGCTTCCACCTCCTGTTTGAGCAGGAGCTGAGAGTCCAAGAGGACCCCCAGATTGTGTACAAGTCTCAAATGAACAAGTGAAACCCCACTGAGAGTCAATGATGAAATATCTCCAGATCTGTTGGGTCCAAATAGACAAAACTGCTCAGGTGGGATTGAGCCTGAGTATTTTCTTCACCATCTAAATTTGCACAGCTTCTAGGCACATGGTTAGGACTTCAGCTGCACTGCTTGGTTGGCCATGGTCAAGATGTACAATTGGATAGCATCCTCATATTGATGATACCTGACCCCAAACCAGCAGAATGGCCTCACCCAGAGTTTTCATGTAGATGATAAACAGAAGGGGAGAGAGGGCCAAACACTGTGGCACTCCACAAGTGAGGGGCTGTGGGTGTGATCACTCCCCACCTGCAACACCAATTAAAACTGGCCACAGAGAAAGGAAAATCACTGTAAAATGGTGCATCCTACCCAGAACCCTGAAGCCAGTCCAAAAGGATAATGTGGTTGAGGGTATCAAAAGACACTGAGATCAAGGAGCACAAGGATGGATGCACCACCCCATATCCTGGCTCTGTCACAAGTCATCAGTAAGAATAACCAATGCCATCTTTGTTTTAAATCCTGGCCTGAAACCCGAGTGAAAAGGGTCCAAATAATCTGCTTCCTCCAGAGTCCTATGGACCTGAAGCCCAACCATCCTTTCCATCACCTTCCCTAAAAAAGGAAAGATTGGATCTTGGATAGAACTCTTGGACTGAGTGATGTCTTCTTGAGAAGAGGGTACACCACAACCTCCTTCAAGGCTGAGGGACTTCCCCCTCAGTCAAAGAAGCTGACACCACCACATGGGCTCAACCGCAGGTCTCCTCTCAGACAGTGTTAATGAACTTGTGGCTGAGCTAACAGACCAAACTCACTCTGATATTATGTATGTATAGAAGTCTCTTCATGCCATTCTGTCTAATCATTGAGGTTATCATTTGAGGTTCTTTCCTGGGTGTTGCTGCTTGTAGGTTGTGATGGGAAATATCTTTTTGGTTTAAACATCACCCCTAGAGTACTCTCCCCAAGGCACAAATTTTTTGACTATCTGTTTTGGGGAAATTTCATTACAATAGTTGAATAAAATTTGAAGATTGCTTTGAATGTTTTACTTTGAATGTTTCTATTCATCTGTTCATTGGAAATAAAGGAACTTGCTCAAATATTAACTATTAATAACAATTGGTATAGAAATCTTCAGGAACTTTTATGTTAATGCCAACTGCTTTTATGCTGTTGTTCTACTGACTTTGGAGATTATCAGCATTTGAGATTTCAGTCATTGCTTTATGGGAAGACTGGTGCTGTAATTTATAATCATTGCCGTAATTTGAACTTTAAGGCAGAAACTATATCTGACAAATGCTACACAATTTAAGCAGTAATTTATAATTGATATATTAGTTAGGTTTCTCTGTGCTTTCATCCTATGGTTTTAATTAACTGTTTTTAACCTGATAGGTGTTTTGCAATTGTATTAAGCAAAATCTTTACTACTTAATCTCATAGGTCTTGTTGTACAGCAAAACCTGTGCATATTTTTCAGATGGGTACTGCTTTTATTTTTCTTGACCTTTTTATCATTTTACTACAGTCAACCCAATGCTTTAGTATTGGAAAAATCAAAATGTACGTGGTACTGCAAAAATACCTTTAACATGGAACTGTTTATTAATTAGGAAATCTTTAGATGTATTTCATATAGAATTCAAAAATTGGGGAATGTCTATCAAGCAACCAAATTTGGTGAAGCTAATGCAATTAATTATAATAGTGTATTTTAGTGTATATTAGTGTTACGTTACTTTTCTATGTAGAGGTAAGTAAAGTGAAAGTACTTCATTTGGTGAGTGTGAGTTTGTATATGATCTGTGTCCAAAAATCACTGTTAATAAATTGCTCAGTTGGAAATAAAAACAAGTGGCGGTTTAACTGCGGTATTTTTTAATATTCGTCACAGGCTTCCCCAGATTCTTTGTTGCATTAGTTGCTTAGGCATAGCATTGCCTAAGCTGCAGAGGGTTGGAACCATCTGTTGCCATTATTTTTCTGCCACAGCAATTAATATCTTGTCTAAGTGGCTGACATACAGTAGTTTAAATTGTTAAATGCATTTATAATGGTCTCTGCCATGCTTTTTAAAATTGCCTTGCTATTATGCAGTACAGCATAGTTACATGAGCAACCACAGGCAGCTTAAATGTGGCATTCTAGGTTATTTTTATACCTGTACAATATACAATATTGAGTTTATATGTATCCTTTTCATGGGACAGAATAATTGAGTATAGATTATCAGTGTTTCTGTATTGCAAACTACGTGGCTTGAAGGCTGTTTTCTACTTTATTTTTCCTGTTTACCATATTAAGGTAAACAAAACCAAACGGGACAATAAGCAAAACTATAACAACTTTGTCATATTTCAACATGACTCTAGACATTTATCTAAAAGGCTTACTGCAGGAACTTTTTAAACATGTATTCCAAGATCAGAATGAACTATTGACATGCTTATTTGGCTTATTTCTTACTCATATTTTAAGAACATAATTGAGAAGGGTGGAAAAGTCTTTTAATCAACCCATACTTACCACTGTTTGCTGGGTCCTCCTCAGACCAGGGTTTAATAACCTGGTAACAAGTTTAATAACCTGTTTTAAATTTTGCTGACTAGTTTAGCTTCCTGTAGCCCCTCTTTTCCCCTCTTTGAAAATGGAGACAGCATTTTTTTGGCTCTGATTTTCTAGCATCTCCCCCATTGTATTCCCCATTGTGTGCCTGCTCACTCTCTTATAATCCTTACCTCTCCAATGAATGTAAATGCAAACATTAATTCCCTTCTTGCTAATTATCCCAGCACTGGGTGAGTATTCCAGAGGGCAGGAGAGTGGGAGAAAAGGGGAAGCTGAAGTAAAATGGTTAGGAGGCAAACAAAAGCCGAAGGTGTGAAACCGATTAATCTTGTCAGTTTTGAGCCAGCTATCCCAGCGCCAGGATGCGCATTCCAAAGGGCAGGGGACTGGGGAAAAGGAAAGCACGGTCGCAGTCACGTGATTTCCCACTTAGGGACTGCTTTGCTTAATGACAGCTGCTGGTCCCAATTGTGGTCACTAAAGAAGGACTACCTGTATTTGTTCGAGCAGGTACTTAAACAATAATGGTAATTAAAACAATTTATCCCAGATCCTAAACTCCTTGGTCCTATGTTTGGTTGATCAAGCAGATTAAATAATGGAACAGAGTATAAGGATTACTGGGTTTTGTAGCGTTTTCCTCAAGAAGAAAAAAATGGTCATTCAGGGATGGAGGGATGGAAGGATAGATAGATCTTATTAAGAATACAAGTATATTCCATCTTGAATAAATAAACATACAAGTATACAGCGTACTGTCAAAAGAAACAAAGTGTATACAGTGTACTGCCAACAAAGGGATTCAGGAGACTGTTAACATGGTAAGATGATTGCAAGGCTAATTAAAAATATCCTGTTCAAGGATCAGAATAATTGAGGTAATACTGGAGAGCCAAAGGGGAACCCATGAAGAATACTACAAGAGCTGGACCAAGGAAAACTGTAAACAAACATTCTTTGCAACTGTTTGCTTCCTGCTCAAACCTGGTATGCAGAAGCCACAGAAAATCCTACTGAAACTCAGGTTGGGCTTGAAGTTAAGGATCTTCAAAGTTAAATGTTTGCGTTCCATGTTAAGAAAACGTAAAAAGCTCAGTTCTGCCTTTAAATTTCTGATTAAGCCTGAAAAGTTATCTCTGTGTGTTCATGCTACAATATGTAGTCAAATGGTTTTTTTTAATTGGAAGAGTTAGTTTGTTTCTGTAATGCCTGTTAACTGTCAGTATTACTACCTTGGTGAGCATAGGCTGGCATGCATGTATGAGTCTGAGGGCTAGAAACGTTTTTTTTAAGATGAATAAAATTTTTCAAAGTAATATTAGATTAATTGTGTTAAAAAGTGTACATAAAAAGTGGTTTTTTAATATTCATTTAGCAGTTGAAAACTAAATATTCATAATTAACAAAAACACCCAAGCTAATAAACATCTTCAACCAGGATGAATACTTAAGAGTATCTGACCTAAAAAATCTATTCTTATTGTATCAAATCATAAGGCCCTATGTTAGCACAAACCCAAACTTCAGGTACGGTACAAGTCCATGTGCAGAATTATGATCCATAAAAGTTAAATTCTCTATCAGACTTGTTTTTCAGATACAGAAAGAAGTTATTTTTTATACTGATACATATTCCAACAACTTAGTCTGCCATTCTCATAGAATAGGAATTATGTGTGATTTCCACTAAGAGGCGTAAAGTATCTAGCCATCTCCATATACTTTGCAGGAATTTAAGATTTAGTGATATTTATGAGAAAAAAGCTGGCAGGAAAGAAAATTCAATCTTTAAAATGTGTTGTTATTATTATAATTAACTTTAAATCGGTTTACTTGGGGAAGGGAAGGAAATTAAAGATATAAGTGGCTGTATGCACTCCAAATTTCAACTTTTTCTTTCAGTCAAGATTGAATAAAATACTTACAGGTAGTCCTCACTTAATGACCCTAACTGGGACCGGAATTTTCATTGCTAAGCGAAGCAGCCATTAGGTGAAACATCATGTGATTGCACCTCTTAGCAACGGCAGTTCTGGTAGTCCCAGTTGTGGTTGTTAGGTGAGGACCTCACATTTCTACCCTGCCGCACTCACCTCCACTTCAACGCCCCCCACCTGCCTATTTCTCCCTCCATTTCTGCCCTTTTGGCTGCCATGCACTCTGCCACCTACCCCTGCCACCCCCAAATGACCTTCACTGTCGTCTTCTTCCTGCTGCTGACGAGGTGCACCTGACTGAGGCAGTTGCTGGCCCTTTGTCAGACCTCAGGCTGCCAAGTGTCAGAATTTTGATCACGTGACCACAGGGCACTGCAATAGCCATAACTTTGAGGACCAGCTGTAACGATCATTCATTTAGCACCATTGTAACTTCGAAGGTCGCTGAACAAGGTCGTTGTTAAGTGAGGACTACGTATATTCAAATATAGAAGGAGACCATGGTATAAGTGATAGAGAATAGATATCCTTCCAACAATTCAATATCCTTTTTTTCACAATCATAAAAACATTTCTGTTGGCTTTCTGTTAATTTCCTTACCGTTTGGCATATAAATCAAAGAACATAAATATCTTTAAAAACCAATGGGTCTTCCAGACCAAAATCAATATATAAAATAATTTATGTTGGAAGGAAACTGCTGTAACACAAAGCCACATCATTTACATTTATCAGTGTATTTTGTGGGCCACATCTCCATCCATTAAATGAATGCATCATATTCTTTCTGAAAATATACAAAGGTGTTCCTTATATAGCAAATACTATTTTTGTTAAATTGATAATTTAGTGTGTAATATGACATACAGTTGCCAAAATGATATTCAATTGATTTTTATTTTACACTCCAATTCCTTACTCCCTGGTTCCCTGTAATTTTGAACATTTGATATACCATGGCTCAGTGTCAGGCCCACATTGCCCGAGGGACAACTAGGTGCTATTGTGGGTGGAGAGAGATGAACCTTTTTTCTGTGTGATAAAACTGAAAAAGATTAGACATTGATCAGTTGTTGGCCCCCCACCCCACTAGCCAGCCTCCTTATTGCATATTAACAGATGATGTTAATGACCTTGACAAGCAGAAGCTTAAGTCAACAACATGTTCTGGAGACTCTGGAAAACAACAGTAAGAATATATTGGAAAGTTTGGCATAGTGTTGAAGGTGCTGGCCTAAAACCTAGGAACTCTCTGAGTTCTAGGCCTCCCTTTGGCATGAAAGCTGGCTGGGTGACTTTGGGCTAGTCATTCTCTCTCGGTCCATACCACCACCTCACAGGGTTGTTGTGGGGAAAATAGGAGGCAGGAGTATTAATTATGTTTGCTGCCTTGAGTCATATATATAAAAAGGCAGGAAAATGGTGGTGGTGGTGGTGGTGGTGGTGGTGGTGATGATGTGTTGAAGTTAGTTAACCCAAATGAGACTTCATCAAAGGAAAAACAGCAAATAATTAGGACTGAAGGACATTTGAACAGCTGTTTATGAGACAACGGAACTATTAACACCTTTGCTTCTTGCAAATCCCTGATCAAATTAGGTACTTCAATTGGGACTTTGGAACAGCGGAACATAGAGGCCCAAAGTAATCGTCTAAGTGTCCCTCAGAATGCCAGTGATCTTGGGTGCAAAACCAACCAATAGTGAGCTGTTGACCCAGGGAATTTGCTAATAGGCTCAAAGGAGTTTGAACAGTGCTGGCAAGGTGGAAGATTAAACCCTGCAGCTGACCTAATTAGATCACAACAGGAGCAGATTTGATCAGGTTGTCCACCTTTCAAATTGAAGGAGGCTAAAATGCAGTCCAGTGAGAGAGCTGAATTGCATTCACCTGGCTGACAATCCAGTTACAGCTTGAGGTCTTGCTGATATCCCAACATTTAGCAGACTGGCACTCTAAAAACAATGATTCCACCTCCTGGATTTTATCTCCATCCACAATATTACTTTGTTACAGGAGATTTAATCACTGGGAGAGAGTTTAGTGTGTGTGTGTATATATCTGTGTATGGATGTCAGATTTCCCATCAGGACTCAGAGGCAAATAACAGCTCTTCTGAATGCCTTAATCAGCATTTGGCTTGACTTGACTGAAGGCTCCGATATGACTCAGCTAGATTAAAGTCTTTATTCAGATGGAAAATAAAGCCTTAACGCAATGGTTGATTGCCCTTTTTAGGGCAAAGAATTCAGAACCTTCAGCATAAATATTCATTTTACATAATCTGTGCTACAGAATTCAAAATCTTGGCTTTTTTGTCTTGCCTTTCAGAGCTAATGGATACTTGGCAGCTCACTTGGTCACTCTGAGCAGCTGAGATACAATTCTGTAATGTTTCTCTTTCTCCACTGGCTAACACCTGACTAGCTTCAGCTCTTACAATATAGTGTATTCCTACAAGGTTGTCCCAAGTGTAAAGAGAGGAAGGTTATGTAGCAGCCTTGACATATGTTGTAGCCAAAACCTGGCACACCTAAAGCAACCTGTGGCCAGTAAACCAAATTGCTTCTATTCACTGACCATATCTCAAAGATAGTATGGCTAGCATCCTGATCTAGCTGTTGTTGTTTATTCATTCAGTCGCTTCCGACTCTTCGTGACTTCATGGACCAGCCCACGCCAGAGCTTCCTGTCGGTCGTCACCAACCCCAGCTCCCCCAGGGATGAATCCATCACCTCTAGAATATCATCCATCCAACTTGCCCTTGGTCAGCCCCTCTTCCTTTTGCCTTCCACTCTCCCTAGCATCAGCATCTTCTCCAGGGTGTCCTGTCTTATTATGTGGCCAAAGTATTTCAGTTTTGCCTTTAATATCATTCCCTCAAGTGAGCAGTCTGGCTTTATTTCTTGGAGTATGGACTGGTTTGATCTTCTTGCAGTCCAAGGCACTCTCAGAATTTTCCTCCAACACCACAGTTCCAAAGCATTGATCTTCCTTCTCTCCAGTCTTCCTTATGGTCCAGCTCTAGCAGCCATATGTTACTATGGGGAACACCATTGCTTTAACTATGCAGACCTTTGTTGTCAGTGTGATGTCTCTGTTCTTAACTATTTTATCGAGATTTGTCATTGCTCTTCTCTCAAGGATTAAGCGTCTTCTGATTTCCTGACTGCAGTCAGCATCTGCAGTAATCTTCGCACCTAGAAATACAAAGTCTTTCACAGCTTCTACATTTTCTCCCTCTATTTGCCAGTTATCGATCAAGCTGGTTGCCATAATCTTGGTTTTTTTGAGGTTTAGCTGCAAGCCAGCTTTTGCACTTTCTTCTTTCACCTTCATCATAAGGCTCCTCAGTTCCTCTTCGCTTTCAGCCATCAAAGTGGTATCATCTGCATATCTGCCTGACCTAGTACAAAGGGATAAATAATAATGTCACACGGATGGTTTTATCTAAAATATTCCAACATCATGGTGTAATTGCCTTTGCTCTTGCCCTTGCCCTGCATCATAGAGGACCAAAAGTACATAAGCCCTGATTCTCCCTGTTGCCACTCAAGGGCAATTCGGCCTGCTGTGAATGTTTTCTTATAAGGGCACTTTAATAAACCATCCAAAAATTCACACATTGGTGTCTTACATTTGAAATCTTGTCTGTTGCCACTGCCATTGAAGTACAGTCCATTCTTTTTGTTCAGTATCCAGCAAATTTCAATCCTGCTTCCAACATCTTTTCCATATATCATGGGCCTTTATGTCCATCTCTCTGTCTGACCCTTTATGTGGAAACCTGAATTACTTAACACAGAGTCACCCCAAGGCTGGATATGTTCCTTAGAAGCTTTGGGAGTAATTCATAGAGACCTTCTACATTTGTAGGAAATTGCATTTTTTAAAATGTCAGAAAAGAATAATTTTTTAAAAATTATTTTGTGTCCTGGCTTTAGCCACTATTATTTAGATTTCAAACCTAAGCAAGCCATTCAAAAAGATGACATGGAAAACAAATGTGAATCACTAACAATAGTTTACCTGTTTGATGATTCATGCCTATCACCATCATGTAATTCCAAGGAGTTATAAAATAGTATATCCATCTAGGTCATATTTATTTAATTTTCATTGATTGATTGATTGATTGATTGATTGATTGATTGATTGATTGAGTCACACAGCCAAGCAAAGCTTTCATATCTGTGCTTTTTAAACAGCTTTTGCTCGTGCGTGAAATCTGCTTGTAATTAAATACTTTGCTTCCTATGCTTGAAGAAAATAAACTTTTTTCTCTTGGGGAGAGGTGGTAATATGTTTGCATAATAAGGTTATATATTTCTTTAGTTGAAGTGCAAGGAAGTTGGGTAGAAGGATGACAGTGGAATGTATAGCAGTGGTTTCCATCAGTGCTTCCATGTGCTGAATAATGCACCTAATGAAATTCATTATCTACTAAGTGTCAGAAATACATGTTATGGAAATATGATGCTGTTATATCAAATTCTAATCTTTACTCTTACACCAAATACCAGAATATATTATTTCAATGATTAAATTACTTTGAAACTTTTTATGATTTACTTTCCGACAATCTGTTGATTTAGGGAAGTTCAACAAAACTTTATGTACAGTACTTCTGATGAATCCTGTTCTAGTGGCAAACCCTCCCACCCCCATCACTAGCAATTTATGACAATAATATAGCCTTGCAATGAAAATAAGATTTTCCCATTGCTACTGAAAAAATTACAGAATAGTTAAAATTATTCTATTGAATAGGATTATTATCTTCATTCTGGAGTGTAAGAACACATGTGGAATGCTGCAGCAGTCATTTGGGATTATTAATTTCTAAATACCATAGAATTGCTTATACATGGAGTAGGCTTTATGTAAATAATTATTTATTATTTAATTTTTATCCCGCCTTTATTATTTTTATAAATAACTCAAGGCGGCAAACATACCTAATACTCCTTCCTCCTCCTCTTTTCCCCACAACAACCACCCTGTGAGGTGAGTTGGGCTGAGATAGAGTGACTGGTCCAAGGTCACCCAGCCGGCTTTTAGGCCTAAGGCAGAACTAGAATTCTCAGTCTCTGGTTTCTAGCCCAGCACCTTAACCACTAGACCAAACTGGCTCTCTTATATACCTGTATGTATATTTATACATATAACTTACATTTATTTATACATGTAACTTATATACTTATACTGTATGTGAAATAATAACATCACATTTTACTAGACAGATGTACAACTAATTTTTCAGCAGAATTTATTTATTTCATTATTCAAATTTATATAGCTGCCCATCTCGTATATATGGCTCTTATCATAGTGCTGAAACATGCCAGTGTGGATAGCCACCATTACTGTGAGCTGGTTGAGAATTATCTGCTTTTTCTATATCAGTATTTTTGATACCAATGAATTCTCACAAGAAAAGCCATCAGTTTTTAATTCTGCCCTACCCTCTGTAAATTAACAGAGAATAACACAGAATACTGATACAATTTTTAAAAAGAAAAGTTGCTTTAGCTGAGAAATTGCTGTGTGTACTTTTCCCCTCTCGATAAAATAGTTAAGAGCAGAGACATCACATTGACAACAAAGGTCCGCATAGTTAAAGCAATGGTCTTCCCCGTAGTAACATATGGCTGCGAGAGCTGGACCATAAGGAAGGCTGAGAGAAGGAAGATTGATGCTTTGGAACTGTGGTGTTGGAGGAAAATTCTGAGAGTGCCTTGGACTGCAAGAAGATCAAACCAGTCCATCCTCCAGGAAATAAAGCCAGACTGCTCACTTGAGGGAATGATATTAAAGGCCAAACTGAAATACTTTGGCCACATAATGAGAAGACAGGACACCCTGGAGAAGATGCTGATGCTAGGGAGAGCGGAAGGCAAAAGGAAGAGGGGCCGACCAAGGGCAAGGTGGATGGATGATATTCTAGAGGTGATGGACTCATCCCTGGGGGAGCTGGGGTTGGTGACGACCGACAGGAAGCTTTGGTGTGGGCTGGTCCATGAAGTCATGAAGAGTCGGAAGCGACTGAACGAATAAACAACACTTTTCCCTGTCCAGCACTTCTCCAATTCAGTGTATTCCCCCACAGATGTGTTTTAACATATTCTTCTTCTCAGAATAATTTTGAGATGATAATTTCATAGGAGAATTTGTCAGGTCGCATAACTTAAGTTTAGGATTGGATTAATTTATATCAGAATTCACAAAAATCAAAATGGTGTTTTTCGTTATGAATTTAATATGAATTATTCTGTTTACTTTAATTCCATCCCGTTCTTTTTTCTCTGCAGGTTAATAATGAAAATGTAGTCAAGGTTGGCCACAGGCAGGTGGTGAACATGATCCGACAAGGAGGCAATCACTTAGTTCTTAAAGTTGTCACAGTAACCAGAAACCTAGATCCAGATGACACAGCCAGAAAGAAAGGTACTGTCTTTTCATCATTTTAACTGTTTAAGATGCTTTTTCATAAAAAGAAACTGGTATGCCATTCCATTTTCTGATATTCAGGATATCTTTAATTTATGGAAAAGATAAATGTCCAAATTCAAGAATGCAAGGGTACTTTTAAAAGAGATTTCCAGTGGCATGGGCACTGAGACTTCTGGTACTATCCCATGCTCCTGAAGTGCCTCTGTATGTGTGTGTGTAATAACTGGGTGGAGGGGACTCATTTTATAATTTTTTCCCAGTTGATTTGTACCCTTCTCCTGCAAGGTGCTGTTCCATTCTGTATGAATGAAACAATTTATACACATTGCCAGGATTGATATGAAATTGCTCCACAAGGAAGTAATTCCAGCAATGCTAAGTATCTTTCTGAAAGACAAAAGAGGGTTAATACGTTTATGTCTGAATCCAATTATGTTTTGTTCTAATCTGTCAAAAACATGCGTTAATACATTTTCATGTACATGCTTCTTTACATTAATGGCCATCCTTACTATTTGGCAAAATGTGGCAACAGATTTTCTGGATATCATTGAAGAGTGCTAATTGTTAGTTATTTGATTTGTTATAAATAATAAATCACAATCCTTCAAGATGTTTTTGACCTGGAAAATGTCTGATCATTTATTATTTATTAAATAAATAAATTTAATATTATTTATTAAATCAATAAATATTATACTTTTTATTTTTGTATGTACAGATTTTTTTTTACATCTTGTCCCATAATAACCACATTGAAACACTTGTTTTAAGATGAATAAAGGCACTATGCATCTTTTAATGTATTTTTTTAATTAATACAACTAACAGTTTTCCCATTGCTGTGAAATACATACGTATGTTACCATCCTTATATGGTGTTTGCTTTTACAGTTGTATGTTTGCCAGTCAGTAACTCAAAATGTTTTGAATCATGCACATACATTTATAAAGGAATAACTAGTCTTGATAATAAACCAAAATTTGATTAATTGGGATTAATTTTCTATTTAATGAAAGTATATATTACTGTATGTAGTAGTAGTAATAATAATAATAATATAAAATAATACAAACAATGAGCTGGAAATAACATGTTTTCAAGCTAGAATGAAGCTGGAGCTCTTATGTAGGGCTCTCTTTCAACATAGTTTATTGATTGATTATGGAGATGGCAATATTAAAGATAGCATCATAACACTAATTCCTATTATTTTTTTGCCAAGGTGTTGGCACTTTTCCTCCTTTTTCTAAGCCTTTTCCACCATCATTTCTCAGAGTTAGTGGTGATGGTAATTTGGTTTTTGTGTTTTTGAAAATGATTATAAGGAAATCCTGCACCCAACTACCATGCATTTTGGCAATTGAATCTTGGTTAGCAGCTTTTATTTGTTCCTTACCTTTTCCATGCAGTTTGCGATTTATTGATCTGTATTTATGTAACAAATATACCTGGTCAGAAGTGTAGTTCACTATCTACTCTTAGGAGCAGAGTTAAATGTAGGGATAGAATGTGCAGTATTCATTAAGCCTATAAATCTCTTATTTTCCACATGGTTGCCAGTTTTATATACATGAGCTTCAATAACAAAGCCTTCTTGTGATAATCCGATTTTGGCTAAATAGTAGAAAAACAGCATGCTATGCTTATGATATATTTTTATCTTGTGATTCTGGAATAGTATAAAACTAAGAGCTGAGCATAGCAAATGTATGGTTTGAAAACTCAAGTACAGTACAATTTTTGCATAGCCAGAAAGTAATACTCTTGTTTTGAAGGCTGCCATGTCTAGGATGTCTAATTCAAGCTTTCATTGAGCAAAATTAGTACCACTTTTCTTTTTCTTTCTCCTTTCATTTTGATTTAAGTTAAAAGTTATATGCAATCACATTTCAGATATGTAGGAGCAATACTATGGAAGTATCATTGTCTGGTTCTTTTTGTCTCTCACCACTTCTGTTCAGATCAACTTGTTAGATAGTTTTCAGGTATCTTTCTGCTGCCAGATAAACTGCTGATGTGATGCTCTACATGTGATACAGAAATAAGACCTTTCAGGATTCAGTATGCTCACTTTTTTTTTTAAAAGATACAATAAGAAAATGTGTTATTTCTTATCTGTGAACATTTCTGTATGTAGCTCATAAATGTTGCTAGAGATCAGTCAATTTTATCTTTGGGGCATTGAGGCAAGCAGTTTAATTTTCACTTAAATAGTAATGTAATTTTGGATTGAATCTGAACAGTGTATTCTGAAGTGTTTTTACTTATAATCTGTATCCTTCTGTTTAATGCAAAGCCCCACCGCCTCCAAAACGGGCTCCAACCACTGCACTGACCTTGCGGTCTAAGTCAATGACCTCAGAGCTTGAAGAGCTTGGTAAGAAAGTGTTTTTAAAGAGCATGCTGCAATAATGGAGATGTAAATACAATATTATACTGTTTGAAAGTGAACTGCACCTTGTACTGAACATTGGACTGAAATGATTACATGGGAATGTTGCATTTCCGGAGATTCCAAGTTTGCATGATGGGCATGAATAATCCTACTTTGTTTCCAGCTCTGCAAGAGAATGTATTTATCATTTATGTGCATCATCATTTTAAACATTAAATAAAACTGTGGCTATTTTATTGTCTTTTTGAGTAATCAGTTCATCTAATATTGTTTTATTTTAAATTTCTGTGGCCTCTCATTAGTGGATAAAGGTAAGCTGTTAGTCCTTGTTGTTTAAAAGCTGACAAAAAATAAAACTCTGTACCTGTAAGGCAGTTAGCTCCCATTGGAGTTCTTTGGCTTGATCCCCAAAAGCAATCAGTAGATGGAAACAGATTTCTGCTGTCAGATCTCCTCTATCAGCAGTTCAAAGCCCATTGAAAGGTTATGCACAAACCTAACAAGAGATTATCAGTGTTATCATCTCTGACAGTCCCAATTGCTTGTAAGATAGAAGAAGGAAATTGCTTTATGAATTTGTTCTTTTCTTTCTTTCTTTCTTTCTTTCTTTCTTTCTTTCTTTCTTTCTTTCTTTCTTTCTTTTTTGCTGCCTTTCCCTTCTTTTGATCATTTAATAACTGATACAGTAGAACATCCATTAGGCAAAAGAGAGGATCCTTCCAGGAATGCAGCAACTGGCATTCTTCCTATCGTTATTCTTCTGGATCTGAACCAATCATAATTGATTATTTATTACTAAAACTTTGAGGAATTTGCATGAGCAAGAAAAGGTGTTACTTTTTGAAGATTTTTTTTTGCAGTTTTTAATAATTGCATGGTAATTGGTTTAGTTGTCCTAGTTATGAAATACTGTGAAAATAATTGAGTAAATGGTTAATTCCTAATAACTCCATTCAGAATCGTGGTCTCTCTTACTAGCCAAATAATTGGAAAAAATATCCTAATCTCTTAATATGAACATACATAAATTAAACAGCTACAGTTTTTAACCATCACAATTTATTATTAACTTAATTTAGATTTAAGTCTCTGTATGAAAAACCCTAAGCTTCTTGTTATTTAATTATATTTAAACAAAATTGAAAAGTTCAGCAGAGATTCATCAAATATAAAACTTACTATTTGTATACCATTTTCTGTAGATTTCTTGTCTATGAGTTATTAAAATTTTCTTCACAGAAGTGCCATTCTTATGCTGCAAAAGGCAAAGCAATTGCAATAAAACTTTTTAGATTGAGAGTGGATTTTCTAAACTATTTGTGGAAAATAAGGAATTCTCTGTGTGTATATGTATGTGCGTTTATGTGTTTTAATTTTGTCAGTATCAAAGTTGCTGATTATTGACTGGGAATATTGTTGAATTATCCTTCTTCTCACGGGTTTGTATTATAGCATGCCCTCTTTTCATTCATTATGAAATGATTTTAAAGACTTTTTTTATAAGCCAGAAAAATATCTTCTCTTAGACTGAGCTGCTTTTTTATATTGTTGAAAAAAGTCTTCCTGTCATCTCATGGATTTTTTGCCCCTTTTTGTCATGACAGTAGATGGACCCAAACCTAGGCTTCCATAAGCCCAAGGACTCTTTAGAGAAGAGAGTAAGGCTCTTTGCTACAGAAAGAGTAGAGGCAATTGCCTATTGCCCATGTGCAGCCCGCAGCTCCCACACTTTTCTAAAGAATTCAAGTCTCCAGAGCAAGAACTTCATGGAAAAAAAGAAATGATTTGGCAAAATTTGCCCCCTACTTTGATTGGATACAGAGTTTAGTTCCAACCTAATGTAAGCTAATCAGAAGTTTTATATGAGCAGTGAGTAAAATCTATTCATTGACTGACCGTATATAGGAATCAGTACATAGAAATTGAATTCTTGCACTACTGCTATAAGGTCTTATTGTCCTATTCATGAACTATTTTAAGATCCAGAAACAGTTTTCCTTGGGCTATGGCAAGATTCATTCACAGGCAAAATGACTGAAATGGTGTCGTGATCCAAGTCCTGCCCCTTGTAACGCATGCAAAGCAATACAAAAGGTCTGGGACTCAGATCATGAAGTCACTTCCCCCAGGTTGCCTGTTTTGACCCCCTGTGGATGCCGCTGGCCATCCCTGTACCTTCTTCATGCATAGTTTCCCATCAAATTCATATAATCTGAATCAATAGCAATCCCCACCCCACCTCAACTTTTTTTTTTTTTTTTGCTGTACATTGAAATCTTCAATATTCCTCAATATTGTAGATGATCTATATGTAGTATTTTGAGGCTTTCTGGGATGATAAAATGAGTTTAGTATAAAGATGCAGATTGGAAAACCTTTTGTTTCAAAAGAGTTTCTAAGTAGGATGTGAAGGTTTATAAAGATAACTATAACCACTGCACATTTTGCTACTTCAAATGAATCAGTCTGATTCAAATTAGCTCACTTTCCCTATATATGGTCAACAAAAATTCTTAGACTTTTAAAAGAGTTTTTTTATTTTTGAAAAAATTAGCATTGAACATTTTTCTTAAAAGATGTAAACAATATAAAAATATTTTATGATCATTGTAAGATAAAATATTAGTCTTTCTTCTTCAATAATGTGAGTTTTATATACAAAAATGTGCTTTTGTATATAAAAGTGTGATAAAATGTGATAAAATCATAAGATAAAATGTCTTATAACTTCATAGATCTACTTTTGATTTATTCAAAATTCAACAGAAGTACACAGAAAGTTTAATGTGAATAAAGGCTACCTATCCACTTCAAATTCAACTAGTTTCAAGTGGGAAAGTTTCTTGATATAAATTTAGGCAGTTCTTATCAAGCAGTAGAAGAATATGCAAAATGTACAGTATTCATGTACATCTACAAAGACCACTAAAAACATTAGAACTACCAGATATATTTAAAAGTGGGTTGACCACTAGATGGCAATAATGAGTTAGACTTTTCTAGATCTGTTTGCTGCCACTTAATGGTTATGTACATTTTTGCACGCCAGGTCTGCTGGCACTAAAATGTAGTCTGGGTTGTTTATCTTTAATAAAGAATTTGAATATATACATATACGCTACAATCCTATGCACACTGACTTGCTAGTGTGTAAGTATCACTGAAGTAACTTGAGTATAGTTCTGAGAAAACGTTTGTGGGTGGGTGTATATAAATAAATAAATGCTAAAGAAGCAATGGGTGCTTTTTAGTAGACCACCTCCTATTGTTAAGAGTATACAGGCCTTTGGTTGCACAGCATAGGGAATTGAAAATTTCACCCTATCCATTCAAATATATGTTTCCTCATATCCATTAAACATAGGGTTGATCTTGCAGAAGGTTCATGTAGCTGGTTCTGGTCTATATGTCTTCCAAGCAGCTTTCAGGGCTTCTGTGCTGTGAAAGCTTACCTGTTTGTACGTCACTTAAGGCAATATATTTTAAATTCTTAAAATACAATGAAATACATGCTAACTGGTGCTGTGATGTGCAAAGTTGCCAGGTTCATTATATTCTACCTCAGAATAAGATGGTTGTAATCAGATGAGGCTTTTATGCTCTTTTATTAGAGGGGTTGGTCTTTATTTCTTTTGCATTTTTTATTTTCTTCAATTAGCATAACTATACCCATAATATAATTAATACAGGTCATTTAATCAACATGTGTATACTTTCTTATGTAAGCTGTTTTAAAGAAATATTTCATAATTTATTTCACTATTCTAAGAAAGAAAATGCTTAAGAAAATAAATTACCTTTTTCCAAATTAGAATATGTGTCTATGGTCTTAGTATTATCTATACAGATTGGTCATTTTCTGCCTTATGGAGATGCTAGAAATTAGATTACGTGCAAAGCATATGCTCACTATATTATTTTCAGTGTATTTCTGTTATGCCTCTTTTAAAAACATTATTTTCCCTTCCCTTCCCTTTTTTTGTTTCATCTAAAACTAGTTCAGATCTCCCCCAACTTTAACAAGCCATTTGTTCTTGCATGAATGATAGGAAATATCTACAGCTTTTAGGTACTAGACAAATCTGTCAAAGTTTTGGTGGTTGGATTTATCTTGTGTTTGCCCCTAAAGCACTTAACCCATTGATTTTAAGATAAACCCCATCCTACCATTTTATATATTTGAAAATTTTAATTTTTGCTGCCCTGAAAATTAATCCAATCCTTGGGAGGCATTCACTGACCTGGAAAACAAAGGCCTACACTGAATATTTTACACAGCACAAATAACTTCGTAGATATTAATGAAAGGAATTCAGGTAATGTTGTGTGAGACAATGAATATATGCTGACATTTCATTAGCCGAGCTGCTATTTTTTTCAGAGCAGATACCTGCCTCCAGTTCTCATGTGGGATCTCAATGGCTGGGGTCGTTGGATTAAGAAACTAATTCCCTGATTATATGGCAGCCTCTCATTCCATTAAGTCTGCGCATTCTCCATTGACTATTAGGCACCCTCTAATAATTACAGTTTAATTTATAAATCCTTTAACATTTGCAGAAAGGTGATCAGGAACCAATAGTCAAAGGGTTACAGTTAATTTCTCTTTAAATTCTAAGTATGTTGAAAATGTCTTTTTCAAATTGCATTTGTCCCCCCCAAACATCCCACCTATGCTGTTTAACTTCTGAAACTAGATTTTAGAAATAGCCAACATATACTACTTTTTAATGCAAACACTGCCTCTTAAATAGAGTTTAAACTTGTCCAGTGCCAGGACTGCCTAATGCTCAATGTTGGTGCTTAAGGCTTAACATTTTAGAATAATCTTCTCTTCAGATTTTGATTTATTATTCATTCCCTTTCTATTTCCAAGCTTCAGTACGGAAGAAGAAGGGTAAGGGGAAGCATTTTTGTCTCTTATTTTTACTTTTTTTTTTTCCTGCACCATCTTATACTAAAGAAGAATACACAAATATCGGTGGTTAAAATTATCAGTCACAAAATAATAAATCTATATGGTTTTAGTTATTTAGATAATGGATTGCAAACATATAAAATTACTTATTTCCCTTAAGAAATCTTGTTTGACATAAATGATCCCATGTTTTTTTTTTCTTTTGCCTTGCCTCCTTCATCCCAACTCTCTTTCCCTTTATCTGTTTGAGACCCTTTCTGGTTGTTCCCCAGTCATTACTACAAGGTTACTGTGCTAACTGGCAACTAATTAGGACTGTTTCATACATAATATTCTGCTTATAAATGGGAGCCTCCTTGCATGGAAAAATACGTGCACACATGTGTTGTTTGTCTCTTCTGTGATTACATGTATTTGGAATCTCCTGCTGCAGCTTCAGAACACGTGTAACAGAGTCAAAACAGACACTTGTAAAATGTTCACATTCAGTGCTATCCCACTGTTTTCGTACACTATGGTTCCCTTCATGTTGGCATGTCATGTGTGAAGCAGCCCTATGAGAAACAGTGGCAAGTAACAGGAGTTTGGTGTAGTCCTGCATCACTTACTTAACTTGCCTGCTTAATGGCCAGTTATTATTCACAGAACCACACTGCCTCTGTCTCAAAAATAGGCACCTCACACACACCTTGAGTCTTTACCTGGAGTACTGCTGCTCTGCATAATTTCAGGTTTAATGTAGCATCTTCCACACTGTCCCGTGTGCATGGAATGCTGTCCCTTTAACTAATCCATAAGGTCACAACTCTCCTTTATCTCCTTGAGACCCACCTCTGCTGCAAAGCATATTGAGCTTATTGCACAACTTGCAATAACTGATTACTAAATGAAAGAACTAATGGGGATTATTGACATTTTGTAGTAAAATTAAATATATGCATATAAAATTTGCATATATTTAGTTGCATCCTGTTTCCTCCCTAGCTTTTGTATGTCACCTGTTTTCTTCAAGGCAGGGTACTTGATTTTTGGTATATGTGATTTCACAGCACATTGCTAATCCTTTATGTACCATAAAGATGAAATACATTAAAGACCAGTGGCGTATAAATTACAAACTTGTGTATAACATTAACATCTTACAACAGTGAATCGAAATGACTGAAATAAGATATGCTTAATTTTGCTTTCATTATTTACTTTAATATTTTACTAGTACATTCAATTTCTGTGTTGATTCTAGGCCAAGAGTCCCAAATACAGTTATGGTATTTTCTTAGTACACTGGTATTCCAATTTGTCTACCAAAAACTATCTGTGTAACTATAAAAGCCCTTAACTAGCTGTGAGCCCCTATGAATTTATGACTCTGTACTGGAGTTGAGTTACTTAATACGTATAATGTATGCCTGCTTATTCTTGTTTTCCTGAAGAAAACATAGATGCTCTTGATATTCAAGGTTAGTGTTTGACTATTCAGGCTCAGACTCATTTCACATGCTACAGCATTCACTGCGTATATGAAATTTAACCTTAGAATATCTGCTTTGAAAGATGCATATAAAAGTCACTTGCTCATACCAAGCAATTAAGAAATTCTCTGTTCTTTGTGCAACCATATTTTAAATACAGGTGTGCCCTATGATATATAAAAGAAGCCTTACATGTACTTTATGTAGAGACTGTTCCATTCAGTTCAACAGCAGGCATAGCTTTATTGGCATCCATTTTCCAAAATGGAGATTTCCATGAGGTTGAGAGGATTAATTCATTGCCTCTGAATTAGAGCCCCTTAAATACAGTGGAGCCACCAGACCAGGACTATGGTTTAGTCATATAATGCTTTTATAGAGAAGTTAGTCCATAAAAGGTTAAAATAAAGCCCAGTGTTTTGCATTTCTTTTAACTTTTCTTTTGTACCTTACACAATATCTGTAAGTAACTTCTCAAACTGCAATATCCGTATTTTCTTTTTCAAATCTTTGCTGAACTCAGAAATACACTATTAGTTTTGGAAACGAGCATTTACTATCTAAAAGTAGTTTTCATATGACTGACAATAATTTTGAAAAGTTAATTTAGGATACACACATCATGGCAGCCTGTGACCTCAGAAACGCATCTGTATTGCAGCAATATTTTATATCAGCCACAACTAATTGAAATGAGTAAGTCAGGTACTCCAGTGTCATGCTAAAAATACTGGGAAAGGAGCAATGTAACATAAATAAAAAGGAAAGCATTTTGATATAATTGATATAAAACATTTGTGTATGTTGTGTATATCCAGCAACTCAAGAAGAATAAATTGCATATCATTGTGTTTCCTTTATATAATGTGTAAACATCTGTGCCCTGCTTCAGAAATGACTAATACCATTGCAAGTTTTGTATACATGTATGTAGTGTGCTAACTGTTAAAACTGTAGTGGACAGACCCAACTGACATGCCTAAAGGTGTGCATGTATGGATAAAACAGCTGTGTTGAAATGAATGGGGAATTCCATTCTCATATTTGAGTGAATACTCTTTTACAAAAGTAGCAGTGAGTATACTATATGTTTGTGAAATTCCCAACGAATTCTGAACAGCTAGTAATTTAATTATTTATTAATAGTAACATTAATGTGACTAGATTGTTTAAAAATGAAATAGTTCTCTAAAATTATTTTTTTTAAAAACAAAACAATAAAACTAACCACCTGACAGGTTTTAAAAAGTTAATTCCTAAGATAAGAGCACACATGATTTTGGTAGATCCCTGATTTTAGCCATAGGAACTGTTGGTTTTCTGCATAGTTAAATAGTTTAATTATCTATATTTTGCTTTCTGAAGCCACTCCATCAGCACCAGACTTTATTCTAACAGGTAATTTGCTGTATTTTATAATAATTCCTTCAAGTCTTCAGTTAATCCTTAAAAATAGAAAACCTTAGCTGTGTTATGTCTACATTGAATAGAGTTTCTAATCCATTTACAAGCCCCGTCAAAATGTTAATGTGTGAAACAAGTAATTACAGATATATTTCATTAATTTATTGATTTTTATGAAGTCCTAGATTGATATATACACATTTGTAGACTTGAAATAGTATTTATTGGCCTGTTTCATATTAAAAGTGTTTCTATTTTTGTTGATCTTGCCCTTGAAGTTACAAATATTAATTCAAAGATGCAGCACTCACAGAGAATGTTTAATAGGCTGTGTTTTTTTTTAAAGAACAGCATTGCTACATGTCATCTGAAAGAGACATTGTTTGTAGTCCATTCCATTTTCAGTGTCAACTTCTTCAGGAAAAAGTTTGAATTTTTTTTTTTAATAATTAAGACAAAGCAAATGCTATACTTGAATTCTTAACAAAACCGGGACTCAAATGTGGCCTTATATGAATAGACTGTATAATACAGTCTTTGTTATTTCATCATTATGGAACTGACCACAGAGCTGTTAACAACACAACTATAATGCAAACAGATAAACCAGTCCTATAGAGCATGCATCTTCAAATATGTGGATAATTTTGGAAGATATTTTGGACAGAAGTCTTCAAGCCATCATGATACTGTCTAATGGAAGATATCAATAAATATTTCTGAAGCTAACAAATCTAACATGGAATTTCTGAAAGATATTTGTGTAAGTGTTCATTGGTTGAAACAAAATAATCATATTTCAATTAAAATTATAGTATTTCATCTGCTTTATCTTATGTTCTTGTAGATATGTAATTAGGCTACTATCTTATGTGATAATTTTTAAATTTTTGTTTTTCTAATTAGGTAAATGTATGACATCAGTGAATTTATTTTACTCTTTTTTATATATAGAAAAATAATGAAACAAAAGAAAACGTTATATTGCCAGGGCCCCCTAAAGAGGCACATGATACTTCCAGCTTCTGCTACTTTTGGCCGTAATAAAGGATAACCCATGAAAGGACAGTATTGTTTAAGTAATTGTCTAAAGTTAAGGGTCTCTGTTAGCTTGAGGCCCAGACCAAATGCCCATCCAGGCTACCTTTCTGATTTGCCTGGGTAGTAAGATTTTCAAATCTATTCAGATACTTTTTGGGAGAATTCCTTGTTCTGTCTCGAAGAAATAATTGTCTGTGCTGAGTATCATTAAAACAGCAACATCCAGTGCCATTTTCAGTAATAGTTCTCAGAGTCTTAGCAGTAGTAAATAGACACCTTTTGTGAGTAAAATGTTCATACGATTATTATGAGTCATTCAGCCCAATATGTAAAGTACTTAGTTGTCTTTCTTCACTACAGAAAAATAATTGAGGGTGATTTTCCAGTCCTGGTGAAGAAAGCATTGCAAGAAATGAACAATGGAATCATAGGCACTGAAAAGGATCACAGTTCTATTGCTGCTGTACATAGCAGTTCTGAGCAAAAACTCTCGAATTGCTTGACCTAAAAAGGAGTGAGTCAATTGACACAATGGATTTATTAAGATTTTCGAAGTGTAAAGATTTCTATGGAATGCCTTTTCAAAGCTTTTAATCTCTTTGTGTCTTTCAGATTCCATGGTACATTGTGGTCTAGCTGCTGCTGCGCTGTAAAATTCATTAGGGATAGCATTCTTCTTTTTTTTAAGGTGCATCCTTTTTTTGCCATTTCATTTTTTTTTTCAATTGTTAATTGTTCTGTGTTCTTCTCTGATGGAAGTTATAAAATAAATGCTTTTAGGAATCTTGTGGCTTGTTCTTATTTCCCATGGGATTACGCCGAATTTACTGTGGTTTTTGGAAAAGTGATCTCTATTTCTAAATTTCATCTCTTCAACTCCCAACTGAAATCCAGCAAATGTAGTTTCCACCTTCATTTCAGAATGGAAAAACTTTTCTTTCTTTTGAGCCTAAAAGAGTATGATTGTACTTAGAACGTAATTCAAGTAATATTTCTTGCATTATAAGTCTGCAAAAATGTATGACAGAAAATATATTTTACTCAGCTACATTAAAAAAAATTAGTTGAGTTTGTAGGGAATGGAGTAAGGTATAATCAAGCATGAGAGTCCAAGAATAATGTTGTTAAAAAGATTTCTATTTCCTTAAGTGGACAATAAAATTTAAGAAAGGATTGTAGGGATTGCATGTTCATGATGTTTTTGTCATCAGAATAGAAGCAACAGGCAATATTACTAGTTATTTCCAAAAGGTGGATGAGTTTATATTTAGCTTCAAAGGAACAGCTGAAAAAAGGGATAAATCACCCCTTTGAGTTTCATTATTGTTGTTAAGTCTTATGCAGAACTAGTTTCATATACACAACCCCCCCAAATCCATTGTCATTTTTTAGTTTTTAATAGTAAGATTTTAAACTAATATGCACTTACAATATTTTGTATTGGTATAACATTAATAAAAATACACTGATAACTGTTTGGATGCAGAACTTCAGAATAATTTGTGTGATATTCCAGTGGAAGCCTACAGGATTGATGGATCTATTATTTTAGTATTAGCATTTAGTTTCTATATACAGTATATTTCTATACTATGCTGTGACATAAAATTCATATATAGTTTTTCCAATTCTCTTAAACTCAAGATACAGTTTAGATGTGATCACATCCTCTCAGCAACTTGTGCTGGACTAGGTGAGAGATGACAAAATTCCCTTGACTTGAGGGCTGTTCCGCAGTTTGCTTGGCTATACACCAAAACTGGGGAGAACTTTTAGGAGTGAAATGGTGCCTTGAGCATCTGCAGTTCTTAAGGCAGCCATTTACTTCTGAACCCTCCTAAATCTCAAAAAGTACCAAAAAAAAAAGTACATATTTTTGGCTTCACCCATTTTGAGGTGACGGTTGGGAACCACAAAAGGAATGCTAGCAGTCCATGTGTGGCCTTTGGGACTCACTTTTTCCCTGTTCTAGATGATCACATAATTTATAAGATATTTCTAAAATGTAGTAGTAGTATAATACATCTCAATTGATTCATCATCCCAAATGTACTTTTTACTAAGTATAGTTTAGAATGCAAGGCATGGTACTATTTTTTGCAAATGTATAAAATTTATACAACATGATAGCTCTGGTTTGTCAACTTGCACATCGTGTGTAATCATAATAACAGAGCCCATAATCTGCAAAACGTATTTAGACATTACACTAAGACATTGATTAACTTTCTTAGTCTTCATTTTGTATGATGTCTCAAGTTGACCCATCATTCCCTGAAGTAGAGCTAATTATATTCTTTCTGGCTTGTATAGGCAGAGCAAAATCCTAACTACGATTTATCAACTTTACACAGCCTGCTGAATTTTAATACCACAAACTATTGTTTACAGCCCAAGCTCCAACTATAGTTTCTGTTATAACAGTTCAAATATCACTCCAAGCCATATATTAACTGAATCGTGATTTTGCATGATGTCTGATTCCAAGTTTAGATTTTGTTTTGATTCTATAAGATTATTTGCCTATGCATAAATATTTTTAATTTATTAACTATATTTTGCAGAGAAAGGACTCATTCATTCACCATATGGGAGTTTCTCTTACTGTCTTTCAAGTTGCATGTGCCTAGATAAATGCACAAGTATACCTAGACACTTGTGTGCCTGTGTGTATGCTTTAAAATGTGTTCCAGAGATGCTCTGAACACTGAATCAAAAGTTGGAGAGAATATGGGGTGTGAGGGAGGAAGCAACTCCCCATTAGTGTCCATTTCCCTTTACAAACACAAAATCATAACTCCCTAGTAGATAAATATTTTATGTTACACACTGACTTCGTGGGAAGAATGTTTTTGCCTTTTAATGAAAAATAAGAATTGTACTGTCTTATTTTTATCATCTTATATTCAAATCATAGGGGCACAGTTATAGCACCTGTCTGCAACTGTTTAAAGTAGCTGTGCCTTTTCCTAAGAGGGCAGGCGTGTGTTTGCCAGGGGAAAAAAGCACCTGCTCTAAGGAGTGGCTGTATTCATACACAACATATTCCAAAGCAGCTTCAAAATTAAAACCAAAACTACATAGCATGTGTATATACAGGCACACATTACTTTTATATCAAATAATTATTGATTAAATATAACTGAGTTATATTTAATCTATATTTAATTTATATTTAATTAATAAATGGACCCATAACATGCTCTAAGATGCAGCATGTGATTTTAAGATTTTTTGGCCTTTTATCAGCTGAACTGTATTGACTGCAATCCAAACTTTATTGTAGATTAGGTTGTATAATACCTGGTGTGCTTTTTTCCAGCTAAAACTGGTATCTTCTGCTTAAGAATTGTGTTAAGTGTAGTACTAATGTCTTACTCTTCTGTTTTGCACTGAAAAAGTTTCATGGTTTGTTCATCTGGTTTGTGCTTAAAATTAAATGTGTGTATATATCTGTGTATATGCACACACACACATATATGCATACAAGCAATTTATTTTGAAGTATAGCCATAATTGATGGCAAAAAATCTACTTCAGATAGTGCTTTCAGCATTATACCCTTAGATACATTAATTTCTATTTGAAGCCAATAACTAACTCATAGTTGTATTGTGCAATAGTCAATTGCTTTCCCATATTTGGCTATATCATTTATTCTTCCCGTAACTATAATGTCTCCACCTGTTTCCCTTAAATTAATATATTTGGCCTGGCACTCAAGGACTGCTGGTTTTCTTCCATGTTTCATTAAGATATTTCAATTTCCACCCACAACAATAACTTCCAAAGTCCCTCTGGAAAGGTTTTATAGGAATTGTGAATCTTGTCCAGGTTGTATCCAACAGAGCAAGCAGTTGTACTGGAAGCTCAATGTACATGGAAGGCAGGTCTTTGAATACCAGCTTTAATGTTGCAAAGTTGCTGCTGTTTTGTTTCATCTGATCTGCAATGCTGATCTTTTTTGCTAATAATGGGAAATAATTAATATCAATAATTAAAATAATTAATTTAAAATATAAGTCCTCTCAAGCCTATGGGATAATTAAACTATGTATTATATCATACTTTTAAAAAACTATTAAATTCAGTGGAACTTGTATCTGAGAAAACATATGACTGAGCTGCATGCTACCATCACTGAAGTAAATGGGGATTAAGTTTTTCAAATTTAACTGGGGCAGGTAAATGTGTGGTCTCCTTCCTTCCTCTTCCATTCCTTGCTCCCCTTTTTCTCACTGAACCTCTTGAAGTATGTAACTATCCCTACATACTGTTTTGCAGGGGTCAAAGGACAATTATGTCAATGTTTTCAGAGTCATAGATATGCAAAAAATTGCAAATGAGTTTTAAATTTACAGTTGTGTTCAAAAATTTAGATGTAATTCAGTACATTATTAATAGCATATGAGGTTTTAAGTTATATACTTTCTTTAGATTTAGATTATTACAAGTGCATAATAAATATTAGATATTTAATTTGTTTATTTTGTACTAATTAATTAGGAAACGCATACTAATGAAAACGCTGTGAATTTTATGGCATGAGACTTGCTGCCTAGAAATTACTTATATATTTTCTCACCACAACCATATTTTTACACTACTGATAGTGGTTTTGTGATGTGTGTATATGTTACACACATACATCCTGACACATACAGACTCATAGGCCAGCATGTGAAATCAGGTCCCCTCACAGGTTTTATGTTTACATGGTTCTTATTGTACAGTATTTGCAAAACAACCACATGCAGAAGGATCAATATTTGCATAACTACCCCAATTGTGTATTGTACATCATTCTCTCATATATATATATATATATATATATATATATATATATATATATATATATATATCTCAATCAATCAGAAGTCATTATATAAAAGTGCAATGGAAGTTGCACCCAGTTTTGTATTAATTACTTTGTTGGTAGTTTTTATCTGTATCTGTCTTAGGTTTTCAAAAACTTCTGCCATATCTGAAGCATCTTGAATAGTGTAAGAAGAAGGGGCATGATGTAAACATGAGCTCAAATTCAGAGCAACAATTCGGGTCTTCAAGACATTCCTCAAGTGTACTACTACGGCTGTTGCATTGTTAGCTGTATTTATTGTACCCAAAGAACTTTCCATGTATCTCGCAGCAAGAAGATCAAACCTACTTCTACAGTCCTGATGTTCATATGGGGGGAAAGGGAAGAATATATAAGGAAAAGAAAGCGATCCAATAGTGGAGATGAAAAATCTGGTGGGATCTCAAAAGGAGGGACTCTTTGAGAGCAGCGCATCTCAGGGGAGGGATCAGCTGCCAATACAAGTGGCAGGTAAGACTCAAGATGGGCATAAGAGTCTACTATTCTCAGTGAAACCAATTAGGTAGTTTTTCTTTTAAACTAAATCCTCTGTTATAAAAATGTACTTTAAATTCTGCTGTTTCTATAGACTTTCTGCAGCTAGGTTATCCTTGCTGTTTTTCTGTGGATTTTAAACCCTAAATAAATTATAAATGGTGTCCTATATTTACTGAGAAACTCAGAGACACAGTGACCATACTGATAATGACTTCTGTGATGCAAGGAGCCAGCAGTACTCCAACACCATGATTCTACCCATGCATCTATGGAGATGGTGTAGTCCTGACTTCTGGCAACATTTGACAGACGTTCTAGCCAGAACCAAGTCCTTTCTCTGCAGGGACACAGTTTGAATGGGCACAATATAAATAATCAACACAGGCACATAGAATGTATCAAAGTTGTCACTCTTCTCACCAGAACTTTATAATTCTTGAGGCAGAAAATCTTGAGATGCATCATGCATAGGAATCTGTTAGAACAGCACTCCCAAGTATAAATCCAATTGTTTATGCCATCACAGAAAAGGAGAAGGCATCTGATCATGTCAAAGAGGGAAAAGTCATAACAGTGCCCTTCATATAGACTGATTGATAAATATAATAGTGTTAGGAAAATATTGAAAAAAAATCTGAACACTGTCTGGATTTTGTTTTGTTTTATTTTTAAGTTAAAACAAAGACGACAGTGTCAGATGAAAAACTAAAAGAATGATGAGTCCAAATTACCAGATCTTTGGCCCATCCTTTTTTTTTTTTGCTTTCCCCATTCCGTAACTACTTCATATACATATGTATAGTAAACATTCTGAAATATGTGTTTAGATGAATTGAAACTAAGGAATATTTATGAGTTCAGATCTTTGGGAATTAGGAACCCAGATGTTTGTTCATTATTATTTGCCTAAAACAGGGTATTTAGATAGAAGCTCTTTGAAAATATATTGAGGCAGAGTGCAGATATACAGCTGCTGATTTTTTAACTATGGTTAAGAGAGTAGGAATTAGTCATGGACTCATAAACTCTATCCTCTCTTTCCTTTTGTCTCAGGCATGGTAATTTTCTTTTACCCCTTTGTCAGCTTTAAGCATGTTTTATCATTTCATATGGTTTGGTTTGCTTGTTTCTAATGTTTATGATTTTAATCCATTTTAAAGGTCTATGTTTTGTTTGCAATTGGTATCAATGTATCTTTTATATAGTAAATTGTTCTAAACTCTGTTACCCTATGGAATGGGAATTTCAAAAATAATTATGATAATAATAGTGATTATCTGCAGTGCTATTAACCATGGCTATAAAACAAGTTATAAAATTAGTTTTTATCAGGTTTGGAAGCTGAGTTTAAACATGACAAACCCTAGTTGACATTGGAATTCTTTAGCATTATCCATGGTTATCTCTTTGCAGATATAACAATAAACCATGCATAAACTGGCAAAGTAAGAGAGGAGGTTGAAGGGGCTCATATGCCTATAAGTCGCTCCCTACTGCTTAACTATAATTAAGAGATCAGTAGTGTTGCATCTGCACTAGACATGAATAACTTCAGCATATTCTCTTTTCTTTTTACATGCTACTGAATATGGTTGCATGTTAATGTTTATTCCCTGTAGTTAAAAACAAATCTGAGAGACACAAAATTAAATGCAGTAGTTAAAAGTTTGAGCCTTGCTTTATGCGCCTGGTCAAGAGCCAGCCTAGGATATGGGACTGAGGCATACCAATTAGGCAAATAAGTAATTTGGGAGTTTCCTAATCACATGGCCCAGAGGAGCAAGCCATCTGATCATCCACCTCTGCCATTGGGCAGCAAAATATCTAGGCACACAAACTTTCCATTGCCTCCATTCTGTCAATATACTTTTTCCACACCACCAACATAGCAGCTGGTGTCATCATCTTAACAAGTTGAAATCCTGATTTTATCATACCAATTTGTAAGCAGCAAGGAAAAGAGCTATCAAGCAGAGCCTGATGGATTCAGTGCAGTGATGCTTGTAATTATCCTAAATTGCCATGACCACTGCATGAAAAACAGATTAAGGTCATTCTTGCAATACTATTTTTGTTTTCTGTACCCCGTATTAATAGGAATTAAACACTGCAATTCTGTTTATTGGAGTTGCTTTTGCTATTTATTGTTAATATTATCTCTTGATTCTGCCCCTTCCTTGTTAATAGGCAGTTTAACAAATCATCACAGCATCTTTAATACATTCATGATTTCTAAATAAACCCACATAGAATTTGTAGATTCTGTTTACCCTGGTTGTTATTTGTGTGAGTGACACACCCATGGCATGTGGTAATGTGTCTTCTCTTTTTGATTAGGAAGCAAGAGGATTTACAGATAATTGCAACAAATACATGTGACATGAGTAAACAATTACTTAAATTTTATGAAATTGGTTCCTAATCAACTGGCAGATGAACCACAAACACAAATAACAATTTTTCTCCCCAATAATTGTGTGATGAGATTATTTTAAATCACAATTCAACTTTTTAGATTATTATATAAATTCTACCACTTACAGTAACATCTTGGGTTAGTTCATTCTAAACAGCAAAACCAAAATCCAGAATTTTCAAATGTGAAAAACGCCTGACAATATGTGACCAAAACCTACTAATAATAAAATGCTTTCTCTGGAACAAAGATTGCCAGCTTCCACATTGTAAGGGACAACTCTGTCTCCAAACCATTCCAAGCATGCAGAGAATATTTTGATGTCCCATTTGACACTTTTACCAGTAGTGGGATGCTGTGTTCAACATGACCCAGTAGTATTTCATTCTTACAGTATGCATAACATAAAGCAAGACTAAAAGTACAATATTTAAAAAATAGGAAGTCATCTCATACAACTCTTTCAAAAACAGATTTCTTTTATATGTCAAACGCTATGAATTATTAAAATGTAATAGATCAATGTGGTCTGAGCAGAGACAATTACTTCTTTAAAAATTGATTTGCTCATCTGATTAAAAGCATCCTAGTTTTTTATGTGAATCATAGCTGAATTTTGTGGCCCATTTCTCTGAGGAAAATTGGAGTCACTGGTCACAGCTGATGCTGTACTGGTGAAGCAAAGGTGGGGATAAAAATGCAAAAGCAGCATATATTACACTGAATTTACCCCATGAAGGCCCTTTTAAAAATTTCCATGCAGTGGAAGATCCAAGGACTGCATGCCACTGGGTCCCCCCTTCCATTTTCATCAGTATCTTCTCATACATCTTATATAAATACAACTTCATCCTCACTTTTCATAAAACATGCAACTGGACAGTCTACCCAACAAAAACCAGATGTGAATACTTTAATTTCAAGATGGAGAAATAATTAGTTTTTACAATATCATTTACTGTTGAGATTAAATCTTCATTTTTATTGCATCATGGAATACACAGTGTCCTTTAAAAAATACATATATGGATACAAGATCTTGGGTGGTAAGTTAGATTACAATAACATTTGGAAATTGCCCATAATAGTAATCCTTTCCTTATTTTCAATTACAAGGGATTATTTTAAGGAATAATACATAACATTATCCTTTTTAATATGGCACATACATACACCCATGCCCCTCTAGTGCAAACACATAACTCCAGATAAAGTTTATAAGAGCAGCATGTGGTGTGTGTCAATGAGCAGGAGTTACACCTAACAAAATTCAAATGTTTGAAAAATCATAAAATCGGTGCAAATTGCCTAGCACCAACCATACAAAGTTCACTAGGAATGATCAGAAGAAGATGCTAGTAAAATTCATGTTCACACACAATTCTTCTGAAAAGTGGGAAGTGTGACATCTTAAAGCAGTGATTATTATGATCATTCCAGTGGACTTCTCAGAAAAATGTAAATGGCTGAATTGTCCCAGAGGCAGAAGGCTTACTTTATTTTTCCAACACAAGATATTTTCTCAAACTTTGCTAGTCTGGATAAGCTAAAGAAGTACTGTACAGATCCTAACTATCTAATTACAAATTGCATGCATTATATAACTGTCTGCAAGTATTCAGGAATACATTTGATTCAGTGCGTATGTGAATTGACATCACTTATAAGGGTTCCACTTATATGGCCTTGATTTAGTATCTAAACTTTCTTTGTAAATTTCATCAAACATAGAAAAAGACGTTTAGTATTTTTGTTACAAAATTACTCAAGTGAGTAATCAGCACGAGAAGCACAAGCCAAATAGTACTTCAAACAAAGTATCCTGATGAACAATGCCTTGTGTATAACTACCTTCTATTAGAAATAAAAGTAAGGAAATAAATGTATACAGACAAGGAGAGGCTAAGGGACATTGTTCACAGGATAAATTTGATTAATGGTCACACTGATTTTGTGACAATAATTCTGGAAGGGATTTAGGGGTGAGATGAAACGCCGGACAAAAGAGAAGATAGCAACCAGTGCTTCGATGGCTGCCACACAATCCAGTGGTGGAGCACATCTGACACCACAGGAAGCTCAGGTCGCTTGGACAGTTGACCCAAAGTTCATCACAGAGATTTCTGACTGTGACATCACTACAGTGCATAGGTGAGCTTTTTGATAGGTTCACAGACATTTATGTCACAATCACAAAAAGGTCTATTGAAAGTTGTGCCTTGGGATCCAGCTTAGTTGTATGTGTTATGGGTGCAGGACAGTGTGCATTTTATAATATTTTAATAATTTCAGCACTCCCTGCACTTTTCAGTCTCTACATTTTAGACAGACCTAACACAAACACTCTGGTTTCCCAACTGGCTTCTTTCTGTGTGTTGTCCAATGTATGTAGATTCCTCCATCTTCCTGGCCTCAGATACAGTGGTTGTTGCTCCTCTATTTGATTGCCAGATGTCACTGGGGAACAAGATGGGGAGGTTCCTGGATCTTCGGGGCAACCCAGGCACCAGAGAGGAAGCTCACCATCTACACCTGCAGAAGAACAAGAATCCTCAATGCCTGCTTCAGATGAAGATTCACCAGCCAGAACTACAGAGAGTTGGCCATGGCCACTGTCATCGTCTGACACACACAGCAATGTTGGGGAAGATTTTGAGGGATTTCCAACACCAGAGCGGACTCCACAGTGTACAATGGACATACAATCTCCTGGCAACCAGTCTCTTAGTAGAACTCAATATGAAAGTGACTCTCTTGAGGAGGGGAATATTGAAATGAATGAAAAGCGCCATGGTGTTCAGGCTGTCTCTAGGGATCAGGGTTGGAGAGGGCAAACCCAGCTGACAGAGGGGGAAAAGCTATTGATGGAAACCAACAGTAGGATTGTGCAGCTGCTGGAGAACATAAAGAGAGAGCATGCACAGTCCATGGGTCTCATGTCACAGTCCATGGGCCGGATGGAGTTGCAGCTAGGCATTGTGGCAACATCCACAAGAGCCATTCATAACTACCTGTCTGAGATTTTAGCTTTCCTCAAACAACCAAGGACACAGGTCCTTGAAACTCGTATCTCCCAAAGAGCCACCCCTCATGTTGAGTTAACCAGTGCCTCAACGTGGACTGGTGAGGATGCAGTGGCAGTGTCCACTGGGTACTTACCAAGAGATGAAGGGATTAATGACTCTCAAGAAACACCGCAAGCCACAGTGCCTCGTCGCAGTGGCCGAATGCAGAGAGCCATAACTGAGAGGGCATCCTTGCCCATGCCCATGCGTCAGGCAAAAGGGGGAGGGAAGAAGAAATAAATTATCACATGAAGGATAGTATTTTTAAGGGTTTTTTTTTTAATGTGCCTGTCCTTTTAATTCTTAGCCATACGGCCATGAATGGCAGAACTTGACCATTTCTACATTTGGCTAACATTGTATTCTGGCTGACTAGATTAGTCTAACATTTTGTAGTTTATATTTGCATTGTTAACAATGTGTGCTGCTGGTATTTGAAGAACATTTGCTTCTGTTCTTTCACTTTAGCTTCATGAGAACATTTTTTTACACTGTGCCAGACATTCATTGCTTTTCTTACAAATACAAATCATTTCTGGACACAGCTGCTTTTTGAGTTTTCTTTTTCCATGAACCCCTTCCCTCTGAGCAAGCATACTGAAGTTCTTGGTAAGTATGTGGATATTGACAATCTCCACCTTAGAAGTTGTGTTTGAGTAGTCTCTTGCCTGGTGTTTCTGGCATGCTGGCCTGAGGTTAACCTGTAAGTGCCTTTTTGGATCATGATCATTCTTATCCTCTGTGGGTCTAACCAGGGCTGCAACTAGGGGGGGGCAAGCGGGGCATGTGCCCCGGGCGCCGCACTGGGGGGGGGCGCCAAAATGAGCGCTGGGGGGGCGCCAAAATGGGCGTGGAATCCATGTTTGCCCCAAGTGACACAGACCCTAGTTGCAGCCCTGGGTCTAACCAGATTAATCTCTAGCCCATAGCCAAGACTATCTTGGCTTGGTTATGCACAATCTGCAACATGCCAGGACTCGATTGCAGCATTTGTGACTTATACAAACATGTGCCAGCAAACTTTTTTAGGCACAGGAATGACATTTTCAGAAGTTTCTTTATTGCTGGGTGTTTTGTGGATAACATAGTTATCCTCTGAGTTTGAATATTTAAAAATGGGGAAAATAATATGTGCTTATACCCTTTCGACAATGAATAGTATTTGTAGGAGAAACTATATTTGATAAGATCATAGGTATTAATTATGCAAGTCAAAGTTACCACTCTCCTCATAGCCAGACCTCGTCAGAACGTAAGAGTCATGACATGCTGTTGAGTACTGTGCCACAATGTCTGAAAAGTAGCATCATAGCGGATGGATGTGTTATAAGAAAAATCTCTCTCCCCTTCCTTTAGGCTAGGCAGCTCCAGGCAGATGAATAATGCACTAAGTGGAGGAAAGACAGTTAATATGGCTGGGACTGGGCTGGTTAACATTATGGACCTCCAGATCATCTCTTCGTTAGGTGAAGAGTACAAAATGGCTCTCAAGGTGGTATCCTAGATTATTGTTTAAAGACCCCTGTTTCAGAAGCCAAATGAACTTTGAGTGATACCACTGTGTACAGGCACTGAATAGTTGACCTTTTCCCTCAATGTTTAAACTGACTTTCTTAGAGTCACCTGAATATATTATCAGACCCATAACTAAATCCAAGTTTGTGCATATATCAATGGTCTATAAACTCTCACCTCTCTGCTCCCTTTCGTTTGAGTCTGAAGGGAAATAGTCAGGAAGCATTTTGCTGCAGTACAAACCAGCCATGTGTGTTCCAAAGTGAAAGATCTGCTTGTGGCTGCTTTTTGCTAAATGACTGAGCTAATGATGAAATGCAGCTGGTGTGAGCTAACCTTCTGACTGCAGGCACTTTGCAGGCGCAACTTTTGAGTCAAACACTTGTCCTGAGAGAACCTGTCCTCTAGCTCTCAGATGAAGAACACTTCTATGGGTGTTCTGTCTTGTCCATGTACTCAAATGCACCCTACCTGGCAAGTGTGGCTTTTCACACCTGTACTACTTGCGCCCCATCTGTGCCTGTTTTTATTTATTTTTGTTTGTTTAACATGTTACAGAAACTTTCGTAAATAAACTCTTTTAAACTGAAGCATGTAAGAGTCATTCTCACTGATAACAAGAACATACTTTCTTGCAAAAATGGCATCATACTAATATGTGTGACAAAAAGTCCAGTTTGACAAATATTTTAAGGATTAGTTTTCAAAGTCATACACAGAGACAAGATACACAGGTCGTACTGGGAAAAGACATAAAATTTCAGAAACATCTAGAAGGCTATTTCAGCATAGCTATGCAATATTGTTAATTTTTTTTACTTGTCTTACGTCACTCTAAAAGTGTGGTGGAAGTTGAGGATGGAGATGGAAAGTAAGAATTACACAAATATTACAAAACCAATGAAGTGCAGTTGCAAATTGCAATTATTTTTCAGTTTCTTCAAAGAAATAGCATATTTTTTTATTTGAAAGAATGAATTTCTTTCTAAATTTAACACATTTCTTTTTAGAGATTTATTTCATCCCGTTGCGTTACTTTAGTATGGTGACTTTTTAAAAAACAAGCACACACTTGTAAGCCATTTAGCCTCTAGCAATGCTATCAGAACTGCTATTATAGTTTCCACTCAGCCAAGTATCCATACATTTTTTTTTCATACTATCTGGAAACTTATTTACTACTCCCCATTCCAACTTACTTCCAGCTATTCTTATCTACAATTGCAATGAATGAAAGAAACTGTAGGACAAGGGAAAATGAGTTGAGAACAGAGGCTGTAAGATCAACAAAAGATAGATAACCTAATGTGTGGTTGCAATATATGAATTTATTAGAAAATATTTGCAAACTCATACTGTAGTCAAATCTATTGCTTTGGTCAGACTTGCAGTACAGTCTTGCAAGATCAGTAGTTGAAGGTTTGCATGGTTCTCATAATTTTTCAGTGAACATTCCCATGCTTTTTCAAGTGTCTGTCAAAGCCTCTCCATTATTTTCCTGTAGCTCTCATTATCTGACTAGGTATAGGGTTGTGTGTGTCTGTTTAGTTTTAAAAGCGATGAATTGTTTTGTGGAATTTTCACATAGTTTACAGACTTTAAGTGACAGATAATTTCTATTTTCAAAATATTTCAAACTTGATCCCTAAAGGTTTTTATGGATCGCTGACAGGGCAAGAGAGACAATATGAAATCTTCCTTCTTGAAGTTCTTGGTGGTGGATACACCAGCATACCCAAATGTTTAAAATGAAGTCAGTAGATTTTACGTTTTACTTCATATCAGAGAGCTTATCCTACTTCGAAAAACATAGTTTGGGTTACTGCTAAATTGAGTGAAAATGTATCCTTTTAATTTTATTTAAAGGAGGTAAATAAGAAGTACAAGATGTAGATACTGGTATTTACTAATAATCTATTCCGTTGCATTGTTCAGCTCCGTAACATTGACAGAACCATCAACTACTTAAGAGGCTCCTTTTCTAGAGCAGTTATCCAGAGCTAAGAAAATTAATTGCGATTCTTCATTAAATACCATCGACCTGGCCCAGTTAGCCCCACAGGCATAAAAGCTATAATGCACACACAGAACTCAACTAGCACAAGATCTTCCCTGTTCATTTCAGTATTTAAGGCATAGCTGGTATTATATGCAAAAAATGCTCACAGACCTGCTCCAACCTTTGGAGTGAAGTAAGTAATGTCCACATATACACACACTGCCATGTGCACATTGCATATTCATGAGAGTCTAGACTGGGATGCATTGCTGCATTTAACTAGAAATGGTACATTAAAATCTATTTTCTTTAGCCCTTATCCTACTCCAATCCAAATGTTTTGCATGCAAAAATTGGGAACAGTACGGTAATGCCTGTACTTTGCATGGGTGAACCTGCCATAAAAATTAAGATAGCTGTTTTAAGCATTAAGGTGCCACTTTTTCTTATCCATAAAGTAATTTGCAGTGCAGGTATTCTAAATTCTACCAAAAAAAAAAAAGGAAAAAGAATGATCAGGAAAACATGCCCTTTAAACTCATTTTCCAATGAAATAGAAGTAATAAATCTGATAAGCTATAAAGTTTTTTCTAGCTGTTGTTCAACTTTTTATGTATCCACATTTTCTGTACATACAGAACCCTAAGGTTAAGAAGGGTTGTTTGTTGATTTTATTACCACAACCTAGATTTTTTTCAAAACAGATATCCATAAATGGTGCTTGTAATTTAATCTGACTGCATGGCCCAAATGTTAATGTAGAAGGTATTGCAAAGAAAAGATTATTATAATATAGGTTGAATCGTAGTCCATAAAGAGGCTTGGTTTTAGTATTAACGTAAAGGGAATGGTAACACACATTTGTAATATTATATTCCAACTGCAGTCTAACTCTCGATTTAAACATTCCTCTTGCATCTTTAAAAATAACTCATGTATACCTATATACATATATATACGTATGTACTGTACGCATGTATGTGTGTGTGTGTATGTATATATGTATGTATGTATGTATATATATATGTGTGTGTGTGTGTGTGTGTATATATATATATAGTTAGGTATACTTTGACAGTACTACAAGATCCAAATTTACCATATTACAAAAAGGGTAGATAAAGTGCATTTGAGCTCTATTTTGCATTTAAAACTAAAGGCCAATGTTCACAACAATTTTGTCCATTATAGTCTCTTTTCTTTTCTCCAGCCCAGATCAATTTTGTACCTTTTATCCATTATGAAGTGGTCATACCATGATTGCTGTCATAGTCTCAAATTATAATTTGACAGCAGTACTCAGCACACACATTGCATTCAGTAATTCAATCTGAGTCTATGGTCATTCTTGCATGACTGCTCCCTGATAGACAGTTGCACAGTTGTATTTCCGGCTGAAATAAAATGGTTCATAAATAGCAGTGTGGTTATGAGAATTCGTTGTGAGAGGTTAATTGTCAGGCTTGTAGGAAAAATCTCATTGAAGCTTTCAGTATTCCCTCATTGGGCCTAAATATAATCATTTTAATATTCAGAAATCAGTGAAATCATTAAGACTTAATTATAGCAGTGCCAAATATTTGTGTGTAATAGCCTGACATCAGTAGTTGATAATAAAGCAGTAATATACAGGGCACTTAAAATACCTACATTTGTTTAAAAATTCAGTAAAATTCTCATGACTACTGTGTGGAACAGTGCTCTGCAGGTATACTATTTCTAAAGGTTTTCTTTCCATTTCTATATAGATATTTTCCCTTCACATTTTGAAGGTTTGAAGAAGAGGATTGTTTTTCAAGTCACCCTAAGTAAACATTAAATGCATGCAGGCTTAAAACTAAAGCATGCATGATACGCAGCAGCAATAAAATTGCTCGGCTTGCACGACTTACGATGTTCAAGCATTGCCTTGTTAAAATGCCAAAATCCCCTTTTTCTTTGCATCTTTAAAAAAGTTAAATTATATTTTACATTACAACATTTAATTTTTCAGTCTTTGAACAAATTAGATTTATTTTAGCATATATTTCTGTGTTACAGATAAAGCTGATGAAATAGTGCCAGTTTCCAAGCCATCAAGAATTCCAGAAAATGCAGTTGTGGACTCCAGAGTGGCAACAATTAAACAACGACCTTCTAGTAGATGTTTTCCCTCAGCTACAGATATGAATGTGAGTGGTATCTATAATAAATTTCCTTTGAATTGTGGGACTTTGATTAAATAAGGATTTTTCCAAATTCCTAATAGAAAAAAATCCTTCATCTTCTTATTCTTTATGCTCTGATTTTTAATTATTCTGACATGGCTATGACCACCTTCCATAATTATGACTCTTTGTGGAAAGGCTGCTAGTACAGGCAAATACCAGTCCTGCTGAAATCAATGGGAGTTAATGCTCCCTAAATGTAATGGATTAGGCCAGCCTACTTCCCCAACCTACTGATTTCCAAATGTGATCAGATGATAATTTCCAGTGTTCTCTTCCACTATTCATGCTGGTGGAGAATTCAGGGAATATGTCACATTATCCCAGAACTGGGGCCATCTTGCTCATCTTTGGCCTTGATTCTCTAGCAGGCTTTAATGCTCCCTTTTTCAGTAATGAAGGTGATCAGACAACCACTTCTCCATATAAGGCTTGGTTTCACAATTTAGCGTTTCCTGAGAGCTACGTGTTATCCACAATTTACAAAGTGATACATCAAACTACATATTCTTATTAACCCGACATTTTAGGGAAAAAATGTGATTTTTAGACTTTTGAAGCAGGTGTTTTTAGAGCCTTCTCCAGCTAGGGGTTTTCCAGATATTTTGGACTACAATTACCTTAAGCCCATGCTTGCTGTAAATTATGGCATTTATAGTCTTGTTCAGTAACAGCTACCTTTGTTATTACTTCTTTACTTCTGTGCTTTTTTCTAGAAATGGTGTGGGTAGGAACAAGTTATCATTTCTTGCTCATCATCTCTTGAGAACCTTCACTTGAAGATGATTCATAGTGCTTACCGAATTTGTTCCGGGGACTCTGTAATGAAACACTATAATATATAAACCGCACCTAAGCTTATCTCTTAATTTCACCTTAATTTATGCAGCTTTACAATAAAGAACATGGCAACATAATGAACTAAGTAGCGGCAATATTTTTAGGAGACATATTTCATGGTACTTGTCCTCCTATTATCTTTTTAAAAAAATGCTTCTATATTTGTGACTTTTAGTTCGATGCTAGTCATTAATATTTGCTTGAAAGAAACTCCTGTGAATACAATAGGATTTACAGCATGTCTCTAAATCATATTTGAAGAGACTGTGAGGAGTAAATGATCTCTTTTGTGAAAAAAAGTGCACTTGCCCTATGCTGGATGTCATTATTATCTCTTCTTAAGCTAAGTAATCAAGTCATCCCTTTGTAAGATTTATTTTTATTTGTTGGTGTATATTAAATAAGTTTATGCCACATATTATCTAAATGGAATCCAGTTGCCATAACTAGCAAATAAGGACCTGTTGTGCAGTGAAAAACTGGAGCAAAAACAGATAGAGCATACTCTACCTAAGTTATAGAAGGACTGTATCTCAGTAATAAAAATCCATAGTATGTCCAGGCATAGACAGGAACAGTCTTATTCCAAAACCCCAGATAGTCACAGGAAATCAGCATTAGAAATATTGAACTTCATGGATTCATAGTCTGAGTTGGTATAAAGCAATTTCCTAAGTGATTGATACCAACTACAGTTTATTTATGAGTATAAACACATTGTTTTAATTATTAACCGAAGAGGTAATTAATATCTAATTATCCTACACAATGTCCTTTTTCAGAACAGATCAGAACATCTATCCTTCATTTAGAAAAGTATGTTTGTAGTTGCTTTTTTCTGTCTTCATTTTTTTCCCAACACTCTTTCTTGGAACTGGGTCATATTCAGACATGCAGTTCCATCCTGTTACTATGGTCAAACTTTGTTTGCAATATATTTCTAGTTATGTACGCTGCCAAAAATGTGAATTATCCATGTGAACTATGTGTGAGTAGAAAGTATAACTTCTGTAATACGCTCAATCTCAGGCTATCCTGAAATAATGTTTAGGGCTTAGAGCTGATGCAGGATTTTCAAGACACTTCTATTTTGTTTCATCAGCATGTACAAAGGTTTTCTGTTTCTGTTAGGTCTTAATTCTAAGCAATGGGGAAAAACTCTTTTAATGCATAGCATCCAGTTATGTCCATTCTCCTTCCTTAAAATTAAGAACAAGGATTCTGGGACCACCCTAGATTTCTACATTTGAATAAATAATAAGATGGGTCAGATGCTATTATTAAAAGTGATGTTTACTTTTTTTAAAATTTTCTATCCCACCTTTATTATTTTTATAAATAACTCAAGGCAGCGAACATACCTAATACTCCTTCCTCCTATTTTCCCCACAACAACAACCCTGTGAGGTGAGTTGGGCTGAGAGAGAGTGGCTATTTGACTATTGTGGCAGGATTTGGCACCTAGAAAGAGCCATGGAAAATTACCTAAATTCTCTTTGCTGCTTCTGGAATAAATAGGTAGATTTAAAAGCATTTAAAGAGGAACAGCATTTAGATTTGGCATGAGGAAAATAGAAGTTGTTATTTTTGGTAATCCCATCTTATCATCACTTGTCAGTATCTTGGATCTCAGTAATAATTAGTATCGTGACATCCCTTAGGAATGGCTTTCATAATGTGATTATAAAGTACTGAGTTATTGGTTGGCTTCAATTTTACCACTAAACCTTGGCCATCACAGCAACAGGAACCCAAGAGAATTGAAAGATTCCCTTAACAGATGGGTGGAAGGCTCACTTTGATTTCCTGAGTAATTTTGAAGCCATTCCTGGTAGTGCCCTATATTTGTTTGAATAAACTGCCAATTCTTGATTTGATACATGTCTCCCTCCTCCTCCTCCTCCTCCTCCTCCTCCTCCTCCACTACTAGTACTACTACTACTTTTATTTATTTTGAAACAGACCATCCTTCATATTACACTGTACTTGCTATTAGGCACAGTGTGGGTCCTTTGCATTTGCATGTGTATAGAGGTGCTTATAGCCTGTTTTTTCCTCCCCTCCAGAGTACTTTGTACTTTCTTCATAAGTACTATATCATAAAGTGAACAGATGTTGATAATTGCCTTTAAGGGAAGAATTGAGTTTTATGTCTGGGCTAGAGGACAGCCACAAAACCTTCTTTAAAATTCAACCCCCAAAAGTAAACTGTTCTCAGGACACAGGATATAACTGTACATCCCTGTCAGAAACCCATGAAAAATATTTCCCCCATGACTTCTATGCAGTATTGATGAGACAAGTTGCACTTCAAACTGAAAAATGTGTGCAGATTAAGCAGTAAGGGGATGAGTGGTAGGATAACTATGGCTATGCTGTTTGTAGCCTTGTTCCTGAAGATACCTGTAGGTAGTATGAGCAAATCATTGCTGTGTGACTTTTGATTATAGGGCTAATCAAAAAGGTATAAAGAAGGGTCAGGAAATTCTTTCTGTGCTTGCTGTTCTTCTACTATTCATAACTGTGCCTAAGTAGATTCTCTCATGTATTACTAAAATATGAGTACATAATGAGTTTTAAATTCCACTGGGAATTTATTACTCAAATTTGGAAAGATATCCAGAATCAGTGAGAAGTCCTTCTCTGAGATGGCAGAAAGCAGAAGGCATTATGTCCCTGCTTCTGAATCTAGCCTAATTAGGTTTGAATCTACCCTAATCTTCAGACGGTATTAAAATTTGGGGATGGCAATTCATTACTAGGATCCTCTATTGCTTCTCTGGAGCCTAGCTGAACAGAATATTAAATGTCTTGTAAAAGGGAGAGAACGCTAAATACTTAAAGGGGTGGGGATACAAGTTTGCATCCTGTACTGTACCACTTTTTCTCTTCCTCCTCTCATAAGGAATGAGTTTCTTCTAGGTGTCTTCCAGGTCCACCACTACAAATGGCAGCAGATTGCTAAAAGCAAGAAACAAAGAGACTGTGGCTCAGATTCTTCAAATTAAAAAAAAAGTTACCAAACTCTTATGGGCAATTAATGACTCACAGATCTCAGTAGTCTCATGTGCATGGGTGACAGGTCAGCTACCAGGTTAATATATGGCAGGTCTGAACATCTCTAAAGACCTTCCTGTATTCCACCCTAGTTTCTGCATACTTTTAGAAGGCAAAACTCCCATTGAAGGTTCTCATTAAGTTGACAATAGAGCAATGTCCTTTCCCTTTACCCCCTCCTGTGCAAAATGGGAATACTAGATAAAATCATTCATAGTTCAATAGTTTTTCCTTCTTCGAGCATCTAAAGATTCTTGCCTCTTTGTGCACAGAGTTCTTTTTCACCATGGAAGAAGAATTGGTGAGAGTTTGTTCCTCACTTCTGTATGAAAAAAGTTATTCTGTTCTTCATACAGGGGACTGAAGCAAGTGACTGTTTCTTTCTTTCTTCCATGCACTGTAAAGGTTTATAGAAGGGTGGACCTTTCCAGTAGGATGAAATGTTTTGGCCAGAGTGGCAAGGCTTTGCATGATGGGCTTTTCCTCTCCAAAGTTTTGTCCCTGACATCATTCAGCAACTAGAGAACAGCATGGTGACAATCTAGCCATTGGGACAAATTTAGCTCCCCATTCCTATTATAGGTCAACAGGATGGACTTGGACCTGGACCATGTCATAGGATGGACTCAACGAAGCAAATCCATTGAAGAAATACAGATGGTATCATGTACAACAAACCCTAAATGCCAAAGCATGATGTAAATATTATATATTATAACCTTTTAACATTATTATTTGTTTTATTTTTCTAGTCCATATATGAAAGACAAGGGATTGCTGTTATGCCACCTACAGTACCTGGAAGTCCCCAAGGCCCATTTCTGGGTGTGCCACGAGGTACAGTAAGAAGACAAAAATCAATAGGTAAGATATCACAGAGACATATGTAAGGGATACTGCCTTCTTTTATAATAAACTGCTATTACATGAGAATATACTATCTATCTGTAAACCTGACTGATTATTAGCTGGAAGTTTGTTTGTTTTTTAATGTTATAACGGATTATGATTATTATAACTTTAGTTAACTGAACAGTATTTATGTAAATAGTGCATCCCTGAAAGAACTAGTTTTTGGAGTTCTGCTGGAAAATTTTATTCAGCATCTTAATGCTATATCTTTTCCTGATTAATACTTAACTTCTAAATTTCCAGCATGAAATTTAGTATCTCATTCAACATTTAGCAGCCTTAATGCATCAGTCCTTATAATATTTGGATAAGCATTTCACAATTCCTCTAAATTATCCTTTTTGTCACCCATTATGAATATTTTCTTTTCTTTTACGCACAGTAACCTGTTCATAAATGGCCACAGTGCATAAATACATGTAGTTTTTTTTAAGTGCTTCTTTTTCTTTTTAATTTTCCATTATCTCTTTTTATGCATGCTTTAGAAAAAGAACAGCTGTCTGTAAGAATTTACAAGGTTTAGTACACTTAAGAAAAATCGTAACTTCACTGAATCAAGTTCCAATGCAGGGAAATACTATAACAGACATATTATAAAATTATATGATGTACAGTATAAATAATACTTCGGTTTTTTTACATGTGATTATTTGGATTGAAAAGAAAGGAAAATTTAAACATTACAGCTTTTTTTTTTAGGGATAACAGAAGAAGAACGGCAATTTTTGGCTCCCCCCATGCTAAAATTTACTAGAAGTTTATCTATGCCAGATACTTCAGAAGATATTCCCCCTCCACCACAGTCTTTACCTCCATCACCACCACCTCCTTCTCCTTCTCTTTACAACTCTCCCAAATCTCCAGTATCTAGAATGTATGGCACAATTAAGCCTGCATTTAATCAGAATTCAGGTTCAAAGATAGCTGTTTCAGGTAGGTCTGAAAATATGGGGACAGTGATAAGAGACAAAGGCATATATTACCGGAGAGAAATGGACCGTTATTCTCTAGATTCTGAGGACTTATATAGCAGAAATGCCGCAACTCAGGCCAGCTTCAGAAACAAGAGAGGTCAGATGCCAGAGAATCCATACTCTGAAGTTGGAAAAATAGCAAGCAAAGCAGTGTATGTTCCAGCCAAGCCAGCCCGACGGAAGGGAATGTTAGTGAAACAGTCTAATGTTGAGGACAGTCCAGAAAAAACTTGCTCCATTCCAATTCCAACCATCATTGTTAAAGAGCCATCTACCAGCAGCAGTGGGAAAAGCAGCCAAGGAAGCAGTATGGAGATTGACCCCCAGTCTTCAGAGCAGCCAGGGCAGCTCCGGCCTGAGGATTCCTTGATGGTCAGTAGCCCGTTTGCAGCCGCCATTGCTGGGGCGGTGAGGGATAGGGAGAAAAGGTTAGAAGCCAGGCGCAATTCTCCAGCTTTCCTTTCTACAGATTTGGGAGATGAGGATATTGGACTAACCCCTCCAACTCCACGTATGAGACAGTCCAAGTTTAGCGATGAGGGGCCATTTGGTAACGAAGATGGCTTCAGGCAGCTTGTATCACCATCTCCTATCCCAACACCTAGAGAGACTGAAAATATGTTCAATAGTAGTGAATCAAACAACCAAAATGATGCAAGGACACCTAACTCTTCAGTCCAAACCACAGTGAGCTCTGAAAACAATGCACTGGCAACCCAAAATACTGCTATGTCCGGTTTAGATAATTACGTTCATCCCCTGACAGGGAAATTACTGGATCCAAATTCCCCTTTAGCCCTTGCCCTTTCTGCCAGAGACAGAGCCATGAAAGAGCAAACCCCACCAATTCCAGGGAAAGGGGACTCTGGCAAAGCAGATCTTAACAAACCCCTTTACATTGATACAAAGATGAAATCGAATATCGAAGCTCCATTTCCAGCAACAGCTACTATCGCTAGGCAAAATACACGTGGTCCACTAAGGCGACAGGAGACGGAGAATAAATACGAGACAGATACAGCAAAAGAAAGGCGGTCTGAAGAGAAAAAGAACATGCTAATAAATATTGTGGATACCTCACAACAAAAGTCAGCTGGTTTGCTCATGGTTCATACAGTGGACACAGCACAATCCTGCGATAATCCTGAAAATGAAGAGAAAAGTGCTGAGATGGAAGTGAATATTGAAAAGCCTCCACCAGAGATGCAAGAAGAGACAGAAGCAGCAGAAAGTGGGTTGGATGACTCTGGCCTGCTTCCGCCACCATCCCCTTCCTGCAAAACAATTGTAGCTGTTAGCTCCATTGATGATCCGATCATTTTGCCATTTCGCATTCCTCCTCCCCCTTTAGCTTCTGTTGATCTTGACGAAGACTTTATCTTTACTGAGCCATTACCTCCTCCTTTAGAGTTTGCTAACAGTTTTGATATTCCTGATGACCACTCAGTCCCAGCCTCTGCCTCTGCCCCTGCCCTAACAGACTTGGTCAAACAGAGAAAAAATGGGACTCCACCTGCTTCTTTTAACCCCATTCAGCCCTCAAATTCATTAGACAGTAAGAAGTCAGGGGGTCTTTCAAACTGTTTGCCTCCCTCATTTTTGCCACCCCCTGAAAATTTTGATAATGTCACTGACTCTGGGATTGAAGAGGTGGACAGTCGAAGTAGTAGTGACCATCAACTAGAGACAACCAGCACTATCTCAACTGTGTCCAGCATCTCTACCTTGTCCTCTGAGGGTGGTGAGAACTTGGATACTTGTACAGTCTATGCAGATGGGCAAGCATTTCTGGTGGACAAACCCCCAGTACCTCCTAAGCCAAAAATGAAGCCCATAATCAACAAAAGCAATGCACTTTACAAAGATGCGCTCATTGAAGAAACTGTGGATAGTTTTGTTATTCCTCCCCCAGCCCCGCCCCCTCCTCCAATCAGCGCCCCGCCCACTATGGCTAAAGTTGTACTGCAAAGGACCTCTAAGCTCTGGGGCGATGGAACAGAAATTAAAAGCCCAGTTCTCTCAGGCCCAAAGGCAAATGTGATTAGTGAATTGAACTCAATACTGCAGCAAATGAACAGAGAAAAATCCTCAAAGCCAGGAGAAGGATTGGAGTCACCTCCAGGGACAAAAGTTGCTAGTCTTAGTACAAGGTAAATGCAACTCCCAGGTTTTTAAAATGTTTCCATTGCTTGTGAGTTTGCACTTGTCTTGCTTTCATTGCACGCCAAAAGTAATTGTGTTTAATATTATTTAATTACAGCAATTCCAGTATGTACATTTTTTCCATTCCTATCTAAAGTTAAATGCATAATAAGCTAGCCTTTTCCCTTATGTATTTAGATAAATACAGCTTGTTGTTTATTCGTTTAGTCGCTTCCGACTCTTCATGACTTCATGGACCAGCCCACGCCAGAGCTTCCTGTTGGTCGTCAACACCCCCAGCTCCCCCAGGGATGAGTCCATCACCTCTAGAATATCATCCATCCACCTTGCCCTTGGTCAGCCCCTCTTCCTTTTGCCTTCCACTCTCCCTAGCATCAGCATCTTCTCCAGGGTGTCCTGTCTTATTATGTGGCCAAAGTATTTCAGTTTTGCCTTTAATATCATTCCCTCAAGTGAGCAGTCTGGCTTTATTTCCTGGAGGATGGACTGGTTTGATCTTCTTGCAGTCCAAGGCACTCTCAGAATTTTCCTCCAACACCACAGTTCCAAAGCATCGATCTTCCTTCTCTCAGCCTTCCTGATGGTCCAGCTCTCGCAGCCATATGTTACTACAGGGAACACCATTGCTTTAACTATGCGGACCTTTGTTGTCAGTGTGATGTCTCTGCTCTTAACTATTTTATCGAGATTTGTCATTGCTCTTCTCCCAAGGATTAAGCGTCTTCTGATTTCCTGACTGCAGTCAGCATCTGCAGTAATCTTCGCACCTAGAAATACAAAGTCTTTCACTGCTTCTACATTTTCTCCCTCTATTTGCCAGTTAAGCTGGTTGCCATAATCTTGCTTTTTTGAGGTTTAGCTGCAAGCCAGCTTTTGCACTTTCTTCTTTCACCTTCATCATAAGACTCCTCAGTTCCTCTTCGCTTTCAGCCATCAAAGTGGTATCATCTGCATATCTGAGATTGTTAATGTTTCTTCCAGCCATTTTAACTCCAGCCTTGGATTCCTCAAGCCCAGCATGTCGCATGATGTGTTCTGCGTACAAGTTGAATAGGTAGGGTGAGAGTATACAGCCCTGCTGTACTCCTTTCCCAATCTTAAACCAGTCCGTTTTTCCGTAGTCTGTTCTTACCGTTGCTACTTGGTCATTATACAGATTCTTCAGGAGGCAGACAAGATGACTTGGTATCCCCATACCACTAAGAACTTGCCACAATTTGTTCTGGTCCACACAGTCAAAGGGTTTAGAATAGTCAATAAAACAGAAATAGATGTTTTTCTGAAACTCCCTGGCTTTTTCTATTATCCAGCGGATATTGGCAATTTGGTCCCTAGTTCCTCTGCCTTTTCTAAACCCAGCTTGTACATCTGGCAATTCTCGCTCCATGAACTGCTGAAGTCTACCTTGCAGGATCTTGAGCATTACCTTACTGGCATGTGAAATGAGTGCCACTGTTCTATAGTTTGAACAGTCTTTCGTGTTTCCCTTTTTTGGTATCGGGATATAAGTTGATTTTTTCCAATCTGATGGCCATTCTTGTGTTTTCCAAATTTGCTGGCATATAGCATGCATTACCTTGACAGCATCATCTTGCAAGATTTTGAACAGTTCAGCTGGGATGCCGTCGTCTCCTGCTGCCTTGTTATTAGCAATGCTCCTTAAGGCCCATTCAACCTCACTCTTCAGGATGTCTGGCTCTAGGTCACTGACCACACCGTCAAAGCTATCCCCGATATTGTTATCCTTCCTATACAGGTCTTGTGTATATTCTTGTCACCTTTTCTTGATCTCTTCTTCTTCTGTTAGGTCCTTGCCATCTTTGTCTTTGATCATACCCATTTTTGCCTGGAATTTACCTCCGACGTTTCTAATTTTCTGGAAGAGGTCTCTTGTCCTTCCTATTCTATTGTCTTCTTCCACTTCCACGCATTGCTTGTTTAAAAATAATTCCTTATCTCTTCTGGCTAACCTCTGGAATTTTGCATGTAATTGGGCATATCTCCCCCTATCCCTGTTGCCTTTTGCTTTCCTTCTTTCTTGAGCTACTTCTAGTGTCTCAGCAGACAGCCATTTTGCCTTCTTGGTTTTCTCTTTCTTTGGGATGTATTTTGTTGCCGCCTCCTGAACAATGTTGCGAACTTCTGTCCATAGTTCTTCCAGGATCCTATCTACTAAATCCAGTCCCTTAAATCTATTCTTCACCTCCACTGCATATTCCTTAGGAATATTAGTGAGCTCATATCTAGCTGATCTGTGGGTCTTCCCTAATCTCTTTAGTCTGATCCTAAATTGTGCAATAAGAAGTTCGTGATCAGAACTACAGTCAGCTCCAGGTCTTGTTTTTACCGACTGTATAGATGTCCCCCACCTTTGGCTGCAAAGGATGTTGTCAATCTGATTTCGGTGTTGTCCATCTGGTGAAGTCCATGTATAAAGTCGTCTCTTAGGTTGTTGGAAGAGAGTGTTTGCTATGCAGAGTGAGTTGTCTTGGCAAAATTATATCAGCCTATGTCCTGCTTCGTTTTGTTCTCCCAGGCCATACTTACCTGTAATTCCAGGTATCCTTTGAATGCCCACCTTAGCATTCCAGTCTCCCGTGATGAAAATAACATCTCTTTTTTCAGCATCTGTGGTTGGGGCATATATTTGGATCACTGTGATGTTAGATGGCTTGCCCTGAATTAGAATTGAGATCATTCTATCGTTTTTTGGATTGTATCCAAGCACTGCTTTAGCCACTTTACTATTAATTATGAAGGCTACTCCATTTCTTCTGTGGTCCTCTTGTCCACAGTAGTAGATCTGGTGGTCATTTGATGTGAAGTGGCCCATTCCAGTCCATTTCAGTTCACTGACGCCCAAAATGTCTATCTTTAATCTTGACATCTCACCAATAACCACATCCAATTTGCCCTGGCTCATAGATCTTACATTCCAGGTTCCAATGGTGTGTTGATCCTTAGAACATCGGATTCGCCGTTCACCACCAGCACCGTCGGCCGCTAGCCGTCCTTTCGGCTTTGAGCTAGCTGCGTCATCACGTCTGGGGCTAGTTGAACTCATCCTCTGTTCCTCCCCAGTAGCATTTTGACCATCTTCCGACCTGGGGGTCTCATCTTCCGATGGTATACCGACATATCTCTGGTTGTACTGATCCATTTAGTTTTCACGGCAAGAATACTGGGGTGGGTTGCCATTACCTTCCCCAGGGATCGCATTTAGTCTGACCTCTCTGTCATGACCTTCCCGTCTTGGGTGGCCCTTCATGGTTTAGCTCATAGCATCATTGAGGTGCTCAAGCTCCAGCACCACGACAAGGTAACGATCCTTTGCTCAAGTAAATACAGCTAGAGATACAAAAATATGCAAGTAGAGACTGAGATCCTCAGGTTTAATTCCATGCATATGTCAATGTTTTTTATGATTCCTGCCACAATCCATCACTCTTCCCAGAATCCTTTCCTGAAAATTCAGATGCCCTTTGGAATAGCATGGAGTGATGTAAAGGATAGTGGGGAAAGACAAGTATAATCCCACATGAGCATATAGAAATGTTTTCTGATCATACCTGGGACTCTTTCATCCATTTTTTATAAAGAACATTTATTTTTTAGCTGTTATCCACTACAACTTAACTTGTTTGAAATACTGGGTACAGTATTTACAGCTTTGAAATGTTTGTTTTACACTTGTAAGTACTTAAAAATACATACTTGCAATAATGACCCACAGCTTCCTTGCTTGCTTGCTTATTTGGTAAGGGATTGTATAAGTTTAACCAGTTCAGGTACTTTAATATATACAATAGAAATGGGAGTTGAATTAGTTGGATCAAACTGTTGGACAGGAGTAGAGGTGAAATCTGACACTTAGCCTTTTGTAGACTGGCCTATTATTGTTAAGAAGGTAAACGTTTGGTAGGTGTAACTTGTCAGACAGATTGAAATCAGCTCTATTTTTGAACATTTTTTTTATGGATAACTTTTCGAGCTGTAGAAAGCCTATTGAAGTTACTAAGTTTCTAGAGACTTCAGAGAGGCCCATTCATTTGATGATGACTGTCAGAGGAAGTATAATCCAAGACAGAGCAATATTACATTAACGTATGAAAACAAAACTGTACCCCAGACTGATTTATTTGCAGTGTCCCAAGTGAGTCTTTTACCAGATGGTGCCAAACATTAAATGGCAGAGAAGTAGCACAGATACTTCTTCAGTTCCCTGCACATCTTATAGAAATGCCCTACAGGGAGCCTATAAGTACAACTACTGAATTTTCATAACAGTTCTTTTACCAAGTAAGGTGGAGGTCACCATTTTTAATGGAACCAATTCTAAGTATACTTCACGGTCACTTTTCAATGTAGTGCTGAGCTGCATTCTTCTACAGAGTGCTTCCTATGATATATATTTATCTGTAGCTTATTGCAGATTTAACCTGCAACCTACAATTATACAATTACATCCTAAAATTGTTTGTTTTTTTTTAATCCTGGAACAGGAAAAGTTTACATGTTTTAGAAAACTCGAGTTATGTTTTTCTGTAACAGGAACATCTAATTTATCTGCATAACCATGCTGTAAAAGTTTGGGTTTGGATGTCCACAAAATGACTACTTTGTCATCTACTATGATTTTCTTGAATCAGACAGATTATTGCCAGAAGAACAAATTCATTCCATAATTAAATTGAATCCATAAAAGATACTCACAAAAGAACAAATTAGTTAATTTTTGTCAGATTTATCTGAAAATGTGCCTCAATGTGAGGAAGTTTGGTATATCATCACAATACCATTTTTGTTGAACTGATCCAGGCACCAGAGTAAGAAACTTTGAAAGATCCTGATGCCACTGCAGAGGAAGAAGCAGTTGTTTCCACCTACCTTTGTACCCATTCCCCCAGATAAGCAAGTAAATGTTTAGTTTGCTTCTGAACCAGACAGTTGCCCTGCAGTGTAATAGTGCTGGATCCGGTGAAAAATGAGAATGTTAATAGAACAGAACCAGTGGCAATGAAGAAGGAAAGAAGACAAGAATGGCACAATTTACAGCAGATGTAACCTCAATTTATCCTATTTGTTATATCCTACCATGGCTGCTTTGATAAGGGGACTAATAAAATTAACAGTAGTTATAATGTTCCCAGGATGAAACTCTTAACTAAAACAGCATGTAGAATTTTCCTCTCTCTTTGGTGTGTTTCTCAATTTTAAATACCTCAATATTTATGTAATTATGCTGCAATCAGGTACATTTTTAACACTTTATTGCTTTAGAGGAAGAAAGAAGATGTTAAAAGAACAAAGAAGAAGAGGAAAAAGTGACAAGAACATGTTATAATACATATGGAAAGCAGTACAGTTTTTAAACACAGCATTACATAGTGACCATATGGAATAATATTAACCAAGCTTTCTGTTACTTTGATTCTCAGCTGACACATATCAATTCAAGATTGCAAATCCAGGGTGGCACTACCTTTCAATCATAAAACAATTTTTCCCTAACCTTGTGCTTGGTAAATCCTTCATTCTTTATGTTTACATTTGTATGTATTTATATTCCCATTTTGGGTATATATTTCAAGTTCACATTCATATATTTAAACTGTATTGGGAAATATTGTATAAAAGTAGTAATTTCTTAGTTACCTTTGACTCAGTATCTGAAGTGGAATGTAAAAAAAATCAAAAGATTGCTGATTTATTAGATCATAATAATTGTATATTTTATCCTGAGCATCTTTGATAGTAGAAATAATATTGGTTTGTTGTACCTGTTTCAGTCAAGAAGCCAATAATTTACCAGGTCTTTCTACTCATCCTGAATATCAACGCTTTATGCAATTTAGTGTATATTCTGTACTGAGTGCATAAAGGGAATTAAGTTCCTGTTTAGCAGACACAAAACTTTGTACAATTCCTGTGTAGGTTGTCCTACATATGTACTGAGAAGTTCCTTAACATCTTGCTTCATCTGTTTTATAAAAATGGTTATTTTAGTAATGATGTACAGTATCTAAATGTCATCTTGAATAATTAGGATTACTTTTTCTTACAGTAATTGACAAAATTATTGCTGCATGAACAGTTATTGCAGTAGAGCCTATATAGCTTTTATCTATTTCTTTGACTAAAGATTGATATACAAAAATAATCAAGTCAGGAACAAGGCTGGTGTGGAGTTGAAAAAAAAAGTATATGTTTGCTGTAAAGGATTTAAGTCACTATACAGTATATCTACCAAATTAAACTCTAACATATAAACTTGTAACCTTTTCTATGTACAAAAGTTATATTTAGCTGGAACAAGCTAATGAAATATCTAAAACTTGATTAAAATCTTCAGACATAGCTACCTGGTCCACAGGTAATTACTTTAGATAATAAGATATTCAAAACACCTCTGTAAGGTGAATGTAATCAAGATCAAGTTGTTACTGATTCTCTGGGTGAACCTGAGAATTTTGGACTGCTCTGAGTCACTTGCTGAGAAGGGCAGCTATAGAAATCGATTAAATTAAATTAAATTAAATAAATAAATAAAGTATGCCTGTTCTGAATGGAATTGCAGTCTTCCTTTAGGAACAGATTTGCAGCCTAGTGCAGTATGTAGGCCTAATGCTGATGCTAGACAGTCACTAAAGCATTGGTGGCAAGCATGGTCCTTTCTCAGTAACGGCTGATTAATGGCTTACCTGGTAGAAAGAGACCTGGCATAGCCTTACCCCAAGATAAAACAGCTTTAGTGTTTGCTGGCTACTGCTGGTGCTGAAACGTTTTGTAATGTACTTTCCCATAGCATATTTTTTTACTATTGTTGGCATTCTGATAAGTCTTTCCAATTTGGCAGCCACATGTCAAATAAATAATTAACTAAATAGTGTATATTCATTTATTTATTTATCAGATTTGTCACCGCCCATCTCCTCCGACCAGAGGGACTCTGGGCGGTTTACAATAAACACTTACATAGCCACAACCAAGTTAGATGACTGCCTAGTCTTGTATAATCTTCACTGCACACTTAGGCCAGTGGTAGGACACTGTTTTGATGGGTCCTGCGTCAGTTATATTTGGCATCAACCATTAACTGAGCAGGCCCATAAATGTGGCACAGGGCCCAAATTATGCAATATGTGTCACTAGGGTTGAAGTAACCCCTCTCTTCACTGCAGTTTAGAAAGGGACTCAAGCATATTTTTCCAGGCCTTTTAGTATTTCAGTTTTGGTGTTTCTATTTCATCTCTGTTACAGTTTAATATTTTTATAAATGCCTTTGCTGTTCCTTGAAAGCAACCCAGGGCCATTAATGGAGTGTTTTGGCATATAGTTTTCCCTGTAAATAAATATTAACCTGCTGTGAAAATGAGTTTCAAGAAATACTGGGTGGGGGATATATATATCACTGAAAAAATGAAAGCAATTTGGAGCAAAGGAATAGGAGGAATGTAACGATTAGCAGAAAGGAAATTAATTGTTTAAGGATGACAAAACACCAGAGAGACCATAGACAGAGAATCAAAGGCCATGCAGTTAGTGGGAGTATAGCTCTTCCCAAACCAGCGCACTCCAGATATATTGAGATTACAGTTCCTCAAACTCCTGGCTAGTGTGACCACTAGAAAGGTAATTTGCATGGAAAGATAAACAGTACAGGATAGCAGATAACACATGGCATGTTTAATAGGCTCTTCTGAATAAAACCTCTGAAAGACTATGAGAGTATCAGTCGCTATTCTACTACTTGAAAGATTATAAACAAAATTTCCCCTGACATTTAAAAATACAAAAGGGAAGTAGCTAGGAGTATTTAATATTAGGTTATAATTTCCCAGGGTTGACCCTGTCAGGAGGGCCTCTTGCTCACTTCCCTGTCAATTAAAAATGTTGGCTAGAACCACCTGGACACAGTTCTGTACTTTCTTTAGCTGTAGAACTTGAGTGGCCATGGCTGGTACTTACTAGTTTAATTCTTCCACAAGGCATTTGGGGTATAACTACGCTAAGAGCAATGTGGGAGAATTAGCAGATCTAGCCATAGCTAGTTTGGATTTTATTGGTGACTGGTATTCCAGCCTACAGCACCAAGGAGAAGGAACAGTGCTGCTGTCAAAGAGGTCACTGGCGTTATCTATGACAGCCCAAAACCTGATGCTGATTCTGTTACTGTTAATATAATCATAACAGATATTGTATTGGTGTAGCAATTGATAAGCTAACTTCAATGCAGCTGCAGATTGTAAAACTATATTGTTAATATAATTGAAATCAATGAATCTTAGAATAAGCTTGCGTTTCATAGAATTCGTTGCCACATAATCCTATAAACAGTTACTGAGTGTCATTGCATTCACTGGAGGTTTGTTGATAAAGGACTGCAACTATAGTCTTCTCAGAGGGCAATTTCATTGTTTTAAATACAACCTTTTGCTTGGCAAAAGAAAGAGAAGACCTCAGTTTAAGTGAATCTGATTGCCCTTAGTATGCCATTTGCTATCTGGTAATCCTATTCTCACTGTTTATGTTTTCTTTGATCATTTCAGCTCTGATAGGGTGATATACGATACAGTTCATCAGGTTTTTCACAACGTTTTTAATAAAAGTTTCATATGAGAATATAGATGGACTTTGCTTTTAAATTGATAAACTTCTGAGCAAGAATTGTTAGTATTTTGACATAGGGGATGTGTCACATTCATAGTTTTATAGTCTTACAGCTTCTGGTGCAAATGATTCAGAGGGGTGTTTCATAAAGCAACCTTTTAGACCCAGTGTTTGAAGAATCAAGGGGTGGCATCTCTTCACGGCTTGGTGTGGCTGTGTCAAGATGCTCAGAGAAGACTGGGGAAAGATCTCCAAGCAGCATCACTGAAACTTTGAGAGGTACAACCTCCTTGATGTGCCAAGTACTAGCTTTGTGCCAATGGAATTATTTGCATAGGCCTAGTGGCTGTGTTTATCTGCTGCTGCAGCTGCAAAAGAAGGGTCCTGTGGCTCTTTAAAAAACTTGACAGCTATCTACTTAAATAAGATGTCACGAGATGTATGCCTTTGGCTGATTCTGAAGATGGGCTTCTTGTTTGCATGCTTCCCTATTTACAAATGTGCTTTTTGCACTTGAGAAGAATAACAGTTAAATCTGGCAGAATCTGTGTTAATAAACCCATTTAATTAATCTGAAATACTACTGCAACTGACAGAAATGTCTCATCTCAGAGGAACAAACCATAGCAAATGACTAAACTACTTAAATGTTGTTTCTGTGTTGCTGTTGAGACTCTATATTTACTCAGCATATCACTCTACATCTACAACTGATTATAAGGCTCATGAAATCTCTATAGTTCAAAATTTCAGTTACGTAGGTAGGTGATGGGCTCCCTTTTGCTGGAAGTCTTCATGAAAAGGCTGGCTAGACATTGGTCAAGGATGTTGCAGGAGAAGGCGATGGCAAACCATTTCCATATTGTTACCAAGAAATCTATGGATGACAAGTTGATTTGAGAAGAGGATCGAATTACATGGCATAAATGTTCCCTTCCAGCCCTGTGATTCTATAATTCTATATATTCTTGTACTTTTTAAAGGATGGGATCATGAAATAGCAACAGCTAGCATGATGGTTCTCAGATGATCTGTCTTGGAAACCTGTTCATGTAGATCATGGATAGTTGTAGTACTGCAAATAAATACATAATAATTAGTGGCCTATACGTGAACAAAAATTTCTAGTCTTTCTGCTGGTTGCATTTGGTTGAAATCCCCTTTCGGTATCAAAATAAGCTTTATACAACTGTTGCATGCTTGACAATTATCACCCTGCAACACTCCCCATAATTCCTAAATATTGCTTTTTCAGATCTGCCATTTCAAATACGCATATAGGAGTCCAAGAAATATTTTAATAAAACCTTACATCAGTAGAGGAGAAGAGGGTTCTACTCTCCCTCCTCTGTTGCAGTTGTAGCAACTTAGCTAGAGGATTCTAACTCTGTGTTTTTAAATGAATGTAATATGCAATGAAGCATTTAACATTGCATATATTTTATCCAAAACTGTTACTTTTCAACATGCACATACTCATGCTATTCCCTTTCAAGATATGCTCCATTGTGCAAAGTGCAGAAAAGTAATGTGAAATAATAAGCTAAAGAAATTAAAGATGGGAAATAAAAGAACATTTAATTTAATTCAGTCTAGTTTAGTCCACTGCCATTCATTATTTTGTTGTTTATTCATTCAGTCACTTCTGACTCTTTGTGACTTCATGGATCAGCCCATACCAGAGCTTCCTGTCAGTTGTCACCACCCCCAGCTCCCCAAAGGTCAAATCCATCACCTCTAGAATATCATCCATCCACCTTGCCCTTGGTCGGCCCCTCTTCTTTTTGCCTTCCACTCTCCCTAGTACCAGCATCTTCTCCAGGGTGTCCTGCCTTCTCATTATGTGGCCAAAGTATTTCAGTTTTGCCTTTAATATCATTCCCTCAAGTGAGCAGCCTGGCTTTATTTCTTGGAGTATGGACTGGTTTGATCTTCTTGCAGTCCAAGGCACTCTCAGAATTTTCCTCCAACACCACAGTTCCAAAGCATCGATCTTCCTTCTCTCAGCCTTCCTGATGGTCCAGCTCTCGCAGCCATATGGTAGTACGGGGAACACCATTGCTTTAACTATGCGGACCTTTGTTGTCAGCGTGATGTCTCTGCTCTTAACTATTTTATCGAGCTTTGTCATTGCTCTCCTCCGAAGAATTAAACGTCTTCTGATTTTCTGGCTGCAGTCAGTGCCTGCAGTAATCTTTGCACTTAGAAATACAAAGTCTGTCACTGCCTCTACATTTTCTCCCTCTATTTGCCAGTTATCAATCAAGCTGGTTGCCATAATCTTGGTTTTTTTGAGGTTTAGCTGCAAGCCAGCTTTTGCACTTTCTTCCTTCACCTTTGTCATGAGGCTCCTCAGTTCCTCCTCGCTTTCAGCCATCAAAGTGGTATCATCTGCATATCTGAGGTTGTTAATGTTTCTTCCAGCCATTTTAACCCCAGTCTTGGATTCATCCAGCCTAGCACGTCACATGATGTGTTCTGAGTACAAGTTGAATAGGTAGGGTGAGAGTATACAGCCCTGCTGTACTCCTTTCCCAATCCTAAACCAGTCCGTTGTTCCATGGTCTGTTCTTACTGTTGCTACTTGGTCGTTATACAGATTCTTCAGGAGGCAGACAAGATGACTTGGTATCCCCATACTGCTAAGAACTTTCCACAGTTTGTTATGGTCCACACAGAGGCTTTAGAATAGTCAATAAACCAGAAATAGATCTTTTTCTGAAACTCCCAGGCTTTTTCCATTTTCCAGCGGATATTGGCAATTTGGTCCCTAGTTCGTCTGCCTTTTCTAAACCCAGCTCGTACATCTGGCAATTCTCGCTCCATGAGTTGCTGGAGTCTACCTTGCAGGATTTTGAGCATTACCTTACTGGCATGTGAAATAAGTGCCACTGTTTGATAGTTTGAACATTCTTTAGTGTTTCCCTTTTTTGGTATGGGGATATAAGTTGATTTTTTCCAATCTTATGGCCATTCTTGTGTTTTCCAAATTCATTATACCATTCATTATACTTCTCCATATTTTCTATCCTTGTAAATCATTCTTGCTTCCACCACATTCATACACCAATTTTACATGGTTTTTTGTACTTTAAGCCTCTCTGTTTTTCAGGATCTCATCAACTCTGCCCAATCATAACTTTCTCATCTTCCCTTTTCTCTTGATTTGTTTGCTCTGCCTTCATATATTTGTTTTATGAATTGGTCCTAATTTGTTCTCTCTATATGATCAAACCATCTGAACATACTTCCTTCATACTGACTACTCATTTTTGTGTTCAGTCTAAATTAATTCAATATCCATCAATTCTTGACCTTCTGGTTTTACCACATGCACTGCTTAAGTTTCCCACTTCGTTTTTTTGTTTCCCTTGGCACATCCAATTCTAATCACTCTCATACATTTATTTTCACTTCTTTTGACAAGCATTCATTCCTTACAACATGCTGTGTACTATTTATTATCTTTATACTAGCTTTTGCACATCTTGAAATTTCTGCATTCATTTCCCCATTTTTGTTAAATATTTGACCAAATATTCGGATTCACCTACACATAGTTCTATGCTTCACAACCACAATTGGGACCAGCAACTCCATCACTAAATGACATGGTCAAGTGACCATGACTTGCTATTTTACTGCTGGCTTCTCCATTGACTCTGGTTGTCAGGAGCTGGCTGTGAAGCACACAAATTATGATGGTTGTAAACGCCTGACAGTTGCAAGGTGCTCAAATCTCAATCACATGACCATGGGGATGCTGCGCCAGTCGTAAGTGCAAGGACCGGTTGTAAAGTTACTTTTCAGCACCATTGTAACTTTGAACAGTCTCTAAACAGGCAGAGGTTAAGTGAGGACTACCTGTACTTGTATTTACTTATTGTAGTTTTTGGTTGTTTATAGTAATTTGTAATTATTTTCTTTCTTTTCCTTGTTTCATCATATAATTTTCTTATATTTACTGTGAAATGTTCAGGTTTTCAGCTAACAACAAGGCATAATCAGAATACAACCAACACATCACTACATGCCATCTTTTGCATTTATCCATAAATACATTAAACAACCAGTTGAACATCACATATCCTTACCTATTCCCTGCTCAGTGTTTAATCATTTACTAAGCATTTTATTTATTCCATGCATGTTTTACTTCCATCATCTCCTTTTCTCATTGCATTCAGCAGCCAGTGTTCATGGTCTTACAAAATATTTCATTGTCCAAGCCTATTCACTTTATCATATCATAATCAACAAATATACAATAAACTCTCTCATGCATTCATACATTTCTCAATGACTGTTGAACTCTGTGCGCTCCCTGCCCAGCATGAAGCTGCCCTGAACTTCCTGATTTTTGCCTCTGGTATCCTTTCAATCGGAATTCTGCCAAGCACCTTCCCAGAGATACATAATAACTTAATCCCGCTGTAGTTTTTGCATTCACTCTTGTTACCTTTCCCTTTACATAGGGAGCAGTAACAGCATTCTTCCGGTCGTCCTGCACAGATTCAGTCTTCAGACACAATGTCACAATAGCCCTTTCACAAGGAAATTATATATTTTAAGATTCCTTTGGTTATGCCAACTACATCTTGCCATTTTCCAATATTCTCATTTAGGATTTCCTTTTTATCAGTATTTTTCTTGGACATTAATATTTCTAGATTTATTTGAATTCTACTGTTCAGTGTATCCTTGGATTCCCATGTAAATATCAAAAATAGTCCTCATAATATTCCCTCACTTTAATGTCATCTCAAATTATGTCATCGTTTTTAAAAAGGTTCTGTTCACCCTGTTGGAGGCTCCTGGTTTAGTCCTCTTCTCCAACCCCTTCCAAACAAATTTTAAAATTTCCCCCAAATCACCTGCATGCTTTATTACCTCAAGTTTTCAACCTTAACTGTTTTCTCTGCTTCATACAAGTGTTATCTTTGCTTTTTTGACATATGTTTGCAATTACCTTTTTCTTCATACATATTCTTCTCATTTTTTGCAGCAACCACAACCACTCCATTATTTTTCCCTTTATCCATAGCCACATTCCTGTTACCGTTCTACCAAGCAACTTCTTTTATACTTCCCATTAGAATAACTCCATACAATTCTTTGGAACTTTATAACATACTGTAATTCTTTTCACTCTGTTTCAAGCAGCTTCCATACTCTGTTTCCTTAATGTTCACTTTCCATTCATTCTGTTGGGAGATTAATCTGTCTTCCTCTGCTTCCTCATACATCTCTTAGATTCCAAGGCTCAAGCCTCCCTGTGTGTTAACATCAGATGGGCATAGCAAAGGCATCGGCAGAATCCAATGGCTTAATCGGAATAATGAATGAGCATATTGACATCTCATTCAAGCTCCACCCCTTACATCACAAAGAATATATAAAAGGGTAGAGCTTGCAGCATGGCATTAAAGCACTAGTTTTGTCATTCCACTCCAGCAGTAGCCAGTGGGCCATTTACACTGACTTTAGTCGCCCATCATGGCTTTGCCCAGTTGAAGCTTTCATATCATGCCTTTAAAATTAGAAAAGTTGTACACTAGATGATCAGCCCTAGTCAGACGCATGCCATATGTTCCATTTCCTGCTAACATTAAGGACAATGCCAGTCAGTGTAGGCACATTTTGGCCAGCATGTCACAAGTGAAATCAAAAGCCAGTTTTACCCCAAGCATGCTTTTTTAGAATAGCCTCTAAACAAGCTATGGATCTGTAATCTAGAGATTATTTTGCAAATAATTTACTGTTATCCACATCCCACCAACTTGGAAGCACATGCAAATATCAGGCCATAGTTATGAAAAAGGCCTGTAGAACTCAGTAGGACTTACTTCTAAATGAAGATAGTGGGTTGTTTTGCTTGTCTTAAAAGAACATAGAAATTTGGGGTGATAGTTTTATAGCCAAACAATTGCAGCAGACTTTCTGCTAGTAAATTTTGTTTTGTAAATAACACTTTATTTAAATCGTATTAAAATAGTTCAAAATAATTAAAATTCACCTACTGCTTTTTATTGGGTATATTTACTGGTATAATGCAATAATATAATGTGAAAGAATAATTTTACATAACATGTACATGTACATAAGAGTATTAAAGTATGGAACAAAGTATTACTGTTCAGGCATTCGTACAAGTTCCTTAATTGCCATAAACATGTGAAGCATGGTTGCAGTCCCTCCCATTGAAATCAATGGCTAATCCCACCATGAGCTTCATTTTATAGAACATATTGCACTTAAATAGATGTTTAGTCACCTGAACTGTAACCTCTTGATCCATGGATCTTATTGCTAAGGAGGTATAAGATTTCAGCCTCAAAAGGAATTAAATTGGAACAAAGAAACATAGGGTAATTGTTCTTCTGCATGGAAATCTTTAGTAGAAGGCAAAAGATTTATAAAATCTAAAGAGACACCAGAGTGATGCTATAATGTAACTAACCCAACTTAATGAATTACTTGCTTCAATAAGTGAATAAATGAGTATGTACAACTTATCATTTATAAGATAAATGTAAACACACCAGAAATGTTTCACTGTTACTTTGCAAATAAGATATGCTGGTGTCACGCGCTTATGAAAAGCGTACAGATAGTCCTCGGTTAACGACAGCAATTGGGACTGGAATGTCCATCACCAAGTAATGTGATTGTAAAGCATGACATCACATTATTGCACCACTTAGCAATGGCAGTTCCAGCACTTCCAGTTGCCATTGTTAAGCAAATCCTGCACTATCATTAAGCACACCATCACATGGTCACCACTTGCAACCTCCTGCTGGCTTCCCCATTGACTTTGCTTGTTAGAAGCCGGCAATGAAGGCTACAATTGGCAGTCATGAGTGCAGGACACTGCGATGGCTGGAACTTCTAGGACTGGTCATAAGGAGCACTCATTCAGCACTGTTGTAAGTTCAAATGGTCACTGACCAAGTGGTTGTTAAGCAAGGACCACCTGTACAGGTAAGTAAGAAGGGCCAGAAGTATTCATAATATTCTTCAAGATTACCTGATAGGATTGACCATTAGCACATTTAACACCGTAGCTTTGGCATACGATATTCAGCAAGCTGCTATCTTGTATTGCAGGTTCCTTCCTTTTTATGAGATGTGGGCAGTAAACAAAAATTGCATTACAATAACAAAAATGACATTTAACTCTGGTGATTGTGTCCATTGTTCTGTTTCTGAGGATCTTCTAAAGGAACTGCTACCTCATTCTGTTTCACAAGCGTTTAATGGCATGTCATAGGATGTTAATAGTATGTTTAAGATAATAGCCTTTAGTTTTTAAATCATTTAAAAAGTTGCTTATAATGTTGATACTATTGTTGTTTTTATAAAGTTGTATGTATTTATAACCTATATACATATATTTCTAACTTTTAATATGGAATAGCACTGAGATTAATCTATGTGACTTAATGAAAGTCTAAATATTTTTTGTTCATTTTTGTTTCAGGAGCACAGAAGTCATGAGCACAGTCTCAGGTACCCGGAGTTCAACCGTCACTTTTACTGTTCGGCCTGGAACTAGCCAGCCCATCACTCTGCAGAGCAGAGTCCCGGACTATGATAGCAGGACATCAGGAGCCAGACATGCTCCAAGCCCAGTGGTTTCACCAACAGAGATAAGTAAAGACATCCTGCCTGCTCCTTTGCCTGCTGCTGTTCCAGCTGCATCTCCTTCTCCAACTCCTGATGTTTTTAGCCTACCCAGCCAGCCTCCTTCTGGAGACCTCTTTGCTTTGAATACCGGGCGCAGCAGGTCTCCTTCTCCCTCAATATTGCAACAGCCAGTCTCAAATAAGCCTTTTACAACTAAACCTGTCCACCTGTGGACTAAACCAGATGTGGCAGATTGGTTGGAAAGTTTAAACTTAGGTGAACATAAAGAGACCTTTATGGATAATGAAATAGATGGCACTCACTTGCCAAACCTTCAGAAGGAAGACTTGATAGACCTTGGCGTGACTAGGGTTGGTCACAGAATGAACATAGAAAGAGCCTTGAAACAGCTGTTGGACAGATAGGAATGGCTGGTCTTGCCTCACAAACCTTTGTTATAAATAGAGATAGGCTGGTATCAAAACACCCCAAATGCCTTGGCTCCCCGAGAGTAGCACCAAATTAAAAAGTATCAGTTAGATTGCAAACCTATGTCCAGAATCAATCTCATGTCAATCCACATTAATGGGACCAAATATTTTAAAAATGGATGGGGCAAGTAAGAGAGAAAATAAAGAATGGAAATAATTGTGAACTTAAAAAAACACATTTGTAAGCTCGGACCATATTGATATTATTTCAAAAGTTTATATTTTTATTGCTGGGACACATACAAATATCATTCCTTTTTTAATGTATGGATTGGTTTTCTGTTAGAAATGCCTTTCTGCTTGAAAAATAATGTGTCATCGTCTTTTTGGTTTAAAACCCACAGGTATTTCTCCATGTACTATAACATGTTGTGTCCAGCTCTTTCTGCAATCTGCTTTCATATGACTAATATTTCATATGATTGTTGGACTCAGTCCCATTGCTGTGGTCAGACAACTTCTCCTTTCAGTTTTTCTATACTGATTCCCGGTTAGTTCTGCCATTTAATTTTCTGCTAAAATTCATGTTTTTCATGATGTATTTACTGATTTTTTAAAAACTTCTATACGTTCATAGTATTGCCAGAGATTTAAAAAAATGTCAGAAGTTTTTGGCTTGATTATTATGTTGATTTCTTTGGAAATGAAGTTAGTTCTTGTCATCCAGTGTAATTCTGTTACTTGACTTTTAAGTCTTTATTTTTCCATTTATGTTTAGTGCCTTTCCAAATTGCCGCATAGTTTTTAGGCATGCTTTCTTTTCATTTATAATGCAGTATGATGTCTGAAAGCTATGTAAGAGATCTTAGCTACCTAAAATAAAACTAAAACTATTTGTAAGAAATTGGAATTGAAGATATCTGTGCACAGTCAGATAGTAGTTCAAGTAAGATCCTTTCAAGATTTCTTTGTGATGGACTGGATGATAGGTAAGTATTTCAGGTTCGAACTTTCAAAATAGTAAGCATTTATCAAGCCTGTTTTGATTTTCTCTCATACAGGATTGAGTTGTTTGGACAATATTGCACAAGACCTTTTCTTTTAGGTGGAAACAGGTACCAAGATTAGATGTCTCCTCTTTTTACAAGAGCATCAGTGAGGGTGGGTTTTGGATGGGGGGAGCAGTGTTTTGGCTTCCCAAATAGAGTTAAGTTCCACTTTTTAAAGAACTTTGTTTTATGTGAAGGTTACTTTTGCTGGATCAAAGTGATCGCGTGTGATAGTGGACTTTATTACAATTGTGATCCCCATAGTGTCATAGAAAGCATGGTGAATTTCCCTTCTGCAATTTTGTATGTGGATGCACAAATCAATGCACAAGCTGCAGTCAAAACTAACTGTACAGAGGTGGCTTCTTCACCTCGAAAAAGTTCTTTGGATCTTTGACCTGCTTATTCTTGCCTTCTTAAGGAAACCAGCTCTTGATGAATCTGCGTGGCACAAGCCTGTTTACTTATGGAAGTGGATTTAAATCGTTACTGTCTTATTGTATTAGGAAGATGTTGCCTGGCATCTGTAAGAAGTATGAAATGAAAATACTAATAAAGGTACATGTTACTGAAATAGTTTCATGAAAACTGTAGGTACCTGTTATATATGCAAGGGACAATTTTTCTAAAAATGGAGATCAAGAGTTTCATCTTAATAATAATCTTTTGCTTAAAACTGAACTGCAGGATTCTTCTGTGCTTCCTTCCCATACAAACTACTGTGTTTTAGGAGAATCCACTTAGTCCTGGATCTTGCAAATTAAAGAAAAGGTTAAGACAAAATTATGTTCAAAACTGTTTATGAAATTTAGAGTGGATTTTTAAAAGTACAAAAGTTCTTTTGCCAGGCATACATATTTTCAGATTTGGTTTGGTAAATATTCTCTTTACTTACTCTCTCTCCCACCATAAATAATCCACATTAGCAATGTTGTGGTTCACAGTTTCATGAATAATTTAGCCTGTACATGTGTGGTTGCTTAATCATTTAATTGGAAGGCATCTCAGTTCATTTCTTAATATGTCCCAGCCTATCTCTAATTATAATTTTATTTTCTCACAACTGAATGTCTAATTAGGGGTCTGCAACAGCCCTAGAATTAGTACATAAAGTTCAGCAATTTCAATATCTTTCTTTATTGCAAGTTTAAATAGTTGTACAGATAGTTTATAAGCACAATATTTTAAAAATATAAGTGGCTGGTCTACTGGGCAGCCTTTGTGCCACTTCAGTGCTAGAAATTAAAAAAAAAACTTTTGTGATTTACTACTATTTCTGTGGAATAAGTATTAAGTCTTGACCTTTTTAAATCAATATCATTTGGATGCATCTGAACCAGCAGAGCTGTGTTATATTTTCTATCTTTGCTAAAACTTCTTCAGATGATGTGTCTCTTCAAACCTGGTAACAATTAACAATACAGTGGATAATTATAAAAAATAGTCAGCCCCCCTCCTTCTGCTATCAAAACTGGTCTTTTAAGTTTTTGTCTCTTAGATTCTTTTCCGATTTCTATCCACACTTGAATACTCCAAGTGGATTTGTAATTAAAATCAAGTTTCAGTGCAAAACCATTAAAATGTTGATATAGTTGTATCTAGAGGACAATATTCACATATTTGATGGCAACAACAAAAAAATCATCAAAATTTCTTTTGGTGGGGCAGGGGAAGGGTGTAAAAATAAGATGATTCTGACATCATTGTCTTCCATTTGGTGATAATGCAGAATTCAGTAAATAAACCATGATGCCATGCTCCTTTTTTATTTCTCTGAGTGCAGTTGGTGTTACCTCTATAATGTGCCAGAAAATGCATTAGGACAAGTGATAGGAGAAAAAAAAAATAGGGAAAATTACTTTTAAGCTGCTGTTAATACCTTTTACTGTTTAATATATGGTGATATGTAAATGAATTATAGGTGACGGTACTCCCTTTCTTAAAAGGGGTCTCTTGCCCATGTATCTTTTTCAGGCACTTACATAGTGAGGAGTACAATATAATTATTAGAGAACACTTTAAACATCAAAGAGCTAATGAAATAATTTATTTTTACATAATGTCTTTTGATCTAGAGAGTAATAGGGCCTGCAAGGAACTGCTTTACATCAAGAAAAACACCTTGGGCAAGCTGAAATAGTCTTTAGCACTGTTTGATGGCTTTATAATAGAGAGCAATAGTAAAAGATGCAGCATTCTCCTAGCATTTTGGTCAATGTTGAAAATGTCAGGAGTAGATTGGCCCTTTTAATGTTATGCTACTTTGATGGTGCAAAATACAGTGATAAAAATAATCTTGTTATGATATTCCAGGTTTTAGGAACAACTTTTGTTTATATACTGTAATTTAATAAATTGCATTTACATGCTTAGTTTCTGTAATATTTGTGTATACAATACCAAAACCACACAAGATGTAAATTGTGTATAACTACACAGACTCCTTTCCCTAGGTGTCTAGTTTTGATTCATATATTATAAAATGACTATATGTGACTGTTGATTTACAGAATTTACATATCACAGAAGCTAGCTCTTTGTGGTACTTAAGTTAATAAAAGTGATTTTTCTGAGTTCCTTTACAAATAAGCATTATCCAGTTGATCTGGCAATGACTCTGTGTATGAGCCTCTAATAATGATAATTTTCTCATTACATCTTTTTTTTTCTTTTCTAGAGAGTAATGTTTTTGGTATGGTTTGTGTAACAACTATGTTCACGTTATCTATGTTGCTGTAATTTTTGTGCTTTAATTCCTCTAATTTCCAACTGATAAAACAAAATCAAGCTCCTGTAACTTGCACTTTCCCTAATCCTTACTACTCTTGTATGGCAACCAAAATTACTGTAAGAAATAAATATCATATTGCACTAAGGTTGTGGTTCTGATTACAAAAAGCAAATCCAGTCTGAATCTTTTATTTCTAAAAAGAGTTGCCAAACTTTCCACTTAACATTAAACTTTTTTTAAGTTCCCTTTTTTTAAAGCTTGTGTGTGATATCCATAGAATTTAGAGTTAAAGCTTTCTGAAATTGATCCTGAATGCCATATTCATATTCCAGAATGAGAACTGCATTATAGAAAACATTTATATGTTGGACTAATTTGTTGGAGGGGGGTTGTTTGTTCGTTTCATCAGAAGAATTTTAAACACAAGGATTTTGAACTTCTGAAAGGATTATTATTGTTACAGGTGACCATTAGTATAGTGAACTACTGAGATGTTCATTGAAGGAACAGGTTAAAGCAGTGTTTCTCAACCTTAGCATCTTTTTAGACATGTGGACTCAGCCAGTTGAAGTCTATGCATTTTAAAGTTGCTAAGGTTGAGAAACACAGGGTTAAAGGGAAAAAACAAAGCCCTTAGGCCAGAATTTTTATTTATTTTAAAATTTATTTTATTTATAAGCCACCTAGCTCTTAAACAATAATAATGGCTATCACCAGTGTATCACCACCAGAGATGGCTCCCTCTGATGTTGATGGTCTCTAGTTTGAGGACGAAAGCATTCCCTGCTTGCACCTTTGGATGAAAGCTATCAAAATGGACCATTTTGATCAGCTGCTTATCAGCATGCAAGCTAAGATACTTCTACCAAGCTGAATGGACCTAACTCCTGCTCCCCTTCCATGCAGTGATCCTTTGACAGATAGGCTTATTTGTCTTTGTGAAGGTGATGCACTTGTTAAGGCTGTACTTCTTGCTGCTAGGATTCTGAATGAAAGTGAGTTACAAATCTGGTTTGTAGGTAACTTAAGTTCTGTCAATACCTAAAGAAGGCTTCAAATTTCTTTCCAACTGGAAAAAAAATTAACTTTTAGAAATATCCAATCTTCTCTCCAGCTCTAAATGGTTTACATGCTGAATGATCCTGTTGGGAGATCCTTTAGTTACATCACTTTCCATAAACGGATGAGCCTTGATTTATTTTGAGCTTAACATACTTTCCAAGTAGTTTTTCAATACATCTGAATATCTGGAATAATGGAAGAGACCTGCGTATCTTCGTTCTTGTTACTGTTTACTTTGATTCAGTTATCCTAACCACCAAGAGGCATTATCTTTATATAGTTAGAGACATACTTTCACATACTGTTTTTTTTTTTTTTTTTTGCAAATATCCACATCTGCCCTATTCTGAAACTGTCAGGGCTATGTACACTTCAAATTAATAACTTTCCTGAAATAAACCTGATTTAAACGAATTGTTTCTTCTAGTTCTTCTGTTTCAAGAGAACAAGACTTACATCAACAGGGTTCTCAAGAACAGCTCTGTAAGTTGTATACTGATGTAACAGGAAAAACAAACTGAAGTACCCAGTGTGACCTTCAGATATTTTGAAATGAGTTGTATCAAATACTGTAACAAAACTGTACTTTTTAATTAAAAGGTCCATTGTAGCATCAGTGCATCATAGTAATAGTGCCTTGTGTTTTTTTAATCAAAGGATTCCATCACTGAACAGCTTTAGAAAAAGGTTCAAATTGTTTCATGTTTGGAAAAAGCTTTCGGTTCTCTCAGTATTAAAACTATGATCTGATGAATCACCATTGTATTTTTAATTCAGTAAAATTATTATAGTTGTTCATCACTAACAAATGATGCTAATGTGCACACTGCACGTATGTGCAATGTGCAAGGCCCTAATTTATGTATGTTGATGATGGTAGTGCAATAGTTTATGTCATGTACCAAGCCATAGGTCAGTGTTTTTCAAACTTGGCAATTTTAAGATGTGTGGACTTCAACTCCCAGAATTCCCCAGCCAGCATCTTAAAGGTGCCAAGTTTGAAAAACACTGCCATAGATTTTAACAGTTAATTATACAGATTCTTAGTGGCATTAGCTGAAGAACATGACCTGAAAGAATGTATATAAAGGTGGTGTATTTTTTTTAAAACTTCTTTCTTATATTTTATTTATTTTTTAAACATATTCTTACTAATTAAGTTATTTAATAGTACAACCCTAACAATGTTGGGGAAGTAGAATGTTAGTGGGACTTAGAAAATATTTGCAAGTTCAGCCTGTTATTAAAAATCTTCAGCTTAAAACAGTGAATGAATAGAGCAGTCTATACAAAAGCTTTAATTTGTAACTTGCTTATCAAAATAAGCAGCACATAGGATCGTGACATATTAAATAGATGGAAGTTATATGTAAATATTCATCCATGTTACAAAAGAAAGGATTAAGAACTTCAGCTTTCAGATTTTGAAAAGCTGAAGATAAAAACCTGAATGTAAGGAATCCTTTAAGGGATTGCAAAACTTCAGTGTAACTGATCACTTTTTTCAGTGAGAAAAAAATCAGACTTGCAGTAGGAGATTGATTGATTGATTGATTACCATTTATACAGCTGCCCATCTCACAACAGTGACTCTGGGCAGTATACAAAGATTAAAACCATCATAACAGTATAAGTCTGTGATGCCCTGCTTAACCAATGACCCTTCAAACGAAAAACACATTGCCAACAGAGCTCACCTGCCTGGCCCCAAAACCTGGAGGAAGAGCCAGGTCTTCAGAGCCTTACAAAAGTCTAACATGATCAGGGCCATCTGGATTGGAGGGGTGGGACAATTCTGTTCTACAGAACAGGTTCAGCAGTCACAGAAAAGACATGGCTCTGGTGTCCAACAAGATGGCATAGTTTAATGGAGGGACCTGGTGCATGCCCTCTCTGCTAGACCTGATGGGGCAGGCAGAAACAGTAGGGGAAAGGCAGGCCTGCAAAAGTCTGGTCCTATGTTATATATGGCTTAATGGGCAGTAACCAGCACCATGAATTCAATTTGGAAGCCTACTGGGAGCCAGTGCAGCTTCCTGACCAATGGTGTTATATGAGTATATCAAAATACACCAAAAGCTGCTTGTGCTGCTGCATTTTGGACCAGCTGCTGCTTCTGGATACTCTTCAAGAGCAACCCCATGTAGAGTGTGTTACAGTAATCCAAGTATGTGGTTGGGTAAGGCCTAAGTCACCATAAGCAAGGAATGGTGCACAAGATGATGCACAAGATGAACCTGAGCAAAGGCCCCCCCTAGCCACGTATGCTACCTGCTCAGTCCAGGACGACCCTGGAATTGTGCACCAGCTCTGTCTGGGGAAGGGCACCCCCTGGCATCATTAAAGATGGAAAGTCTCTGAACTGGGGGGCAGAGGGTCTTAAAACCCACAGCAACTCAGTCTTGTCAGGGTTGAGCCGAAATTTGTTCTCTCTATCCAGCCCCACAAATTGGTGCCAGCTATTTCAGTTCTAAAACTAGCCTGCACAGACAAGTTCAGCTTTGCAGGACTGGTTCTTTGCTAGAACACTGAAATCTACCAGCGAGGTTTGTGCAGGATGGAAGACTGGAGGCCACAAAGGAACCAGACATTGGAAGAAAACACACACGTGCGTGGACAGCATTCTATTCAAAGGAGCAATCAGTTCAGATTAACTAATAGTCTATATTCAGAATATGAATATACATGCTGAGAGAAAAGTGATTAATTTGAGGCAAGACATTACAGCAGCATTTGTTTTAATTCACAGTCTTAAGATCAATCATGCTATAAAGTCTAACTTTTGCAACTGGGAAACATCTAGTTTAAGGGAAGAAACTTGCATCTTGAGAAGTGGGTAAGTATATGATTCCTATTTTGTTCTTCGCCATTATTAAGCAACTGGTGGTCAGGAGTGCCAGGAGATCTACATTGTCCAGAGAATGACAGGTGATCAGAAACCCCTGAGCTCTAATATAAATCATCCAAAAAACTTTCAGTATGGAGCACTAGGATAGGAAGACTACTAGAATACTAGCAGTATTCATCTCAAATGAAAAAGAGGTGGGAGGGCAGGTTTAGAACATACACTGTTAAAACTGAGCTCTCTAGCAAACAAGAAAGAGAACAGTTTTCATCCTGCCATGTACCAAAGCCAAGAGCTATGCAAGCCACCCAAGTGCTATGGGTAACTACATGTTTAATATGCAGATCTCAGGTTAAAATGCTGCACATAATTGCTAGCAGAGGGGTTCATGATTACACAGTCTCTTCGGTCACATAAGCAGCAGCTGGGACAATCACAGCTTTTTGCATCACTCAACCTTTGCCATTTTGTCCTGGCACATCTCTCCTACTTCACGATTATTTGGTGTGATTTCTGCTGCTTAGCTAATCATAGCAGACCGTCTTATTCAGATTTCACTCTTCCATTCTTCTCTATCTGTAAAGAAGATTCTTGTCAGTTATTACATAGCTAATATCATACCTTGCTAGAGTTCACATGGCAAAAGGGTAGAAAATTTACAAAGGGGAAACCCTAAGCCCGTAAGCTCTCCTTCCATCTAAAACCACATCCTTGGTTTAGCAGAAGGAGAAGAATCATCACTTTTTGTGGACAGAATTAAGTGAGCATTTTTAATGAATCCATAACGGTGCGGGCAGCAGAAGCAGTACAGCTACGTACAGTTTAGAAGCTTTTTGGCCCAGCAAGACCATGTGTCTGTGGAGAGCCAGTTTGGTCTATTGGTCAAGGCACCAGGCTAGAAACCAGGCGACTGAGAGTTCTAGTCCCACCTTAGGCATGAAAGCCGGCTGGGTGACCTTGGGCCAGTCACTCTCTCTCAGCCCAACTCACCTCACAGGGTTGTTGTCGTGGGGAAAATAGGAGGAGGAAGGATTATTAAGTATGTTCGCCTCCTTCAGTTATTTATAAAAAAATAATAAAGGGGTAAAAATTAAATAAATAAATGTTTTCCATACTTACGTCTTGAATGGGGTGGCGCCTTTTCTATTCAGAACTGGTATGAAACGTGGGAATGTTCCTGGACTCACAGCTCCTGCTCAAGGGGCATGGCATACTATGGCCAGGAAACCTTTGCACAGCAAGGGACAGATCACCTTGAAGAGGGCTACTGGGTAGCTATCAGTGGATACGATCAGAGTGAAAAAGATACATTTTGCCACTCTTATTGTCATGATGCAATCTCCATTAGGGGCTCCTACTCCTACTCAGTCATATTCACTCTTGTCTTCTCCAACAGTCTTCTAGGAGTCCCTTCTGGTGTTTCACCTCTCCAAGATCCTCAGAAAACTAAGGTGCACCCTGAGATTAATGCATAGTGAGAAGTCACATAGGAACAATCCAATCCAAAGCCCTTGTCACACGCCCATTCTAAGCAGCCACTAAGGCTTCAGTTGAACTGCCCACCCAATTCTCTGGGAAAACCCCAAGTTCCCACTAGAACCTATCAGGATCCATTAGCTGCCTGTGGGGTGGGATGGGTGTGTGTTTGTGTGTGGAAACATTGCCCTAATAGATCCTACCTCTCTGCATTAGGGTGGGGTAGAATGCAGCACTGATAAACTAGAAAGTGATCACAGTGACCTGAGCATGGCAGTGACTGATGGTGATGTCCCCCATTACCATATTATATTGTAACTAGAAAAGGAAGGTCCTGAGTCATTTTCTGACTCCTTGGGGGACCCTGCTTTCGCGTAACTACTCCAAGACAAAAACCAGATGTAACATGTAATCCCTGCCATGTTTCAGGCCTGTGGATCAGGTCCATGGTTGCCATGGCATCTGTGAAACCCTGAGCTGCTCAAGAATTCAATATTACCCCAGGACTAAGTTAAAATCCCCAAGTGTCCTGACTACCAGGAAACACACTGAGACAATGACTTGGTCTCTAATATTTATTACTAGTACTTAACAAGAATCCTAACAAACTGAGGAAGCGTGGGAAAAACCCAGCCATATAAACCCCAAAGGTTAAGGCGGTCCCGATCTGTCTCTCTTTGAATGGCTGAACAGTTCCTCAGTGCTACGCATGCGCTTGACAGTCTGGGTGGGAGCCCCCTGCTCGCCATCCTTACTCATGACATCAAGTATTATAATCCCTGAGTACTCCATTGCCAAGCTAATGATGAAATGAAGCAGCTCAGGCATGAAAGTGAAGTTACTGCATAGTAAAGATGCTGGTACAGCAACAACAAACTCACCTAGAGTTTCCCAAGAACCCAATTTAAGCCAAAGAATCTCACAAGCAGTCTCTCTGAAAGCCATCAAGGCCCTTTGGAAGACTGTCACCAGTACCCCTAGCCCCACCCGGGCTCACAGCTGGTGCTGAACTCAAAACCCAGGTGGGTATATCTCTGAGAAGGCAACTTCCCCCTGTGGGCCCATTCAGGTCTGTTATACATGCCTGGTCAGCTGCCTCATTCACTCTGATCTGGCATTCAGCAGCAGCAGCTGGAATCCAGGGCCACTTAGGACCCGGTGGCTGGCACCAAGGGTGAATACTGAAGTCTGGCAGGTGGGATTAATCACAACCATCAGCCCCACTGACCACCCCCCAAGTGGCCTGCTGTATCTTCCTCTGCCCGTCACAACCTCAAGGGTACTGCCTACCTGGTATTTGATACAGCTGCAGCATACTCTGTTGTTGATGTTTTAATAGATGTGAGAATCTGCTGCCACTTTGGGCCTCCCCCAGTCTCCTTTTGGTGAAAGTGTCTTGATTAAGGTAATTGCTTACTCCTCCCCTTCCACACAGTGATTTTTTCTGTTATTTTATAAGATCAGACTGCGATTCTTCAAGGCAAAACACATTGTGAATATTATTTAGCAGTACTGATTACTGATACTTACCATAGAGGTCTGTGTGTGTGTCTTGATACCAGTCCCTTGCACAAAATCCTCGGGAAGAACTGGAGAATGTGTGGCTCCAGATTTTTCTCAACTATAAATGTCAGTAACCTAGCCAGCACAATGATAAGGTGCTAGCTTTCATTCAGTAACATCTGGAAGACCATAAATATTGTTTCTTAGAAAGCTCTTTATTCAGAAAATGCTAGGCTAAATGGACAACTCCCATGAATGTTATAAGGCAGTGTCCTACAATCTCAAGACCTGGGTTAACTTCTACATGTCTGGCGGTATTCTAGAACAGGATGGGGAAACTGATACTTGCCTTCAGTGGTCCCCATTTTCACAATATGACAGCAAGTGTTTGTAAGAATCCAGCATTAGATTTATATAGCATCCTAAAATATACCGGTTCACATAATTGAAACCTATTATTACACTACCATCCATTTCTCTTATATGTTACCTTAACAATCACTGAGAAGTTTCTGGTCAACATACTTCACATACTTCTCAACTTGAGCAATATACACAGCTTGTTAGTTCAATTTAACTTGTTTATTTACTGCATTTATTAATTTCCCACTTCTGGACAATAGAAACAAAATAACTTTGAGAATGAACCCTTGCGGTGGGGAGTAATTACTCCTACCCGTGGAAAGAGTTTGCTGCAAACTATTGCCCATATGATCAGCCCTAAGGGAATCACTGCAGGCACCTGAACATTAGCAGCCAGCATTAGCAGAAAAAAAAGGACCCTCTGAGAGAGGAGGGACAAGGAATTGGACAATCTCAAAATAATCAAGTTGTACAATTAATTCCCAAGGATTCATTTGGACCCAGTTCTGAAGTAAATTACATTTATTTTCACTAGTAAAAAGCCCATTAACAATAAGACACATTGGAAAGTGGATCACCCTTTTCAGCGCCTCCTCAGGTCTCAATTTTTCATAATTAATTGAATCTAAGAAAATGGCCTTCCTCTTAAGGTTGGCTATTTCAGTGAAGTAGTAGTGTAAAGCAGGGTTTTGTTCAAGGCAGCAGAGAAATCTTTTTTCAATTGACTGCACCTTTTTTTTAAAAAAAATGCCAAAATTATTAGGCTATTCCAATGTACCCTGGTGTGGAAAACTGCAAGGAAAATACTTCCTTGTTCCAAGTTTATCTTCCCAGAATACTGAAATGTTTCCATTCTTACTCTATTCTTTTGGGTGGTGGGATGAATAAGTGATTGTAGCAGAACATAAATAGCAGAGGGAGTTGCTGCAATCATCTCTGAGAACTGCTAGTGCAATATTTTCTTCATCTTAGTTCACAATCTTAACAAACAAGAGATAGATGAGCTAAGTATTTTGGAGTTCTTAGTTACCAAATTATGTCTTTGGAGCATATCTGGGAGATTGTCCATAAGATTCAGAGTTTCATTCCCTCTGGAAAGACAATACAAAGATAAAATAAACTGGTAAGTGTAAATATGTAAGTGTAAGTGTAAATGTTCTTAGAAATAAGAACATACTCCAAGAAAGTGAGGCCACCATTCCTATAATTCCCTACCAGGCATGTATTGGTGAGAAAGCTAGCAAGGATCTTCATTTTTTGCCATTTCTCTCCTGCAAATTGTCCCAGCCATTCCCACTGAGTAGCCCAGAAGCAGCACCTAGGATTTAAAGATTACTAGCATGTTATAGTATATAATTCGGGGTTCCAAATAGCTTGATTCCAACTGGAACTGTGATAGGCATGACATAGCAGATTAATTCCACGCATGAGCTGCCAAGTCTAGGTAACAGACCATTATACTTTCAAATTATGGAATAAGTTCCTTCAATACAACGGATACAAGCAACACAAGCACAGTTAAGTTCTACATTGCATGCTTTTGGACTGCACCTCCCACAAAGAGAAGCTGGGCCCGTGAAAAAAGAAGCTGGCTCTGCAATCTTTTTTTGCAGTGGGAATACAAAGAGATTCCTCAGGTATAGTCCCATCCAGTCAACAACTTCTGCTGACTGAAATGGAAAAGGGCCACCTCCTATTCTATCCTCCTATGGTCTCACATAAACCCTCTCCTCTGCTCCAGACAGTTGAGGGACACTCCAGAATGTGCTTATGGGTGTACAGGGGGAAAGGAAGCCCCATTATGTGAGCATGCTTCACTTCATATGCAATTGGTTTGCTTTTTAGTGTACAGACAGCAATACAATGAACAAGGTTCCTCCTCCTGCTATCTGAGAAACTCCTATTTTCAGAGCACATTGAAACAATCTGAATTTTGAAAAGAGGCCAGTTCTCCAACAAACATTTCCACCTCTTCTCTCCTTGGGGCTGTTCCACAAATTCCCAAAGAGGAACTGGCCTCTACATTTGCAAAGCATTTGTCCTCACTGCACAGGACTATACAATGAAGCTACTACTACTTGGAATAGTTGGGGCAAGATCCTTTCAGTTGCAGTCAGGGAATTTAAAAACCAGGGTAAGAATATCCTTGTATTGTTTTTCCCACTGGGACTCAGCTTCAGTAACTGAACATAAGGATGTAGAAGGCATTCAACCCAGCAGAATGCAGTATGTTAACGATTTGTGATTGGAATTTTGCCAGAACTTAGAATAGTTTAGACACAAATATCCTGGGCAAGTGGTTCCAAAAGTTTACTTGAATATTTAATTTACAAAAGAAAAAGAAAACAGGAATCATACATCCTATTTGCTGTCCTATGCAAACTGGATAAGATAAACTGCATAAAAAATCCATGCCACCTTAACATACTATTATTAATGTAATTATGAGATAGAAAGGAACCAGTGGGGAAGATAATGGAAGACAAACATTACATTCTTCTTAGAGATTGTCCAAATAGCCAATCCCATCCAAGATCTCTTCTCCCCACATCCCATGTTTCCTTAGATACACTGCATGCTACCATTTGAAAGAAATACTTTTTTATATTTGATTGAACTTAATTACTAGTCTTTTTTTCACTCACTTTTCCTTGACCAATTTATCCCTGAATATCTCTTTCAAAACAGAAATGAACAAGAAACACTGAAGACACATATGCACTGTCTTTGGTAGGGATGCTTATGTGGTTAAAATCAATAATTAATTTTCAATTTATTCTACTGAAGTCACGGCAAGAAATTCAGCATAACATTTGGCAAAAGACAGAGAGACCTTTACAGTTTACTCAAGTGTTACTGGCAGTTACAGCTGAGTATGTAAAATGAGTTTTCTACACTTTGTTTAAAAGTAGCAATTTCCTCCAAGGTTTTAACATACCGCTAAGAACAGTATTCCTTTACTGAAATATAGCCGCAAAACAGATTTACTATAGAGGAAGCCATCTCATCCCATTGTCCTCCTTGCAAACCATACAAATAGGAATTAATGCTGCCTGTTTAATCACCAAGGTGACAGTGAGAGAGGGCATGTAATGGAAACTTCTAATCTCCAAGACCAAAAATTTCACAGTGTTCTAGGTGCATGAGAGAAAAAGCAGCATAAATGAAACTTACATTGCAAAGCCAGGTGAGGCTTACATCAGGCCCTTATCAGGAATTCTGGAAAAATTCCACTACAGTTGCCAACAGAGTTTTCGGCTGGATTGAGCACTTCCCAAGAATATGCATTTTAAAAAAACGGTTTCTGCAGTGGATCCTTTCTCAGATTAATAGAGAGTAACTTTTTCATGAATATTTGCCACCAGCTAGAATTTCCCCCACCCGTACCTGCCATGTTCCCAGTGACCTAGATACGAACAGTTGGGAGCTGGAAAACTGACCATGTTCAGTACAAGAAAAAAATAGCTGGATATAATTTGTACAGTACAAATGAAACATGTACTACTGTCAGAAAGAGCTAAAAACTCCTAGGGGGAAAAAAATCACCACCACCAATTTGGCAAAGGAATCAAGAAAAACTCCTTTTCAAAATGCATTAAAAAGTATGGTAACAGGCTGCAGGGGAACATAAAGAGTTACAATATATTAGCAATTTCTGGACCCTTAAACATTTATAAAAGCATCAGCAAAGTATTTTAAATATAAAAGGAGTATGAATAGATTCTTCCAATCTCCTCTCCTGCACCAAAAAAGCCCCACATGATTTGTAGTGTAATATATCAGATGAATGATCACGGTATTAAGGCATAAATGTTAGACATCAGTTTCTATTGTCTCAGCTCAACATAATTAGCTGGGAAGAGCCCATATCTGCCTTTGCAGACCCCTCTCCACCAGCCATCGTCTATCATTTCAATGTTGGTAATGATGTTGTCTGGATCAAAGGAAATCTCATCATCCCCAGCTGTGGAAAAAAACAGAAATGATTCCCAGATTAGCAGACGGACTTTGAAACTTAGGGTTAGGTCAGCTGATTTTGTTTTTATATACCTGCATTTTACTTTTCCACCCCCAATCCCCAGGGAACTAACCATCAGATAACAAAGGCATGAACAAAATAATTTTGAAGTACAACAATTAAAACTCAGAAACACTTGAATAAAAATTGAGTAAAACTGAATAAAAGTTTCCTGGTTGTGCTGACACCAATGGATTATAATGATCTCTTGGCTGCTATTTGTATTTAATTTTTTTTAAGTATTGCATTTATTGTTTTACTTGTTTTAGGACTGTTCATGCCCAGAGTCACTGGTTTGAGATGGGTGGTTATAGAAATCAAATCAAATCAAATCAAATCAAATCAAATCAAATCAAATCAAATCAAATCAAATCAAATCAATCTATCTATCTATCTATCTATCTATCTATCTAAATCATCCCCACCAGACAGAAAACTAAAAAGTATGTCTTCTGCTTGTGGACAGGAATGACAAGTCCATAGAACAAGCCTTGCCTTTCTCAGCAGGGAATTCCAGAGTTTGGGAGCAGCCTCTGGGAAAGCCCCCCTTTGTCTGGATACTGCCTCCATGGTTACAGGACAGCCTGTGCCAAGGAACTCCATAGTCCAGCCTGGCTCAAAAGGGAAGCCATGCTTTCAGATGGTCTCAAGCGAGATACACATTTGTGTCTCATAGCCAGCAATGTGAATTGTGTTGAGAAACAGACTGGAAACATCTGAAGTTCTCACTTTTTCCAGCACCCAAAAGTCACAGCTAGGTTATGGTTTAAAAAGTACTTTTGGCATTCACAGGAGGAGAAGGATCCTGCCAGCCCTTCTGCTGAGAGGCTGTGATCTGACAGGATCAGCAGAGAAGACACAACCTAGAAAAGTTAGAGTAACCGTTGCTGGAAACTTGCAAGCAGCGGTCCTTCTTACTCAAAGCAGCCTTTTCTGTAAATTTGCACGTTCACATGCACAGCTCCTGGTTTAACACCTTAGCCCTGAGGGAGTCTCTAGAGGCTATACCCAGATAGCAGCTTCTCCAAGAGCCCATTTTGCACCTACTTCTATAGGACCTATTGTGACCTGTTAAGCAAAAAAGCATTAATAGGGCACCACACACTACTCCTTCTATAGAAGAGAAGCATCTCATAATGAAAGACTGATGGACAGACAGAAACCCAGCAATGAAACCGAACTTCCTTTAGGCTTCAATTAGCAAGTAGCCTAGGAGGATATATTCAGCATACCCCAAAATCAACTGGTGCCATTACTACTGCTGCTGCTACCACTATTATTATTCCAGAAAACATGCAGAAGAAAGGGTTATTTGAGGGACTGGGGACCTCTAGCCCACCAAAAAAATACAGCTAATTCTGCAGAAATCAGAGCCCTAAATATGTTCTGAATTAGAACTATAAAACTAGCTATTGTATTACTTACCAGCCTGATAATCATAAAGGGCTATAGCTGTTATTCCAAGGTCATTTTCATACTCATAAGTAGTTTCATCTAAAAAGAGAGAGATATCACTGTATGACTTCCAAATCATCTACTTGTATATTGCCTGGCACTTATAAAGGTCTCCTTAGCTGTACAATTAAGATGAATGCTGAGGAGTCATCAACGTAATATTGGCCATTTTTACGGCATCCATTTGGGAACTGCTAAAGTTACGCTGCATCCTAAACAATTTACTCTTTGGTAAGTTCCATGTGCCTTGAAAGGCTTACTTTCAAATACTTGTTTGTGTTGTTAACTGCCCCAGAAGCATTGATTTGCCTATATGGAGCCCCGCAACCAAGTGAAAGTTTGCCAGTAAGCAAGTTTTTCTCATTTTCAGCATATTTTGCTTCTTACATTTCTATCTTGCCTGTCCTCCAAGCAGTGTAATACAGCATGCTGAGTTTTCCTTGTACTGGCCAGACACATGTGATCACATCCACGAGCAACACAGTCACCCAAAGATTCACAAGTGGAAAGAGAAGCTGTTTAACCTGCTTGATACTGATTTCCCGCTGCAGCCTCTTCATACACGGCCCCTGACTCAGAGGTCGGCTCCCTCTGACTAACTGCTTCTTGATAGTCAGGTTCTTCAGCTTTGCTGTCATTTTCTGGCTCATGTACATTTGAAAGATTTGCACTGGAACTCTTATATCCAGATTCGAAGGAAACAGCATCCTACACACATAAAAGCAAGCATTACACGAGACATCAAGAAGAACTTATCAAGAAGTTCCCTGCTGCTGCTGAAGTGAGCTGCTATTATGCTTCCATGATATTTCACCTTGCAATTCACCATTCTTCAATAAATTTGATTCTAACATTATCCACTGTGACCTATCAAGCAAAAAAGCATTAATAGTAGGGCACCAGACACTACTCCAAAAAGTGGTGGGTAGGGTGGGACAAAAAACTACATTTGATTTCATCTGGAATGTAACATTCATTAACTTCAAATATAACTTAACATTGTGACTGCTTTCCATAATTCTCCCCTTCTGTCACCTTAAAAATTACAGTTTGGCCATCTTGGAGGCCATCTTGGAGGCCCACCCAGAAAGCTGCTAGGGAGGCTGTGGGGTCTGCGACTGTGTCTCTCAGATAGAGCAAAAGGTGCTCACTGAGGGCCCCCACCACATGTGAATGGGCTGTGGGGGGGTCAATGCTATGACTTCTCTGGGGCTGTCTTCGATCTTTACGAAGGTACTCAAGACCTGGTTGGGCTGCATAGTGCTTTAAGGCAAATGGTTATTGGGCTGCCTAGCAGACATTTAGTTAGCAATTACTCCTGTTTCATGGAATGTACTTCTTGGTTTTGTAAACCACCTTGAGCCCAAAGAAGTGGGCAGTCCATACAATAGTGCAATAAATAAATAAATAACCTAATAAAGAGAGTTTGCACATTTTGTGCAGGAGCACCTAACCTGATTGGCAGTACATCTGAGGGCTCAGGAAAGATCTTTCCCATTGCCAGTTACTAGTTATCCCACATGCAAAGTTATCCCACTACATTACGGGCTTCTCTACCATATTGTTATGTATAACCAGGAGAGAGAGAGAGAGAGAGATTTGTTACATAGCTAAATTATCTAACAACTGCTGTAGCTTTTCCAACTTGCAAAGATTTCAGGACAACCAGTTAAAACGGATTTACCAGTTCAGTTTATTATTTCACTGGAAGAAGGGGCTGCAGTCAACATACTAGACAAAATGCACTGGAAAAAGGCTTCTGACACTGAAACTACCAAACCAACCTCGTAGATTACATTTGATGGCACATTTTCTTCCACTGGTTGTGGAGCTGGAGATGCAGGAGGACTCTGTTTCTTGGATTTGGCTTTCTCCTTTTCAGAAAAAAGGAAAGAAAGTATGATTTGCAAGAACTGTTACACAAACAGTTTGAAACATGCATCAATATGCACAAAAACACTAAACTTTTTTCTTTTTTAAGTAGAGATTTTGAAAAACCAGCTGGCTGCAGATGGTCTGACTTAAATCAGTTATTTGAGGATATGCATTCATAGTGCAGAAGGCTAAAACTGCAGGCAGCCAAAATGCTGGAAATATTACCTTGGATTATGATCACCCTGGATACTGGTTGAAATGATTTTCAGCCCTTCATAATGGGACTGCAATGGCGAGGAGAGCTATCTGAGGCAGGGCCACCACATTGAGAGCTACAGACATCAAGTGGAGGGGGAGAAGGGGTAAGTGTAATTTGTGTTATTTGTACAATGACATCATCATGGCTTCTTACATATGCTTAGGTTGGTCATGAGATGCCATCATTGGGGCTTTCCATCCCAACTCAGTCATTTGGGATGAGATGGCTCATGTGTTTCTTCCTCCACCACATCTTTCTGTGAGGACTCCATAAAATGTAATTGCACTGGGAGTACCTCCTCCTCTTTTGTTCCAAGGATGGTGTGTTGCTTTGCTGGCATTCAAAAATCAAACTTCAAGCTCATATTTTAACACTTGTCCATGGAACACCACACATTCAAGTGCTGAAAAATGGCCCATGGACCCAGCCTCTTGGATGTGAAGGTGGGGTATAAACTTGACAGATAAATACATTTAAAAATGGTTGACTGGTCAAAGAAAGGAAGAGCAATTACTGGTGTGAATCAAGTCTGTAAATCTTCCTCTTGTCTTGACCTCAGAGCTGAGGATTCCATTTGTAGTATCAGGGCACTGATCTGACACCCTACACTGTTATTGTGCGAGATGAATTAAGCCATCAGAGTACTTGTGCATTGTGTTTCACAGAGCACATGTGTTATACAACAGACAGGCAACTCCTTTCCACATTAATGTCTCGAAGTTCAGAGTCCGCGTGGGTGGCACAAGACAGACCCATGCTGGGAACAGCTGCCTGCAATTTCCTCCAGATTAGCTGTAGGATGCCTTTCATGTCTTAAATGCATCTCAAAGAGGTAGCCAATGAGGAGCAATAATCCAGTATCTTTCCTCATTAAAACCAAATACGGAACTACCAAGTTGCTTCTCTCTTTCTTTAATTTAAATGACACCTTTCTGCAGCTCAGTACATAAATAAATAAAAGGTGCCACTTTGGGACAAGGACATATCCATTTATTTTTCAAGAATCAAGATTACTATAGAGAAGATAATATTCCTATCCCCTCCACAAATCTAGTACATCCTTTCCAGCAGACTCTGCATATTTTACAGTAAATATACCTCAGCATTTTGCCAGGCATTCAACCCAAATCTCAAAGGTTAGCATATTTTACCAGAATGCGGCCAATGCTTCCCCTGCCTTTCTTTCTACAATCTACCTGTATGGTCTAATCTTATGATATTGTTGGGGTCAAGAGTTCAACAGGGTCCAACAGGAGTGCAAGATAAATGTCCTGGCTTAAGATCCTATATATAATTGCCACTAGAGCTATGAACTTAGGGATATGAATGTCTTTCCCACAGGCTACAGATCTGTTGCTATCAACTGCCTCTGTTCATAACAGGAAAGACCAATGTAGAAGGCAGAGATCTGTTGAAAGAGGACAGATCTACTGCTTGCACTGCAAACTTTAAAGCTCACCTCAAGTTGTTATTGTAAAATTCTCCTTCATATAAAGTGGAATTTAACAAAGGACTATTATAGCCATTTACACAAGATTCAAGCAAAAAATAAGGGTTAATTTATATAACATGAAACATTGTCTCTGGCTGAATTTACACTGAATATCATATTTGGAAAACTAGTTATTGGTCTATGACACCAGCTGTGGCTCTCCAGATACTGTTGGTCCTTTTGCTTACCCTGCATCAATTGCTTATATTTTATATGATTTATATTGCAACAGGTGTCAAGATGTGTAGATTCTTAGAAAACTATAATTCCCCCAATTCTTCCCCATCCACAATGTAAGAGTCTTAGAATAATTACTACCTAGTTATCAATGACATAAGGGAGAGTTTAAAGAAAGCTGACAAACATCATACACATATTCACACATGCTTATCTTGATTTTACTCTCAATCAGAATCTGCACTGTCAATGTGCAACCAAAGTTGGGAAGAGTTGGGAAGGGTGGAAAAGACAGTGAGATAGAAAGACAAAAATATGAATTTCACCAACTTCTAGTGCCCTCCTAGCATCTTCTTGTTCCTGTTTGTCCTTGGCCATCCTTTGAGCTCTTTCAATGTCTGCTTTCCTTCTGTCTTCTTGTTCCTTCTCCTTAGCTAGATTTTCAAAGTTAGCTCTGATATTGCTTGTTTTGGCATTTGCTGTAACGTTCATGATATGAAAATGATTATTCCATAAGCCATTTTCTTTCACAAATCCTTAGAAACAATTCCAAAAATAATTTTTTTCTCAAAATTCAGACTAAACAAATCATTCGTATTTATAAAAGATCACAAGTTGCTAGGAGAGCAACTCATTCAACTTCCTGATAGAAACATGTGCCACAAAATGTTTTATTTGACAAAAGCTTAAATTGAATTACTGATTTAAAATTAGGAACTGAAGAGTAGCTCCAAGCTGTATGAGTAAAGATAAGTTGACACATTCGGTTTAAATAATAGCCTTCTTCCCTAGGCATTGTAGGCAGAAAATAATTATATTAGATGGCTGCTTGATTTTTATTTTCCTCATCCATTCTTTAAAAGCTAGAAATTTCAAGACTTTTTAGCAGTTCTAAAAAGAACTGCTGATATAATGAGAGCCCTGAGATTTTTAAGATGTCAAAGGAAACTGAACTGCCCAATCAGGAAAAAAAGCATGAAAGGGGGGAATCTTACCAGCTTCCACTGGTTTGGTCTTCTGATATGTTGAAGACAATTTCTCAATATCTTCGAAAGATGATGCATTCTATCAATAAAAAGAAATGGAACCTAGTTCATATAAAGCAGTATTTCTCAACCTTGGCAACTTTAAGATGTGTGGATCTTCAACTCAGAGAATTTTAGAAGCTGAAGTCTACACATCTTAAAGTTGCTAAGGTTGAGAAACACTGATATAAAGGAACAAAAATGAATTCCTTAGACAAACCACATTTACTTCTACATCATAGGCAACTCAGATACACAAGTTCTTCTCAGACATTCTGAAATGAATTTATATAAGAGAGAAAGAGATGTGTATTCCAATCTTCCCCTTAACTGGGAAAGCTGCACTAAAACTGTAATACATTTGGCTGAAGGCGGGTACAATCTTCACAAGAACAGGTATTCTGCACAATCAGGGCTCCTAATTATGCTAAGATATCTCTCTGCATTTATCTAAATGGAAGCCTTCCTCATCAACACTAGGAAGCTGTTTAAGAGATCTAAAACTTCACTCAGATGTCCTTTTCATGCATCAACTATCTTTAACACCCAATCTATGCGTTTTCAGAAATTACACAGGCAAATTAACAAAAACAAGAAACAATTTATCGTACTACCAACCATAAAACAAAAAGTGCCATGTAGTCAGGAAATAACAGGTCACCAGTTTGGACTTAAGGAGCTGTTCAACTTAATAAAACAGAACAAATATAATACAAATCACAGTGAATTTCCACTGCAGATTTGAGCAAAGTTTGAAACTTCAATGGCCAGTTATTACCAAATCTAGGTGTATGCACTCAAGCATATTGATTTACTTATTTTATTTATATGGACTTACATACATATAAGCTGGATGGGTGCTCATCAGATCTGCAGATGACACAAAGCTGGGGGGAACTGCTAACGCTTCAGAAGATAGACTGTAGATTCAAAAGGATCTTGACAGACTTGAGCATTGGACCCTATCCAACAAGATGGTTCAATTGCGAGAAATGTAAGGTCCTGCACTTAGGCAGGAAAAAAAAGATGCACCAGTACAAGATAGGCGGTACCTGGCTCAACAGCAGTGCCTATGAGAGGGAACTAGGTGTCCTGGTGGACTACCTCTTAAGTATAAGTCAACAGTGTGCCACAGCTGCCAAACAAGCCAACGCAGTCCTGGGCTGCATCAACAGAGGGATAGTATCAAGATCACGGGAAGTGATAGCACCACTCTATACCGCACTGGTGAAGCCACAGTTGGAATATTGCATCCAGTTCTGGTCACCACAATATAAAAAAGATCCCGGGGCCCTCGAAAGAGTGCAGAGAAGAGCAACAAAGATAAGGGATCTGGAGGCTAAATCCTATGAAGAATGGCTAAAGGAACATAAAGGTATGTTTAGCTTAATGAAGAGAAGACTGAGGGGAGACATGATAGCAGTCTTCCAATACTTGAAGGGCTGCCACAGGGAAGAGGGTGTCGATTTATTCTCCGTAGCACCTAAGGGTAGGACAAGAAACAATGGGTGGAAGCTCATCAGAGGGAGATCCAACCTGGAAATGAGGAATTTCCTGATAGAACTATTAAGCAGTGGAATAGTTTGCCCCCCAGAGTTGTAGGTGCTCCATTGCTGAAGGTTTTCAAGAAAAAATTGGACAACTATTTGTCTGAGATGGTATGAGGATTCCTGCCCTGGGCTTGGGCAGGGGGTTGGACTAGAAGGTCCCTTCCAGCCCTGTGATTCTATGATTCTATGTTTATCAATTCACATATTACAGGTAAGTCCTTGACTTATGACTATTCGTTTAACAATGGTTCAAAGTTACAATGGCCTCTGGAAAAGTGCTTTACGACCTGTACTCGCACTTACGACTGCCATACCACCCCCAGAGTCATGTGATTGCAATTTGGGTGCTTGGCAACTGGCTCACATTTATGACCAGTTGTACCATCCTGTGGTCACGTGATCGCGATTTGTGACTTTTTTTTCCAGTTTCCAGCAAAAAATGTCCATTGGGGAAGCTGGATTCACTTAACAACCTGTGATTTGCTTAACAACTGTTGTAAAATTGGTCATAAAATTGGGTCTGGTCATGTGGTGAGTCGACTTAAAACCGCAATGACTTACGATGGAAATTCTGGTCCCAATTGTGGTCGCAAGTGAAGGACTACCTGCATACACACACACAACCACACATTCATACCACATGCTATTATGAATGTTTTAACTGCTTTTGTGCTCTGAACAAGAGGCTAGACTCCATGGCCTCTTCCAACTCTGTTATTCTATGATTCCTAATAGCCACTTGTTCCTTTTCTTTTCAAACTTTCACTAAACTGTCTCTCTTTCTGCTATAAAGCAAAAACCCAAATGATCTGTATAATAGGGCTGTGCACGCTTCAAAAATGACTTGCAAATGTTCAGATCTCAGGCAAACCACCGCAACTCCTTGCTACTCATTAAAGCAGCCCATCTTTTTTCAGGCTTCCACATATACCTAAAAAACCATGCTGCTTTAAGGACGACATTAAAGATGGGCTGCTTTAATGATCTGGTTCATTAAAGCAACCATGGCTTTTTTTCAGTCTTGCGCAGAGGAGCCTTAAAAAAGAAACCTGCATGATTTAATGAAGGGTAGAGAGGAGCTGGCCCTGCATGAGGTCTGAAGCACCTCTTTCCAATCATTTCTGTAGTCCGCACAGTCCTACTTAACAAAACATAAAGACTGTCTTCAGAGAAATTATGTTTTATGACAGCGGAATGATTTCTATTGTTCGTGGAGAATTCTAAACCTACAGCTTATTCAATTTAATTCATACCTTGTCCATCCGATCTTTCTGCACGCCGTATTTTCCACCAAATCCTTTAGAATAATCTAAAAACAGAATAAAAACCATTTGTTGTAAATGCTTCTCTGTCAATTTTTATCAAAAAGGACTTCATGCACAGAGTACCCGGTGACCGCAGCCAAGCCAAAATACAAGATCAGTAGATGCAAAAAGAAGGGTACATAATTTATGGCCTCCAAAGCATCAGCAGGTGTGCAGGTGACCGCAGGCCAAAACCGTGCTTCCACATGTGTTGGCTGAGATGAAATCCGACCCGAGCAAAGACAGAGGTGCTCCCCCTCGAGCCGCTGCTCAGACACATCCGTAGCGCAGCCTTGGACAATCGTCACATTGTTAGAGGAGAGGTGTAAGTCAGACCTTCTGCCCCTTTGTGAAGGCCACTATTTCAAGGCAGCACATGCTATTTCTTAAAAAAGAACAAGTATTGTGAGTGTCCTAAAGATTTAAAAGTAATGGCCATGTAATGTTTTTAAAGATTGCCAACAATAATACATTTAAATGCTGCGCAGACATGTCTGTACTTGACAAACATACAGTAGGAAAACCACAAGGATGAATCAAGTGTTAAAAAGTTACTTCTTACAGGGGATTTTTTTGGGGCCTCCTGCTTACACATTATTAAATATATTAATAATATTGATAATAATAGTAAATATATATATATATATATATTCTAGAGGTGACGGACTCGTCCCTGGGGGAGCTGGGGGTGTTGATGACCGACAGGAAGCTCTGGTGTGGGCTGGTCCATGAAGTCACGAAGAGTCGGAAGCGACTGAATGAATGAACAATGACAACAAATATATATATATATATATATATATATATATATATATATATATAAATAAATAAATAAAAACATGGATACATGTTTTTGTGAGAGAAAGATGAAAACTGGAATCAAGTTTTACCTATCTAAAATGTTAATGACACAATAATTCCAGACGCTCTCATATTAACGAATACGTTGCATGAAGCAAGTTATTACTCAAATAGGACGTTCATATCTAGCTGACAGCTCAGGATATGTTTCTAAAGTTAAAATCACCCTATATCATATCATATGATATAGCTATATCATCAATTTCAGTACTGATCTTGGGAAAGGGATTTTGTATCTTCAGTTTGAAACCTTATTTATTTATTTGTTTGCTTATTTAAGTTTTTATCCCGCCTTTATTATTTTTATAAATAACTCAAGGTGGCGAACATACCTAACTACTCCTTCCTCCTCCTATTTTCCCCACAACAACAACCCTGTGAGGTGAACTGGGCTGAGAGAGTGTGACTGGCCCAAGGTCACCCTTGGGTCATTTATTTTTTTACAGTAAATTTCTAAAATGTTGGCTTCCTGCCATTAGTAAAGAAATCTGGAGTCAAGGGGTTCATTGGCAAGGCTATGGAAAGGAATCAAGTTCTGTGATTCAAAATATACAAGTTATTGGGTGCCCCAAGTTCGCTGGAATATACCCCCAAGTAGCACAATTGGGTGGGATAATGTGCTGTCGCAGGATTAAAATAACACAAGTTCAATTAATTCTTTCCCCGATGTATTTGCAAAGTAAGAAGAAATAAAAGTTGCCATGCACTCCTATCGAAGGCCATGGGCTTTGCAATAAGCAGCTTAGGTCTGTGTTAGAAATTACTGCACTGGACAAGAGTTACAAGTGGAAACTCTGCCTTGTTGTGACTCATGCTTTGCTAATTTCTCCTTGTAGTCAAACCCCAGGGCTGACTGGTCCTGCCTTTCTGTTTGAACACCAAATTTCCCTCCGAAACCACTCTTATAATCTGAGAAATCCAGGATGTACGATAAGGAAAGAGAACCAAGGGAAGGAAAGGGGTGGGGAAAAGAGGAACATGTTTAGACACAACATACATGAGCTAAAACGCTTGTTAGAAACAGTGGTGAAAAAGGGCTAAATGAAGGTTTTGTTTAAAAAAAGGTTGTTACGTTTAGCTGTTAAACTTGGAGCAACATCCTAAAATATAGCCCTTTTTGGACTCTATTATTTAACATCAGAGCTTACAGTAATTCCAAGTTGAAGTGCTTCTTTGTATTAAGTATACGCATAACAGACAGACATCCAGCATAGTGGGATTTTTTTTTTTTGACTTTCTCTGATATGCTCATTTTTCACAGACAGAGGCACATTTTGAAAGAGGAAAGCATTCAGACTGGAATGACTCCCCATTTTACCTGAGCATCATCTGAAGTTTTAACAGTCCCCCATAACGTTACAAAACATGCAGTTTGGCTCAAAATGGTTACCTTCACACATAATATATAATACTTCAAACCTGAATGTAAACTCGGTGTTTATATTCAGATGTGGAATAGAACACACGCACACAAACACACGTTTAACCAACGTAATATGCCAGATGTACAAGAACAAATTACAGCTCAAATGTTATTTCAGACCACTCTGTCCAACTTTTAATCATGGTTCAGTGCAAATTTAAAATACACACAATGCTTGTCAGATTAAATAGTCTGCATTGTAAACAGCTGCCCAGTTACAAGCTGTGGTTCGCATAGCAAAACAGATTTGCTCAGTTCTTACTGCTTTAGTATCCTTTTTGGACACTACCGTACTGTCAAATGAGTAGGAGAGCCCTAGAGGGCATATCAAGTCAGTGAAAAAGATTTCTTAGCCCTGATAAACTATCAACTGTTAGTTATCAGATGGAGACAATCCCTGGCAGCTTCCTCTGTCCAATTTTCCAAATCCCTTTCTATCACCTTGAAGGCTCTCCCTAAGGGCTCTTCAGCTCTCAGAAGAGGCTTTGCTGGGATGAGCAGAAAGGACTACACCAGATGAGAGAAGGTTTCCCAAACTGTTTGAGGTGTCCCTCACTTGGGCACGTACAGACATTGGACAGGTGCAGACAGTGTAAGTAACAGGTTTTTTGCACCTCCCCTGGAGGTCCAGGAGAGGTGTAAAGAACCTTTTACTTATATTGTTACAATAAATCCACCTTTCCCAAAGTTTCGTTGCATTGTTTTCATTGTTCACTTGTGTTCATTTTGGTGTTTGGATTTTTAGGGGAGGTGTGTACATTAAGATTAGACTAAAGGGAGGTGGGATGGCGAAAAGTTTGGGAACCCCTGGATTAGAGGGATGGAAAGCTTCCTTGCACGAGCAACCTTGGCGAAGCACAAACCCAGACACATCCTGATACCACCTGTTCCTTTTTGTACGTTCTAAAACTTCAAGAACTTTCATAACTTTAAATAAATGCTGGGATAGATAATTCAGCAACAACTGAATAGCTCTCCTCTCCTGTTTTAACAAATTAAGATTAAATTTCTCCTTTCTGATTACAATCCTGCCCCCCCCACCCGGTCTAGAATGCCAGGAAAACTAGAGTGAACAGCTATGTACAAGCAACTGCAGACAATAACAATTAGCCATATTTATTTGCCTATTTCTATTTTTAAATATAAAATGTTATGCCCAATAGTGCATGCAAAGTGGCCTACACTTTAAATAAAAAGAAAATAGAAAACAAATTATTATTATTACAGCCTTCCTGAACAACTAAAACAAAAAGTAAATGCTGGTGAAAGAGTACAGCTTTTATTATCCATTTATTTGTTCTGCTTTGCATTTTTATCAATAATCTTGTATAAGATAATCAATAAAGCAAATCACTTCATTCTTTATGGTTGGGAGAATTTTTTTTTTAAACTAAGCAAATACTGTGATTATCATTAATCCACCAATATACTGTAGTTCTCCTAAACCAGTATCTTCTAGATGATTTGGACTAAGACATTCTTTGTCCTCCTGATGATGGCTTGGGCCATGATAGTGAAAGATGATGGGCAGTTCATTTGCATGGCATCAAGTTAAAGAAAACTATTCCAAATCACATGACTCCTTATAAATTGAAACAGAACTTCATACTACCATCATCTTTGTCCCTCTGTATCTACAAATAACCTGAATATCGGAATATATTAGCTATCGGTTAAGCATATAAATAAATGTACCTTTCTGAGATTCATGCAACTGTACTTTTTCCTGGTGATCCCAGCCAAGTGCACATTTATCCTGTCTGTCAGTCTGTACGCCAAACTTTCCACCAAAACCTTTTGTATAGTCTATGTAAAGAAAAGATTACAAGATGTTATTTGGATCTGATTTTTGTCTAAGAAGTTGGGAAGTCATTTAATTTTTTTTTTAAACCCAGAAGAAAGTAGTGAGAAGTCCAAAAAGATTTATGGATAAGATCTGGAAGCAAGAGGGGAAGAAGGAAAATACTAATATACCTAGGCAATATACCAAGGCTGTAATCCTAAGCATTCACCAGATTCAGACTTAACTGTTGAATATGCATGCTTAGCTGTTGTATTAATTTTGCAATTTCTGTCTACAATGTGGTCCTTGAATGGCTTATGAGAATTCAGGTGATATAATCAATTTAATTTCTATTTTGTATTTCCATCAAATAATGGTAGGCAACATCACTAACACATATAAAACAACAAAAGCCCACATATTCAAAAGTATAATTAAAACACATTTACAAAGTAATGGCCAGGTTTACATATAAAGCTAAGCCATATGTACAGCAGCTTCGCATGAATGGGATCAATGGTGAGTGAATGGAATCAATGAATAAACCATAGGATGTTTTAGGCAGAAAACCATAATCTGAAACCATGGTCCACTAGTGGCTTAATGACTGCAATAGAGATTGAACATGATAGGCAGGTAAGGGCACGTGGTTTGCTTGTGATTTTCTGGCTTAGTTTGTTTTTGTGTCCTGTTCAAATCTCTGTCCAATTACAGAAGTTCAAGGCAGATGCAGCTAAAAAAATGGGGGGGGGGGAGAAAAAAAACGAAGAATTATCTAAACAAACCATGGTGACTTTGCTTGTTTGCAAGACTGACTCTGGCTTATTCAACAAACCATGGCTTAGGATGATGTGTAAATGCAGCCAATTGTTCAACTTAAATTAGTAATCCATAAAGGCAGATTCTTGTAAATCAAAGCAACCAAAACTTGTTAGTGGCTGCTGTTTATGCTGGAAGGCAAAGACTAGCAGGCTTTTGCTACTTCAAATTATGAAATATATAGTCCAGCTTTTCTACCAACAGTAAAATATCAGTCTGAAATCTGCACAATATATGAAAGGCTCTGATTTACCATGAAGTTAGTTGGAAAGTTCCTTGTTTTAGCATTATCTTCATTATCCTATAAGCCCTACTTAAGCAACTGACTACTGACTTTATTGTTCTAAGCCACCTTGGAGATTTTTTTAATGGAGAGGCAGGTTATAGTAACAAATAATCTCTTCAGTACATTTTGATGACAGAAAGAAGGACTGGAAGGAGGATTTTCAAAAAATAGTTTGTATTTCTAAGATGTGAAAGCCTTGGTTTATGCAAATATATTACAATTCCAGGTTTAAAGAACGTCAACTCATACACAATTTCATGGAATAAAATTAAAGTAAAAACCTTTCTGTGATTCATGTTTTTCAGTTTTGCCCTGGTATTCAAAGCCAACAGCACTTTTATCCACTTTCTCTTTGTCCACGCCATATTTACCACCAAAACCTTTCGAATAATCTGGAGATGGGAGTAAAAAATATAGTCATTCATAATAGTACAAGCTAAAGACATTGAACTATTTCTATTTATAGCTACTTGATTCAGTTCACTCTTACTGATGCTCACCATAGAGAGTTACATGGATAAAACAATTATAAAAACCTCACATTATTTAGCCAATGGTATTTTCAATGGAAAGAGTTGCATGTTCAGCTGTGAGTCATCAAGAGAAAAGACTCTGAGGATCAGTTAGAGGAAGCTGAGCTAGAGTTAGCCATTTGGGCTAGAGCCAAGCTCATTTTAAAACTTGATTAACCTAGAACTTGGCTTCCCTTAACTATGGCTAACTTTGCTCTCAATGTAGCATTAAATGTACTTGTCCAACAAGGGGATTTGTGTTCCAGAACTAGAAGAGCTAAGGAGGGGGTGTGAATATGTTCTTGTAAACTGTGAATATGTTCTTGTAAACTGTGAATATATTCTTGTAAACTGGCTATGTCACATAAGGAAGGGTAGTGATGTGTCTGTGATCAGTTCTATACGTACCAGAGGTAAGTCAGCAAATACATGTTAGTAGTGAACCTTTATATAGGGCAGAAGCAAGCAACCTGTTCTGTGATTTGAAGCCTCTTCCATTATAGCAGAGAGGGATGTTATTCCTTCTGATAGGTTTGCTAAAAGACTACCCATTTCTAGTAGCAAGCTCCACTGACACTGCTTGAGGAGTTTCAGAATTCAGAACAAGCTATAGCATTTACTCTGTGGGAAGAATGCCATTTGGAAAAATAAACAAACAGACAAACAAACAGTGTGTCAAAGTGGGAATGGGGAGATCTGTGCTCAAGCCTATCCTCAGACATATAAACTTTCTGAGTGACTTTGGGCAAGTTGCTATCTTTCAGCCCAACCTACCCCACAGGATTAAGGTTATGATAGAAAAATTGGAGAATTGCTTCCTTGAACCCTTGAAATAAAGGTGGGATGTAACTTTAACAAATAGTAAATAACTAAAGGAAAGTAGGAAGGCTGGAATACAATATTCTTGGTCTTTGAAAAGTGGTCTTAAAATGTATATTTTAGGAGTTTGCCTTCAAGAAAAAACTGTTTTAAAAAAACTGTGCCAGAAGATGCTTACATGCATATGAGCTACCTATTTAGCTTAACTTAATTCTAAACTACAGCAACAATCATAAAGCAATGCAAGTCATTTTGAGGAGAAAAATTGAGAACAAAGCTTCAATAAATGCATGAATGCTGTTCTATGTTCTAGAGACAACTGCCTAAGGGGAATGCAGTGAACAGTGAGCAACAATCTACACTGTATAAATGAGCTTTGATCCACAACTTTCTACAGGCACAAGAACAGGAAGAGGAAGAATGAGAAAGAGATGACTGCAAAAAATGTTGAAATTCATATGGAACTCCCTCTCTTTCAATAGAAATGCAGACAGAATTTGGAAGGAAGCAGAAACTAATACAGTATCAATTCAAATCTATGTTAGGAAGACTTCCTTCAGAGAGGAGAGGTCTGAATAAGTAACTTCAGCTCTGCCTTTTTTTTTTTCAGTGCAAATCTGCTAATGTTTACTTAGACACCAAGTCCCACCGAGTTCAATGAAGTTTACTCCCAGATAAGAATCTATAAAATTGCAGCTTTATGACTCAATGCTCTCTCCAGGACAGAAATGTGGGATTTGAAATATACTTCCTGTAGGGGCAGAACAGGGATATCTTTGTACAGAATTTAGCCTGTATTTTCTCATTTGACTCTTCCAGTAAATTCTATTACAGGTAGCATCCACAGTAGTGTTACTAACTTTAATTTTTGTCAGGTGAAAGCCCAATACATTAAAAAGAAGTATCCTTAAATCTAGGAATTAGCAGTACAGGAGAGGCTGATCATTTTTCAAGCTAGGATTACACCGGGGCTATACGCTACGATACGTTGTTAGAGTCAAACGAACCGTGTGATGATTATGCTTGCATGTGTATGCACACTGAACTCCCAGGGTTTTTTTGTATCTTCTATTCCACGAGCATCTCTAAAGGCAGAAAACATAGAGCTAGAAATATTCTCCACTTCAACCAATTTCTCAGAAATGATGAGATAAACACAGGAAGGATTTTTGCAGTCTTGTGAAGAGAAAGAATACTTTAGAAACTTGCCAAGGTATCATACTAGCAACCAACCTTTCTGGGATTCATGTTTCTCTGTTTTTCCTTGGTAATCAAATCCCACTGCACTCTTGTCTACTCTGTCAGCCTGCACACCATACTTCCCACCAAATCCACTTGAATAGTCTGAGAAGAGAGCAGATTACGTCACGTATCAGAAATGGCTGTAAGAGCAGCAGAACAAAAGAAGTGGTATCACTGCTGATAAGCTAGAGCTATGGTCCAGTTCACAGGTAAGTGCGCCATATCCCCGCTGAATTCCATTATTTGATAGCACCATTATGTACTGCAGGCAAGCTGCTTTAGAATTTGGAAACTCTCCAAAGGCACTTTGGGATACTTTCAGAAGTTCTGCCAGTATTAAAGGCCTTTACATTTGTCTCAGCAATCTGGATTGTGACCTACATTACCAATAGCAAATAAACCCTTAGCAAGTTAACACAATTTGTGTTATTTTATCACCTCCTGCTTTGGCTTCCTTTTTGTTCTATATTTGTCAAACTGCAGGAGGCAGTGATTTGTGATGCTAAGTATCATTTTGATCAATCCAAATACTAACTACTTCTAGAGGGGTGTTATTTAGGAACAAAGAACACTTACTTTTTTAGCCAGATAAGTGCTGTTGCTCTACCATTCTATAGGCTCGCACATTAAACATCCGTATCAAATTATTTTGCTGAAAATTGGGATGTGCCAACTGAGGCTTTACTAATACAATTCCTGCAGCAATTAAGTGGTAGGAGAGAAATTAATGAAATTCTATTCTATGTGTGGATTGAATATGCACATGGGTTTAAATAAAATGACTGAACTCCAGAACAGATCTTGTCAAATCTTTTATACGTTTTTGAACAGAATATTCCTCAGAGTGCTTTACCTTTCTGAGAAGCATGTTTCTCCGTTTTTCCTTGGTATTCAAATCCCACAGCAGACTGCAGAGAAAAAGAATTACTTTCAACAAAAAGTTATTGTTTATAAAAGTCTTCCAAGCCAGAACTGGCAATCTTTTCAGGAGCTGGCTATAATTTTGTGCAATCGTGCACAGTGGGTCAGGTCCTCCCACTTTTCAAAGATACCCAAGATCTCATGTGGGTTTTCTGCCATTTTTAAATCATAATTATTATTGTAGCTTAGCTGAGATGAGAGGGTGCTGTTTGGGGCCCCAGTAGATGCCCTGGCACCTCTAGGCCGGGTTGCTAACTCCAGTTCTTCATGAAGAGGTAGCCACTCCAGGTAGCCTTTTAAAAAAGTGATAGCTACCAATCAGCCTTCCTAATCAATATATAAGTATTAAAGGCCTTTCATAAATTCTCTATCAGTGTATCAGAATCCCTGTGTAAGTATAACATACATTACAAATTTAAATCAAATATTTCTAATGCAAGTTTTTTTCCCAAGTTTCAGGAACTATGGAGCGTGGATTATGATTGCGGTGGGATATAAATCTAATAAGGAAATAAATAATAAAAGAAATAAAATGTTTATACATCTAGGATCAGCTTCTGGGTTCATTTTGCAATACAAAAGTATCACAAATCAGTCTTTCATGTACAATTCAATATATTGTATAATCACACTTCAAGATGACTTGGGAGACTTCTCTGCCATGGTTCCTTTATTTTTATTTTTTGCAAATATAAACAAAAGCAACTGGAGTAAAGTATCACACAGTATTTCAGGGAGAGCATGGCTGTAAAAGTTATTCAAGCAAAGCTGAAAGAGACGCGACATACAATATAACAGCCTGTAGGAACACAAACAAGAGCAAGCTGCAATGCTAAAAGCACAAAAGCTCCACTACCTGGTCAACCCTGTCCATTTGTACGCCAAATTTACCACCAAAGCCTTTAACCGAATCCACCTGGGAACAATGCTTCGAAAGCTTAGACTGATATTCGTGACCAACGGCTGACTGAAAGGGAAAAAAAAAGACAGCATTTATTATGTTACTCCTGTAATGACTGGACTTGAACGGTTGTCCCAAACTAGCCCTAACCCCATATTACTGGTGCAAGGCGCATGAATGTGTTGCAGCAGGCCGAAGCCTTCCTTTCAGTGCCACCCGAACACCATGTCTCAGGCATCCGGCAGCTGCACCCTGAGCACAGCTGCTCGCAAAGAAACCCTAACAAGTGCTCCTCTGCTCAGATGATTGGGACAGCAGGCAGCCTGCCATCCAAACCATGTGCCGACCCTACACAAATTAGGAGTCTTGCTGTTAACTAACTCGGTGCCCACCTTTCAGGTGCCGTTAAGCTCTTCATACCAGGAATTGATCGAAGCACTGTAAACATTTCCCCTCTCCCCCACATGCCACGTATACTCTGAGTAGGTATTTAAAAGCACTCTTTGGAACGACTACAAGCAAGCCACTGTCAGGGAGGTACATTTTCTATTATTAGGAACGGAAAGTATTGTTTTATCTTTGCTATGGATCGTGTTACTTTCTTACTGTGGAAGTTTTATTGCCTTTTTAATATGCCACTGGAAGAAACTGCTGCACAGCAGCATATTCATTTAATAAAGAGCAACAATTTGTCTCCTTTACCTATGCTGCCCTCCAGCTTTTAGGGGTCAGCGCTGCATTTAAACTGGCTCCAATGACAAAGGAGGTTTGAGCATTTGTTCATTCATTCATATATCGAATTTTCTAGGCCACACCACACCAAAATGACTCAGAGTAACTTCACAATAAAAAATAGAAAACAATACCATATTAAAAAAAACTAGCAGTCAGCTGGAAGGTGCAAATTCAAAAAAATATTCACTCCATCTCCTTTCTTAGAGGGGCCTGACCACACACGAACCCAAAGCCAGGTTTTTATGGTTTGTTTAAATTTGGATATGGTGGGAAGTGTTCGAATCTCCACCTATCTACACAGAGAGACTAAAGATGTAAGGAGGCTGAGGAAAAAGCAGTATTTCTTAACTATCACTAATCTCACCAAAGGTACTAACAAGTTTGCTGGCACATCATTTTACCAACAAGCGTCTGGGAAGCTGCAAATGCAGCCAGCTGATTGTGCCGTCTATGAACGCTGATATTTACAGAAAGCCACGCCAGACCCGTTTCATTTCCTAAAGTCTCTATCAAACCTTTAACAACTTCCGACACATTTGGACTGCACATTCCTGTTGCTACAGGGCAGAAAAACAAGGCTAAGTATATATACTATTGCTTATCATGCAGCAACTTTCAAAGCATATGTTGTATGATGTCCCATCTTTATTTTTGATATGACCGAAGAATATACTTCCATTTGCAAACTATGCAACGGGTGACCTTCAGCTACGTCAGAACTGTAACTTGCAGAATTCCCAACCACCAGGGCCATTCTTGAAATTATAATCCCAGCACAGCTGGGGAAGAGTTCATTTCACTTACATACAGTGACATTACATTTCACCTAGCTTAGAGTCAATATGCATATCAGATTAAAAACACAGAGGTACACTAAAATTTCATGCTAGGAAATGTAGCCTATTTCATCAGCTCCATGCATCTTTAGTTCCATGCATCCTCAAATTCCACATTCAGAATGAATTTTGGATTTTTTTTTCCTTCCAACGTGTAAATGTTTGGTGAGTGTTATTTTCCCATCTGTCACCACAATTTTCTTTCCTGAATTAATATTATCTAGCAGTAATACAATTATTAAGGAGATAGATAGAATCAAAGACCATTCACTGCATGCCACAAAGTATGCACTGTTGTGCATAGAATCCAATTGGGAAACATCCAATAAACTTTTTAAAATATGTTTTATTTTTTAAAATCTATTGGCTGCCCAATTCCAGTGGAGGCAGCATGCTTCCAAATGAGTTTGGAACATGCCTTCTGCAGCTTCTATTTTGGACTTCTTTCAGCAGCTTTTGATCATTATATCCTCCAGGAAAGGCTACCCAAGAGTACTGTATTCCAGTAATTCCATTCACACTTGAATGGTGAATCCCAAAAAGTTATTTCTGTTTGACTCTAGTATCATGCAGAATTTTATCTCCAATACTTTTAATATCTAGCAGGGTATATTTTTGGCCTGGTATATTTGGAATTTTGATAGCACGTGATGTGCAGTCTCACAGAGTATCTGCTGTGGTGGGTGTGGCCAGTCATGGCACGTGTATCTGTTTATCAGAGAACTAGCTGAGAGAAGTAGCTTCTCACTGCTCTGCCTGGTTTGTGGGACCAGTTCTTTATTCACAGTTAATTGAATTGTCATCATAATAGCCAAGTTCACCCATTATACTAAGCAAAAGGCAAACTGTATTTTGCCTTAGTACAATGTGTAAATTAAGCCTTATGGCTCTCCTTGTATTGTGTTGATTTTGAGTCAGTGTTGACTCCTGGCAACTTCTCAGACAAGTCCCTGCAGTTTTCTTGGCAAGATTTTTGGAAGTGGTTTGTCCTTGCCCCCTCCTTCCTAGGGCTGAGCGAGAGTGAATGGCCCAAGGTTGGCTTTGTGCCCAACGCACAACTAGAACTCACAGTCTCCCGGTTTCCAGCCTGGTGCCTTAACCCTACACCAAACTGGCTCTCATCTTTTTGCTGTTACTGAATTCTATTGTTTATGTTTTGTCCCCAGCCATTTCATTAACTGTTATAGGACAGAGTACAAATTGCATAAATACACAAAATAAATTCCCAAGGCGCTCATTTCTCAAAACTTTCAGTACAGCATTTACTCAAAGCCTGCTTAAATTATGGCACTAAGCCACAATATGATTTGTTTGATTTTCATTTAGGGTGGATTCACTTGTTACAGGTCAGCATTTTTATGCAAACAAGACTATAATGGTTTTATTAAACGAGTCACAGTTTTAAAAGTCAGGGTGAACACTGTGCTGCAAAAGGTTCCCAGGATTCTGCAAAAATGAGCAGGAAAAGAAACAAATATTTCCCCCTTTCCTATATTTAAAGATAACTTGTCAATCTAGCCATCTCTCAAGATTAAGTTGGGCAACTTTTTCAATCAGTATCTGAATGAAAAGAAAGCACAGGTGGTAGGTCTCAGGTGATAGGACAGTACCAAATTCAACAAATCCAATCCCTAAGAGTAGCAGCCAAGCCAACTGCTCTAAATTTACTTTGTCCATGCGGTCCTGTTCCACACCAAACTTCCCTCCGTAGCCACGGGAAGCTTGGGGTCCGGATTCGAGTTCTTTCTCCTTGAGGGACTGGTGCTCTTGGAACACATTCTCTCGAAGCTGATGAATGCTTTGGAAGGAAAGCAAACAAACCATGTTATAAGAATAAGCCTAATTCTCACCTCCAGAAATTTGTCCATGTTTTACTTCTAGATTAACTGGAGTTTTACATCTTTCCAAACCCTAAACTGTGAATATTAACTAGGTTTAGTGAAAACAAATCAACTTCATCTATTTATTTACCGTAATTTGAAGATTTACTACAGTCAGTTCAAATTAGTGCAACATACAAGGCTAAAGTTAATCAGAAATAGAAGGGAAAATTTGCAAATTTCTCTTTGTGTCTTTTTAGGGGAGGAAGGGGAATATGTATGCCTTGAGCGGGAAGGAGAGGCTTTGTTTATTCTTGTTACAGAGAAGCACGGCATAGGACAGAGGCGGGCAACATGCAGCCAGCACGTGAGTTCCTTTTTCAGCCTGTGGAATTCCAACCCCCCCTCACATAAGGCTCTCCCAAAATTCAATAGCACACTCCTGAAGGAAAGTAATACAACTGTCAGTGGGAAATCAAATAAAATAACCCATCAGAGTTTTCATGGGGGTGTTGACGACCGACAGGAAGCTCTGGCGTGGGCTGGTCCATGAAGCCACGAAGAGTCGGAAGCGACTGAATGAATAAACAACAAAATACAGGGAGGAAGAAGAGGAAGTGGGAAAAATGGGGGGGAAATCCCATATCTGGACCCTCCAGAGATGGCATTATGTGTGTGCCCTGCCTTCTACAGCCCTTTATTTATTTCTTGAATGAATCTCCAACCACACAAAAGATACTCAGCCCTGGTTTAATACTGAAACGCAACCAGTCCCTTTTCTATCAATGTGTCTACTGAAGAAAGTTTCCATGTTAATTTTTCTCTAATTTGGAGATACCCAATGGAATTTTATTTTTTAAAATTCATATTGTATTGTATTGTATTTAAGCTTATTATGATTACTGTTTTTAATGTTCAATGGGTTAATTTATTGTAAACTGCTCAGAGTCCCTCTATGGGGGGAGATGGGTGGTAGTACAAATTTGAGAAATAAATAAAAATAAATATATAAGATGCACACAAATCAGTATGTTTAAATGCTTTTCCCTACCTGCATCTGTATGTTTAACCTGGAATTGTATTTTTAAGTAACTACAGTAGTGCTTAAAAAGTTTGTGACCCCGTCTGAATTTTCAATATTTCTGCATAAATATGACCTAAAACATGATCTGTTTCCACACGTCCTAAAACTAGATAACTAGAACCCAATTAAACAAATGAGTCAAAAACGTTATATTTGTTTATTTATTGAGGAAATAATCTAAAGCTACATATTTGTGCGTGGCAAAAGTATGTGAATCTCTAATATTATCAGTTCACTTCAAGAGCAAATTGTTTAACTGAGTTCTCTTTATTGAGTTTAGGGACTTGTGTGGAAAGCAGTTCATGTTTTAGGTCATATTTATGCAGAAATATTGAAAGTTCAAAGGGTTCACAAACTTTTAAGCACCACTATAATTTGTGTATCCTTGGGTGAATTTGGAAGCTTCCTCTGTCATAGTAATGAGGCATCATCATGATTACAGGAGCTGTCACACACCATTTTCCTGGCTCTTACATGCATCCTGTATGCTTCCCCAGAAATCCATGGGGCTCTGAAGAAAGCAAGCAATACAGTTGCGACTTCACAACCACAAGCTTTGCCTTGTCCCAACATCCTGTTCCTGGTTATGATAGCCGAGGAATCCATAAAGAAAAAGTAATGATGATCACATGGCACAGGAAAAGTAGTATTTCATAGCTTAACTGAAACAGAATAATCGAATCATTTATTACATGATTGTACTTTAAATTGACTTTTCTGGGATTTCTCCTGCCTCTATTTTGTTGTGTTTTTCTTAGGTTTTTCAGTTTCGTTTTCAACTTTGATTCCACCTTTAAGTCATCCTGCTTGAACATGGATGATTAAAACATGACACAATTCTAGATATCTTACTAACCTGAAACATGTAAAAGATGCCTCTGTTCTACTATTCATACCTAATAAACCTAATAAAAAGTTTACTTTCCTTGCAGCCTCATCACATTTGTCAGTGAGATAACTGCTCAGAAAAGAATTAATTTCAAGCCAGTTTTAAAAAAAAAATCCACAAGCATTTTAGTTTTTTTTCAAACTCCCAAGAGTATGAAATTCAGTTGTATTATTCCATGGATTTTCTCTTACCAGAATAGAGCTACCATGGCAGCTAAAACATTTAAAAAGCTGCATTTTTCATATGTTGTTAGAACCCGATAACTGCTACAAATTTTTCCAAAGTATGTTTTGAAGTAAGTACAGTGGGAAAACTGGTTTTTTAACTTGTCACATTCCTGAGCTTTTTGTTAAATGTTGGAGAAACCATTATGAATGCTTTCACAATTTCTCTCTGAGGCTGACATTCAAAAGTGGTAATTACTTGAAAATACCTTTTACTTTTACTAGCTTAGTTGTCAAGGGTCTGGATGTGGTAATTATTCCTAATGTTCTGCTGGGGGCTCAACCTGAGTATAAGATTCATTCAATATTTTGTCAAACTAAGGAGGCAGGGAGCTGGAAACTAGACATGCACAAAATGTTTCTTTCCAGTGAACTCTGAAACTCTTTCATTGTTCCTCTAGAGCAATGTTCCTCAACCTCAGCTACTTTAAGATGTGTGGACTTCAACTCCCAGAATTCCCCAGCCACACATCTTAAAGTTGCGGAGGTTGAGAAATAGTGCTCTAGATCGCTGCAGTCCAGCCATTTCCAAGGTGATTTACCAGCTTCCCAAATACGTTGGGGCTGGATTTATTTCCAAAAAACTGCCAGACCACCCAGGGAACAGCTGGATTGGTATGGTTCAGAGGAACAAAATATTGCAGAGCTTCTAAGAATGGATTATTTTCATTCAGTTTCATTTCCAGAATGGATTATTTTGCACATGGAAGTGCTTTTCCTCTCATCCAAGAGCACCTCACAACTCATTATTAATTGTACACTTTACAGTATAATAGGATAATTATAATAACAATTAAGCAATAACTATGGCAAATATAGGAGCAGGCTGAGCTGATGCACATGTAATAGAGTTAAGTCATTGATCACCTGTCATGAATAGATTTCAGGACATGTACTTCTTCCCTTGGTAACACAAGTTTTCTGTCATGCCTTATCCAGAGCTAAGACATGTCAGCACTGACTTTTCCTATAGTTATTACTAACTCTATTCTCAAGGATTCTTGACCACCATCAAGCCCAAGTTCAGGGGTTTCAGCTCTAGACCTCCAGACCACTCTAGAACAGTTTTCCCTAACCAGGCCTTTCAAATGTCCTGGACTGCTACTCCACAAACTCATAGCCAGCCTGGCCCAACAACTCCTCTAGAGATTGCACCTAAGCTATCACTGGAGATCAGCAAAATGTCACAGTATTAAAAATAATCATTTTACTTGATATGTTCCTGGTGACCAGATCCTTGGACAGTTTTAGCACCCCAGCGCTGTTCTTTTTCACTCACATCATTCTGTAAAGTACATTGAAAAATGGTTTTATAACAACAGTTAAACCCAGGCTTTAAGCAAGCTCCATTGTTCCATCTCCCTGCCACTATCAAATTTGGTCAATTTCTTTCTCAACCCACTTTCATTAGACCAAGTACTTCATGTTGTAGACACATCCAAATTTAAGGAAACCTAAAGCAGAATTCCCATATCACTGGGACACACACACATCCTCCCAATAGCTCTTAAGTTCTGAGTTAATAAGCTCTACATTAGATTTCCCCCAATTTTAACTGTTAAACTTTTAAGATAATTTTTAAATTTAGTTCAAAATTGTACCACAAAATCAGGATCTGTCTCCCAGTCATCAGCACCATCATCCTGGCTCAGAGTGATGCTGTGGCCTGCTGTTGCTTTCCACATCTGCAATATCAGAACAAGCATCAAGGATATTAAATAAAGATTTAAGTTTTTTTTTTTAAATCACCCATCCACCACCTTAGAAAATGGCTTTCAATTCCAAAGAATCACAGTGTATTATAAACAGATTCCAGATTCCATTCCTTTATTTTTTCAGTGATTAGATACTGCCAATAATGTTAGTTTTTACAGATTTAACTGATGTCAAATTATTGCAAGACAATTCTCAGACTAATTTTGGAAAAAGGAAATATTTTAAAATTTTCTTTAGCTATTATTCAACTTCTAAACTTAATTCCTGCCATCACTTCAAGGAACATCAATACTTAGATGTTCAATTCATTCACTTATTTATTTAAAGCACACTGTGAATGCAAAAAGACATCTATCTGGAGAAAACACTTTACAGACCTTCTTGTTTAGCTAATTCACTTCTGCACATTTACTGCTGGACAACTTTTCATTTCTATCCATTACAAGTGTAGAAAAGTGATTAGGTCAGATATTCTGCATATTTTATACAAACAAACTTCCACTGCAATAAAAGCTAGATGTTATAAAACATGGCTTTACCATGTGCTCTAGTACAACTCTTTCTACTCAGAAATAACTGAAGGTGTACCAAAATTCCATAAAGTTGATTTATGACACCAAAATATTATCCCACAAACACAGCCAACTGAAATAAGGTTGTGGCCTTCCCCGTATCTACCCAAGAGAAAATCCCAGTGAATTCTCTGCAGTTTACTTCAGAGGAAAAATGGTAGGATTAAGCTGCAGCAAATTAGAATGTAACTTTCAGAGATCCAACCATGATCAGAGATGCTAAACTGTAGCAAATATTTTCAGCTTCTCTTCCACTCTAGGCATCAGTTTCATACTGAAGAGATGCTGAAGGTTCTGTTCCAATAATAGCTGTCCAATGTTCCACCAGATGTGGTTAGCAGGACAGAGGCTTTACATTTCCTATTCTGTACCCTTTGCTTTTCCAGCGAATTTCTTTCCAACTAGGCTGGAGAGAGCTTATCCATGCCATACAAGTCACCAATGACACAGCAATTTGGGGGAGGTGGGGGGCAGAATGGAAAGTTCAGACAGCCCAAGAGCCACTATTACTACAGCTACTAATAGAGACGAAGCCAGAGAAGTTTCGATTCTATCCAGACCATAGCAAAGAAAGGAGAATGGCACGTGATTTGTGGAGTTATATTTGAGGAATGAGATAAGCAGCATAAGCAAATTAACCCAAATTACCCAGCAGTTACAATTCCTAACATATCTGTAATATAAAAGAGGAAGTCACTGCATTTGTGCAGGAATCCCCATATCTAAAGAATGGATTTCAAGAGAAATTTAATCTTTCTCAGTAAACTCATCTCAGTAATGGTCAGTTTGACACGTCATTGCAGATATTACAGGAAATCTTTCCTGTATCATTTGAGTTAATAATTTGAGTCTGAGGCTAAAAGATGCAACCAATTCAGTGCCTTTTAAGCAGCCTAGCATGCAAACTGAAGCAGATAAAACTAAGTATACTAACACAAGTTACTTATTAGGAAAGTTTCCCCAGAACTAGGAGGTGTGGAAATTTCAGAGGTAAAGTTATCTCAGTAACTACAATTTACCAGAATGGGTGTTAATTTAAGTCAAACTCTAGGAGGGTAATGGTTAACAGTGTGGAACTGGCACCAGGGAGACTCTGTGTTCAGCCACAGAAGCTCACCAGGTGATATTGGGCCAGCTATTCTCTCTTAGGCCAACCCACCTCAAAGGGAGGGGGGAATGGGAGGAGAGGGGCTTTATGAAGGCTGCTGTGAGCTCCTAAACAAGAGGCCAGATACAAATTTAACAAACAAATGATGCTGACCAACTGCAAGACCTTTTCTGCCCCTTCCTGTCTCTTACAAATATTTTCTCTCAATCCCTTCCCAGTTTGGCCAATATTTCTGACAATCCAAACTGGCCAAAAGGTGCATTCTGCAATCTCATTTCTGATCATGGTTTTGAAATGTGGTCTGGCTCCCAAAATCATTTAGCAACAATGTAACACCATATTCAAAGGTGAAAGGTAGAGGAGCACAAGTACAAGCATAAGGAATGTACATTCCCGCAGGGCTTTTGTAAATTCAGTTTGGTCATGAGGTCCACACTGAACTGCAGATGGCAAATCAAGAAAACATATACATGAAGGTCACTGAGTACAATTACTGCTGCAAGAGTAGAAGGGAATAACGGGAGAAAAAAATGTTAAAAGCAGCCAAGAATACTAGGAAGTATATCTTAATGGAGCACAGAAATTTGAGTTCCATTTTTGTACAGATACATACTTTGTCCTGAAATCCTGAGGGACCAAGATCGAGCAATATTACTTTGATCTTGAAAAGAAAATTTTAATGTATAGATAGTTAAATGACCACCCCACAGATATTTAAATGTTGGCTAGCCTATTGCTATACTGTTCTCAGCCTGGATGAATCAAATGTCTCCCTGCCAGTAGCCCACAAGCAAGATTTTGTGTGACTTACTGAATCATAAGCAATGAAATATCCCAGAAGTGCAATTCATTTCAAAGCAAAAATAGAACAGAGCAATGCCTCCACCCCATTTCCAAACCAGGGCTGGTACCCAATCAACTCCTGCATTTGTGTCCACAGAAGCAACAACATATGCACAACTGTGTATGTGAACTTGACCAATGGCAATATCCACTTTGAGCAACAGCATGCCTAAGATCACAGCTAATTGAAAGGCTGTCCCCCATGATTTACCCAGCCCACTTCTTGCAAAATTTTTGTGAATACATACATGGAGGCACTACTTAAAATCATGAAGGAGCATCGGCTCCCATCCTCTCCTAGTCTTCTAAAATAGCGTACCACGTAATAATACCTTGAAAACATGTATCCTTTTAGGACTTTTGAGTTGGCCTAATAAAATTATTGCCCTTACCTAGAACTTTGATCGTTTTTTAAATTGGTTTTACTTCCAAGAGAAAGAGTTTCCATTTCAACAATTTCCAGTTTTTAAAAGGGTGTTCTGCCTAACTATACCTCCAAAGGGATCTTCAGGGAAGAAGCCAACTAATTCCCCTTCCCGGAGATCCAGCCAGGAAGGTATTAGTCACGCGCAAGCAGACACGACCCGTTTCTCCTTCCATAACCACTCTACCTCGTGCTTCCAAAGACGGCCAGCTCTTCCTGCCCGGTGAAAGAGGAACCAGCACCGTTCTCTCGTACTGTATTCAAGGAGCAGGGAGAGCAGGCGACCGCGGTGACCGCGCCAGGAAGGAGTCAGATCGTATCCTCCTGCCTGCGCTAAAAGTCCCTGACTGAGCAGGGAAGGAAGAAGAGTTCAACCCCCTTTGATCCACGGCCTCGCTGCCGGAGAACAAAGGGCCATCAAAGCAAGGGAGCCAGACAGCCACCAGGATGCCAAGCGGCACCCCCGCCGCCCCACGAGCTTGCTCAAGAGACGGAGCCTGCCTTCAGCCTTCACACGCCAAAATCCCAGGGGCGGCCCCACCTTGGGCTCTGCATCAGAGCCCGCTGCTGCCCCGGTTCCGATCGCGGAGCCACAGATGAGCTCCGGACCGCCAGGCCGAGCTTATTCTCTCTCCTCCCCGTTTTTTGTTTTATTCTTTCTTTCAAACAGCCCCGATCCCGGCCGCGCCACCCCGCCGGCAAAGGGAGAGCCGCTAAGGAGTGGACCGAAGGAGCCGGCCGGTCCACCCTGCCCGCTCCACCTGCGGAGGGACCCAGGAGCCCCCGGCGAGGACCTGGGCTCCTGTCACTTACTTTGTACCCAGCCCACTTCCCCGCTGCCCAGGCACCTTCCTTCCCCGACGCAACGCCCGCTCCTCCTCAGCCTGCTGGCACTTCCGAGCTCCGCTAGCACTGCAATTTCCGCCTCTCCCAAGATCCCGTTTCCTGTTTTTCGGCATGGCGCGTCATCAGGTGGGATATGGCTATAGCGACCCGACAGTGGTTGGCCTTCAGTGTGGGCTTGCGGAGAGGCAAAGGACCAGGCTCTCGTCGCAGACCGGGCCTCTGCATCCGCCCGCTTCCTTTAAAAATGCTCCTGGGGTTCCCTCTTCAGCGCGCCTGCTTCTGCCCGCAACGCGGCGGCGGCTGCTCTGCCGGCTAGCTAGCGGGGCAGCTGATTTGCCATCCCGCGCAATTTAAAGCAGCCTTTGCCTTGAAAGAAACCACGCGCCTGGGCCCCCAGTTGGCAATTTAAAGGGGTGTGTGTGGAGGGGTGATTAGCTTTGACTTCAGTCGACCCTTGCGACTCCTCCACGGGTTTTCTCCTCAAAGGACATCCCGCTAGGGCGCACCCCCGGCCGGAGATTTGCTGGCCCATCTGCGCACATCCACCCGTGCACATCGAGCAGGGCCTTCTCTGCGAATGAGCAAAGAGGCAAGTTCAGCGGGATCAGGGTGAAGCGGGGGCGCTTGCAAGGACCGCTCCTACTTCGGTGCCCTCCTGGAAATCTTCCCCCGTCCGCGCCAGGTATCGGGAAGAGTGAATCCTTCTCACGGATTATGCCGAGCATGCGCAGAAATGTTTCTGACTTGGGTTTTTTTTTAAGAGATAAATGTAGCCTTATTTAAAAGTAAACTGCATTTAACTCACACCTGAAAAAGTAAAACTTGGTTGAAATTGTGCCATGAGAATGACTTTTCAAACACTTAAACCTTGCTTTCGTACTGGAAATCACTGATTTTTTTTTTGATCATGAATAAAATGGTTAGACTTGCCTAATGTTAACTTAACCAACCTTAATTTACGATATTAAGCCATCAGAGAGGACTCATAAAACATTACAGCAAAAAATATGTCAAAAATTCTAGAAAAGCAATCTGATCTGATTCTAGGATTGATAGGGTTTGGTATGTGGCAATTATATTTTATTTATTTATTTTATCACATTTGTATAGTCCAAGTGTGACTCTGGGTGGCTCACAACATCTAAAACAATAAAAATATAAATAAACAACATACAGCTACACAAAAACCACTATTAAAATTAAAGAAAACATAAAACATATACTTAATTATGAATTTGTTAAGTATTCAGTATTGATGATAGAAACAAGAATATAAAAATTATTCTAGAATATAAAACTGATAATTTTTCAAATTATACTAAGTTCATAATCCTTTGAATATTTTTATGATTTTATGATTATTCTAAGTGAAATGCTGGTGATAGCACATATATTTATATAACATTATGACTGCTAGCTACTGGGACCTTCAGGAAGGGACAGCATACACATCCCTTTGAGCTTGCTCCCTATTTCAGCTCTAGCTCATGGCTTCTATCCATCCTGGCTGGGGAATTCTGGGAGTTCAAGTCCACCCATCTTAAAGTTGCTGAGGTTGAGAAACTGCTCTAGCATCCCTCCTTCCCTTCCCTTCTTCCATCCACCATAGTTCCTTGGGATACATCACTGACAGAGCTTATCTCCAAGTCTGTGGCCCTGAGATGATGAGGGATCAGTCTCCGCCTCCCTTTCATTCTTGCCAATGTTGTGTAAGCCACCTAATCCTCAAAGGCAACGTTCACCAGGAGTCAACAACACTGACTCAAAGGCACAAATAGTGTGTGTGTGTGCACTCACACACACACACAGCACAGAAATTGGGATAGCTCAAGGGTGTAATGGTATGTTGGAATGACCTTGCAAGACAGAAGAAAGAGCTGCCGACTAGACAATGGTCAGGCAAGAGGCAGCTGAGTCCACCGAAGGAATGGGGACATGGCAAACATAGCAGAAGGGACCGTCCCTCGTTTCTTGGACTGTAAAGGCGAGGGGGGAGAGATGTACTTTCACATTCGCAAGATTCTGTTAATGTAACCTTACAATAAAGTTAGAGCTAGTACCTCTGGGGGTGCTTCTTGTCTGGACTATCTCACAGTGCTGACAAAGGGAGTAGAGATACTTTTGCTCTACCCCACATCTTTAGATCTTGTTTGCTTCCCACCCCTGCCACTGTAATACAGGACCATAAACTAGTGCTTTGTCCAGACGATTCAGAAGGTGCCTGTGACCTGAGGAAGACTAGGTTGTTGCCTACTTGCTAGAAGTACAAGGTGACTGGACAATGCCCAGCTGAGCACCAGGCTGATGGAACCACTACCTACAGTGTGGTAGGCAGGACATCAATTCTCTGTCTTTGCAAGGTCTGTGATGTTGCACATGGAGATTCCCACCCTCAGATGGTGAGCCATGGTGTGTTCCTGATCATGGGTATTCCGCATCTAGGGGCATGGGATGCCATGGCCAGGCATGAACTTCCCAACTGCCTTTCTCCTTGTGTAGATACTCTTCCAGTTGCCCTTGGCTTGCTACTAAACTACATGGATTGATACGTTTTGCAGTCAGAATAAAGGCCCCAAGGGGAACTGGCCTATATGCAGCAGGCAGTTCTTCTGCACTCATTTTTTCTACTTTCCCTCTCCCTTCCCTACCCATTGCTGCCTGCCTAATGAGTCAGATATTGTGAAGCTTCGCCAGTATTCTTGTGATGCAAGGGCTCATGGAGCACTAGGAATTTCCTTTCTCCACTGGGCAAGGTGCCATTAACTTCTAAACTGCCAACTTACAACTCAGTAGTGTGATTATGTGTTGCTGCCAGAGACACCAGTATGGAAAGTTGATGGGGTTAGCAGCTGTCTACATCAGGTGTGTCATGGGAGGAGGACCTGTAAGTAGTCTAACCTCTGCTGCAGCATATAGAGTATTTTGTGGCTAGAAATCTTAACTTGGAAGTCCACCAAGAATATTAATAGTAGAATATGTTGCTGGGTTGCATACACACACACCATGGCAAAAGAACCATATTGATTAGCGTACTGTGTGAATCCATAATTCTACTTATGCAGGAAAAGCTACTAGCCGAAATAGTTCTGGGCAGGAAAGAGGCCCATCGTATGGAAAAATCCCCCTATACCTTAATGCTAACAAGTTTGAGGCATTGTTTATAAACTTCTCAGCCATTTATTTTGCTTTACGTGTTTAACATATTTTTTGCCCTTGCTTTTACACTAGATTTTATTCCATTTTTATTTTAAAATACTTTTAGGGGTTGTAAATTGCTCTGGAGTTCTTTGCAGTGGGAAGTAGTACAGAAATAATTTTAAAATGTTGAGAGTTGGTGGTATAATAAGTTTATTACTAAATATATGAATTGCAATTGGCCTCAGCCGTGGAAATGCAGGGACTTTGTGATCTCATTTCTATCTCTCATTTTAACAGATCAGATGTAGCGATAGGCCTAGGTAATGTAATGCAAAATGACATCGTGCAAATGAGGAACAGAACTGCTCTCTGATGAACTTCACAAAATTCACAGGCTGGCTGCCTGTCAACACAATTTGTTCCAACCACAGCCACCACTTACTTACCTGACTGACTGGATGATCAAAAGGAACGAAAAATCATTCCCAAGTCTTGATTTACGCAAGCACAGCTAGGTAAGTTTAAAGTTAGCATAAATCTTTACAGTTAAGATGAAACCATATAATTAGCTATTCTCTAAAATCTGTATAAGCCTTCATCTCTGTTAACACTGTCATGACGTTTCCTACTACTGAAGATTTTTCTTTAATACTTTTCTTTCTTTACATTGCTCACTACCACTTTTATAGCTCTTCAAAGCATCCAGCATTTGGAACAAAGAAACTCATTCTTGGGCAAACTAGATTAGGAAATCGCTCAGCAACCATATCACACAAGTCAGCTATGTCAGACAAATGAATGTCGAAGTTCTATCAGAGTTAGGGCTGCAACATTTTCATAACAAATTGCCCACTTCTGATTTCATACATCCTATTATCTCTCTGTGCCCAATGCACATATTATTTATTTTCTATCCTGGCTTTATTATTTTTTTATAAATAACTCAAGGTGGGGAACATACCTCATACTCCTTCCTCCTCCTATTTTCCCCACAACAACCCTGTGAGGTGAGTTGGGCTGAGAGAAAGTGACTGGCCCAAGGTCATTATGAATTTGAGTCCTTCCCCATGACTGCTTTCCTTAACCTCAAGCCTGATGAAGAGTTGTAGAAAGCTGAAAAAACAAAAAAAACCTCTTGCTCACAATTTTAGGATGCTTTGGTTGGTCTTAAGAAGTACTGTCTTACCATGGATTTTTTTCTTTATAGACCAATGGAGCTGTGCTTCGTTTGTTGTGCTTAGAACCCTACTCCTTCCTAGACTTAATGTACATTAATGTTCATAATATATAATATATATATATAATAAAGTTCATAATGTTGTATGAAAACTGTTACTAAAGTAGCATAAATTTCCAGATTGCAGCTGTAAGGAATTCATTTGCTTATGACAAGTGTCTGGGTAAATGTGAATAATCATCTTGGCATTTGCAGTGCATTTTAAACTGCTGCACATTATTTTTATTGTTTTATAGTAGACTGTTTTACAGCAGACTGTTTTATGGTAGGTGATTTTACTGAATTGTTTTATTGAATATTGTTTTATTGTTTATGCTTCTGTGTACTGCTTTGGGTCAGGAGGAAAAGCAGCACAGAAATAGATTAATACTTCACGTCGCGCAGAAAACCATTGTGCTCAGAGTGAGTATTTGTACTTGCTCTTGTGACAAAAAGACCAATTAGGGGATGGGTAAAGGGGAAATTATTTATTTATTTATATTTCAAATTTTGTCACCACCCATCTCCCTCAAGGAGGGACTCTGGGCGGTTTACAGTAAAACTAAATACAGATTAAAATATGATAAAAACAGTACTTCGTAAATATAAATATAAAATACAAGACTGAGACATTAAAAGTTCTTAATTTAAATTCATGAATACAGGGCGGCCTCTTTAGGGCGCTAACCCTAAATTATCCCATTTGGACCCCAATAATGAGATGTTAAAGGGAATGTTTGGTGATTTTATATATAGCTTCAGTATGATCGCTCCAAGGATTAAATTCCTTAGTCTTAATACCTAAAATAGCATGCATACCTGCTACAAGTTCTGAGCAGTAAAAACTGAGTTTTCAGCATTTCTTTGCTGCTGATAGTCATCTGGATTTGTGGAGCCCAGATCTGGTAGCTCTAATGCATACAGTCATTCCTTTATCATTATAGCAGAGGAGAACAGCTATTTAAACTTCTTGAGCACAAAACCTTTTGATCAGTGTATATATTCACACGGTATATTACAGATTTGCAGACAACTGACTTCTAAGGTGAAACAAATCCTATAAAACTGCCTGTGCCAAGGATTTCAAATATTTTGTTCCACTATTCATTTTAGTTTACTGTTCAGTTATTGCTTTAGAAGGTAGCTTTGACTGAGGTAAGGTACATTTGTAATGACTTGCTTTTGTCCAAACTTGGCAACTTTTTGCTCTGACATTTATCTTTAATTAAAAGGTCTAATTTTAATCAAGCAGTTATTTCATTCCACTTAAGCACTTGCTTCATGTATTGAAAATGTAAATAAGCTAACAAAAAAAGTTGCTTCCCTAGAAAAATTAACTGTGTCCAGTCAATGTAAATATTGAGTGCTAAACAATTTAATGTCCATGGAAGCCAACCTTTTCTTTAAAAATTGCCATGCTCATGATTTTATCTTTCCACCATCCCAAGACATGTAATTTTATTCAATATTTTTCTATGTTTTTGCATTAGAATGCTATATTGAAAGGGATTTGGAAATTAAAAGTCATAAAGCAAAATGAATTTATGTAACCTACAACTTTCATGTTAAAAGGGACAAAAATACAAAAATCATGGTGCAGAACTTTTGCATTTTACAAACACTTGGCAGCATGGTAGAGGTCTTTGGCAGCCATAGGGAAGGGTTGGGCTTAAGGCAGTGTCTCTAAACCTCAGCAACTTTAAGATGGGTGGACTTCAACGCCCAGAATTCCCCAGCCAGCCATGCTGGCTGGGGAATTCTGGGCATTGAAGTCCACCCATCTTAAAGTTGTGGTTGAGAAACACCACATTAAGGGCTTCACAGGCAGCTGGAATTCTCAATAGCAGGGCTGACAGTAATGAATGTGAAGCAATGTCAATTTATTGGATCTGAGTCACCAAAGGAGATGATTTATCTTTGAAGCAAACAGTAATTTTTGATGCCTATTTTATGTTGAGGGGAACTGAGGAAAGAGCTAAGAAAACATATACTTTTGAAATAATATTTGGTTCATGTTTGCTGTACTTAGCTTGTCAATATTTGGAACTTACTTCTGAGCAGATATGGTCAAATTGTGGTTTGATTGCAAAGCAAATTAATTGCTATTTTTGAGTGACAGTACTGAAAAGTAAATGGGAAATAGTATTAAATTTGAGCTTGCTTCATGTTTGCTTTCTCTGCCTCACTTTTAAGTGTCAATGTTTGGTATCTCAAGTGCAGCAAATAATTTTTATTGATAGGATTTAACAGTACAATAAAAAGTGGAAGAACTTTTGAGTGTATATCTGTGTGCAGATATGAGAAAGAAAGGGGAAAGGCTGTGTGGTTTTGGAAGAGATAGTACGAAGTGAAGATGTATATGTGGGGAAAAACACAGGTTTTCAATCTTTGGCTTGTGACACCTAACCCACTGTTTATTACTGAAGCAGCCTTTGGTTGTTCATACCTACTATGGACAAAGTTGTTGTTGTTGTTTATTCGTTTAGTCGCTTCCGACTCTTCGTGACTTCATGGACCAGCCCACGCCAGAGCTTCCTGTCGGTCGTCAACACCCCCAGCTCCCCCAGGGATGAGTCCGTCACCTCTAGAATATCATCCATCCACCTTGCCCTTGGTCGGCCCCTCTTCCTTTTGCCTTCCACTCTCCCTAGCATCAGCATCTTCTCCAGGGTGTCCTGTCTTCTCATTATGTAGCCAAAGTACTTCAGTTTTGCCTTTAATATCATTCCCTCAAGTGGGCAGTCTGGCTGTATTTCCTGGAGGATGGACTGGTTGGATCTTCTTGCAGTCCAAGGCACTCTCAGAATTTTCCTCCAACACCACAGGGACAAAGGGAAGCATGAATATGTCACAAGAAATTTCATTTGCATTAATATCTGAATTACAGCTTAAAAACACTTTAAGTCTCATCACAAGATAATAGCATTTTATTGGCAGTGGAAAAAAATGCTTCAGAAATTTATTGAAAGAAAGCAATAAATAATACTGTGATAAAAATAGTTCAAAGTACTTAGACTGTACATAATTTGTTACATTATCCAAAGTACATATAAGGTTAATAGAAAAAACAGTAACAATGAATTTAAGTTGTACAATTAAAAAAGAGCCAAAACCAAAAACAGAAAAAAGACATGCCATGTATATTATTGCATAATAAATAATGCACCATGATCTGAATCTCCTCCTTGCTGGCTTCATAAGATGCTATTTAAAAGTGAATGATGCATTTTCTACTTATACTATTTGCAATGACTAAAACTATTAACAACTAAAAAGTCTGTCCAGATTTTAAAACAAGTTTATAAATATATCTAAAAGATGACATAAGAAAAGTAAGGCCTTTTTAATAATTGCACTACTTCATGCCTCCATCTTTGTCATGAGGCTGCAGTGCATCATGATTGGTCCATTAAAAGAACAGCATCAATATCTTTTCACAAACATTTTCACATCAAAACACAGAACGGGAGTACTCCTCGTTGCCTGTCAAGTACTCTTAGTAGCTATTCTTGGTTAACAGAAAATATTTCCACTTATGGCTTGCTTATGCTCAATCAATGAACATAGACTGTACAAATACAGCCACAAAAAGTAGTAATAACTGACCTTGCTAGGTCTCACGTTTCATAGAGTCCTAAAAACCCCCACATTTTAGAATGTAAAGCAAATTATACTAACAAAAGCCTTAAATAAGAATACACACTAAATAATCAAATGCTATGAGTAAAAGGTACAGTTTCGAACGGAAATGGAATCAGGTACCATGCCTGCTTTGTTAATAAACATATGCCTCTCTGAAAAAAGGAATTATTTTCCAACAGCAATATATATATACTGCTTGGTGTCATGATGTCTTTACAAAGATTGTAAAATTCTTTTCACCTTCGCTTTATTAAAATCCATTACTGATAATTACAATAACTGCATAATTTACAAAAGCCCTATATTACTTATAGGGACAGATACATACAAGCATTACAGTACATTCAGATGAAAAATACTAAAATTAACATATAGCAGTAACTTGATTGACAGACACTAACAGAAAATTAAGTAACTAACTATAACTATAAGAAACATTTAATCTAAAATACTTTCTTTATAGTACTCACAAATTCACCTAATTAAAAACTCTGTAATAAAATATTTCAAAGTGTTGATTTAACAAGTATTAACAGATTAAAGATTTCAGTTGTTTCCAAAATATGGTCATTGAGTTCAAAATGGTTCAGATCATCTGTAGAAATAGTGGGGATAAACTGAAAGTAAAATAAACATATTAGTTTCAGAAGAAAAACACAGGAAATTGCCATCAGTATAATGATACAAGGAACAGCAAATATGACAGGAGATAATATTGTTATCTCCCTCTACCCCATTGCAATCAAGAAAGATGAATAAAAAGCTCTCTCAGTCTGATTACTTGTCGAAGGAAAGTGGGGAATTTTGTTATTTATTCGTTCAGTCGCTTCAGACTTAAACTGACCAAATTTAATCCTCACCACCCTTTCCCACAATCGCTAGCAATGTGAAAGGCTTCACTTAGCACGTGACAGCACTTACAGGCTACAGGAAATGGATACATTCTTTAAGCCACCTGCAACCTCTCAAAAGCCACTGTAAATCTGACACACAAAGAATCAGATGTAATGCCTCTTTTAGGATAGTTGGGCATATTCTATGGAAGTCTGACAATACATTGCTTGCATTAGACTAGCTTCCCTTAATAGCAAAAGCATACATGATATAAACTATGTATTGTAGACTATCTTCTTATACTTGCTACATGTACCAAAATATATTTAGTAGAGGTAGCAAATATATTTAGCAGTAACAAAAAGCTGTTTTATTTACTGAGCCTGATCTACTTAAGATACTAATATTTCCTCAAAGCAAAAATTTCAATAAACAATGCCCTTCATAGCCTTTTACTCATTAGCTTAATAAACAATAAAATTATGCAACAAATATGTAATTGTTGTATTATCTAACTATAATGGATTGAATCAGATTTGCTCTGAGAATGACAGATCCACTTCTATTCATAGGGTGGGAGAAGCTCCCTTTGAAGAGGCCAGGGGAACGATTTGTATTGCTTCCCCCTTCTTTTTGCTTCAGGCTCCCTCCTCCCTCACTAGAGCAGCTATTCAGGATACTTTGGGGAAGAAGTTGGTAGAAGTTATCACCTCAGCCTCTGTCTCTTTCAAGAGCTAAATTTTGCCAAATGCATTTACAATAAACACAATATAAGCTAGTTACATTGCACAAAATAGGGGTGTCCACAACATCTCGTTTCCATTGTCCATGTCCAGACCAGGCTTGATGTGAACGAATGTCACAGGGTAGAGGATGTGGATTTATTCTCCAGAGCATAAGACAAGAACCAATGAGGGCGGAAGCTTTACAGAGAGAGATCCAGACTTGAAATAAGGAGGCAGTTCCTGACAGCAAGAGCTATGAAGCAGTGGAACAGCCTGCCTCCTGAAGTCATGAGTGCTCTGTCACTGAGATTTTAAAGAAAAGTCTGGACAGCCATTTTTCTGGGATGGTATGAGGATCCCTTCCCTGTGCAGGAGGTTGAGCCAGATGACCTCCAAGGTCCCTTCCAACCCTAAAATTCTATGACAGGAATGATTACTGGTTTGTGTAATTTCTAAATTAATGACTATGAATGTTACACAATAGATTCCAGTTGCCGTAATCTTCAACATGCCAGATAGTCACTGGAATAAAACTTTGAATACAGTAAACGTACATTATTCATCAGTGTATCACTTTTACTTACCAATGAAAGTCTTTAACATGAATAAGTTCTTACTGTAGCAGAATCCAATCTTTGTGTTGCTGCTACATTGCCTATTTCAACAACCAAGAAGACATGCAGCATGCAGTTAGTGTTACACAAGAAAGTTACAAATGGTTAGCTACACAGAATGTAGCATTCCTGGTTATATCTTTGCTTTTGCAAGCTTCAGTGTATATTTGAAATTACTTTATAATATAGCAGGTACGTTTTGAACATACTGAATGCATAATTATTAAATGGGTTTTACTGACTGAGCTATACACCATCCCCATTCATCTGAGCAGGCTAAAATAATTCAGTTTCTCAACACAGTCTAAAAAAGCCACAGCTGAAAGGTAGAACACATGGTTTTAAGTATGATCCTGGAAATCTCCAAAGCAGGCTGGAAAAGACTCCTGCTTGAAATCTTGTAGTTCTAGTACAAGATAATTATTTATGTCCCTATATGCAGTAGCTTTTTAACAACATTCAGAGGAGATTGAGGACTGTCAATCTGTAAGAGGCAAGAGGCCTATCTCTTTATTTCTAGGGATACCAATTTATATATGTACTTCTTCTCTACATACATTCACTAAGTTAGGATAGCATAATTAATAAATAATAAAATTATTTTGGTGATTTAACTGTTCAGTGTAGTTAAAACATTAACTACAATTTTTGAAACAGCCATATTTGCCTGCTAATATATTTGCAATTGGCATCAGTTACTAATAAATGTATCCACAGAAAAATAAAGCTTACAATTCAGATCCTAATAGAAAAAAACTGGAGATAGGTACTTAAAAGTCCAAATTAGCCCAGCACATTCTGTAACCCCTCATCAACCAATAGACATTTAATAACTGCCTGCAAAAAGCAGTCTCTAGAATGTGAATAACACACTGAATAAGGCAATATACTATAGTTTTTAAATTATATTTACTATGTCATTTTTATTTCATACAGACTTTTTTGGCTTCAGAATCCTTTGATTTCCTTAGAATTAGGAAGCTTGAACTTGAGGATAGAAGCAATGTGTCTGTTTACAACAGTTCTTTTAATGCTTTGCCCTGATGGACTGGACATCAGGATACACAGAAAACAATTTAATATATTTTGAAATTTCCACTCTTTACAAATTAATCACTGAATAGAAAAGGTAAGACTTTCTTATTTGGGGCTGATAAACCTCAGGTAGTTGGGAAGAAATTAAAACCACTGCAGATTATCAAGATGCTAAGGTAGTAAAAGTAAAACAAAGATGAACAGGATAGGAGGAGGACTACAGACCAGATTTTTAAAATAACATTTAAGATAGTGCATGAAAGAAAGGGCTGAAGATAGTACATTTAATAGTTACTGCTGCTGAATTCTAGGAACAAGTAGTCCATGCTCTGGTATTCTCCCATCTGGATTACTGCAATGTGCTCTATGTTGGCCTGTCCTTGCAGGTGATTCAGAAGCTAAAATTAGTGCAGAATGCAGGAGCAAGGCTGTTATCCAGAAGACTGGTCAGAGGCCATATAATACTGGTCTTACAAGAACTGCACTGGGTTCTTTCATCTTGCTGGTTGGTGTTCAAGGTTGTTGTAATGTTGACTAAGGCCCTTAATGGTTTAGACTCTGATACCTGAAGGAGTATGTACCCGTCCAAATGTTGAAGAGGCATGAGGGCACCCTCAGCACCTCATTGGTGCAAGGAGGAGGTTATGTGTTCTCTGTCATGGCTCCCAGCTGCGCAACCTGTCCCCTGGAGGCTATTATCTACCTTTCAGTGTCAGATAAGGACCTTGCTTTTTATCTCTCACATTTAGGATACAGTGTCCACACACTGGTCATGCCTTCTGTCCCTTAAATGCCTCAGTTAATGTTACTATGAACATTACTGTGTCTTAATTTTTTTAAAAAAAATTAGTTGTACCGTATTATCTTGCTTTTTAATAAATGACCCAAGATATTTTGAATAGTGGGTGGACTATAAATGTTTTCAATAAATAAATACAAGTTGTATTTCAGCATTTTCCTGAGAAGGTGAACTGAAATTCTCTTATTACAGCGGTAAGCTGTATTAAGTATTTCCATTATTTCTTCGTTTTCTTTTGTAAAAGAGACTTTTGAATGATTTTATACCTGTGCTGGAAGGTATAACCAGTGGTCAGAAGCCACTGGTCTAATATGCTTTTTTGCTTAGTCCTGCACGGTTTTAGCCTTTCCTGTTTCTTTTTTTAGACTTGTATTCTGTCGGTCTTATATTCTGCATTATGTGTCTTAATTATATCTTGAACAATTAATAATAATAAAAAAAGACAACTGGAGATTTCGTTAACAGACTACATGGAAAGGCAGTTATTAATACTAAATAAGCAAAAAATGCAAATACTGCAATCATTCATTGAGAAATTAAAGCAATCCAGTAAGTCATGCAGAGTAAGTTTTCTACACAAAACAGATGCTTCTCAGTTCACTTACAAATTAAGTCAACCAGAAATAGATATCATGCTTAAATAATTAACATTTTACCATCAATTTGCATCTTCTTTGGTTGCATAGAAGGTGAAGACATTGAGGTGGTAACTCTAAAATTTGCAGGGAGAGTCTCTGCTGATCCAGCAGCTAAACCTCTTATGTCCTTTGGTCTGAACTTCTTTCTCCATGAAGGTGCACGTCTAAAGCTTTTATCATCATCCTATCAAATTAACAAGCATGATGAAAAATCGTATTAGAAAATGAACAACACAATACAAAATTCATTTACAATTTGTAATACAGAGTATTATGTTACGTACTGTAGCTGTATCCTTGAAATATACTGTACGTTTACACGTTACTGGCCTTTTTACAAAAATCGCTCAGTCATGATTTTTTTCAAATCCTAATATCCCTCTTTCTTTTTACAAAGATAATATATTTACTCCCCTATATCTTAGTACCTAAAGTGAACAATCTATCCAGTTTCATAAGCTGGTTACAAAAACAGAATTACCAGATTCTATGGTAAATCAGTTTCACAGTTTTTCCTACCAAACTTGATCTCTATTACGGGGTGGTATAAGTATACCAGCACTTACATTCTCATAGAATGTAATGAAGAGTTCTGCACCTGTTTCCTTTAAAACTATGGGATCAACAATTACAGGTGTTATGAGTGATTTTATCTGCCAAACCGGTTACTGCAATCCTTTGAGATTTCTACTCAGATTCAGTAGGTTCCTCAACAACTGAAAATAATTCAACTAACAAAGATGTGGATATTATAGTGGTTAAAAACAAAGTGAATTTTGCTGCCATGATCACCACAGATTAAATTTGAAGAAAGGTTGTACTTGGTTCTTCATATTCATTTCTATTTTATCACTTGTGTGATTTTTTTTCCTCAGTGGCTTCAGTTTCTCAGAATATCAAGGGACTGATACAGTTCTATGGCTGAATCAAAAGCACGAGACCAGATTTTGACAGATACACCACTTGGTGCTTGGTCAAAACAGCATGAGATATATGGTATGAAATCTTGATAGAATTTACATCAGAAACTACTGTTGCTACTTTTCTTCTCTCAAAAAAACCTGCTGAGAATTAATTGGAATCTGTTTGATCATAGCAAATGAAATGAAAATTTGAATGCATACACGGAAAGAACAGAAAAATGAAAAGTTGAAGATAAAAAAACGCTGAACAAGTAGTGGAGAAAGGACTTTATATAACAACTTCCTTAAAATTAAGAAAAAGAGTTATCTAAAATATCTTTGATCACAGTGAGTCATTTTGTCTGCATTAGTGGATACTATTAATCTTGGGTGCTATGATAGCAGAAAGAACAAAGGTGGACCGTTAGTTATGTGAAAAACACATTAATATATCTTTCTGCAATGAATGCATAGGAATGTGGGGTCTCATACTTAAAAATCTTTCTGTAAACAAAAATTTGATGCAGATACCATTAAATTATTCTGGCTGTCCCTATAAACAATAATAGACTGGATGGACTCATAAAATTAAACTCACCTCTTCAAACTTCCTGTCCGTGCCTATCACAAGAAGGTTATTAAATTCCCTCTCCAATACAGCACGAGCCTAATTAAAAATAATTACTAAAATTAAAAATATTTCAAACATTTGAGCTACACTTTGAGATTTCAGATTTACAAAATTTATATAATTTTAATAATGACCAAACAATTTGATATCTTCCTGGGTTTATGATAGCATTCTTCAAATATTTCAAAGGATGTCATATAAAAGTCAAGGCTTGTTTTCTCTCTTTCCAGAATGCCAGACCCAGAATAATGGGTTTAAGTTGCAGACTGCAATTAAATGTTAGGAATAAATACCTAAGAATAAGAGTTACTTGACAGTGGAACGAATTAGCCAAAGGCTTCATTGGATTCAAACAGAAGCTAGCCAGCTATCTAATGGAGATGATTTAATTGAGATTTCTGCATCAAGCAGGGATTGACCATGATGGCCAAAATGGCTCCTTGCAACCCTATGATTCTATTGCTATCACTGAATTGGCTTTGCTTTCTGACTGTCACAGCTCTCAGATAAAACATAGTAACTGAAAGTAAAGTCCAGATGTCAGAATGAAGTACGAAAAGTCGTCTTGAAATAGTTTATTTAATAAATTCTCATTGCCCTGTATTAAATGTTATAATGTTCCAAACATGCCTTATGAATAAAAAAACATTCCCCATCAAATGATGTTATTGTAATTACCTGTGTATTCTGAGTGGGTATTTGTAAAGAAAGAGCTAATGCATTGTGATCAAAAGTTTCATCTAAGGCCAAAAGCGCACCATGAACTCCACTTTCTATAAGGTTATTTGCATATTCTTTAAGACCAATTGACACCACCCAATGAATCATCCTGTCATTGCTCCAGACAAGGACATCTGTATGAGGAAAAGTAAATATTTAAGTCATAAAATAATCTATCACATGTACTTGCCAAAGTTTTAAGGATGAGTTCAGATTTCTATACTATTCAAGGGGCCAAGATTCAGTGGAGTCTCCAGCTACCTTCATTGATTTCCCCTTCCAGTATCTCCCACCATGTTGCAGAAAGTTTCCTGAACCTCCAGAGCAAATTTGCAGAAGCACATGCAGTTATACAGGGAAGACATGACAAAACTAGCTCCTCTCTTCTTCCAGTGGGGCAGTCTTAACAAGTTTCACCAGTAATCTGAATGAAAGCCCAACATTTTATATATGCGTGGGTGGGGGGGGGTGTTGGCAGAGCGGGTGGGTCGGTTATTGTCCTACTGAATATCAAAGTTTATAAAAAAAATAGTATCACATGGTAGGACTTTGTGTTCACAAGGTGTAAATTTTATTTGATGGGATAGTTTGGTATTAATCACAATTTGCAGTTCATCAACTACAAATAGGAGTGAAAGTATTTAAGGAATGAAGCCACCTAAATGTTTTGGTATTAGTACATTATAGCTGTTTAATGTTTTTCCAGGACTTATTATAGACTTGCATTTTAAAATAGAAGAAAAAAGTTATAACTGATAAATTCTACAGAGCTTCATTAACCACAACTACAGTACTGCTAATACAGTTTTCACGGACTAAACCTTTTGTAGAGTTCAGTTTATGCTCGTTTAATGTATATTAGATGCTGGTTCATCAATCATGCTAAGTCTTGTTTGGGCTTAGCATAATGTGTGAACCCAGCCACATTGGTTTATTATTATGCGCAGAACCAAAATCCTAGTTTTGTAGACCATATGAATGAAGCCACTAAATAAAGCATGAGGGAAGGCAAGGGTATTTAAAAGACAGGAGGTGCATGTGTGTGTTAATTTCTTTCTGGCTGTATACCTGGGCTGCACTGATTGCTGAACAAGCATATTAATTTCTTATATCTGGTAACATTATTAGACTGTAATTGTGCTATCACAATAGTCATGATGCTGAATTGCTGTCCCTGCTAGATTTGGTTTCTATAGTTGTATCTGTTTATGATTATTAGTAATTATTTGCTTTACTTGTTTCATAGTTTAATGTCTCTCAACCTGCTTAATATAAATATCTTAGAGAAAAAGATATTGTGTTATGCTATCACTCGGTTAGAAAAAATTGAATATAGGATCCAATCAGAAGTTAGGCATCTTATAATGTTTATCTCTGTAAAAAACCTAAGATGCATCTTTGAAAATATTTACAACTATGCAGTTTTAGTAAATGGAAAACAACTGAATTAAGATAACTGTATTATTTATTATATTTATATTTATCACATTTATATCTTACTCTTTTTTTTAATAGCTCAAGGTGGCATATATAGTGCTATCCCTGCAACAACCACCCTGTGAGATGAGTTGGACACTGAGACAGGACTGGTCCAGGGTCACCCAACCAGTTTCTATGTCTAAAGGAAGACTAGAATTCAGTCTCCTGGCTTCTAGTGCAGCACCCTCACAGCTATGCCAAACTAGCTTACAAGTTTCAACCCTACAAGTTGAAAATTTAATGAACTATTAACAGTATCAAAGCAGAGAAGCAAAAATCTACCTTTAATTTCATTCAGACTTCCTTCTCTCCTTCTTTCAAGTTCTTTTCGGTCATAATTTAATCTTCGGAGACACATGATACCACACTGGAAGCTATTTCTTTGAAAAGTGTTAAAAGAATAAGAGATTAAACAATGCAGCTAAAATGCTTGTCATTAATTACTATTTTAAATATATTTACCTGTGAAAACTGTCTACCATTTTAAGTTGACCACGAAGATCTTTTTTAGTTAAGTGGTCCAGCATTCTAGCATCAACAAGGCATTCCATAAAGTAACTGCGATACTGCGGGAGCCCCAAACTGGGAAGCCATTCATTGCCAATCCATTCGTGGTTCATATCACCATAGGCTAAAGTCTATTAAAAAAAATAGAGCAAAGGATTATTTAAAATAAGGAGCTTTTATGTATAAATCGGGGGCTGAATCCAGCATTTTATTCTGTTGATGGAAGCTTCTCTAAGCAGAGTTCTAGTCTTCTAACAGAAAGAAAGAGGTAATTGTTCTAGTTTTTAATCCTCTATCACTCCTAGCATACTGGTCTTCAAGCAAGCAATCTCTGAAGCACGTTTTTAGGTGATACTTGGGATTGGATGGGAATACAACTGAAAAAGCTTGCCTTCTTTTCAGCTAGAAGAAAAGCTTCAACAGATCAAAAATATTTGCAAGAGAATTTTGCTCTATCTACCAAAAGTCAACACAGGAAGTTTCATTCATGGCAAAATGAACACCTTAAAATTTGAATCTACTTCACACTACTTTTATGATTTGGTGTTATAAAAATAAACATGTGAGGTACACATGGGAGATACACAGCTCTAAATCCTCTGAGATCATACCAAACAGCAGCAATTCTCTTATATATATCCATTTCCTACCTAGAAATATGCACTAGCTTTTCACATTTCATGTATTTACCACAGTAGACACTAGTGGACTATTTACATTCACCTACTATTACAAAATAAGTAGAAGCTATTATTAAAAGAAGTCAAACATCTGATTCTGGATGTTCTAGCTATTTATACAACCTCAGTCCCCAGTCTTACTAAGAATACATGTTGATATTTGGAGATGCTTTTATAATTTTTGCAGATTTTTTAAAATCAACATCTGTCAGTGAACCATCAGAAGGCAGAATGTCAATTTCTAACTCTGAAAATATTTCAAAAATTATTCTGAATAAGAATATTTGAAAGAAGAATTAACTGACATGTTTGTTAAATATATAAATAAGCACTGAAAATTAGATTTTATGATTTAATAAATTTTAGCTAAAGTTTAAAGATGTAAAAGAAAGGTCTCCAACCTGAGCCCAGCTTCCTTCCTCATCTTCCTGACGTTAGGTAATTAGAAAAAGTAAGAGGACACACAAATGTTAGTATTTATAAGTTTAGTAATTTAAGTAAACTCAAGGTAATGGCCACAATCCAGTGTGCAAAGGAGATAAATAACTGAAGGACTATGCAAACCCATGTAAAGTTTTCCTCAACAGAAATTTTATCACTGCCTGAATTATTATTTACTAAGTGTACTTATCTAGACCACATAGTAAATATTTGAGTTAAAATTACTCTCCTGGATTGTGGTCATATTCTAATAGTGAAAAAAGCAGCATGCTATTTCAAAATACAAGCACCATGCATCCAAAACTGTGCATATATGCATCTCTCTTAATATCTTTATGAACCTTCATGAAAATTGAGATACCACACACTGCTTTATTTTTCCACACAAGAAGCAGCCTCTACATATAAACTCAAGGAAAATATTAAGCAGTGCCATCTCACGCAGTTCAAAAATTAATGCACTGATCTTCTTTGAAATGTACAAGGCAGATATTTTATTTTCCCCTCACCTCCACAATGATCTTGGTGGAAAAACATTTTACAGCATGACTGATAAATTTCAAGTGGGTTAGTCATTAAAACCAATCATAATTAAGAATCTAGTTACATTAATATTTCTATTTTTCCAGATGTACATGATTCAAGCAATCAAGAAGTAGGAGAAGCACTTCTACAACTAACCGTTTGTGGTGTAGATGTAAGATTTTCCATTTCTTCATGCGTTACCCAGACATTTCCTGTAGTCTAAAATGACCCCATAGGGAACCAATCACATCCAATGAAAGGAAAGCAGTAACAAAGAGGAAAGGTTGCAGAATATATAAGCAACAGGTGTGTATAAGGAGCAGGCATGGGCAAAAGCAAGTTTCAAGACTATTAAGTATAAGCTGATGTGAAAAGCAAGCCCACAGGTAAATATATTTACCTCGATTAAATACAGAACTGTATTTAAGTAAGATTCTAATAAATAAAATTGCTACATTATGGTTTTTAGACATGATATTTATACTGAGTATCTCAATCAGATTTTGGAGAGTGCTTCACTTGCTTTTAAGTTACTTGCTTTTAAGTTACTTGCCGAACATCTATTTTCTGAGCAGAAAAATAATATACAGTACCTTTATCAGATCAGTTCTTGTGCACATTCATCAGACATTTTCTAGTTTATGATAATTACCTAACAGTAAAATTATGATTTGTACTTATTCTCCAGACTACGACTACAAACCACTTTCAAACTGGTTTGTGATCCTGGTTTTAAGAACAAGTACAAACCACATTTTACCTGTAGAACACAAAAAGAACTTGATTTTATTTTATTACAAATCAGAAAGTAAGTGGAACATGCAAGTTGAAGGTTTAGTCATGTACCAGTAAGCCATGATTTGGCATGGTATATTAACCACCCGAGTAAATTGGGAAGTTGACTTTTAAGATCCAATTATTCTTTAATTGTTTGCTTTCTTTCAAATCGGCATTCACCCACAGACATTTTCATAAGAGGCACAGTCATCTTAAATCCTGTCTTCCAAATGTTTTAAAACTACAGTTCACAAAATATCGAGTCATCTTGGCTGTTGGCAATGCTAGCTGGGAAATACAGAAATTGTAATCCTACAGTTTTGGAAGAAATCAGATTAGGGAAAGCTATGCTAGCTCTTAGCTGCAGGAAAGGAGATGCATATATGCAGCCAGAAGAAATTCCAATTCAGATCTGGATGCACATCCACACTGCAGTTTTCATCAAGATCCCACTGAATTTGCTGATGCTAATCACACAGCAATCATTACAAATAAAATGCAATTAAAATGCACTGGCTTTGGTGTAGTTTGTTAAGCCAGTTTGGTGTAGTGATTAAGGCATCTGGCTAGAAACCAGGAGACTGTGAGTTCTAGTCCCGCCTTAGCCACAAAGCCAGCTGGGGGACCTTGGGCCAGTCACTTTCTCTCAGCCCTAGGGAGGCAATGGCAGACCACTTCTGAAAAACCTTGCCAAGAAAACTGAGGGACTTGTCCAGGCAGCCTCTGAGAACTGGACACAATTGAATGGATAAAAAAAAAGCACTGGCCAAAATATACTAGACTAAATGTACTATAAAATATATTCTAATTGAAATGTACCAATGTTGGCTCCTCACTCACTAGCAAATTAATTGGATAGAACTGTAGTACAATTTGCTTTATGGAATTACCTACACGTAAAGTATCTGACATTTAGCTGATTATGGCTTAATCCACATGTCTTGCATGAGCAGGAAAGAGACTTTTAATTTCATAAGAAAGCCTGCAAATTTCTCTCTTTTTTTGTCCTGGATATCTCATCCTACATCACTGTAGAAGGCCTACTAATTCTCAGGAACAGATTTGTGGAAAAACCACACTGGGCAGAGTTCCACGGAATCTACTGAATCCAATCTCTTCTGGATTCAGGTCAGTATGAATTTAAAACTAAGGTCCACAGCCACTGGCTGGTCTCAGTAGCCAATAATAAGTTTGCTATCATGCTTTCTTCTTCCTGTATAAAAACTGTATTATGTTTTTAAAACGACCCACTCTTGCCTGCAAGGTATTCTAAACATTGTAGTAAAACAAAGCAAGGTGCAACCCTCTCTTTAGGAACTAAGCTGGAGGACTGTTTGGTATTTCACTTCCAAAGCACTTCAACAGCCTTACTTACCAGAGAGACATGGTATGTCAGCTTTTAAATTACAAGTTGCTTAAGAAAAAGGGTAACAAGCCATTAAAGAATTCTTTAGACAGCTTATTTCTTATCATTTTCTACTTAAGCATCACTACTTTCTCTCTCAGGAGTATCTGAAAGAGTATCTTATGCCCATAATAAAACACTGTGATTATAAAGCCTGACTTTCTCATCAATCTCATCATGTCATTGTCCAAGTTCTCTTACCGTTCTTGATGTAGCAGGAGCAGATGGACTTGTTAGTGACATAATTTCTTGTATGGCAAGTCTCAGTTTTAACCTATGTAAAGGATTACTGATTCCAATTTCACGCTGTATTTCAGTATCAGATAAGGCTGACATTATAGCACCACTTTTCACATTTGCACGGCAAGCAGCTACATACCAAGCTGGCATCCCAACCCATAACTGAAAAATATGAAAAAAAAGGCACAGAATTATTTAAAAGTTGCAAATTAAAGAAAGCATTATGTTGAATTGAAAAGATTTCTTACCTCTAACCAAACAACCACAGTGGGTCCATCCCACTGAGCAAAAGGCAGACCTTGTCTCCGAGCTTCTTCAAGAAGTTCGTGCCTAAGGAAATCAGCAATGCACATTAGCATATTTCCTTCCCTGTTGCCCTCTGGTGATCTTTCTTCTTTCATTAATTTTATATCACAGCATCAGAAACCTGTATTAAGCACATTGCCTGACTTCAGAAGAACTGTAACATTAATCCATTTGAAAGCCAAATAGTCGTGAAGCAGAAGTTTCCAAATTCTAAATTCTATACTCCGTACAGTTATGCTTAAGGAATATGACATTTCAGAGTATATGTCTTTACTTGGACAGCCTTCATATAAAAGGAATCTTTAGCTTTTTCTTCAGAGATATGTTGGCGAGTAAGTTTATATACAAAATCAAATCAAATCAATTGTTATTATGGCCATTTAAATACAAATGTACATAATGTACTTAGGGAAGTTCATGTAATTCTATACTTCGTGCAACTAATTAGCATGTTAAATTTGGCCAATGCAGTTGAACTAAACTGTAGGCCTAGGTTATGATTTATGTCAAGTTTGAATTAGACCAGCCTTTCTCAACCTTTTGACCCTGGAGGAACCCCTGAAGTATTTTTCAGGCCTTGGGGAATCCCTGCACATTCAGGCTCAAATACAGGCCAGAAGTTACAAAATTATTATATTTGCTTTATGTGTAGGCCTGCATATATGCATTAACAGTGTTCTTAAACTAAAGAATGAAACTTACCTCTTTAAAGTGAAGTTGCCCAAATCTGAAATAATTTTTTAAATAAATTGTAATCTCCCAGGGAGCCCCTAGTGACCTCTCACGGAACCCTAGGGTTCCACGGAACCCTGGTTGAGAAACCCTGAATTAGATATTTAAAACAAATCTTAATTCACTTCCATTAAACTTGGGTTTCTCAACCAGGGTCATTGGAGTATGCCCTTCCTGCCAGATTGGATAGGACGGGTAGAAACAACTGGAGAGAGAGACAGTCCCATAAGTAACCTGGTCCTAAGCCATGAAGGGTTTTTAAGGTGATAACCAGTACCTTGAATTGCACCTAGAAGCACACTGGAAGCCAATACAGCTCGTGGAGCAGTGGCATCACATGTGCTGAATAACTAGCACCAGTAACTGCCCACCTCACCACATTTTGCACCAGTTGAAGCTTCCAAATACTCTTCAAGGGCTGCCAGATGTAAAGCACATTGCTGTAGTCAAATCTGGAGGTCACAAGGACATGAATGATTATGACCAGGGTCCCCTGGTTCAGGAATGGGCACAACTGAGGCATAGCCCTAAGCTGTGCAAAGGCCTTCCTAGCCACAGCTGCCAGCTGCTCTTTGAGCAGGAGCCTTAAGTTCAGGAGGATCCCCAGATTACACATTGGGTCTGTCTGGGGCAGTGCCACCCCATCCAGAACCAAAGATTCTGGAGGTCAAAAAACCCAGACTAACTCGGTCTTACTTGGGTTGAACTCAAGCCTGTTGTGCCCCACCCAGGACCCCACAGCCTCCAGGCACTGAGAAAGAACCTCCACGGCATTACTCAGGTGGCCTGGCATGGAGATATAAAGCTGGATATCATCAGCATACTGATGATACCTCACACTAAACCACTGAATGACCTCACTCAGCGGCTTCATGTAAATAAGGAGGGGGAGAGAGGACTGAGCCCTGATTCACCCCACAAAGGAGGGGCTGCCAGCTGGATCTCCACCTTCTTATTAATATTGACTGGAACTGGCCCCAGAGGAAGGAGGAGAACCAGCACAACACTGTGGTGCCCACCCCCAACTCCCAGAGCTGGTCCAGAAGGATACTATAATCGATTGTATCAAACACTGCTAACAGGTCAAGAGGAGAAAAGATGGATGCACCACACTCATCCCGCTCCTGCCAGAGGTCATCCAAGAGCGCGATCAATGCTGCTCAGTCCCATACCCAGGCTGAACTCTGACTGAAAGGGGTTCAGATAATCTATTTCTTCTAGAGTCCTCTGAAGCTACAACACAACCACCTTCTCTACAATCTTTCCTAGAAAAGGTGGAGTCTAGCGATGGCCCCTTGAAGAGGGAGCGAACTACCGCCTCCTTAAAAGACGGTGGAACTACCCCCTCCCTCAGAGAGGAGTTAACCACCATTTTTACATTACCATTCTCCAAAGTTTAAATTGCAATCCTGTATTTCAAACTGAAGTGCTATAGGATTTGATCTTCTGCATTGCCAATGGAATATTACCATTACCCTGCCAGATACGCTATTCAAATGGCAAAGGTTTTAAAGATGTCAAGATGACTCAGTCATCAGAAACAAATAATTTAAAAAAATCTGGAAAGAATGGTAGAGAAATGCTATTATTGCTTCTAACAGAATTAAGACATTATATCTTGTGAACAGCACAAAACTGAACTATTACTTCTGAATGACAATTTTACTTTCCTTGGTAGCAAAACTCATACCAGAACCTCATCACTAGATTAATTTTAGAGAGAGTATATTTCCTAAAGTATCTAGGAACAAGGCCATTTTAAGAGTTTGAATCTGCATCCTGAATTCCACTGAGAAACAAAATTAAATCAGAGTTGTATTTACAGAATGTGTGCAATTTGCTTCTATCATGTAGCTTCTAGGTCTCTACTTTCCTGACTTACTGAAGTTTCAAGTTATCTTTGAAAAACCCACCTATATAAACGTTTATGATAGTAAAAGTTATTATTCTTCTGAATAAAATGCCACAAGTCATGATATAGAATAATGAAAAATAGATGCACTAGACACACAGATTTAAAGTCTAAAAGCCAGTGATATTAAATATTTTGTATTCTTAAGTATTTTTAAAGGTTTAATGACAGGGATATAAAATAAAAACTGTAGGTATTTCTTAATTATGAAAAGCCTGGTAAATGTGTAAGTTTCCTTAGTATATTGAAACTTACTTTTTTTGCAGTTTTCTATTCTTTTCTGCTTGTCCTCCGAGTTTTCCAAGCCCCAAACCATCCTGAGTTGCACTTTCTGCTTCTAATACACTAACTGTAAGAAACAGTAGGTACAGTAATAAATATCTCCCCCAATGTTTTTGAATTAGTGGTAGATATGCACACTTAAAAGGGAAAACACATCTCTATTCATTATGACTGCTGTGCAGTAATCAATGCACAGTTATACTTATTATTTAGTGACTTTAAAGCTAATTCATGGGTTAACTATTGGGGCTAGGTAAATTATTGGAGGGCATTCAAATAATTAAATTCAGATACATAATTCATTGTAGGAATCCTAAGTGAAATGCAACCCTTGAAGCGAAAGTAATTGTGCCCTCCTAAAGGTCTGGCATGGCCACTTGAAGGGCCTTCCCTGATCATCCTTGCAAGTATGTGCTGATACAGGAGACACCTCTGCTGGGAGTCCTGCTGATATGAGAAAACTTTTGAATTGTAGCAACTCAAGTATAAAACATTTATTAACGTTCAGATCTTAAAAGATCCATACCTGATCTAACATCACAAAAATTAGTACTTTCAGGCAAAACCATTGTTATTAGCTGCCTGTGATCCATGACTTTGGTAAATATCTGAGAATTAGCCTATTCAATTATCAATATGTGTAAGAGAGTTAACTGCATTATTTAAGTTAAACTTTGCTAATAATGCAGACTCTACAAGACAACTGTATTTTGCTAGAAGTTGATTATCTTTATTTCACATATTATAAAATAGTTATTCTGCATAATAGTAATCCTAGTGTTTATTCAACTTTATGCTTTGGGTTAGTAACATACCAACCTTGTCCCAAGATCTCTTTGTTCATCTGTCCAGATCGACCTTTTTCTTTCTTACCAAACAGGCGGCCAATCGAGGATTTGATCCCCTTCTTTTTAGGAGCTTTGTGGAGGGAATCTTGGCTGCTATTACTGCTACTGGGATTGCTTGCTTGTCCATCTTGAGAGCCTGTGGAACTGTAGGACAGAAATTGTTAAGCCTTTTCTAAAGTATTCATCACCCATGACCCCTTTTGATCTAGGGCCATTCAGCTAATAATAAGTAATAAATACAAATGCATTTAAATGACACAGTACACATTCAGCCTAAATTAAAGGTTTGAGTGCAACTGCAGTACAAATGAAAGCCAGATACAATTGGCTTTTTAAGTAAATTAACTTGATCTTTATTAAAAATATTGAAAACAGGAATTTTCTAGAACATTTCCATATTAGTTTGAAAGCAACAGATTACAAAAACATCTGAGTTTCTATCATTTTTTTATCATTTTTAAAAATCTACCAGTTATCTAAAGCTCAAAAATGTATAAATGCAGAATTCATCAAAAGAGATAACTATAATTACTATTGTGAATTCTTCAAGTTAACAGTATTTTAAATGGCTGCATGAAATTATCTACTTCTGATATATTTTGTTATTTCACTGCAGTTTACTACTGTAACTATGAAAGCATTTCTAGACTCTTTTTGGTGCTAACAAAGGCCCCTAATTAATTTATAATATAATCAAACCGAATCTATTTACTAAATGCTATTAAACAGAATTATATTCTCTCTCTCTCTCTCTCTCTCACACACACACACACACACACACACACAAAAACCAGAGATGTTGCAGAGTATCAGCTTCAATATGTGAATTAAGCAAAACTGAAGATCAGATGGAATAAACTACTAGCATAGCTGGACTACTAAGAGATGGTTCCCAAATTATGCTTTTCTGTTTTTGAACTGGTAAGGCCACCAAAGTTCACTGTGATTTATAGGAAAGTTAATGAAAAAGGAAGCAAGTATTGCAAATATCCTACTCCTAAGCTGTTTAAAGACTTAAGTAAGAATTTTAAATTTTTGTTAAGAATCCTTTTGGATCTTATGATTAGATATTAAACAAACACAGGAACCCATTGAGTCAGCACTGAACTGAATGGGATTTGTTCCCTAGTACCGCACCTAGCACTGCAGCTTTAGTTCGATATCTGAAGTCATGGAGATGATGGAATTTTTGCCACAAATAGAAAGCATGTGTTTTCCATCTTACCAAAGAATGTGAGGACAAAAAATGATGTTAGTGCAAGATAGAGAAGAGCACTGATATTGCCTGCAGGAGGGAATAAAAGAGTCACTTTTATGGTGAGATGGGCGGCATATAAATGTAATAATAAATAAAATAAAATAAATAGAATCTCAAAGACTCTAGAAGACAAGCTGCCAACAGAAGTAAAGGCCTGCACAAACAGGGGGTGGAGGAAGGAAAAGGCCAGTGAGGAAGGGAACATTTAGAAAACAAGCAGGGTGCAAACTGGAGGCCAAAGAAGCAATAATATAATCAGACAAAGTTGTTTTGAATGCAGATCTCTTTCTTCAAACACTTACTTTCGAAGATCTCTTATATCTTCCTGGCTTGCTGTATGCAAAGCTCCTTTATAAGATTTATCCAAATGCAGTGATCGAGGTGAAGATGGTGGTGAGGTCTCACATTTTATTGTAGCCTTGTCGTCTCTAACGTCTTCTCTAGAAACTGGAGTCTATGAATGAATGCAACTTAAGTATGTTTTGCATCTTAAATTATGTGGAACAGATCAGTAACAAATTTTAATTATTAGAAATTTCATAATCTCAGAAATTGCTATTTCTGTATGTGAATAGATAAAAGATTATCTGATTCAATAAAATACACAAAGTTATATAAATAAAGACATGTGTTTATAGTTTCTTATCATAAGCTGGTATGATAATGCACAAGGAACAATGTTTCTTGCAACTAAACTATACATACTTGAAATTGCTTTTGGACGATCTGAGGAGACTAACTCTGAAGTGAATAGGTAGAATTCAAAAGGGTGTTTCACCAGATTTCGTTTTTCTTTAAACTTTTCATAAAATAGAAATTTAGAGATTTGAAGTAAGGTCTTTTTTTTTAAGGAAATAATGTTGAAATATGTATGCCATATTCTTTCATTTCCCATTGACAAGCCTCACTATTGAATTTCTTTTTAGTTAGTTAGGAATGCAAGTGGTTGAAGGTTTCCGGAGCTAAAAGACAACAAGGCACTTTCAGTATGTAAGGTGTACAGAATTAGGTCCCATGTTTTACAGCTAGCTGGCCCAAAGAGATCAGAAAAAGAAGTGTTAAACTGAAATGTACTACAGTCGGAAATGCAGACCTTCAACTACCCAACCATTCTGTAGGTTGAATCCAAACATAGCTACACCTAGGTCTCACTGAAATAAAGCAATTTCAATTTCATTTTAGTAATACCTACTGAAATTTAATTTGGGTAATCAGGAATTAGTTAATGTGATGCTGCCATTGCCCTTTTAAAGAAAACTAAAGCAGAGAAATGGGATGTAGGAAAATCCTTATTCTACACATAGGGTTTCAGCCCACATTGAACCTTTTAAATTATCTTGTTCTTTGAAGAGCAAGAGCATGTACGTACACTACCCAATTTCTATCTCTGCTTGTCAGTGATGAAAAGCTCAGTGGAATATGCATATCTGGAGAATAAGCAAGCAGTAAAGATGGGCATATAGAAATAATTTGCATACTACTACTATAGCGGTCATGTCAGCCCAGACATTTCACACACATGCATATAAACATTTGTATAGTACTAGATTCAACACAAGTTTGCTGCTGAAGGTTTACCTTTCTATGGTGTTTCCTTAAATCACTAGGCTGACAGATGCATGCAAAGAAGAGAAAGTAAAATAAAGCAGATCGGTAGATAATTTCAAATTAGAAAGAACAGAATAGAAAATTTTAAAAGTTCTACCTTTATTTGGGAAAAGTGAAGTAAAATGCCTAGTTAGCGTGTTAATTAAATCACTACTATAAACAGAAAATACTTGCATCCTAAAAACATAGCTATAATTTGTAGGGGAGGGGTTTCCTCTGCAGACCAGTTTAAGTATAATCAACCTTGGAGGTCAGTCTTCAGGTCTAGTAAACAATAGCAAGAATTCAAGTATATTTGTCACCAATAGAAAACATTTTGAACCTTAATAACTAAACATGTCAATGAAAATACATTTTTGGAAAGAGGATTCTTGGGGATTTTATGAGATTAAAGACTGAAGCACAGTTACTGTTCTGGTTCTTATACACAGAAACAAAGAACTATATGATTTCTCTTACAACGGAATCAACTGTTATAAAGGCAAGTTTCTTTCAAATCAAGCTTGACTCTTGGTAACTTCATAGACACATTTATGTAGTTTTCTTGAAATCAAAGGAGAAGTGGTTCCCTGTTGCTTTCTGAGATCCCAATCTAGCCTATTGTCCTAGTATTCTGGAGGCCTTCCATATAAGTACTAACCAGGCTTAATCCTGCTTAGCTTCCATGCTCTGACAAGGGGAAAAAAAGAGTCTAGGACAAGTTGCATTTTGCAAAACATGGCTAAATTTCAGAATCCAGAACTTGATGAGGACATTTAGGCTGCTGAGTTCCAACTCCTCAAATTAAAGCAAATTAGTGTCACTCCCTATCTGTAGAATCCAATTCTTAAAGATTTAATAATTATTTTTTAAAAACAAAATCAGCTAAAGGGAATAAATTAAATTTCATTAGATATGATTTGCTACCAGTTCAGAACATAAGCTGTATCTCAGGACAAAGGCCTATCAATTTCTCATAACAAAACAAATCATTTGACTTTCATCAACAGGACATAAAGACCCAAGTCAGATGGCCATAACCTGGCTTATTAACTAATACGTCTCTCTGTATGTATACATAAACAGGTTTTAGTTCATGCACAGAATTTCTTTGCTCTTTGGCATAAACTAGGATTAAAGAAGTCACCGTTAAGATTACCAGTTTCAGAACTAGCTTTCTTATTCTTACAAGACAGGAAATCATGGTTAGGAGGTTCTTATTTTATATTTACAGCTAAGGGATAAACCAAGGAGTTCCATTTACAAACAGTGCCATAAAGTCCATATAAAATGTGGAAAATACTAGAGATATATTCTCTTACAGGGGGAAGGAAAGAGAAAAGATGAAAAAGGTAATACTTACTAGTGTCATAATTCCTAGTCTGTCCACTTCTCGAGCAGGACTGTGTGGCATTCTTCGGGGAGTAGAAAGTCCACTACCTGGTGGAGAAGAGCCAGAAAGGTTTCCACCAGGAAAGGGAGGTGGGATAGAATTCATCGATCGAAATCGACCAAGATTGTCTAAACTCCCACTATCAACACGACTTTCTATCTCCTCTGCTCTCTGCTCAGTGTTTTCCTTTTCTTCTTGGATCAATCTAAAGAATTAAGAAATGATGCAGTTCATTTAACCAAAGCAAAGCTGTAACCAACAAGCAGAATGGTTAGCATATATAGAAATGCATCTGCAACCCAAAGGCAAAGTTGGGAAAGAATACACATTTTAACTCCAGGCAGAATGAAACTAAATAATTGCAATTTATATGCTGAAGTCTGTTGTCAATATTTGTTGCATTATTTTAAATATAATTTCAAATAATATTAAATAATTGAACTAGAGGATTAATCTAAGGATCTGTATAGAATTGCTTGATAAAGTTGCAAGAATAAAAGAGAAACAGAATTTTCAAACAAAGATTACTGAAATTATTCCATCCTGTACAAACTCCAGTCCACTGGAGTTGGGTGGCCAATAAATTTAAAGAAATAAATAAAATTATCAATTAAAATCAAAAATAATTTATAATTAAATTAACCTAGTAAAAAACAGCATCTTGCTTGCTATGAAAGACCCTCATATTTGTATGTATTTTTCCCGTTTCAGCTAATCCATTTAGGTACTATTCTTAAAGATTCACTGACAATTGCAGCTCTGGGGATAAATAACTTGTAGTAACCCTAACCAACTAATATACTGTTTGTTATTATTAACACATCACTGGAGAAATGCTCATTCTGTTTCTTACAATAAGAGCAGTGGTATTTTAGGAAAAGTAAAATACACCCTAGAATCTTTGCTTGCAAATTCTACCAAGCAGAAACTAAGCTTCTTTACAGAGATCGCTGCCTTGATCATCCTGTTTTTTCAGCACAATGTTAGGTATAATAATTGGAAACCAACTCTCCGTTTCATCTGGGCTGCTCCGGACACCTGGTGGCTTAGTTTCTTCACCACCTTCTAGAGTGAGAATATGCCTGAGTACAGTGTGGTAGCTGAATGTTACCAACACTGATCTTCTAGGAACTGATTTCCACTGTGGACTTTTGAGACTTCATTGGGTCTGGATTCTGGAGGGGGAGCCTGGGATATTACCTGAGTGAGAGCCAGGATTGAGTTTCAGGTCTCCCAGTTTTGTGAAGGCCTTCCTGTCTTTGATGAGAGCAGGGTGGGAGCCAGTGAGAAAGGAGGCCAAGTGTGGAGTTTGAGCAAAGTGTCTGGTGTTTGTTTAGTGGAGCTCCTGAGGGGCGGTTTAAGCCTATAGGCAGCTGTTGAAAGTTTCTGTGCTGTATGGTTCAAGAATTTCCTGCACAGGGGTGTGTGTATGTGTGTTGGCTGGGAAGAAGACAGTTGGGGAGAAATGGGATTGTGGTTATAATGGGCAACAGGAGGTATGACAGGAGACTCAGATTGGGCTATAATAGCTTTTGATACCAGCAACCACGGCATCTTTCAGACCATCTCTAAGGAAACAGAGTGGAGGGATCATCTTGCAGTTCTTCTCCCTGATGAGTCAGTTCCAGTTGTTGCTGGAAGGTGAGGAGATTTTTTTCTGGAAAACTCTACTTTGTGGAGTGCCTCAGAGCCCTCTCCTTTTTCATTTCCATATGAACCCACTGGGAAGAGATCAGCTCCCAGCACAGCATTTGGTATCATCAATATGCTGATGACATCCCGCTATAAATCTAATCCCAGGCCGAATAGGTGAGTGGTAGGCTTTTGGGTGCAATTCAAAGTACTGGTTGTCATCTTTAAGGTCCTACATGACCTGGTTACTTGAGGACTGTCTTCTCTTGTATTCATTTGCCTATTCCACCAGATTACATATAGTCTACTCTCTCTCTCCAGAATTGTCATTTGATGGGGCCCTGGAAATAGCATTTCTTAGTAGCTGCCCCCATTCTTTGGAGCTCCCTCCTAGTTGAAATTCTAGAAATTCTTTTTCATTTTTCTTAGGCTTCAAGAAAACCTTTTAAGACCTACCTGTTTTATCTCATTATTTAATACTAACAAAAATAACTAAGCTGTGGCAGACACAGAATTGGATCCTAATATTTTTAGTTGCACCCACAGATCAAAAAGCTACAGTTCAAGCCACTGAAAGGAAGCCAAACTTCTTACGTTATGCGAATAAAGAGACATTAGTGAACTTCAAATGTAACACTGGAAGACAATGACGAAAATAAATCCTGTACCTAATTTCTTTGTTGATGGCATCCAATTGCTCCTGAAGCATCATGGCTAAGGTCTGTGCATCTGCCTGACCACTAGGTGACAATAGATCAACTGAGCTGAATATAGTTTCTCTGTCATCCTCACCATCTGAGATATCAGCATCACTCTCAAAGGCTTGTGCAACATTTGCCAACACACTTGCTTGTTGTGCACGTTCCCAATCTTGCTCATTAAGAGTCTGAACCTGTTTTAATATACATGATCACAACTGTAATTTTAAATATCTCTTCCACTAAAAAATATAAAGTCTGTATAACCTCACTTACATGCTGCAGTAATCCATCAAAACAGCAGTATTTAGAATGCAATAAAACCAAAACAGAAACATTATTAGATGATATTCACAGGACATACTGTATGATCAAAAATCAAGAAATTAAATATATAAATTCAACACTATAAAATAATCAAAGATTGTTCAATTACTTGGAAAGGCTTATTTAGGAATTTTTGTATATGTAGTTTTTAAAAACAGAAAAAACACTTATACAGACTAATACCAAAAGTTTCTAGAGGATCTCGGCTTACTGAAAATGAATCATGTACCAGTGGAAACTGTCCATTGATTCCTACTTGGTTGCTCCCACTAAGAAATACTTAGTGTGTCAACCATTGCCCAATTCTGATTTTTTTCTCCTTTATAAGGTAGAATTTGTAGGCTGAGCCAAGCCCTATTTTACAAGCCCTGCTTGTAAAGAGGGAACAAAGCAGGATTGGATGATTTACTAAAAAAAAAACCACACATGCAACTTGGTCTTGATAAACCAGGATCCATTAGAATCCCAGTTTATGTGAACACAACATACAGGCTGGATCCAGATTTCCCTGATCAAAGTTTCACTTAAGGGCAAGAGGAGCCAAAACAGTTTTTAGTAATTGTCCACCTCCAGTGTTTTCCATACCACTTGAAAATGTGCTGGCCTTTGAAAACAATATAGAAGCTGCTGTAGAGAGAACAGGGAATTGGTAAGTTTCAGCCCTTTCCTATCTTCTAGCAGGAGCCAAGGCTGGATCTGACTCTATTCCACAAAGGGAAAGAGTTTTCAAGTTGTGAAATAGTAAGTCTAGGTCTAGCCTTTATGCAAATGCTTTGTGATGTAGTGGTGAAGCTGTTGGACTAGTACCTGGGAGACAGGATTCAAGTCTACCCACAGCCATGGAAGCTCACTGGGTGATTCTGGGCCAATCACTATGTCTCAGCCCAACCTACCACACAGGGCTGTTCTTGTGGAGTAACAGTTGGAAGGAGTGCTATGTAAGCCACCTTGAACTCCTGGAGAAAAGGCAGGACATAAATGAAAGACACAAAACAGTGGGTGGAGGAGAACCATCCTAAACTGAACTATCTCTGTTTCTAGTTTCCCAATAAGCAATATTGAAGCCAACTGTCTTATCTGTTAGTGCTTCAAACAAAGTTCAAATCCAACTTTTAAAACCAGCTGCCCAGCTTTGGGGGTTGGATGCAGGAATCTATGATAGTTTATCAAGCAAAAGTTCCACATGAACCTTACTTCTCTAGGTGGACTGAGGGAAGAGGAATTCTGCATAATTATTACAAAACATTATGAGTTATTAAGTGTTATCAGTTAGGAAAAACCTTATTTAGTTCACAAACTGATATATGAATATAAATGTACATGTACATTGAATCCTTTATACAATTTTGCTTTTGTTAGTAAAGGTAAAGGTTTCCCTTGACGTAAAGTCCAGTCGTGTCCGACTCTAGGGGGCGGTGCTCATCTCCGTTTCTAAGCCTTGGAGCCGGCGTTGTCATAGACACTTCCGGGTCATGTGGCCAGCATGACGACTCGGAACGCCGTTACCTTCCCGCCGAAGCGGTACCTATTGATCTACTCACATTTGCATGTTTTCGAACTGCTAGGTGGGCAGGAGCTGGGATTAACAACGGGAGCTCACCCCGCTGCGCGGTTTCGAACCGCCGACCTTCCGATCAGAGGGTTATATTTTGCAATTCATATTCTTATCTGCCTCGTGCATCAAGGCGTGCAAGTAACAGCTGTTTCAAATGCATGTTTTAAATATAGAATCTGAAATACATAGTTTCAATTTTATGGCAAAAAAGAGTTACATGGAATGTTATTTACTTTAAAATAAGGGTGCTTCAGGGCAAATACTACTCCCCTGCCAATATAAAACAATAAAAGCAACATAGCACAGCCCAAGCCACCTATACAGAAGGGTATTACCATAGTTATAGACCCAGGTAAAAAAGCAGGCAAATCTTTGAAGACTTTTATCCACTTTAATCTACTGGTTAAGGCAATAGACTAGGAGCAGGGAAACTAGTCCTGCTTTAGGCAAAGAAGGGTGATTTTGAGCCAGTTGCTTTCTCTCAGCCCTAGGAAGACAATGGCAAACCACTTCTGAAAACGTTGCCTGGAAAACTGCATGGATTTCTCCATGTAGTTGCCAGGAGTCAAGATTGACTTGAAGGCAAATTAATAAATAAGGGTTTTTTAAATGGTGCACTAGCTTAAGCTATTTTTAAAATTATTTGTTTTAATTCCAACTTACCCTTGAAGGCTCATCTCGCAGAGCTGCTAAACGTCCTTTTTGTGGACGCCTTAGAACTGAGGTGCTGTAGGAATCTGTCTGATTGTCTGCTATCACTGAAGGTGCCAGGGGATATCTAAAATCTGGAACACTACCTAAATGCGGCCTATTGAAATTGAAAACAGATGCATATTTAGCATTAATAAATATTCTCTTATAGGTTTCAGTAAGTTAGATGTTGACAATGAAATGAATTAATTTAGCACATCTTGAACGCAGAAGTATTTTCATTAATAATATATACCTATGATGAAGAGCAGGAGTTCTGATCCTCATTTGGTCATTTTCAGCTCTTATTGCTTCAATGTTTACCACCAGCTGATCCTGTAGAAAAGAAAGATTATTCACATAATTTAATGTTACCCAGTGCATGCTTTTTCAAACATATCCAAATACTTTAGATAATTCTAAATTTCCAACTTGAATGTCTTTTGAATAAAAATTAAAATATATCATGTTATCATCCAAGTACCCTTCATTCTTTTATTATTACTGCTATGGCTCTGAATAATCTACTGGTTTATCAAACACAGGCTTTCAAAAAAGATTAGTGAAGCAAAAGAGTTAAGACCCCCACAATCAGCTATAGTTTCAAAATCAATTAAGAACACACATAATTATAAGCCCAAAACCAAAAAGAATCCACCATTTGCGCATAGTTGTAATGCACTATTATCTTTGGACTACTGCACTACATTTGGCATGAAGCCTTTAAAATTATGGAAAGTGAAGTAATGTTGCTAGTGCAGAAATGATTGCAACAAAAAGGTGTAACTTATTACTTCACAAAAATAAGATTCTCATTTCTAATTTTTTTTTTAATATTACATGGCCATTAAGTAGAAAACACTTTTATTTTCATTTAATACCTTTTCATTTTGAAGCTCTTCCACTTGCTTCTTGGCACTTTCAATTTCGCGGAGAAGGGAATTCTGGTATTAAATTCAATTCAAAAGTTCATTAATACAAAAAAGTGTTAAGATCCGGGTCTACATTTTTAAAAATTACTGCATTATTTATTTTACTATTTTACTCTGATAATCATTTGGTTAATTAATTCTGCTATTCACTTTAGATAATATACACCCTCTTTGCACCCTTTCTCCTAAACAAGACCCTATGCTTCCTACTTATTTAAAAATTATATAGACCATAATACATTTCTTGATTCCTCAGATGCTACGTTTACAACAATAGAAGATATTTTTAAAAAAATCATAAACATTCAAAGTTTCAGGACAGCAGGATACATAATAGTCAATTCAGCGCATTATATAAACAGAGATAATTACTTTTTGCTGCCAATCAGAAAGGAGAGATTGTAACACTAGATTGTCATCACTTTTATCTATTGACCACTGGGTAAACAGATGCAGACACACACAAACACACACATATTTCACAGTATGTGTTTGTATTGCTATTAAAAATGTGTTTTTTCAATTAGTAAAGCAGCTATTGCACTTGAAGCAATATTAATTCATATTTAACATTACTTTATCTTCCAGAGCTGCCATTCTTTCTTTAAGGTGAAGCTGAAGTCTCTCATTAGATTCAGATAAAAGTTTATCAACTGTATCAGATAAGCGTTTGTTATGTTCTTCATTCATTCTCTCTCTCTGACGAGCCTAACCAAGAGAAATGGGAGTGAAGAACAGTAAAAAAAAATAGAAGGATTAGCAATACTATCTTTCACATATTTACATGTATAAACCTACCTCAACCCTGGCTTTTAATTTTCTTATTTTCACCATTCTCTAACAGGATTTATCTTTGAACTTCCAAACATGATAGCTAGCAGATGTTATATCATGACCATCTGAGCCAACTCTTGTGAAAAGCCACATGAAGTAACAGACTGGTGGATATTGTCCATATAGTCACCAGATGTCAGTCCTGACTCAAGTGAAAACAGTTGTGTGGTTTTTAATATTAAGTTAACATTTAGTTAAAGGCAGTTGGTTTTGTTCCAAGAAGCCAACTCACCCCTTAGTGCCACCTAATTTTATCTTTTACAGGTATTTCATGTATTCTCTTAGAATTTACCTGTCCATTTTAAGTTCATGTACATTAGTAAACTATGTTTTCCTCTGCCAACCTGAAATTCATCATTGATTTTTTATGGAAGAGAAAAGAGAGACAATGTCATCACTGTATCGACATACCCTTAGTAGTTCTTGATTTTTCTCTTCTAGCTGTGTTTCCATTTGTCTCAACCGTTCTTCAATGTTTCCATGTCTTTCTTCAGCCTGCCATTTTAAATCATACTGATAATTAAAATCTCAGAATGCATCAGAAGAAAAATATTAGCAAACAAGCATATCATGCTGTATGAGACTATTTTTTTTCACGCACTGCAAGATGTTCAAGATATATTACTGCCAATGCTGGCAAAACACAGTGGATGGATTCATGCATCAAATGAGCAATTAATTTTCTCATCCCACAACATCTTGCTATGATGACTGAAGCAACAGGAAGTCTTGACAAAAGAGGTATCTTTGCATTATGAATCTCAGAAAAAAAAAACTCTATTATCTTCCCCACATTCATTTTAATGTGTGAAGTTTTTTTTTAAACAAGCAGTAGCAAGCAGAAATAAGGACTTATGTCCTTTGTGTAAATTCTACCTTCCTAGACTTTGAAGTATATTCGAACAGATTAACATCTTTAGTTCCAGAATTCCGAGAAGGCAAACAGTCAAGCTACAAAAGTAAACAAGGAATAGGAATGGTAGCAAGAAAAAACAAAATGAAATGTCAGCAAGAACTTACTTTTAAATATTGGATATAAAATTGCTTGAGTTCATAATTTATTCCACTAAGAACTGGTGAAAGATTTTATAAGGCAGTATTCAAATCAGGCACAAAAAGCTATTCAAACACCTCTGAAGCAACTAAAAACAATGAACTGCTATATCAATGGATTAGAAAGCAAGAAAAACATAAGAGGATCAGGCCATTTTAATGACCTGGGTAAAAAAATGAACTGTAAATACAAAAAGAAGACCCAAAGGATCAAGCACCAACTGTTTCTACTAAAGAGAAGATTATGATAGTGATATATATCATTAATTTTATTTATTTAAATAGCCACCCATCTCACAAACAAGAGACTCTGGAATACAAGAGAGCTAAAAAATATCAATAAATACATTAAAAGATATAAAAAATGAATTAAAACAAATAATAGACAAAGGGATGTTAAAAATAAGGGAGCCACCTCAGTAGTTCATCCGTCTCCTGGGATCCCCAGGCTGGCTGGCATAACCAGGTCTTGAGGGACCTCAGGAAGCTCAACAGTGACAAGGCCAACATCACCTCAAGGGGGAAAAGATTCCACAGTGTGGGAGCCACAGCAGAAAAAGCCAGCCACTTAGGACCTGCCAAATATAGCTCCCTAGGTGGTGGAACCCGTAACATACCCTCTCTTCTGGATCTGGCAGGACGGGCAGATGAAATTGGGGAGAGGCAGTCCCTCAAATAACCCAGTCCCATGCCATGAAGGGCTTTAAAGATCAACACCAGCACCTTGAATTGGACCTGGAAACAAACTGGTAACCAATGCAGCTTGCAAAGCAGAGGTGTAATATGTGTTCTGCCAGAAACACAAGTAACTGCTCATGCTGCTGCATTTTGCACCAGCTGAAGTTTCTGGATACTCTTCAAGGGCAACCCCACATAGAGCGCATTGCAGCAATCTAATCAGGAGCTGACCAGGGCTTGAGTAACCGTAAGTAGGTCCCCCTGATCTAGGAACAGGTGCAACTGGTGCATAATACAGTTGTGCAAAGGCCCTCCCAGTCACAACTGCCACCTGCTCATCGAGCAGGAGTCATGAGTCCAGGAAGACCCCCAGATTGTGCACAGGGTCTGCTTGGGGCAGTGCAACCCCATCCAGTACCAAAGAGGGGATCAGAACCCAAACCCGCTCATTTTTGCCAAGGTTCAGTTGAAGCCTGTTGTTCCCCATCCAGACGCTGGATAATATGTCCACAGCATCACTTAACTCTTCAGGATAGTATGTCCACAGCATCACTTAACTCTTCAGGATAGTATGTCCACAGCATCACTTAACTCGCCAGGAGCAGAGATGTACAATTGAGTATCATCAGCATATTGATGACACCTCACCTCATAGGGACAAATAAGCTCATACAGCAGTCTCATGTAGATGTTAAGGAGGAGAGGGAGAGCACCGACCACTACAGCACCCCACATAGCAGGGCCCAAGGGTGGGATCTCTCCTCCCCAATCATCACCCTCAGCTTACCTTAGTAAGTGCAGCAACTCTCTGAGCCAATTCAGCCTCTACCTCTGGCAGAGTTTCAGCTTTTCTCAGAGTTTGCTGCAATTTTTGTTCAGCCAATTCCAGTCGTTCTTGTAACTGTCTATTCTTATCTTCACTCTAGAAACAAAAATAAATTTGCTTGTAACAACAGCTGCAGGCATTATACTCTGTGCCATTTCAATAGCTTTCTCTGTTAACAAAAGAAAATTGTGAGCAAATTGATGTGTGAGATCATACAGAACAGCTCTTACGCAATCACTGAAATTATATGCAATACAACACAACACTCAAAAGCAGATTCATAAACATATATGATTACAAAATGTACTGTTTTTTGTATTAAAAATATCTGATTTCTCATTTAATAGAGAATAATAAAAAATAAAATTCCACCACAAATTAAAGGTTCCTTTTAAAATTAAGACTCCTTCTATATACTTTTTCCAGACTATAATGCTACTAAATTACTTAGAAAGCTGTTACAGGACTATATAAAATGTGGCACAAAAAGACTTCCTTTGGTATTGTTCCCTAAACACATATCAAAATCTGCTGCAGAAAGTCTCCGTAACATAACTGGGATGGATTTGAGGGGACCATGACAAGGAGGCAGAATAGAATGAACATCCCTGTTCTACGAGGGATGTTCATTCTATTATACATTCTCAGGATATAGAAGTTATTGTTCAGACCACAGCCAGATATATACTAAATATCCAGTATGAGCTATAAACTGAATTTTTGAACTGACTGTTTCTCCACTGAACTAAATACTTTAAAATATTTACAAAAACACAAGATGTCCCCCACATCATAGAGTATCCCAGGTCATATTCCTTCCCTAACCTTTTTGGTTCACTGGATTCATCTGGACTTTTAAGAAAATAAGCAGTGCCCTGCTGGATTGGACCCCTGGCCCATCTAATCCAGCAGTCTGTTCTTACAGTGGTCAACCAACTGCACAAGGAAACTCACTAGTTTCCCAGCAGATGGCCTTCAGAGGCTGTCACTGTTCAATGGCCATTGATCCCCATGACTTCCATGAATTGATCCAACCTTTTTTTGGAGCTAGTCAAGCTGGTAGCCAGCACCACATCTCACCGTAGTGAATTCCAAAGCTGAATTACACCTTGTGTAAAAAACACTTCATTTTGTCTTCCCCTATTCTATAGAGATTCAATTTCACTGGGTAAAACTGAACTTTTGCAAAAGTACTATGGATGCCACTACAAAATATTTAAATCCCTGTTCATAAAATCGATTTTGCTTCCCATGATGGTGCTATATCTCCTTCATCCCCAAGCCTTCCAAGATTGTGGCAACACTGCAATTAGTGGCAAGCAATCACTTCATCATTCCTGCTCCCTCAAGCTTAGGAGGCCTGCAAATTCCATCCTGAAACCCCCAGGAATAGCCCTTTCCTGAAGATCTCCTCAGACTACCAAAGAAGAGGCATTTTTGCTGAGGGAGAAATATAGAATATGGAAAGAATGCAATCTTCTTATAGCTATAAAACCAAGGGCAGAGGGCAGTGGAAAACCTGGGAGAATCCCCACTTATTTCTGGGTTCTCACATTTATGTCTTCCCTTTCCTTTCCACAAGGAATTTCATTTGTAATTTAAATTTTCAAAAACATGAGTAACAAATTTCTATAAATTTTATCTCTGTCAAATTAGCTTGAACTATTGGATTCTACCCCCTCCCAATCTAGAACTTTTAGTATTCATTTATGGAAGGCCCAAAGTATTATTTAAATAATAATTTTACCTGTCGGTGCAATGAATCTTTGTTAGCAATTTCATTTTCAAGTTTATCATTGAGATCATGCACAGATGTAGCTTCACGTTGTGCAGCGAGGTAGCGTTTTTCAAGAGTTGTAATTCTTTCTTCCATATCTTCCTTCTGAGCCATTGCCTAAATTATTAACATTGTCAGAAAATTATGGAAATATGTACATTCTCTCTCCATTATGTGCTCACTAGGTTGTCTTAAAAATATGTTTAATAGTTTGTCTTGCAGAAAAACAAGGGATGATCCAAAGAACCATGTGGGATACAACTTGTAACTGCAACTTTCGTTTATCTTACACATCTTAAGAGACTGCAAACTGTTAATTATACTCAAAATGTTCACCATTAAAAGTACAAACATTCCAAACATATGATAATTTACTTTTGATATTGAGGAGAAATAAGCTATTTAAAAAAACTTCCAGAAATTCCATGGGAGAGGGGAACCTCTTATTTAGTCCCAAAGTATTATTTTAAACCTTGTATATGTACCAAGTACCAACGTTCTTAGTCTACATAAGAGGAATCACAGCAGGACCTCTTTTTTTCAGGATCCATCAATAATTACATTACTGAGCTGGCCAATCTCAGACACAATAATATCAATAATCTGAACATGCAGAATTATCAAAATCAAGCATTAATCTATGTCATCACCAAACTATGATTCATATGGCTCATAAATCCAGAATAGGGTTTTTAATCAAAAGAAACACAACTATAAATGCAGGTATAGTTTGAGGTTGAGAATTTATTCATATAGTTGATGGAAATATCCAACACTTAGTACTTACATCAGACCACAAAAAATGCTTTAGCTCATGGGACAAACAGTACAGAGAACAGTGAATATACTTAAATCACATTAAAAAGTGATTTATTCTCACCTCTCGTACATCTCTTTGCAACTTGGTATTCATTTCTTCAGATTTTATTAGATCTTTTCTAGCAGTATCCAGATCTTCTTCCAGTTCTGCTACTCTGTTAGAAAGGGCAGTGATCCTCTCTTTCATTTGTGACTGTTCCTTAGTTTGCTTTTCTATGACATCTTGAAGTTCTATTACTTTAGCAAGATCTTCGTCATGATTCAGAGAGCCATTGGAAGATCTCTATTTAGAGGAGGAAAAAGCTGCTGTTAATTTAAAAAAAACTTTAGCACCATGAGAGAATAAATATATGCCATATAATTTTTCATATTAAACCACTGATTCAAGTGAGAAGAAAAGAACTAATAGCTTGTTCTTACTACTTTTCAGGAATTTTTTTCACTGTAGACTGTAGTTCTGGTCCTCACTCAGAAATTCAAGAACCAGCCCCATAACATGTTTATCTGAAAATGATATTTCTCTTATCACTTGAACATCCTCTATAAAAGAATTATATGTAGATCAAGTGATCAAGAAAACCACACATTAAAATAGCTTACTTGCTCTTTTTTTTATGAGAATGGTTTGGAGAAATAACTGAGATTGCTATATCATAAACAGATTTCTTCCTCTCAAAACAATGAGTGAAAAGATGCTTTAAGCCTACCTTCCCATTAGTGCTAGGAATATTCTCCTGATCATGATTAATATCAGGCATTCCATCAGCTTGTGGTCTTTTTTGATTGTTTTGTTCTTTCAAAATCATTAACTGGAAAAAAAAATTAAAATACTACATTAATTGCCATGCTAAATTTCTTTACTTTTGAAATAGAAAAAGGAACTTTTAACAAGTATTATTTATTTGCAGTGATATTCACAAAATTTTAAAGACTACATTCATGAAAGGATAACAGTGATAGATATACTAGTGCCCTTAGTTTTAAATAATTGTGGCCAATTCCTATAATTTATTTAGAAGTTATTTATCAAGTAACAAGCCTGCCTTTAAAACCGTAATACAAGAAAACTTTTTCCACAACAATAAATCAGCAACGGTCATATATTTAATTTGTAAACAAGATTGGTCAATTGGCTTTTAAGGTAAGCTAAAACATTTCCACAGTAAAGTATCTGCTAGTGAAGATCCATTCCCTGATGAAAAAGGACCCCATAAATGAACCTGCAAAGTGATTTTTAGAACTCTGGAAAAGATCAAGAAACTGGCAGTGGGAGCTTGCATACTTTCTAAGCTGGAGAAGACAATCTGTGGCTCATAGGCTGCAAACAGGGAAATATCAGGGAATGCCTTTCCAGTCTAGTCATCTAGCGGGGCCTACTGAAAGTCTCCCCTTTTTGCAAGCTACATGCAGCATGAACAACACAGAAGTAGTTGTAGTTGTAGTCTCTGTAATAGCTCCCAATCTGTGAATATCCTCCCTGCAGAAATACATGCAGTTCCAACTGTATTCCAATTCCACAAACAAGTTAAATCTCTTTTATTTCAATATGCCTTTGCTCACCTGATTGCAGGTGTCTATCTTGGATTTTTATTTTTATTTTCCCAGGCCTTTTATATTCCCATTTTTAAAGAATTTTAAAAAAAAACACAAGACACTACAAAGCAAGGTATTAATCTTAGCCCTCAGATCTCTGTCACACACTCCCCAAAGGCCCACAGTTTGGGTCTCATCCATTTCAGTTACATTATGATATCACTAGCCGTATTTCCCATGGCCCCCAGGAGGCCAAAGAAATTGCAGAACAGCCCCTGGTTGCAAGAAAGTTTTCCCTTCCCTTCTTAGATCCTGTGCAAAGCTGACATCCTTCAGAACTAGCAGATTAACTTAGCTTAATGGAAATAACCTACCTCTTTGTGTGTAGTACCTAGTTCTTCCTCCAACAAGCTACATCTTTCAAGTGCTACTCGTAATCTTTCTCTCACCTAGGAGATTAAAGTTAAGATGTTGAACACCACACAATTCTGCTAGCATTAGATGGTGAAATATTCAGAAGTTTTGACTGTCAAGAACAAACATGTATCAGTAATGTTGGTGAGTGGGGAAAAAAACTTAAAAACAAGGTGAATTATCAACACATTTCCTGTGACTGAAACCATCAAGAGCAAGTGATTAAGCAAATTTGATAACAAGCGATTACTACTTTTGACGGCAATATGTTTCTGCAACAGAAAAGCATAATGGGGTAGACAATCTGGTATCCTTTAGATATTATGGACTAGTCATATGGCCAATCATCAGGTATTATGGAAGCTGTAGTCCATCCATGGAGGTACTAGACTACCACCCCACTTCATAAGTTAAATGCATTAATTATGAGAGCAGAAATTAAAACTAATGCCAATACAGATACATAAGTTGTGATTTCTGTCATGTACCACAGCACAGGCAACACTAATACAAGCTTTGCCTGAATAGAGATGGAAGGGGAAATATTTATTTTCACTTCATTTGATTATTTAGACCAACTCAAAACATTCATTTTGAACTTTCCTCTGTTGATGTACAAAAAAACAAAAAGCAAATTACACAAGCAATAGATGTTTAATTACCCTATACTCTCCATTTTTAAAAACTAAAATTAATCTTGAATGAAAAAAATTAAAGAATTTTATACTAATAAAATAGTTATGTTTTTAGCGTATGTATTGGGCTTATTGTACACTGTGCAGAGTCTTCTTGGAGTTGGGCAGCCTTAACAAATCCAGTAAAATAAACAAGTAAAAATAAGCATTTGATGAAGAAAAAACATTAGTAATTATTTCCTTTAGCAGCCATGTTTCATTACCTTTTCATCAAGGGCTTTGTGATGTTCAAATAGAGACTTCAGTGCTTTGAGAACTTCAACTTCACTAGAAACACCTGCTGGAGATTGAGCTTGTCTTTTCACTACGGTCATTCTAAGAGACCGCTCATGCCGGGAGACAAGGCATTCCAAATGTTCTAGTAGTAACTGAAAATCAAATGCAATTATATGAGAAAAAGGCAGGACATATTGAACCGAAGAAAATGATTGTCAAACAACACACTTCATGCACTGTAACAATCCTGTATACCTTAAAGCTACCAAATTTTATTATGAAAATAGAATGGAATATCAGTTAAACAATTAACCAATAAATACATTATTTTCAATTCCAGAATGAATTGAGAAGTCCATTTAATCACATTTGCTTCAGGGAAAGCTCCAGAATTAATCTCAAAAGCCTTCTCTATAAAAACAAGTTACATGGACTGTTACTAGATCTTCAGTAACAATCTGCATGTTTGGCGGGAGCGGGATGGGGGTAGTGCATCCATCCTGACTCTTCTTGACCTCTCAGCGGCTTTTGATACCATCGACCATGGTATCCTTTTAGGTCGGCTCAGGGAGTTGGGGGCAGGCGGTGTAGTTTTGCGCTGGTTCACCTCCTTCCTCCAGGGCCGGTCCCAGTCGGTGGTGATAGTGGGGGAGAGATCCGACCCTCGACCTCTCCTTTGTGGGGTGCCGCAGGGCTCGGTCCTCTCTCCTCTCCTATTTAACATCTACATGAAACCGCTGGGTGATATCATCCGTCACAACGGGATGAGGTATCATCAGTATGCCAATGATACTCAATTGTATATCTCCATCCCGGGTGAGGTAAGTGATGCTGTGACTGCCCTCTCTCTGTGCCTGGGGGCTATAGGGGTCTGGATGGGGAACAACAGGCTTCGGCTGAACCTTGGTAAGATGGAGTGGCTGTGGGTTAAGGGTTCCTCCGTATCCAGGACTTTGTCATCTTTAGTTCTGGATGGGGTTGCACTGCCCCAGCCAGACCTGGTGCGTAATCTGGGGGTCCTCATGGACTCACGGCTCCTGCTGGAAGAGCAGGTGGCAGCCGTGTCCAGAAGGGCCTTTGCACAGCTTCGTGTTGTGCACCAGATGCGCCCTTTCCTGGACCGGGAAGCCCTTCAGACAGTCACTCATGCCCTTGTTATCTCCCATATAGACTACTGCAATGCGCTCTACATGGGGCTACCCTTGAAGAGTATCCGGAAGCTTCAGCTGGTCCAGAATGCGGCTGCGCGGGCTATTTTTGGCGCCCCTAGAAGGGCGCACATAACACCTTTGCTACGTGAGTTGCATTGGATACCAGTTTGCTTCCGGGTCCAATTCAAGGTGTTGGTTATCATCTTTAAAGCCCTTTAAAGCATGACATGGGACTGGGTTACCTGAGGGACCGCCTCTTCCCTATATCATCAGCCCATCCCACCCGCTCATGCAGAGAGGGCATGCTGCGGACCCCGTCAATAAGAGAATTCCATCTGGCGGGGTCCAGGAGGCGGGACTTCTCGGCAGTAGCACCCACCCTTTGGAACATCTTGCCCCCGGAGGTAAGATTAGCCCCATTGCTTTTAGCCTTCCGGAGGAAGTTGAAGACCTGGCTCTGCCACCGGGCTTGGGGCAGGGAGGAGAATCGACATACTTGGGGTTGGCTGGTGCCTTGAAGTGCCCCTTCTACATGATGGTTGAAGAGATCATAGCCATCTGGATTTTATGAGCTGGGGTAGTTAAGAAATTGTTTTGGTTTTTAATGGGATTTTATTGGAATTTTACTGTGTTTTTATTTGAGTTTTTATTGTATATTTATTCTGTGCTGTAAACCGCCCAGAGTCCCTCCAGTCAGAGGAGATGGGCGGTGAATTTGATAAATAAATAAATAATAAATAAATAATTTATCAGTGAGAATGACAATACAAGTAGCACTTTTGTTTCTGCTTCTCTGTAAAGATATGCAAGTTATACCCAGTTTCTATATTATTTTTGAAGCTGAACATAGCTTACAGAATGAATTGCACTTTTATAATGTATACAGCAATCTATTCATTATTCAGAACTATGAAAATCTAAGCTTTCATTCCCCCCCCCCCTAGTTTTTAAAAGCAAGTATCATCCTAGTCCAGTCCTTAATTCTTATTATTAACTGGTGTCTAAAGACTAAGCAGAGCCAGTTTGGTGTAGCAGTTAGGCATGAGACTAGAAACCAGGAGATTGGGAGTTCTTGTCTTGCCTGAGGCACAAAGCCAGCTGGGTGACCTTGGGCAGTTCACTTTCTCTCAGCCCTAGGAAGGAGGCAATGGCAAACCACTTCTGAAAAACTTTGCCAGGAAAACTGCAGGGACTTGTCCAGGCAGTCTCCAAGAATCAAACATGATTGAACAGAAAAAAATAAGACTAAGTGCACAGAAAGTTGTTCATCTAACAATGAACCTCAGCGATGCAATGAGAAAAGGAGGTATGTTTATCTTCTTGGGCTATATAAGGGAGAACATGATAATCTTAAACGTTCCTGATTTGGTTGCTGAAGTCATAATTTGCTTTAAAACCAGAAAGGAAAATCACATTACAGTATGCAATAATAATATAAGTGTGCTAGAGAGCAACCAAAGCATTATTTGGTTTTACCTTTGGTTTTAGAGATGTCCATATCATCTACATAATTTCTGAATTCTCTACAAACGCTATAAATACAGCAGACATGTCTCCATGCCATAAGGTCTGAATTGGCTTTACCTGTTACAGCAGAACTTCGCTGCATCACTTTCAAGTGAGTGATCTTGGGGGAGGATATGTTTAAAAGTTAAATATTTATAATACCACATATATGTATGTGGGGGGGTGTTAACAAATAATCAGTTGTGATCACCAGAAGCTTTTAAGAGCTGAGAAGGACATGAAAACTTTGATAGGGAAGCACATATTCATGCATACTTCTGCTATATTCCCATTTTTTAAAATCTGAATTAGCTTGTTCGCGTCACACCCTTTTATAAGTGGGACATTTGAAAAGAAGAAAAGGGCACCATTTAAAAGATAAATAGGTAAATTCCAAAATATTTATTAGGTTTATAAGATCTGAATATATATCATCTTGAACACTTTTCTTTCAGTAATATATTTCTAATAATTCCTTTAGATTAACAGAAATTGTTCAGAAATGATTTACCAGCAATTTTTCTGTTTGATAAATTTCAGGTTTCACAAAAGGCAGTACCAGGCAGTGCATGTAAAGCTAATCCCTACTTTAAACTATTTTGCATTCATTAGTGATGCACCCAATGACAGTGTAAGCTCATGGCAGCCAATTCAGTTTACCTTTCTAATATATGTATTGTGTAATAAAAGCCTGGATTAATAGCTTGGGCGATTGACTGCAAGGATCAGCTTTTAGTCTCTTTAGAAAAAGCAGTTAGAGGATCACTGAGAGATGATGCATTAATTATTTGCAGTTAGAAAGTCAACAGATTTGGGGTATGAAAAGCTTATTTAATAACCTGGGAACAAGCTATCCTATAGCAGTATAGCTGCAAGATAAAATACCCAGTCTTGGTACATTAAATGTTTTTCTCACTAGGTGGAAGTAGCTGTTTTTGAAATTCAGACACATGAATAGAACAACTAATAGTTTTATCCACTTAGTGATGTCTTCAGTTTAAAAAACAAAAGCAAGACTGCATGTAAGATTCCATCTCACGAAAAATTCCTAGCATAAAATGCAAACAAATGATACCAGAAGATGAACTGACTCTTGTATTGTTCCTTTCTGCTTTCAGTTCTGCAATTTCTTCTTCCCTTTCAAGGAGTTGCTCTCTGCATACATTAAGCTCTTTAGTAAGTGCCGCAAACTCCTGGAAAACATAAGCAAATAATAAGTTCATTATAAACATGTACAGCAATTATACCCAAGGTTGAAGATAAACCTTGACTCAAATTATACAAAAAAAAAAAAAATACTATGCAGGCTATCTTAATATCACTTCTAGCAATCATGATTATTCTTTATAGAAGCACTAGCCATTCCATTTTGGTTAATGCTTGGATAAAAAACCACCAGGAAATCCCCAGGCTGAATGGTAGACCACTTCTGTATTAATGCCAAAAAAACAGCATGGTTCTGTTTATGTAGTCACCTCAAGCCCATCTCAACTCAAGAGCATATTTATAGTTTATAGAATACTAATGCTAATAATCATCTAAAACCCACACCTAATTCTAAGTAAACTGAATTCCATTATATGATGCTGCATCATTCTGGTGTAGATAACAGCACAAATAGTACAACTTTGAATATTATTACAGCTTGGGACAGAATTCCTTGTTCTATCTAGTGTACAAGACTCAGATACACGTCTTTTGGTTTAAAACAGCGTATGACCTTTTGCAAATAAGTGGCAGAAATTGCAGAGCTAATAACAACATCCTCTTAGACAAATTCAAGCAGCAGGAGCTGGAAGTCAATGAGAAAAACATTTCCCATAACAACTCACAGAGATTGACCAGCCCAAACTCATCCAATGAGCTGTTGTAGCTGAGAGTAGACTAGAACCTAGATCTCTCCAATGTCACTTTGAACACTACACCATACAGGCTGAAATTATGTATTCTGGATTTTGTCCTCCACTGAATCAAACAATAGAGAATGCATTACTTTCAGGGGAAAAGGGTTAAAAAAGGGAGAAAGACGACTTGGAACTCACATTTTGCTACATGAAATGTCTAATCAGTCTCATTTTCTGAACTTGTAAATAATAATTATTATTATTTCCTACCTTTTATATATTTTGGTCAACTGAAGGCAGCAAACCCACTTAATACTCCTGCTTATTTTTCCCACAACAACCCTGTGAAGTGGGTTGGGCTGAGAGTGAGTGACTGGCCCAAATTGCTCAGCTGGCTTTTATTCCTAAGGGAGGCCCAGAACAAAGAGTCTCCTGGTTTCCAGGCCAGTACTTGAACCACTACACCAAACTGTCTTTCATGAATATCAACAGTTTCTAGATTGGTTGTTTTATTTTTATCATTTTCATTTAATCTGGAGGGGGGGACGACTGAAATTTGCTGTATTAAGGCAAACTTTCTTACACTTTTAACATGTTGATTGATTCAACAGAAATTATTTTCAAGACAAAAGTAATTAACTTTAGCTTACACAGCAACATTTCCTATGCTTCTCTATACAGTACCTTTCTAGCTCTACAAACCATCCTTGCTACACACACATATATATATTTTTTACTGTGTTAAATCTGTATCAACCTTTACATTGCAGTTTTCAAAATGACAGGAAACCAAAATTCTGTTGTATAGTGAATGGAAGCCCTGGATAGAATAAAAGCAACTTAGGGGCCACATTCAGCCCTGAGACAGCTAATTGCCCATCCTTATAGCACACTGCCAGTTTGGTCTAGTGGTTAAGGCAACAGGCTAGAAACCAGGAGACTGTGAGTTCTAGTCCTGCCTTGGGCCTGAAAGCCGGCTGGTGATCTTGGGCAAGTCACTCTCAGCCCTAGGAAGGGGCGATAGCAAACCACTTCTGAAATCTTGCCAAGAAAACTGCAGGGACTTGTCCAGGCAGTTGCTGAGGATCGGACACAACTGAATGGCCAAAAAAAAAAAAAGCACTCTGCATAGAGGAAAATCTGTATAGCCAAGAACCAATTTTATTATCAATTAACGTTTGCACACTATATCAAAGATACACTGTGATACATATATTGTACGTTTATACAGTATATAGCTTGCAAGTCTTTTCACTTATGCGCAAGATATGAATCCAGCCACTGCAGTTCTAAACCATGGTTTAACATTATAAATTGGCTTTATATGTTCTAACCAATTTCTCCACTTCGTACTGAAAGACATATTTGGATATCCTCATATTTTAGAATAAAGGTTATATGCTTTATGTATCAGCCCATACTCAGTTACTATCTTCCTGGTTTAAACGTAAAGCACAACCTTTAGTACAGGTAGTCCTCAAGTACAGGTAGTTCTCGAGTTACGACCATTCATTTAGCAACTGTTTGCAGTTACAACAGTGCTGGAAAAGTGACCTGCAACTGGTCCTGACACAACCATTGCAACATCCCCATGGCCATGTGATCAAAATTTGGGTGCTTGGCAACTGGCATGTATTTATGGCAGTTGCAGCATCCTGGGGTCACTTGATCACCATCTGTGACCTTCCCAGCTGGCTTCCAACAAGCAAAATCAATGGGGAACTGTGTGATTCACTTAAAGACCACCACAAAAAATGTCGTAAAATTGGGTGCAGTCACATGATACCTCACTTAACAACTGCACTGCTTAACAATAAATTTTCCAGTCCCTAATGTGGTCATCTTCAGCAAAGGATCGTTACCTTGTCGTGGTGCTGGAGCTTGAGCACCTCAATGATGCCATGAGCTAAGCCGTGAAGGGCCACCCAAGACGGGAAGGTCATGACAGAGAGGTCAGACTAAATGCGATCCCTGGGGAAGGTAATGGCAACCCACCTCAGTATTCTTGCCGTGAAAACTAAATGGATCAGTACAACCAGAGATATGTCGGTATACCATCGGAAGATGAGACCCCCAGGTCAGAAGATGGTCAAAATGCTACTGGGGAGGAACAGAGGATGAGCTCAACTAGCCCCAGACGTGATGACGCAGCTAGCTCAAAGCCGAAAGGATGGCTAGCGGCCGACGGTGCTGGTGGTGAACGGCGAATCCGATGTTCTAAGGATCAACACACCATTGGAACCTGGAATGTAAGATCTATGAGCCAGGGCAAATTGGATGTGGTTATTGGTGAGATGTCAAGATTAAAGATAGACATTCTGGGCGTCAGTGAACTGAAATGGACTGGAATGGGCCACTTCACATCAAATGACCACCAGATCTACTACTGCGGACAAGAGGACCACAGAAGAAATGGAGTAGCCTTCATAATTAATAGTAAAGTGGCTAAAGCAGTGCTTGGATACAACCCAAAAAACGACAGAATGATCTCAATTCGAATTCAGGGCAAGCCATCTAACATCACAGTGATCCAAATATACGCCCCAACCACAAATGCTGAAGAAGCTGAAGTAGAGCAGTTCTATGAGGATCTGCAGCACCTACTGGACAACACGCCTAAAAGAGATGTTATTTTCATCACAGGAGACTGGAATGCTAAGGTGGGCAGTCAAATGACACCTCGAATTACAGGTAAGTATGGCCTGGGAGAACAAAACGAAGCAGGACACAGGCTGATAGAATTTTGCCAAGACAATTCACTCTGCATAACAAACACTCTCTTCCAACAACCTAAGAGACGGCTTTATACATGGACTTCACCAGATGGACAACACCGAAATCAGATTGATTACATCCTTTGCAGCCAAAGGTGGCGGACATCTGTACAGTCGGTAAAAACAAGGCCTGGAGCTGACTGTAATTCAGATCACGAACTTCTTCTTGCACAATTTAGGATCAGACTAAAGAGATTAGGGAAGACCCACAGATCAGCTAGATATGAGGTCACTAATATTCCTAAGGAATATGCAGTGGAGGTGAAGAATAGATTTAAGGGACTGGACTTAGTAGATAGGGTCCCGGAAGAACTCTGGACAGAAGTTGGCAGCATTGTTCAGGAGGCGGCAACAAAATACATCCCAAAGAAAGAGAAAACCAAGAAGGCAAAATGGCTGTCTGCTGAGACACTAGAAGTAGCCCAAGAAAGAAGGACAGCAAAAGGCAACAGTGATAGGGGGAGATATGCCCAATTAAATGCAAAATTCCAGAGGTTAGCCAGAAGAGATAAGGAATTATTTTTAAACAAGCAATGCGCGGAAGTGGAAGAAGACAATAGAATAGGAAGGACAAGAGACCTCTTCCAGAAAATTAGAAACATTGGAGGTAAATTCCAGGCCAAAATGGGTATGATGAAAAACAAAGATGGCAAGGACCTAACAGAAGAAGAAGAGATCAAGAAAAGGTGGCAAGAATATACAGAAAACCTGTATAGGAAGGATAACAATATCGGGGATAGCTTTGACGGTGTGGTCGGTGAGCTAGAGCCAGACATCCTGAAGAGTGAGGTTGAGTGGGCCTTAAGAAGCATTGCTAATAACAAGGCAACAGGAGACGACGGCATCCCAGCTGAACTGTTCAAAATCTTGCAAGATGATGCTGTCAAGGTAATGCATGCTATATGCCAGCAAATCTGGAAAACACAAGAATGGCCATCAGACTGGAAAAAATCAACTTATATCCCCATACTAAAAAAGGGAAACACTAAAGAATGTTCAAACTATCGAACAGTGGCACTCATTTCACATGCCAGTAAGGTAATGCTCAAGATCCTGCAAGGTAGACTTCAGCAGTTCATGGAGCGAGAATTGCCAGATGTACAAGCTGGGTTTAGAAAAGGCAGAGGAACTAGAGACCAAATTGCCAATATCCGCTGGATAATGGAAAAAGCCAGGGAGTTTCAGAAAAACATCTATTTCTGTTTTATTGACTATTCTAAAGCCTTTGACTGTGTGGACCATAACAAATTGTGGCAAGTTCTTAGTGGTATGGGGATACCAAGTCATCTTGTATGCCTCCTGAAGAATCTGTATAACAACCAAGTAGCAACAGTAAGAACAGACCACGGAACAACAGACTGGTTTAAGATTGGGAAAGGAGTACGGCAGGGCTGTATACTCTCACCCTACCTATTCAACTTGTATGCAGAACACATCATGCGACAAGCTGGCCTTGAGGAATCCAAGGCTGGAGTTAAAATGGCTGGAAGAAACATTAACAATCTCAGATATGCAGATGATACCACTTTGATGGCTGAAAGTGAAGAGGAACTGAGGGGCCTTATGATGAAGGTGAAAGAAGAAAGTGCAAAAGCTGGTTTGCAGCTAAACCTCAAAAAAACCAAGATTATGTCAACCAGCTTGATTGATAACTGGCAAATAGAGGGAGAAAATGTAGAAGCAGTGAAAGACTTTGTATTCCTAGGTGCAAAGATTACTGCAGATGCTGACTGCAGTCAGGAAATCAGAAGACGCTTAATCCTTGGGAGAAGAGCAATGACAAATCTCGATAAAATAGTTAAGAGCAGAGACATCACACTGACAACAAAGGCCCGCATAGTTAAAGCAATGGTGTTCCCTGTAGTAACATATGGCTGCGAGAGCTGGACCATAAGGAAGGCTGAGCGAAGGAAGATCGATGCTTTTGAACTGTGGTGTTGGAGGAAAATTCTGAGAGTGCCTTGGACTGCAAGAAGATCCAACCAGTCCATCCTCCAGGAAATAAAGCCAGACTGCTCACTTGAGGGAATGATATTAAAGGCAAAACTGAAATACTTTGGCCACATAATGAGAAGACAGGACACCCTGGAGAAGATGCTGATGCTAGGGAGAGTGGAAGGCAAAAGGAAGAGGGGCCGACCAAGGGCAAGATGGATGGATGATATTCTAGAGGAGACGGACTCGTCCCTGGGGGAGCTGGTGGTGTTGACGACCGACAGGAAGCTCTGGCGTGGGCTGGTCCATGAAGTCACGAAGAGTCGGAAGCGACTAAACGAATAAACAACAACAATGTGGTCATAAGTCTAGGACTACCTGTAGCCTTCATCTCTAGGCCTAAGATTTTGAAGTAGCACAGATATAAGATCAGTGATACAACAAGCTTAATAAAATCAGCAAATATTTACGTCAACTGATTAGACATGTATAGTGAAATGGGGACCATGAACAGCAAGTTACATTAAACAGCCATTTTATAGTTGGAGTAACTTTTGCTATAACAGGGGAGGCAGTGTTCCATCTTGGCTGAAGTTTCGCAAGATGTAGTTACCTAATCATCCAGAACAACAAACTGGCTATTTTCAAGTAGAGCTGAGGTTTCAGAGGGCTATCAGTATATACAGATGTATGTCCATTCAGTTTAATATACATTCCACTATAATGTGACTATTAATAGTAAATGAACTCACAATAAGACTGAGGCTTGGGCTCATTCTATCATGCATAGTTTCACAATATACAGTTTATGTATGAACAAGAGTATTTTTTTTCTAAGTTCAATTTATTGCTGCTATAACTATTACTGAAGATCAAAATAGGCTACATACAATTCCTCAGTACAAAAAATAAAAAAATGATTCATTTACAAATTAATTTATGCCATAAAATAAATTTAATGGTGAAAGCACCCAGGCAGGACTAACAATCCATTTGTGGCATGGTTAGCAAAACTAAGCCTGATTTTGCTTACATGTGAGGTTTGAGCCTGCTTCTGACTCTGAAAATGAAACTTATCAGGAAGGACTTGGAGAAATAAAACCCAGAAGTGACTCAGCAGAGTGGGAGAAATCCGAGATGCTGACTGGTCAAACTTTGGAGGGAGAATTAAATCCTCCGATCATCGCTCGAGAAAGACGAGCACAGAAGCGTGCAAGTCAAAAGGCAGCCCGATTGGTTGTAGGTGAGAAAAGGCGTGGAAAGGATCATTTTAAAAGGCAGGCGTGCCAAGAACAGGCTGCTGGAGACAACCAATCCTTCGAGCTCACAGCACCTGCGGAAGAGTTCTTGCACCAGTCGGAAGCCTTGCTTGTAGCCAGTGTGGAACCAGAGCCAGCGCCTTCTGCCGTTGCAGACCTGCTTCCTGCACCAGCCATTCCAGTCGAGTCCAGTCGAGTCTCTCCTTGCTGTTCCTGCTGAGCACAGCCTCACCTGCAGTTCCAAGCCTTGCCTTGTCACTGCAGCACGATTCAGTCTTGCCTCCAGGCCCAAGCCTCATAGCCACTCCAGTCCAGCCTTGTCTCCAGATCCGCACCTTGCCTCGACGTTATAGTCCAGCCCAGCCTTGTCTCCAGACCCAAGCCTTGCTAGACGCTCCAGTTCAGTCCAGCCTTGCCTGCAGATCCATGTCTTGCCTAGATGCTCCAGCCAAGTCCAGCCTTGTCTCCAGATCCAAGCCTTGCCTTGACGCTTCAGCCAAGTCCAATCTTGCCTCCAGATCCAAGCCTTGCCTTGACGCTTCAGCCAAGTCCAATCTTGCCTCCAGATCCAAGCCTTGCCTTGATGCTTCAGCCAAGTCCAATGTTGCCTCTGGATCCAAGCCTTGCCTAGATGCTCCAGTCCAGCCTTGTCTAGCTTCTGTGTTCCAGCCTGGTCCAACCTGCATGCCCGTTCGCAGATTTGTGTGTCAAGCCTCCCCTTTGCCACGCACTGTTGCTCCTTCAAGTCTTGTAGCTTCAATCAGAGAATTAGCCGAGTTCTGCCTGTCTTGCCACAGTCTGAACCTGCAGTATTGCCTGAGTGTCCTTTGCAGCCTGGGTGGACTTGATTGATTTGCATTGCCTAATCTATTACAAGGACTTTTGCTATTGTAAATAGTTATTTCAATAAAGAATTTTATTAATAATTCTGCCTGGCTGTCTCATAGTCTGAACAGGACATTACATGAGATTCTGCACAAAACTTTACATGCTTTTAGTCTGTTATCATTTTGATATCAAGGGATTAACCAATCGTTACTTACTACTCCGTCTGTGGAACTACAAGATGGTTTGTGACTAAACTAGCTTTATGGCTTAAAAATGGGTAAAATAATCTGCTGAAAAAAACACAGCTTCAGACAAACAAGCCTCTTACCTAGTTTTCTACTAGGCTTCAGTAAAACTAACTTACTGATTACTATCTGAAAGTAATCTATTTGGCTCCTATTATCTCTAGTTTTGCATAAACCAGAGTTAAAAGTACCCCCACTTAAACAATAACAACATGAAGTGAAACATAATTCATACAATTGTTAGAATACACATCAAGGTACAACAGTATTATGCAATGTACAGTTTTTTCTCTATACCAACATGCATATTCTGTCAGAACTACTATAATCCTCACGATAGCAAAAAGAAAATCAATTTCCGTCCTTCCTTTTGGTAAGCAGAGGTATCTATAAACATCATCTTTATTATGATGTGATTTTACATCCATGGTTGTCATCAGAGTACTGTAATATGTACATGAAAGCACATTTACATATTGTTTTCAGTTTAAATTGAGATGTTTATCTTTAAAGAAGTGTAACTTAAGAAATTTTTCTCAGTAATGGAACTGCTATGCAAATGAAAATCAAGCAAATTGTAAGTACAAGTTTTCCTAAAGATATATATTTGTGATGGAAGATGACATTCTCCTAGGTACTTGCTTAGAATGTATAGAATAAATTTAGGCATGTATGTTGAAAAAAATTACCCTTAATAGAAGCTAATTATAGGAAAAAGTGGGCCTAGTATTTTTCAGTTTCTCATCACTGTTATTCACATTTATGAAATCTACATAAAACGTATGTCATTGATTGATGCTTTTGAAAAATAAATTCAGAATTATTGAGATTTTAGTAAGGTCCTCTAAGAAAGTAGGAGTCCTTCTGGATCCAAATATTCTCCCAATACAAAAGCTTGTTATAAATTACTGGAAAATTATACTTCTACTAGATGAATGAGTATAAATAAACTTCCCACCGCCTTATGACACCATATTGGAGACAGTCATCTGTCTGAGAGTACTACTTAGATTTGCACCAGATGCATCAGTCTACTACTTGCAGATGCTTTACATATTTTTCTTTAATTAAACTTCTGGCTTTACCCTTATAGACAAAAATAAGCACATCTCTTAAACTATTCTGAGAACACAGGGATACAGATTGTATGTGTCTATATATCTGTGTTTGAATATTTTAGAAAGGAAGAGCAAATCATGCTATTAATAAGAGTATTCAATATACAGTTTGGATAACTCCAGGAAATATTACATACTTAATCTTTCCCACATTTTCCAGCCACTCTCTGTTTATATTCCACGCTTATGAATTTCTACATCACTTTTCAGCATGCATTCTTATGTTGTATTATGTCCAAAATCTATGGCCAAGATCTTTCACTACAATATTTTTTAAAGGCATCAGCACTGAATGTATTAATCAGTGTAATTTGAGGACTGATTTACTGTATTCTTGTTTACCTTTTGCTTTTATGTTTTTATAAAGTTTTTACTTTATGAACCATCCAGAGTTGGGTGAATTGAACAAAATAAATAAATCACTAAGCTGCCAAGGGAAATCCAATAATGATTTAAGCAATACACTAAATTATAATTTCTGGTTCAGTTAATATGAGTATCATACACTTTAAAGTTAAGTCTAAATCAAGATTTTTTTTTCAAAATAACACAATAGCTTTATATAAGCTAGAACACTGTATTAAGAGTTGAAGCGCAGATAAAACTTCTAACTGCTCATATTTAAATTATCTGTGAGTAAACCACGGATTGTAAGTTCACTTGTTATCCTGTCCTTTTCAGAGCATAAAATGTATTTATTATTTAGAAAAAAATGTATTATTAAAAATAATCCTGCCGTTGTCCATGATTGGCCAGGCAATCCCATCCACAATTGCAGAAGATCTGATGTTGAAGTGTCTGATCCATCTTAAGCAGGGTAGGACAGAGAATATTTTTGCTCTTCTTTTTTACTTTCTTCTCAACTTAATACATCATACCCAAGTGAAACTAATACATGATAATTTTTCTCCAGAACATCTAGGTATAACGCAGATCCAAAACCTCTCCCCACATAGCCAGGAATTGCCTACTACATTTCCCCCTCTTCAACATGGACAAGTAAGACTTTGTAAGTTTCATAGAAAAGAGACATCCACATCTAAGGTTTGATCTTCTCCAAGTTAGAAATCTCTGTTCTTCCTCAGAAGGGAATGATCAGATCAATCACTGTCCCTGCAAACTCTGCCTAGAACCATAGGACTCCATATTATATGTCCTAGCTGCACTCAGTTTAAAATTAACCAGGACTTTTTCTTAATATTTCTTACTGTTAATTTAATCTGTAACAATAACAGTGAGGAGAGGAAGGAATATACAATTCTATGGGCTCCTATGACTTGCTTAGACCGAGACAAGCAATTGGGAAATGCAGCAAATATCTCTAGAATGACAGTATAAACATACTACACATCAGAATTAAAAATCGCCTGAATACAAAACAACCTTCTCTTAGTTTCACAAGCTAAATAAATTTCATAGCCCTGTAGACAGGTGTATCTGTCAAGATATAAAACAAGCCTAAATGTCTTTAGTTAATTTTAGCTTCCCATTACATTTATGTTGAGAAATTATGGTTAAAAACTTCCAAAAAAAACAGGATTGAAACCATCTTTTAACTGTAACTTCACCATAGTTATTTGGTTATGATAGAATGAGTATGTGCATGCATGCACACTGCACTCCTTGGTTTATTTCATGACCTGAGTAACACAGATGATGGTGAGGATCATAAAGCTCACTCATATTGCTCCATGAATGATTCAATGTATGATATTTTTTACAACTTTTCTTCCTTATGCCATGTAAACGTTCAAGCCTAGGTAAGATCCAGTGTGGAAATGAAAACAGAAAAAGATTCATGGATGTGGGTGAACGGAAGGTCAGTTTCCTACTATTCCCCTCACAGTCCCTCCAATCACCCATATGTCTGAAAATTTTATTAGTTGCATGAATTCTGCCACAGTAGGCTGAGAAGCCCCCACAATCACCAGAGCAGAATTAAAAATATTTTACTGGTAGGAAATTAAAATAGATTACAATTTCATGTTCACCTTTTTCTAGGATAACAGAATGCTGTATTTTAAAACTGTTTAGCTCCATTCTCTCTGCTGCCCGCCCCCCAGAAATTCAAGTTCTAATCCTTATTTAGGTGTGAAGTTCACTAATCTACTTATACACTGTGTGAAAAGGCAGGAAAAACAGTTTTAATAGAGGATAAGTTTAGAATACAAATATAATAAAATTCATTATTATTTTAAGTGTTTTTTATAGAATGGTTATAACCCTAAAAATAAGTACTCTAAGAAAACTTAGAGTAAATGCCACTGAATATAACAAAAATAAATTCTGAACAAGCATTAATAGATTGCTCTGGGCAGCAGCTGATTTGTTTTTATAATCTTGTAAATATTATATTTATTTAAAATTATATTGTTTGCTTTCATCATGTTAATACCTTAAAAATATTTGACTATTTGACCTATGGAAAAAAATAACCAACTGAACAACAGAAGATTACATCTATCTTTTGATAGCTACTGATAATTTTTAGAAATCTAACCACTGCTATTTTAAATTAAGGGAAAGCTTACAGCAAATGGTAGTCCCCCCCCCCACTTTTTAACCAACTTGAAGAATCAAGTTTGCCATGGTACTGTATAACTTCATTTGGCATAATAAACCTATTGCCTTTATGGATTTTGTCCCCATATCTACTAACGTTTAAAATAAGCACATTGTAATAGCTTACATTTTCAGCAACAAGAATTACTCAACTTTTTTTCCTCATGCATCCCTCCTAAGTCAAGTTTAAGACTTATCTGAAAATAAAATTTGGCAGGATTTTATAAGATTGTCTCACTGTATATTTAAGGTTGGCAATGGTAGTTTAATGTTCTATTATCCTTTTTAAGGTATTTATCTGCGCTATTCGAGGAGAAGGAGGAAAAGCATTTCCCTAAATCTTTCTTAATGCATAATACAAATGAGAAAATAATGTTTTAAAATAAGTGAATAATCCAGTACTTCTAGTTCAACAAGTTTATAGCAAGAGAAAAAGAACCTTCTTTTCAGTAAATCTTAAAAGCATTAATTGGCTGTTATCATACCATTTTAAGATATTGGATTCTTATTATATTAAATTCTTCATTTTGCTAACAGTTCACATTAAAAGATAAAGAATGATATTGGAAATTAATGAAAATATTGCTGAACAATGAGAACTAGCAGATTATTAGAGTATGAACTGAATTCTTCTTTTGAGGAATGGTGTGCATACTGATCAACATCATTATACTGTCACTTTGGAACTGATTTTGCAAACTGATAAAAATGAAGCAAATTGCCAATTACAAGAAATTATTTTTCTGATGTTTAACTGATGATGGCATGTACTACAGTACTGTTTATGTTTTGCTATTATTCTTACATATCTTAATTAAAATAAAGAACATAAAAGAATAAAAATCTACAAGAGTCAACCCGAACAAAAAAAAAGAAAAGACTGCTATTTCAAATCTATTTCTAATTTGGCTTTTTAGCAATAGCTGAATCAAGAAACACATTTCACAACAAACAAAAATCAAAAGGTTGTAGAGTAAAGCACTAAGCTCCTTTCATGCTTCTTTGGGTCATCATATTGGAATGCAAGCAGACAACAGTAGGTAGACTTGACTTAAGGTGTTTTAAGAACTTACTGACTGATATGGGATATAAAATGTGATGAGAAGAGCTTTCTATTACCTACATCAGAACATGTGTAAGTAGGGATAAAGAAGATTAAACATTTAAGTGATTTATGCCATCAATACAGAATGAACATTAACATTTAAAGATCTTACAAAAACGTTTTAATTATCTTTTCATCTCTGTAGTAACTAAAATACACAGCAAAATCCAAAATGAGAAATTTTAAACCCAACAACCAACCAGGAAAACAAATTTGTTGCTAAAAATTTTAATACTGTAGTTTTAATTTAATTTGATAATGTAGTTTCTCTTCTAATGGGTACTGTAGTTTTAATTTTGCCTGTTTCCACTACAATCAGCTTTCATTATTACACCACATAATAATATTGTAAAGGGGAACAACTAATTGGCAAAACTGCTGCCTATTTTATGCCTATTTTATGTTACCAGTACATGAAGGGATTTTGAGAGAAGTGACAATTTCACAATTTTAATGTTCTTCCTTGCAGAATGCATTCCACTTTTCACAAACCAAATAACTGTAATTCAACACACAATTCCAACTATAACTTTTTATAACTTAATCAACATTTACTTATGCTTCTCGTCCTGTAATTTTTCCTAAAGATCAACTAAAGGATGCAATTTTAAGACTGCAAATTCAAATGATACTTTATTAGCTCCAAAATGTCAAGATTAAGAGTTATATCTACTGGTAGAACAATTTCATTTTCGTCCCTAGGCACCTCCTGAAATGTGCTGTACATATCTGAAGGACCCTCCAGAGCACATACACAGTAGTAAGACAAGTCTGATTTATGGTGACTACAATAATACAATATTCTTGGCAACAGTACAGAAGTGGTTCATCATTGCTTCATTTCTGGATATTTTCAGACTTCCTAGTCTAACATACAGCCCTGTTATCGTTTGCTGCTCCTCTATCCAAGTACTAAATAAGCTCAGCTCAGCTTAGCTTCCAAAGTTAGACAAGATCAGTGGGTGCTGCCATCTGGTGAGGAAAAGCAGAAGAGGTATGTACAATCAAGATGAAGGGGTGAGGAAAACCAAATAAATCCTGCTGTATACAGGAAAGGATTAAAATTTTATATCAGAATAAGTAGCCTAGTATCTCCAACTTCTATCAGCCCCAGCCAGCATACAAATGAGGTGGCTATGTAAGTTACAGGTAGTCCTCATTTAGCAACCACAATTGGGCCCAGCAGCTTTTTCATTAAGTGAAGTCATGTGACCGCAACTGTGCTTTCCTTTTTCCCACTCTCCTGCCCTTTGGAATGCTCATCCCAGGCCTGAGAAAGATGGCTGGAAACTGACAAGACTAATCAGTTTCAGACCTTCAGCTTTTTTTTGCCTCCTAACCACTGCCCTGCCCTTTGGAATGCTCACCCTGGCGCTGGGATAACTAGCAAGAATGGAATTAATGTATGTATTTACATTCATTGGAGAGGAAGGAATTACAATAGAGTAAGGAGGCACACAATGGGGAATACACGTCAAAAGGAATGTGGTGGTGCTGGCAGCTGCAGGTGCGCTACACAAATAGCCTGGTGTATTCCCCATTGTGTGCCTGCTTATTCTCTTGTATTCCCTTCCTCTCCAATCTCTCTGCTCTACAAGGGAGGAAAAAAAGAAAAACAACAGGTCAAGATGTGCAGTGCTATTACAAGCATGGAAGTATATCAATTCTCTACCCATCAATTATACAATTGTCTGTGGAATTTACCTCTTTATATATTTGAACAAACATTCCATCACAATCTTGACTGGAGGACTCTCTAGCAATTTGGACTATTAAATTATCTGTTTAATTTTTCATTTTCCTCTTTTATAATTAGGTAAAATGAAAAATGTAAATAAATTATAATCATTGTAAATAAATTTGTGTAGTATATGAAGATAAAGACAAATTGAATTGTCTAAAAGATGAATATTCATGTACATTTTTTTCCTTTTTCTATTGTTCCTTTTTGCAAACAATAAAATAAAGACAAAAAGTAGGAACTATAAAAATGTGACAGCTTACAGCAACCAGATTGAGATAAATCAGCATAAAATGCTTAGGGAAGCTGACAGATTTTGACATGGTGCCAAAAAGCATCAGAAATCTCCACTCTGGGAAAAGGATGTTCCACAATCAGGGCACAATAATTATTAACCGGATTTATAGACCACTAATCTTATAAAGGACATTTGAGAAAAAGATACAAAACCAACAATACAGGAGCAACATTTCAATGCTGAAGATGCCGAAAGCACTTCATAGCAAAGGCACTCAACCTGAGAAAGCCACAGTTTAAGCAACTGCCCCCATCACATCACGCTCTGGCAGCATCACAAATGAGGCACATTCCAAAGGCTGAATTAATTAAGACAGGAAAGCTCCCTAATGAAGCTCCCATAATATCAATGCTATGTAACCATGCCTGATAGACCTGATTACTGCAAGGGTAACTGCAATTTGCATTAGCTGGAGCTCTCAGACATCTCTAGGGCAGTCCCATATACAGTAAATTACAGGAGTCCAGAAATGAGGTGATAAGGACATGAGTAACTGTAGACCTTCTTTCCAGGATCTCATAAAATATGCATTCTAAACATAGCTATGCAGCATGCAAATTATGGGGAATAGGTATAATATAATCAAGTTTTCCTAAGCCTTGCTTGGAAACTTAAGAGTGATTTTTTTTTTTGTGCTAGTTGAAGCTTTTCAACAAGCTTCAAGGTCAGCTGCATACAGAGCACATTGTATTAAGTCTAAACACAAAGCTTCTAAGACATGAATCAATATACATAGCTTTCCTTTGCTTCCAAAGAATGCTTCCAAGTACTTGCAGAAGAGCCTTGCTGACAATCTGTGGTACAGGAAAAATGGCATCTGCAGAAGCATTTTCACTAATACTTGAGTCCTAAGTCATTACAGGATTTTAAAGGTAAATACTAAACTGTGCCCAGAGGCAAATGAGCAGATAGAACAGCTTGTTCAGAATTGATGTAATATGCTTCTGCTTGGCTGTTTAAGTTACAATTCTCACTATAGCATTCTGAGTTAGTGGAAGCTTCCAGGTTATTTTCAAGGGCAGCCCCACATATAACACATTACAGTAATCAAATGAAGAGATTATCAGGACATGAACTACTGTGGCCAAATTGTCTCCAGTTATAAGCTCACAAATAAACAGCACTCCTATCCATTTAGACCACATGAGATTCAATGACAGCACTGAATAAAATAGCTCCTCCAGTCAGTCTTTAAAATATGTCTACTGGTATTTTTGCAACTGTTGTAAAATTTAATATGTCATTGGCAGCACTTAAATTGCAATATGGTTTCTAAAGTTTGTTCTGTTTATACAGCTATCTTGCATATTCTGTTAAATGACTGTCACAAAGGAACAGATATACAATCTAATAAAACAGGCCAAATATATATCATGAATATTCAGTAATTTACTAGGTTAGGTTTCAGTTCCACTTTACATTGCAATAGTATCCTCAAAGCCATTTCCAACACCATCTTTCCCAGTAAAGATACTCACTGTATCTTTTTTTAACTGCAATATACAATGTGGGTTCACTGTGCATATTGTTCACTAAGTTGTGATCTCAACTAGGATTTGGAAAAAAAACCCTACAATTTGTTGGGTATATGCCATAGAGTAGATCAAAACCAAGCAAGTCACATTATGGCTTAACATCCTAAGCTACCACAAATGCCTTACAAATCTTCCTTATGGCCAAATCTTTTATAATTCAATTTATTTGGATATGGATTAAACTATGAACTCAGTAATTATACTTAGAGTAAATATCCCTAGGCATCTTTTCTGCAGCAGACTTAAATAGTAAGAAATTACAGGCAAAGCCATATGTAACAATATCACTCATTTAATTAAAAGTTACTTATGTACTTGGTGTACACAATTTTTTTTCTCAAATGCTCATCATAAAATCTGTTGCATCTAATTGACCATAATAAATCCAGCAAATGACTGAGCTAGTAAGACGTATTCTGGCTTTCTTGAGGTGAGAGGGTTTCTTTTGAAAAACAGGTGATTTTTAAGGGGTCATACACATCATGGCAGTCATTCTAAGAGAGCACCTATTGCCTCCTTTCAAAATTCCAAATGTGCCTCTCAACACAAAAAGCTATCTATACCTTTAAAAAGGATCAGACCATTGAGCCTTGAGGTTTATACTTCTTATGCTACAGTATTTATATTTAACATTTAAGTTCATATTATAAATAGAATTTAGTTACCAATTAAATATACTTCTCCATTATGCTTTTAGGCATTCAAAAGCTATAACTTCCTTTTAAGCAAATGCCACAAGTCTAATCTAGATTATGAAATATTATCACTTAAACACACCCTCCAACATTAACGCAATCCACTCCACCCTTTGCTCTGGTATAGCTATGTATCTACCTAGCCCTTAATATTCTTTTGACATAGAAGAATGTGTTTAATTACTGCTAAGTCTTACCATGCATTCTGCAATAAAATGATTCATTCACTCTATCAATATATTCTATCCATTTCTAATTTCAATTTTCACAACAGGACAGTTTTTAATTGGATGTGTTTCGAACACAAATTAAATACAATACATTGTCATTGTCAAAAACAATCTTTAATTAGGCCTGCATTTAAAATAAGCCCTTATTAAAAGTGTTACACTAAAAAGTACATGACTCTGTACCTTAAATTCTTAAAACATAACAATTATTAGCTAATTATATGAATTTACTTCAAAAACATTAAATTTCAAAAAAAAAAAAGTTACATTAAACATTAGGAGCTGCCATTAAAACAAAAGGACATAAACATGCTCTTTGGTGGGTGGGACCCTCAAGCACAAGATACCTACATCTATTTATCTAAGGACTGAACTTCTAGTAATAATGTCAGAAGAAATACTTTTGTCTGCAAATTTCCCACAAATCCACCAAGGAATGCAAAGATTATGTTTAGTTCTGAGGGTTTTTTTTTAAACTAACACCCAGACCCAAAAACCATGCACCAATTTTCAATTCAATTTTTGAAAAGAAATCTGGCACCTTTGCCACATCATATAAGAGACTTCTAATCATGCACATTTTATCCAATTTAGTCAAGCAAAGCAAAAAAATGAGTTACAATTTATTTGATCATGAGCACCGCCCCCTAGAGTCGGACACAACTGGACTTAATGTCAAGGGAAACCTTTACCTTTACCTACTAATAACTGTCAATAGGAAGCACAAAGATTTGGACTTCCTAAATTGAGACTTGAATTCAGTACCCACATTGTATCCAGCATCTAGCTATCATTCCAAGTTAACTGGTAGGTAAAGATAAAGGTTTCCCTTGACGTAAAGTCCAGTCGTGTCCGACTCTAGGGGGCGGTGCTCATCTCCGTTTCTAAGCCTTAGAGCCGGCGTTGTCCATAGGACACTTCCGGGTCATGTGGCCAGCATGACAACACGGAATGCCATTACCTTCCCGCCGAAGCGGTACCTATTGATCTACTCACATTTGCATGTTTTCGAACTGCTAGGTGAGCAGGAGCTGGGATTAGCAACAGGAGCTCACCCCGCTGCGCGGTTTCGAACTGGGCTATTCTTCAAATATGAGCCTGACCAAAGGTAACTTGTCATACAAACCTGCTCCTATGAAATTCAGTCTTCAATTTCTTGTTAACATCAATGAAATGGGAATATTGACTTACTAGAGAGAAAACTGTATTCTTGTTCCTTTGCTTTTTTCAGTGATGTTTATCAATTCTAACTAAACATCAGAATTACAAGCCTTTTATCAAGATGTTTAACTGTAAATTCTGTAGTTCAAATTAAGCTTAAGGCTTCTTTTAAATTGTATTTTGTGGTAACTGACATCTAATATTAAGATGTTATATTTATCACAATTGATTATGTTCTAATTATTTTATGAATTTTAATAATGTAATTATTACTGCTGACCCTTCCTCATGTGAATATGTATGCATGTATAAATACATACACATGTATATACATACACATACAGTATATGCATGCACAAAAATGCTTATCTGCACAACTACAGATAACACTTCATGTATCTGTTACAATTTACATGGTGGAATCAAGCTATGGCTACTAAGAATCTATATAAAAGATCCAATTCACCTCATCCTTGATTTTCTCACCTTTTAATATGTGAAGGTCCTCTTCCTATCAAGCGTGCATAATTCATACACACTAGGCAAAAAAAGTGCAAAAGTTCTTAAGGATGAGTTTAGGGGAGGTATAGTTAAAATTAATGAAAAACTGCTCACATTATTATATTTATGACCACTAACAAAATATTGGGAAGTGTTATATTGCTGAAAAGTTACAGTTACTATGCTCTGCTGCTGTTATTACCATGGAGGAAAGATGAAATCTTCACTCAGGTGTGAAGTTCAATGGGTGCCATTGGACAAATCATTCTTATAGGAAGCTTAGACTTTTCCTTAGCAGAAAATATGCATTAATGCTGGAGTGTCTACTTGATCAGCCAGACTAGCAGAACAATATATTGAAGTTGTTTATATGAAATTTCAGAGAAAAGCTAAGACTATAGTGGCTAAGCCACAGTATGCTGCGTAATTTCATCTTTCAAATACACAACTGTAAGTTAAAGCTGGAACTTCATCTCTTTCCTGACACAGGGACAGATGATGATGACAAAGCATTACTGCATTTCTTCATATGCAGAAGAACAGCAGGGTGCTACAGCTGCTAATCATGTAATCACTTTTTATCTTTCCTTCAGCCAGAATTGCCATTCTACTCTACTTCTATTTTAAAAAGCTACAGTTCTTGTCAAACACTGGTTTAATGTTCTGGTTCTCTGTGAGGAATCCCACCATTGTAAATATGATCATTAGATATCTTTATGGTATCTTCTTACATGGCAAGTAAATTTTTCTCTTTGCTGTCATCCAAGAAATATTTCACTTTAAAAAGTCTTACAATCTTGTTATCTACAACTTCAGAATTAAGAAAAAATCTAAGACTAGGGTAATGACAATGAAGCAACCATCCAAACTTTGTCACTTTCACTCACATTAAATACTTTGCTTCATCATTCCTAGATATCCCATTTAATGAAGAACTAGTCTCTAGAATAGCGTTTTATTTTCCTAATTGTTGAATACAATCTCTTTGGTGGTTTATTATTTCTCACCAATAATTTTTAGGAAAAGGAATTTAAACTTAAAATATTGTTTTTAACATTATTTATTTTTAAATTTAAAAATATTCTCATTTAAACAAATCATACCTGAGGAAGTGCAGTATTAAGCTGTCGTTGTAAAGAATCCCTCTCATGACCAACTTCATGTAGTTTACCCTGGGTTAATGCAAGCGTCTCTTGAGTTTCCCGCAGTGTGTCCAAGAGGCGATCACGTTCCTCCAACATGGATACCATTAATTGCTCAAAATGGGAATCTGTATCCGACTGTAGAGGAGAACCTGAACCACGGTTTCCATTTCCCCCCGAGGGAATCTCTGCCTCACTGATGGTCGGCATCACTTCACACATCATCTTTAAATTAATTTTAAGACTTAGTTATGATACCATTAAAGAGACAAATACAAATCAAGTAACAAAACTAATGTGCTATGGTTTTATCTAGCTACAAGCATCCAATCATACTTACCTGAATTTGTCACAATTTCATTACAAGTCTACTGTAACAGACATCTATGCACAACATATAACTTGATAAAACTTACCTATAATTTCCCATGCTCAAGTTCACTTAACATGGATAATTGTTTAAAATTCTAACTTTCCTACTGGGTGCTAGAGAAGAGTGTAAGGGTAAACCTTTAACTGATTCCAGCATATGCTTATGGGTAAGTACAGACATTCTAATTTGCTTAATAATTGCTGGTACAGAAAACACTGTAGTGTTGATTACTGCAGAAAAATTTGAAATAAGTGCATTCAGCAACAGACATAAAAGGAGTAAAGCAAACTGTCATTTGTTCATGTGATCTATTAATCAACCAATCATAGCCTACTGGAGCAAAATAGAATATCTGGAAGATCCTTATAATTGCTTTAAAAAAACTAATTCATTTTTCCTATCTACTTCTAGTTCTCTGAGCTTATTAAGGGCGGGAGGTGTTACACAATTTCTTTTAAAGAAATGTATCACTACAGAAACAGTACTGGTGCCTTTTTACAACAGGATGCTATTAACTAGTAAGAAGAAACTCCTTAGGAAATACATTAAAAAGCTAACTTATAAAAGTTCAAAAGAACAAAGAAGTATTATCACAAAAAAATCACTAGGCCCTGAATTAACATTAATTAGTTTTGAACCTGAATCCCTCCACCCCAAGGAAATGCTGGATGTTACTAACAGGTTATGATAAGCTTTTCTGTGATTAGATAGCCTTCAGTGCTTGAGTTAAGATGTATATGGATTGAACTCTTTGGTACAGCATTAGAAAAAGCCTTAATAAGTTTCCTGAAGAGAGTCATAAAAAAATGAACAGCTATTCTTTATTAAAGCCCACCAAATTCATTTTAAAGTTCTTTACCCTTTAGATGTTCATAATTATTGAGCTAAACATAAGCAAGCAATTTTCTCCATCCCAATTTAATTTCCCATGTGTTAATGATTATATAATAAAATGAAAATGAGCTTAATACATAATCATTTAAAACTAAACAATGTAACCAGCATTGACCTAACATGTTCAGAATAGACTCCTTTGTTACTTTTTTCTAGTAATTCCTCACTCCTAATTATAAACTGTGTTTACTGTGCAAGCTTCATTTGATCCTCTTACCTTGTTTGATAAAACAGATTTGTCATAAACCAATTTTTCCCAGCAATATCAGCTTTTTTCAGCAAGTTTGCATAATGATTTCCAAAAGCATTTGAAGTGGTAGAGCAGCCATTCACCCTGACTACAATGTTCATTCATTAAATAATCCCAACCTTGGGTAGCCACACAAGGTAATAAGTAATCTTCCTAACAAAAGATAAGCCAACAGGAGGATCAAGTTGGTCAACTTCTCCACAGTAAGCAAATAGTTAAAAACAACGTTGTTAATAAGCTCCCTTATTTAAAGCCTGGTCCACAAGTCTTTTCAAAGGCCAAGAGGGAGAGAGGTATGTGCAAAATGACCGAATGCTTCTCAGGATCTTTGGGCCGGCAAACTGTGCATGATGTAGAAATCTCACGTTAGGTCACGCTGGCATTACTTCAACGAAAAAGAAGAAAGAGGGGAAAAAAAGTAGTTGAGGCAATTACAGTTCTCACGGAGGCGCTAAAAAGCACTCCTCTCTTCCGCCCCTGGTTAAGTTTCCCGTGCATTTATAATTCCTCTTTTCGGAGGGGGAAGGTTGCTGCAAAAGGAAAGCGTCAAAAGACGAGGGAGGACCCAAAGGCCATCCTTGGGATGTGAGTGCCAACCATTATCTTTCCGTGCTTCCAGGGGGAGGGAGGAGCTCTCCTCACTGCCACCTTCACGGGGCAGGAGAGCTAAAAGAGCAGAAAGCGGAGAAAAGTTGCAGGACTGGAGTGAAGAGCCCGGAGGGGGCCTCCTCGGAGTGTTCCTCTCACCGGAAAGCTGGGCGACTTTTGTGGGTCGAGGTCTGCTTTTCGGAGGCCTCAGGGGACCCACAGCGGCAGTGGGGAGTTTTGCGCCCCGCTTCTCGCTCTCAAGTTCGGCCTTCCATGCCCAGGTAGCTCCGCCTCCTGCCTCCACATCCCCATCCGAGGTAGCTAATCCGGGGATGCTCCCCAAGGCTTCTTCCAGTCCCCACGACGGCCGGCGGCGGCGAGCTAGGCCCAGGAGAGTGCTGCAGGAAAGCCGAGAAGCTCCAGGAGGCGGTCGGTCCCTGCTTCCAGCCGGGCCCTCGGCCGCCGCTCCGAGTTTGGCCGCCGCCCCCCGTCGTTCCCGACAGCCTCTGCGGCTTCAGCATACAACGCCGTGGACCACAATGCAGCGCGGCACGGCCTTCGTCTCGCCCTGGAAGGCGGAGGGGAGGTCGCTGTGCCGCGAAGTCAGACTAGTTTTGGGGTTGCGGCTGGTTTCAGGGCACTGGCGGCAGGCTTGTATCTCCTCCTGAAAGCTGGAAGACGAAGCAGGCCGCGGTCTCTCTCTGATGGGACGAGAAAAAAGGCTAGCTCTGTGCGTGCGTAGCTGGGAGTAGGGACCGTGAGGCACGGAGGTCCTCCTCCTAAATAAACAACACACGTACAGTGATCTTCCACTGATCTTCCACTGCCACAAGGGAACCCCTGGCGAGAGCTGGCCCTGGAGACTTGACTCTTGACCTCTTGCCACTTCTAAGGGGGAAGGGCTTCCAAATAATACTTGCATCAGTGTAAAAGGCTAGTCCGGAGCAAAAGAAGGGTGGGGAAGAGGGACTAGAAAGCATTTGCGAAGAAGAGAAGAGGCTTCCTAGCTGTACTTTCTGAGACCTGAGTTGGGGGAATTAATTTGGAGAAGGGCAAAGAGGGAACTCCACCGGTTAATGAGTTACAGAGCGAGCAAGGTTCGGCTGTTCCAGTTACTTGCAAATAGCTACAGTTAAATACTCTGGAGCTTTAAAAAGTCACCTTTGGATGAATTTCTTCACCTTTGTGAACGCACAGAAGGTGTATTTTGCACATCAACTATCATGAAGAATTTCAAAAAGAAGGACAAACAATTCATATGTATCCCTCCGTGGAAAAGTGGGATATGAGAAGCAAAGAGGGCCTACAATTAAGTAAATGTAGCTACCTTCCAAATAATAGTTTTATTACTCATAAGCTTAGCATTTTGGGTTTGTTTTTCCTTAACTTTTGCCTTTTGGGAAGACACTTAAGCTTTTACTGAGTCCACAAACAGAGAACACTTGCAGAAGTCCCTGCTGCTGCTGCTGCTTGCTAAGTAACAAGTATAGGTTGCACTAACGAATAGGTGCTAGGTGCTACATAGGGTACCAGAGTGCCATGACCTATGGATTAGATGAGTAATTGGAAGGGGGAAAATAGTACTTTTATTAGAAATATTAAAATTTTATGGGAGATAAACTAAAAGAAGTCTTGTCCCAGGTATTAGCAGCATGAGAGAAGGCATGAAGAGAAGACCAAGACACTCTGGGAGAAGAAAAAATGAAAGATGGAACAGGAAATGGGGTGATTTAAAGTAAAATAGCTGAGTGGATGCAGTTTATTTTAGGCCATAGCTTTGTGCAGAATTAGCCCTCCTTCAGCTCCCAGGTATCAAATGGCTTCCACGCACCAAACTACATACATAGGAATGGATATACACTTGCTCCTCTAGTATGTATTTGAACCAGCCTCATGAATCAACCAATTTTATTCATTCCATCAGATCCTTTTCACTTGCAGAGAGGAGTAAAATTGTCACTGTAACAACAAAAACACAAACTCCATATATGTTTTAACATTCCATATTCACATACAGCATTTAAAATTTTTGTTAAAGAGTGGTTTTTTCTTTTTGTTGGCTACTTCCTTGCCATTTGAGAGAATAGCAAACTAAGGTTAAAAAAAGAATATAAAGCTTATGAATCCGATTCAGACAATACTGTTATTTTTCTTCCTAGCATTTTCCCACAAGTGCGGGGTATGCTTTTTTGGATCAACCAATCGTTGATCCATTGTTTGTGACAGGAACTGACTGACCGGATTGTCACCTGAGCCTGGCTTTGTGGGCTGAGAGAGGGTGACTGGCCCAAAGTCACCCAGCCAGCTTTCATGCCTAAGGGAGGACTAGAACTCAGAGTCTCCTGGTTTCTAACTTGGAGTCTTAACCACTAGACCAAACTGGCTCTCAATCCAGATAACACTATATTTATTTATTTATTTATTCTTCAAATTTCTATCACCACCCATCTAGGTAAGTACAATTTTTTTTCTTCTTATACTTTTATATTAGTGTGTAGTTGGTTCTATTTAGATTTTTATAATTCAGACAACATAAAAATTCAGAAACAATAGCTACATTTTATACAACTTATTAAAGAACATTAATAATTTACTGGTATAGGCTTTCATGGCCAGTATCTGATGGGCAGTATTGCCCTTCAATCAAGATTGCTGACCAATCACAATTGGGCACAAAGAAAGATCCAATCAGAGACCAGCTCTCACCCACCTATACCAATCGGAAACCAGCTTGGCTAAAGACCAATCAAAAGGCAGGTACCTGGCTGTAAAGACAGGAGTCCAGTCAGTCCCTGCTCAGTTGTCTGTGGTCTGTATAGTAGAACACCTTGCCTTGAAGATGCCAGCCACAGTTGCTGGCAAAACAGGAATTCTGCTGTCTAGACCATGATCACTAAACCCTGAAGCTCGACACTGCCCAACAGTAATAATTATTTTTAAAGAACAAACTGAACCTTGACAGAATCTTACTGTCTTGTCTTTCTGTTGATAAAGAGCCAGTTCAAAGGCTGAAAGTTGACAATTTATTAACCCCAGTTTTAGAGTTTGGCACACAGCACCTCCCAGAAATGCATAATCCAGCTGCCTTTAAGGAGGCGCTGGTGCACGCCCTCCTCAAGAAACCATCCCTGGACTCTACTGTGTTGGACAATTTTCGTCCTGTCTCCCACCTCCCCTTTTTGGGGAAGGTGGTTGAGAAAGTGGTGTTGCAGCTCCAGAGGACGCTGGAGGAAATGGAATATCTAAACCCCTTTCAGTCAGGTTTCAGGCCCAGCTATGGGACAGAAAAAGCATTGGTTGCACTTATGGATGATCTCTGGTGGGAGTGGAATGGTGGCAGTGCATCCATCCTTGCTCTTATTGACCTCTTAGCGGCTTTCGATACCATCGATCATGGTAACCTTTTGAGGCGGCTCAGGGAGTTGGGGGTGGGCAGCGTGGTTTTCTTTTGGTTCACCTCCTTTGTCCAGGGCCAGTCCCAATCGGTGGTGATAGGGAGCGAGAGAGCCAACCCTTGGCCAACCCTTGGCCCCTCCTCTGTGAGATGTGGCAGGGTTCAGTACTCTTTCTGCTCCTTTTCAACATCTACATGAAACCACTGGGTGAGATTATCCGTCACCACGGGATGAGGTATCATCCATATGCTGATGTTACCCATTAATACATCTCCGTCCCAGGTGAGGTAAGTGATGCTGTGACTGCCCTCTCTCGGTGCCTGGGGGCTGTGGGGGTCTGGATGGGAAATGACAGGCTTCAGCTGAACCCTGGTAAGTTGGAGTGGCTGTGGGTTAAGGGCTCCTCTGTATCTGGGAAATTGTCATCTTTAGTTCTGGATGGGGTTGCACTGCCCCAGACAGACTTGATGTGTAACTTGGGGGTCCTTCTGGACTCACGAGTTCAAAGAGCAGGTGGCAGCCATGGCCAGGAGGGCCTTTGCACAACTTTGTATTGTGCACCAGTTACGCACTTTCCTGGATCGGGAAGCCCTCTGAACAGCCCTCCGAACAGTCACTCATGCCCTGGTCATCTCCCATATAGACTATTGCAATGCGCTCTGTGTGGGGCTACCCTTGAAGAGTATCTAGAAGCTCCAGCTGGTCCAGAATGCAGCTGCGCTGGCTATCTTTGGCACCCCTAGAAGAGCATACATAACACCCTACTACGCAAGCTGCATTGGGTACCAGTCTGCTTCTGGGTCCAATTCAAGATGTTGGTTATCACCTTTAAAGCCCTACATGGCATGGGGCCAGGTTACCTGAGGGACTGTCTCATCCCCATGACATCAACCTGTCCCACCCATTCATGCAGAGAAGGCATGTGATGCATCCCATCCGTAAAGGAATTCCATGTGGTGGGGTCCGGGAAACGGGCCTTCTCTGCAGTGGCACCCGCCCTCTGGAACATTCTGCTACCGGTGGTCAGGCAAGCTCCATCCCTTCTGACTTTCAGGAAGTCCCTGAAGACTTGGCTCTCCTGCCATGCTTGAGATGGGGAGCAGGGAGTCATTCTTGGGGATGGCTGGCACCTTAGAGTGCTCCCCTCATATTTATGATCTTTTGTCTGGATTTTTATTTTTATTTCTTAATTTTACATTGTATTGTATTATATTTTATGCTCTATTAAGATTGTTGTTTTTAATGTTTTAATTAATTAATTTATTGTAAACCGCTCAGAATCCCTCTTTGGGGGGAGATGGGCGGTAGCACAAGTTTGAGAAATAAATAAGTAAAATAAATAATCACCCTTTTTGAACAATCCAGGCACAATGTATTCAAAGCTGTTTGTAAATGGATACATTCTAAATTTCTGGGATATAGCTTAACAATGTATTAACTTCTTTAAACCTTACTATTTGGGAAATGGTATTTTCAGTTTATTTTATTTTATTTTATTTTTATCCTGCCTTTATTATTTTTATAAATAACTCAAGGCAGCAAACATACCAAATACTCCTTCCTCCACCTGTTTTCCCTACAAGAGCAACCCTGTGAGGTGAGTTGGGCTGAGAGAGAGCGACTGGCCCAAGGTCACCCAGCTGGCTTTCGTGCCTAAGGTGGGACTAGAACTCACAGTCTCCCAGTTTCTAGCCTAATGCCTTAACCACTAGACAAACTGGCTCAGTTACCTTAAATATTCAAATCTCATTAATAAAAAATGTGCAAAACCTAGGATGTAGGGGAAAAAAAATCAGTGCCGAATAGGATAATAGTTAAAGGTAAAGGTAAAGGTTTCCCTTGACATTAAGTCCAGTCGTGTCCGACTCTAGGGGGTGGTGCTCATCTCCGTTTCAAAGCCGAAGAGCTGGCGTTTGTCTGTAGACATTTCCATGGTCATGTGGCCGGCATGACTAAATGGAATGCTGTTACCTGCCTGCCGAAGTAGTACCTATTAATCTACTCACATTTGCATGTTTTCGAACTGCTAGGTTGGCAGGAGCTGGGACTAGTAACAGGAGCTCGCCCCGTCACGCGGATTTGAACCGCCAACCTTCCAATCTGCAAGCTCAGCGGTTTAACCCGCAGCGCCACTGTGTTCCACATGAGGATAATAGTTACTGTTCGAATATTTTCATGGATGGTGGAAAAGAACTTGTTCAGTTGTAATAGTGTTATTGATGGCAAAGGTCTGAATTAACAGACCTTAACAAACTTTCCTCTTTGACAAGACACATAAGAAATTCCCTGCAATGCTTATTTATTTATTATAAATGTTTCTATACCACTTCAATCATATGACTTTAAGTGGCTTCCCACATAACATGCAATACATATAGTACATTACAACAAATAGGAATGTATCCATATTATAAGATGTAATAATAACAACAACTATGATTGAGAGGAGTATTGGGTATATTCTGGCATTGTATACTATACTTGTTCACCTACAATAGGCCCAGTTAAAGCTTTGTTTGATGCATCTCCTGAAAGGCTCCCAAGAATTCTTCACAGAATGTATAGTTTGTTAGGGCAACAAGCAGCACAGTTGGTTATTTAGTCACAGCCCAGAATTAGTCCCTAGCAAGAACCACTGTTCTTTTTCTTCACTGTGGCTGGCCTGCCTGGCCAGAAAGTATCAGCAAGCAAGCACTGATAGCAGTAAGAACTAATAGCAAGAATAACCATGAGTGGTTCACTTGTTGCCTGCCTGCCTTCTGGATAATAGTGGAGTTTGGACTTAGGACCTAATTCTCATTAATGTTCTGAAAAAAAAGGAAACAACAGGCATATAGTAATGATGTCACCACTTGCTTACTCAGGCACACTTTCCATGCCTTTGTGAAAAAAGAACTAACAGGAGGAGGCATATCAGTTACTGACAGGTGTTGTTCATTTGCATACCGCTCTTATCCTTGCAGTTAGAAAATACAATGAGGATGTACAGAAGCTGCCAATGCTGATAAAGAGTTGATGAGAGACCACAGTGAAAAGTAGGGAATCTTGCTCAAAGACCCCATGAAAACTGGAATTGGCAGTCAGACTCCTGGATGGGGGAGATGGTCCAGTGGTGCTAGATGGCTTGAAAGACTAGGAATTATGAGCAAAAAGATAACAATATCCTAATTGCATTGGTTGATCAAACTGTGGGCTTTTACGATGTAACCAGTGAGACCCACAATTCTGAAAAGGGCCTGCATGCATCCCTCCATTTTTTGTACATGTATATAAATAGCAGGGCTGTATAAAAAAGTGCTTTGAAGCAGGTGGGAGTGTAAACATAACACTTTCTCATGTTCAGACCTGAAGCAATGAACAGCCCTAAAGAATATCATTCTTGAACTGAGATCACAGTACCAAAATGTTAACACTTGATATACATAAAGGTCAACAGTTTTGCACTGGAAACATAGAAAAAAAACGAGCAGCTCATTTATTCTAGTTTTGCAGTAACAAATAAGAACTGAGTTCCTCCAGAGAAGCATAGCAGTCCTGAAGGAAAGTGGGCCTAAGAGCATCAGAACAAAAAGAAAGTTGAAAAAAAGATCCTGCAGATTTCAATGGGATTTCAGGAATCTATACAGATGGGGGAAAAAAACGAAGGAATGAGTGTACAGTTGTTCTATACAAAGAGATTTTATCAGAAGTACAACTTCAGGCTATTGTGATCCAAAGGAAAGATAAAGAGAGCTCATAAAAAAGCCAGCTGGGTGAATAAGAAGCTGTCGGATGTCCTGAAAACTGAAAAGGAAGCATACAGGAAACAGCAGGACACACGATTACCAAAGTCCATAAAGAAAGGCTTTTGTCATAATTCCACTTGAAATTTTTCTTGTGTAAATTTACTTGTTCAAGGTTCCTGCAAACCTCTTTTTACACATGACAGTTGTAGCAAGGATAGCTTTTCATGCTTATTGAGGATGTGAGGGTGGACCCTACCATCACTGAAGTAAAATATCCTTGATTTTGTATTGCATTCTTGTGTGAATCAGAGCTTCTGCATATATAATGACCTCATCTGGTGAATTGTAAATTTATATATATAGATTACAGTTAAAATATGAAGATGGAAGGATCAAATCGCATTTCCTACAGTTCTGCTATTCAGTAAATTTGTTGTTAGTAATTGTATTTATTCATAGAATGGTTGAAAGGGATATTGGAGATCATCTAGTCCAACTCCATACTTACTGCAGGAATCTACTGCAGGAATCTACTGCTGTACCCAATGAGTATTGACTTTCTTGGTAGAAGAAATGTCCTTTTGTTCCAAAAAGCTTACAATCCAAGATTCAACTAGTACAGTATAAAGAACAGAACGAAGGAAAGGAAAGGAAGGAAGGCGGGGAACAAGTATGCAATTGTTTTGATTATATATGCTTCAGCTTATTTATGGCTAAGTTGCAGGCAAACCTAGAAATGAGGCTGTGCATATTATGTTCATCAGCCTTCCAGACAAAGCCTAAATATTCACATGTGCATATACTGTACAGGAAAATGTATATGAAATGGTAAAATGAAGGGGGCAACTACCAGTTTCTTTCTGGCCTCAGCTGTGATGTACTGAAATGGCAGCAAAGAAAGTATTTTCTTTGTTGTGATTTGAAAGAATGAGCTTGTAGATAATTCAATTTTCCCTTTGTTGAAGAACTCTTGCTTCACTGTAGCTCTTGAATTCAATGCAATTCTTACTGTACCCACTTCAGTTTCACAACATATATTTGGAGAATTTCTATTTCAAGACAAGTTGAGGGAAAAACCCCAACGTAAAAGCAGTAGGAAGGAGTTTTGGATC